>NW_024524377.1:11872253-13294978 GCF_017590135.1 Pyrgilauda ruficollis
TGGTCAGGGATAGAAAAAAGATGCAAATGCCATTTGCACATGTAGTTTTTGTACAGTAAAATGCCAGGATCAGCAGATTAGTATCTATCCTGACCCTGCCACACATTTCCCAGTTGCTGGGGCACAACCTTCCCTTTCTTTGTCCTGCAGTGAGAAGATTGTTAAATTTGAGGAAGCTATCTTGGGCAATAATTCCAGTCAGCAGATTACTTCCTTGAGGAAACTTAGAACCTGAAAATAAGAGCAGGCTACAAAATGGAAATTGTTCTGTGGTTTTTCTATGTTCTGCTATGTCTCCTCAGACTTCTTTATTTTTTTAATCATTATATTTTTCATCCAAATATTTAAAGAGCCTGGAGATTTGGAGTGGCATATAGTAAGACAGAATAGATGGGTACTGTCTATCTAAAATGCACTCAGCACTTCCATAGCAAGCTGCTGTTAATTTTGTGCTCACAGTGTCTTTGGCTCAGAGAATTAGCAGTTACTGCTGTTTGCAGGAAATCCTGGAGAATAACATAGTGGCAAGAAGAGTACCACACTGATATGCTGTGCCTGATTGTAAAAATTCAGCCTGTTTCACCATCCCTAATGAATAAAGAAACAAGTTTAGAAATCAGTTAGAAATCCTAATTGTAATGCTCAAATTAATTGGAATTATAGTATAATATATATTAATCAACAACCATATATGCAGTTAAGTTACTTGACAGCTTCTGGCCCAAGCTGTGAAAATGTCATGCTGAGGTTCCCTCACAATCCACTGAACACTTTAAACATGGCCAGTAACAAGTAAAAAGTGTTTTTGCCATGACTGCCTAAAATACCCCACTTCTGTAATGCAGACATCAGCACTTGGAGCAAAGGGAACATCTTGTCACCCATGGGGCCAGTGGTCCTTCCTTCAAGACAAACAAATATGGATCAGGCTGGGATTTAGTGGCTTTGGGCTTGTAGATTTCAGGGCTTTTGGTAACAGAAACATTTAGAGAGCAAATCTAGCTAAAAAATCTGTTCATATGAGGGCTTAAATGTGGGACCTTACTGGGGGTTCCACTACCTCAGGGTGATGGGATAGGTCTGGTTGCTGAGCCTCTGTCCTGCCAGTACCTCCTGGTGGCACAGGAGAAGCACAGAGACATCAGCACAGAGCTGAGGAATGCAGGAAGGTTTGTTCACAGCACTCAGCACATGGGGACATTCTGTCAGCCCCCACCCTGCCCTTAAAGGCCATGGCTTGGTAGCTCAAACAGGAGATAGCTCAGCATTTTCTATTAAAGAATAAATATTTTCATCTCTAAAAACAATGGAGTCAAACTTCTTACTGACAATATGGTGATCACTGTGATTTCTGCAAGCTGACAAATTACACTGAGCCTTTGAAACTGGTAATTAACCATTTATTACTAGAACAGGGGAACAAAGAGGAAGACCAAATTGAATCTTAACTAGGTTCATTGTCTCAGCATTAAACACAATTACGACTGCTTTACTGGACACCTTCAATTTTCACCATCATTAAATAGACACATATTTCAACCACTTATTGACTGCAGCCTAAAATGATACCTTAAGGAAAAGAGTTCTCCAGAACCAGAACTGTGTTTCCCTAGAGAGCAAATTCACCCATCTAGGCTGAGGCAGCCACACAGTCCCAAGCCAGAGCCATGACAACTGGAGGTAATTAGTCCCTTCTCCATTTGGAATTCAGCCTGGTTGGGGTTGTTCAGCTCTCCCCTTTCCCACACAGTGTGATTTGATCACTAAATATACTTCCAATGCCTTTGCCATAATGTGGATCCTGCTACATCAGTGTCATATGAGAGTGGTAAATCTAGGATGTACAAGGATCACAGTCTTTCTCTAAAAGCTCAAGAGATTTAGAAGATTGTGATGACTCCCTGGGATATCAGTGGCAGGGCATCCCACTTCAGGCCCACATGTGCCATGCCAGTGGATCAGATGTCAAATCTCAAGCTCCAGAGAGCCAGAGCTGACCCAGAGCTGCACGGATGAACGCTGGTGAGCCACACCTGGGCAGTGAGGGTGTGAGCCTCCCGTCTGGTGTCTGAGACTACACTTCTGAGAAATACTGAAGAGTAGAGCCAGTTCCTGCTATAATCCTCTGCAGTCACTAGAATAGTAATCATTTAAATAATATGTAAAATAATATCATTTTCATTTTTGTACATCTTACTTTGGCAAAACAGTCACAAACTTACTGAAAGTTGGAGCTTATATATCCATCTCTGTATCTGCTTAACTTTGAACATGAGATTTAAATGCATTTAAAGCTCTGGAGCATATGCTTAAAATTAAATATGTGATAAAACATTTTGCTAAAGCCATAAAACAACTTGAAATTAACACATAAAGAAAATGTTAGTGCAGCGGAGCAAATAATAACAACAACAGGAAAAAATTCCATTCATTATTACCACGCTGAACTGAAACATATGTGATAGCTGTAACACAGAACCCAGGGGACTTCATGGCATCCTACAGCAGAATGTGACCTGGGAAGAACCTGTTGTGCTCATGTCCTTTCACCTTTTGGAGAACAGAGTTGTTCTTACAAAGCTCAGCCAGAATACAGGGACCTCAATTCTAGCCTTTACTTTGATGCTGCTCCACAGGAAAACTTGGGTAAGCTCCTTGTAGAGTCCTGTATCAGTTTGCACATCTCTAAAATATGAACACCTTTACAAAGCTCTTTTGATATATATAAATTCAATAATGAGCATGGCTGATCACCTCTCCACTCCTCTACTGTGAAGAGGACGTCAAGGGAGACACATCTAAATTTGTCCCATGACCAAAATAACTGCATTAATTAAGAGGCTGGCTGGATGAAGCTAATTGCCACCAAAAAGTCACAAGGCAGATCTTCTTGACTCCAGCACAATGACACCCTTGTGCAGGTTTACTGCTTTCAAACAGCCCCATGGCAGGCAGCTCTTACATGGTGCCCCATGTTCCTGCACATCACTCCATGACAGCCTGTCCCAGTGGCCCATTTCCAGGGGCCCTCAGTCCCCAAACTCTTTTCTCAATAAATCAGTGCTGAAGTTATTCTTTCATCTATTTTGAAACTGAGGTCAAATAAACTTTAATTGTTTTTGTCCTCCCATTAAATTCATCAGCAGTAGTCTCTAGAGGCTGGAAATACAGGCCCCAGGTGCCTCACACAGACTTTTTGTCTGCATAGGAGATTAATTCAGGTCAGATCCTCATTTCCCCAGCAGCTTGTTGTGCTGAGATCCAAGACTGCAGGTTAAGCCCACCAGTATGTACATCCAGGAGACAGTTTACGCTCCCGTTGCCTTTTTGATAGGAAAACTGACAATTTCACAGATTCTTTCACTTGCATCTGTCTCATCCTCTTTTTCCTTATTACCCCCTGCAGAGAAGTAAATGAATTTGAGGCACTGAGGGTCTTCACCGGTCAAATGCACTTAAACTGCCGGAGCCTGCTCAGCAGCTGACAAGTTTGCATTGCTACAAACTTGACTTGTGACACCTGCCCAGCAGGAGAGCCATTGGTCTTCGGCAGCAAGACTGACCTTGGAAAGTCCAGGCTGGCCTCCTACTGTGTGAAATGCAGCAGAGATGCTGCAGGGGATCCTGCCACGCAAGTAAACAAAGGGCGGGTTCAATTCAGCGTGCGTGATTTCTGCAACACCCAGCTGAAAGAGCCTTGCTAAGCTTGGAGTGCTGCTCCTGAACAATCCATGGGGAAAAACAAAGAGGGGGTTCCCCCCCCCAATATGAGTGCAAATCAACTGATGATAAAAACATTATTGATGATTATAATTATGGAAAAGTACAAAACTTTTTTGGGAAAACAGCTCTTTGGGGTCAAACATCAGTCCAGTCCCATTCTATTCTATATTAATGACCTGGCTGAAGGAGTAGTTGTCCTACTTATTGAATTTGCAGTGATATTGGGCTGGAAGGGGCTGCCAGCACTTTGGAGGAATGGATCACTGTCAAAATTCTCATGCAATTAGTGGAGAAATAGAGGCAGAAAAATAACTCAAAGACAATGAAAAAATCTGGGCTTCTGTTGGAGCAGTCACAACTGGATCTTCGAGTTAGGTTGGATCACAAAGCTAAATTCAATAATGTCATACAGGAAAAAAAATAAACCTTATTCTGAGATAAATACATAAGGGGAAGGTCACAGGAAAGACAGGAAAGGGAAGAATAATTTCTTCTTTTTGGTATGAAAGCAAAGGGTGGTGCATCATGTCCAGTCTGGAACATCTTTAAAAGAAAACTAAATGTTAACTGAGTGAAGAAAGGGGAGATGAGAAAACATAAGAGCAATCAGTGGACTTGAAAACATGAGCTGGGAGGAAAATCTGAAATAGTTTTCTCAATCGAGTGAGGAGATGCACAACAATCTTCAAATGAATCAAAGTTGTGTAGAAAGCAGAAGATTGTTGGCTTAAACTGTAACAAGCATGATTTCTAGGTTCAATTCAGTAACAAACATAGATGTTTGCAGCCATTTCAAATGTTTTGGGGCATGTGATACACTTCTAGGAGGCTGCAAACTCGACACAGGTACTCCAGCAGACCAAGCCTTTCTGGAGCAATAGCTGGGGGTGGGCTGGGAAGATGAGCAGCCTTTGAGCACAGTACCAATTGCCTGGATTCTCAAAGCTCTGCTAGCCAGAGGAGACATCCCTAAATTAGTTCCTCTCTCTTACCTACAGGTACATAGGATTTACTGGGAAGCAAGTAAAGCCTGTGCCCCTGAAGCCTGGTGGATCACCAGGCACGGCCACCCAGCCATGGACTCTGGAACGCTCAGAGCACCTCCAGTAGGCATTAACATGGATGCAAGTGTGCAAGATGGGACTCTGCAGTGCAAGAATTTCCCTCACACCTGATACAGAATGGTTTGGGTTGGAAGGGAACCTAAAGCCCATCTCATTCCAGCCCCCTTGCCATGGGCAGGGACACCTTCCAGCAGGCCAGGCTGCCCAGGGCCCCATCCAGCCTGGCTTTGTGCTCTGTCAGGGATGTGACTAAGCCCAGCTGTGAGGAGGGGCTGCAGTGCCATGTGGACTGCTGTGAGTGGAACACTACAAATGTGTTCCTCACTCATTGGATGGCTGCAGTTCGAGGATGAGAAATCAATATATAGAAAAAGAGAACTGGATAGGAGAGTTAAGGATAGTTTCTGCATATAGAGAGCAGAAGCATGAACAGGGCATGCCAACCTACCCTAAAATTTCCTTTTCCTGTTCCAACATTTCTTCAGTTTTTTGTGTTAGCTCTCTTTCTTCCTCTTCCACTCTGGCCTACAAGAGGAACAAGATAATTTGAATACAACTTTAAAAGAATATTTGCCTTGAGCTGGGAAAAAAGGGAAAATTCACTCTGCTTGTAGAGGAAAAAGGAGAACTCCACTTTAAGTGGCCTTAGTTCAAAACTAAGCATTGCTTATGCTGTTATAGGACTACATTTCTTTCTCTGCATTCTCATAATTCAGGCCAAAACTTTAGTGAGGAAAGGAAAAAAGAAAGAATTTATTTGAACCTCGGAGGCATGCCAACACCTCTGGATTAACACAGGCTTTTGTGGTCTGTGAAGCTCTCAAGAGGTAATTTGTAAAAGCCCATTAGGAGTGTCTGGCAAGCAGTGGTGGCTGGGGAGGGTGTTGGTGGCTCAACAGGTGGAGCAGCCTCACCAAGAGACATCAGGGAGGGGTAGAAAGATGTCACGCAGAGACTGTTCAACATATGGTTACAGACAGCAGTTGCTGATGGTTAAAAATCTGTTAAAAACCCAACCTTCCTTATGCCTCTCAACACAGCAATACATTTCCTTTAAAAACAAGGAATTTCCTTCTCACTGCCAGGAACCCCATGCTGTGGGGAATTCCTGGAGCTGGGTTTGGGCCCCCAAAGCACCCTGCTTGCTGAGCAATACCTGCCTCCTCTTGTGGGGATGTCTTCAGTCTCATGTGGATGGGAAGCCCTGAGGAAAAAAGGGGTTGAAACAGAGGCAGAAATTAAATTTTGTGCAGCCCCTCAGAGGCTGCCTGTGGGTAACAATAAGCCTTGTGATGGACCCTGCAAAGAGCTTCACTTGTTGCAGAAGCAGCAAACATTTCTTGAGGAGCAAAGCTCACAAAAAATATCAGAATAAAAGGCCCTTCCATCAGGTTGCAAAGTCAGCATGTCCACCACTGTTTGTGCAAAAAGGTGGCTTAATTTTTCCTCTGTTTCTTCACTATCCAATTGGTGCATAAAACCCTCCAGCAATTCTGTTTCTAAGGTATTATTTAGTAACTCTGGCATGAAATGCTGAGAGGAAAAGTGCCTAGATTAGCTGAAGTAGCATCTGAGACTGAAAAGACATCTAGCTCTTCTGTATATTTAATGTTTCAATCAGAAATACAGTCTCCATGCTTCAATTTAAAGACAGAGAAGCTCTAATCTTCGCAATGTGCCCTGGAGTTCACAGTACCAAAAAAAAAAGAAAAAAAAAAAAAGAGAATGAGTTGGGAAGACTATCATAACCACTTAATTAGCTGCTAGATCAGCCACTATAGCAGAGCAGGATTTATTTGTGAGATAAATGGGTTTTCAGGTTTCTGTCTTACAGTTTTATGATTCTCATCATGAGATAAAACAAGTAAAATAACTCAGAGTAAAATATCAAATAGGTTTTACACAATGGGTGGTTTCCCCTCCTGTTACCATTTTCACTTGTCTCTACCCACTCTCCTATTTAGTGGAAGCTCAGCACTTTTCAAAACTCTTCAACTCTGATATCAAAACTAAAAATTGGTCACAGAAATATTTATGCAATAAAAATCTCTAGCAAGTTTCATGTCTCTGGCATGAGCAGTAGGTCTCACAGTATACTGAGGAAATATTTGTGCCTCATGAACTGGCTTCCTTTACACTGTAGAAAATACAAGAAGAAAGCTGGAATGGAGACCATAGCACCTGAATTTCCACCTGTGATTGTTATGAGGTAGCAAGAGGTGGCTGTGCTGTGGTTGCCTCAGAGACAGGTTCCAAGCCGTGGCCACCCCCTGCACTTTGCATGTCTGAGCTGACACCTGATGCTGCAGCCCCTCATCCATCACAGCCAGAGCCAGAGCAAGGCTGTGATCCAGGTGCACTTCCCACCTGATTAGCCTCATGTGAGATGTCACCTGCTATCCCCATGGCGTGAATGTCATCCTTTAAAGGCAAGTTTGGAAAGGCCAGCCTGTCCTGTAAATTATCCTGCAGCCTTTCTGCCTCCCTGAATATTTTGGTTACTGCACTGTATTTTTCTCTGCATGCTGCAACCACTCTGTTCTCCTCAGATGCTGAAGCTGTACCAGTAAATCCTGCAATCTTTCTGACCTGGGCTCATTTCTGCATGGTGCCCCTTGCCATCACCTTGAAAAGCAGCAAGGCAGTCGTGCTGCAGTGAAATGTTTCGTGCCCACCCACTTAGAACACAAAGGAGTCTGACTGCCTTGCGAGGGCGGCCTTGATGCAGGTGCAGCAGGAAGAGATGGCCTCGCTTTTCAAATATTTCCAGTGTCTGGATACAAACTTATGATAAACCAAGAATAGGAGTACACAGACCTATATCAGGATTATGTGATTGGTGGGTTTGAAGCAAGTGAAAGAATCACGTGGAATAATAACTTTTCAGTGTAATGTAGAACATCAATATTTAGCTTTGGTAACTACATGGGTCAAATCAATGACTTGGCTTTATCTTTAAACTAAAAGCTGTCTTTCAAGTCCATTCCCTAACCTGCTATCTAAAGGGTAAATACACAAGTTGCTTTCCTTTTTTCTTCCCTTTTTCTGTTTTAACTCAGAATATCTGTAATGCTTTTTTGTGGTGTTAGGATGGGTGTTTTTCCAGTCTCACCATGTTTCTAAAGAATCCAATGTGCTGAAGAACAGTTGACATAGAAAATTGAACAACAATGAACCAAAAGTTTGCTTAGTCCCATGTCCTGCCTCCTTACCTCAGCTTAAAAGCAGATCTCTACAGAAGAGGGTATGTATCAATACTCCAAGGACTCCATCTCCAATGTGCACCTGGAGGGTTTCAAATGTTTTGTATAGAATAATTTGCAGTGGAGACAGGTGTCATTATCTGCATTTTCCTTTCATTGGAAATGCTTTCTATCTGTCCTTTGCACAAACCACATATTTCTTCATTTACTCTTTGTTGTAATCTTCACTTGAAAAGGAAAATAAGTATCCTCAAGAATATTTTGGGCAGAGCTAACAAAAAATTGGAAAATCTCAAATGAGATTTCAGAGACCTGATGAATATTTTCTTCAGTCACAAACTTGAGGGTCTGTTATGCATTTATTCAGCAAAAGCTCCTATATCTTTCAGTACTCTTGGTGCTTCAGACTAAGCAATAAAGCTAGAAACATCTCTGCCTTCCTCTAATTTGCAGCTGCTTTCTTGGATGTTAATCCAAGACACCTGGTCTGTTGTCCTGACTTCATAGTCATTATTTCTGTCAACACTCTCACCATTTTCTAGGCCTATCTTTTGAGAATTCTCAGGAAATTACTTGCTGGCAAGACATGGTGAAGCAGGGGACAGTGCTGGTAATTTAGGAAATCTGTACTTCCTTCTTCAGCAGCTAAGTTTGGACCTCAAATAATTAAGAAATTACAGAACCCTCTGAAATGCACAGAATTCTTCAAGCTCCCATCAGCTTGCTCTCAGGTGGAAGTAAGCATGTTTCTAGCAGAAATCTCATTTACTACATGATTTTTTAAATCTCAGATTTATAAGGCTGTGTTTGTGACAGATCCCTGACTGCACAGGGAAAAGCAGCAGTTAAAGCATCACTTTGTTTCGCTCTGGACTCTGGGGTGTATTTGGGAGCAGGCTGGGGTAGATGAACAACTTTGGTGAACATGAGGATGCTGTAAGCCCGTGTCAGCAGGTATGAGCACAGGCAGAAAATGACAGCTATTAATACAGCACTGGCTGTTAAACTCTAAATGAGCCTGAATGCAGTTCTTTGAAATGAATCTATTTTCTTTTTCCCCAAAGTGTAAGAGGTCCCTGTGCCTAAAGAAAAGGAGGGTCATTGTCACTGTCAGAAGACGGCTGTAGGGAAGGCTTTTGCCTCATTTTCCCTTTCCATTAATCAAGCCGTCTTTATGGAGAGGTCAGGAAAGGCTAGTGATACAGCTTCTTCACTGCAGGGAGACAGCAGGGCAACACAGCTCTTGATGGAAAAAAGATACACTGTGTTGTCTGAAAGAATTTGTGGGTTTGTAATTTTTTTGCCTTATCATTGTTTGTAATTTACAACAGCCCAAAGCATTTCAGTGGCTTTTTTTGCACAGTGAGTTTCTGTATTCCACTTCAAAGTAAACTGGCTTTTCCAAATTTCTCTTAATAAAAATCTTAGAAGTAGGTCTAAGAAAAGAAAAATACTGAAATATCTGTCAGAATAATATGTTTGGGTTTGGTTTTTTTTGGTTTTTTTTTTTTTTTTTCTGGAAGAGATTTGGTTTTAAATCCTGTTAGAATTGAAATTGAGTCTCATGTATGTTTTGGGAGATGGAAGGCAATATTCCTCCTGGGTACCAGTTCAGAAACTTACATAGCTCCAAAATAATGCTATTTAGCCTCTTTCCCCTGAAACTTTTGAAAGGACATTTGTAACTCTGAACATGTGTTCACATGAGCATGAGCAGAAGGGGACCTTTTTCAGAAGGGATTTTATCTCTTCAGTGTCTTCCATGCCTGCCTGGGAATCACACAGCCACACACAAAATGCTGTAGTGATGCCTGGTGGTGTTCAGGACCAACTACAAGAATTTTATTGTCATTGTACCACAAGTGACTGGTGGCTGTTGTGCACTCACACAAATGAAAGTCAGGACATGGATTATTTAAAAGGCCCCTTACAACTGAGATATCTGACTTCATCATTCTGCACATGAATCTCCTTTTCTTTTTCCTTCCTCCTGAAGGTGTGTCTGACAAAAATGAACACAAAAATAAATTCCCAAGAGACAAGAAAACAGCATCTTTTCCGTGTCTGCTAAGGATGAGCATATGGTTTTATTCTGCACCTTGAAACCTCCTTCACACTCTCAGTCTGCCTCCACAGACCCTAACCCACTTTCTGAAGGGCTCTATAAACTTAAACTTGTTTCTTGATTGCTGAAGAAATAGTGAAATTGCCAAAAAAAAAAAAAAAAAAAACAAAAAACGCCAGAGAGTTGGAAGGTGAGGCAAACACACCTCTGGTTCACTCAGAGCCGGATGTTGCTGAGATGAAGGGTGGGTGCCTGCAGGCACTTCGCTGTGTGGTTGTCGCCTTGCTCCCTCTGCATCCCACGTTTATTGCTCCTCCTGTCAGCTGCTCTGTGTGTCACTGCAAAGCTCTGTCCTCCCTCAGCCCCTGCACATTCTATTTGCTGTTGTGAGTGCCAAAGTGCAATCTTTAGGAAGGCGCCCTTCTCCACACACACATATTTTTCTACCGTTAAAAAAACAGAGGTGTTCCCCACAGCCAGTTTGAAATTCCTTTCTCACACGCAACAGAGGTGAGGAAGTACTCTTTTTCTTCTTGGCTTTGCCACAAATCAGTGGAAGTGGTTATTGCTGCCTGACAGGGAAGTTGAATGAAGATGTTTTTCTGAGGTGGCACTATAAGGGACATTGACCATTGATATAAACTACTCCTTAATAACTGTCTCTGGGTTCCCTTATCAAAACTGTGCCAAACAGCAAAAATCTCCCATTACAACCAAAAGTCAGCAAGGGGGATAATGTTCTATTTCAATTCTCCTGGTAACCACAACTAAAGAGAGAAGTGTGATAGAATAATGAGGTTAGGGATCTAAGTTATTTTTAAGATAGCACCTGTGGTATTAGGCTAGCTCAGATATGAAATTAAAGAGCAGTCATACTGGAAATCATTCTTATGCTGAAGGACTGAGCAAATTAGCAGACAAACCTGTAAATAACTTGCTGCCAAACTGCTCTGAAGGTGGCTTTCTTAGAGGGGCATGATAGGCTTTGTTATAATAAAGACAGCTAAAAAGGCTATGCTATGATGACCTGAGATGGGATGAACAAAATGACGCTTGATGTCTTGATAGTCTTTGGTTTACCTACAAGGGATGATTATAGCCTATTTCATGTAGGAATGCAGGCCTTATGACTCCTACTATCAGTCTAAAGGCCCAGACTCTGGGTGTCACCCCAACAATAAATGCTGAAAACATCACTTGACTTCAGCCAAATTTGACAGAGGAGCAGAGCTCTCAAATACACACCTTTCATATTCTTTCATATTCTATGAAAACCTGCACCATCAAAAGAGAAGAATCTGTGTTTTTCACCTATGAAAAGTCAGCAGGATGAACATGTCCTTTCCTAATCACCACCAAGCTGAGCCACAAGTCATGAAGCTGTGCAAATAAGGTTTCATTCATTGTGCTGCTCTCAGCAGTATTTGTTTGTCTAAACAAGCTCATGTGATGAGACATTCTGTAGGAGTCTTGGGGGCTGGGTGACATTCATGAGCAATCAGCTTCTCAATGAAGCTGCAATGTTTGGGCCTATGATTAAGGTGGACAATCAGGGAACAGAAAGTGAAATTTCATCAACATGTCAGCGTGCGTGCTCACGGGGCAAGACAGGCACTTCATTTTCACCTCTATATTCTGTCTCCGTATCCAGAAAATGGACACAGTCATTCAAGCAGAAAGAAGAATTTGCAATAAATGATGTATTTGACTTTGTTCCCTCTGACTTACAAAAAGGGTGACCACAGTTTTCACTTCTGAATCGATTTAGTGTGTGTTCTCCAGGATACCTCCTTTGGTCACCCTGTCACCTTTGAACAGTTCCTACAAGAGGGAGAGAAATGAACAAAATGTTTCACCCACAATGATTTGAGCAATTAAAGTCAAGTTTCTCTATCTATTATAAGGCCCATGCTCAACCACTGACACTCCATAAACAGAAGGAGGTAACTCTGAACCCCAAGTACCTGGTTCAAACAGGAGGTTCTATTTGTGTCTCCATCAAACCTGTTTAGAGATTATTTCACACATTGCCATTAGCAACTTAATTAAATTTCAGTTAATAATCAAAAAAGTCAGATAGAGATACCAATAATTTTTTAATTAATTCCACATTAATATTACATGCTGATTAAATGCCTAACACCATCTCTTGATTTACCATGTTAACAAGCAAAAAGTGTATAATCAGGTTAGTTATGAAACTTCAAGTCCATCTAGCATTCTGGACAGGCAGTCTTGCTTTCTCTTTACCAAATCACTCTTGGATCAAACTAGCCAGTGATATAATGACACATCATCAATGTACTATGCTGAAACAGAAAATTGCATTTTGATCTTACATTCAGCTATTTAAGATATATTTTGAAATTTAAAGGATACATCTTCATTTATGCTTTTTATGCATCTATAATTTTTATCTGCTTCTGCAGTGTATTAAACAATAAGGACTCTCTAAAGTTTATACTGGAAATAAACATGAGATTGAAGAAAATCACCTATAACAAAGGAGCCTGATTTACTCTGCTAACTGATCCTTTGGCCAGCCTGGTTCCCTTTGTTTCTGTTGAGCAGCTGAAGGGACAAAGTCTTGGTTGCTCCACACCTTGACTTTCAGCACTACAGCCCCATTCCTTTTTTTGTCAACCAATGCCACAGCTGTGTTGATTTCTGCTGAATTCCTGGAAAAGTTTCCTCCTGTAAGCAGCAGACTCGACCTGCCAGTGCAAAGGAAGTATGGCACAAGAAAACACAAATCAGGCTGTTGACTGATCCCAGTGCACAAATGCTGGCTGCTCCAGAGCAGGGAGGAAGTCTAAATTTTTATGGTAATGAAGGTGGGCAGAGAAGAATAAATACTGTCAGAGCCTGCTAATTATGAAAAGAGATGGATGGCTGCTGTAAATCAGTGTGCTGTGGGGAGAGAGTCTTGAGACAGATTAAGTTATTATTCATACTGGGGCTGTTCAAATAAATCAATGGAAATTCCATCAGCAGCAGGTTCCATTTTTGTTTCGCTTCTTGATTTATGGGTTATGCCTTTGGTCTTTTTATCAGAATCCCTTTCTGCTTTATTCCTAACAGGTATGTATAATCTAATCTGAAGCCACCAGATATTTTCTTGTGCAAAAAGATTGTCATAAACAGCCTAGTAACAGGAGAATTCACAAGGCAAGGTGCTTTTTATGTTTCAAATCCTTCAAAGGAGTTTATTGCACTGCTCTTTACTTACGTTCCTCAGCAGAAAATCAAGGATTAAAAGGGTAATTTATTCCATGGTGTTTAGCCTAGTCTTCCAATGAAACAGTATCTATGTAGTCACTACATGGGCTGTGCTACTTGGCCCTTCCACAGAAGATCATTTACATTTTTTCACCAGTTTCAAGCAAGTTTAGGGAAGGATAAAGATCCCAGGGGCACTGAGTTCCTAGTGGGATGAAAATAGGCAGCTGGGCAGAAGATCCCACATGTCCTTATGAGGAAAGCAGAGCGTCTCCAGCACAGATACATTATGAACAGTGTGAAATCTAAGTGGAAAACAACCAAGGACCCAGCTCCTGAGCTCTGACATTTGTAAGTTTACTTGCTTGTTTATTTAGACAACAGTTTCTCTGTAATGGTGTTGGTCTTTCTGTGCTGATGTTCAGCATCTTCTGTGTCACAAGAGTCCCCATGCACTGCCAAAGGTGGATCAATAAATGGCCCAGGGCATGTGGTCAGGAAGGCCAAACACGTTGCACCTCACCTTTAACCTCTGCTTCAATTTATTGCTATGTAACCCTATTTACCCCACCAGCAATGTCTCAGGGTCTGAATACAGATAACACTGCGAAGTCTCAGTGAGTAGTTCTCTCTGCCAGTATTTCAAACAATGGGCAGATTCAGGGGACAAAAACGTGGATTGTAGTCAACAGATGAATGCCCAAGCAGTGGCTAGACAGCACAGCAGCACATGGAAAGGAGAAGTATTTCAAGGGTGAGGTGAACTGTTTGAGAGAGGGCAACCAGCCACCTTTATTGAACAGACAGGCTTAAGCTGATGGTAATGGTGCACAGACTCCTTTGAATAATAAGAGCAAGTTCATGGGCTGGGCAATGGCTTCAAGCAATGAGGGATAGTATTAAGGGCCAGCTGACATCTACAGATACCTGAATTATCATCAGGCAGGTGCCTGATGAATGTGTACTTAAATGGGCTGAGTTTTACCTGCACTCAACTGCTTAAAATCACCTCTGGCTACACTGTAGGAGCAATGATGCAGACAATAGTAAAACTGGATAGAAAACATTTATCTTTTCCTGTCTCTTACTTGCTTGACAGAGCCATTCATACTATTGAAAGAACCTGCTTTATCGTGTGTGCTGCTACTAAGTGCCCACTTGCTTTGCATTTGTAAAAAAATGTTTTCAACAGTTTGGCAGGCTGGCATAGTGTGTTTAAATGTCCTGATCCCAGCAGAGTGTTTGCAAATCCAGTAATTGCATATCATTACCTCCTTTTGTTGCTGATGCTGTTGCTTGTGCCTTCATTTACCTGTGGCTCTAGACCGCTCACTGTTAGAGAGGGCTATCTTTAATGCTCTTCTCTCCAATGGTTTGTTTGAAGCAGCATGCATACATCTTAGAGTCCTGCAAGCAAAGCAGCATGCCACAGAGCTTAATTAAAGAGGAAATAAAAAAAGAAGCCTTTCCCCAGTGAGCTGGGGGAGTTGCATACTGCTGAAGCTGATGGGACGAGATTGATTGTCTGATGTTAACATACAGAAAAAGGGAACTCGTGACAGAGGTGAGAGAGCTACATTTCATTAGGGACAGCACCATTGATAAGGACATTCACTCATAATCTGCTCAGGGTGTTTTTTTTTATTATTTCAGTATCCAGCTGTTTTAAGGCAATTCCCATCCTACCTCCTGCTGTAAGCTTGGAAGCAAAAGAAGCCAGCTTTATACATCAAAGCTACACTAATAGCCCCTTTTCTCTCCCATGAACCATTACCATGGGACCAGCAATACTGACAGGTCATGGCTGTGCTATTTCCATCAAACATCAGACCTGTGCTGGAAATGATGGCATATCTCATCCAATTAGTCTAGAAAAGGCACTGGGATATGTCTTCCAGGTGATTACTTCTGACAGCCAGGTCCACCATTTTCCATTTCCCATTTTCTGGAGGTGCCTACTCCAGGATTAGTCTTCACTATTTCAGAGCCTTCAGGACTCTTTGCTCTCTTTAAAGGCACAAAGCAGCTTCCTGTGGGATTTTTAAATGGTTGTTCGCGACAGTTTGCAATCAGCCAATGACAATAGAAGCAAGTCCGTGGGAGTTTTTCTTTCTCTCCAAAGCAGCAAAGTACTTCATAAGCACTTAATTTTTGCTGAATAGAATGCCATCATGCATCTCTAATAAATGGTAAAAATCATTCCTGAACCTGCTGGAGCCTGTGCTGTTAAGGCAGAGGCTGCACACCCAGGGAGTGCTGGCTGTACAAGCCAATTGTGCCAGAGGATTGGTCCCTGTGCCCACATCAAAGAGGCAGCTCACAGCAGAGATCCCTGTGGGCATACTTATCTGGGATCATTCAGAATGATTCTCTTGAAAGGATGGTCTCTCTTTTGCAAGCTTCCTCATTCCAACATCAGCTTTTTGGGATGTCAGCCCAAGAGTGTGAGGCTCTGCTCTATTTTCCTTGCTGGTCAGCCACGTGAAAGGGACAGTGAGGGTTTAGGTGATCCAGCTGGTGAACTTAAAGGGAACCTGGGACCTCTGGGTGTGCTCCAAGGACAACTGCACTGCCATATACAGGGTCTCTGTCTTCTTATGTGGCCCTTTCCTGACAAGCTCCATGCTCCTATGTCTCTCCAGCAACGTTACAGGATTGATGTGTGCAGGCTGTGCAGCTCAGGGCCTTTCCTGCAAGGACACCTGCACTGCAAGGACACCCCATTACCAAGATGCACAAAATGGACAGGCAGCCTAAACCCCAGCTGAGCTCAGGCTGTCTCCAAGAGAAGTTTGGAGCCACAGTAACGCAGTTCTTGCTGCACTGTGCACTCAAAGCTAAGGAGAACTTTGACTGGACTTGTACGCAGCCACAAGAACCAGTACAAAGTCTGTACCTGAGGAGAATGACAGTATTTCCCAGCAGCCTTTTAGGTGCAGTTGTATGTAACTCATTCTCCTTCCTAGGAGAAAGAAGAACAGGCTGTGCCTCAAGGTGGGTGGCTAATCATTTTCCTTAGATGACAGAAGGTTTGCTGACCAAAACATGCACAGAAATATTCAGATGTGTCCTCTGCTCTGCCAGAAATGCCGTCTCTCTGCCCAGGGTTACTTTCCTGCTCTGTCTACAGAGCAGGAAATCCCTGCCTTAATGGTGCATAAATTGGAGTTAAGTCCTTCTCTTGACATGAGGCACTAAAGGGAAGGTCTCTCCCTGTCCTCGCCATGTCACACAGGGATGTTTTCCCATACCCATGTGTTTCCCACACAAGCCAGATAATTATACAGAAACTTCACCTCCAGCCCACTGTGGAGCTGTGGATTAACAGTCCATGTGGCTTTTTCTCTTGTTTCCATCAGCTAATCAAGAATCTCTGGTTTTGTACCATTTCACAAATATCAGTCCTTTCCCTGGGATCATTTCAGCTGCATAATAATGACCTGTAAGTGCCAATTCCAATATTCAGTTGACCTTCAAGGTAAATTGTGTTTTGCATTTGTCTTACACACTTTCATAGAAACTTAATCCACTGTCTAACATAAATGATCATTTCCAAAGAACATAATGGCTCTGAGTGCAGACAATAACTGGCTGCAATTTGCTTCATGAGCAATTTTATTTACATCGACAGCAGAAGAGCTAAATTGAAAGGTCTGCTCTTTGACTGTGGCTGTATTTGTGCCAACACCAAAAGTATGTTCAGCTTCAGGAAATCAATTCACCTTTGATTTAGCCCTCTGTATTATTAACACAAGAATAATACAGAATATAGATTTCCTGCCCAAATGAAATGAATGAGCGTCTGTCTTCATGCCAAGGCAAGCACCACCCAAATTATTGAGAAATAGCCATTTGATGGGGGACGGTGCACCTCTCAGAAGGGCTCTGGTTGGGGTTCACACAGATGGGGCCAGCTCAAGATAAGTGCTGTGCAGGCTGCTTGGGTGACCTGTGGTGCCTTGTTGTGTGGCTACTGGGTCATCCTCATTGCGTGCTAAAGGTGGCCCTGAGGCAACCTCTACTGTCAGACACAGCTGCCACACAGACTCTGAGAGTCACAGTAAATCTTACATGTGCTGGAGTACGTTACCTGGAACAGGTTTTGTGTGACACAGCCATGATGCCCAGCTCTGGGAAGGAGTTATCACACTTGCTGCCTTTCAAAAGGCTGGAGGTCACTTTTCCAGAACAGTGCAAATAAAGCCACTAGGCTGGATGGTGTAAGCAGGTTACTCAAAAGGATGAGTACATGTCTGACATGGAGTTGGGGTAGGATGTCTCAGACACACAGTTCTTTAAATTCTCCATTCCTAATTGGGGCTTCGTGGCTGCAGAGGGAAATTGTCTTGATGCCAAATACACTCATATTTTTAGAAAATATTATTCTTTAAATTCTCTTTTCTTTTTTCCCTAATCAAAATGATAAATCAGGGGATGCTGCACAGAGATTAAGGGAGAAAGTTGGTCATTCTATTTGCACAAAATTACTGTGTGGGAAACCCCAGGTACTCCCAGTCCCAAAGACCTGCAAATTAATTAGGAAGTGCATAGCATATAGATAGGGAATAATCACAAAAGATTTGTGGATTATCCAAAAAGAAGGAAGACCATGATGTCCATTCTATGAGTGATAAGTGGAAACCAAGAAAGGCTAAATGAGTTATCCACAGTCTTTAGATAAGTATGTCATAAAGCATTCTAGCTGCTAATCTGATCTATTACCAGGAGTCCTTTGCTGTGCGTCAGAAGCCCGTAATGGTGGGGGTGTGGAATTTAGGAGCCATTCCAGTATATTCCCACTGAAGATTTGGTAGAAATGAGAGAATCATGTAGCAACTTAAATTGTGCTGTGCTGAAAATCTATGAAGAAATAAGTCTGGACAAAGTCAGTCTAAACAAGTGATGACAATTTGCCAGATGACACCATTGCTAGCAAAGCACTAAAGAAATTTTAAGTGCCTCCAGGTCAGAAAAAAACAACTTTCATTGTGAAGGCTGAGAAAGAGAGAGGAAGGCTGTCTCAAGTGCTCTAGCAGCCTCTTGGACTGTCACCAGGAAGACTTAAGACTTTGCAAGTACTCTTTGACCTCCGTCAAGGGGAGTGATTGAGAGCTGGTGGCAGTGGTGTGAAGGTGACACACAGCACAGAGGAAGGCAGGAGAGGGAGCTTTCGTGCAGCAGTGACATTTGCACATACAGTCATGGGCTGATGTACAGCCTTACTTACTGGTGCCTCTTGTGTTCTGGAAAAGAACAGTAGAAATAACTGTTAATAAAAATAAATATACCTTAATTCAATATTGGCCTAATAAAAAAAAGTATAGGAAAAATATGTTATTGAGTTTCTTTTTCTTTTTTTATCCAGAGAGCATATAAATAGTCACAAAAATGTCAGTAGAAGAGAGAGAGGTGAGGGAATAAAAATGAAGCATCTGGTGATCACAGGAAGTTTATAACTGGAACTCCAAGACTTTCTGTTGTTATCTTGAAGGCTTGTTTGTACCATGGCATGGAATACAACCCAGAGAGACCCCAGAGCCAGTGGCAGCAAAGAGGCAGCCTGTCAGACTGTCCCTAGCCCCATGCTAACACAAGGCTGAGTCAGAACATGCTGTTAGAGCAAAAGTTAGTTCAGCAATCCATTGGCCTCAGGCACAAGCAGGTGCAGTAAAGGGGGAAAGGAAGGACAGATGCAGCAAGGAATCAAGAAAGAGCCTTGAAAAAGGGGGAGGAGGTAGTGGGGCAAGAGATTAGGAGCACCCCCATCATGTCAGAAGCCGCCCAGCCTTTTGCCTGGGAAGGTGGCAGGGAGCAGAACGGGGTGACTTGGCTGGGTGGGCACAGTGCAGGGTCCCCAGCCCAGGGGCTGCAGCTCGTGCTAGGCTAGCAAGGCCTGGAGCAGCTCCTTCTCTGCCGTGGGCTGGGAGTGACAAAGAGAAGATCCACAGGCTTAAAGGGAGAGGACCATCCCATCAGGTCTTTTTTCCTTGCTTAAAAGGTTCCTGAGTCACATGAGCCCTGGAGTTAGCAGTACAGGCTGGCAGCACATAGTCCTGGCAGTCCTTCCCCATCTGGGTTTTAGCATGGAATGCTAAGTCACTACCTGCTTTTTTTCTAAAGACAGTTATCCATTTCACTACCCACATCCCTTCAGATTTATTTCAGAAAAAAACTTTTTACAATTACAACCTTCTCTTTTTCTAATATGGTTAAAATTTTGCTTCTAAGCCAAAAAGGTAATAATCAGCTGGCTTCTTGAATGACCATTTCCATTGTTATTCTTCAGATCAGCTCTGTTGTCAGTTAGCCACTCTTCTGATGCGAGCATCCTGACAGCAAGAGTAGGAGAGATTTGCAACAAATTACTCCAATTTAAAAGCAGAAAAGCACAGCAGGAGCAAGCAGTGTCCATATTATTGAAGCCCACTTCAGTTCAGTCCAGGATGGTAATCACAGCTCCACAGAGGGAAGGAAGATGTGTGTCTTACCATTATAATGGGGCATTATGCTGCCAGACACTGAATAGGTATTACCATAGAGGGACTTTTCCTTCATCAAGCCCTCACTTTAAAGAGCTCTGCTGTATCTAGAAGTGCTGATCATATCTCAGCAATGCTGCATGACTTAGACATTAGATGATATCAAATCCATTAAGGACTATAGTTTAATAATCTGCATCCTTTCATTTCACTGTGTATTTATTGCCACAGTATGCAGTAAATGCAAGACATTTCATGGCTAACAAGATTCACAAAGATTGAAGATGGTTTTGTTTTGCTGGTTTCACACAGTTCATAATGGGACCCTCTGCACAGCGTGAGGTTCACAGAGCTGGGCTCATTCCAGGAGGAAAACAGTAAACGTGTGATAGGTTTATAATCTGCAAGACACAGCTCAAGTGCCCTGCTTTCACCAAATGGGTCCTGGAAAACTTTCCTTTTATTGCTGTTCAGGCACACACTGACACATACAGTTTATTAAATAATTTTGCATCTTGTTAAATTTCATTAAAGTGAGGGAACCAGAAAAATGTCTGTGCCTGCAGAAGGTTTAATCAGTGCTGCATCTTGGCCTATCCACCAGCAAAGGACAGTTGCATCCCCAAAAATCCTAAAAATAAAAAGCTGTTGCAGTAAAGCATTTCTCAACTCTGTTTACATCACCTCACAACTACTTATTTGTATAAAATACAGTGCTTTTTGAGCCTCAGTTGAAGAGCTTTAAATGAGTGAGGATGAAGGAATAGGAGGACAGCTGTCTCCTTCACACAGACCTGCCTGAGCAGTGCAGCTTCAGAGGAAAAAGAGGACTGGCAGACAAATCCCTGCTTGCTTCCCTGCTCCATAGCTACCTCTGAGTAACTACTGGCATCAGCAGTGTTATTCACAATTTTGCACCCATCTGACTGGAGTGCATCATGAATAATTTCTGATCGCTCCCTGCTGAGCTGGATTTGGTCAGGTGTCCATCAGGAGAAAGACTCCATCCCACTGGAGCCATCAGCATCTCTGTTTCAAGCCAACTCCTGGCAAAAGCAACTTGGAGCAGGTGGCCAGTGGGTCCCTCTGAGAGGGCAACATCTGCAGGTCAGCAGCAGCTGCCATGGCTATTCCAGGATCTGTAAAGCTGGGGGTGCTCCTTCTCAGCCAAGTCATGCAATAAATACATTCAGGGGGTTGTTTTACCACCTGTTCCCATTTCCTCACCTTCAGCAGTGACATTCAAAAGAAGTTTGCCATTTCCCCAGAAAAAGCCATAATAAATACTCCACTGAGTTTTGCTGCCACGAAATGGAGCGTTGTAAAATGTTGGCACTGAAGCCCAGACCAACAGGGAGGACAGTGTGTTCTTGTCACTGCACTTTGCCCTCCAACCAAGCATGGCTGGGGCTGGTATTCAGCCCTCCCTCCTTGGTGGGAGCTTCAAAAGAGAAAGGGCAGTTGCAAGGTTTCTGCTGAGCTTCTGGTTTCCTGAAATGTCTAAGCTAAAAAACAAAAAAATCAGTCAATCATAGAATAGTGAGGATGCTCAAGGTGGAGAAGCCCTTTCAGCTACTGCAGCCATCTTCCCTGAAAATCCGGCCAGCAGGTTTGACTTTTGCATTTAAACATTTCCTCAGCATAACAACATGCCCAAAGGCTGGTACCAAAGAGACAGAAATCTCCACATAAATGATTGCAGCAGGTATTTCCCTCCACTGAGGTTATGCTGAGCCAGATCACAAGGAAGGTGAATACAACACCATCCATCCATCCATCCAACCATTTCCAGGTGCCACAAAACACGCCAAACAAGGTAGATAGATTTTCCTGAGAAAATACCCCATCCTGCTCAGTAGCTTCCTAATTCTCACTGGTTGTATCTGAATGCTGTTTCTCAGGAGAGCCCATCCAGACAGAGCTGTTTGCCTCAGCACTCAAAGCCTTTCCTATTTGCAGTTATTTCAGTGGCGGCACCTTCATGACAGGGCTGATAAATTCAATTCTGACTGCAGAGGGACTGGGTGACAGCTGAAAACAAAAAGTACAAGCAATTCTGACATGCCTCACTTCAAAGAAAAGAAAAGGCAAGGTAGGAAAATGTTCTTGAGGCAATCTGGTGAAAAGGAGCTGCTGCTGAGCCCCTGCATTCGCTGGGGTTTTCAAAGGTCACTCCCATCCTCCCTCTTTCTGCAGCCTCTCATAGATCATCTGTGGTTCAGACAGCACAGGCTTTATTGGGCTCCCCACCATCTCAGCAAAACTTGATTATGCATATATTTTCCTTTTTGAGGACATTTCCTCTCCTTATTCCCTTCGTTACCTCTCTTTCATCTCAAGATGGATCAAAGTATTCCACCTTCATGGGCAACTCTTATCCCAGGAATATGTGAATCCAGTCCCACCAGAACATCATAAACATCACTGAAATCTTTCCTTGCTGGTCTGCCCTAGCAGTGACCTGCATTATTGTATCCTGCAACCAAGGTTAATGAGAACAGTAGCATGCAAAGCAGCACTATTGCTTATTTGTTATTAATACCAGCAAGACAGCAATATTTAGCTATCATAAAATGGAAAATAGAAAAATGGCTATTACCTTGCTCATGCTAACTCTCCTACTCACACCTTTTCATAGCCGACCCAGCTGCTGCTTTAGAGCATGTCTAAACCTTAGTGGAAAAAATAGTATCTATAAAAACATTGCAGCTCATAGGAAAATTTCATTTCAGAGAACTCTGTGGAGCCCTGGGATCTTGATGTATTGTTACACACAAGAAAAACAGCATCAAACTGAGTGCTAATGCACATGTTAATACAGGATTGCTGTAGGACAAAGGTGTGAAATGTTCCTTCTCTGCCCTGCTGCAGTGCTGCATCCAGGTTTGGAAACCATTCTTTGAGAAAGATGTAATCTAGCTAACTGAAAATAATTATGAGCAGAACAAAAAGGGTCAGCAAATATCTAGAAAGTCTGACTTAATTTGGAAAGACTAAAAGAAATGAAGTGATTTAAGTCTCCAATGATTGAAAAAGAGGGGAATTAGAAAAGCAAATTTTACATGCACTGAAGGTAGCAGCAGAGTGAGTCATGAATAAATAAATGCATGTCTACAGTAGATATAAGAAGGTATTGGCTTAAAAGCAGGCAAGGAGGATTTAAGTGAGACATCAGGAAAAAGCTGGCAAGGCCCAAAATAAACTAAAACCTTGTCTAAACCTGATTCTGCCCTGAGCATGCATCTGGGTGAGGTGATGTGTGACTGTCCCTTCTTCCTGCATTTTTTACTACAGAAGTTCATTCTCCTTGGATGAAGTTATGTCCTAGAAACATTTTTCCATCCACATTTCCAGCATAAGTTACATTATTCTTTGGCAGTACCAAAAGAGACTGCCTAATTTAATAGCACTGCTTTCTGCATTCATAGGCTGGAATTTCAAGGAGATCCTAAAGTTGCTCTACTTCCTTAGACTTTCAATGAGGTTTGAAACTTTGAGTGCTTCTGATTTTATGTTTGTTAAAATAAAATGCTAATTTCAGTGATAAAGGGATTAATATTAACAGCATCTTATCTAAGTAACACAGCAGTGAGCAGGCTGCCCTCTGCTCTGGTTGACTTTGTATCACAGGTGTGACTCAGTGACTAGGAGAGGTCAAGGAGGGCCTTCCTCTGCCTGCTCTGAGTGTGTCTAGGAATGCTGGGGAGCATACCCAGCTGCCCAACCCAGTGGAGAAACAGGAAATCACAGAGATGGACACTGCAAAGTGAATAGATTCCATTTTGTAGCTTTCTCTGTGGTTTATCATGACTGAAAAACTTTTTCACATTAATACAAAGATGTTGGGAAAGAGATTGAGAGTGGTATACAAACTATAATACAAACTTTTCCATATTATAACATAAAGCAGCAGGCTATGCTTTAGACCACTTGTCCCTGAAATATTCTCCTCTTTAATAAACTGTGTCGCTTGTTTTCTACCATTCAAAACCATCTAGAGGCATCCTCTTATGCTGAAGGAGACCTCCCTGTGCTCTTCACACAAAAAAGGTAATTGACCTAAAGTGCAAAGAGAGAGCTGCCTAAATGAAACCTCCTTTCTGGTCTGCATAGATAGGCAGGAGAAAATGGGATGGCTTTGGGGGTGAGATCTCTTGCAGAGAAAAGAAGTTTCTGGAAGGTCACTCCCAGCAGGACTAAGATGCATTAGAATAGCATGGCATTCAAGCACCACTGCTTATTTCCAAGGAGAGTGGCAATTTTACTCTGGTTGTCCTGGGAGATAATAACCTCTTTAAAATAGAATATTTCCCACTCCTCTGTAGGGTAACCACATGGCTTCAAGGAAAATGGGCAAGCTCAAAGCAGAGGGCATCTCAGCCCTATGCACAGAGCATCACCGCCAGCATAGGAACACAAGATCCACTGAAATGAAGAGAAGCCTTATTGCTTCTTGGCATTACATTGTGCTTCTTCTCTGCTCTGTAGCCATAGTGATCTGAGCCTGGCCCTCCATTTGGCCCTCTGGTCTTTCTTTGGGGATCCAAGGTGAAAATCATTTAGCTATCCAGTTATAAATGCCATCTCACTTGAGACCTTATTTCTGTAGCAATCAAGCTACTAAAACTATCTATACTGTTAATGAATTACTGTTAATACCCTGTTTCCAGGATCAAGCAGAGCTGCATCTGGGTCTCTTCAGGAATAAGACATCCTCCATTGCTTTCTAAATATTCTGTTAAAACCCTCCAGGTACCTGAAGCTTTTCACCACAGTAACTTCACCCTGTAAGAGGGACAAGATGCAAGGAGACAGAGAAGGTAGGAGAATATGGGAGAGCAGTGAGAGAACAGAGACATCAAGGAAAACTGCAAAATCCAGGCACACCACCAGCCTCAGCCTCACTTGTGTAATCTGTAGCACTGTTGGTCATGGCAAGCCAATTAGAGTTCCTCAGCACAGCACCTATTCATGAGCCCAAATACTTTCTTTTGTTCAAGCACTGTCAACAGGGAATTTTACTGTGAGCTGTCCAAATATTCTATAATTAAGATGAATTAGCAAGTGGAAAAGCAACTGCAGCAAGAAGAAGTAAGAAGGAAGCAATTGTGCAGAATATTAAATTCCTTCCTCAAGCTTTAAGTCTAAACTGACAGATCTGTGCACTTTCTCTTCCTTTTTTCCCTTCTCTTTCCTTTGGTGACAGAAGAGTGAAAAGGACACAAATCACTTACTACTAAACTGAAGCACATGTCTGCCCCCCTTGCTACTCTTCACAGAGCCCTTTAATCTCAAAGAAATTCTTCCTATTTTCTCTCTGGAACATTGATTTAAACCACAGGAGCTGGGAGTGGCCGGACGCAAGCAAACAGGGGGAATGTGGTTCTGACACCTACAGCTTGAAGGCATAAGAAAGTAGAAGCCCTTTCTCTTGGAGAAGGCAGAGATTTCAATGGCTTTCAGCCTTGAGTTTGAAGTAACCATAAGTATTCTGCAAGAGAGAAGCATGTGAAAGGAAATCTTCCTTAGGCTAGATCTTCTGTCTTCTCACTTGGGGTCCATTGGCATGTTGAGATGTTCTGCTGTGTCAGACTCATGTCCAGGAGCAGCTTTTTCCTTGGATTACCTGCCCCTGCATCTTCCAAGCACAGTTAAAAACTGAACAACTCAATGGTAGCAACAAGCTTACATGGTTTTACCTTTCCCATCTTAGATGACTTTTCAGTATCACAGAGCCCTCAGCCCCCAGGAAAGGCTGAGAAATTCTTCTCTAGCTGTTTTTGTGCTGTAATCTCCTGGGACTGCTGCTCCCCACAAATAGCAGAGCAGAAGACAAAAGAGACAAGATAAATGCTTTGGGTCTAATTCTGGGAACAGAGCCCACAGGTGGCATAAGCCTAAAGCTCTCTCCTTAAGCATTATTTGGGTGATCATGGGACTGTTTTGGAGCAGCTTCCTGCTCCAGTTGGTCCACTGGCTTAAATCAGAAGGGATTGCTCAGCTTGAACCATGAAAGTTCTCTCAGGAACTACAAACTCTAAGCAAAGAAAGTCTGTGATCTTAAGGCAGAAGCTGAAGTGGACACTTAAAAGGATTGTGTCTCCATATTTTGGCGCTTACTTGACTTTCCAATCATCTTTAGGATGATCCTAAATCCCAGGAGAGTCCATAGGCCTTTCCTAAAATGTTTTGCTAGATGTGACTGAACTGTATTAGAGCATAAGGAGAGGTTTAGTAGTGGGATTTCTGTTTACAAGAGAAAGGGCAATTCTGGAGTTGGCCTAGACACCAGAATAGGTTTCGTTTGTTTGTCATAGGCAATAATATTATTTAGTTTAATTTAATTTATAGGTCAGATTGTTTAGAACTTTATTTCCTCTTGCTTGTAGGATGTTCAGACTTTTTCTCCTTCTGGTGGATTTCTGCTCCTGTGATGCAGCACACATCCTTACTCTTTCTCTAATAAGAGCTCTTCATCTGGCCCATGAAATAGGCCATTAGTCTTTAGAAAGGACCATAAGATGTGTCTTTAAGGGTGAAAGACTGTAAGGAAAGGCTTTCTAGGGCAAGGTGAACCTTTCAGTGTGGTTTTGCTACACATTTCTTGGTGAGAGGTGAAAGGGGAAATGGGCATGCAACAACCCATTTTGCTGGCAAACAGGTTAGAGTCTAGAAAGCTGCTCCATCTCTTCCACCCTGGGGAAAAAAAAAAAAAAAAACAAAAAACAAAAAACAAGCTTGCCCACCTCAGTCGCCAGCAGCCTCCTTTCCCAGAGATCTCCTGTGATCAGATTCGGAAGAGCTGGGAAGTAACGGCTGCACGGGAAGATCAATATGGAAAACATTCAGTATGCAGCCACCCCTGGCCCCGAGGTTCATCACTGCACAAATGTAGCCATGTTCCTCATTACAAACAAGATTGATGTATTTAGTTCGCCCTGCAGCTCTCCTTAATCAGCTATCTAATTTTAGGCCCTTGCTTTTAGGCTGGGAAAGGGAGGAAGGAGGGAGGTTATTGACAGAGTTCTTAAAATACTGTAGCAAAAACCTACACTTATTAATCATTCTGTATCTGATTTATACCCAAAAGACATAATCTGCTCTTCCCTCCCTCAGCTCCTTTATTCCTTACAGGATTCACATTGCAAAGAGTGCAAAAAAAAAAAAATCAAATGGAAAAAACATCATGAAGTTTCACATTGGAGTTAGAGTCTCTGTGTGGGATATCTTATTGCTTAACCCTTTGTTAGCTTCTTGGTTGCCACTGAGAGAGTCTCAGCTCTCCAGCACTATTGGTCTATCCTATTGTCAGTGACAACCCAGAACCTTTCCATCCTTTGGGCTCATTTCAGCTCAGTTGGTGAGGGAGATTTTTGACAGCAAAGAGCCAGATGATCCTTGTGGGTCCCTTTCAGTTCAGAATATTTTATGATTCTGTGTTGGGTAACTCCTGCTGTGAAACCCATGAACTGCAGTCCCAGAAAGAATGAGAAAATTCTGACTCCTGCAGGCTGGTGATTTATTTCTATGTCTCTCTGGAAGAACAATGTCAATAAAAAGTTATTACAACTCTTTCTTTTCCTATAAAACCTAGTCAATAAGATATTATTGTGGTGTCTTGTTTTAAAGAAAATCCTGGCAGCCAAAACCACACAGAGAAATAAGAAGGAGACTTGGAGGAATCCCCTAAATACAGAAGGTCTGTGTTTATCTCCCAAGTGTGTCTGAGGGAGCAGTTCAGGGTCTGGATGTCATAAAGATGGACTTGATGCACAGCCTGGGTGATCTTATGGTCCTTCACAACAGCACAAGCCATGGAAGCACAATAGCACCTCCCAGACTGCTGCAGCTATTCTCCTTGTGGATCACAGGCAAGATCCTCACACACTGAAAATCACTGTACTGGATTATACTTCAGTGGTGGATTTGATTATTTCTAAGTCAAAAGTTACCTAACTCGAGCTTTTATTTACTGCAGATCATTCAGGTTTATGCTGAGCAGCTAGTGCAATTTGGGCTGAAATACAAACAGCAAGTAGAGCTGCAAGAAATATGTTGCATATGTTCTACTGCTTGCAAAATCTGTCAAGCACTACCTGTTTGGTGGGTGTCCCATCACCCATCTTCCTATGTCACACCCTTTTTTCATTCCTTGGCATACCTGAATGCCTGTCAAATAGAGCTGCTTTGACAGTGGTGCAAATCCCACAGTTTGAGACAGCTGTAAAAAAAGACCATCATCCAAAGACCTAATTTGTGATATCTGGTGTGTGCCCAACTAAAATCGGTCCTCACTCAAAATTGATTTACACTGTCTGTGTTGCAAAAACCCTTCCAATGAGGATGAGCCTCTTACACCTCTCATCACGAACATGAGATGGATCTCCAGCTAATGCTTCTTCAACCACACATGTCCACTTTTTTACTATGATAAACCTTTCTTTACTATGATAAGCCTAAACAAATCAACATGTTTTGGGAGCACTGACTATTCAATATGTATCAACAACCACAGTCCCAGGAGATTTTGCTTCAGTTGGAAGAATATCAGAATAGGTGAAGTTTGTGGCATCACATTAGAGGTACTCTACTAAATCATCGGTCTCTGGATCAAGCAAAGCATTTGGAAAAGGGTGGAACAGGAAGCATAAAAATTTAATTTAAAATTACTGTCCAAGGTGTATTTACAGATTCATGGTTTGTAGATACTATAGCTATCACAGAGAGACTAAGTGATGCAGGAAGCAGTAGGTTGGGAGGGGGTCTGTAACCTAGCAAGCTAATCCGGGTGACAAACTGGTGGGACTGTTCCTTTCCTTACACAGTCCAAATGAAATATGTGCATTTCCCAGAGCAGCAGAGAAAAAAAACTTACCAGTCTGATGTTCACTAACCTCATTACTGTATAACTGATGACAGAAAGAAGCAGGGATGGGCTAGTTACAGCTAGTCCATTAATCAGGTCCCTGGTGAAGCATCTCAGCTAGAGTTAAAATTAACATTGGAAAATTAATCGGGACTTCACAAAGGAAACCGCAAAGCATATGGTGTCAGCTAATGGAGAGGCTGCACGGCTGAACCTCGTGTCTTCCTGAAATCTAATTAGACCCTAATGGAAGGAAGACCAAGTGAAGGCTCTTAATTGAAAATTACACTTCCAGTTCAATCAAAGCCTGCTTCCGTGTTGCTATTAACGGCCTTTTAAAAATAGCTGGATTCTACAGTGACCTTGCATACAAAGTGTTCACTTACTGAGACTAGCTGTATAGATAATCAATGGATGCCTGAGTGATGGATTTGGACCCATTCTGTAATATTTATGACTAGTGTGTATTGACCTGGTTACTGGGATGTTGTCTGTATGAATGAATATATGGTTTAATTTAATAGGAGCTGTCCAGAAAGAACAAACAAGCAGGTTAAAAATGTCTCGAGGCAAGTCACTCCTTGGCAAACACTCAGAAGTGTTATGAGATAATTCACAGACAGGAAACTTCCTGGGAAAAGCCATGCATTATAAAAAAGAAACATTTTTCCAAAGAAAGAATGCTTGTTCTCCATGTGGTTTATAAAGGGCCAGCTTCACCTAACTTTGGACATGTAACAAAAGTACACATATTAGTGAGGGAAGGTACTGAAGTGCAATTGCTGCAGGCTCTGTCTGTACCTTCTGGGCCATTGCAGAGCCTGGAACCAAACAATTTATCTAAATGCCACTGGAAACCACAGGACAGAGATAGCAAGCTGCCTTCAGAACAGGCAGCAGAGTATCTCCATCAGGAGCAGCAGGAATTATATGATTGTCACACTTTAAAGATCCAGGCTAGAATTTGCTCAGCAGGGGATGCTTGGTAAAAGCAAGGTCAGAAGTACTGGCATAATCTCAAACCTTCAAAACTGAACACTTTCCAACTAGTTTCCAGAGTTCTCAGCCCCATTCCAAAACTTTTCATGTCAAGACAGCTGAAGCCAACTCTCCAAAACTGTGTGAATCATAGTACTTTCTCCTTTTGTACACAGCCCCAAAGTATATCTTATATCTGTATATGAGCTCCGTGAATCATCCACTAAATTTCTTTCCTTGGATTTAGCAATATAGCAAGTTTGCCCTCTATTTCCTGTCCTAGAGCACAGATTACCTGTGTCAACATTCCCTCATCCCCAGCACTCCCCACACTGCCATTCCATTGCTCTGTCTTGCAGGCTTGGAGACCTCATTGCAGCTTCCACAACTCCTCCTGCCAGTTTCATTTTTATGGCTTGGCTTGCTTTTAGTCTCAGCAGTGGCTGCTGTGCTTCTTGTCATATCAACCAATGATTATGATGCACCCAATTATTATTTTGCTCTCCTGAAACAGTCTGCACTATCTGAAAAACAACAATCCTTTCTGCATTGGGATTTTTCACCAAAACTGTATTTGAAGTCCTGTGTAACTCACTCATATTTCTTTCCACTGTTCTGACTCTGACACAGCATTGCATAAAGGCTCAGTGTCACTGGTTGCCTCCAATGTGAATTCTCCTTTCAGGATACTTCTGTCCCTCTCTTTCTCTGCGTCTTGAGGTAGACAGGCCATGACAGGAAATGCGTGAGCAATGATTTGTTCATGGCTTGTCTGACACTGACTCGTGACTCATTTTGGTTGCCTCAAGCTTGGAATGGAGTGGAATTGGTGTGATTTTTGCATCAGCTGAGAAAGTAAAATTAACTCAGAGATAAGCAAATTCCAAATAGATGTAAGAGAACATTTTAAGCCATGTTTATGGCTGTTAAAGCACTAAAAAAATCAAAGGAAGTCATGATTACTCCATCTCTTCATAACTTTAAGTCAGGGTTACAGAAACTTGATTGACTGGATTTCTTTTTTTTCCCCCTAATATAGTTTCCAGGAAAAAACTAGGCAATTCCACTCCTCTGAGTTATTTACTGTTCTTTCTGTCTAGTCCATCTCTGCTATTGCTTCTTCTGAAAATGTGTTCTGGTTTATCTCATAATATTCTTTGATTTCCATGTATCTCCTTCATCTGCATGTCTGGACATTGCCGTGTGCAGCTAATTCCAAATACATAATTTCCTTTTTATTCAAGTGAATACATAACTACATGTCGGTATTTCCATATCTCTGTTGGTGGGAAGATCTTCCTACCCAGTGGTAAAATCCCTTCAGAAGTGTTTTTATTCTCTGAGATGTCTGGGTTTTTTCCTGTCTAGAATTTCAACAGTTTTCCACATCTCACAGGAAAAAAAAAAATGTTCTATTTGAGATAAGATTTAAATGGTAAATTCTCTATGTTGTTTTAGTGCTCTAGGTTTGTGACGAGAAAGAAAAGAGCTTTGATCTATTTCAGCATGTTTGAGGAGAAAGCAGGAAAAATTCTGCAGCCTGAGTTGAAGAGGATGCTGGAAAGTATGCTCTAATGATCTTTAGAATCCATTTGTCTATTAATTAATCCACTGGAAAAAAAACTCTGATTTCCAAAGTTTTGTTGTAAGACTATTTCTAAGCTTCACAAAATTGACCCAAGGAATGTATAATATGTCAAAGAAGATGGGATTGGACATGACGCATGGTAACTCAGATGTCTCCTTCAGTCCAGTTCTGGGCTATCACCACCAGGTTTCAGCCTGTCTCATCACACTGCCAAGGCAGTGCCTTTTTTAGGGGCAAGGTACTCTCCATCTTCATTCACAGAGCCAACACCACACTGGGATCCAGTGAGAATAAATGCCTCTAACTAAGCACAGTGGAACTTCTTGAGAATTTCTGTATTTTCATAGGGCCCACAAAATTTGGCTTCACTCCTTTCTGAAGTCAATTTTCACACGTTTTCCTTCTGCAAAATGGAAGCTATGGAAGTGATTTCTTTTGTAAAATGCATGAAGTTGTTTTCGTGGATGATATGGAATAATATATGCTTCAAAAAACCATCTCCATATCATCTACAAAGAAAGATTGGAAAAAAATGAGAAAAACAGCTAAAAACTAGAAATCAGAGCAAAGCTTTCACAAGAGCTAACCTCACTTCAACAATCCAAAACCACCCTCCAAGTAACCTAATCATCTGCTTTTGCCACTGCCTCTGTGAGCAGAGGGAGCTTTTTCTTCATTTTAATTGTCCTGATTACTTTTTAATTATACCCCTTCCTCTGTTCTGCTCAATGACATCAAATAATGGAAGAAGACATTGGATGGCAGCCTAATATATTTTGGCTGAATCAAAACTCATGAGATTCAAGTTTCTTGAAACTTGAAAAACCTTTCTTATTTAATGAAGTTTCTTCAGGGGCCTCTTACCATTTGGGCAGATGCTTGTTCACACAATTTGGTTTTGCAAAGGTTCACTGCCTCTCTGAGGTTAACTTCCCTTCATTGCCCTAATAAGTAAAACCCAAATCTTTGGACTAATTTGTTACAAGACAGAGCTCCTCAGATTGAAAATTACCATTTTTGTCTATTGTCAGTTGATAAATTGGGAGTAAAATTACAGCTCTGCAATGGGTAGAAGAGTTTTTCAAATCATTTGTGTTGCACATTTCACATCTGGAATTTAAAACAGGTAAAGTGGCCATAATGCTTTGATTCTGGACAGTGGGAAGTCTAAGAGGATGACAACACTGATCCACTCAAATCTAATAATTCTCTGACACTCTGAACTATGAATTTTACAACTGAAAAGCATTTTTTCTAAGAGCAATAAACATAAGTAAGGGTAAATAGCTTCATACATATAGAGTTCATACTTTTCTTTCAGTATTTGATTTTTAATTTTTGTCTCCATACTTTGAAGTTGGATCCAAAATGGCTTATTGAAAAGTTGCTTAGTACTAACAGAGGAGTGAAATGACAGCTGGATCCCAGTATCTCCATCTGGACATATTTGATGGTGCCTGGGACCCTGATACCTCGTGCACTCAGAAAATAAAACCTAATGCTTTAAAACTATGTTTCTCCCACACAGCTTTACAAATCCTACATTTCACACATCCCACGAAATTTTACTGCCTTTCTTTCAGCTGCTCCTGAAGACACTAAGCACAAAAAGCCTTAAACAGTGGAAAGAACAGACGCTCAGCAGGGAAGAAAGGTCTCAGCCTTTCCATGGCCACAGTCAGGACTCTGCTGTAAATCTCATCTCTGCAAGAAACAAGAATTATCTCAGAGTCCCACAAGACCAAGAACAATTTCCAAGTTTTTTGGAGAGTGCCAGGTATGTGTTTTCGGTCTGCTTTCCCCAAAAGAGACGTGGGGTGATTGAAGCAATAAAAAGCAAGGTGAAGCTCATAAGAAGCATGCCTCTTCTGAAGCTACTCTTTCCCACAGCAAGCGAAGGAAAAAGTAGAACTCACAAGGCAGATATTACAGAATTTAACACATAACTCAAGGGCATTCACCTAGGATCCTAGAAATTCAGGCAGAATCCTAAAAATTCATGGCTGAAAGGAGTCTGATAGGGCTTGCTCCATCGCCTTAACTGAGTGGACAGAATAGACACAGTTCATCTCCTATGAGAGGTTTGTCCCATTCATCCTTAAATATTTTCACATTCAGAAATTTATAAACTTTTAATGTTATCCATCCCAGTACTCATCTGTGCTTAGAGGTACAATGTCCAAGGACAAGAAACTAGAACATAGTGTATACCACAAATAGTTGCAAGTTTTAGTCATGTGATGCTGTACCTCAGCAAATGCAGTTTTTAGGAAGACTAACTCAATGTAATTAATTACTAGACTAACTCATAAAGCTAAAAAAAAAAAACAAATAGAGGCAAGCTTTCATGCATAAAAAAACCCTCACATCCTTTCATATTGTTATTCACCACCTGTTCTCAGACCCTCAAAAATGCCTGTGCATCTCCAGCACCTATACCCAACAGGAGATTGGTGAGACTCAAACTCCTGAATCTCCTGAATGACTCTGAAAATGCTTTTGTTTATTAACAAATTCTTACTTTATGTGAAGTGAAATCACAATTTCCACTTCTCCCATCATCTTCTCATTCCGGGAGCTGTCCTTGTAACAGCAGTCAGTAAAAGATACTCCTCCACCAAAATGGTTTCTGTCTTACATATGTCTCTCTTATGCATGGATAGATTAAAAAGCTGCTGCTCATTTTTTTTCTGAGGGAGTTAAAATTCACAGAGGCCCACTATGCAGAAGTTTTACAGAGATTGAAGAAGAACAGAAGCAGCAGGGAGGCATTTAGGCCCCTTCCTTCTTTTTCATCTAAAAATTTTTTGTAATTACAAAACAGGGACTAGACACCTCATTCACACTATTTCTGGCAACATTTTGATTCATTTTAGCCTGTGGCAATGTCTACATATACCTTAAAATTCAGAAAAGCTTTCTGAGAAGAGATTCTTCCAAATCACGTTTGTAAATGGAGTAATCCATGCTTGACCTACATACAAACCATTCTGAGCTTCACCACTGAAATTCAAAGTGGCACCTGTCAGTTAACAACAAAATCTCCTTATTACTTGGGCAGGAGAAAGAAATTCAATTTGATTTGCAAGTTCACTAAGGATACATCTATATTTCAGGGCTGTAGAGGGAGAGGTGAGTGACATTTTCCTGATGTGTGTGAGTGTCCATGTCAACTGGCTGGCATTTTGCAGGCTGAATCCTGGGAAAGGCTGACCCTGAGCTCCAGAAAAGTAAAGCAGCAGTCAAGTAGGGCAGCAAAATAAGGGGCAGGAAAGTCACATTCTGAGGTGTGGAAAAGGTGGAGCAGACACAATTCTGGCTTGTCTCAAGGAGGTCTCTTGGGTGGCACTCTCTCCTCCAGATGGATCACGCGGAGCAGTTTCCCCAGCAGAGCCACAGCCTCAGCACACCCATTCCTTGTCCCAGCCAGCAAAAAGCCCAGGAAGGGACAGGCCATGGCCATGCACAGAGTAACCTGCCAGCTCTGGTGGCCCTTGTCCCCCATGCTGAGAATAAGCAAATGCCTGGAGCAAGTTCTTTAACTTGCATTACTGGTACTCAAGGGAATTTATTTAAAACCATTAAAAGTGCCTTCTGTTGGTTTGGTCACATTTCCCAACTGTGGTGCTGGCAAGGAAACAGCATTTTTCAGCACAGAAACAGAATGCAAGATTTAGTGAGGTATATCTTACGGATTACTCCAGTGGCACAGTGGCTGCACCTACTTCAACAACTAGGAAAACTGAGTTATAGACACTAAACTCATTTAAAAGCAAGTTGAGCCTTTCATTGCAAGTTTTTGAGAGCTCTTACTGTGCCACCATTTGGCATCATGGGAAGTGTAGTTGAACTCGTTTCCTTTAGGAGAAAACAAGGTTTGAACTACAGCTGCCTGGAGGTACCACAGACATATTGCTGATTTATAGAAAAATCAGTCTTCATGGTACTCACATTTTTATCAAAAACTATTTTTCCCCAGAAAACTGTATATTTATTTTTTAAAAGCTAATTTTTAAGCAGAAAAATTGACTGACCATTTTTTCTAGTGCCTGAGTCTACTCTTGCTTTGGGAGACAGAACTTCAAATTACTGTGTGTTCCACAGTCTGCCAGTGGGAACAAAACCTTGCACATTCCCTCCTTTACAGTATGGAGAATATGAGTCATTCCCCACTATAATGCTGGTAAACAGCAAAGCAAAAAGCTATCACGAAAACTGAAACACTCTGAGGGCTTAAATCAAAAATATTAGTCAGACCAAGGTTGGGATGATGAGTTAAAATGGAATTCCTTATTATTTCAGCTTTCTTTCCGTAAAATGAAACAGAAAAAGGAGAAAGAAAATCCACAGTGGCGTAATTTCTTGTCACATTGAGTCTGCAGGGCCAAGAAAGCTCTGTGCTCTTCAGCAGATGAGACCAGAGGAGACCAGTCCTCATTTTCTTTAAAGGGAAATTGCTTACCTTGAGCACCTCCACAGACAGCTGCCTTCCCTCAAACATACCCACAAAGTTCTCCAAAACAGTGTGGTTTGCAAAACACCTGCTGAGTGTTAGGTACCCCCACAGAAAACTACAGACCAGGCTGAGTCAGCATGGCAGAAATTGGCATGTGTGAAAGCTCACTTATTTACCCTCCAGTTACAACAACAAATCACAACCCATTTTCATCAGACAGCTGTCCGTGCTTTTGCGAATATTAGGACCTGACCATCAGCTCCTGCCTTTTAGGGGCAGACATGACTCAGTAGATTTGTTTCACATGTCTCCCTTAATTTCATTCATACGCTTAAATTGCCCTCCTTCAGTCCTCCCACCTGAGAGGCAAACTGTCAACCTTCAGAGCTGAGATGGCCAAGGTAAAAGCTACAGTCTTCCTTTCAGTAATCATCCAGGAAACAATACTTGGCTTACACACTCTTCCAGTCAGTAGGTTGGTACAAAAACAATCCCACAAATAGAGACTGCAGTGAGATAACAAGAATTAAACACATAACAGTTCTGGTAATTAAGAGCTATGACTGCCTGCACTTGTGATGATTTTTTTGTCACTGGGAGACCTGGAATCAAGACTGGACAGCTTTTCCAGTCAAGCTGTTGATGAAACAAGAGTCAATACAGTGAAGCAGTCTGGTCTACCACACACAATATCAGAACAGATAGTTACAGCAGGAGGTTTTTGACCTTCTGAGTTAAGAAACAGTCAGACCAGAAGACTAAAAGACATAAAACAATCTGGAAATCACCCCCTTAGAGCACACATGCTCTGACAACATTAGCTCCAGGTGTTTCCATCTGCTCAGTCTTCCAAGCTGTTACTCCCAGTGTGGACATCATTTCCCTGTGCCTGTGTTAAGGGCAAACCTCTCCAAGCTGACTCATCTAGATCCACAAACCACAGGCCAGCCCAGCTGGAGCCAAAGTTTCCACTCCAGCACAGCTGTGTGATGCGATGCTCCCAGCAGAGACTGATGGCATTGCACTACTGTGTCTACCAACAAATGCCAAACTGGGTTCCAGTAATTCCTTATGCTCCACTTGTATTTGAAACACAAATGCTTCCATGTTCCCAGCACAAAGAGGAAAGCCTGGAGTGAGAGATGAGATTCTGCCTGAGAAGGAAGCATCTCTCTCCAGGCTGTGCTTACCTAAAGGGAGACAGTCATTGATACCAGCTGTCAGTGAGCTTGCTGCCTCATTCATTTTTTTGTAGTTGTTCCAGTGGCTTCCTGTACTAATTGCTCTAGAACAGTCTAAAGCTGACTTCAGATGAAATCCCAGAAAGCCCAGAGACCACCCCCTTTCAAAGAGCCATCCACAAATAGCAGGTATTAATAGACTCATAGAATAGTCTATAGTTTGGGTCAGAAGGGAACTTAAAGATGATCTTGTTCCAAACCGCCTGCCACAGGCAGGGACACCTTCCACCAGAGCAGGAGGCTCAGGCTGCTCACATACACACCCAGTGCCTACCACAATACTTGCAGTGTGGGGGTTTGCTTGGGCTGGCCAGAAAATTTTTCTCAGTGAATAGGGGACAAGAATTGTGGCCTATTTTACTTGCAGCTTCCATATTTTCCTTGCTGTTTTGGTACGAATCACACTGCCTTGGACACACATCCCTCCAACACAAAACCCAAGTTGTAATTACCAAGCAGGCAATGCACTTCAGAGAGACAGCAAAGCTCACTCCTGCTGAGCCCAGCTGTGGATATGGTGTGGTTTGGGACTCTTTTCTACATTCATACCTATAATAAACCAGGACATCTTCCTTTCTCACTTCAGAGACGACTCCAGCAAGAATTACTGGGACATTTTTTGGCCTGGCATGAGCCAGGGTATGATCACATTGTGAGCACACCTGCTTACTGGTAACAAACAGCACCACACTGCAGAGCAGGAAGCTGCCATGGTTTAATACTTACACATCCTTTGGCATGATTTTCCTCCATGACACTCCATCCCAGGGTGACTGTGAATGCAGATCCATTTCATTGCTGAAGGAAGTTTCCAATTCCTTTTCTTTATGAAGCTGTTTATTTAGTAGTCTCACACTCTTATCACAGGGAATTGTGTTTGCACAGGGAAAAAACAAACAAACAAAATATGAGCCAGTTTCCTTTATTGCTGAAATCAACCTTAGCACTAATGACAGGAAGTTTTCTCGTATTTCCAGACCCAGTACAGTAGAAATAAGATGAACAGCAGCCCCTACAACATCACCCTAGGAAACCACTCAAGGTGGCTATTATTTGTATCTTTAAAAGCCTAATTAACATAATTATTAATTAGGTAAATACAGCAATTATGAATTCAGAACAGCACTCAGGTTATCATATTTTATTGGCTTACCGCAACTGTATTTTCAGTGACCTCATTGTAATGCAAATTCATACCAGTATTTTACTTAACCTGAAAAACAAAACAAAGCTGGAAGTCAAAAAATCCCCTGCTTTTATGGGAGTGCATTAACTGTTTTAAATATCAAAGCATTTTTTCTTTCAACTTATTTAAACCCATTCCAAGGAAAATAAATTGACACATCAATTTTATTGTTATGGAGCCTACTTAGCAAAAAATACAGAGGATCACAGAAATGTTGGTGGGATGGAACCTCTGGAGGTCACCTAGTCCTACCTACTGCTGAGCACATAAGTTGTGTCTTTAGCCCTAAAATGCCTGTTCTGACTCTGGTGCACTCCTACAAAACAGCAAGCCAGGGTAAACTCAGTCTCCATGCTCAGGAGGAGGATCAGTGGGGAGGACAGAGCTGAACTCCAGGCAGCAGGACGTGCCTTTGACCTGCCCTCAGTGTATCAACCTCTTCTGTACCAGACTGGCAAATCTCACCCACTGTCCTGAGATGGTTTGTGAGAACTGATAGGAGCAATCCTTTTCCACATCAGCAGAGATTCCACAAAGCCAGGCAATATGCAGTGCCTCTTGCCTGCTGCTAATTCCATTTTTTACACAACCAGGTCCCCAGAAAAATTAAAAAAAAAAATGCTTGAGACATTCTTGTTGATTTGATCCATGCATGCCAGAGCAGCTGTGTGTGGGCACACCATGCCTCTCAGATCATTGCAAACTAATTAAGGGCTTTCTTCACCATGTGGATAATTATTATTATTCAAAATGCGTTGATTCATTAAAGAATTTGGCTCAGACACAATAACTTTCTTACTCCTGGGTAAGGAGGCTGTTGTATAGCTCAGCCTTGGCCTCAGATCCTTTCCACTAGAGTTTCAGTGTCTGATTATCCTCAGGCTGCAACCTTACAAATTCTTGCTCTTAGACAAAGCTGTGCCAGAGAAGACAGACCAAAAGTGGGATTTCTAGAGGGAACAGCAGCAATTATGTCTGATTTTTCAAAAGCTTTCTACATTCAAGGAAATCAGTTTTGAACTTCCCTGGGAGTCAAGCTTCCAAAAACCAAGGCCCAAGCTAATAAGAAAGATTAATACCATGTAGTACTGAAAATTCCAAGGGAATGTCATGTCATCTTGTCCAACTCCCTGCATAATTCAAATGAGATAATTCCATCTATACTTAGAGTGGCATGAAAGCACATTGTCCAAAAGGCAGCTTGCCTTGATTTGAGACTTCAAAAGAAACCAAATCCACACAAGACTAAAAAATTCCCCTCTGTCATTTCAGAGAAAGATGGGAGATGTAGACTGAATTCTGCTTCATCCTATGCTTCAATTATTTGCTTGTCACACTTCACTGCTGCTCAGTTTAGCCAAGGGATTTGGCTAATTTCTTCCAGGAGGAGGAAGTCATGGTCCACAGATGATTTGTTTGCAAATATCCGTAAAATTAACTGCCTCTAAGTAAGGGATGACTTGGGCAGCCCTTTGTGCCTATCTTCTTTTGTCCCTGTAAGCTAATTTGGCTTTTTTCTCATTTTTACTAACATACAAGCACAAGAAATGAGACTAAAAAGAAGAGCTAGACAAGACCTGTATGTTTCTACACCATCACCCACCTCTTGACCACTCTCCCACTTACATCTTGGACCCATACCACTCACCTTTACACCTGTTTAAGCACAGAAGCGTCATAAGTTTTTCATCCAGACAGCAGCTTCACCTTACAGGTATCTAACTAGGAGTCCCAACAACTGTCCTCATCTTCAGTTCTGAAGAACAGAGTCATTTATACCAACGAGCTCAAGAGCACAACATTCAATTCCTTTACATTTTGCACATCCTAGCAAAATGCTTCGTTCCTGAAGGCACGCATTTTTCCTCAATTAAACATGAAAGCTGTTCAAGCCCAAAGATGACCCTTAATTATGGCTTTGAATGCACTTGTTAGAATTACCTCCTTGCTCATCTTGTGAAAGTATAATAAGAAGTAACATGATAATATGCAATGCTGTAGTTTTGGAGTAATTGCCTAGTATGCATGAACTCTGTGAGGCCTTTTCCAATTACATTTGTAGCTTGCTAATGTTTGGGGATTTTCCAGGATAAATTACGTTAATTGTGTTCCTTGGATCTGTTTTCCACAAAAAGCCCAATAAACAGCAAGAAGAGGGAGGGAGAGAATTAAGTGGCAGAGTTAATTAGATTAGGCTTGTGCTGTAGTGTAGCAGGAAGATTCCACTAAATCCTATAATAGGCCCTAATGAGGATTTTATCATGCTTGTTAAATGGGTCATTTAGTTGTGTGACGGGGCCTCTGAGTGCAATGTAAAAACTGGTTAATAAAAAAAAAAGTCTTTTAATTGCACACACAGGCAAAGCAGTGTCAAAAGAATCCAGCCAAACAGAATAGCCTCCAACCAAACACAGGAAAAGCTTTGCAGTTCCTGAAGTGGTGAACATGTACTGTGATTAGGCCACTTAATTTTCCTTGACTGGCATAAAAATTAATGCTTTATGAGTGATTCACACTGAGGAACTTTAATAATCCAGATTTATCAAAATAGAAATTACATTTTTCTTCTTTGTTGTCTTGTTTTGTTTTTTTTTTTTAAACAGTGTACAAAAATGAATGTAGATCTGATTGCTGTTGAACCATCTGTACCTGTCCCTTTTGTTAGTGTTTGTAGAAATACCCATAACAGAGTCACTGACTATTCTGACTCCTGCCAGGGATGGGATGAGACAATCTTAGCATTTTGTTTTTAGGCAGCAGACACCACACAGAAAAAATGAGAGTCCTGGAAAATGCACTCCATAGGGAATTCTTCCTTTCCACTTTAATTTTTCATTCAAATACAAAGGTCCTGGATGTCCTGCTTAGTACTGGGCAGAAGAGCCCGTATATGCCCTGAATTTGCCAAGGGGTGTGAAGATACAATAGTCTGTTGGTTTTCTGTTCTCTTGCCCCTGAGACCAACTCGAAAAGACTGACCTTAACCATGCAGACACACTTTGAGGCTAAGTTTAATAAACAAGAAGCAAATCTAGACCATCAGCAAAAATGATTAAGAATACCATTTTATTCACCTGCTTGTCAAGGTTCACCAATTCAAAATGAGACTCATGACAGGAGCTTAAAGACCTCCTGTCTCCTGGAAGCCTGTGAATAGCTGCTCACTACAAGCTACTCTCTTGGGTGACATGTGGCTTGCATGTCTTCAGAGGCAGAGTACATCTCATTCCTAGATGGTATTTCAGCCCAAAGCTCATATAAACAATAAGATAAGATGTTCTAGCCTTTGATTACTCTTCCAATGCTCCCAGAGATGTTCTCATGTGTTCATGACTTCCTTCAGCATTCAGCTCAAGCAGCACAACAACCCCCTAGCTCACTGCCAGCCTGTTGGGGCTGCATCTCTGGCACTTCCTTTCTTGTACTTGAAAAGATCCATTTGTTTTCCCAAACGCAGGAAGGGTTTGATTTATATCAATCTCCATGGCGTGTGGCAGGGACCAGGTGGCGGCTGAGCAGAAGACCATCGTGGCTCCCACCAGTCCCGCGAGTGACAGCCATTACCCCGAGCAGCCCGTGGTGACACGCCAGCTGCTGCGCCTCCAGCACAGCTTGGTGGCACCCCCAGAGGCACCAACACGGGACAGCAGGTCATCCATAAACGCCTCTTCCAGCACCCGGTGCTCTGGTGCCTCAACAACCAAACATCTGCTGGGGAAAATGAAAACAAGAAGTTCAACTCTTCCCTGCTTATTCATTCTGCACTAGCGATTTTTCAGCTTCTTTCGGTTTGCAGGGGTCTAAGCATATTCTAATGGCAGCATGTGAACCCCCCTGCAGTGATTCAAGCCAACTGCTTTATTTTCTTAGTTCCCATTTCAGAAATGTTCTATATGCTCTAGGAGACCCAAAACTAGCTACAGGTGGAATATCGTTGTCCTAATCACTTTCTAATAACATAACAAGTAAAATAAAATTAAAAATACCTGTTCAATAAGACATGACAATACCAGCCCACACACGCTATTGGCATTGTAACTGTACATGTGTCTAATCTTGTTTAAAATCTAAGTTTTATCTGTGACAAATACAATCCTTATAGATTGTAGATTTGGATTGTATAGATCCTTATACAATCCAGCTACTAGAATTTGCTAAATTTATGGCAGCTGCTTCATCTTCCTTCCTTGAGTCCTTCTTACAACAATCCTGTGCCATAGAAGCTCCCCAAAACTATGTAAACATTAAGTAGCTTTCATTGCTTTGCAAGATCTATATCTTCATTGCATTAAGTTCATATGTGTCATTCCATTATCCTTTCTGTGTACTTAGTCTGTGATCACTGAATTCCCATCTGTGTTTCTCCAGCACTTGACACAATGGAGCCTGATCCATATCCAGATTTCCTCCCCTCTATGAACATGCAAATGTTAAAATGATGTTATCTTTTAGAAGTAGTTGCATTGCGGGCCAAGCTGGGGTCACAAAGCTCTTACAGATAAGGTGACTCCTGGATAAATAAACTAGCACTACAGTTTGACTTCCTTGCTTCTTTGTCTTGAGTTTTCAGATCTGTGTTCAGCCAAATAACTATGGGCAAATTCTCTGTCCATCAAGACATCTGAACAACCACATCAGTCAACATGTAAAGTGATCCCTGTTGCTCACAGCCAGATTCCAATGTGCAGCCTGTCAGTGATCCTGCAAAAAGCTCCAGCTCCTTCCTGCTCACAGTTTCCTCAAAGTCACATCAGCAAGCACAGGGATGCTGAAGACCTGGGTGAGATAGCAGGTTAAAATGACACTGGTGGCCAAAGTCACAGCAATGCCAACCGACAAGTAGGGCAATGTGCTCTGAAAAGAGACTTGAGAGACTTATGTTCACCAGGGCCTGCTGAAATGGTTAAAGCCAAGCACAGGCTCTGTTACCATATCAATAACCGTGCTTCATATGTCATACTACAAGATACAACTGCTTGTAATGGCTGGATACCATCTTGCCCTTAATGTTTCATTGCATTTCACATTGCACAACTCAGTCTGCTACTCCCAGCTTGCAGAATTAAGTTCACTTTACTGAATCATTTTGCCAAGGAAAGACTTCTGGTTTTCTTCATCTACTCATCAAAATTATCTGTCTGTGGGTGCACACACATATCTGTGACAATATCCCTCAGATACACAGCCGTGACTAATAACACAGGAAAGACCAGGAAACACAAACTAACAAATGTGACCTATGAAGAATATTCAAACAGTGACTGCCAAACTGCTTAGAAGACAGAGGAGAAGATTTGATAGTGGTATTCAAATAAGTCACCCAGGGAGAGAAAGCCTCTTGACTTTAGGACTAGCTCTGCTTTGAAAGGAGGCTGTTCACCCAACAGCTGCCCAGCTCTGTGCTATAACATCCCCTTGAACTGATTAGAGCAAAAACAGTGGGTGCAAACTTCAGCAATGGAGATTTAAATTAGATATCAGGACAATTAAGAACTAGGAAGCTGAGGCAAGTGTGATGACTCTTGCAGAAGGTTTTATGAACCATATAGAAAAACATCATCCTGGAACAGCCTCTGGGGTGGAGGGATGGGATTAGATGATCTACTGAGTCTCTGCTATACATCTGATATCTGTGATTTGACACGTTTCCTAACAAAAGCTGGACAAGTAGGATGTACATTAAAGGAGTGTATTGCTTCACAGCAGAGCAGACTTCCCTTCCAATCAATGAGGATCCCAGAGTGCAAAGTGCTGAAATAAACTCAAAATATTTTAATTGGCAACTTCCTTTGTTTAAACAATAAAGAAGTCACATGGGTCACTTCTGTTGTGGAGCAGCACAGAATGTCTGTCAGGCACAGGCAAGACTTCTATAACAACGAGGTGGAAAATGCTGGCTTTATGTTCTCTGCTATTATACTTGTGACCTGGACTTCTCCCTTTTCTTCCTTTTTTTTTTTTTTCTTTCTCTCTTTCTTTCGGTTTTTTTTCCTTTAATGCCAAGCCCTGAAAACATCCCAATCTGCCAAGTTCTCTTCCTACAAACAGCTGAAGCTGCTAATTGCAATCCCATCAGTGACATGTAGACCTGCCTCTCATCTCTCCTGTACCATTCCTGTCTTTCCCTTGCAGTTAATGACGTGTCTCACACTGCGGAGGGAGTAGTTTGTAGACCCAGCTTTCACCAAGACACTTACAATGCTATGCTCACAGCAAGGAATTAGAGCCAAAGCTCTCTAAAAAGCAAAGGAAGAAAGAACTACCCACTGTTTTATAACCTGGGCAGGCGGTGGGTTGCAAATACAAAGCGGCTGGGGATGGCTCTGTTGCATGGATTGCTCTGGACGTTGCTGTCTCCCCTGAGACTGTTTGTTTGCTCAGTCCCTGATGCAGCACAGCGAGTCCATGCTCCAAGATTCATCTCTTTGCTTTTTGTCAAAAGGTCAAGAACACTCTGTGGATACAGCATGGTTTTTTTCTTGAGAGGCAGAAGAAATGTGCTTCCTGGGAAAAGCAAAGTGCTTTGGCATGGGAGTGTTGTTGTGCAGGGAGCTGACCTGCCTTTCAGCTCTGTTGCTGGAGGCTGGGGGAGCTACACTTGTGGCACCCAGCAAACTGAGTGAGCTCCCTGATATGGCAGCCTGATGACACTCTTTGCTTCCCCAGACTTCAAGTTCCTGTGGTTTGGGGGTGCAAATGTTATTTTTTCCTCCAGGAAGTCTATTTTTTCCAATAAGAAGTTGTACTGAATTAATCTTAAAACTGTGACCTGAATTAAACTGACTTGGGGTACTCTAAAATTCCCCCAAAAGTGGTCATCAACATGTAAAGGGAACAACTGCTGTTAGCCTGTCTTGCAAATCCAGTGGTGATGGAGGATGGATGCCTCACAGCAGCATTAGTTTTAGCTACAAGGAACCAGGATTGCTTCCAAAGTCTTTTGCCCACTCAGTCTCACACAGGGAGTCACCCAGGAGAGGAAGAGGAGGAATAATTCCCAGGAATGCCATGACAGCTCCCTATTTTTATGCTTGGTACTGGCTCCCAGGATCCTTGCCTGTCTCTGCTGATCCTGTCTGCCCCTGCATCTTCTGCACAAGTCCAGAGTTTGTACAGTATTTGAGCCCAGGGCACTGCATCCCCTCAATCAGTGTATTTATTTAAATACATAACTAATGAAACTAAAATAAACCAAATACTGAGGCCCCAGGTGCTCTGGAGATTAATACATGGCTGTATTTATGTTAGCACCTGATTTCTCCAGAGATGGAAAACTGGCTCTCATCCCTATCACAGCTGCTTCTGCTTTCTGTAGGGAGGATTGAAAGGGCCAAACCTCAAATAGGATTTCTAGATCCAGGCTTGCAAACAAAGCAAAACCAACAAACGTGTTGGATTTGGGGGAAAAAAAAAAAAAAAAAAAAAAAAAAGAGAGAGAGACAGAGGGAGAGGAATACTTCATTGCCATTTGCTTCCTATTGTGAAGGGTTCATTTCTATGTCTTATCTCTGGCTATGAAAGCTGAAAGTTATTCACAGTCATCCCAAGGTTCACAGTTTAGCTACTTCCTAAGCACTGTGAAAGGAGGCAAAGTAAAAGGTCATGTGTGCTGTACAGTAACACACATGCAGAATTTCAAAGCTCCTCTTCAGTCTCCATGGGAAATTCTTGGAAATCAATAAAGTGCAACTGTTTGGAAATGCTTTTTCTTTATACAGCTGTGAGGACTAATCCATCCTTGTGTTCTTACATCCATCTATGTGTATGTTTCTGGCAAACTCTTCTCAGTTTGAAATTTTAAAATCTAACTGGTTGAATGCAACAGAACTTTGTGCTGAAAGTGGTCCCAGCCATGGAGAGAAAGAGGCAGAATCCTTAGATGCACCCAGGTTGGTGGGGAAAGTATGAATCTTTGCCTTGTGATCACCAGGTGCTAAATACAGTATAAGAAAAGTGCTCCCAGCCGAAAAAAAGCTTTTAATTCTCACTTCTTTCTGTTGGTGTGAATGAGATGTATGTCTCACCTGCCTTAGGCAGACCCTCAGTGCTAAATGTGGGCAGCTATTTCCCCACAAACATTTCTGCTACCATAGCTCAGCCAGGGCTCATCTGCTGTCCAAGGTCCAGGGCTGTCCACGTTGCTCAGCTGCATCTGCTGCTTCACACAGCTCCACTCTCCATAGGTGAACCACTGTTAATATATCCCATTGCTGCAAAAAACATTAATAAGAACACACACATACAGAGAACTCAAGGAATTCATCAAATTAATGGACAGCCCCTGAAGCACTGTAAATTCAAGCATATGAATTTCAACATCTTCAGGGGTTTTAATGGCATTTTTCCCTTCTGGTATCTAAGTGTTATAAAACTCGGGGCAAGTCAGTGGACCAGGGACTGAAACTGATTTGAAATAAAAGCAAAATGACTCAGGGGTTTAATTGTCCAGGCTGGGCAAAGTGAAAAAAAGTAAATAAGCACTTTGTTATACATGATGGAAAACAAACTGGAGCAAGTCCAATGCTGCAAACTTTCTTCAGGCAAAATTTTCATCAGTTTCACTGGCAGGGGCAGGTATGAGTTCCCAGAGTGGGACTCAGTGACTGGAAATCATCAAAAGCTTCCAGAGCCACAGGGCATTTCTGAACATCAAACTGGAAACAGCCAGAAGGTGGGTGATTTTCAGAGCATTTCACCTATATAAATCTGGGGTTTTTAGAATATCTCCACCAGGGCAACAAAAAGTCTGATGTTGAAGTTGTGCTCCCTCAAATAACATGTAGAGTGGTGTGTGATGTGAAGAATACTGTATTTAGCACCTACAGTGGGTTGAATTATTTTCATAAAGTACTTCCTTCATGAAAGAAAAGTCTGCCTTTTTTCTTTTAATTACAGGTGATATTTTTCACAGGAAAACTTTGTTTCCACTTGATGATCTATTTTTTTTTAGTCAAGAAGAGTCAAATAGGAGGATTTTAGCTTTGCGCTGACATTTCAAAAATGCCAAGAACATCAACATTTGTTTAGATCATAGGTGTCACTATTCATCAATCTGATAGTTCAGAATCTGGATTTTCCAGAGCAAAAGCATTCAACAAAAATTTGATTTTTATCACCGCCCAAAAACATATTTTTCAAAAACTTCTCCCAATCTCCAGATGAAATGACTGCATCCACCAGTGTCCCTGTGTCTCAGAAGTCCCCAGAGTGCCTGGCAGGGGGGCACACTCCTGCCGCAGCCCCCTCCTAGGCACTTGCACAGTGCACCTGATCCACCATGTCTGGGAACAACACAACACCCTCTCAAGGGCTCACCTCTCATCTGAGCTGAAGAGCTCTACATCTGCTGAGATAAGAGACTCACTTTGAGGATTCAGAGGCGATGTGCAACATGCCCTGCATCTTATTAGTGCAGATGGAACAGCCAGCACAGCCCTAGCCATGAGGCTACCCAGCTATCTGCAGCCTTGGCTGCTCCCTGATGCCACCACGCTGCCACCTCTGCTTGCTCCTCCATTCAGCTGAGCACTTCTCCATTCAGCTGAGCACTTCTCCATTCAGCTGCCCATCCACACAAAGGGATGGAGTCAGGAGAAGGGCCCTCCCAGTCTGGCAGTGCTCACCCGCCTCTCCAAGGTGTGGGTGTGACAGCAGAGCAGAGACACTACACAACAGCCCATAGCGGTCAAGGAGGGGTGCCTTGAGGGCATAAAGTTCTCCAAAACCACGGGGAAACTGAACGAAGAGCAAGGACGCAATTCCCAGTGTTAAACTGGGCATGTAGAGGAGCTGGAAATTCATCTGCTTTTCCCACCCAGCAGCTTCTCTCCCTTCTCCAAGTGGTGGCACTAAGGACGAGGGACATGATTTCCCCCAGGCCCCTTCACGTGGTGAGGCTGAAAGCTTCTCTGGAATTGGCAGCACTGCTAAAATCTAATCAGGTGCTTCTGTGCAACAGACCCAGAAGCAATTGTAATCAAGCCAATTGCTGCATCTGATTACACATGAAAACCCTAGTGCCGCTAAGTGTTTTGCAGTGCTTAATAAAATGTGCTGGTCTTGTCTCAAATTGCATCAGGCAGGGCTGGCTTGGGGTTTTTTTAATATTAAGAATTATGTGAACAGAAAGAAAGAGGAAGAATAGGGTGGAACTTGAAAAAGCTACCAGTGAAAGCAAGGTAAAAGAGGCCAAAAATACACTCATTCCCTCATATGCCTTCATCATAGTGAAATGAGATCTTCAGGATGAACTTCATAGAAACCCCAGCAATCCCAGGAAAGAATTTGGCTAGGTGCCCATAGCTCCTTTGTTGGCCTCATGAGAGACAGTCACACTGGTTTATCAAAGGCAGTGGTCTAATTCCCTAGAGAGCAGTAGATTTTGGGTTTGACACACAATGGGTTTGGGGGTACACACACAAACACCCCCAAACAAAGGCACTGCACAAGCCAAAACAAACAAAACCCACAGTATTTGTACCCCTTCTGGCTGACTTTCTGCTTTTCCCAATTTTCTAGCAATCTTCACAAAGACAGGATGAAAAATCTTAACTCTGAATTTTCCTTGTTAACCCATCACTTAAAAGTCATGGATTTTGGTACATCAGCATAGCCCACACTATATTCCCTAAAGTCTTGATTTAAAGTGGGCCAACTGGAGAACAGAAACTGCAAGCCTGTGATAACTCTGGAGAAGTCTTGCCTGCACTGTGCTTAGTCTAAGTGGAAATTCACCATTTCTCAGGCCCTGTGAGTCATACATCTCCTCCTCCAGCCGGTCCCACCATGTCCCCATCTCCCACACATGCAGTGCAGCACCACCATCATCCCAGTCAGTATTCTCAGACCTGTTGTGACCTTCAAAGTGCCATCCCTTGGCTCTCTGGGCACCCACTTCCACATCTGTGCAGCTCAGACTTGCTGCCTGGGCCAAGCACCTCCAGCAGTATACGATTTCTCCCGAGCTCAAAGGAATGTATCTGCCAGACACACACAGCTTCAGCCATTTCCAGAAAGTCCCAGAGTGAGGGAAGCCCCAAAGAGCCTGTTTGAACATTTGAGAGAAACAAAGAGTGATGGAGAAGAGGGATTAATGAGCAAAATGACAACCACATGCATTTTCTTTTATAACATAAATTGTGCCACTGTCAATTATGGTCTAGTCATGGCAGAGGAATTTATATTTCTGCAATAATGAGTAAAAGCTTGAAGCTGCCACAAATCCTGGAGCAAAAGGCCACTCATCCCTGCTGCAGTAATTTTCAGCTATGAAATCCAAGATTTTATAAAGAAGGGATACTCCCCCCTACCACTCTGGCAAAGGCAAAAAGGGAGCAAGGAATTGCAGTGGGAGAAGAAAGCACCAAGTCAACAGTGATTCCCACACACACACAGCCTCTGCCAGTTGCAGCAGAGACTTGGCTCTGCTTCCTGGTTTTCAGCAAGGGGGCCATTGGAGCTGATGAATTAATAACCTCTGAAAGTCAAACCCATTTCTTGCAATCACTGGTCAGGGTTTGGCAGAAATCTCTGGCTTGAAAGGGAACTGCAGCTGCAAGCTGGGACTTACAGACACCAGTGCACATCTTCCCTTGAGGAAAGACAGCTCAGCAGCCAAATTCCAGGGCAGAAAGTTGTATCCTAGCGCAATTGAAGAAATTAAAGTCATAAAATGTTTCATGATACAAAAAGAATACTGACAACAGGGAATCATTAAAAACATTGTTATTTTAACATAAGGCCAAGATAACCAATAGTTAGAAGCACTATCTTCCTCTTACAATGACAGCCTCCAGGAGTGAGAGAAAATCTGAATGCTGTGCTCTTCCGTGCAGTTCCATAGGTTCACCATATCCAACTTGTCCCTTTGGATTCCTTGCAAAGGCCCCTGTGCCCTCATTCAAAGTTCACCAAGATACTGAAGGGCACTTCAGTGGTTTTGGAGTCACTGTTGAAGTCCATTCAGAAGCCCAAAGCAAAAGCACCAGGAGGGTTAATGCATCCTGGGTGCTGGAAAAAGCACTGCTTAAAACATTCAGCAGAAGGATGAGGCTGTGCATGCCTGCTCAGAGTCTCACGTCAGGAATTAAGCCAGCAGTGCTCATTAATAATAATGGGAACTAAATGCTGTATTGCATGTGTCGTGATGGGAACCGACTCCTTCTGGTACAGCATGGGGCTGTCCTAAACAGATGATTTAATTAGTATGTTACAAGTATTGATTTTGGGAATAAATATGAATTCAACAAATATTGCTAATGAGCTTCTCAACCCAGCAGTATGTCCTCCACACAAACCAGAAGCAGTTGCTAATTTAATAAATGCCATGTCCCAATACTGACAGGAAATCTTAAAACCACTCTTAATGGCAAGACCAAAAATAATCTCTGCTTCCCTCAAATCTCTGTTTCAAATCAGCATTTATGACTGGCCTTTCCATATTCTCATTTTACTGTGTAAGTTTCTCTTTTAAAAGATGTTACTTTTTTTAGCAAGCAGAATCTCCATGTGAGGACTGGGAACAGGCTTCCTGAGCGGGGTCCAGGAGGTAGGTCTCTACTAATCATTGGACTAAAACCAAATATCTACATAAAATTCTTTTTGCTCTAGTCTTTTCCTGCATAGAGTTGCTGTGAGCCTGCACAGACCCGTCTCCTAGATATGAGGACCAGTTCAGACCCTACATTAAAATAATGTGTTCAGAGAAGTCCTTCTGCAACTCCTACATTCCATGCTTGCAATTTCTTTCTGTGCTTATTCTCATTCTGCTCCTCATTAAAGTCTTTGGGGGCTGAACTCTCCTGGCTGCTGACTTCTGCTAGTGCAGTGCTAGAGGGATCAGCAGGATTTTAGCCATCATTCTCCAAAATCTGGCAATGAACCTAAGTGCCCAATAGGACTCCCCGCTGTTCCACAGAATACAAGCAGTACCAGGTCCAACTGCAAGTCATTCCTTGCTGTCCATCAGAAAGCCAGACCTGTCCCAGATAACCCTACATCTCTTGATTCAGATTTCTTCCTCCTGATGACTCATTGCACCACCAGATTATTGCATCCATCATGACTCAGCTGTTTGAGTAGCTCCAAACTGGGAAGAAGGGAAGGATTCTCTCCAATGAATTTGACCTTCACTTAATAGTTACTCATAAGTATATATATGAACAAAAATTTTCACCTGAATTGTCTTCATTTTTGCAAAAGAGAGATACCCAAGCTTTTATATGTGGTCATTAACTGATGCTTTTCCATCTGCTCTTTGCAGGGAATATGCAGGTTTGTTGATAATATTAGCTGTGGTAGTCAAGGGAAACATCTCTGACTGTTGTGCATTAGCTCAGCTTTTCTCTGTTCTGGCAAGTTTGACTTATCATTAAACATCCCAGAAATGCCAGCTCTAAAAATCATTTCTACTTTGATGTTATTTTCCACCTCTGAGAAATTGCTGCTCTCTTTTGGGGATTTGATTTTTATTAGAAACTTTTTTAAAGGCCAAAAAGCAAGAAATGTATCAACAAAATCAAATGACTCCATCTCCAACTCAAGAAGAGAGCCAAAACCCTTCCACATTTTGGCCACTTTTTTGATACACATTTTCCAATCCATCTCGCTCTCTCCCTTCTGTATTACCTAAATGTATGAAAGGAAAATAAATTTTTTTCCTAGTCAAAATTATTATCTGCTATATTATATGAGAACTTAAGAACAGTCAGTCTGGGTTTAAAAAATTGTCCAGCCTGGTATGCTTCCACAGCACAGGAGGTCAAGTTTATACAAAACTTTCCCCCAGGCACTGCTTTCCTCCATGAGTCATTAGCAGTCATTAGCATTTCCTTTGTGTTCATTAACACTTGCATGTAATAACTAATTACATGTAGTTCATGAAGCTCAAATTCAGTGTTAGTTTATGATAACTAGTTGGTGCTAATCTATACTGGTGTTGAAAGAGCCAAGTGCCCTCTTCCCTGTTCCCATTTAACTAAATGCCGATCCATATGCACTTACACAGAGATCCTGAGCAGATAACATTACTCACCATTTCCAACCTCCCCAGAGAAGTGTTTTCACTGCAAATGTTCCCAGCCTCATGTAACACTGAGTTGTTCTTGTCCAGTCATGTCTCCAGAGTGAGCAGCTCACTATCAGCTATGTGCATCTGTAGGCCAGAATCACTCTCATGAATAAATAAGAAGGCATGATCAGTTATCAGGAGCATCAACATGCTGGAGAAAAAAGCTCACTAGGGGAGGAAAAAGGCTTTTGTTACTTTTAGATGCCCTTTTGGTCTTATTAGAATGGAAACTGTGGGACTAGAAGGTGAAGGGAGATAAAGAAGGTCTGGCAACTGTGAATTTTATTGGGAAAAAGAATTATATATACACATTGTCAAGTTCCTGTTCCCACCTAGAAATCCTGTGTGGCCTTCAAGCCCTGCCCACAGAGCATGGCAGCACCAGTTCCAGAAGGGGCTGTTGGCCCTTCTGGACAGGAATGTCCTCCCAACTTGGTTTGTTGAGGGCCTGGAGTACCACCAAGCCTGGGTTTGGGTCCCAGGACTGCAGTCAGTTTGCTTCCTTTTAGCCAGTCCATTACAGAGCTGCTTCTGTCCCTCCTGCCGGTACAGTGACTGGTTCCACTGCATTTGTCTGGACTCCAGACAGAGAACCTGCTAAACAAGAAGCTGCAAAGGATGGAGAGTCTGGCTTTGCATGTATTTGATATTCCTACCCATGGGCTGGAACAAGCCTTCAAATTTCCCTATCGATTCAGATATTCCAATGCAAGGACTTCAGGCTTGATTGTTCTCTGCAAGCCTTTCCCACAGACCTAAATAAAGAATTGAACTATACAACAATTAAGGTGTGGAGACTCTGCAGAGACCAATCCTGGATCATTGCTAAGAGTGCTTAATGATCCTTAAATTCATGAGGAAGGGAGAGGACCTCACTTCTCCCAGGAGCCTATTTTTGCCATTTGGATCAGGTCCAAAGAAAAATATGGCAATTTTCTTTCAGGGAAATTTCTGCAGGTTTGATACTGCAGAGAAAACACTGAGATGAAAGGCAGTTAAATGTGCTGTTTGGTTGGCTTTGTCTTTGGCTGAATTTTCTGATGTCTAATAGGTTGTGAGTTCTGAAGCCTTTTCCCAAGTCTGGACAATAATAGCAGTGTAGCCTTATGTAGACTCTACTGTCTGTCAAAAGCTGTGGTTATGCACTAACACAGACAAATTCTCCTTAACCTCTTTCAAGTCTCTTCTTTTTACAAAATACATAGAACCTATTTGAGATCTCTACCCTCTACCAAATTTGGGGACAATTCAACCCTCTAAAAAAATTCATACAGGTAGAAGATGAACACACAGGCCTGCATAGACACAGGAAGCATGGTCACATAAGTCAAGGACAGCACAATAGAGGACTGGTTGATCCAAGATTTTCCTTCAGTGCTGATCAATGCCGGCTATTTGAGGAAACACATTAGAACATGACAAGCATTCAACAATATTTCAAGTATTTTTTCAGCCTCCAGGAAATCCTATTAAAGGTTTTCCCAAACCAAAGGGGATACCTATTAAAGGATTTTTTTCCCTGATAAATTTGTTCACTTATATTTTACATGCATGGAAACTTCTAGCATCTACAGCGGCTGCAGCAAGGAACTCCACAGCCTAAGGATACGTTTTGTGAAGATGACTTCCTTTTATTTTCTCTGAGACTGCACCATGACAGTTTCATACCCCCATATTGAAAAAGGCATGGTGTTGTATTTCATTGGATTTAGAAAAAAAATCAAACAAATAACCCCAGTCTGTACAAGAAAGTACTTGGCCTGCAGGCTACTCCAGAGACCAACATCAGAATCTCACTAGTCACGTTAGATGTTCAAACACACACAAATCTGAAGGCTGCTAATACTTGGTTTACCCATCCCTCGTGTCAAGACTTCTGGAAACCAAAAAAAAAAAAAAAAAAAAAAAAAAGAAACCTGAAACCCAGAAAAGAAAAAGCATAAGAATAAAAGTTCTCAGTCCAAACTCTCTTTCTACAAGCTATCCATCATACTGTGAAACATCAAAGATATTTGATTCTGGCTTTGGAGACTTTTATAAGCTCTTTTCCTATATAAGTAGCTGGACCATCTTCTCTATGTACAATATATTAATATTATCCAGTGACTACTGCAATCAATGGATGCCCTCCAGTTCAGCTCAAAATAGTTAATCAGGCTCCAAAAGCTGATCTTTGTTAATCTGCTTTGAAAACCTAAAAATCAAGGCTTATTTTCTCTTTTGAGGCCTCTCAACATCTTGAAAAACTACTCAATCAGACGCTCAGATTACATTATTTATTAATCTTCTCTGCAAACCTAAAATAGAGAAAAAAATAAGATTATCAATGTCTCAAAGAATGATGAATGTAATTTTCACTGATCCTCTATGTAGGAAAACTTAGGGCTGCTAACACTGAATATAGGTCAATAAATCATCCTAGTAAGAGTGACCTAATTAACACTCAAGCACTGATTTGAATGCATGAAGCTCATTATCTTTGCTCGAGGTTCACTCTCATAGAAAAGAAAAAAAAATTAAAACTAAAAAACTCATGGAAAACTTTGTGGAAGCAAAGTTTCTGGACAAGATTAAAGGCAAATATTGCTTCTGGTTCCCAGTCTAAGATTCCTCCAGAACAAGAGGAGACAATAAGAAACACTTTTAATTAGTCTGGTGCAGCACCACCAGTGATGACTCTGTTTGTAAAAGCACTCATTGCCTGTTTGAAAGGATCCCCAGAGCTCAAAGGATATAAAAGCATAGAGTCTGTTGCAGTACCCAAATAGCACCCCTGCAGTGTCCTACCCCCATGGAATACACAAGCCCAGCCTGGCAGGCAGTATTCCAGTCCTCAAGGTCTTTGTCTGGAGGAATCAAAACCACTGCTCTGCCTCCTCAAGGAGGATGAAGGCCAAAGAAATTTGTATGATCACCCATGTACCTAAACCCAAAAATCCTTCCTTAAATAATTGTAATGTCCCAAGACTAAACCTATATAATTTCCTTATACAACACATTCCTCCCCAGCTCCAATGGAATAAGAATTTTCTCAATGCTTTTGTACTAAGAGTTGAACAGCGAACAAGGGAATATACTATGGCAGATGAACAGAGTAATACTGATTCTGAGTTTCACATGTCAATTGAGAAAGATTTGGACCAGAAAGTGACCAAAGCCTGCTCTGTGACAGACAAGGTGGATTCTCTCTGTGGTACAAATGCCCACCAATGCATCCCCAGCTATGCATCAGACACAAGCACAGACACTCAGCTTTTGGAAAGAACTGAGTAATTTGGAATAAACTAAGTGCAAGGTAGTTTAGACGCACTTAATCTGGAAACTAGGAATTATTTCTAGTAGATGAAGGAGACAATTTCTAGATAGATGAACAAGACAAAGAGAGATTACTGGTTTTGAAGCTGAATGTTGATGTATGATAGGGATTATATAGAGCAAAAACTTAAGCTTCTGCAGTGGACCAGAGATCTTCTGTGGCCTGTAGTCCTGCCTTCACAATGTACAGCTGTGTATAAATTCATGTACTTGTATTCAGTCTTTGGGAAAGGTGCATGAAATTGGGAAATTGAATCCATTTATCTCATTAACTGGAAAAAAAACCTGAAGTGGAATCCTGTTCCATACAGCTCACTTGACTTAATTAACTAAAGCCTGAATCAGTGGTTGTTTGCAAACACTGTCATTCTAAATCAGGAGCCAGAGCCAGCAATTGTTCCTTTTCTATTAGAGTCATTGAGGAGGGTACCATTTGATTAGCCCATGCCTTTATTGATTAATTTATAATTTCTTTGTTTGGTATAGATTTTGATTGATTTTCTATGCTCTTTGCAAATGAGTAGGTTGTTATGAATGCAAAAGCACAGACACTTACCAGTCTGTTGTTCTCCTGATGCTCTAGTCACTGAAATTGCCTCTTTTTGATGTCCACCAGTTCTCACCCACAACTGCTGTCTGAATTAATGACTGCACCTGGGTTGCAGATTCCAAAAAATTATAGTGTCCTTACCAGAGACACAACAGGACAGAAGAGCAGGTGGTCACAGTGCCCCTTCAGTGTGAAATTAAGGTCTATTTGGACACAGGTCTCATTGTAGCATGACACCAGATTGCTGCAGAGCTATGACATTTTTATAAATTGCTGCTGATAAGCAATAGTTAATATTTTAGGAATAAAGCAGAGATATGATGGCATTATAGGGCAAGACCATACCCATGTGGTCACACTAGCTTGTCCTGTTTGATTTTGGAATGTTAGAAACTCACATTGGTTCTGCAAAGGGGGCCTTGCCTCCTGAGTGGATAAGCTGAGATTGTGTTACAGCCCCTCTGTAGGAAATGGATTTGTAGAGAGTTTTTAGGGTTTGATAGAAGGTTTACACCTTCTTAAGATCAAAAGATGTTACTCCAAAATCATAGCCAGTAGTATCAGATGGACACACAAAGAGAAATGAGAGGACCTGTTAAATCTGAATATAGAATACATGAGGTATTGAAAATAATTTGATCTTTTTGATAAAGGTTCAACAGCTAAGGGACCTAGGTTTAGTTTGTGACTCTTCCTCCTGTGTCTCTAGGAAGTCAATTAATCGTTTGGGGCATACATTCATCCTCAGCAAAGACACTCTCACCTCCTGGAAATCATTGTCTTGAAGACAAGTACCTTGATGCTGTGTTCAGGCCCTGCATGGATCCATTGTCCTGGTACTTTGTGTTTAGTTTTCTGAACCAGCAAGTGTTGTTAAATTACTGTTCTGCCAACAACATTGTAAGAAATCAAATCCCAACTGAGAATAGCTAGTCTTTTGTTATCTCCTGCTGCACTATTGGAAAAATTAGAGGGGCTGTGCTAAGAAAAAATGAAACTGACTGTTGACAAGAAAAAAAACTGGAACTACTAAGACCAATTAGAAAAAAAAGAACAAAAAAAAAAAAACTGGGGAGAGGGGGGAAAACTGCAGAAATAACCACTGTGCTTTTAGCTGTGTGGCAGAAGCAGTGTTCATTAGAGCAGTACAACTAGGAACTGAAAATGGGAATTCTGATTTTGTGTATATGTGCCTATATGTACTTACCTATATGTGTTCACATTTGTACATTAGTGTCTCTTCAACTGACAGTCAGGAGTTCTTTATGTGTCTCTGAAACATAGTTCACTGAAACAGAATGTACTATAAGATAATTTCTTACTAGCAATGGTTTGAAAATATAGAACAACAGACAGCTTGAAGTGTACCCAATTCATCTGTGATGAAAAGCAGAACAAAGACAGTATTTCCAGGGTACAGAAAGAGAAACCATAAATGTGATGCAGATCAAGTGTCTGAACCTTTTTCTATTTACCCCCATAAAAGTTCAGTATTAAATTGAAAGGGTTACACTGAATTTTAACAGCATGGCATAGCCCTGTTCTATTGTTACTTCACTCAAACCTAATAGTAAGCAAACCACAGAGAAACAGAGAGGCACAACTCAGGGTTTCATCCCTGATTAAAAGACTTTGGAGTGTGATGGAAAGCACAAAAGCTGCTGGGTAGCTGGGTATCCAGATACCATCTTTTAGCGTTTGTTGCTTGGCGGGTTTCTGATGTACCCAGGATGATACTTAGAAGCCAGGTGAATCACCCTTCTAGCCCTTTCCAATAAAAGACTGCACAGCAATGAATGTAAGGTACTGGAGAAACAGAGAAAGTGGGATACTCCCCTTTTCACCTCATGAAATAAACTATAATATTGACAATCCTGAAACATCGATCTGTGCTGCCTTGCATTATAGAAACCCCATCAAAAACTAATTAAGAGTCAAATACCATGCTATCTACTTCAAGATATGTTTCTAAAAGCATTTCATGCTCCTCTTGAGCTAATTCTGTGATCTCATGAAAATAAAGCGTACATCATTGCTCCCATACACACAAAGACAGAGGTAGGACCTAGGCAGCCGTTTTTGCCTGACTACTAAAATAGCACTTTGCTTCCAGGTTTAGAACTGATTCACAACAGAAAAAGTCAGAAGGTCAACAAACACAATTAGATTCAAAGCACAGACAAGCAAATCTTCACTTCAGGCCACATCTCCAAACAGCAGCCAGTTGGCAGAGAGAAGCTCAGCAGGTTAGCCTTGTCCTCTCTGCCCACTTGCCAGAACAAATGGTGCTATTTCAGTCTGCCGTGGCTGCAGGCAAGCGATTAACTCTCAGGCTGATGAATTGAGAGCAGGACTAAATGGAGCAACCCAATTTTTCAGTGGGGTTCTCTAATCACAATTCACCACCTAGTAGGAAGAAGTGTAATCTTAGATTTTTGCAGTCTTTCTGCTGGGTAACATGATTATATTGTAAAACCATAATGCAGTATAATGCTGTATACCTTTATGGAGCCTGAGATGGCTGCAGCATTTTAGCAGGATTGTAATACAAAACCCAACCCACATTACACACAGAATATATTTAGCCCCTGTTACAGTGAAGTTGAGAAGATAAGGCTAAGCTGATCAATAAAGAGTCTACAAAACCTCCCTGCAATAAAGCAATATAGGAAAGACGAACTCAAGATCTGACAGAATCCAAAAATGCAGGAGAGAAATCCTAAAATTAAAGAGAAATAAGGAGGAGTCATCAACTGTGAGGGGAAGAAAACTATATAGGCAGGCTTAAGGTTGACCAGGATATGAGCAAAGTGAAAAAGGATTTCCAACAGACTGAACTGAAGATAGAAAAAAAGAAGTTGTGGGGATGAGAGGAGAAAGCAGGTATTCAAAGAAAGGGACAAGAATGGTTGAAGTGTAGAGTCAGTAGAGAAAGCCTGAGAAAGCCAATAGAAGAGCAAAAGAAGGATTGAAAAATCTGAAAAGAGACAGGGGAAGTTAATTCCAGTAGAAAGACAGAGAAAGGCTGAAAGAAACAAAGAAATGGGTGCAAAGAAAAGAAATTCATTACAACCCAGGAGATGTGATCCTTTGTGAAAGCTAAGGGAGCATGCTGAGGCATTCACACCTTAGTTCCTTTTTGGTTCTGGATTTTGACAAGAGGTTCTGCCTTGGCTTCATCCATAACCCTAGAGAAAATAAAGTAGAAACAGGCATTAAGATGTTAGACATTTTCCCAATTCATTTTCTCTGGGACAGAACTGGGACAGGACCATTGCTCCTTGGGAGGAGCATCTGACCATCCAAGTGCTCTGACTCAGAGGTACCTCCTCCTTTCCAGAGCCCCACAGCCCAGGCAGTGCCCTATGATGGGATGCACAGAGCTGGGTAAACCCATGACTCCTCAGACCTGCCTGGTTTGCCTTCTCTGTGATTACATCACTTTGCCTGGCTCAGAGAGGCTGGCAGGAACAAGCCTGGTGGATATGTTCATATTGCTTACCCTTCACCTCACCCCAAACCAAGCTGCTCACACCCATCCATCAACATCCCCCAGCCTGGAGAGAGGGCACAGATTCTTCTGTCTGGCTGTTAATAGCAAACAGCACTGGATGGGAAGCCTGCAGACTTCCTGGTGTTCAAAGGAAAGAATTCTCTCTGGCCTGTCTGACCACCTTTTTGCAGGTTGGTTTTCAGTCAATGTTTTGGCTGCCCTGCTGCACAGCGCTCACAGAATGAATAAGCCTGTTCTTGCACACGGATCTTTCATCTCTATCCAGGCAAGCTGGAAATGAAAGACTGGGCCACAGCATTCAACTAAGGTTTCCAAAGCAATTGGCTTCCCATTCCCCATGGATAGACTGAGATTACACTTAGAAATGGTAATTGCCACAAGTTTGCTAAAATTAAGCCAGGGGACTACTGAAATATATTCTCCAGCCTCTGCAATATGTGCAGACTGTGTCTGGAGGCAAACTGCTACCAAATTTAAACCAAGGTCCCCAGACCACACAGCTAAAAGCCTTGTGGTTTTATCATTTATATTTCATACAGAAGCTCCTGAGGGAACAGAGCTGGTTTAATCCCTCCCACCAGCAGCACTCCCTAAATCATGAATGACCCCCTTGGAAGTACCTCTCACCATCTCACTGCTAAGGGAGGACAAATAAACAGGCTGATGTAGATGTCTGCAGTCTGGGTGGGTAAATGAGCTCCAGCAACTGCAAAATGAACAAAGGAAGCAAACAAACAAAACAAAACACCAGCAACGAAACCAAACAAATACCACAAACAAACGAATAAAAACTCACACAAAACTCTTTGGAATTAACTCTTACGATCATTATAATGCTGATTCCACTGATCTTCACTGCAAGATTTTATCACAAGCCATTTTATAAAGAGGGGGTGGGAGTACAAGGATTATTTTTGCTTTAATTTCCTTTCCCAAGAAAGGGATCTTTGAGATGATCTAGAGTAAATGTTGAGGGGAGGGAATGTATATACGCAGCAGGGAATCTTCCACCTTGAGAACTAATCAAACCTCTGTAGAAGTTCAGAAACTTTCCAAAAGATTCCAGTTTTTTGATCACTCCAGAAATCTTGTTTGCAGAAATACACTGCAAGTCTGATCTTTAAATTGGATTGTTACACAAGCATTTCACTGCCTCTAAACAAAGAAAAATACAATCCTGTGGCAGCCTGCAATGTACTCAATGTGAAATATCTGAGCATTAGCAGAACTTGCTCTGCAAAGGCAGATCTTTTGGGAGCTCGTGGGATCACCTGAACTGTCAGTAACCTGGAGCAGCCTGGCAAAACACAGATTCACAATTGCTACTAAGATGGTTTATCACAGCTTTCTATTGAAAGTCTTACAAGCTCAACACACCCATTAGTATGAAAATTGGACTCACTCACATCTGCTCAAAAGCAGGCTGGGGCCAAGTTGAAAAGGCATCCTGTGCATTGCACCTCTGCTTAGAAACCAAGGCTTATTGGTAAAGTTCATTTTGCAATAGGAAAGAAATAAAAAAAGAAAAATTCCCTCCTCAAAGTCTCTACATGGCCTCTGACAATTACACACACAGCAACCCCTTCAAAGAACAAAATTCATACCTTCTCATAAGCCAATGCTCAAGAAATGTAGGCTTTAGTTCATATTTGCTTTTCTCTCCTGCATCTTTTTTTACAGTTAACATATTAAAATCAGAACTGGAAATGTAACAAACATCTCTTCTCAAACAGAGCAGAGATTAGAGAATATTGTCAAAGTCAGTTCATAAATTCAAACAAGTCCCTTAAATTTCAGTAGGATTATTTGGGTCTTGTGTGTGCATGTATATCATCACACTTGAGACACAGGGCCTCACACTTGATTGTAACACTTTTAACATGATTTGTCACGTGACCTGGCAGCAAAAAATTCCTTGTTGTGGTAATTTAAACACCCTTTCCTTTGTTCTTATTCCTGTAACAACTTTATTTCTTACTTCCTACTAAACAGACAACATAGCCCAGAGATGTTATTTTTACGCCAGGACACGGGAATTTCCAATGCCTCTGAAGTGGCCATGGCTGTGGGAAATTGGGAAAGGACTTGGGAGAAAGAGAGACTCATTCTTCTCTTTCAAAAGTGCAGTCTCAAGGCCTGGCACACAGCATGCTCAGATGCTCTGAGATGGGATGCAGTGCTACCAGGGCTTTAGAGGAAGGGGAGGGCTTTGAAATATCTGGGAAATAAGCCCCCCTGCATTACCAGCGTCAAGCAGAGCACTGTTCTCAGCAGGCAGGTAATGAGATCACACCACATTGAAAGTCAATGAAGACTTTGAAGTTCTGATTTTACAAAGACAAACTGATTCTTACGTTTTTTGCCTTTCCCAAGTAGCAGTTCTGGCAGACACCTGAAAGGAAATGGTAACGAGACGTAAATATAAACAATTACTGTGTTTTACCCCTGTGTTATCCCAGTGGTACTTGGCATTTTAAGAGTTTAAAGTTTAATTACATTTTTGCTTTTGGTACATTGGATAGCCATTCACCTATGAAGAAAAGCATCTGAGAGGGTTTCAAACTCATTTAAAACACTCAGAAGCAAAAACTGCTGAAGCGTGTGAGGCTGGCTCTGTGTTTTGATGTGCTATAGAATAATGTATGGAATTATTTATACATTCCCTAAGTGGTGCATTTTTCATTGTGCTTTCAGCTAACTTGCAAACTCCACTGGTCCCATCTCAGGAAAACTCTCTTCACACTTGTTAATGCTTCAAGTAATGTGCTGAATTTTTCCTTGCCCCATAGCACTATTGTGTGGAAGGAGATATTTGAAAGTCTGCTCAGATTGCAGTGTTACAAGAAAGGGGAAAAGAGATGATGGAGAACATTTCAGTCACTTCATTGCTCACAGAATTTCTTATTTATTCAGATTACCCACTCCCAGCTTCCTCCAATCACCTTGGTTTCTGATGCCTTTCCTGCCATTACCTCAGGAGACAGGAGCTGGGGACCCTTCATCTTGGATGTCTTTGAATTCGTTCATCAGCAAGAATCCCCCGTTACAACATTGAGCTCCAAAGGTCATGCCCACAAGGTCACAATGTGCTCCCCACAAAAAGCCTGTCAGGGCAGGCTGTTTTGAGGGACAGAAATGGCCATGTAGAAGGCAGCTTTTGATCTTCATCAGGTGAGCAAGGAGCTGGGGGAATCACCAGAATCACTGCAGAGGTTTCCTGCTTGGCTGGTTACATCCTGAGTTCCACCACCCTCATGTGTTTGCCTCCTCCATCTCTCTCACACTGTCCTGAGCATCCTCCTGCTGCCAGGGGCATGGAGCCCCTGCTGTGCTCAGCTCCACCAGCCTGAGCTCCAGAGCGTGGGAATTGATTTTGCTAACACACGTCTGAAAACACAGCTTCTGCTGCTGTGGTAAATCAACAGAGCGCCACAGGATCGGAGCAATAAAACACTGAGCAGGCTGGGGGTCTATTTCCTCTGCCTGAAGGGTGCTCCATCATGCCAAGCTATGATTACTACAGCCCCACACCAGCAATCTCCTCCATTTCTCAGGTCCAGTTTCAGTAGTTTGATATAGGAGTGCATAGTTGTTTGTTTTAATCTAATCACTATTTATTTTCAGTTATCCAGGAAAATGAGAAAATCTTTCACAATACACAAAGTCCTGGGTTTTTTTACCTCTGGCTCTGAGTGGGCTGGTTACAGAAAGACAGGATCTGGCCAAGCAGGCTCTGATTTGGGGAAAAGATAGAAAATGTGTTAGTGGGCAACAAAAACATTAAAAAACAGCATAAAGAAGCACAGGGAAATATGATATATGATCAAAATTTTGATATATGATCAAAAAGAAACTGCTAAATAGATGGCCTAAAATTTCTTATACATACATGTATACATATATGACTCTATTTATATATGTAGCCACTGTGTACTTATGTATAAAAATATGCATGCATGTATAGAAAATGCCTCCCTCGTCACATGTGGGCTTCAGTAGAAAACCCATTATTTTCATTCTAATCTGTGAGGGAAGTACATAGCCTGGTGTGATTTTTCAAAGAAAGAAAGGGGAGCATTTGATGACGCTGACTCCTACACTGCCTCCTGCCTCTTTCAGTGAGGCTTTTTTCCTCCCTCAAAGCTGTCCAAGGGATTCACGCATGCACACATACACATATGCTTCTGTCTTTGCTCAGATGCTTGAATGATTGTTCTGGCCAGCAGTTACCCTCTCAGTCACAGGGAAAGCTTGTCTTTCACCAGCAAACTTTGTGAGAAGCCTCTGGACTTCCTCACCATTGTTTCAGGTTTTGTTGCTTTTTCTTATTTAGCTTCAGAAAATTGTTAAAGAGAACAAGTCCAGCTCCCCACAGTGCCTTTCAAAATCATTTCAAATGTACCTTACTGGGCTGAGACAGCTGTTTTTATCTTCTTAGGGGGAAAAAAAAAGAGAGAGAGAGAGAAAGAGAGAAATAGTTCTTTTGCTCCTTTTTCTCCTCACTCAACAGACTCTCTTTTAAAAGGCACGTGTGTTTCCTCTTCTGACCAAGGTTTCACAGCAGGAAATCAGCATCTCTCCTACCACCAGCAGCCTCCAAGCCTCACTCTGCAGCCTTTCCTTCCACATGGAAAGGCTGCAGAGCTTAAGGTGTTACCTCTGTTTCCCTCTGCAGCAGCTGGGGACAAACCCCAGGGTAGCATCACACCATGTTGCTCCTTGTCACTGAAGAAGAGAGGTTACAAAGACACTTTCATTTCAGGATCATGAAATCCAGCGCACCATGCACCAGGACCAGTTGTTGTTGACTCTTTGGAAACCTCTCTGGGAAATCATGGTCCCTGTATCCTAATCCATACATCCTAAGCCACACCACGACTCCACGTGCTCCTTCAGAGCTGCTCCAGAGGAACACCCAGGGTTAGGGGAGCACAGTGACCACCTGCACTCCCAAGCTGGACAGTCCTCCCAGGTCCTGCCTCAGGCACCCACTAGGTATCAACACAAAGTTTCTCACAGGTTTGCAGAAGGAGTCAGGCTGTCTGCAAGATGGAGTTGTGTGCAGGTCACTAGACAGGGCTGGATTTGACTGTGGCAGTCTGAACCTGAACACATTTACGGAACCAGGAATCTATCACCTCACACAGGGCTACCAGGTCGATGAGCAAGCTATCTCCCCACTATCCAGCTTTCTTTTCTGAGCACTCACTTATCACTAGCACAGGATGTCCCCAGCTCACACTAGGGAGAAGAAACTCAATAATTATGGTTTAGTCAATTAACCTTTTGGACTCCAGCTCTAATGGGGCTACTGCTGACATCAAGAAAACGGATAAGGGGTGTTGTGGGATCAAAGCTTGCTAAACCAAGGGCCAGATTAGCAGAATTTTAAGGCACTGGAAAATTATATCAAGTATTATTTATAATCATAGCTGTTACAGAGCAGATCCAATGAAAAAAAGAACAAGTCCTTTGACAAAAATAAAGGCAGCTACAAAATAACCTGAGGCACTAGCATTCCCATGTAAGAGTCTGAAACCAAATCTGTACTGCAATGAAATAGTTTTCTGCAAAACCATGCTGCAGTCCATTGGCTAGGTCATGCTCATGAGCTGAACTGTGACTCTGGGATCTAAAGGCATCAGTCACTTCTGACAGTGCAGTGTTAGTAGTTGTGCAGCAGGAACCAGGATCTGATCTCTGCAAAGGGACACAGACAAGTTCAGTCAATATATTATTTGCTGTGTCTACACTGACAGCTGGATTGGATCCAAGCCCCCTGGCCACCCTCTGATTTACTGGAGCCTTTCAGTAACTGCATTTCTGCTTTAGCTCAGTGGTGAGCCAGAATTAGCAAGTCCTGCTGAGATCCCCAAAGAAGGGTTGTGGTAGGTCAGAGCAGCTGTAGCAATGGGGAGAAAAGGCAGGTTTCTGTCAGTGTCCAGTCAGGGATTGTGGCAGCTCTGTGGGAACATTTTCCTAAGATAAACTAGGTAAACACCTCATTAAGACCCTTTCCTGTTGGCCATCAGTGGGTACTCACTTTTTTATCTTCTCAGAGAAACTCCTATACTGGATTGCCATAGGACCAACATCAAGTTCAGCCACGCCATTCCTGCTCAGACCTGTCTTGGTTCATCATGTCAAAGCCAGTGTGACTCTCCTGCAGGCTCTCACATCCTCCAGTTTGGAAAAAGACAGCACAGAGTCAGGGCAGCAAGAAAACAGATATGTCTTAGAAAGTCCTCCCCAAGCTTAAGTAAAATAACAGCGAGCTGTGAACCCACCCAGGGGACACTCAGACTGAATCACACTCAAAGCTCAGGCTCAAAATCAGGCTGGAGCAGAACATCATGTTGATGATCAGCACATTATTACACAGCAGCTGGGCTACAATAATTGTACTCCTCCTTAGCCTTGGTAACATCCCAGATAATACAGCATGGCTGATCCCCAGGAAAAAGAAATGTTACATCATGCTGCTCCAGCCTCAGATTAAAACCATGTAAACAGAGGGGCAGTCAGCAATGCCCAGCTGCCTCCCAGTGGCTGAGCCACTTCCATTTGGAAAATTGAAAATTGTCTAAGCCCCATATTTCATGGTATTTCTTTTAATATGCATGCTGTTTGTCATGTTGGGCTGTGCAGCTTATGGCTGTTTTGTGGTCTGTTGTAGAGCACACTTTGTTAAGGTTCCTGTGCAGGTGCTGGGGAAGATCACAAGCATTACCTTCCATGACAGGGACACATGCACCACTCCTCTCAGCCCATCTCACCAGCCTCTCCAATTGTACAGGAGTGATCCCTATGCTGTTTTATACGTTTTGAAGTCCATTAAGGCTGACACTTATGCAAATGTAAGTGTCTCATCCTTATTAAAAGGGACGTTTAACTTTGAGCTCCTATAAGAATACCTGTGTGCTGTAGCCATCCAGGAGCCTCTCACACCTTCTGCCTACTGAGACAAATGGGGCATTTCAAGCAGCCACCCATCTTCTTCCCTGTGAGACCATGAGGTGTTGGCACAACGGGCTGAGGAAAGCCAGAGCCATACTGACACTGACTGACTTGTTCTATGCCTGCACCAAGGAAGGTCACACAGACTTTTTAATCTTCATTAGCACAAAGCCCTGCATCTGAAAAAAAAAAAAAAAAAAAAAAAAAAATCAGGCACAAGGAAAGGGCAGAAGCCTGACAAATTAACACAGGGCCACCTTCCCACCCCTGTCTTTTCATATGAGGAAAGGATGTTCTATCAGGACTGTAAATGGAGCCCCCAGTTGTGAGAGATGCTGAGATGTGCAATTTTCCTTCATGCTCTGCCTCTCACAGATGTCACTAAATGATAGTCATGGAAAGCTAATCTGTCATCCCTTTCCTGGAGTGATTTCCACTTACTTTGCTGACATGTCACAGTTAGGGACATGGTTGGCAGTGTTAGGATAATGACTGGACTTCCAACCTAAACTGTTCTATAGCTGTATTTGGTCACATTAAGTGATCTCAAAAACCTTTTTGAAAGGTGGCTCCTGGCACTGACATCCTTGCAGAGAGGGAAAATTGGAGTGTATTTTGGTGAGGGACCTTTCCTGTGGTCCTAAGGATTAGGAGTAATTGGAGATGGTTTTGAAGCCTCAGATTAATTCAGGCTGCATAATCCAGGCTGGTACTAGGTAGCTGCTGGCACTGTCAGCTCTTGTTCCTGCAAAGAAATAATTATTTGATCAAGAGATTTCTCATACACATATATCTGGCATGTACACATGGAATTAGTTATAACTGCCTCAATTCTAAGCCACATGAACTCATTAAAATTCATTCCAATTAATGCCAATGAGCTGAAAACAAACCCAACACCTGCAAGCCAGAGAGAAATCACCAGTTACAGTACTTTACATATGTCACCCTACCTTGGAAGTTTTGCTGGAGCTTTAATGTGCAGGCTGTGAATTGAAAATGAGAATTTCTCTGCTTAGACAGATCTTTACAGCTAAGGAGTCGAGAAGGTTGGGGAAGCCAGTGCACAATTAACCTCATTGTGGCACTCTGCATGCAGCTGGTCCAGAACTACCTGCTTGCACAAGTTTGGAAATCTTTCCCTCATATTACAGCCAAGGAAAGTGAAGCACAGGAGGAAAGGCACAAGGGTACTAGAATTGTTCTCTTGTGAGTCCCACCTCAAGGAAGAACATGCACACAGGTGTTGACTTGATCAAGGTTGAAGAGGCAGAGTCTGCAATTCCACTACTGCTTCGTCAGGGAGCTGGGACACAGGAGTATCCTAGAAAATTCTCTGCCAAAAGCAGGAACGTGCTGGTGGTAACAGCCTGACAAGCTGCTGAGGTCCAGCTGCAGCTGCCAGCCTCTGCCCGAGACCTCTATCAATCAATTACAGCCCTCGGGGTAGGGAAGAGAGCTTGAAAGCACAAGAGCACACAGGTTATTCTCAACAGCCCAAAACATCACAACCTCTCCCAGCTCTGCCTCTGTGCTAGAGGAGACAGAGCTGAGTCCCCTCCACAAAACCATTTCCCTTCCAAGGGTGCTCCACAGCTCTAGAAAGGTTTAGTCATGGGCACCTCACTTTAACCTCATGCACAGGAACATGCAAATTGCAATGACAGCAACATTTCTTTGTGTCACACATAATCTGGGCTGATGGAGGTTCTGGGGCAGGACGCAAGAAAACAAAAAGAAAAGATAGAAACTTCTGAAATTCATGTGAACTATTTCCCATGTTTCTGTAATGCAGCAGCACTTCAGAGATAGTGCCTTGCGTTTGTTCCCTCTCCTATCTGCGATGTTGATATTTGCTTTAATGACTTTTTTTTCATTTCTTCTCTAGGTGTTCACTGGGAATTGCCAGCATCTCTTTTTCCCTACCAAGAGTGAATGAACCACAAGTGCATTTTATATTCAACTTAACAGACTGATTGGCTTTAGACTGAGTTTCACTATTTCCCACCTGACTTTCATTACCTAGAGTAAGATGGTAAGTCAACCTGAACTGAAAGTAATTAAGGGAGTTTTGGAAGGGGAGGGTAAAAAAATAAAAGAAGAGAAAAAAAATCATTCTCTCTTCAAACACATAATTGTACAAAAATAACAGAAAATGCAAATGACTTATAGATGTGCCAATCTGGCTCATTTGTTGTCACTTTGAAGATAGTAACTACAAAGGGCTAATATTTGTAATCTACTGACACAGTAGTACTGCTAATGTGTGCTATTTAGCATCTTCCAAAAACACCTCCTGGGTTGGTCTAAAAGTATCTAAAGGAAGATTAGAAGTCACTTCTCATTCAGACATTCTCCAGAATATCAAATCAGGCAGGATATGGGATAGGCTCACCTAAGTTAACATTCCAGCTCTTGGATTTCACACAAAGTCAAGTACAGCCCCTTTGTCAGCATGACTGGCTGCAAGCTCAAGGGTATACGGTTTCAAGAGCTCTGTTCAAGGCCAAAATATTCAAGTGTACCTTGTCCAAACTTGTATCTGCACATGAAAAGCAGGATTACTTGTGTAGCCATGGCCAACCAGTATTAGGAGCTTTCAGTATTGGAAGATAAAAAAGGTAAAATCCCAGAGAGCTATAAGGGACATCACAGAATCATGTTGGAAATAATCTAAATGCATTCCAGTCTGCTTTGAGAAAAAAAACCAAAAAGACTCATAGGGACAACCTAGTGTTGAAAATGACACTTTGTAGCTCTAACTACTTCATCCAATAAAACTTCTCTTTTCAACAAGTGCCATTAAAACTCTGATTTGATGGCAAACCAGGAATTATTTTGGATCAAGATCAGGGAGAGGGCAGACAGCAGGGCATGGGACACTTTGCCTCTAACACAATATAAATTACAAGTCTTTAAAAAAAAATCACTTAATGGTGATTTCAGCCTAGAACTTATGCTGCTTGAACCACAAGAAGAGATAACACAGGTTCCATATATGGCCCATCAGTCCCATGAACAATGAGAGGAAGTAACAAAGACAAGTGCTAATGACCGCAAATCCCCAGGAATGAGGCAAGGACCAGCAGTGCAGGAGGAGGGATACATGGCACCAGCTTGTTCAAGTCCTTACTCCTAACAGTTGATAAATGCCTGCCATTGAATCATCTTTTGGTCACTCATCTAAATAATGCTTCCCACAGAGCAGAAGTCTTCAGTGAAACAAGAACTAATTTCTGACATGAAAGACTTTCTTCATCTCAGCAGCACAACAAATGAATTAAAGATAAAAACTGGGCCAGGGCTTTACTTCAGGGCAGGTCAAAAGCACAAAGCACAGAGGTTTTCCTTTCCCCAAAACTTATAGGGCAAACAACAGTGTGGCTGCTGTGCGAGGTCCATGAAGGCAATAGATTTCTGGCCACTGTGTTTTACTCATGGTGTATGGACTGGAACCACATTGGATGTGTGTCCATAGCCTTTGGGGACTTTTGGATGAATGACCATGAAAAATATTTTCTTTCATTTTCAGATAACTGTGCACTGCAGGGATTTATCCTCTAAACAAGATATTTATCCTCCAAATAAGCTTCTCTGTCACATTAAAAATAGTGAAACCTCTTAAAGAAGAATTCACCTTTGAGTAGTGTGTTTAAGCATCCATCGTCATGAAAGGGGATAATTTATGCATCAAATAAGGAGCTGTCACTTTGTTCTGTGATGGTGAACAGTGTGAAATTCATCACTGATGCTGCCTCTCAGTATCAGAAGCTGTAGGGAGCATGGATGTGAGTAGAGTGCCCTGGGTAGCTGGAGTCTGGGACCAGCATCCCCTACCAGTTTTCTGTCAGGCTATGAGACTCCAGCATGTCCCTTGGAAATCTACAAGCAAGAATTTCCACAGATGAGAAATAGGCAGGGGATACAGGTGTAGAGCTGTCTGCTCACCTGGCTTGTTTATAGGCTCTGAGTCTGTGTTTGCTGCTGCTACTCACATGTCTTCCTGCCAGGCGAGAAATGTCTGAGCCCCTCCCATGCTGGATCTTTCATGGATGCCTAAGAAAGAAACTTATCCAATGTCTTGTTTCATCAGGAATGTGTTTTCTTCTGAGTTTTAGCAGAAGAGCAAGGTCTGGTTTATCAAAGCTGCTGCAATATGGTAAGAGCCCTTTATCCTCATAGCACATCTGGCCTCCAGTCATATCAAAACCATTTATTAAAATTGAGTCTCTCACAATTAAATGGGGGTCATTATTCAACTCTGAGAAAGCAAACAGTAACAGTCTATCCTAAAGACAGACCCATACATACCAAATGTATCTATTTCTCTACCATCCATCATTAAAACTCCTCCTGTCCTCAGGGTCTTTCTAGGGCGCAGCTTAAATTTCAGCTCACATGACAAACAGCCTTTGGACAGCATGCCACAATACTGTGTGTCCTCTGTGCATTGACAGTGGCCAGACAACCCTTTCCCATTACCTGCTAATTTCTAATGATGCCAGGTCCAGCTGAGCCAAAAAGACATCAGCTGCTCATAGCAGTAGTTCTGGAAGCAGTGGGGGTTGAAATTTTTAGCAAAGACTGTCTTTTCCTTCTACCTCTACAGCTGTCCTGTGACCTAAAGGGAAAAAAAAAAAAAAAAAAAAAAAGCTTAATTCTTTTTTCATTATTTATTTTTAATTCACTCAGTTCTCTGACCCTGTTCCAGTGCCTTTGCACAGACAGTGCTGTGTGTGCAGCAAAGGTAAGACCAGGAACAGCAAGAGGAAGGAAAGGTTTGAATGCCTGACTCAGTATCATCATGAATGCTTGACTTGGGAAATCAAACCTGAACGTTCCCACCTGTTTCTAAGATTTTAGCAACCCTTTTTGCTCTAATTGTTTCACTGATGACTGTAATTAAATCAAAGTACAACAACTGTCCCCAACATTTATTTACCTGGAAGTTGGCTGCATGTGCTTTAGCCCAAAGAAAGGCCGTTGCGCCCACCAGTTCCTTCAGTATTTAATTTTTTTCTATATATGGCTCTTGATCTAATAAGAAAATTTATTATCCCTGTCTGCCAATTTTATCTCAAATATTTATGGTGATTATGTTACTAAGGGCTGTGGAGTTACTTATCTGTCAATATATGCTCACTAATTTTTACGTTCTTTTTTTTTTTTTTTTTTTTTTAATTTACCTGCAAGGCTAATTTTTCCTTTTTCTTTTAAGATCTATTTAGCAATCTTCTTGTATGACAATGTTTCCAAGCACCAGAAACAAGAAAGAAGGCTCACACCATAAAAGCCTTGGGTTTTGGCTGCTTTTATGATGTAAGGCCAGAAGATGGGGGAGATGTTTCTTTTGCTTTTTCTGGTACAGCATTTTTTGTGTGCCTGTGCCCCACTTTCCCTTGCTTCCCTGTGGTGTTCACTGACTGCTGCAACCACCCCCATCTCTCACTGGCCACTCTCCTATGGAGAAATGTGATTTCCTCGGGATTTCAACTTACAACACTTACCAGAGGCTGTGTTAAACATAACTAAATCTAGAGAAGCCAGGTTTGGTGCAGAAGCAGAGATTCCTCCTCCTCACTTTCCCTCTAAATTGTGTAAGTGCAAACACAGAACAGCTGCAGAACCACATTTATACAGCAGGTCCCACACACCACTTGGTGGCTTCTACTTTCAGAGAGCTGACCCAAGGTCCAGTGGTGGGGAGAAACCCACCCCAGATCAGATCCTGCACTTCTGAGCAGGACAGACACAGCTGGCAGCCACAGTGGTCTCCTCACAGAGAGTTATCTCCATAAAGGACAACTTCAGAGTTAAATTCTGGGCTAAATAATTAAAAAAAGAAAAAAAATCAGACTGGAAGCACAGCTGGGGTTAAAGGCCAAGGCAAAATAAGAATTCTATGAGAATCTGATAGGGACAAACACAAAGCACTTGGGATAATAATGGAGGATCTCCTACCAGATCTACCAGGAATCACTTATTTGACATTATGCAAATCTTATAGAGTAAAATCCTGAAAGATTAGGTTTATCAAGGTGTAGTCAAAAGGCCTTTCTTTTTTTTTTTTTTTTTGCCTTTACTGCTGTCTCTCACACAAGAAACTCATGAGACCATAGGCGCTATGCAGGCTTGAGCAGAACCTCTAGCTGGAGTTTTATAGATTAGAAAATGTGTAAGGGAGGGGGATATCACCCTTTAAGGTTGTCTGCATTGTGCTCATGCAGGGAAACAGCTCTTGGCTGCTGGGAGCTTTATCTTCCATTCAGCTCCTTCATGCTCCTGGGGAGCTGGTCACCCTTTTCCCACTGGTCCTATTTCACACTCTGATGGCCAGTTTGGTCATTTGGGAAATGTTTCAGCACCCTCTGAGGTTCTTCCAGCTGAGATAAAGAGAGACTTTAGGGAAAAAACCAGCTCAACAAAAACACTGTCCTCTTTATTTTTGTAAACAAAAAAGCTACCCAAACCTTTGATGTGGATTTGCTTTTAGAGGACACTTGCATGTCTGCAAGGCACTGCTGGAACACCAGAGCTGAGCAGAACGTACCCACATGCCGGGCAATTACCCAACTGCTAATTCCCACAGCCTCTGATGTGGAATGTGCTGGAAGGACAGGAGCTGCCAACCACTCTGGGCTCACGTGGGAGCTTTGCTCCTTTAACTTCAGAGGAGCCATTTTATCTGGGCACCCCAGCAGCGAGCGAGCGGGGCAGCCCTGTCAAATGCAAAATAGAAATGAGCAATGCCTATAAAAGAGAGATATCATGAGAACCTGCCTCTTGGGAATAATGAGAGGCTCGGGCAGGTTGCGCTGATTGTGCAACCTACCCGGGGCCTGTCAGCTCTGATAACAATGGCAGCCATCAATTCCTGCAGAAACGGCAACAGCGACAATTGGAAATTGTGAAGAACCATTTAGGGTCGAAATGAGATTTTCTTCAGAATGCATTTGTCGGCGTGTTCCCATTCACTTGAAAAGCTCTGGACAGATCAGAATGAAGGAGAAGTAGCCAGGGTTGGGAGGGTTTTGGTTTTTTTGTTATTATTCCTCCTCCTCCTTACAAAGCAGTTTTAAATGCCTAGAGCTTTCACAAAAACAACAGTGGTTTCAAAGCTGCCAAAGGGCAATTTGAAAGTGAAAGGTATTCTCTTCAAATTACCTTGGAAAATGATACATGTTATGAAAGGGGTTTACTTTTTGGAGTGTTAAAGAGATACCAAAAATCCAATTTTATTGTCAGAATATGGAGGCAGGCAGTAGGGGACTGTGTAAAATTGCCAGATCTCCTCTTTAGATTCCACAGATGTCTATTTGCCTTTCACTGACACCTACAATGAGGTATCAGACAGAACTGAAACGGACAAAAGAGTTGTGGTTGTTTGGAAAATCTGTTTTGTTAGAATATTAACAAAAAGAGTCAGAGCTTACACAATTGTTACCTGTTAATAGTGAGGAAAGCACAGCTTGAGAAAATGCTGGTCAAACTCCCTGGAGAGACAGGAGCTACAAGAAATTTTTGTATTGGGTAAAGGAAGGTTGAGCCTGAAGAGGAAAATAAGTCTGTGACCCTCTTTATCAGCTTTAGATAACAGTATTTAGAATGCAGGTTTTTAATAGGGTTTTCTCCCCACACCCTTTGGTGCATGGAAAGGGGTTTTTTCCTTTTCACTTTTCTGAACAGCATGACATCCATTATTCCCCGAGGGAAAGAGCAAATCAAGTCAGCTTCCAAAATGTATGTTTTCTAACTTGTAGAATGGGTGGATGGAAAATAACAGCACAAGCCTTTGAAAAAGGAAAATTGAGTCTGAAATCTGAATAGGATGAACATAATCGCTGTGTTCAGTGCAGAGGAGAAGGCAAACCTCAGAATTGAATTTTGCCCCAAGATGAGCAGGGAAATGTAAACCTGAGGATGGGTTCAGTCCTGCTACACAATAGACTCCTTTTGCTTATAAGTCCCAGTTCTATTTTCCCTCTTTCATGTTCTTGAATTGGTTTTTATCTTTTAGAGAAAGATGGATCAGTAAAAAAAGCTACTTTTTGAAGAGCCTAGCACACTTTGTTTCCAGAGAGTAGATATTCCTTTCTCTGAAATCACAGAAGATTTCTTTTCTCTTCTGGTCCAGGCTGACCAGTGACAGCTTTGTCCCTGTGGGCAGAGATGACACTCATCGACCCAAACCCAAACATGACAGTAATGGATGATGCCCTCCGAGAGTTTCTAGGAGACAAATTCTAACTCAGCTAAGTCAGAGCAGTCAAATCTAGCTCCCACTGGAGTCAGGTGGTCCACACTGTGGTTTAAGTCCTTCAACAAGCACCTAGCAGTCTGAGGTAAGACTGGTGAGAACTGAGAAGCCTTTTCCATCTCGGTGTTTCTTGAAAGCAGAAAGTGATGTTACCATCTTTCAGTGATTCCTTCCTGCTGGAAGCAGAAGGTTTAACCCTTCCTCCTGCCCTTGCTTCCCCACCTGTTACCTGTGGTGGCACAGTGATAAAGAATGCATTAGAGCCTGGAAGATGCTCACAAGCTAGCAGGATGCAGAAGAAGGCTAGCACATCTTATTTTGTCCAGCTGGGAAAGGAAAGCCTTAAAAACAGTCTGGGGCTTAGCATGTGCTTCCAGAACAGCAAGAGCATGTGTTGCACTATTTGATATTCCACTTCTATCATCATCACAAGGCAGTAATCGATTAAAAATTAATATCCCAGCTCTGAGATAGCAGTATTATTTCCTAATAAGTTTCTTGCCAGCCACTGCAAAGCAGTAAATCTGACGTGGCATGGCCATAAGAGGAAACATATAATACTTCACCCTCTTTTTAAATATCTACTCAAAATTCATCCCCATGCCTGTAGAAGTTTCCAGGTATAGGGAACCTTGTCCTTCCTTCTTAAGCAATGTAAGGAGCAGTAGTTAACAACAGTTAATTGTAGTATTTGTCTTGATGAAACCTTTTGCAGTGTTTGGCATCATCATCGTCTTCCCCTTGGGGTGTTTAAGCATCACCATCTACTCACTGTCCAATAATTATTTTTGTGTCAACTCCTGGCAGTCTGAGAAGGCTAAAGAGTGAGAAAGGTCTCATACCTTGAGTTACTAGTAGTAGGACCTCCATTCAACCACTTTTCTTTAAAATTTCTTGCCCAGAATATTCATAACCCATAACACAGAATTTTATCCCATTATTTACCCTCTCTAATTCTTCCCACAACAAAAAGATGCTGGGAGCTGATACATTCCTGCCCCAAATCCTCATGCTAAGAGCTAGAGCAGGGGTATTATCTCTTATTAACCCAATACCTCCCCCAAATCTAGCTTCTGCAGTGCTCAGACTGAGTCATGTGCCCCAAGGACTCAATGCTCAGCATTCTCAGGCCATTTGCTAAATACATGCAGACTCTGTTCAAAGCAGGGTATTTCTAGGCAGAGAGGAGATTTAACAATCAAAGGAGGAAACAGCAGCAGTCAAAAGAAAAAATATTGACTTGTCCATTGTGAGCTGAAAAGTCTAATAATAACCAATAAAGTTCCTCTTCTTTCCTCTACTCCCCAGCCTAAAATACGTCTGCTTTTCAGATTAACTCATTGCTACTCAGGCTCCCTGCCTTCATTCCTTTAATGTTTAACACAATATATTAAAGCAGAAAACAATGCCCTCAGCTCCATTTCAGGAAGCACTATGAAGTAAAGTATATCATAATCTGCTTCTTTATCTTTTCTCCAAGGGAATCTTTGCTCTCCTTCCCTCATAAACCTTCCTAGTAAACTGGTACTGCTGATTATCTCCTGCTCTCTGTTGGACTGGCTCTGCCACTTGTTTCCATTTAATGTGGGTTTTTTTGCTTTGACCTTTTTGCTCTGAGGTTCGGCCCCCAACGTCCCAGCACCGATAAAAAAACACCAGGGCACTTGAGGTTTGGACTGGGCACACTGTGTGAAATCTCTGAAGACAGGTGCTGGAGACCTTCACTCACCTCCAACTTCTGGACAGAGAATGAGATGAGGACCTACACATGGGGACAGAGCTGTCCCTTGCACAAGTGTGTGCATACATCTGGTGAAATCCTTCATCAGATTCCCCCAGGTGCTCCAGGCAGCCGCCGGTGTCTGACAGCCCCATGAGAAATGGATTCTCTTTTACTGGAAAGTGGCAAAGCTGAAAGCAAAGGTGACCAAGGGCACAGTGAGGATCCAGCCTCCCAAGTGGCAGCCAGGCTGCAGCACAGCAGCACACAGAGCCCAGACCCCCTGTCTCTGAGCCCTCTGCCTAAACCACAAGGCTATTAAGCTAATAGGCATTAGTGTATGATTTTTCCCACAGGAGCATTTATTTCCTTGTGTGGTTAACTGCTTTGTCTTGTATTTCTCACTGTCATTGCTGTGTTGGCATTCTGCAAACCTCCTTATTTGCTGTTCTTTGCCCTTCTCTCGGGGGTTTCTGTCTGCACTGGGATTGAGGTAGACTGAGGCGTCTTTCATCTCACCTGCTAAAGTAATGATGTTTGCCATGAGAGAGAGGGTTTGATCAGTGAGAAGGAGGGGGGGGATTTAGAAGGAGAAAAACAGTGGAAAGAAGATGAAGGAAAAGTAACTCAGGCTGAGAGAAGAGATTGAAAATGTTGGTTGATTTGACATCTGATGCTTTAGAGAAATTCTTGGCCATATCTCCTAAGCAGGAGCTTTTGTGCTCCCTTTCTAGCAGCAGCAGGAGAGACACAGCAGCAGAGACCTATGCTGTAGACAGTCAACAGAATATCTCATCCTTCAAAAAAGCAGCTGCTGTCCCTGTTCTTAGGGATAAAATGCCCTGCCTGAGTTTTGTGGGGTTTGCAAATCCTGGAAAACTGTATTTGGCTCCATTTTTACATATTGATACTTCTCTTTATTTTTTGTGCTTTGCCTTTTCCTAGTTCCAGTCAAAAAGTCTCTATAGCCTCAGTAAAACACCCCTGCTGTTTATGCTTAGGGGAAGCAAACACAGGAACAGAAAGCAAGTCTTCATTCTGATGGAGCTGTTTCCCCTTAGGCAGCTCAGGATTTGATTCCACATAGCCATAGAGATACAGAAACCACATCTGGGGACAAGTGGAGATGTGTCCACCACTGTGACCTGTCCTGCCCAAGCACTGCTGACGCTCTGCTGTATCAGCACAACCAGCTCACGTAGGGCTCAGAGTTGCTTCCTCACTGTACAAGGAGCAGATCCAAGGCACAGCATGGGGAAAGGAGCTGGTGAGAGAAGCCTCCAGCTGGATGAGGAGAAGAAATAATGATTCAAAATCTAGCTACCCACCCTGGGCAGTACCAAAGCTCAGGGGAAGCCCTGATGCTGTCTAGAACAAGTGGAGACACTTTGCTTCCCAAATCACCAAATCTTCAGGCATATTTCAGGCCTTAAACCTGCCACTTCACCAGGATGGGATGTTACCTCTGAGGCTAGGATAACCCTGAGTGAGGCATTACAGAGGAGAAGCACAGAGATATACACATGTATACCTGTACGCTGTGCCACCCAGCAGGGTGCCTGTGACAGGACACCTCCCTGCCAGGGCTCCTGAAATTTTCCCCTGCAAAGCTGACAGAAACACACTGTGAATAGCAGTGGGTGGATTTATGATTCATATATAGACACCTAAATGTACTTCTGAATCTCGTTATACATCATGAGGGCTGCCTTGTTTCTGTCTGGGAGCCCCTGGACACATATACATGCTCTTAAGCACATGGGCCACAGGTTTCACATAAAAAGCACAGAGCATCCACACAGCAGATATGTTGTCAGGGAAAAGGTAACAGTACAGCTTAGGTACCTTATGTCAGACTACACTGGAAATCCAGGAAAAACAGGGAAAATTCTTAACATCAAACCGAACAATGATTTTTGTGTATAAAATGCCTAGGAGAAAATGTAATGTCCCATTTCCTTTATATTTATTTATACAGCTATGTCCAATTAGGTGGGTGTGTAGGTTATATAGGTTAAATAGATTTGACAGATAACAAACTGCACAGGAAAATAAACCAATTGAGTAGGCAGATTTTACATTATAGATCAGCTGCTTGAAGTTCCTCAAACCCATGAAATTCTATCAGTCATCCCCAGGAGACAGGTCAGTGCTAAGAGCACAAATGAAAGAGCAACCAGCACATCACGAGGCTGTGTCTGTTCCAGATTTGTGTGCCACTGCTCCCTCTCAGCCAGATGATGTCAGGATGAAGAGCTGTCACTCAAAGGTGACACTTTCCTTTGGGACTAGACAGTGCTAACAATCAATGATGTGGCATTTTTTAGTGATCCTTTCCAGTACTTCCCACAGAGGTTACATGCTTTTTCTTTCTACCACGTACAGCAGATATGTGTGTTTGGCGTACATGGTCACTTGAAATGCAAAAAATAGAGAAAATAGAAATACCCTTCTCTTTCTACATGGCAGTGATTTAATGTTGCCAGATGTGAGCCCAAACTCAGTCTTGCTATAAAGCCACTTGAATTCCACCACAGTGTGACTGGAGAAAGAGAGATGTTACCAAACAGGGACTTCTCCAGAGTGCCCTTAATTAAACCCAGCATGGCAGGACACAGACGTCTGCAGTTTGCATCTGTGGACTATTTTGTGTGAAACTTCTGGGGATACAACTCCCTGTGTGTCAGCAAGAAAATGAAATAAGCAGAGGGAACAGTACAAATCGCAGGGCAACACTGCCACCCTGAGCTGCTCCTGCGGAGCTGCACGACAGCAAGGCAGCAAGACGTTCAGCTGCCTAAGGCAACAGGACCTTTGTGCAGCCTGGATTAGGCAAGAGCTCCCACAGCCATGAAAAAAAGCTCTCAAACTGCTTTTGGCTTCAGCCAGACAAGTTACCAAAGTGGAATGGATGTATCTCATTCCTGAAGCCCAAGTAATGTGTTAACCAGGCATGGCACTCATGGCGGTGCTGTCCTGATAAAAGTCTGTCCGGTGTCAGCTGTGACACCAGTCCGTCAGTCCAGATTCCCTGCAACAGAGCCACTGCTGAGCCTCCCAGCCTTCCTCACTGGGAGAAATGCCGCAGTTCAAAAAAACCAACAACGTGGCGTGTTTGAAGGACAGAGACTTTGCTTGGCTTCATGATACAAAGTCCCATACCTGGACATTTATCTGCAAACTGTGGCAGTGTTTCAACCCTGACTGTAGGATCTCCTGTCTCTCCCCACAGTGTATTATTCCTCTTCTGCCAGGGCCACCCTTCAAGCATCCTTCCTTGCTCACAACCTGCCTCCTGCAACTTTCCAATGGCTGGGGGGTCATGCTGCTCCCAGGGGACCTGGCCACCTCACAGGGACTCTTTCGCTTTCTCACAGGAGCTGAGCCACCTTGAAGGAAGAAATGTACCCTTTGCACAAGCATGTCAGTAGCACACAGCAGTCCCCTGAAGTGTTCGTGGAGATACCCTGTCTGCAACACTCTGTGCAACACTCAGCACGCTGACTCTTTAACATTAGGCTGAATTTAGGAGAAAAAGGTATGTGGTTCTTTATACTGCACAGGTCAGTGCTATAAATCTGGCCTTTTTAAGTGCCTGGTGTGATCAGTGCTTTCACAACCTTTCAGTGTGCTATAACCAGTCCTGTAGCTTTCACTCACCACAGGGTGTTGCAAATGAAATACTTTGGTCCAGCAGCCCAGGAACTTTTACATCACGAAAATTTGCTTTGTCACAGAGTCCATTAAGGGGAAATGGTGCTGTGCTGCAAAGCACGTCTTCTGTACCCCTGTAAAATCATATAAATCTACCAGTCTCACTGCTGGGAGGGACTGCAAACAGACTGAGGGAGTTCTGCAGTGAGCCAGGGCTATCAAGTGCTATTGACTGGAATTTAAAAAACACAGGGAGTTGCTGGTTCTTTTAAAGACCATGCTAATAACTATAACACACACACCCCAGCTCCTCATCAGAGAAGCTGGCCTTGTCTTCTATTTGCTGCTGAAAGATCTGCCCAGCTGCTATTATACTCTGCCCTTCTCCATCTGAGGGCTGGGCCACACTCCTGGTGTGATCCAACCTCAGACAACAGAACTTTTTTTCATCTGAAGAGTGGGGGATAAAACTTGCTCCCGATACTAAGACAGCAGAAAAGAATTAACAACTCTCACAGCTGTAGGGCTTTATCCCAATTACAAAGCTTGTTTACCCAGTTCAGATGGGGCCTGTTATCCTTCTTCCATCCCATCCCATGGATAAGGGACACCTGCAAGAATATTTCCACCCAGAGCAGCAGACTACAAGAAAATTGACCAGGATTACATGAGGTGCAGTGCAAAGGGCCAAAAGATACCCAAACTAACCTCACAGATGCTGTAAAATCAGGAGAAAATTCACGGAGGAAAACAAACCTTTGAGGGGAAGATATGAGGGACATGGCAAGAATACTGAAAATAAAAAAAATCTTCGCCAAACTCAAAACCATCAAAAGGCATGGGATGCCGTCAAGTGCAGGGACATGGACAAAGATTGCCCAATTGATCCCCATTGAAATCGCAATATTTCATTTCCCTTCCCGAAAGGAAATGAAATTTCCTTTCGGGAAGGGAAATGAAATCTTGCGCCCCACAAAAGAAAGACTTACAAATGCTCTGCAAAGGAGATACAATCAAATGAAATGCGACTGAAAAAAGCCCAAAAACCAGAAAATTGGTATACTTAGTGACTACAAGAAAATGGTCTGGGAGGAAAGGAGATGCAGTGCAAAGGATCAAAAGATGCCAAAACTAAGCTCGCAGACAGGATGCAAGAAGCATGCTTCCTGCTGGGTCTCCAGAGCCTCCATCCCAACTCCAATTGTTTTCACCCTAAACTCAGCCAGGCTGCAACACGGCAGGGCTGAGGTCTTTGTGAGCTATTTCTGCTGAAAGAGCAATGCTTTTCCTCAGCAGAAACAGCTGAGGTGGCAGGATCATCCAAAAGCCCCAGATGCCACAGCTGGAAGTCCTGCAAGAGCTGTAAAGAAATTTTTTGCAAGCAAGGACTCACCTCTGTCAAAGCCAGCTCTTGAGCCAGCCAGGACCCTGGCTGTAGTGGGAAAGCAAGATCTGAATGTCATAAGGAAGAATTGAGTCTGGAAGAAGCCATTAGAGCATTACTTGTTCTCATACCAAACAGTGGTAGCCCGTTGCCATGTAGTCTGAATTTGAAGAAGCAAAATCATACCGTGCTGTCCCTAGTAACTCTGAAAGACACTTTGTCTCTTCTGCAATGGCTGTTGTAAGAGAGACATGTTCCTTCCAGGCTGTCCCAAAAGGAAAATCAACCCCTAGGAGACATATCATGCTAGCCTACCATGATACTGGACTCCTAGGACAGGTGTCCTGCTAAGAAAACATGAATAATATTACTTCTGGAGACGAGAAGTAGTCCATCTCATTCCATAGGAAGCCCAATATGTCAGTGATTTCTGAGAGAAACTGGATACAGTTCAGGGACGAAACAGGATGTGAGGTGAGAGACCTATAAACCAGCCTCAGCTGCTGTGCTCTTAAGAGCCTGGAACTCTGTGATCTCCTGTGATTATGCAGCAAGTCTGGGGCAGGGCAAGAACCAAAGCCAGCCCTCCTGAAGCCCTTCGCAGCTGAGATTTCTTTCCTGATCCACCTACCCTTATTTAGAGATGATCTTCAATGTTCCAGAGGCAATAGTTTATCAATGGCAAGGACACCAAATTATACATTTATCTTGTTTACTCTACCTTGGCATTGGTATTTCTGTAGCTGCCAGCTCTCTGTGACATGTGACCAACATTCTGGAAAATGGGATTTCTCAGAAGTGTCTTGGCACCTCTGACAGCAAAACACCCATGATTTCAGTAGGATGTAGGCATGGAAGCTTCTCAGTCAGTCCCCACAAGTATTTATGTGAATCCTCCAGCACCTAAACACTGCAGAAAATCCAGCCCAAGCATCACACTGTAGCCTCCCACTAAGAAGACTGAATAGTTGCATAATTGACATGAAAACCCAGCAGCCTCCATGCAATTTCCCAGCTGACAGCTGTTTCCACTACAGCAGTGCCTACGTTCGTGTGAGTGAGTATCAAAGGGGGACAGCTCTTGTACATCATCACATTTGGCCAGAAGATAACTAAGCAGATGACAGAAGATGATTTCAAAGTACAGCACAAATCACCCTTTTCCCCCTCATTTTCTTTGCTTATTCTTCCTTTTTTTTCCCACTCAAGCAACTGCCTAGTGACTACCTCACACCTGAAGAGACAGGTGAAGCAGAGGTGCTTTAGGAGTGCTGCTGCTGTGAGACATTCCATGTGTCACAAAGACTTGGCCTGGCTGCCTGTCCTGCAGAGAAGGGCCACTGAAACATTGCTCTCTTTGCTACTGTTGTGCCAATGTGTCCCTTCACCTTTAGCCATGGAAAGCGCAATTTTGTTTTCTGCAGCTCAAGATCTTTCTGCTCAGCAAGTGTGATGGTTGGCATCATCCCTTAGCATAAAACCAACCCCTCAGTTTCAAAAACTAAGCTGGGTCTGGTCCTTCCTGGAAGGCTGTCACGGTTTGTTGAAGCATCCATGTCCCTAAGATGCAAAAACTGCTTGGATGAACATTACTGTGCACAGGGAGGGGAGATACAGGAATGGCTTCAGTGCTGTGCACACATACTCTGTTACACACACACAGAGGCTGCAGCTCAGTGCTACAGACTCTCCAAAGGATGGTGCAGCCACAACAGCAAACACCTTAGGAGGCTAGGTCTTCTTCAAGCTACATTTAATTCCTTCGCTTATAAACCTATACATTAATAAAAAGGGAGTATTGGAAGAACCATTCATCTCCCAGTGCAAGTGTTTCAAGAGAGCATAAATGAGGCCTTGCAGGAGTTAAAGAGCACCAGAACAGCAGAAAGTTCAAGTGGAAATGAAAAAAAGTCATTACAGATTAAACCGGCTGTGTAAAACCCCAAAGCTTAGAATTAAAAGCTTTTAAAAAGCTTTGCATGGACTCACTGACTCATCAAAATTTAAAGGCAGAATTATTCCAAAGGAGATGCTAACAGACTTTTAACTCAATGATGGAGAAAAAGTGGAGCAGGAAAGGATTTTTTAAAATAAAGAAAAAAAATACCTTTAAAGCCCTGATAGACTTGAGCTGGTCAAGCTCTGATAGCAGCACTGCTGAGTGGCTGCAAATCACATCTTCATTTTGGAGCATGAGGCAAATGCCCAGCTGGGAACTGCATGGGAAGCTGCTGCAAAAGGCTTGAGCACACTGGATCCCTCACACTGCCTTCTTCTGAGCAGTTCACCTCTCCAGAGCTAACAGCCACAATGCCTGAGGCAGAGGTCCCAGAAGGTCTTTAATCCAAAGGAGCTCATGCTGCATCCTGTGCTGTATCCACAGCTGCATCCAGCAGTCACAGCCCCAGGACTGCTGCTGGTTGTGACTCTGAACATTGGCTCTCAGCAATTTTCCCTGTCCTTTCGTGCTCTTTAGCCTAATAACCGTAAGGAGTGTTGCACTTCTGGCCTGGATACATATTTCTTGAGATTCAGAAACAGAGCTCAGAGAGAAACAGAGGTACAGACAACCCAACTTTAACACCTGAGAAAGCTCCACAGGAAATTTTCTTTTGGGCATCTCAATTCGTATTGAAAAACTTGGGATTAAACTCTTTCTTTTTCAGGATGTGTTAAGAAGATCACAGCAATTTCACTTTCTTTCCCCTTGGGTTTCTTAACACACACTAAGATCTACAGGATTCCCTCCTGCTGCTGGAGATAAAAATAGTGCAAGCCAAGGGCTCTGCTTGGGAGTGCTCCATATCTAAGCTAAGCAAAGCTAGTCAACAGCTGCATCACCTTACATCAAAAAAAGAAAAAGCTTAATTAACAAAATTGTAAAATTTGTACAATATTTGTAGTATGAATATTATGTTCTAATGTTTTGATTTTCTACTTTTCAGTTCCACAATAGCAGTGTGCAATTAAAATCAGGAAATAGATGTCTATAATAAAAATTGAAAAATTGAAACAGGAAAATACAGAAAATAGGAGTTTGGCAGACTGGTATTGCACATCAGCTCACTGAAACTGAGATTTAACTTTTAATCTGTTTGCTTTTAAGGCAAATTTGAAAGTCTCTGGCTAGCCCAGAAATAGAAAATCAAACTTTTGTTTAAATCCAATCCACATTCATTCCTAATCACCTTCATCACCCAGAACTTATTGTATCAGAACAATAATGGCAGAGGAAGACTCCATACCCGGTTTGCCCAAATTTCCAGCACTAATAGACAGGTCTTGAGAAAGCTGCAATTTCTACAAAGGGACTTGGAAAGTAGACACAGAGCTCTCTGAGTCTGCTGCTATGGCACCTTTGTGTAGTCCAGGTCCTTTAAATTGCACCTAACCCTGCTGCAGATCCCACAAGAAGCCCACATGAGATAATACTGCTTATAAACAGCTTGAGTATCAAAATTAATCACAATCAAGAAACAGGCCACACTTGGAAGGAGGAAGTCAAAAACATAGTCTAATTTCAGGCAGAGAAGACATTCCTGGCTGTCTCACACACTCATCAGGAAGCCATTTGTTTATTCATGATTATTATTATTGATGATAAATGAAGTGTGCTGTAAACCCAAGGCCGGAAGAAGCTGTGCAGCTGGAATAAGATGCTCCTCAGATGGCTGCTCTGGGGAGACTGAAATGTTTTTGCAGAGCTAATTGCCTCATAAATTGGTTTTATTCTCCTGGCTGAGGCTAATGTCTTCTTTTAAAGTTAATAAAAAGAACTCAATTTGCTGATTGTTCTGGACTGGTACTAGCAAAAAGAGCTGCTCAGGGACTCTGGAAGGGCCCAGACAATTCCTCAAAGCCATTGCAGCTCGGATGCTAAGTGGTGACAAGCAAGGTGTTCCCTGTCTGCTATTTAATCTGCTTTCCAGTGATGCTGTCACAGTGCGTGCCTTGGGTATCCCCAAAAACGTTTGACGGGGAGAGATTATAACTGACAGCCTCCTGTAGCAGACTCCAGGGCTTAGGGATTGAGAGAACAGAGCAGGTGTTTATGCCAAAGTGTGTGTTATCAGCAGGCACGATGTGAGCTCAGGTCCCAGCAGTGCTGCAGCACACAGCGGCCCCAGGCAGCCCGGTGCAGCCTCCTCACAGCACACATCCCATGGGTCAGGGCCACCAGCCCACAAACTCACCGCTTCCAAGTGCGCCCCTCTGCAGATCAGCGTCTGAGCAGCTCTGCAGAGGTTTGTCAAATGGGGCCTGCAGAGTTACACCTAAAGCTGGTGCACACTGACAAGCCCCATCACAGGCAGCGGCTGTGTCCTGCCCCACCACCCCAGAGCCCGGCGCTGGTGTGGAACTGCACCAGCAGGAACATTTTGGCCCTGGTCAGGTAAGAAATGAGCTATTCCCAGCTGCTGATCCTTACCTACCCCAAGATCCAGAGTGAAGTGTAAGCCCCTCACTACACAGAGTCCCTACCTTTCCAGTCAGGAAGTAAAGTCTCTATCCATGACCATGCCATGTGCAGTGCCTGGATGCTACATGCGATCATTGCAGATGCACCAGCTGCAGCCACCACGCCTACAGGACCTCTTTGATAACCTGAGATAACTGAGGAGGTCACAAACCTACAGCTTCTTAAATGGACACAAATTTTTCAGGAGTTAAGTAGGGACTGACTCTGGAAAACGTCAGCTGAAAACTTCAGCAGATATCCAAGGAGGCTACTTAAAGCTTGGTGCCCCTCAGCCCCTCACACATTGAAAGGATCAAATCCTTTGCTAGTGCTGAGCACAGGAAATTCAGCTCTGATGCTGAGCTTAATTAAATAGAAATATGAAGTAAGAAAGAAGCGCTAATTAGATAGAAATGCAGAGTTAAAGGATGTGAATGCTGATGAACCTAATAATAGACAATAATGCTGTTAAAGGGAGTTAAATGGATTGCTTAATGGATGGAATGATCTATAGTATATAATATATAATGTACTTAACAGTAAACATTTAATTACCTCTTCAGTTGCATTTTTCTTTACTGTGTGGTGAAAAAGTGCTTCATAAAAGAGTTATTGGATGGGAGTAATTTACAGTCCTGCAAAAACATCTGTATCATATGGGAAGAGCAACAATTTGTCAGAGCCACAGCAGAAAGCCTGAGACACAGTGAGCAATGCTGGAGCTGCCAGATAGGGCAGAGCAAGGCAAATTAAATACCTGTCCTCCTGGTATGGTACATCACTGCCTTTGTGGGGCAAGAGGCACAGCCTTCCCTGATGTGCCTCCCAGGAGGGAGGGCTTAGGAAGCAGAAGATGGACACGACACTTCACAAGATGGCTCCAGGTGAAACTTGCTGAAGATGTAGGAAGGTGACCACTTGTCACAGAGGAGCAAAGCCAGCTTCTGCTGTGTGTCATGGGGAAAGTTCTTAGAGGGCTGGAAGCATCCCTGGTTAATGTGACCATCAAGTGCAATGCCAAGGCCCAGCCACTAAAACACTGTGACTTCTCCCAGCACAGATGAGCTTTTTTCAGTTTGAGCTTTTCTCAGATTTCCCCAGGGGAGTCAGCCAGAAGTCTGGCACACAGAAGGTGTTTTCAGACCTTTGGGATGTTTTGTACTGGAACAGGGAGCTCATGGATGTCACGAGTGCCTCTGTGTGGCCAGCTCACTCCTAAAGCAGCATCGCCCTCAACAGCAAACACAGCACTTTCTGCAAAATCAATAGTCAGGTCTCTCCTGGAGGCCTCTAATAGAGATGTACAGAGGCAATCCTGAACATTAGAGAGGGGAAGTCACTCCAGGAGGCTCTCACAGGTCTCTGAATTGGGGAGAGCAGAAATTAAAGTCTGTGGCACAGGGGTTTCTGTACATTCCTCACTTCTGCTGTAATAGGCATCATTGTGACCATCACAGAATGTGCCCTAAAGTGCCCCATGATCATGTCCCTTTGGGACACAGGACAAGGCTTGCACTCCTTACTGGCAACACAGCAGCAGTCTCAGTCCCATCACATTCATTTCACGCCCTGGGCTGTATCATGTCGCTCAAATTATGAAAATGTGTGCAATTTAATTTCTATACCTTGCACTCCTGCTAGAGCTTTTTCTTTCTCCTATCTTATTGCTAAGCAGCTGGGACAGAGGAAATCCCTTGCACTCAGCCCTCTCCCTGGCAGGGTCACTACTGGAGTGGATTGCTTCCTCATCACTTGGATTTCAAAAAGCAGCCTTGCTTTCATGTCCTTGTTACAGCACGGCTCTGTCATCTCCAGTGCCTTATGCAGCATAGGTGGCACCTGAATTTCTAAATATTAATTCACGAGGAAGTGCTGAGACAAGCAGAGTACATGTGAAGAAGTCAGCCTCAGCAAGAGGGAGCACAAGCAGGACGTGAGGTAACACCAGCACCAGGAAAAGGAAAGCTGATATTAGGCTGGGGCTGCGCCAGAGTTGCCTACCTAACGTTGATAACTAACAAGTTCCCTTACAGATCCATTCCCCCAGCATCTGAAAAAAACAATCTCACCCAAAACCTCTCAGCAGCACATCAGAACAGCTCACAGACTGCCCATTGCTCCTGGCAGGGGGCTATGCCTCATCCAGTGGGAAGCGATGGCTGTTCCATTGCCTGCACCACAGGGCCAAGGGGAGCAGCCTGGCCATTAACTGCCCATGATGAGCTAATTAATCATGGGCACTTGCTGAATTCCTGTTCCCACACCATTATTAATGGCTCTGTGGATTGGGCTGCACAGCAGAGGCTCCTCCACGTGCTGAAGCAGCAGTTCTGCTCTGCAGAAAGGGCACCAGCTTCACCCAGCCAGCAAACAGGAGAAATTGCTGAGCGCTGCCCCAAACTCCCATCTCCTCCCCCTCACCATTGTGGACTGACTCCTAGCTGCCCACCGGGGCTCAAGCTTCCTGTCACGGGGTCTTTCCCAGGTGGCATGGGCTCCTACATGGGAAGGACAGCCCTGGTACCAACTTGTCCCTTCATGTGGGCATGTCATGAGGTGACTGACACCAGTCACTGCCAGTCCATTGCAGCACAGAATGCCCTGGCTTCCACCTTGCCACTCCCAGACACTCCAGCCTCACCTGGTGCCACATGTGTCTCCTACATGTTAGAGGCTTCCTTCTTCAGCTGTGGTGCCAGAGGGAAGCTTCCCTCAGCGTGATGAGATCCACTGAGGTTGGACCAGGGCCCCTGGACCCTGATTCTGCTCCAGATGTGCTGCCAGGGCTTATGCGGCCACAGCCTGCACACAGACAATGACACCAACTGCTGCTTGTTTGGAGCAACAAAACATCACTAGGAATGAATTATGCAGGTGAGCAGAGACTCTGACAATGAATTATTCACCTCTCCCACTCGTCCATCTTCTCCCTCCCATTTCCTTCCTATTTCTAGGTGATGGCAATGAAACTCTGTGAGGCAGGACAAGCAGAAGGCATGAACAGAGCCTCTGGGTCATGCTCCTACCTTGTGAGCTTCTACCTACAGCAGAGCTGGCCCAGCTCAGCCTCACAGGAGCCACCACACCAAGGCAGAGCCTGAGTCACCAACTGCAGTGCTAGTTCCAGGGACACAGCTTGCCTCTTGCTCTCCCTCTGCCACAAGATGTGACTCAGGTCCATCCCAACGCCAGAGGTGAGAGGCTAAAAGGCACTAAACCCTCCAGGCTGGCTGGAAGCAAAGGAATGGTGAAACTCAGCCTAGACAGCTCCCTGATCTGGCTCTGGTGCTTGTGGGGTTGCTTCCCAAAGCAGTGGACTCTGGCAGTCCATCCATCAAAGTGCTAGCTGGCACCAATTTACAGCTGTGCCAAGCCTGTCTGGAATCAGGCAGGGAGGGAGTGGCCCCAAAACCAGTCAGCTATGAACTGTGACTCCCTCTAATCTTGTCCCTCAATCCCTGTGGCTGATGGGCACAAACACCCCCTTTCTACCTGCAAAGGAAGTGTCCCATGTAAAGAGCAGAATCCGAAGCCAGCCTGGGAACTGAGCTCACACAGGTGTGGCAGCAGGCCAGAGGGAGCTGAGGAAAGATTGGCCAGGTGGCACAGAGTGCCCTTGCAGTGTCATAGTCCCACCAACAGACCTGCCTTAGATGATGAAGGTCACATCACTTTGGGGCCAGTAGCCAATAAAAAGGAAAGATCTCAAATCCTTCCTTACACTACATTCATTTGGCATCACAATCAACTGGAACAGAGATGGCCGCTACAAGAGCTTACCCTGCTGTTGTTAGGACCAGCATCACCTTCCCCATCCCATGTGATTGTAAGAACTCCCCATGTTAAAGGTGCCTGGACACCAAACATCTATGAAGCTACTCACCTCTGTGGGGAGAAAAATGTCCTGAATTGTTTCAGCTTCTTAATATAAAGGTAGGAAAAAAATAGAGAGAGAAACTGACGCAAGATTTAGGATGACACAAATTATATTTCTGAACATCACCAAGAAACAAGATGGGACAAATTTATCTAGTACTTGTGGAACTGGGTATCACAGCTCTAAATACAATGGGAATTGTTCAGCTTTGATTAAACAAAACAAAAATTAATTAAAAAACCACTCAACCCCCAAACATGTTTCAGGTCATTGTGATTAAACTCAGAGACTGAATTAACAGAAGGAAAAGAGATTGCTAATACACTGCCGAAGTCGTTCCCACTTAATTCAGCTAAAGAGAAGCAATAAGCCCAGGACTGCATCTGGCAAGTTTCAAGTAGGGACCTTCTACATGAAATGCAGACTAGGGTCACAATAGCAGAATAAGCTGCAAAAGGAGGTGAAGGAATTATAGCCATAGGACACATCAAAGTACAAGCTTATACAGACCAGTCTTCACAGCTGTAGTTTCTCCATTTAGTTTCATAAGCAAAATTGCCAAAAGAGCCTTTTATTCTTAGCCCCCATGTGTGAACTAAACCTGATGGTTTGTGAGGGCTGGTGACACAATCCAGCTCTGGGCACCACCCAGGACTCCTTTCCATCAGGAGTTATGCAAAAAGGTGTGAACCAGAGGCATGCAAGCAGAGAGGTGTCTGCACCAGCACCAGGTGAGACAGTACCTGTGTGGCAAGGAGTTGCTTCCCTTTGGTGGCCCAGAGAAGAAAAGCTGTTGCTTGTTTACCTGCTTGTTTATCAGCACTATCAAGCTGCATTGTGTAGGATTTGCTGATGGACACATTTGTGCATCTTCTAGCTTTGCACTTTTTGGCTGGTGGGAAGTGCCCAATGCTGCCATCATCCTCAAAGAGCATGGGAGAGGCTGGGAAGTGAGAGGAGTGGGAGAATGGAGCCAGTGCTGAAATCAGAGGTGACTGTGTTAGATGCACACAGGCCTTGTCTGTGGGAGATCGATAAATCTTCCTAGAAAGGGCTGACAGACACCTCTGCCTCCTTCAGACAAGGACAGTCACTCTTTTGGGGCACTGACTGCACAGCATCCAAAATATCTGTGGCAGAGCATTGCATCTGTCTGGCACAGAGCAGGAAACAGGATGCTCTGAACCCAGTGCCACTGGCAGGCAAGAAGCACCCGTTGTCAGATTGAACATACACACCTTGGCCATTCCTATTTTGTTCTCAGCCCTACAGAGTGTCTCCCTGGAACTAAGAGGTGAGGGAGTCAGTGTATCAACCCAAAATGAAAAAGATAATGAATCATCCCTCTATCCTCCTCCATCTCGTTAGCCTTGGGCCTTTTCCCTCCAAGAGACTACTGCAAAACCTAATTGAACGACATCCCAGTTCCAGGTAGAATTTGGAGTCCTCACTTCTGCTCCAAGTCCCCTTGGACTTGGGGCTGTCTGCCTTGGCCACAGACTGAGGAGAGTGGGACAGGAAAGGGTTCTGCAACAGTGAACAAAGCTTCAAGGATTGTGGCACAATTCACACAAAGCACTACCAGCTTTGAGCAGCTGGAAATGAACCTGCACAACTCCATTTACTGCATCACCACAACAGCCAAGCAAAACAAAGGTGATAAAAGCAGACAGCTGAGGAATTCCCATGGAAAATAGCATAGTGTATGGGGGAATCCCACCTGGAACACCACACTCTTCTTCCCCCTGGGACCTTTCCTTAATTCTATCAAATAGATATCTTAATGACATTGCTAAGATAGAAAAAGGGGTAAGAAACAATACCTTATTTCTTTCTTAACAGTTGGGTAAATATTAATTCCCACACTTCATACTAGGATTAGGCTCAAACTGGAGTAGTATCACAAATCTGTAACCAAACTGAAGACGACAGAGCAAGAATGTCTTTCTAAGTCCAGCTACAAAACCAGTCAATGGCACGGGATGAGAGATGCTTTTATTTTTCACCCAGTAGAACAATCAAGTGGAAGATTATTAAATGGGGAAAACAGCAGCTTTGATGGGCCAGATACCAAGTAATCCCTGAAATGTGTCCAGTGTATCTGTCAGTGGAGCAGAACTGGGCTTCTTTGGGTTCTCTTCAGTGGATAATGTATTTGCAAAAAAACGCAGTTTAGAGTTAACTGAAACCAGTCATCAGATTAAGAAAAAAGGCAAAGGCAAAAAGACTATTAACATTAAAACATTTTCTTTCAGCATTTTCAAAACAGAAGGTTTCACATTTTTGCTTCAAAGCAACTTGTTACAGCCCAAGACATAACGTTTGTTAAAATGCAAGCTTAGAAATTAATGTTTCATTTTGGTATGAAAGTATTTGTTTGTTTGTTTCAATTTTTCCCTTTTTCATTCCACTGAGAAAATGGAAAAAAAATTGTCTCAGGTCACCCTTACATTTTTTCTCAGATTTTTCAGTTCAGCCTGCAAACTGAAAAACCAGAAGGGCACTGCCTGCCTGGGAGTTTACTGTCCCTCTTTCTATTTGAATCAGTTCTAAACCAAAGAAAAGGGGAAATTCATTTCACCAGGTAATACCAACCAGAATCAAGGTATTTAGGAGTAAAAACACTGAAAATGGGAGGAGCCATGGCTGTTTACAAGGGGCTGAACAACCCAGGAGACAGATCTCCTGGCTCTGAAGAACACTGCCATCTACAAGTTTCCTGCTCTGCCATCCTACTTTCACATAAGGCAATTTATAAACTGTGGGTCTGATCCTGCATTTTCAGAACCTGACTGAGATGTGCTGACACCACTTATCTGTGAGCAATGCAAGATCCAGGTAACCCACCCTAACCTGCTCTAAGCCAGGGGGCTTGGGGGTTTTGGGGTTGGGGGAAGCAAATGGAGAGAGACACAACACTCTCCCCGCCACCAGCAACACTGGAGCATTGCTCACGTGACCTGAAAACAACATCCCTTTTTTGCAAAGTGCTACCACTTCTGCAGGGACAATACAGTACTGGATAGTTGCTCTGCAAGCTCAATAAAATCAAAAGGCCTTACAAGGATCTTTGTTGGGACAGTCATCTGGTTCAAGCACAGCAGACGACAACAACAGCAAAAAAAAAACCCACAATAAATTAGGTATCAGCACAGCTTTCTAAATGGTCTAGAACAGTTACTACAAGACAAAAATCACAGCTCTGGTAACTTAGAATCTTGTCCTTTTTTAAAAAAAAACAAAGCTATTATCCACAGGTTTTGCATAAAAATAAACATTTTAAGCTGACTGCATTATGTTAATTGGATCAACCCGCTTTTATATATATATATATTTCTATGTATATTTAAATGTATATTTTTATATGAATAATCTTTAAAGGAGTAATGGGAGTCACAAATGCATAAAAATAGATATTTTGAAAAACAAAAAAGAGTAATAATAAAGACAACCCTGATGAAAAAGGAAAAAAAAGTCAAACAGGGCAGTATTCTAAAGCAACAGCTCACCATACCATAATTTGTGGAGTCCAGTCCTTCTGTATTGTGAGCAGTTACTCCTAAATACTATTGGGGTTTCTAACAGTGATGCAAAATAAATTCCTGCACATTTTTTCTTTTAAAAAGAAAATGGATTTGGGTATATAGGACAGATTTAATGCCTGTTACATTGCTGTAAATAACTAGCATGGATCATCTCCCAAGCTGAAAGCATGAGGAACTCCAACAATGCTTGCATCCATAAGAATATATTTTCTAATCAAAATCAGATCTGTTCCTCCAAACAGAGGAGGAACAAAAAAAAAAGCTGTTGTTTTTTTTTTTTTTAACACAATTTCTGCCCTACAATGTTTTTCTGCTGTTCTACATATAATCCAAAGAGACTGGGAAAGGTGAGATTTTCAGTACTCTGTCAGCATTTTGTGCAGCTTTGACAAAAGCCAACTCCTACCCGTTTGGAAGATTATTTCAGAGTGATCCTAAGCATGGCATAACCTCACTGTTAAAAATCCCTTCAGGGCAAAACAATCATGGGGGAGGAGGGGAAGCTGTAAAAAATTAAAATAGCCTGACTCGCTTGCCAGCTGCATCAGTATTCAAGTAAAGTTTATAAAGTACCTTTGTGGGACTTTAGAGTCTTGGAGAGCCAGACCGGCTTATATTAACAAGTGTAATATGCACTTAGAATATGCCTTGTCATCTACTTGTCTAAACTAAAAAAAAAAAAAACCAAAAAAAACAAAAAAAAAAAAAAAATAAAATAAAAAACCACAATTCAAAAACAAACAGAAGCAAAGGAAAGGTAAAGGAAAGGACTCAGCATCAGTATTAGACTGCAGAGTGTCTTCTTGACACTGACACTTTGATATTCTTGCCTTCCTTTCTAATGCATTACAATAGCATGAAGTCACACAGCCATTTTAAACGAGCATTTCAAGAGTCCAGTTTTCATAGAGGTTAACTTGATCATCAGCACAGCACTGAGAAAGCTGATCTAACGATATTTCACTTACAGAACTCTTCCAAGGAAAATAAGAAATACAATTCCACAAAAAACAACGCCAATGAAAAGCACAGAAAGTAATTTGTTTTTTATCAGTGTTTTCTCTTTGATATTCTTACAGAAAAAAAAAAAAAAATTATTCCCTTATCTCTGTCTTTAAAAGCAAATTTTCCAACCAGTAGATTTTACCGCTATTTTCCACCTACATGAATCTAAATTTTCTGAAACCACCAATAGGTTTGGGGTTTTTTTGGGGGGTAGGGGATGGGGATGTGTGTACTAGAGGATTTCCTTGCCTAAACTTCAGACATCCAAACGGCATCTGTTTGTTTCGTCTTGTTTTTCCTCTTGAATTTGTCCATTCCCCTTAGGATTTCAAAGGCCAACACTACTGTGAGAATTTAGATCTCTGCATTTGAAAGAACTTTGGACTGAGCACAGCTTCACACATTTCACCTTCTTCATGCCCTTTCCATGTAGTTTCTTCTACCTTTACATGTATAAAATCACAGTTTATGTAACATTGTTTTGAAGAAAGAAAATAAAATACACACACACACACATACATTGTAGTGGTGAACACTATATACTAAATTTTTTTTTCAACAGCATAACAGAAAGTTTGGCCTACTGTAGGTTGAAGATGTAGGGAAGGCTGAATTTTTATGGTTGCCATGCAAGCCACCTTCAAGACAGAACAGATTAACCCACCCAAGAGCAAATGCAGCTTTCTACTTTCAAGCCGTTTGACAAATACTGCCTTTCCAGGAACCAGACTGACATCTGACAATTCAGTCAATGCAGTACTTGGAGAACCTCACTGAGTTGCTTCTGCATCAGTCCTTTGAATCCAAATGCTGTTTAAACCAAAGGGGAAGAGGATATCTGAATTGCCTTATTATTATTAATATGTATATATTTCAATAACACTTGGAATTTCAGTTAACTTCTGAAACCTTGCCCTTAGTGAAGAACACACCCTTTAAATTGACTTTTTTTTCAGGCTTCTATTCCTTCATAATTCTCTCTTCATTTCCTTTCGTTGTTCTTTTTCAGTTATCTACCAGAAAACTTGCTTTCTTCCAGCAGAAATGCAGCTGGTGGGCTTGGACTTTCACTGCACCCGTTCTGTGAAATTCTCAGGGAAAACCCCTCGGCATTGGTCAAGTTCCTTATGCTGGATCCAGTCAGACTCCTTCACACCCATCAGCCATCCTTCGTCCTGGAGGAGAAGACAGAGATCAGACGCTAAGGGACAGATGTGAGCAGGGATTTTTCTTACACAGTGTAGGCCAAGGAGGTGTCAACACATTACCAAAGCCATGCTCTTATTTGGCTTGGAGACAATCCAGGAGGAGTATCAGGGAGAAGGAAAAAATGCTTTTGTTTCTTTTTAAACAGAGAAAAGGCTACATCCCACCAGAGTTCATACCAAAGCTCCCATCTGACCCAGACTGTGCAGACACAGTAAAAAATAACCAAGCGTAAAAGAAACATGTCATAATTTACAACCACTGAAAGAGGAGAAATTCTGGCAAAAGAGACTCCAGAGCTAGAGGATGGGAATCACCTATCTCACCCTTCACAATGCAAACATGAGGGGGCTAGCATTTTCCATGGCTATAAAAGAGACAGGCACCTCCAGCATGTAATTCACCCCATCTATCTCAGGCACAAGTCTTTGGAAAGGATGAATCAGCCCCAGAAAGTGCTCATCCCTGCTCCAGTCAGGGCACCCAGATGATTGGCATTTTAGAGGTGGTACAGGCAAAATGAGTCTTATTAGCTACAATGAAATCCTGATCTATGGGAATTGGGAGCTGAGGAACCCAACTCATCTTCCCAAAACTCAGCAATCTGTTTGGTTTGATGCAAGGTGAGGTTAGCAAAACTCCCAAATTTTGGCTACATGTGATTTAGGTCTCTCAAGAATGTCTTTCCTAGCCTCCAACATCTATAAACACAGGTGAATTTTGACTCAGGCAAAAGGAACCCTGCTTGGTAGAATCTGCTCATGAGCAGAACCAGACTTCCCACTCTGCCTGCAGACTGGCATTGAGATTTCTGCTCCATCCTAGACACATGAGGGAGATATTCAAGATATTCAAGGTGGGAGGGCTGCACTGAGCTTGCAGCTCAGTCTACAACCCTCTACTCTCTGCATGCCTTGGAGCTGCCATAATGGAAGCTCCCTTCCATGCACACACCCCACTCATTTGCAGTGGGGCAGCCCATGGGTTTAGAGTGCAGCATGACCCACGAGAGCTGCACAGCTCCCAGAGCCTGCAGGCTCACTTAGCCCTGGCTGCTGCCTTAGATTGGAATGTTCAGGAGATGTCATGGGAATGACACAAGATGCGAGCCCATCTGCAGCAGCCAGCTGCAGAGGCTGTGGAAGGATTGACATGCCATAAATCAGGAAGACAAACAATGAGGCAGAAGACACTGGGCCCAAGCGTCTAGAAGGCAGCTTCCAGCTCACAGCACGTCAGGCACAAAAGCTCATCCATTTGAACATAGTGCTGTGTCAAAGAGCACACATGCATCACTCCCACCACATCCTGCTATGAAGGGTCTCCTTGGCTGTAGGGATTAGACATGAGGACCCAGATAGGGCCTTAACAATTTTAAACCAGATCACTTGAAGTGCCAGATTAGAAGTGTTGCTGCCCTCAACCCTTTCTTCTATTGAGAGAGATGAATCCAGGCCTGGGCATACCCACAAACTGAGACCTAAGCTGCAAGGTAGGGATGGGAATCAGTCTAGTATCCTAAGCTCCCTCCACTCACGTGCACAGTTCATGCACATGTTAACAGCCAGAAAATCCTGGCTGGGTATGGTTGAGGTTAGGGAAATGAGTTGTAGCATAAGATACACTGTAGAAGGGTTAGAGGGCTTCAGTGCAGCTACAGAGTCATGTTAGCAACACTCAGAGCTCACCCTCTGCAGCTTGGAGAGTCTTGAGTTCATGGCTGTTGCACCCACATCCAGCTAAAGTGCAAACACAGGGCGTTGAAAAACTCTGATCCAAAAACGCCATCTGCTCCACAAACGCCATCTCCTACCACAGAAACTGGGGGAGCTGACACTCATTTCCCATCCAGAAAGCTTTCTGAGAAAGAAATGTTCACAAACGCTTGTGCAGGGCAGTCCCACCCAGTGGGGACTCTCATCTCCAGAAGGAATCAGTGTCTGTTCCCCAAAAACCTCTCCTCCTGTAGCTGTGTGGGAACTGTTGGCTTTTATAGCTCCATCTCACCAGCATCAGCATGATCTGCCTCCACAATTCACAAAGCCAACATCTGGGCCACAAAGAAGATCCACATTTTCTGAGTTAGTGAACTGCATCACCTTCCCTTTACCCCTTGTGAAATCCAGATCTTATCTGAACTTGGCCAAACCCAAAGACCTGATGACTGCTCAATCAATTTGGAGAATTCTCTTTCTTTTCCAAACAGAAACCTAGAGATGTGAGCATTAATTTTACAAACTCACCACCTCTCTCAGTCAAAGTAGAAAAACTGCTGCAGATTGTCAGCTGGGTGCCCTCAAACACAGAAAGTGGGGAGGACTTACTCAAGGCTTCTAGCTCAAATTAAAGAAAAAGATGACCAAGTAAATTCAGGTAGAAGATGGGCAGCAAGACTTGTTCTCTGGAGCTGAGACCTGCTCTAGCCTTTGATTCTGCTGCCATCTCCTGACCAAACACAGTCACTTGGAAACAGCCACTGCTGTGCTGAAGTGTAAGACATCATCCACCACCAGCTGCTTTCTCAGAGCTCCAATATTTCTCAAAAGAGAAGAAAACATCATAAGCTATCAGTCACTTATTTCAATGCCACAGTCTGTGCTGTAGTGGTCATAGGGAATGCATCAAGTTCAGGGGCAGCGAGGAGGCAAAGCATGGGCTCTGTTGGGCTCCCTGATCAAGAGAGCCACTGTATTGGCTCAAATGTTTTGATAGGGACAAGAACCCATGGCTACTCCACATGCTTTATGCAGGATAATGTCTCCACTTTCCAGTGACAAGCAGAGTCCTCCCCTCTGTTGCAAGAAGCCAATCTCAAGCTCAAGGCCAGCCGGCTCTCTTGCCAGCTCCCAGCCACAAACTAAGGGCTCAGCATTCAGCCAGCCAACTGTTAGTGAAGAAAGAAGCAGCTCAGGAAAGCCCCTTGGCTCCACCTGGCCCATGCTCACACCCTGCCTCCCCCACTCACCTGCTCCTCAGGGTTCTCAAATGGAATCACAAGCACCACGTCCCCAGCCTTCAGCTGCAGCTCGTCAGTGTCAGTGGCTGTGTAATCGTGCATGGCCTGGACCTGCAGGGACAGGAGAGCAGCACTTTGAGCACTACAGCCTAAAATGCCACCTGAAACCACACTAAATGTTATGAGCCTCCTGTCGTTCTTCAGGGCTTTGCAATTCTTCTGCTTTCAGCAGAACTCACAGAAAAAAATGGGAACGACTAAAGCAGAGAAGCGTTCCTATAGTAAGATGCTGTAAATTCTCACTTTCAGGGCATGATACAGCTGTGCTTTCTGGCTACCACACTCCCCTATGGACATTAAATTTGTGGCTTATCCTCACCTAAAATCACTCCTTCCTCTACACCTTTGCTGCAAGTGATCTTTGGCATATTCAGAATACCCACCCAACTTCCCTGTCTAGTCCTATACTCTTCTCTGTTAATTCTGACTTTCTAACTTCCCTGAACAGAGTCCTCTGTTCTTGCTGGTGTTCCCAACTCTTCTCAATTTGTCAACTTGCATCAAAGTTTAACTTTTCCTGTCAGGAGCACATTTTATCCACTATCCAGAGTCTGTGACTGACACCACCACACCACCAAGACAGAAACCACTCCAGCAGAGAGAATGGATTTTGCTGCACAGTACAGCAAGACCTTTAGATGCTGATGCTCTTACACAATCCTTTGAAATATCTGGAACTGCATGAAGCTGCACTGCTGGAGAGGAAGGTTTATCTCTCCTTCAACTTCTGTTCTGCTTTTCAATGTGGCCTAGGCCATGGCCATGCTGAGTAAAAGCAGCCAATGCCTTACAGGGGAGAAAAAACCCTCACCAGGAACTCAATGCTGCACAGCCACACACTCACCTTGAACAGAAATCCTGGGGGCATGTCAGCTCTCTCAGATGAAGCCCCTCCTTCCACAGTGCCATTGATGGTTGCAGGGAAAGTTTCCACAACAACAGCAGGCAAAGAGCTCTGATAGGCAGTGGCAGCCAAGGAAGGGAAAAAAAGACATTGAGAAAAGAGAACCCAAAACTGAAGCTCCAAGTCCACCCTGGAGCATCCAGACCCCAACCATCCCACGGCTTCAGTGGGTTTTCCGAGCACACCAGCCAGCAGCAAAACACCCCAAGGGACAGCAGAGGCAGCAGCGAGAAGGCAGGATTGGTGACTGCTGTCTTTCTCTGCTTAAGGCTGCAGAAAGGCAGGGATGAGCTGTAGGTTTTCTGAGACCATAATGCCTGGCATTTCCCAGTTGCTGTGGTCACAATGCAATCTCATAGAGCCCTCCTGGAACAGACAACTCAAATGTGACAGCCTGTAGGAACAAAGCTGCCATGAGTGGGACCTACCCGTCCCCTAAAAGGGCAGTAGTGTCACCAAAAAGAGAGGAGGCCTGGATATCCAGGAGACACAGCCAGAGCCCAGAGGAGAGGGTAGGTAAAGTAAATGGCAAGCAAGGGGGAATCCAGCTGACAACACAGCTTAGGACAGCATGGGCTGTGGGCTGACTTCATAACATGGGTGAAGGGACAATTCTTTTACTGACTTTTCCAGCAGAACTTCTCCCTAAGCATTACACAGATAAAATGCAACAACTAAGCTTGGTTCCTGAATAAGAGCATTGTAACTCCTCTGGTGGCAGGGATGTGTTTTTCCAACAAGCTGCACAGCTCTTTTCCCAGTCCAGCCTCCCACATGTGCTGTGTAACAAAGGGATGGAGAAAAGGGATTGCTGTCCCTTGAGTGTTTACCGATCCTGAGTCAGCTTCAGTTTTAGATGCTTCAGCTCCAGCTGCTGCTTCTGATCCAGCTGCTTCAGCTCCTGCACGGGCTGCTTCTGCAGGCTGCAATACAAAAGTCATCCCAATGGGAAGTTACTCTCATTCCAGCCACACGAGTGTGCAGCAAAGTGCAGCCCAGCCTGCCAAGTGCTCTGTGCCACTGCCTGAGCCATCTGCTGACTAACAGGTGAGACACTGCAGGGTCTGGCTGAATTTCTGTTTTCCCCTTACTCTGCAACTCATGGAAATCACAACGAAGTCAGAAACCCTCCAGCCATGCAGTAGGCAATAATTCAGAGGAAATCAATGAAACACCAAAAATTCTGAGTGCCTCTTTCTCTCCATGATCCAAACTGCAGACCTACATCACACACAAACACAGTATCTATTATTAGATCTAGATTGCCCACTTGTAAGAGAATACAAGTTCTCTTGCATGCCAAAGAACAAGGATCTCTCCTTAGTCTACTTCCAAGGATAACAATCACAGAATATTTAAGTACTCGCCTACTCCCAGAAACAAAAGAGCACGGTAATAATGTGTCCAGATATGAAATTTAGTCCAGACCCAGCATCAACATGACATTAGGACTGAATCAAACTGAGCTAACTTTCACTCCCTTCAATTTTGGACCAAAGAGTTGTGAACTGGGATTCTTTTGTGAATATTCTATTACTAAGAATTTTCTATGAATATTCCAGATGGGGTGTGTAACACATTTGCGTTGATGCAAAGTTTCTACTGCACAAAAGCTGCCACTACCAAGGAGATTCAGTACCACCCACAAATCACTGCCTGACAATGACTGTTCTAAAAAGCCTGGGGACAGGGCTTTCTGTGCACAACAAAAGACCAACCAAACATCTACGATAGACTTCCAGCGGTTCAAGTTTTTGTTTGCCTTTATCTGGAGTCACATTAACTCTTTTTAACACAAAATTAAAGATATTCATTTGCCCTTCCCAGAAATTGCAATAATGCAGGAAGTACATTGGATCTGGTAGCACCAAGGCTGCAAATCAGCCCCTTGGGAGACTGGCCAGGCAGCATCTGGGAAGACTCCCAAGATTTGCCATTTTTAATACATGGGAATACCCAGCTTTAGCACGCTACATGCCTCATACATTTGATAAACACATGTTGTCCTGTTTCAGCTGGGATAGTTGATTTTCTTCCTAATAGCTGGTACAGGGCTATGTTTTGGATTTAGGATGAGAATAATGTTGCCAACATTACTGACGATGTAGTTGTTGTTGAGCAGTGCTTACACCAAGTCAAGGACTTTTCAGGTTCTCATGCTGCCCTGCCAGCAAGGAGGCTGGGAGGCAGAAGGACGGGGGGGGACACAGCCAGGACAGCTGACCCCAACTGACCACAGGGATATTCCAAATGCCATCATGCTCAGTATAAACTATGGGAAAAGCTGATCAGGCACCACTGCTCAGGAATGAGCTGGGCATCAGTCAGCTGGTGTTGAGCAACTGTTTTTCATTTGCCTCACTTGGGTTTATTTTGGGTTTCATTTATCTCTGTTATTTTTCTTTTCATTACAATTATTTTGTTTGAATTAAGATGGTCTCATCTCAATCCACAAGCTTTATTACTTTTAATCTTCCAACTTTCTCCTCCATCCCACCAATGGGAGAGAAATGAGTGAGAGGGTGTGTGGTGTTTCACTGCCAGTTGGAGTTAAATCAAGACACGTACACCCCTGCATACAACCACATTCAAAACAAGGCATTGTCCAGATTCCTTAATGTTGCATTTCTCATAGTTCCAACCTTACAAAAGCCCAGAGTAAAACAATCACCATGGTAAACCTTAAATGTACACCCATCTGGCTACTAGCCATGCACTAGCACAATGCCCCAAGCAGGTTTCTAGTAACAGCAGCAATAACAAAGAAATAAATCCTTGATTTAATAAAAATCCATTACTTTACCTTCAGCTGCTCCAGTGGTGCCATTTAACACATGCTTTCCTCCCCTATCACATCCTTCCTCATGTCTCCCAATCACCATGTCCACAGGCCTATACTGCCAGAAGATATTACAGAGAGCAGAGCCGTTCCCATCCTACAGAGGATTCTCTCAGCAGCTTTGGTAGAGCTAAGGTAAATATATGCATATGAAAAGCTACAAAGGATTCTTCTGTTTAATTGGATTCACTCCCAGGTTTTCATTTAGGTTCAGTGAAACTGGAACTGGGCTAAATGCCAGGCCAGCTCTATCTGACCAAGCATGCATTTTATATGGACAAGTGAAAAGGACCTCAAGGTGATGGTTCAGGGTTTGGTTTTTTTAAAAGCAGCTAATTTGCAAAAGTAGTATGGAATAATCAGAGAAACTGGATCTAAATTAATCCCCTGGATTTCAACAAAGGGGATTTTCATGTCAACTATTAATTTTTCTATTTATATACCTGTGGGGCATCCTGAGGCCTATAAAAGCATTTACAGTCATTTAAAGAGAGTACAGGGAGAGGAAGAATTGCTCACTGCTGTTACCAGGTTCACAGGCTTTGCTTCTTTCAGCAGCAGCATCATGCACACCAAATGCACATTTCCCAGTCTGCAGAGCTAAGCCAGCTCTGCTGCACTGAAGTTTCTACGCAGTTGTTAACCTCATGGCCTATGGGACTAAAGAATCCAAAAAAGTCTCCTCTCATCAACAGCTAAGAATATTTATAACAAAAACATCTCAGAAGACTTGAAGAGGAAGATTCCCCAGCTTTAGGAAGCTCTGCTCTTTGTGTATGGTATGCAAGGTGAGACTTGGTACAGTGAGAACACCTTGAATAGTAGAATTTCCTGGTTGAACAGATTCTCTTTTGGGTAAAATCAGTTTGCAGGATGAGAGAAGTGGTCAAAAAAACCTTGACCAATCAGATCAGTCATACCTGACCCCTGCCCATTCACCTGAAAGAAATGAGATTTTTCCTAGCTAAACCAGTCTCTTCTTCCCTACGACAGATTGACAATGCACATACAGGGGAACAACAGATGTTAAACACTGATGGCTGATAAAACACACAGGGGAAACCTTCGTCCTTGACATCACCCAAGCTCATGTGAAGGAGAGTAGGGCCACAGTGAGTCCTTAGGCCAGGGCTAAGTCGTGTCCTTCCAAGCACATTCATTCTAGGGAAGTACACTCATCTGGCCCTCGGGAATGGGAAATTTGGCAGGACTCAATTCCTCTGCATGAGCCAAGGCCAGGAGCTCTGTCAGTGAATACAGCCAGTTCCAGCAGCAGGCCTGAGTACCCAGATCAAGCATTTTCTGTCCACACTGCTGGCTGCCAATTCAGAGGGACTCAAAAGCAGTTGTGCTTGCAATATCTCTCAGGGGCTACTGTGCAGCAACCTGAGACCTGCCCAGGCCACGTATCTGGAGAGGGCATAAATGAGGGTCAGGTTTTGGTTCAGATGCAGGGCACGTGCAGGGTCTCCCTGTCAGCAAGCTCCAAAGCTGAGGCTGAGGCAGATGCCAGGCAAGTCTTGGGCCTGCAGTTAACTTCCAGTGGAGACACAGGGTGAACAAATTCACATCACTGACAACGATGGCTGAGGAACAGCAAACACCACAGACAATTCCAGATGTGTACATATCTAAGGGTACAGGCAGTAATGATGATATATTAATGACAGCTGAGATATTTATTCATTGCACACAAGACCAACAGGACGTAGAGAGTTTAGGAAATGCTCGGTTGCAGAGAGTGAGGATAATGCCACAGTAGTATTAAGTATGAGGTGAAAGTCATAGCATTATGCCAAGGGAAGGATGAGTGGGTTAGCAGGGAAAGGCAATGGGCATGTGCACTGGTAGAATTGTAAGTCTCAGAGTGCCAGAATGACTTGCAAACATGTGGTTGGCCCTGGGGCTTCATACAAGGTGCATAAGTGGGTCCAGCAGCACATAGAGCAACTCTGGCCTGGGGTATGCAGGAAGGGGAAGCAGTGAAGGAAAGGAGACAGGCATGTGAACAGAGCTGGCACTGGCATGTGAACAGTACATGACGAGAGACAAAAGCTGTATGAATTTCTTACCTCCCATAAATCCCAAGGTAAAGACTAAGCATGTCAAAGAGCAACAAAAATAAAACATGTTTATACATGATTATTTCAGCGAGTACAAACATTACAGACACTGATCAGACTGAAGCAGACATACACATTCAACAGCACTTATCTCTGCATGTTTAGAAAATATCTGTTGGTGCATGAATTTATACATCCCTGGGAACAGAAGATCTTTAAGGTCCCTTCCAAGCCCTTAACATTCTAGGATTCTGTGGTTCTTTGGATCAGTAGTAAAATACCTTAACCACTCTGCCATACTGCCCACCATATAAGGAAATAAATCTGACTGTTTTGATACCTAGGTGGTTTTCACTATTTTTGTACTCTGCTTACCAGTAGAAATTATTGATTTTTGACTCTTTTAATGACTTCTGAAGGTACTAATAATTAGATTAGAACACTAAACATGCTATTGCTGAGCACTTTTGAAAAACCCACTTAGTGTAATATTTGTTGCTTGCTGGAAGGATAATTCCATTTTAAATCAAATTTATACTTGTATCCTATGTCAGTATAACCAATTATCTGAGTTCTAGCTGGTAATTCAGAAAAAAAAAAAAGTTAATTTTTTTTTTTTTCAAAAGCTTATCCTTATATGCAGCTTGCCCTGGAGGCAAGTAGACACAAAATGCCCATGTACCCACATAAAGTTCCAAAAAAGGATATCTTTGCCATATTGGTGTGTATCCAATTATGATAATAACTAGTATCTTGCAGATACAGTATTTTAATTTAGGGGAATCAAAATGCCTAATGTTTGATTGCTCTGACAAAAGAAGTCTTATTCTTACAAAAATCTGTGCCATACAGACCTACTTAACATGATGATACTGGAGATGTACTATAAACAACCCAATTATGTCAATTACAAATTTTAGTGGCATCCACAGGCAAAGAATAGCCAGTTCACACATATAAAATGGAAAATCTCAGTGAGGACAACAACCATATTCAGGATGCACTTCAAAGCCTCCAGTCATGTAGATGTAAAATGAGGCACAGTCCACCTGCCTCTGACAGAGGACAGGACCAGGTACAGGCCAGAACAGAATTAGGCATCTTCCTTTTTGATACCACACTGTGACAGGCAGGAAGCTGCTTCTCAACTATGAGTGCAAGCTGTGTCATACAGATAAAAAAGGGCTTCACATCACTTGAATTATCCATTTACAGCCTTATTCACCTTAAGTAACTGCAGATTATCAAAGTCTCTGTTAATTAAAAATCCTTTTGAGAGCAATTTATAGCAGGAGCACAGAGCTCAGGCTGAATTCCCATCCACAGAGTAACAACTTAAATACATACAGCATATAGAGGATGCTGCTCTAGGGAGGGACATACATTAAGTGGATCATCAGAGCAAAGTCCAAGCACCCCACAAACACCTAGTCTCTGTGGCCAGGCCAGCAGCCACCTGATTCTTCCTGGACTTGCACATCCAGCAGAGAAGACCAAGGTTCCCATTCTGGGCACCCACCCAAGCCCAGCCACCCACAGCTCAGGTCCATGTTATCGTTCAGGCGGGTGCAAGTCAGTTATGAAGGGAGAAGGAACGGCGATATGAACCAACCTGGGAGGCGGGTGTGGGGGTCTTCCCCACAGTGGCATCTGGTTTAATGGGATCAAAATCCAGATCCAACAGGCTGGCTCCCTCCTGGAAGGGCCCAGGGGCATCAAACTTGGCAGCAGTGAGGGAGAAAAGTAGTATGAGCGTTAGACACGCGCGTGTGCACAGTGGAGGGAGGGCGTGTGATATCCCAGAGCTGAGGCTGCAAGCGCAGAAGAAATGGTGGCAGAGCAAACACTGGATGTGAGTCCCGACTGCCTGGCGCCCACAATCCCAGGCAGCTCACATGGGGGCCCTGCAAACCAAATCTGAGCCTTTTCCACAGCACTCATTCGTCTTCCCACCTGGCCAAATGAGCTGACAAGGTGTGAGCACCTGATCTGCTGCGGTCAAAGAGATCATGGCCACTGATGAGTGAGAAAGGTTGCTCCTTTGAGTGGATCTGTTCCCCACAGCTCATCCAGCTGCCTTTACACTGACAGACCAACTTCCTCACCTACACATAAAAGAGCTCCCCATCCATACAACCCATCTCAGGAACAAAATCCAGGCAGAATACCACTCAAACTGCTGGAAGGGAAGGCTGAGAGACCTCAGAGCTAACTCCCAAAGCTGCTAATTTCTTCCTGCCTTCTGAGTCAGAAACACAAAATATGGCAGCTCCCCCTAGCTAAGGGATCTGAATCCCCCCCACCCCCAACTCAAAAATGCTGCTTTCAATAGTTTTCATTTCTAGGCATCCCATAAACTTACACATGTAAGCCTTCTAAAAAGCATACATTTGAGAAACTTTGCTACTTTCTTCAACATCATCAGAATAACTCCCTTTGAGTGAATAATGTTCTACCTAGAGACAACTATCCCACATTTGCTGATTACCGTTAATAAGAAATAACTACAAAGGACACAAATCATTAGCATTTAAGACTGGACTATCACTTTGGTGGTTTAGATTTAATCTCACCACAAGATACTGCTTTTACTCAGCTTCAGAGGAAGCTGCTGTCTCTGGCAAGTCAAAAGACTTGCTCCTGTTTCCTATGACCCCCCAGCTCACCGGCCCTATTGCTTCAGCTATCTTTTCAATAACACAAAATTTGGTAGGTTGGTCTCCACAGTTATATGAAAATCCCACAATGGAAAAGCTTCTGGAAAGTAGTAAGTTACCATTTGAGGTAAGTCCTCTGAATACCACCAACGTCACCATCATTTTCACCTCTTCTAATTTTCTCTTACCCCAATTTTCTTACAGATTTTTCTCTGCCTTATGAACATGTCTTTTTGAGATCCACAAGGATGAGGATAAGGAACCAAGCTCTCATCTCACAATAATGAGCCCTGACCAGCATGCAAAAACCCATTAGCATTCTAGTATGCTCTTCCAGCACATCCAAGCCACCCATGAGAGAGGTTACAACCCCAATCTTTAACTTTGTTTAGTAGTGAGACCTCAAAGGCTGCAGTCACGGAATAGTCTTACCTGTCATTCAATACTTGAATGCAAGGGCTAACACTCCTTGTCTTTACCCAAATCTCCCACAAGACAGCTCACTGGAACTAAGACATCTGACAGGAACAGCCCTGGGCAACACACTGAGTGCCAGGGACTGCTGGGCCCTTGAAGAGAAGATGGTTCTGGAAACCAGAGTCCTCCCTCAGAATTCCCATCCGGTCAAAAGTCACAGCAGATCCCATCCTGGCTCAGAGCACTGATCAGGTGCAGAAGAATATTTCTAAGGGCTGGCATTCACATGGAAATACATGATAGAGACCATGGGACAGACAGAGCTGTCCAATACAATACAGGAGAAGGAAACACAGATGATGATAAAGAGTTGCTCAGCTGCCTGCAGTCCCCGCCTTCCAGCAGTGATGTCAAATCATCTCTCCACTCTGCAAGTTTTATCTATTGCAAAGCCAAATCTCACAAGGACTTCCTTCCCTCCCCACTTCATCTCTGCCCTCAGCAACTGGGTGGAAGGTGGCAAACCAGAGGCAATGGAGCAGCGTGACGCAAAGAGAAATAAGAGAATGAGTGAGTCACAGATGAGCACTGATAGAGATATGATTTGTGCTTTAACAAGCATTTAGGGAATATATATATGCACATGTGTATATATATATTTAAATAAAGTAGATGCAGGCATCTCATGATACAGCCAGAAATCTGGTCAGGCTCCTGTATACGTAAGGACTGCCATTCTCCTAGACCCAACAGAGAACTTCCCACCTGGACAGCCTCTCTGGAAGTGACATAAATCAAAGAGAAAGTGAAGAGGAAAATCCATAAAATCCATAATTTGAAAACTTTTTCCTTCTTCAGGGGTTCAGAAGGCCACTTGACAATACTGACAGACTGTGTCAGCACACTTAACTACAGGCACAGTCCTGCCCATCTAACTGCATCTGCTACTCTTTGCAAAGAGAACTTAGAAAAATCTTTTTGGCCTTTCCTGTGCAGACCTGGGCTTTAAGCCCAGAGGTGAAGGCACAGAGAGCACAAAACTGTCTTCTCCAAGAACTGGCAGAGATGCCAAGATCAGCAGTTAGGGATGCACATGAGCAGAAAAAAAATGTTTCATCCATACTCAGGATCAGTGGGCTTGGAGAAAGCATAGCACACCACAGGATATGAAGAGGGTCATAACTCATGTGCACTGCTGCTGAACAAATGCAGCGATTACTTTCTGGTATCTTGACCAGGTGCATTTCTCCTGTTTCTTCTATGAATGAAAGCTCTCAAAATGCAACCTCTTACTGCCTTTTAGGTACTCTCCCCTTTAAGTCAGCTCCTAAGTAATCCTTTGCCTTCTGAGGTCCAATGCTGAGCTTGCCTTCCTCCTTCACCTGACCAGGTTTCATGGCTTGACACCTCCAAAGAGAAGAATGGTCTGAAGGAAGAGTTCAGAGGCAGAGAAGAATTAGGCAGGGCATAGCAGCTAACCTGCGAAGGGGTTGTCACACTTATCTCGGGGACAAAATTGTCATCAAACAGACTGATGATGTTCTCCTGCTTGATCTCCTTGGAGGGGGTGACTTTTGGAGGCGGAGGCACCGGAGGCCCTTTCCTCAACTGCATGCAAGTGAGCACATGGCCACAGCACAGACGGCGACACCCAAAAAAACCAAAGACAGGAACCAGGTTAGTCACAAAAACTGAAGGTGAGGAAAATCACAACCACTGGCACAGAGTAGGCTCCAATCAACTCCATCTGAAGAGAGAGGGGAAGGGGTGAAGGGTTGAACTGAAACAAAACAAAATAAATAACCACACGCCTCCAGAGAAGGTTTGGCATCATTAGTTACACTTCAGCCGTGGGCAAGTTTCCCTCTGCAGAGGAGAAGCGTAACACAATTAATATGCATTGACAGGACATGCATACATAATTAAAGCATGTGCAACCTTCAAAGAACCACTGGGAAGGGAGCAGATCAATTATAGAGAACATGGTCCAACAGAACAGGCCAGCACTGCCTCCCTCTGCCATACTCACCGTACCTAAGGGAATGAGAAAACAGACTTCATTTGTCCTACAGTGGGCAGGGGGCCATGAGGACAGACTCATCTGCCCTGTACTGGCTCCCTGGGGCACTGGCTTCCAGTGTGCTGCAAGAAAGGTCTGCAGGAGCTCTTGATAGCATCTCAGCTTTAGGCAAGAACAACTCAAACTCCTGAGAAGCCATGACTGCTGTGAGCCCGACTCTGCTCTCAGTTTCACCAGTGAGCATTGACAGTAATGAAGTCATGTCTCCCAAATGGAGATCCCAGTGAATACATAAACCACCTCACTCTGTAACCCATCCTATTACCCCTCGTCATGCTAAAGATTCAGCCTGACACTGCATCCACACCCCATGGAAGTTGTGGTAGACCCCACCTAGACCAACCCATCCACAATTTTTCATATTTTGCTGTGCACTAAGCTTAATTATAATTTCTAGATCAAATCAGACTTTGAGGAGCTGCTGCTGTGTTGGAATAAATCTGCCATACAAGTTCCCAGCACCACACCAATGCTCAGCAATGACAGTGTTTCCCACTTACAATGAAGCTCTAAAGCTACTTGATCTAGGTACTGCATCCAAGGCAGCAAGACCCACAGACCTGACAATGTGCACACAGTGTATGAGTGTCAAACCCAGATCTGAAACACGGAAATCCCTTACTCCTAGGTCTGTGCTCACACTCCTCCAGCACATAACTGAGTTCTACACAGCCTTTATTCAGATTTTTAAGGACATGCCCAGTTTTCTACTGGATTAAACTATTTTTGAGAGAATGACTGTATATGAAAATACACTTTTTTCCCCAAGAATAGCTAGCTAGGGGAAATAATGGAAGCAAGTGTGTTCACTTCCAACTTTTTGTTTGCAGAAGGTAGTGTGTCTATATTCCCCGAGAACAATTGCTTCCTGAAAATCCCCTATCTTCCAGTTGCAAGATGAGACCAGAAGTTTCAGGGAAATGCTGTTCTCAGAATAGATCCACCCTCTGCAGAAATGGAAGGCTCCAATTACTAACTCTCAAGTCAAAAATATCACAACTCTTCTACTATTTATTCCTCTTATATGAATAGTCAGTCTCCTTCATTCCAATGCAATAGTGTCCTGGAAATCACTACTTCCGCACTATCCAGCATTACTTCCAACAGCAGTCTAAAATCACATTTCAAAGACAAGATGACTGCATATTGATGTTGGTTATACCCATAAATTCATCCTGCACTAACAACTTTGTTGCCTAGAATAGAATAAATCCTCTAAAATCCTTCTGCTGACTTGGATCTCACAGAGCTTTATCTGCACAAATTCCACACAGTTGCACTGATTTCAAAAGTCTCATTACAGAGTTTCAGTGGTGTAACTGAGAGCAGAAGTCTGACCTTTTAAGTTTCAGAGATCCCCTGAAGTCTTGTGTCATCATCAAAATATTCTGCAGAGAGCTGAGAGCATTCACTTCTTCCAAAAGACAGAAATAAACTGGTTTTAAAAATTAAATGGCAATAAAAGAGTTTGAAGTTATTCTGGGTTGTATAGGGAACAGTTCAAAATTTAGTTAGCATTTATTTGATCACTCCTGGTCTTGTCTTTCTCTCCACGGCCTTGCTTACATTCTGCATTGGTATTTCAGACACAAAGAGGCCAGGGAATTGTTCTTGCTTGCTGCTTTGTGCTCCATCCTCCCAAAGACAGTGAGGCCCCTCAGCCTCCCTCAGAGGACCACTGCACAAATCACTTACCCATCGGTCAAAAGTAATGACACCTGTGAAGATTTCAGTGTTAAAGTGAGGCACTGTTGAGAGAGCAGACACTTGTGTTCCCAGCTGCCTGGCAAGCTGACACACACTCGGTTTCTAGATTTTATCCACACAGACACCAGGTTCGGCTCTGGGTGTGAAACTCCTGCCTTTGTCTTCCCTGCCTCTGGAGCCAGCTCCAGCTCTTAGCAGCTACCGTGAATACGGAGTGGAGCTCTCCATGACGCCTGGGGGATGAATTAAACACAAACTGGGAAAGGGCTGCCGGGCGGTGGCAGCATTGGCTGCAAATGTCATTTCAGTCTTGCCTGTGGCCCATCCAAGCCAGGGCTGTGCTGGAATATCTCCTGCTTGTTCCTCAAGGGGTGCCTCCGGCCCCATTCTTGCGGGCAGACAGGCAGCAAGTGAAGGAGAAAGCACTTGCAGGCTGGCAAAAACAAGGGTTATGCGTGCTATTTAAAGGAAAGGGAAGAAACCAAACTCAGCAAGCTGAGTCCACAGGCGGGCTGAGTGAAGTCTGTTGTGAACAGCTTAATAATCTCTATATGATTTCTTGTTCCAAATATTAGTCAAGTTCTGGAAATCTCTGGGGGAAAAAGAAAAAGAAAAAAAGAAACCTGCAACAGAAGGGCAATTTTGGATATCCTATCTTCTCTCCCCCACACACACAGCCTACTCCAAAGGTCCTAACCAGGTTAGTGATGAAGCCATGGGTAGGCTCTGCATTGCCAAGCTGTTCAGAGACCCTGGAGAAGTCCTGAAAAGACACTGCCAGGCATCCACACATCCCCTACCTGTCCCTCAATAATCCTAAAAATCAAATATGCAGTGGAGAGAACAATATAGTGAGAGACTATCTAGAAACAGTAGAAAAACTACCCCACAGGCTTGGATTTGGAATCACACTGCTATGCATGGGAACAGCAAGGAAGTTCTGGCGTGCACCCATCTCTTTTCACAGGCAGTGGGTTTTCTTACCAGTTTGGCCAGAACCCCTCTTAGCTTTAATTCTTCCTGGAAGACCTCTCCCAGTGTCCCACTTACTGAGATACAAGGATTGGAACCCAATGTAAATTTGGCCTAGCTACTGCTTTTCCCTACTAGGCTTTTCCCCACTCAGCAACAGAGGGACAAGGAGATGAAGTAAATGTTTTATCTTCCCAAAGTAAAACACACAGATGATAAGCTGAGTAGCTGTATCTACTATTTTGAACATGATGCTGGATATTTCCTATGTAAGGAAAGGCCTAATGAAGGCCATATGGAAGGTATCAGACTTCTTACAATGGACTATCTTCTTCCTGGAACTCACCTAATTTCTTCCTAACATAAAAATATAATCCTTTTTTTTTTTTAGCATAATATTGTATTTTGATAGTAAGGTGAAACATCATCCAGCGTACAGATGTTCTTATAATATTAAGCTTTTTTATTTCAACCTTTCTCAGCTACAGAAATTCTTAAAAAGAAACTGGACCACTGAATTCCACTGGTTAATTCAAACGTAAACAACAAAACTCCTCGCCTAATTACAACTCCATCCTCCCTGGATCTTCTTGGCCATCCTATCAGACAGCAAAAAGTATTTCTGGCCTTCTCCCTGTGAAACCATTCAAAGACACTCAGTTCTTATAATACAAAGACGGCAAATAAGCAACTTCAATTCTTAGGAACTTTCTCAGGAACCAGTGGAAGAGAACAACCATCATGTGATACTCTGTGTGCTTAGTGGCAGGATGAGGTCCAAAACAACAACTGATGGATGACTTTGGCTCACAGAGCTTGTGCCATCAGCAGAGACGTGGTCAATGTCATGGGGACACTACCTGAGACGGTGACTTTGGGATGCTTGCCCCAGGTGCTTCCAAAGTGGACGGTTCCAGCTCATGGTTGACAGTCTTGGTCTCAGGGCTGGTGATGGGAGATCCATCTGGTGGAGGCGAGGGGCTTTTATTTGCTTTCGCTGGGGTGCTGTCACTGAAGGAAGTGGAGAGAGAAAGAGGGACACAGGGGGAGAGAGAGGGGAAGAAAAAGAGAGAGAAGTCTGAGCCAGGCCTAGGAGGAGCTGTGCTAACCAGCACAGATCAGTGGCCTCCATTATCTCTTTGCTTCACTGCCCAGATATGCAATGAGGACATTTGGAGCTCCTGAGAAGCATCTTTGCTGAGTCACTCGCAGTCCAACACACTGCAGCAGCACGACTTTGCAGCAAGCTACTCACTAAATGCCTACAGAACTTATATACTTGCCTCAAACACAGAGAAACAAAAACAAAACAACCAGGCATCCTTAAATTTGCTAGATTTTCATATAAATGCCTGATGTTAAATTATAGTCTTTAATACTGGGGAAGCAGATGGGGAAAGGAGTTCAGGGCTGCTCATTCAGTTTTAAATTCCACAGATTGGAATTTTTCTATGTGGCAATCTATGGACCTCTGCATGGGTTATGACTAATAGATTCACAACACCTGAACACAGAATATCTTATTCCTCCATGTGGTATGAGCTGACTAAGCCAGTAGAGAGGCAAAGTAGCCAGAGGTTTCACATATCATTCCAGACAGCAAAGGAACAGTGAGGTTCTGGCTACTAATAGAGATTTCTCTATTGTGAAGAGTCTCCCTAGTTGGTCTCTATTCCAAGACTGTTTCTGACACACAGTCAAGAGGGATTCTTCAGGAAATTAAGATGCAAGAAGCATATGCCAATGGCATTTGTTGGTTCACAGCTTGGACAGATTTGGGCAGATTTTTCAAAGGAATGGCAAGAGGCACATGCCTTTCCCTAAAGGCATGCCCTGGCTGGGTGTCAAGTCTCTGCTTCAAAATATAGAATCATGAGAGATTTAGTAAAAAGTTGGTTACCAGAGAATTTCAACAGGGAAAATTCACTGCTGGGGGATATTTTAGCAGAAGTAGTTACAGTTTGGCAAAACCATACATAGATGAAAATATAGTATCACAGCATATTGTAAAAAGGGCTGTGCAACCTCATCTACAGGGAGTGATATTTGACTCCACTAAAAGTCTCAGTTCCTGTGAAATTCAAGGCCTTGAGAAAAGCTGAAAGAAACAGACCCTTTCCTACAACTTGAGACACTAAATCCTGGCATAGAGCCAGCACTAAAGCAAGATCTGATTCTGCAGGGAGATCAAGTAATTTATTACTTTGCTCTGTCCCAAGAGAGCCCAGTGCCTCAGACATGTACATCCACTCACACTTGTATGCCTGAGTTGTGGTGGCCACTGGCCAACATGCATGATGGCCTCATTCCTAAACATCTGTTTGCAAGTGGGGAATAGCAAGAGGAAGAAGGGATAGCAAGGCATTTCAACAAACCTCCTCTTACAAGCAAGCATCTCACCCTGCTCAGCATTCCAGCTTTCAAGCTCCCCATCCCATTCCCTCTTCATTCACTTTGCCCTCACCCATCCCCCCAACTTTCTCCCCCATATCCACACCCCACACACACATTTCCCCACAAAGCACTTTTTCTCAGGTCCACATGCAGGCTGGATACTTCTGATGACACTGATGCCAACAGCACACCAACATGATGCAACAAACCCAATGACATTCTCTGCCAGCAGCTCTCAACCAGGGGCACACACACCAAGGGAGAAAGAGGGACATGAAGAAGGAAAAGGGAGGAGGAGAGACTAAAGAACACATATGCCAACATGTATGGAAACCCCTGCAGCTCTTCAGTCTGTTTGAACAGCATCCTTCCTCAGAAGTTCCCAGAAATCACTTCAATACCTGCGGTTTGTAAAGAATTCTGAAAAAAATTGACAAAAGTTGTGCTACAGATTAAAAGTAGTAATGGCTGGAGGGTGAAGGTAAAGTCCTGATCTAAACAGGAGCCACCACGAAATGTCAAATAACATCCTCTAATGCCAGAGTTGGGGAAAAAACAAGTACATATACTACCTCCCTTGGAGTTGAAAGCACTTGAGAAAATGGGGACACAGTGATTTACATCTAGAGTGCCAGGACTTCCCAAATGCCCAGACTACACTGGGAATACTGGGACTATCAGCTGGCCTACCAAGACAAGGGTAGACTTTTCCTTCTAGGGACTTCAAAAGGCCAATTCTCCCAGTGAGAAAGGACTTCAGGCTTATTTTCTAAAGGCCGTGGAACAGTTTTGTAGTGACTTATTTCCAGTGCCTGGCAGTGACTTAATTTGGAGATATATTGGTAAAAGGCTCCCATGTGAGTCAGCCTCTGAAGGATGAGGGGAAGAATTGGGCTGTGAGGGCCCAACACTAAAGCCTTCATTAAGTCACTACTATTTACAGCTTGTTTGATGTGTTGGCCAATCCCCCTAGGAAAATGCCAGTGCTAATTTTGGCTGAGCCTTTTTCAGCCCCCTGAGCGGCACCTTCATTCCTGCACTTGTTGCTTTGTAACTTTGCTGAATTTAGCCAGTGCAACCAGCATCAAGTGGGATAGTCACCAGGATCCTCTGTCCTTCACATGTCCCCAGGGAGCACACAGTGCCCACACAGAGCGAAGTCTTGTCTCCAGCTAACTGCTTGCTCCAGAAAACACAGGAAAAAGCAAGAGTGCAGGGACTCTACCTACTGACCAAACATGAGCACCACAGTAAAAGCAAGCCAAAACAACAAGGTCACTGCTCTTTTTCCTTCCCATGAGCAAATGGGAAGTGATGGCAATTCCAGGAATATCAGGCAAGGAAAGGAAAGGGGTGTCAACTTTCTTCTGCAAACAGAGAGCTGGAAAAAGACCCAGGTCTAATACAGCTGAAAGGAAAGTCAAAATCCCCCAGCCTCTCAGTGCTGCTGAGCTCCCAGACACTCCAAGGTGCTGCCTCATTTGTTCTGGAAGGGAAGAGTAACATCTGCAGATGAGTTTCCCTTGCACTTGTAACAATCCTACATCAGAAGATAAACCTACTTTCCAATATGGTAAAAACAGAGCAGTCATGTCCTGCCAAGTTCTCAAGTTAAAAAAGAAAAAAAGGTTGGCATCTCAGTTAAGGCGCACACTGGGCCTTTTAGCCAAAGGTAATGAATTTTTTACCACCACAGCACGCTGGAGAATTATTTAGAAATAAAATAATAATTTTTTAAAAAATTAAAATGAGTGGGTGGGAGAAAGAAGGAAAAAAGAACCTACACGCCCAAACATATGGTGGCACAAACGTACATTCTTGCTGCAGATCAAAGACTGACCGAGTTCCACATCCTCCCTGTCTGCACTAGGGACTGCACATTTCTCTGTGACCCCAGCAGCTGCAATGACAGCACAAACTCCCAGCAGAGCCCAGGTCAGGCACCTCCATTGCTGGGTCAGCTAGACTTTACCAAGGCAGAGCAGGAGCCCATGGTGAGTAGAGCTCATCAAGGGGAGGTTTACGAGCTCTCCTTCTGCTGTATAATCCATCCACTCTCTGTGACTGGAAATATTAGACCTCCTGCCTGGTACAGATAACAACACCAGTCCAACCAATACTAGAGACAGACATCCGGAGAAGTACTCCAGTTCCTACAGTAGAAAACCTCAAAATAGTGACAACATAATATATTGCTTTCCTACTTGCATTTGAAGATATAAACATCTAAATTTGCCCATCAGCTTCCTTGTGAAATTACCACTCTTCACTCTCCAACCTCCCACTTTACAAAGAATGCACAGCAGACACAAAGAGAAGGGCTGCATGACTTGCCCTAGTCTGTGGAAAGCCAGATCAGGAAAAACAAGGATCCCAATCCACCAGTACTTTCTTTTATTGCTGGCAGGACACCATCTTGATGATGATAATTTTTTTTCCTCCCTGTAAAGATCCCACGGAGGAAGTACCAACACAAAAAGTAAAAACAAAAAACAGAGGAATTTTCCATGCCATTATGCAGCAGTTCCCACTTTGCTCCAGAGCATGTTCTTGTCAGGGTCCTTGACCTATGGTAACTCCAGGCATTGTAGCAATCCAGATAACCAATGCTATCACTGTTTTAAAGGCAAGATGCAGTCGTTTCTCGTTATACAAGACAAGAGACTTCCTTTTCGTCCAGTCCTGCACAAAATTTTAAATGGACGGAGCAAGATAGTGAGGATCCTCAATAATAGAGCAAGTAAGGAGCAAAGCTGGAAGTATTCTTGTCCCATCTCATCATTCTCCTAATGGCAACAAGTAGATAGGATAGGACTTCTGAGTGTGAAGGACCTGTCTACTGGTCCTCCCTGGCTAGGCAGGGGATGAGAATGCAGCATTTCAGACCTGTTCAAAAGGACAAGCCCACTAGGTAAAACTAGAAGCTGTTAAACACCAAAATTGATTATACTTCCCATGGAAAACCCAGCACTGCATTTTCCATCACACAAAAACAACTGGACAGACAATGCCTGAGTTTTCACACTGCCTTCTTAGATAGGAAAAGAAGCAAGGATTCAAACCAGGCACACAAGCAGTTAATGGGATTATCCAGACACAGAGAGATCTCAGCAGGACCCAGCAGGCCACAAACACATCTTATCATGCAAAGGACCCCTCTCCCACCACAGGGTTAACACGTGCCAGGCTGTTAGAGTCCAGCAACAGCCTCTCCAGTTTTAGGAACTAAATGAAACACGTATCGAAATGCTGCTCTCCATACCGGTACCTGCTCATCTTTTTCCTCAGCCTGGCGAACAGTTTAGTTTTCTTTCTGTTGAGGATGGCACGCAAATCATTTCAGTTACAGGATGGCACAGTCAAACCAGGAAGGAAAAGTTAAGCTTCCAAGTACCCATTTAGTTGGTGCCACAAAACTCGCTGTAATTAAGATGTCAGGATCTCCTCTCTCTCTCACACACACACATGAATACACACATACACACTTCCCTTCATTACCAGAAAGTTACGGCCTGGTTTGGAGAAAGTAAAAGAAGGATCTTTACGCCTGTCAAAAACATACATACATATCTATATATATAAGCAAACTAGAACTTTCCCTGCACTTTGGAATATGGGGCCAGGGTGCAAATGGAGAAGAAGAAAAAGGAAACTGTACAGACCACCAGAGTACTGTAAATGTCCTTTCACAGCTCCTCACTCTCTCCTGTAAATATTGCTGTGAAAGAAACAAGCTCCCTATTCTTCTTTTCTTATGTAGTCTGTGCAGTCTTACACATGGAACCTACTCAGCAGCTTTCCTACCATGTCTTTTTCCAGTTTGCCCAATCATACCAGGATAATCCCACAAATCTCCTCAGTCTTCTAGGCATCTGAGCCCTGAACATTCCTAACTCTTCCAGAAGCAAATCCCAAACATAGGTCTGAGGTTCCCAGAAATGCACCAGCTGTTCTGTGCTACTCTGCCAGCTCCAGATACATCAGCCACAATAGTATTTCTGGAAGGCCTCACACGAATGCTATAATGATGTGTACAGATAACTGCCTCTCTTCTCACACCTCCTCATTCATTTCCTGCCATTGTATCAATCTCCAGTCCTCTTCCCAGTGGAAAAGGCTTAGGGAAGCATCTGCTCCTACTACAGACCCTATGAGATGAGTGAGGGCCATTTCCTCCTGCACACTCTCACCCCAGCCCTGCCCACAATGAGAGGCCAGATGTGCAGCAGACACAGAAGAGCCTCACAGCATTTCCTGGTCACTGCAGAGCTAGCCTGGCAAATCTTTGCTATATCCTCCTACAACACCCTGCTCCAGTGTGCTCAGGAGGAAGAGATTCACTCTGGGGCAGGTCTGGCACCTCAGCTGAGATGCAGAAAGCAGGTGATGAAGCAGCAGCACTCAGACTGCTGCCCACACAGGAAGTCCTGTGCATGCTTTGGGTTTTAGGGCCATGTGGTCTCCTAGCCAGCCAAAGGGCACAGAACTGCAGCAGAGACACCTGTTACAGCCCCAGAGCAAGACAGCAGGCTGGGGGAGGAACAGGGCAGAAGCTGTACAGAGATGGGGCAGGAATTGTAAAACCAGGTAATATGTTCAATGAAAGCTCTTTAAGGCCAGAAACTTTCTGCCACAACAGCAATGGACATCTCTGGTCCAGGCTGCCACTACTGCCTACAATCAGTTCCTCGAGGAATAGAGAAAGGAGGAAAAAGAAGCTGGGCAAAGCAATAGCTACAGCCTTCATCTGTCCTGTTACCTCGTTCTCCTCCAAGGACCCTGCAGGATGCTGCTAACAGACACAACACAGCCCATGGCAGCAAGAGGATGGGCACCACAACCTCCTGCTGTTGGAAGGGAAGAAGACATTATTTTCACAAGTAGCATTCCAACTGACATCACTGAAATCTGCTGTCAGCAATCCAGAATTCAGGGGCTAAAATTCAACTCCAACCATCTCTTTCTTTAGACTTGGCAACCACCACACTGGAAGAATTGCTGGGAGAGGACATGCAAGTCATCTATGCATGACTGCAACAGGTTAAACTGGGAGGAGAGACAAGGGAGCACAGAGGTCTCAACAGCTGATCTACCCCTTCTAAACCAATGCACTCAGACCACAGCTTGCCCTTACTTCATGCTGACTTCACCACCTCCCTCCATCAACACACCAGTTGAGGACCTGGGCTGTGCTCCTGCTCACCCAGCACGTGGGATTAGCAGCAGCTGGAAGCCAGAGCCCAACACTATTTCATCACTCGTGCACTTGGATGGGAGCCAGTCAGCCCAATCCAGAGCCCAGCCCCTCCCTCCCTTCTCAGTGCTAGGGAATGTGCAGACTTGCACTTAAACATACAGGACAGGAGCCAGCTGAGGAAAGAAAACTGAAGGCCCAGAGGACACTCACTCCTCGGACACACATGGATTGGAAGTGCTCGGAGTTCAGGAGGCCTCGTATTAGTGATGCTGCAACTACTCCCACAACACACAGGAAGGAGAAACACACTGCAGCTGGGTACACAAGATGGGCATAAGGCTTTGGCAAAATGGTGATTCCACGTGTGGAGGGCCAAAGAAGGGGCTGTGGAAATGGGTTCATGGTGCTCAAGCTGACAAGCTGCAGGTACATGGTGGGAGCTTTTGAGGGAAAGAACAGGACAGGTGCTGGGCAACTGGACCCAGAAGGAAGGGCAGCTCAGCAGCTGGAATTAGATTTTAAAAGCAGAGCTGAGAGTCAGTTGCCTAAATATCAGGACCTAGTGAACATTTAGGCCTGCAGATGCTATCCTAGAAAGGTAAGAGGTACTGGATTGCATCATGCAGTGCCAAGTGCAATCTTGGGCATGGCTCTAGGAAGCCTCAGGAGGGCACTGGCAGGTGGGCAAATCACCTACAACTGACAGCTTGGAGGTTTCAATACCCCTGGGTAGGTAGAGATATCCCTGTCCCACCTCCCCTGCTGAGGGAAAGACACTACCCACAGTTACTGACCTGGGCTGTGCTTTAACAGGGAAGGCATTGCCTGCGTACTGCTTGTCTAGACCCAGCAGGACATCGTGAAGATTTTGGTTCAACTGCAAAACACAAAAACAAAAGACAGAAAAAGAATGAGAAAGGAGCTCAGATGCCAGAAGAGAGCCTGGGCTGACCCAACACAAGCTTGTGGCAGGACATGCACAGTTCCTCAGCTATCGCAAGAGAGGACAACCCTAAATGTGTTTCCACTTCTCTGTGGGCTACGCAGTGCTACAGCACTTGAGCTGTCAAAGAGCTGCTGGCATCTCTGGGAATGCTCTGTCTTCCTTAGAGATCCTCCTCTTTGCTTCCCCATCACCAGGGCCCACCAGTGTGCTGCCAGGTACCACTGCAGAAGCAGCTTGATTGTTTCCCTAAGATCTGTGTGCTGCAGCTTCACTCAGGATTCGTAGCCAAAAGCTGTTTCTCAGGCCTGCTTACCAAGGCTTGGGACATGGCCATTTCCACTGTGGAGCCAAAGGCAGCTGGCCTTCAGGTGAACAACCCTCAACTTCACCAGCTGCCTGGGCCATCCAGGCTTGGGCAGAACCTGGATGTCTTTGCAGAAATGTAATATTAGGGGTTAAACTCTCCCTGGCACTGAAGGCTGCAACTCCAGACACTCCTATTCTGAAACAGCCAATCCAGGAATGAGACAAGATGCTGGATTTATCACTGGCAGAGGAGGGATCCCATGAAATCAAGGTTGGAAGCATTGTGCAGGCAACACCAGCAATTAATTGGATGCTGTAGCAGTAATAAGAAACAGATGGTTCCTATGGAGCAAAGCAAAGGCCCTGCCCTCATACAAAATTCCTGAAGAAAGAAAAAATCCTGACAAGAAAAATCATACAAGAAGAGAATTCCTGTCTAACAAGCATCTTTCCCATGTTTTGTTGAATGTGAGTTAGCAGCAACAAACTAGTAATTCTAACAATCCTCCCTATTCTTAACACTTAGTTCATCCCTCAGTGGAGAAGAGCAGGCTATTAACTGGAAAAGACCCCATAAAACGTCAGCAGAGCTCAAAATTGATGTGTTACACCAAGGCAGAGGGCCCCTGGCTGCTGGGAATTGAAGGACTATAATGTTTCCTGTTGCTTAGTGGCTGTTTTGTTGTCAGGATGACATGAGGGAGCACAGGGAATTTAAGGGTTTTCCAGCTGGGCTCTCAGTCCCGCCTCAAGATTAGTGCAATATTTACATTTTCAAGCAGCATACAGACCTAAGGATTCAGGATTTCTCTAGCTCTTAACTGAAAGAACAAGAACATATCTGTAAATGACAGTGGCAATGGGGGACTTTCCCACAGACTGGTCCTCAGGTCTCCTGTGGGTGCTGCCACACAGCACCAGGATCTGCCTTGCCAACACTGCTTTCTCTTGTGATTCCCAACTTAAGGCACACTGGAAGCCCACATAAAGCCCACACTAAGTACTTAAATGCCTTCTTTTGGGTCACAGGGCAGGAAAGAAGCCAAAGCAGAGAGGATCCTGTGGGGGAGAGCCTTTTTGAGGCACTGGAGTGAGGCATGTCTCAGTCTTCAGTCGACTTGCAGACTCCCTGCTGGTTTTAACCCCACACCTGGGTACAGTGAGGGTACACAGCAACTGGCTGCCAGGCAGCAGAGGGGGACAAAAACAGATACCACACCATTATCAGGTTATAGGTTACAGATCCATAATGCAGATGAACTAAAAATGGCAGCAAGAGAAAGATCTAAGAGTGGCTTCCCCTTCCTCTGTGGATCTGGAAATAAGTACTGTCAAGTGACATGAACTCCCCACTGCTGCCCATAGATCTGTGTTCTCTTCCCTGTGCTCCAACCCTTTACATTACTGTGTCAGACTGCCTTTGTCCCACGTGGCTCAGAAAAATACTAAGGGTTTGTATTATGCTCCAACGTAAGGCCATTTTCTCCAACTGTTTCTTAGCTTGAGGTTTTGGGGGTTTTTTTGTTTGGTTTTTTTGTTTTGTTTGAGTTTTGTTTGTTTCCTGGATCTTGGGTTTTGTTTTTCTTTCATTAACAATGAAGAGACAGTAAGTAGGATAAGCTGTTGGTTGCCTTACCTTGCTCATTTCTTTATGGAAGTTCTCTTCTAGGCCAGCTATACTCTGGAATGTGTTGACATAGAAACCAACACGACTGCCAAATGAAAAACAAGACGGAAGAACTTAATGGACACAATGCTCTCTCAAAATCTTTCAATCCTGCCCTTTCTGCTACCTTCCACCCACCATTCCCATGCAAACTCGGCTCTGTCAGATATGGTACATGTGAGAAGAGAGGGTGGCAAGGAAATGGAACAATGAGCAGAGGCCAGACATGTCCAGGGGGAAGAAGAGACTGAGTAGAACAGGATCTAAATTTATGGTGGCTAAAGGGAGACGGAGGTATAGGGTGGGGAGGAAAAAAAAAGAAAAAAAATCCAAAAGAAGGGGAGAGGGAAAAAAGCACCAGCAGTAGAAAGATGGAAAGAAAAATGGATAGATGCTGTGATGCAGACAGTGCTGGGAGAGCTGAGGGAATTAGCAGGGGAACAGATATTAATTCATCCAGAAGTCCCTTAGCACCAGGGAATCAAAAAAAGCATGAACTGTTTGCTTCAAGGGCAGAAAGAGTAAGAAAGCAAAGGATAGCACAGAGAGCAACAGGGAAGCAGAAGGATCAGCTGGGAAAGCAAGAGCCCGTGAAAAACCTGTAGCACTTCAAAATGCCAGCAGCAGCCTGTCACCAGCCCGCCAGCTGCCAGCAGGTAGTGCTCTACCAGCACCCAGGCAAAGGAGCAACAGCAGGAGGGAGAGGAGAGGCTGTCCAAGGCCAGCAGCATCAGGGCTCTGCACAGGGAACCACCCAGATGCCTCTGTCCCTCCCAGCTCCTTCCCCAGCCAGGCCTGCAGGCTGCTGCGAGCAGGGAGTCCTGACTCAGGCTGGTGCAAAGGGGAGTGAAGGCAGACATCAGCACTTGGCTTTGCCACCCCGCTGCTGCCCACTTTCTCAATCCTCACAGACCAGCACTGTCAACCTGGACATGACCACTGCATTTAAAAATAAGAAATTGGGACACTGCTAGGAAGTGTCTGCCAGCTTTCCACTGTGCTGTCCCCATAAATCAGCTTCTGCTGCCCTGCAGTTCATCCCCCAAGCTAAGTGTTGGTCTTTGCTTCACCTCCCTTTTCATCACCACAATCACTGGTATGGCAAACCCATGGTCTCTCAAGTCTTTCAAGAAAGTTGAGCAGAGCTGGTGAGGCAAAGGCATTAAGCAGACAAAGCAGAGAAACACAGTTTCTCTTTGTAGTAAAATCACGTTTTTCAGGAAAATCATGAAGTAAAGCACAAGAGTGAACCTGTGGCTGGGGGGAATACCAGGACAGACAAAGACAATCCAGAAAAAAAAAGAGCAAGCACCCAGTCTAGGCTAAGAAGAATTGCAATCCAAGAGCTTGGATATTCGTTTCCTTCCAACTAGCCCTTGGGAAAACTTCCAGCACTCACCTATTCCACAGTGAAGGCAGTTCCTCCTGCAGATCAACATTCATCTCTTCAAACACCTTCTGAGCCTTTACCAACTCTTCTTCAGCCTTAGCAACAGACAAGGGAGATTGTCAGCTCCAGCACAGACAAGTACCCTGCAGGGCTGGAACAACTGTGACTCTTTTGACTTCTTTGGGAGACCAGGCAAAATTCTGGCATGAGGTAACCAGCATCCCAAATGAGTCTCCCAGGAACCAGGGCTGCACCATAGGTGAGTGACCCTTTAGGTTGAATGTGTTCCTCTCAAGTGCTCTCAATGGATTTCCCCATTTATACACTCAGCAAGTAATTCAAACAACCACTAATGTGTTTCAAGTTATTTAAATTTCCCTGACTTCAAAAACTGAAAGGAGTTGGTCAGGCAGTTCAGCCTTCAGCTTGGATACAGATGAAAGTAATAGGGGCCTCTGTCCCTTGCCAGATCTCAGAAAGAGTTGAAACCCATCCCAAATGGCATTAGAGAAGAATCCTCCCTCTTGGGGACTCTCTGCTGAGGTAAGGTCATGCCAAAGCCCCATCTCCTATGAGGAAGAGAGGAGGCCTGCATCCTTGGCCAATACAGCACTCCCACAGAGCTGACTGGAGAAGCAAGGAAGGGTATGCAAAGCATGAGTTGTGCCAGAGGGAGGCCAGGCTGCAGGGCTTCAGCAGCACATCTTGGTTTCCATGGTCTCATAGAAGCGCAATCCCAGGCTGACCATCGGCCCCAACTCCAGAACTGATCTCCTTCTCCCAGATGAGAATTTAAATTTGATCTATTCATTCAACCTAGATACTGACAAATCCCAACACTGATGGATGAATTCTGTCAGGTTTCAGCAACAAAAACGATGCTCCTGGTTTCTGTTGCTGACAGCAGAAACCAGCAACAAGCACATGCCCTTTCCTATATCTGTCCTAAGTCACCTCTTTCTCTTTTCAGTGCCCTGACTTAAAGTTCCCTAATTAAAATGTTTCTATCCTGTAATCTATAGCAGCACAGCATTCTGCCATGCACTGAGATGTATAATGGAAAAAAACTCTGCATGAGCAATTTGGAAGGTCAGCACAAGTGCTTGTATTTGTGACAACAGCAGGAGTTTCACAACATCACAGGCCTCAGCAAAGAGCCCACAAGCTATGGAAGCTGGATCTCCCTACCAGCCTGCAGTCATATTCCTACACCTTCTATGAAATCAAATTTTATCTTCTTTGTGTCAGCTTAATTTAAAAAAATCCAGCTTACTGCTCCTTAGTGGCAGTTATATATGGGAGAAAGGGCTTAAAAATATTTTGCCCTGAATCCTGCTCCTCACAGGAACTACTCTCCATTATATAGAGTAGGATCCCTTCACTCTCCATTTCTCTCCTGACTCAAGAGCAAACCACAGGAGCTCCTACTTTCCAGCTAGCTTCACCTGTCAAAGGGTTGCTCATTGCTGCCATAGGCAAGGCTAAGGCTCTGTACTCAAGAGCAGGGGGAAAAGATTCCTCTGTAAAAAGACACATCTGAGAGGTATTCAGAAATTAAGACCTGGTGAGGAACAGGCAAGGGGAGAAGGGGTCATGATGCTTCCACCCAGAAACCCCTGTTTCGCTGCTACACTCACTGAAAAACTCAACATTTCAAGAGGGTTTGCACAAAACAAACAAAAAGTCTTTTAAACAGAGACACAGTTTATGCTGAATAAGAGACAATGATCACACAGACTTGTTCTACTGCAAAACACCTTTATGAATGAATATTTCTAATGCAACCATTTTAAAGGGAGTAAAAAAATAAAAAACCCAACAAGTCCACCCCTTGGCTTTATCTTATTCTAACTTCCAAAGAACTGGAACCAGAATCAACCCAGGAGATGATGTGGCATCATTGAATGCTGTTAGTTTTTCAGATGTGGTGAATATCATTAACATTCTTTCCCTCTCTCATTTACTTGTTTATAAGGTCAAAAAACCTAGAAAGCAATGCGTGAATATTGCAACATCCCGAGGCAAAGGCAAAACTAGTAACAGGCAACGTTCACTCTAAAGCAGTTGTAGGAATCAGGGATCCATGCAGCAGGGCCTGTGGCTCAGCTAGTGCTCTCATCCCCAGGCAGAGGATTGAAATAATTCTTCAGTCCTTAGTCTGCCCAGGGATCTTCTCACCAGTGGGATTTATTTTGCTCGGAAGCTGGAATCCTGGCACTTGATAGCCCTGACTGCTTCCATCCAGGGCCAAAGCCAGACATCAACCTGGTCACAAGCCCTTCCAGAGAAAAAGCCAGCTCAGGGAGTGAGGTGGGGACAGGCAGAGACAGATTCCAGGGCAGAGCCCACTGCCACATCAGTGCACTTTCTGTTTCGGCTGCCATCCCTGCCACCCTGAGGGGAAACCGAGGCAGAAGGACTTAATGCCCACACCCATGAAATAGGATCTCAGAAAATCTTTCTCTCCTCTCCCTGCCTGAAAGGGGGAAGGTTTGAACAGGAGATGGACAACCAATACTTTCCTGACCTTCCACCAGGCCGAAGCTCAGAGTGCCATGCACAACCAGTTCAGCTGTAGCAGGGGACAATTTTTCCACACTGTTTCTGCTAGTACCACACATCTCAGCCCCCCTGAGTGCCTGGTTATGTCCAGCCTGGTGCTTTCAGGAAGTCTGGTGACCATTTAACTTCAAAGACTATGTTGTGCATTGTGGTAATTAGGCACTGCTCAGTAAATAGTTTAGCTATCCAAGAGACAGGGATAAGGAAGAGAGCAGGAAGACTCCCTCCAGACCCAATCCCCACCAGTCCCAGCCAGACCTGCCTCTCAGAAGGACTCAACTTGCTCACCTTTTCCTACAGACAGAGATATTGTTCTGTTATCAGTGCAGCATCAAGGATGTTGCTTTTTAGTCTGCATTAAACATGTCAGCAGAGCTTCGTCAAAAGACAAGAATTTGCTGTTCTAAGCCATTTTCCTCTTTGTTTCAAAAAGCAGTCACTGACATTTTAACTGGGAGTGTGCAATAGCAACTCCCACAGCAGACGTCACAAAAAATCCCCACTGTGTTGTTTTTGTTTTTATCTGCTAAAGGCCAGAAGTTTGCACACTGGAGGGAAGGACTTTGCTTTACAGTAGAAACACCAGATCTCACTGACCCCATTTTTGCATGGAGACTGTAAAAATATCAGGCAAGAAGAGACAGCAACACAGCTGCTGGTAAAAGGAGACTTTTTTTTAGGCTTAACATTCTGAAGCTTCTCAATAAATCCAGCATCATCAGCCCTCCTGGTTTTATCAAGAGGTTAATGAGATTTAGGGCTGTCATTAACACTTTCAGTCTTGAAATCACACAAATGTAAAAACTGAAGCCTTTTTTTCCTACCTACTAATGTTTGTGAAGGCAAGCTGGAAAACCTACAGGTTGAGAATACAACTAATGTTCTTTGTTAAGGGGGTTTTTTGTTAGTCTCCAATCCAAAAGTAAAATTAAAATAAAGAAAAAAGCAAAGAAAAAACCCCAAACACTTACACAAATAGAAACAAAAAATTAGGGTCAGCAATAGCATTACTTAACAGAGGAATAAAAGGGAGTGTTTTGAAAATATTTGTGGTCACTGAATATATTAATGCCATGTACTGGGAGATTAACACCCCTGCACCACAGTGGGTGGAAAGATTACAGAGTGCCTTGCACATGCTGTAGGGCAAAGTGACCCAGTACAGTGAAATTATGGAGAGACTCTTGGTAGCTTAAGTTCCATGGGCAATGGACGAGGAGGCACTCACAGGTACTGCCTCTCTGGGCAGTCTGTAAGTGCTGCTATTATAGCAGTCACCACAGCCAAGCCTGAGAAGAGGAAAAATGCTCAAGAGCTGATAGATTTATACATGTATTTGTGACTTGAGGAACTTCCCATACCTGTTTTCTAGTCCTCCAGAAAAACCACCAGTCAAACAGACCAGTCAAGAATCACAACTGTGCAGGTAGCTCCCAGCTGGGCCAGCAGAGGCACAGGAAAAGCCCCCAGGAGGCTGCCATGTGTGCCTCTCCCTTCAATCTAGAATGAATACGTATTTCATCCCTTTGCTCTGCATCTTAAGCAGGGCTGCTAACAGCTGTTCTTTCCCCAAGCTCTACTGATGTGGTAATGGAGTCTTTTCCCTGATCCAAAGTCATAAAGTGACTGTGAAAAACGCAGGGGCTTCATAAGGTGAGAGGCATTTCTGAAGTGCAATTCATTCCCTGAACAAGGAATGTGAAGACATAGGAGCATTTGAATGAGAACACATGAGCTCACCAGGAACCTGTGAGCAGGTAACTGGTGCTCTCCCAGTCTGGGTAAGGATTTTTTATCCCTTGCTCATTGAAAGCATTTTCTCCTCTCTGTCTTGTGACAACTCCCTCTTATCCCTTAAGGTGCTCCAACTGAAACACTGACAGAGATTTCATCAGAAAGTCACACTTCTATGCAAGTAGGATTGAAAGTTTTATTCCATGCAGTTCCTCTGAGCTGCTGATGTCTCTCAAGATGCTATAACCTAAGTTCTGCTAGCTGATGCCACCTTGATGTCAGCCTGTTCAAATATGTCACACAGGGTACAAATTGCCTGATCTGAGCCCATCTCTTCTCCTTTGCAGATCAAAATTGTATCTAAAATTGGCTCTTGTAAAACACAACAGCCAGGACAGTGCTCATTGAGGAATATCACAGGAGAATGTTGCAAGCTAACTCAGCAGCCACAGAAATCACAATGTTATTTTTTTGTGGCTTTACTCTACGACACGAATCCATATGCCAATTTTTCAGCATTTCCCTTTCTTCTTTTCTTTTTTTTTGAAACAACAATAAAAATTGACTGCTTCTCTTAGAGCAAAATGAAAGCAGTAATTGGAGAAACTGTGTACTACATCACCCTCTGCCTCAGAGTTATTCCACAGCCTTTCTTCAGCCACATTTCATCTTGGGGGAGAAAACAACAGTCCAGTATTAACACACCTGACTAGAAATCAGTTGGGCAGGCACAGATTCATTTGCTGGTCAGCAACTTCCACATGCCCACTGTGGCTAAGGAGTGTCAAGGACACACTTATCAGAGAGGACTAGAGTGAACGTTGCCTAGAGATTACCGGCAGGGTACAACCTAGAGCCCAAAATAGCGCATGCAGGGTTAGAGCCAGGTAGATCAGCAGTCACCTGATTTCGGAGCAGATTAGTTTGTGCAACGAGGTGAGCTTGTAGCTTCCCTTGACACCACTGAGGCGCAGCTTTCTCAAGCAGCGAAACAGGCTGGGGGAGGGAGCATGTTTGAGTGGGAAAAAAAAGAAAAACAAATAAACAGAGAACAAGAGAGACACAAACATATATCTTTTAGGATAAAAAAAATTAAAATCACAACAGAGAGTGTATTTAGAGGCTGGGCCAAACCAGTATCACCAAGGCGAGAGGAAAAAAACAAACATCCCAGGACTGATCAGTTATGAATCCTTTGAAGCATGCCAAGTTTAGCAGTAATTAATGTTCCCATGTGGGCTGGATACTGCAGACCAGCCAGGCAGCTGTAAGAGCAACAGATACAGTTGTTAGTGACCTAGCACATAGACAACCCTACCCCAAGGCATGGCTGTGAAGTTGGAGCTCCTTAAAGAGAGGTCAGGATTAATTAATCATCATAATTATTTGCATGCAACAGGTGAAAGTCTACAGTGATTCATTTTAATAGCAGGATGTAAGTTTAGCAATAAGTGGCAGGGGTCCTGGGTGGGAAAAGAACATCTATATATTAGAGAAGAATAAAAGAGACCATGTAGTGCCAAAGAGTATTTACACTGCTGTTTCTGTTACTATACCATGAAACCTTAATCAAGTCAGTTCCCACTTGTATCCTGTGTCAGAAACACCATTTCTGTCTCCTAGGGGTCTGTCATCACATTCCAAAGTAACTTACACTGGAACAAACCTACTTCAAAGGTCACAGGAGCAAAACTCCAGGCACAGAAACAGAGAGGTGAACTACCTCCAGCAGCTGAGTGCACGCTGAGCCCTGGCTGCTGCCCACAGCCCTGCAGAGCTGCGTGACTGAAAATTCCAGATCCCAGGCTGGGCAGGGAGAACTGCCCACTTGGGAAGGCCATACATACATAACTCCCTGGGACTTGCTGCTCCCATCTTGGCAGGATCAGGACAGTGCAATGTGTCACGTATTACACTGTGCGTGAGCTTATGGCCTGAAGGGTGGAAAGATCCGATCCAGTGCACACTTTGGCTAACAAGAAGAGTTTGATCAGGTCCTGAGAGACCCTTTCACAGGCTAAATCATGAATAGAGCACTATCTCCTAACTCTCAATATTTCACTCTTCAAACTGCACTTTTTTCCATACCTGTTGTATCATCTTAGCTGAACACTTGGGGCAACAGTGAGTGCAGCAGTGATAAAGGCAGCCAACCTCTGCTGCAGAGCACCAGGTACCAACCTGAGTAGATCAATTCCTACAAAACCATTTCCACTGCACCAAAGATCCTATTGGCATGCATCAATAAAATAACATGCCCCAGGGAAATTCTGCTCCTACCCCACACGCAATGAATTACTGCTTTGAACTGAAGGCACAACCAGCTGGGCCTCATGCCTTGCATACAGAATCAAGACTTGCTTTGCCACATGAGTAATGCAATGACACTTGGGCCATCAGTCTCTCTCCCCTTTTGTCTGTCAAGGTTAATCACAGTGCATGCAGTGCACTGTGGATGACTGAAGACTTGCAGCTTAACAATAAAAGTAGTGTGGCCACTAAACACACATCTTTCACTCAGGGTAGGGATGCATATTAATTTCTTTTATGCAGGAAAAACACCAGCATCTCTTACATAGCTCATATTCCCTCCTACCAGAAATAACCCTAAGCAAAGGATGACAACTCTTGTCAACCTGGTTAAAAGATGCAAATCCAGGGTCTTTCTTTCCTGTACTGCTTCTACTCTGAAGAGTCACAATTTGTCATGGCCCACATTGAAGAGAACAAAAGATGTCTCCCCTGCCCTGGACTATTAAAGTGTCAAGAACTGTCCTGTGAAGGGAAGCACACGGGTTCAAATACACTTAGGGTACAAGAGGATTCCATAGCTCATTTCAGGGACAGTATTCAATCCATGCACCTACTCTAGAACAAAATTAGCACTACTACCTTTCTTCTACTACATTAAAAAATTGCAAACTTCATTTTTAAATAAAATAAATCTCATTAAAAATAAAATTCTTCACTTGACTATTGGGCAAGCCCTGGATCAAGCTATTCAGAGGCAGAAAAGAAACCTGACATGAAAAAACTCTTATTTTTCTGCTTTCAGCCATATTTATTATCGGTAATTGTAACCAACAGACAACAGAGTACATTCATCAAGTGTGCACAGAGTGCATTTCCATCAATGCACTCACACTCCTAAGGGTATCTCTTCTAGGATATCAGAAGGCTTCACAAACACAACGAACTTCAAGTAATACTGAAATATTCTTACCACTGCTCTGGGATGTGGAGAAAGTCCCAAGAAGCAGATAAACTAACATTTTTCTGAAGCACTGCAAGATTTTGCTTCCCCAAGGGCACACAGGCTTTTTGCCAGAGGTTACTGGTCCTGTGCACGTGACAAAACCATGCCCAAGCATTTGGCACCAAGACATCCAGACTGATGATGGTGGGTCTGAACCAACCCAAAAGAGGCCATCCTGCCTTCCAGGAAAACTAAACAAATGAGAAGGAAATACCTAGCAAAACCTCACCAGTTCACAACACCTTGATGATCTTAAAGGTCCTCTCCAATACGAATGAATTCTATGAAAACACAGTGAAGAGGTACAGGGGAACTTAAAAGCAGCTCAGTTGGCAAATGCAGAGCTCCCAAAAAGAAAGGAAGGCTGCATATCCTCCTGATTCCTTTACCTTTGCGATTTTGGTTTCATCCTTCTTCTTTGCAGTTTGCAGGGCTTCAAAATGGTGTCTGGCACTGTCATAATCCACAAGCTTCCTTCCTCGCTTTGCAATACGAGACTAGAAAGATGGAGAAAAGAGTCACACCAATCTTCCCCAGCAGCCAAAACTGCAAAACCTCTCAGGAAAAAAACCCTCCCAACTTCCAGAATACTCCACACTCCGGCCACGCAAGGACTCTCCCTGCATCCTCCACACAGGAGGTGGCCCTGGGAGCCACCTGTGGCAAGCACCATTTCAGAGGGAGCACCTCAGGAGGAGAGAGGAGCCATCAAGGGAAGGTGAAGGGATCCAGCCAACAGGCCCCACCTCTGGGTAATGTGTATTTTCAAAACTTTAGCTCCACTGCTTCCTAAGCCCCACGATGTGCCTGCATCCTACATCCTTCATTATTTTCAGGGCTTCCTGAGGGCTGCAGCCAGTCTCTAACTAACCAGCTCACTAGTTTGTGTGGAAGCCTGAGAGATTAAATTCAACAAAAGAAAGCATTTCTGCTGCCAGCACAGCAAAAGCACTCGTCCACATGCCGTGGACAGCCTTTTGGACCCTGTGACAGAAGCTGCAGACAGTAGTGACTGCCAAAGGCAGAGGTCTGCTGTCACCAGCATTCAAGCAAGGGAAAACCTGCAGCACTGGGTCACCAACACACAAGACTAAAGCCAAAACAAATACAAGGAGGGAGCTGAATGTGTACCAGACTTGTGGCCTGATCCTGTGTTACCCTTCTTGAACTGAGGAGCCTAAGGCTCTCTCTTAGCAGAGTTGCACTTTGTTGAGGCTCTGGCCCACTGGGTTTCCCTGTTTTAGGAACCATCCATCCCCTCTGCCCCCTGCCTCCCACACTGTCTGCAAACACCCCAGACTATCTGGGCTGGAGCACACACCTTCCCAGCCTTACCATAACGCTTCCCCCCAGATCAGAGAGCCTGGACCAGCGTCAGTAATCAGCAGCCCACAGACAGGCTGCATAACAGAGCGAAAATGCATGGCAAAGAGCCAGGAGGATTGCTAATTAACCACAAAACCCAGGGACATAGTGCAGAATGAGGAATCAGCACTGGGATTTACTTGCAAAAGCAGAATCCCCTTCTCTCCTGCCTTGGCAGGGAGCTGTGGTTTCCTCTCCCCAGGCTCCTGCAGATACACTGCAGAACCGCGCTCAGGGCTGATCCCTGCCAGACCAGCTGGAGCAGCTCACACATCTCCCACACACGCTCCTCTGCTCCTCCAGCAAACTCTGCTGCAGCTCTGGGTGAGTCACAGCAGATCTGCAGGATCTCAGCCACATGCACACCCAAACTCTCCTCTAAATGCTCAGCTCACTCCAAGAGAGGAGTCACGAAGAAGCTGAGCCACCCCACAGTCGAGGTCACTAGAAGACACCTCCCCAACTCCACACTGCCAGCCAGGAGACAAGGTATTGGAGGGGGCTTTCAGCAGCACAGCAATCTGAGATGCATCTTAATGCATCTTACAAACACACTAGAGGAAACACAGCCCCATCTGGGATTGAAGAGATACCACTTTGCCCCCAGGTCAGCCTGGTAAAGACAGCTGGAGTTTCCCCACCTCTGGCATGGCCACACAGCCACTACAGTTTTTTGGGCTACCCCACCAGGAAGTTTGATTCAATGTCACCCATCTTTCAAATAAAGTCACTCCTCCATGTTTATGCAGCTCCCAGATTTCTAATACCCACCCCTGTGTTTCTGCTGGAGTACAGGGAAATGCTGCAAGGTACAGACACACAGGGTGTGAGCCCTCCTGCAGTAACCACTGAGCGCACTGCTGCTGGTGATGGCACTAACAGGATTTTTAGGAAGGCTCAAGGCTCCCTTGTATGACTCCAGGATAAGTGCAGGGATCCACCATCACCCAAATTTAACAGCTGAACTCCAACAGACTTCACTACTTTGCAACAAATCCATCTTGAGCCCCCTTAAAAAAAAAAAAAAAAACAAACCCAAGCCATCACAAAAAACTTCTGCCCTCCACACCCTTCTTTACTAATGTTTGGTTTTACAGCTAGTAGAGCACCAGTTTTATTGCTGGACAGAAAATCCCCAATTCAATAGCTTTTCAGGACTTGGGCTGTAGCTTATCTTCTCTGGCCTCACTGCAGAGACCTGTACTATTATTGCACATGGAGCAAAACCAACTAAAAACTCACCCAGAAATATCAAAAATTATGCAAAAAGAGTCCTACTCCAAGAAGTACAGACACTGACCTGAAAAGAAAGTTAAAAGTACTTTTTGCAAAAAAAGTACATTCCCATTTTTCAAGTTAGAGAAGATGGAGAGGCCTTGTTCAGGGGTGAACATCCAACACTGGATAAATTATTTTCTTTAACACATAAAAATTCCTTTCTAAAAGCATGCTCTGTTTTCAAATTCCTGCTGTGGATCCCTTTTAAAGTCCAAACAATCCAAGGGAATTTTTATAGCCCCTCAAGTAAAGATGGATGGAGAACACGTTAGAATGTAACAAAAAAATAGCACATGCATGATCTAACTCATCACACTTTTTAATTACTAGGCCATTAATAAAACCAGGCCTTTTCACAACAAAATTAAAATCATCTTCTCTCCATAAATCCACTTCTTTTACCAGGATAATGCCAGAATTCCAGAAAAAGCAGAAAATTTCATTTTGTGGAAAACAAAAACCAGAAAACTAATGCCGCAACAACAAAATCCAACTCGTGTTTGGCCACCACGTGTTTGGCATCAATATTCTGTAAATGACATAAGACCGGAGTTTTTTTTTTTTTTGCCTGCAAATATCAAGAACTCCAATTCCTTATGTGAGGCCTAGCTATACTTCTGCACAGACTTAGCAATGTTTGACAACTGGTAAAATGGGATTCGGACCAAAGCAAAGTGCCAAAGCCTGAGTGTACAGCAAGCCCAAAGTAAGGCATCCTGCTGAGGAAGCAGCACAGGCTGCACTTCTGACTGAGGCCCATAGCATCACACCCAGAGAGACCAGCCCTACAGCCTCCAGAGGGTGGAAAGCCACAGCCCTTCCCCACACCAGACTTCCAGGGGCAGAAGAGGCTGGAAAAATGAAGTAAAAACAGGGAGTCCCAGGAGACAAGGACACTGCTGTTCAGGGCTCGTTTCACAAGCCTGTGACCTGCCCCCATCTGACAGAGCACAACCCTCCTGAAGCAATAAATATTGACAAAAGTTTTGAGAGACATGTGTTGGGGAAAGGGCTGCTTTCACTGGAAAGTAGCCAAGCTGATAGCTCCCATATGGTGATATCATTACTAGTGCTTCCATATGGTGAAGACATTTCCTGCATAACCTCAAAATGAATAGAGAGGAGATAACTGTGGGGGAAGGGAAGGTCACAGGCCAGAACTCAAACCCAGGCCCCTGGATACAATCTCTCCCAAAAAAGACACCTATCCAGCACTCTCCCTTCCCTGAAAAAAAGCTGGGTACACACACAGCAGGACTTCAAGGACTCACAGAAATCTGCCTTCTACACCAGCCTCTGCTCACAAAGTAGATTTGCCACTAACTGCTTCCTCAATGTCTTCTACTTACAAGGAAGTTATAAGACAAAAGGACCAAAAAGAGATTGAGGCCTTCTGAGCTATTGCTGACACTGCCCCCCTGCACTCTGATGCAATAGAGAATTTCATGGATCCTCCTGTTTCACACTTATATTTTATCCTCAGCATCTTTCCCCTGGATTCTTCACTCTTGTTTTAAGCCCAGAAATAGAACAAGACATTTTCAAATTAACCCAGAGCTGCAGAGATCTTGGCTGCTTTTAAGGAAGACCTTGGAGAAGCAGAGCACACATTCTCCTAAAGCAGATGGGGATATAAGAAATTGATCTTCAGAGCTGTTATCTGCTGTGACTTTCTAGACCAAATAGTTCCAAGAGAATCTTACTTTAATATCTGGAAATTGGCCAAGGTATGTATCCATGGTCAGAAGTGCTTGATCCACCAGCTTCTGATGGAAATCTGTCCATAGGAGATCATTGTTCTGAAAAACAAAAGTCATGAGTTAACTATTAAGAACACAGGGCTCCACATTTCTGTTTTTCTATGTGAATGCTACAGCAAACAATCCTGGGCATTCAGAGCTCTTAAGAAACAGTAAATTCTTTGGAAAACTAATGATAAAGGATCTTGGCAGAAATGAGAAAGCCTGATGCTGCTAATTCAGGTGACCTCTCCAAGGACAAAATGCCTTTGAAACTCTTTCCCCTGCAATGTTAAACTCAAGTCCGTACAGCGGAAGGTGATTGCCAGGCTGGTTTTGCCTCCTTCTCCCAGCAGCTACAAAAAAGGGACACCTGACACCACAAGGCACCATTTTCTGGTTTTTGTTACAATACAGCTTCCTGGAGAATCATGAACAACAGAAAGCCACACTAGCAGTGTTCAGCCCTCACACCACCTGCCTCCACAGCCCAGTGCAGGACAAGGCATGCACCATGAGCTGTGCCCACTTTATCCTTGACCTTAGCTCAGGCACAGCAATTTCCTATCAACACCTTGGATTAGGTGAAAATTACCCCTCTCTCCTGTTTTTCCACTTGAACAAAGGGTTTTGGCTAAAACATTCAGGAAAAATTCCCACTTCATGCTTTTTATTTGGCAGGAGTAACTCTTCTCTCTCACCTGTCCTTTCACAAGCAAAATATGAACAAGGAATTAAAGGGGAAGGTGGAAAGCTGGAAATATTCTTGCAGACCCAAAGGGTAGCTACAGTTACTTCTCAGGATTCATGTCCCCTTTGATCATTCTGACTCAAATTTTCTAAAGGCTCAATCTCTCAAGGGGCACCACAGTGGCTCAGGAAAAAAACAAGGCCAACAGAGACTGTCAAGTCAAACCAGCTGAAATACAACTCCATTATTTACTGCAACAGCACTTCCTAATGCAAAGTTTCCATGTTAATGAAAAAACTGACCTGGAAATGTTCAGATTTTGTTTGAATTATCTGCTTTGAAGTCATTATTTCCTCGGCAAGATACAGATGTTATTTCAGGTGAGATTTTCTGCAGGGGAATCGAGGAGAAGGAAAGAATACTCCTTCTGCTCTCCTGTCTATTCCTTCACCACTTCTCCAATGGCACAGACAGCTGCAGATAAGCCCAGTCCTGCAGCCTCATAGCAAATGAATGCAGAGAGCTGAACTGCCACAGCTGCTGCTCAGCAGAACAGCTGAGCAAGAGAGCAGAGGGTGCTGCCTCCAGCTGGACCCACCCCAGGCACAGGGATCCACACTGCCAAATGGCAGGCTGTGCCCTGAGCTCACAGAAAACACCTGGGCAAGCTGCACAGACATCACCTCGCCAGGGATGACAACACCAGCAGTTTGGGGTGACACATGGCTCAGCCAAACAAGGGAACAACTGGAACAAGGCAGCTGGTGGCACTGCCATGAGGGGTTGTGGCAGCTACACAACTGGCTGCTCTGACTGCTTTAGCCATAGTTTTATCTGCCTCTTTCTCTTATATAGAACATAAGCAGTACACCCAGCTGGCCCTACTGAGTTTCTGTTGGAATCTTCTGTCCCCATTTAGCCACTCAGGGGAAACAAACAGCCTCTGGGCATAAGTGTACAGTTCTGTGTAATGTACAAGCACCTGGCAACAATCTCCTACAAAAATACTGGCCACATCCTTCCAGTCTTCCTTTCTTCATAGTCCTGAGTTTGTCTCCAATTCTTCTGCAAAGTCATATGCCTGAAGAAATGTGGTGAACAGACATAGCTTCCAAAGCTCATCTCTGCTGACAGAGCAAGTGTGGACATCTCCACATCCTGGACAAAGTCTTACCTCTGCTATTTTATTTGTGTCATCTCTCCCAGGCCAATCTGGCTCATAAACTTCCTGCAAACACTCTGTCAGCTTCTTGGAGGCCTCGTGCATAGCTAGGAAAGAAGAGGGAACTGTTCAGACAAAGAAGAAAATAATGTGTTCCTCACAATTTAACCTTTATCCTGAGGAATGGAGGCACAGGAGCATTAAAACAGATGCTGAGGTCTTCCTTACTAAATGTCTGACCCTTGATGACACAGAGATGGAAGGAGGGAGAAAGGAACTAAGGGTGCAATTGCATCAAGCCTTTCGTGTTCATCCTCCCCTAGAAGAACAGTGAAGGTCCATCTGCTAAGACACCACCAGGTGTTTGGCATCCCCACCTGACAAAGCTGCAACTCACGCCTGGGGAAACACCAGGGAGGGGAAGGCGGCAGAAATCTCACTGTGGAGGTAAGCACTAGAGGGGAACAAACCTCTGCTCGTGCAGACCTTACCTTTGACAGAAGCCAGGTAAGTTCGGAGGTCCTTCTGCAGCCTCGTGCCTTCGGACTGCGAACGGAAGGAGATCATTAGTTATTCCCTCAGCTAAAGAGAGGGTCTAAGAAGCACTCAAGCAATTCTAACTAAAGAAAACTGGTCTAGCAGACAGGCTACACACCAGTCCTATGATCACATGAAACTTCAAGATATCACATTTTTTGTATTTTTTTGCTCTGTGTCCTAGGAACTTCTAGGACTTTTGCAGCAAATGTAATCATAACTCCTCTCCTCCTGTACTCTCTTTGGGTCAGTTCCCAACACTTCTCCAGACCAGAAGACTTTGTTTGTAAAACTGGCCAGCTTTTTCCAATCCCTCATTTCCTTTGCTGATGGCAGGAGGAAAAGAACAAATGTGAACTCATCCAGAACTTTCGAGGCATGGAAAATAATTTGGGCCATGTGCTGGAAGCAGATGGATTTCTCACAAAGCTGTGCTATCATTGCCACTTCAACAGCTGGGCAGATTTAGCCACTGCTTAGAGAGCACAGCTGCACTGGGAGCACAAAGGATCTCAGCATGAGCTCAGTTGAGACAAGAGGTGCCTGAGTGGTGGGGAGAGCTGATGGGAAACATCTGCTTTTGAAGTCAGTAGCTCTGAGGCAGCTGTTGAAGATGTCCTGTGAGTTCCCTGTCTGTGGAGTTCGCTTCAGCTGTCAAAATTCATTATGCTGGGGTGCCCCCACAATGGGGCACAAACTGGGAAGGAGGAAGAATGACAGCAGGCTGTGAGGTGCAGTGGTCTCTTTTCTGCAGTCTTGTTTTGCAAAAGATATGCAAAGTCCCACCAATGGATACATTATCATTCTGCAGTTGTATCATTTTTAAGAATAACTAAATTTCAACTCACAATTTGGAGGTTATCAAAAACTATCAGCAGGGAAGGTCCTCTGCAGAACTTGCCCCCTACACACTTGGGCACTGCAATGTCTGGAGCAGTAACATTCAAGACTGTAGCATCTAAAATCAGAAGCCACTTCTAAAATTGTGTCCATGCTTGCCCTAATCCTGCCACAGCAGCAAATGACACAAGCCAAACTCAGAACTCTTCAAGTCTCAATACCCAGTTCCAAAGCCATGGAGACAAAAGTATCCTCTGAGCAGAAAACCAGCACCACAATTAAATGTCTAATCAATATTTTTAGATAGATCACCTGAAAAACCTACAAGTCAGGGCTGAAAACTGGAGCATGCAATTGCAGCAATGCAGAACCAGCCTTCTGTGTTCTCCAGGATCCTCACCAGTGGCGCTGCATCCTGCAGGTGCAGTGGTCTCAGTCACCTCTTGCTGATGTTTAAACTCAGCTGATCCCTGTCATCATGGAGTTACCTAAGTCTCCTAAAAGTACTCAGCCTGACAGAGAGAGCAAACAGACTTGACAGCCTGTAAGATCTGCAAGCAGAAAGATTTTCAATGAGAGACCCGTGTTCAGAGTTTTGCTCTGAATCCTGTTTTCCCAGCTCCCCTAGCTACCTGTGGTTCCTGTCCAGCTCCTTCTCTGGCATTTCTGTAGATTTTTTCTTGTCCACCAGTAAAACAGCTCCCTTGCCACAAAGGCTTTTTAAAAATTATTTTAAGCATTAATGCTTTCCCATAAAACTTTGGGGTAACTTAAAAGATCATTGCTTTCTCTCTATGCATGCAGCACCTGCTTTCTTCAAGCAGCCTACAGTGAGCTGTCAGGTAATGCTACAATTCTGCATAAATCATAGAATCATTAAGGCTGGAAAAGACTTCCAAGATCCCTAAGGCCAAACTTTGACTGAATATCACCATGCCCACTAAACCAGTGCCACGTAAATGTGTTTTCCCAATACTTCCAGGAATGGCTTCCCTGAGGAGCCTGTTCCATGCTCCCTCCAAAATACCTCTCACAATGCAGCTAGACACTGTCAAGTACTATACAAAACAGAAACTTTCAACATTCTTGAGTGCACATCTAAAAGATGCTTCTTAAATCGAACAGTAAAAAAAGTAGGGAAAAGAGTCAAATGGAATCAGAAAAACAAATCCACTTCCCAGTTATCAAAGAGTTGAAAGGTGTACAGAGGGAAGTTACAGAGGTATGGCTCAAGATGAAGATGTTTAAACACACGAGTGCCATCTTGTTTGAGCAGACACTGCCACACTTGCAATCACAGTGCAATTCAAGCCCATGAGCCTACAACACAACAAAGTACAACATGAAGGACAGATGGATATTTAAAAATAAAAGTGCTATGATTGGAAGGCTGGAAGACCTCTCTCTCTTCCCAAAGACCTAATGAACCACCTATTACTTACAGCTCTGTGAAACAAAACCACAAAAGTGGTTTGATACCTTTCTGTGCTTTCTTATCTTGAACCCAAGCCCTAGCTAAATATGTGATTTTCTGTAGAGCTGCTTCTTGGTAGTAGACAGGTTTCCTAAAACTCTTTTTCCCCATTCTTAAAAAGGAATTATTTCATCCTAATATTAGACTGCAACCCCTTTACATAACCTCTCTGGTTTTGCAGTTCTAGTGGGAAGGATTACCAGCAGGGATGTTTGACACCTGAGGGGGCAGGAGGTAATGTCCTGTTCCAGATTAGATTAATGCAGGGCTGGAAGAACAGACGGTGTAATTACAGGGAGGAGAAGCTCTGAAACAACAGCTCCAGGTAAGCCCCCACTCAGCAAAGCTTTAGAACTGTTAAGACAGAGCATGAACAACTGGAGGAGAAGCTCCATCCTGGGGTACCAGAGAGAGGCTGTTAAGCTTGTTTTGCCACACAGGGCTGAAATGGAAACTGCTGGGTATGAAAGGTTCCTGTCAGGGAAGAAACCCTCTCTCTGAGCTACTGACTGCAATGGGATCCTACTTGTGATAGCAAAGGTGCAGTCCCCACTGCCTGCCCTGCAGCAGGAGCTGTGCCCAACACAGTGTGGTGCAGGCAGAGGTGGGTGCAGCCTGTGCCAGCAGCAGCTTCCCTCTCTGTGTGCTTGGTGTGACAGGCCAGAAACCAGCCCAGAACTTCCACACAAGTGGCAGCTCATGAAGGGTATCAAAAGCCAGCAGCTCTGCCAGGCAGAAACACACACAGTGCCAGGGGTAAGAGCTGCCACCAGCCTCACACTGTCCCTCCAGCGAGTACTTCAGCACAGGGCAAGAGAACCCAAAGCCTGGCACACCTCAGGCAGCAGCTGAGCTGCACCTTTACAGGAGGACTTCTGCTCTCAGGTCAGCAAGGACAGTATCTGGGACAGATCCTTATGCCAGTGACTGAATACAAGTGACACTGGGAAAGGGAAGGAGGAGGGAACCTTCAAATGGACATTTGGGAAGGTTAGTAGCCAAAGAATCTCCATGAGGGAGTAATGAGGGGCAGTTCTGCTGCCTGTCAAGCCTTCAGGAGACACAGGCAAGCCCTGCACCTGCACGGCTGTGTCCAGCTCTTTTGCCACAAAGCAAATCCATCCGAGCCAAACAGTTCATACCATCCAGGGACCTCAGAGAGGTGCTCTTATATGAGCCTAATGGACAGAGAGTTAGAGAGTGCAATGTCCTCCCTTATGTACACTCAACCACTATTTGAGAGAACCACAAATATCTTGGTTGAAAATGATTGCTTTTTAGACCTGCACTCCATTCCTCAACAGACCACACATAGAAACACGTGTCAAAGTGGTCCAACACAGTCATTAGAGTCAGAGGAGCCTCCAATCAGCCAGTGAACAAGGTCACTGCCTGCTCACACCCTAGCCAGTTCCACAAGAGAGCAGCGCTGCTCTGTCACCAGCCTGCAGCAAAAGGTCAGCTTCCCTCCAGATTTCCATTCCCCACTGGAGCAGAGTTTATAATGAAAGTTCATAGAACTCTCAAAGATAACTATGCTACATACACCTTATACATATAAAAATATAAAGAAGTGTGTATATATGTATATATAGCTGATTTTTTATTCTCCTAGCCCTCAGCTCTGGATATCCTAAGAATCCAGCTAACTCACACTCATGGTTTGCCCTGTAAAACAGGCACTGTCTACATTTATTTTAGTAATAGGAAAACTGAAGGCCTAAGCAAAGCCAGCAGACCTCAAGCAGCAAATGCAGAGCAGCCTCCAGCTTCTTTAATTATTTGGGGAATTTAGTTCATGGTCTGCTCCACAAAACAGGGGAAAAGAATTCAGATGTGAGGAATACAAGATGCAGTGCTGCTTTAACAGGCTCCTCACTGCACCACTGGAACTCATGGCTTTGGAAATTGAAAAAGCCACCCCAGAGAGTCACATCTAGCAATCTGGATTTGAGGTTTTTTTTTTTTATTTCTCATTTATAAAGGTTATTTCTTAATTGCTTAAAAATTATACCCAAAAAGTCACATCTGGTAATATCATGTTGTCAGAAAGCAGTTAAAATGTATTGTGCAGTGTACAAGAGAATATCATTGCTGGACATGCTGCATGAACTTCTGGAGCAATAGCCACTATTGCTGCCAAGAGAACGAGCATTAGTGTCCAGGAATCTGCAATCAGCTCTGGTTACACATAAGTCAAAGCCAGACTGAAGGATTTTCATTACATTCAGCTGTGGCAAATCCCTACTCAGCTGGTTTTGCGACACAACCACATCTGCTGAGTCCCCACAGACATGATGCAGCTGCCACTAACAGCTCTAGAAAAAGGTCCAAAATGTGTCAAGCCACAAAAGAGTAATATTTCTTCAGCGCCACCTGAGCTAGGCTGTGGCACACACTTCCTGCCACAAAACAGAAGCAATGCTTCCCCAGACAACAAGCACCAGCAAAATCCACAAGGTAACTGTGTTTTCCCTTCTGGGAGGCTGAAGGTTCTAGATAAAAAGTAAAACAAAGCACACCCAGTTGAAGATTGAAACCTACTGCTGTGGAAGTAGGAGGGTGGGGAAAAATTGCTACACTGTTGAAATATTTCTGCGCCCTAAAATATTGGGATGAGGCAGACAAGCAGAAGAATAATGACTCAGGCCTGACACAGTGATTGTGCAAGTATGGGGAAGAAGTCAGATTTAGGTCTTAGCCACGGAAAGATGTTCCTTTTTCACCATTTGCTTTCTTTTTCTCTTCTGCCCTACACTGTGCTTAGGAAACTGAAACTGCCTTGTTCCATTTTATTTTTTTATTTCTAATCTGTTTCCCAACCTATCCTTCATTCAGGGACACAATGTTGCTCTTGTATCTCCACTTCCAGCAGGGCAGCAAAAATTACATTACAAAGCAGCTGCTAACTGAAGAAAGTGTCCACCTTGAGCTATTTTTTTTTCCCTAAAATTGGGTCTAGAACAACTATTACTTTTACTGATCTCTTCACTCTCGTGCCCAGTGACAGGACTGAAGAAACAGGATAAAGCTGAGGCAGAGGAGATGTAGGTTGGGTATCAAGAAAAGGTCCTTCACCCAGAGTGTGGCTGGGCACTGGGACAGGCTCCTCAGGGAAGTGCTCACAGCACCAAGCCTGGCAGAGTTCAGGAAGCGTTTGGACACTGCTCTCAGGCACACGGTGTGACTCTTGGGGTGTCCTGCACAGGACCAGGAGTTGGACTTCAGATCCTGATGGGCCCCATCCACCTCAGCATGATCTATGATTGCCTCATTGATTCCATGAAAGGGACCCTGGAAGTCACAATGTCATTTCTTGTAAGTGAGAAGTTACGAGTTACGGGTCACCTCAATAGGCCTATGTCATTGTTTAATTTAATTTAATGGCCTTTAATTACAGTGTAGCAGATGACTGGAGGCTAACACTGAAACCCAGGGTGCGTTTACGTATTGGCAATTATCTTACCAGCTGTTTATTGAAGTTTTGCACACACTGTTCAAACTGCTCATCTTTTGTTTCATCTGCTTTACCAAGCTTCTGAAGGACCTGCAGAGAGAGGAGAAAGGAGACTTCAAACACAGATACAGCAAAGCAGAGAAAGAAACAGTTGCACATTTTTGGTCTTGAGGCCAAAGTTAAAAAGTCACTCTTATTCTTCTGCTCAAGATTTTCAGAATATTTTTCCACACAGTCATAGTTTGAAAACAGATTTACAGACGAGTCAGGAAGAACTCGGACCTCTTACATTCTGCTGTACTGAAGAGCATGGCTGAGGCTTCTCTTTCACTGATCTAATGTTTTTTGCAGACAAGGCAACAGCAATCCAGTTATCTCCTGAACCAGCAAGACACAAACCACATCCCTAATATGCCCTGTGTTGTGCAGTTACACTTTTCCTGATCTAACACTCATGTCTAGTACAGACAGGGTGGGGCTCTGCTCCCAGAAGCACAGGATTGGCCTCAAACAAGAGAGCTGTGCAGAGATCTCAGGGAGAGAGGTTGGCTGGAGCAGTGAAACTCCCACCTTCTTTCCACCTTTTCTCACTACGCACATGTTTGGCAAGAGTTGGCTGCCGAGAGCCACTGGGGACCTCACACCATTAATCTGTGCGACACTCAGTCCAAGTGTCACTTCTGAGAGTGTCAGCTGCCACCCCCCTGCACAGCACAGCTCCACACAGTCTGTAAAAAAATCCTTATCAGACTACTTCTCTTATCACCCTTCCCTCCTAGTTCCCTCTCCATGCAGCTAAGTGGTTTGCTCCCAGGCTTGGAACAAAACAGCATTTCATGTTCTGGGCTGGCAGGTACATTCACAAGAAGTCTGGGAAAACCTGTGGAGGAGGGCAGCAGCTATTTGCCATGCCCCAAGAAACTCCAGCTGCAGGGAGACTAGGATATACCCTGTAATTGGTAAGGCTGATTATATCATCTCTCCAAATCAAAACTAAAACCTAACCATGCAAAAAAAAAACCCAAAAAAAAAAACCAAAAAAACCAAAAAAACCAAAAAAACAAACAGCCTTGTTACCAGTAGACAGTGAAACCAAAGAAAAGCCCACCCCATCCTCAGCCACAGGAGGTTTTGGTGAGCCAGAGGTGAGCTACAAAGGAAGCACCTCAACAAGCAAGGCAGCCCTGTCTGGGAAGGGCATGAGTGCCCAAGGGGCAGAAAGCACTGGAAAGCTGGAGTCCCCCTTGCTCTGCTGTGCACAGCAGAACAGCCCTTTACCCACAGACCCCAGCTATAAGTTTCCCCCTTTTGGGGAAAAGGGCATTAAGGCAAAAAAAGCTGGTCCCTGTAACTGACACCAGGTCTTCAGGCAGACCATCAGTAACTGTTCCCAGACTGAGGGACTGCCAGAGAGCCACGACAGTCACCCAAACCAGATTCTTCAGAACACAGAGAGAATTTTTCCCCTGCAAGGCAGGGATCAGTCTTTCATGATTAGTCCCCAAAATGAAATTGAAAAGAATCATGCAACACAATGTAGAATAGAATACTTTCAATTTGAAGTGACCTACAACAATAATTTAGTTCAACTGGCCATGTACCTACTGGCCCATTCTCATGGCTTTTTTATACTGTTGAGGGGGAGAACACCTGTTATGCCTGTTTGGCTAATCTCAGTTTCTCTCTTCCCCATACATGAATGGATATTCCCATCTCACCCCTGACCACAGTAACTGTAGCGGAACATGGGATAAATCAGTGCAGTCATACAGCATCCAGCTCCTAAATCCCCTTATTTCAGCTGGGATTAAATGTCTAGGAGGGAATCACTGTTTTTCATTCTCCCTCTGTTCAACAGCTTCTCTTCACCTCCAGAAATTGCTGAGGTATTCCAGTGTCAGCAAAAGGAGGGAAAAGGACACACAAAGAGTGTCCCCTTTGTCACAAAGAGTTGAATCAAGGACCACCAGATTTTTGAGTACAACTCTCTACAGCTCAAATGCCAACAGCAAACACTGCAGCCACAAATGCCTAATGTGCTTGGTAAATCTGTCTACACAGCAGGACATACATGGCATGAATATTCCCTTTTTCCTCACAAGCCCTTGGCACAAGAGCTTGCTGGAGAGAGAAGAAGCAATGTTATTTGTACTGGCAGAGTCCTGTACACCAGACACTGGTGTCTCCTGTGCCCACTCACTCTAGCAAAGGGGAGCACATCCCATAGCAGCACTGCTGCTGAGGTCACACGTTCCTCTGCCATGCCAGCAAGAGACAAGGATTCAGTATGGCCTCATCCTTCTCATCTAGTAGTATCTCCTCCAGATTTTGTTCAGCTGCACTCCCCTAAGCTGTCAGATGTATGGAACAGGGGTTTCCCACCTGCTGGGTGACTTTCTAGGCATCCTAAGAGCAGGCACACCAATAGCACCCATGACTGATAACAAAGTATGCAAGTTGTAAATTCCAAAGCAGAATTTCCTTTTCACTCAATGTGCAGATCAATAGAATTACTGGAGATACAAAGGAGATTTTTACAGGGCAATGCATCTGTCTGGCTATTCAAAAGATGTGATGTTTTCAGGCCTGGAGGGGAGGGAAGGAGAGCATTTAACTGGGAGGAATCTGGAGTATGTCACCAGGGTCAAAGACTTAGAACAGCCTCAGTGCTTCCTGGTGCAAAACACTGAGCAGCACTCACAGCCTATTCATTATGAGCCACATGCCTGCTTCCATTATATCCAAGGAGTTAATTTTCAGTTCTACAGCCCCTTGAGGAACATGCACACTTAGTCTGGGATCATCTGGCCTGCTGTAAGAGGAAAGCTCAGGTGAGGAGCAGCTCTGAATGGGGAGAGAGGAAGTAAGAAGCAACCCTGTGTGATTCCACAGTGGTGACAAGGGGTGGGTGAAACAGATGACTTGGGGATGCCTGCAGAGAAACAAAGCAAGGAAAACAAAACCCGGTACAAGAGAAAGCCTGTAGGAAGTGAATCCCTGGCTACACAAAAAAAAAAAAAAAAAAAAAACAAAAAAAAAAAAAAAAAAAAAAAAAAAAAAAAAAAAAAGCCATTGTTGCTTCCTACACTACTCCCCATGTGGTAGATGAAGGCTTGTGCCCCATGTCTGCTGGCCCTATGGACAAGCCCCGCCATACAATGATCTCTTTTTTTACCTGCTATGATGCAGCAGAGAGACAAAGCCCTGGGCTGCAGCAGGACAGTGGTTATCTCCTCACAGTGCTCTCCCTCATAACCAGATCTGCCCCACACCAAGAGCCCAGAGGTCAAACCCCAAGTCATCTGAGCAGCACAGAGCACGGCGCCTCAATGCTGGCCCCCAAGCCTACTCCCAGCTCCCCCATCAAAGAGCTGTGCTGGCAAGTCATAATAACAAATCCCTCTGGACTCCCTGAACCAGGCAGGATGGAGCAGCTGGCCCTGGGTGTGCTGCTGACTGCAGACATGTCTGTGCTCCCTGCTAATAACCCGTGAGCTCAGAGGACAACTCCCCTCCCCAGGCTGGTGGGTGCCGTCATAGGTCAGGCTATTCCGGGTGAGCTGCGGCTGCTCCCTCCCTTCCCCTGCGACAGGTTTTAATCCTCCAGCTCACTGCAAAGCCAGATAAAGTTCGGATGGAAACTTCAGGCTCTTTGATAGCTATTAATGGAGCAGATTTACCAGGGTAGGAGACAGGACTCCAGCGCAGCTCCCAAATCTCGGGGCGGATCAGAGACGGTGTGATGTGTCAGCTGCTGTCTGGCGGCAAACCACACCAGAAGCGGGCATGGATCTGGCATTTAAAAGATTAAGGAGCAACCATGGCTTGGCTCCTTGGTCTGCCCTTGACCTCAGGAGTCCTGGCCCTGCAGAAGGATAGGGACCATTTCAAGATGGTGCAAGATAGGGTGAAGGAGGGAATACTTTATCTGAATCCCACAGAACACCTGGTGAAATGGATTTCAGAGGAGGCTCTAGTGTTGCTGTGGGTTTCAGTCTTGATTTACTATGGTAGTAGTAAATTGGTTTACTATGATTTATTGATTTACAGTCTTGATTTACTGTGACAGGATGGGGCTGTCATCCCAGACAGTGTTTTTGGCCTCAGGCACCAGGTATCTTTTCCAGTGTTTCTCAGAAACCAGGTCTCTTCTAATAATTATAGCTAGACCTGCAGATGCTCTGCATACACTAAGACCAACAGGCACAGACCAGCTACTGTAGAACCTCCAAAGAGAGCCAAATTCCACCCATGGAGCCTCAGTCTTTCCTGCATTTGAATAAAAGCAACAAACAAAACAAGAAAACTCAGATTTGCAGGTTCTCCCCAAAGACCATTAGATTCACACAATGACTGATCATTACCTAAATACCACAACTTTGTACAACTCAAAAGAAAGCATCTTATCTGGCTGCAGTTTATCCTTTTTTTCTCAGGTTTGTACAGGTGGAAACGTTCCTGAAGGGCAAGGCCCCACACTGATTAGCACAGAGTCTCTGCTTCAAGCACTGGGTGGGAAGGGAATGGAGATCTGGACATCAGCCCTGTGACCACCAAGTTCTGATATAGAGCAGCAATCCCCAGTAAGCACAAACACTTGCTGGCAGTGCAGCAGCTGTCAGCATCAAGAAGTATCAGACCCAACTAAAATGCAATTCTGCTTTGCTCAAAAAAGCAACTGCAACCACATTTATGCTTTCTAATAAGTATATGCCAGCTGCTTAATGCAGCCACAGTCCTCAATCAGCACTTTCCCTCGCTCCCTTTTGAAATATCAATGCCACAACACAACAAAAGCCCTGAAACCCCAAATATTCTCAACAAACCCCATGTAGACTCATTATGTGAACCAATAAGCTAGAAAAAGTCTACTTTCCATGGCATATGGGTCACCCAGGCCAAATACCAGTTTAGGGAATGCAAGTGATGAGCACTAAGGCAATAAAATAAATGCATTTATTTTGTGGATCTCAAACAAAGCTAAGTCTGGCTCTGAAACATCTGAATTTAGAGTGGTCCAGCCTTGATGAAGGGGAAGTCACTAAGCCCACAGCCAGGGAATTTGAGCCCTACAAGTCCACATCTTACTCCCCCCACAGTATAGAGAGGGGCTGCACTTGCATCTTACTGACACGGGCCCACTGCCCCTAAATCACTCCATCTCCGGACCTCTCCACCCCTTATCAACAACACCTCTGACTGTTGCTGTATCTGCCAACTCCAGTGCACAATCTCCAAGTACCAAATGGGCACTGAGCCACTAACTACTGTGACTAATTTTGAATTGCAATAAATTGGCATGTGTCAATGGGTCAACTAGCAACAGAACAAATAGACCTTTGATCTCGGGCTGCTGCCTGTTATCCCATGGAAGACATTCTACTCGAAAGAGGAGGAGAAGAAAATAGTGTCCAAGTCAGATGGAAAGCACAAAGCCATGTAACTTAATAAGGTACAAACAAAGGAAGTTTCATAAGCTTTTTTAAGCCTCATTTCTTCCGTCCCCAGATGCAAAGTGACTTGTTCACTGAAGTAGATTTGTGCTCATGGAATACTTTGGTTATTGCATTCAGATTTGGAGAGAAAAGCATGAGCAGCAGTGGGAATCTGCTCCCCCTCCAGCCCTCCCCAGGAAAAGGGCATGTCCTCCTGCCCTCCATGCCTGACTCCAGGCTGGTTTTAGGGACAGCCTGGCTTTCCTCATGCAAGCCTGACACAATTAAGTCTTTGAAAGAAAGAACTGGACAAAAGAAGATGGGGGTGGAGAGGAAGAAACTCCAAACATATTAATGCTTAATTTTAAATTGAGGAAATTATTCCCATAGCTGAGCAGTCACCAAGGCCCTTGGATCACCGGAAGATGGGAAAGGGCAATGTCAAACTTGGCACAGAGCAGTTCTTGTTTGCTTCTTACTTGCTAACAAGGTTCAATAGATCCCTCAAAGACAGGACATTGCCTCTGCTACAGAGCCAAGTGTTGGGAAATGAGGGTCCAATACTGCATTTTGTTAGCAACTTCCTGAATGACATGGAAAAGCCATGTCTAATGTCACACCCATCCAGCTGTAAGGAGGTGTTTGGTCAGCATGTCACAGTCACCAAATTTATCTCTGGCATTTCCAGCCGGCAAATCAGAAAGAGGAACAGAGAGATGAGATGTCCAGTTTTCAGTGCTCAGCTCAAGGCACACCGAGGTTGATTTTCACAGGTGTCCCTATAGTTAAACTAGTGAGAATTTGCATGCTTAGAGCCATATTCTAAAACACAAACGACTAAAAAGATTATTTTCTGTACACATCCCCCAAAAATGTTACCAGTAAGGAACTGAAATCATTAGGATAGATTGCATGAAAGTCCTTTGCTAATGATAGACTTTAAGACAAGCATCCCAATTGTGATTTAAGCCAGAATCTCACTGTGCAAAGGGGTCAGACCTTGTAAGGCCTTTCCAAAGCTATTCTTTCCCAAATTCAGAAGATGACAGCTTCAATGAAGGCCAATCACTTGATCTCCAAACAAAGAGATCAAAAAGATCTCATTCGTTTTTCCCTACAATACAAAGTGTAACATAAACCCAAGTGTGACTAAATACTAACAACATGCACAGCCAAATAAACAGTATATATGTCAAAAAACCAGCACCTTCCCTAAATAGCACTATGTTTAAAAATTTCTGTTGGAGCCAGTCATGCTGCATTGCCTTGTAGGCTCATCTCAAGTGTTCACCTCTGACAGCTGTTAAAACAGCAGCCACACCATGACCTGCACCTTCAGGACACACCTCTCAAGTTTAACATGACTCAGTGCGGTCATATTACTATGCCTTTCATGCTTCGTCCTTCTCTCTCAGTCTGTAGTCAATACAGAAAAAAAAAAAAAAAATCAAGTTCCAGTTTTCTCACTTAGAATTATTTCCTGGAAATCCTGCTTCCCTGTAATGGGCTCAAGAGAAAGTTCATGGCAACAGGTTTCACCAGGCTGAAGTCAGTATCTTAAAATACACAGGACTTCAAGTGTCCTAAGACCATAGGTGACCAAAATGAGAAGAATCAGGTAAAATCCCAGTTTTTGAACATTCCTCCCACAGCTACCTCTCTGGCTGTTCCTGCACCCTGGAGCTCAAGATGCTGTCCTCCATGCTATTGCTGGAAAACTCCTGACCTGCCAGGTCAAAATTGCTATACCCATAGGTAGAACCCTGTGCCCAAGATAAAAAGCCCTCTTGGACATGGGGCTAGAAGCCCAGTTAATCTTCTACCCCAGGAAAATGGCCAGGATTATTTTAATTTCCCTGGTTACCTCTTCTCCTCTTTCTACTACTCTCAGAACCTGCTGACCTTATTCTCTGTCTCAACATGACTTACATCCCTGAGGACCCACATTAAAAGCATCTTTGTTTTTAGAGTAGAACCTAGGACACTTTCTCCCCAGGCCATTCCCACCCTACTGACAGTACTCAGCTTTTCCCAAAGCAGGTACCAAACACTTTACCTTCAACCTCCATGCTATGATCAAATCACTTATCTAAAATGGGCTTTGACATTTCCCTGCCTTAATGCCACTCTGGGAACTTAATTCCCACTCTGGGAAGCCTTTGGTATCTGCTAACACTGTCTCTAACTGTGCAATGCTTTAAAAAAAATGTTCATAGTCCTTTACATTATTGCAAGGCTCACTGCTACTTCCCACAGAGTGAGGCCACAGTAAGTGGGATGCCTTGAGCCTTGGCTTCCCAGAACACAGCAGTGACACTTGTGCAGGTCAGAACTCCAAACCAAAAGGCACAGTAAGTTCTGTACAGCTAATCTGTGCTGATTCTAGTCTCATACAGACTCATTAAGGAAAAAGATAAAGATGACATTCGAGTGTACACAAAGCCCAGGGTCTCAGTCAATTTTCTGCAGCATCAGCTTTGGCAAAAAGCCTATAAATAATCAGCTCTTTGAAGAAATGTGCAAGCTCTATATGCATTCCCTTGCTTTTACTTCAGACAAGCACTTTCAGTGGGAAAAAAAATGTTCATATTTCTCTTTAATGGCTCCAGTTGAGTTCTAAAGAAAAAAAAAACCACACAAAAAAAGTACAAACTTAAAAAAACAAAACCACAAACTCAAGAGCTCCCCATTATCACTGAGATATATTTAAAAGCTCTAAGCTCATTATTCCATCTAAAGTGTTAATCAAAGTAATTTTTTAAATAAAAGAAAAGCCACAAATAGAATTGTTCCCTTAACAATAGTATGTCCTGCATTTTTTATTAGCTGTCCTAGGAAGAGCTTAAAATTTGCTTGCAAGGATCTTAAAACTGATAGCGTAGAAACCTTCTTTTATTCAAGACCCTAAAGTAACACTGTCTCAGTGGTCAATAGTGAAAAGACATTTCTGAACAAATTAGCAGGTTTTTCAAGTCATATGACCAGTCCCCAGATGTTCTTCCATCTAAGAACAGGTTGCCAAGCACAAGCTTTCTCCTTCCAGCAACAACTCTTGTGAACACATCTGCATCAAGCAGATTTACTCTGTTAGATGGACCCTGAACTTGGAGATCTTTAGAAGGAAGATACCATGAAGAGATTAAGTCAATTCCACCTGGTTGGCCTGACAGCAAATGCTTTCATCTTGGCAAAGACAAGATCCAGAATGCTTCACCGTTTTCTTCTAAATGCACAAGGTGAAGAACATTCACCACACCTGTATCAGGTACAATACAAATGACATTTCTTGATTGCACCATTTGAGAAGAGGGCCCTTCCACATTTCACTGCCTACATCAGGTATGGATTTCCCAGCAGTGTGAAAGGAGATGCTGTCCCCATGCTACCAGTCACGTATGTTCCCACAGCAGGCAATGACAGGAGGAGTTCAGCTGCCCCTCTTCCCAAAGGATCACAACTTTGTCCTCCACATAAAGTTGTACAGACTTCTCAAGTATCTTTTTCTTTCGTGGAAGAAGATGCCAAGAGCTGCTGAGAGTCCAGCTCAGCTGACATTAGCACAGGGCAGCAAGGGTGCTGTGCTGAGGTTCTGTCACACCAGCACCAGACAGCAGGGACTGCTGAGTGTCTGCATCTTGTGAGTTGGGCAAATGAAGCCAAAGTGGGAGAGGCACCTCAGGGTGCTTCTGCTTTTTTTGTTTTGCTGTTTTTTAAAGAGAGAGGGCTCCTTCATATGCTAAAGCAGCAGCAATTGTTTGCTAAATCCTTAAACACTGTACATGGCAAAGCATGCTGTGCTCTGGTTATCAACTCAGCCACTTCTGTCCTTCACAGTTTCCCGTTCTCAGATATCCAGATCTGGTTCAAGCTCAGCAGCTTTTATTTTTGACTGCAGTCTCAGAGCTCAGTTACCAGCCTTGGACAAGATGGTTCTGCTCAGCTTCATGCTGGAAGGGTGTCGACAGATGCTGAATATATTATGAACAAGTGGACATGAGCTGTCACTCCCTAAGGAGAAGAAAATGGCACACTGAGGAAATTTGGTCACTATAAATCAATTGGAGGGGGGTCTGTTAAAAGATCCTCAGATTGTTTTTATTCCTGCTGTGTACCATACATTCATCAACATTAAAACAGGTCCATGAAACAACACAGGAACAACAACTTAAAGCTACTGCAAAGTACTTCAAGGAAAGGATTCTGCAGCTAGAAATGGCTCAAAACGTCTCTTCATTTGATGGAGTGTGGTGGAAAGAAAAAGTATTTCCTCTTTTTTGTCCAAACAAGGCAGTAACAATCATAGATATCTTTATAGATAGATAGATATCACAGATATCTGTATCTATAGATGTAGATATATTTTCACGCATATCTTTATAGATGTCACATGAAATGTCTAGGGATTTTAGTACTATCCCATACACAGCTACTGAAATAACAAGATTCATCAACCAGCAGAACTCAGTACCTTTCATTCACAGGAGTGTTCATGGACCAACTCTTCCCTCTCACCCTGGTACTCCATGCCCCAAAAAATCCCAAATCCAGGCAAACAGGATTGCTGATTACAGCATCAGCACAGCTGCAAAAGCTTGGTCTGCTGAGTATCATCATTCATCATATGCAACCTCAAGGCAGAAGGCCTTTCTTGTTCCAGATTTGTTTACAGGGGGATCCCAACCCTGGAGCTTTACTCTTCAGAAGTGCAGCAGTACTAACACATCATCACACTAACAAGAATGAAAGTGGACCATGTGTCCAGCTTAGCAAAGGGCAGAAGGGCTGCAAAGCACACATAACTGAAAATCCTCAAGTCTCTAGAGACAAAAGATGCAGCTCACGCCACAAATATCAAGTGACAATGGATAACACTGCTAGCACTGCTTACATAGGTGTAGTTTTGCAAACTTGAAGAGCAAGGACTAAAAGAAGTGGAAACAGAGGGTCAAGCTATGCATTAGCTGAGGACATTTCTGGCTCAGCCATCACTGGACAAGGATCTGCTCCTCTCTTCCTGTGCTTGAAGATCCAAATAGACCACACTTCCCCTGATAGTCCTCATCCTTCAAGGCCACCTCTGTTCTTTTGGTCTAGCCTGCTGTGGGAGGCAGGAGAATTTCTGTCTTGCAACAAGATTCATTAACAGGGACCCTTCTGAAAGAGTAACAGGGATACAAGGCAAGAAATGAAATCTCAGCAGCCAGCTAAGACCACATGCTATTTCCAGATGGCTTATGGACATACACCCACAAAACATGTTATTAGCTGCGCACAGGTGGGGCTAAGGCTACCAGCCAACTCTAAGTTCAGCTTGCCCAGAAAACCCAAAACCACAGTCATACTGACAGCCCCAGAGTTATGAATATTTACCACACACTTCAGGAAAGCAAACCCAAAGTGCCAAAATAGGTAATAACCTTTCAACACTCTGGTATCTTAAATAAGAATCTACAGCAACTAGTCCATGAAAATCCATGAAGGTTTATCACCTCCCTCTTTCACATTCAGACATGGTTTGGAATTCCTGTTACATTTTCATTTGCAGGCAACCTCCCCTGTTTTTGTATCTTATTAAGCACACACATACAAATACAAAATCGCCACCTAAACTTAGACAGAGAAGTTAACTCTGCTGTAAATGTCACTGGGTTTAAGCCTTGGCTGGGAGGAGAACAAGTTTGTGTTACTGTCAATCAAAACCAGGCAGAGACATATTGCTGTACCAAACACCATTGTCAGCTGTCTCCCCCAAAGCAAACACAGAGTCTATTCTCAGAATCTGAGAGCCTTTGCTGTGGCAATTAATAACCAGGGAACTGTCAACAACCTGCAGCTCTCCCAAAGCCCAGCCCCACATGCCTGCACTTCATGTTACAGCCTCACTTGGAAAAGCCTGAAATTTCAAGTGGATTCACAGAAAACAAGAATGTTTTATATATGAATCAATGCAGCTGCCCCTGGTTTGCAGAGCAGCACACATGAGTGGACTGAGCCAAGCATGGGCTCAGTTCACCTGCATCATCACTCAGGGAGTGACACAAAGAGCCAGCACTTGCTCTGCACCACCCCAGCCACATCCTATTACAGAGTGACACAGACGCAGCCTGGCACTCACAATCTCTCCAAAAGGGCTCACTGAGAATCTAAGATCCTCTAGGAAAGTGGTGGATACTCAATAACCAGGGAGCAAATCCCTTTGCTTTTATTTGATTCCAGCTTTGTGGCAGTGCTTGTGGACAAAACCAGGCCCACTCACTTTGTTTTGTATTTAGTATATGAAAGTGTGTAAAGAAGGGATGTCTTATACACTGCAGACTTGAAATTTCCAATACAGACCTTTTAAAGCAGAGCAGAGACAGTACCTACAGAAAGAGTAACCAGAAGGAAGATATGATTTATGGCTTTCTGCACAGAGCAAAGCTGGGCAATACCTAAAGGAGGAGAGTTACACCATCCCTCGCTTTGGTCCCTAGGCTGGAACTATAGCCACCAGTGCCTGAGCACTCCCTGCTCACCACATTACTTGTATTTCTGTTTATCCACTAAAAACCAGCTGTATGTCTAAAAAGATCACCATTCTGTTCTTTCTTTATTCTCTGTCATAATTAAAATTATACAAATATCAGGCAGAATCATAATGGTTGCTAAGACACCCACGTGCCCATTGATGTCCCCCTGCTACTCTGTCCTGGCCTCCCTCTTGTTTGTGTTCTTCTGTTCACCATCTTCACATGCTTTTTGTATACATCTGGGGCCACAGCTCTAAATAGCACCAGCTCCTGCAAGAGGAGCCAAGCACACAGTTCTCACCTTCCCTGCACAGCTGACTTCACCCTCAGCACACTTTCAGAAGGTGTTTAAGGGGCCTTTTGGAAATTCAGGGGTCAGTCTGGAGTTCTCTGTTCACTCCCACAAAAAATGTGCAAATCCAAGTCCTTTGCAAACCTCTTGAGTTGTTACAATGAAGATCCATAAAGTTCCTGTGCCCAGATAATAAGCAAAAGGGGAAAGATGTAAAGTTACAAGGAGGACAAGTTACCTTGCCACAAATTATTAACTCCAATTGCGTTTTCAATATCAGCCTAGGATCCCAGCTTTTAAAATACAACTCCAATCACAGTACCTGACAAGCAAAAGACACCCAGTATTTACATAGGTGTTTCTCATTTTAAAAAGATGGGATTAGCTTCATTTCAACATAAGGAAAACTCCAGAACCGTTTCAAGAAAAACAATCAAACAGAAACAAAACAAAACACAAATAAACCCACCACTCTTTAAATGTTTGTATTTATTAAAGTTGGGAGTTCCCACAGAAAACACTTGTCACTGAAGACCTGATTTTGTCACAGTTTTCAGCCACAACATTTATCATGGTAATGAAAATGTCTTCATACCAACCCAGATACAGAAGATTAAAGACCACCTGGCTTGTTCTGTGAGTCATTTGGTGCTAATCTTGTTATACAGGCTAACAATAAAATCATAATGTCTGTCTGGAGCCCGGAGGCCTCACTGACCTTCTGTGGTTAAAGCACACTTATTCCATTGCTAGCAGCACTCACAAAAGGAAGGCTGGAACTGCCTCTAGTTGCTTTTATCTCCTCTTGCCCAAGAGTTTATTTGTAAAGGGTTACCAGGAGCCAGCAAGTCCAGATACAACTCAAGCTGTCCCTGGATCACAGCGAGCCTATTTAACCACATCACTCCTGTTCAGACCTCATGCACATTCACTGCTGCCCACCTTTGGCTACGCCACCACCAACTGCACAGCTTTGTAAAGTCCCCTCTAACATTCAACACGGCCTGCAAGAACACCATCAGGACATCTTTATGTCCAAAGTCACTTTATGGCATCTTTATGTCTAAACCTTCTATGCCAAGATTTCTGTATTTAACAAACTTTTTCTGGATTGCCTTTGAAGTACCAAGAGCCAGTCCCTTGAGATCCTACCTTAAACATCTTAAGTCACAAACACAGAACAGAGAAGCCCCTGCCTGTATCTAAGAACATTCACATCCTCTTACATTACATTTCATACTCAACATGTCGAATTGGCATGCAATAGACACCCTTGCATTACCCTGGATGACCAGGAAGCATTCAAGTGCACCATCTGCTTAAGAAGTGGGACCAAAGAACCTCCTAACACATCTCTAGCCCTGGACTCACTATGCAGCAGTACAGACACGTACATCCCAGCCTTGCAGCAACTCTGCCCTCAGAGGAAAGTGGCCAGGCTCCTTTTCTGTTCAGTGCTGGCTGTGCAGTGCTGCTGCAAGACTCAATGGCACTGTGAAAAAGACAAAGAGCTGCCTGCACACACTGGAACAAGAGCAAACTTGGCACAGTATACTTTCTAACTCACACTTTGATGCATTACAACCCTGTCCAGTAACCAGGCAGTCTGTGTTCTGAGTTACTGCCAGTACAGGTCACCACCATAGTGACAAAAGCACCAAGCTGTGACCTTCAGGTAGATTCTTCACTGTAGGAGCACTTACATGCCAGCATTCCATTCAACTCATTCTGCTGCACAAAATTTACCATGAAAGTCAAATAAAAAGAAGGGACCAAACAAGCTTTTGTCCTTCTATCCCACAGGATACATTTAAATGCTTTGTTACAACAAGCAGGACAAGTTATCTGTTCTAAAACCTGCCTCATTTAAACATTAACTGTCTCCAGACAGTCATGTACAACCTAGTATAATGATCAGTCTCTCAAGCAGCTTTTTGAAAAGTTTGTCTCTGGAACAGAGCCATGTTTGAATCTTTACTATAAAGTCAACATCTAAAGCATTTTTATTCCAGATAATTACATGCAAGTGATTTTGCCCTTATTAATCCCACACGAGAAATACAACGGAGGCCTTTTCCATTTGCCCAGTTCCTCACAGTAGATTTTTTCCATAGATAATGTAGGATGAACTTTTGTTTTGACACAGACCCCTTATCCAGGTGGTTCCCAAGCCTGCTTCTATTCTTGCTGCTGCTGAAGTCAGGGAAGAGCAAGAACCAGCAAGAGAAGGGAACTAAGATTTCAGTGACTAGAGTGATTGAAGGTTTTGTTCATCTACTCAGAAAATGAAATTCCCAGAGAACGAACCCTGCAGAGGAGAGTCTAAATGTATGCTCAAGGTGAACAGGAAGGGCAAGGGGTCAATACATGAAATAAGGCAGAAACCACAACAGATGATCTGGCACTGTAGGAAGCATCAGAAAGCAGCCACATGGGAGTTGGTGTAGAAGTTACTCCTACTCTGATTATCCATGAAGCCAATTGTCAGTCAGGACATGAGAGGAACAGCCAGGCAAACACAGGCATCAGCCAAACAACCTCTACCATATATTACCAAAAATCATCCTTCTCAGAAGAGACAAGGGGACCAGCAAGGGAGCACTCAGTGCAAAGCCATCTCACCACTCTGGGAGCCAGATCTGAGCAATTTTGCTTTGCTCATGTTTGGATGGGAGTGTCCAGCTCTCACCAACATACTGTGCACCAACACAGTGATTCAGCACAGCATGGGTAGGGGTTGCCAGGGTTTACTTTAAAAGCACCTCAAGAATACAAGGGACACATGAAAAGTACACTGTCATTCATCCAACTTCTGCAGAATGGGGAGAAAACCCCACTGAGTTTTCAGATCATTGCCACAAACAAATCTGTTACATCAGCCCAGGATTCCAGATACAGGAGACCATGTTAGGAAAAAAATAAATGTCTGAGCTCGCTCTGTAACAGTCATGCTAGATTGTGGGATGATGGTTCAAATTTTTTTTTCCCAACTGTAAACAGCACAGGGAGTTAAACAGACAGCAAGGCCAGAAGATACTGGGTTGAAATTACAGATCTGGCAATAAACACAAAAGAATGTCGCGTGATTTTCAGCATGTGGTCTGCAGACTTCAAGGCCAATGAAGAACAACTACAGAAAGTGAGCTGTATATCTGGCACTTACAGAGAAGGCCAAATCCCTGGAAAAGGAAATTAAGGCCCCATGACCCAAGAAAAGGTTTGAAGCCCTACTCTAGTTCATCCAGAACACGGATGAGACTTTTTTCATTAAGTACATTCCTCTCCATGGTTTTAAGGGAACCTCCTTCAATACCACGGACACATTCACATACAACTCAGTTATGGGGAGCCAGTACCTGGTGTGTCTGAAAAAAGAACAAGCACCTCATTAAGACTAACACAACACAATCTGCTCCAATTATGAATAAAGACTTAAACCTGAAGTGAGTGGGGTAAGAAACAAAATAACCACAGTGACAAGATATCTTGCGAAAAACTTATAAAGGCTTTTCTGTTTTCTGTAATTCACAAGCAGAAGGGGAACTAACTAGTATCTCTTTCTTGGTCTTAAAACACAGAGCCATGCCAGGCCTGCCAGTACAGCTGTCCAAGTCATGTACCCAGCAAGGCTCCTGCCCCAGCCACATCCAGCCACAGCAGTGTCACGGCTGTGGTCACTGCCCCTCAGCCCTGGTGCTGCAGGCGCCAGCGCGAGCCGCGTGCTGGCTCACACGGGTGTCCTTCCAGCACAGTCACACCAGCCTCCTGGGCAGCTCCTACACACTAATTTTGGCTCAGCGTGGTTTTAATAAAAATGAGTCATGACAGCAAACAGCAAGCGTTCCATGGCTGCGGCTACCCACACTGGTAGCTCAGGAAAACAACAACGGCATGTGCACACATCTCTGTGCCTTTGTTCCCGTGAGGCAGGTGCCATCACCTAAATACTTCTGCTGTCACCTGCAAGAATCAGGGTAGGCATAGAGGCTGTTGTCAGCAGCTGCTCTATCCATTCCCCACCACACTGGACAATGCTGCAGATACCTAATGGGCATGGGACACTGTTACAAAACCTCCCTGCTGGATCCTATCCTGCCACAGGTTTCGCTTCCCGCTCCTGAAACAGCTCTGCGTGACAACAGCCAAGCAAGCACAGGAACTGGAGTGCTCCCATGGAGGGGAACAGAAACCTGAGAAGGGAGAACTTCTCTTAACAGGTGGGTGTTCTCCAGCTCATTCCCAAGTCCCAAACTGCTCCTCCAACACCTCTCCCCACCAACCATCACACTTCAGTTTCAATGATGTGCAGCCTACAGAGTTTCAATGGTGCTAAATGCTACTACTGAACAAAGACAGGGCTTAGGAAAAACAAAACCAAACCCCAAAACAAACACACAACTGAGACTAGCTGCATAAACTATCTTTAAGAGCAAAGGCAGAAGAGAACAGAGATGTCTGCTTGTCACTGTTGAGTCACTGTTTGCTACCTGCACCTGGCCACAAAGGGCCACATCCACCCAATACTGAGCTTCCTCCTGTGCAAACTCATGCCTTTTCTCCTCTCACAGAATATGACAATAGGAGACACTCTCTGGTCAGTGTGGAGACTCCAAGACACACATACACACACATCCCAGGAGGCTCTGAGATCCCACTGGAATCGCTGCCCCAGCAAGAGGCAAGTGCTGAGAAGCACGTCCATACCCTGGGCTGCAGCTCCCAACAAAAGGAGCCTTTGTTCCCTGGTGGCTTTTGCAGGACTGTGCCAGAATCAACAGGGATCAATTCCAGCAGCGCTAGGAAACAGGATGGGGCAGGAAAAAATAGGCTGGGCTGTTCCTACCTTCTGCTCACCTCTGACTTGCACTGGGGGGGCTGCTTATCAAAGGAACCTGGCTTTGAAGAAGAGTACCATCCTAAAAACCTCCAGGCACTTAATAAAAGACATAGGATCCATTCTTCTGTAGACAGCTTAAATATACAAATCTTTCAAAAGTACTGCCACCTAATCACTTCCAGGCAAGACACCTGATGGTAGCAGTTTCCAGAGTCAAAGTTCTGCTTTCATTCATCCTCTGCAAGAAACAATAGGACCTTCCTTTGAAGTTCACTCCCCAGCACAGATGGATACAGCATCCCCTCCACTCATTTCCAGTATGGAACTATCCTGCTCAGGGGATAGAGAGAAAATCTGCTTTGGACTGGAAAAATTCCCAAAGCACATTCCCCTTTGCAGAGGCCACAGTTTCATGAATACTTAAAAGCTTTCCTAAGAAGGCCACTGAAAAAGCCTCATTTCCCACTCTCTCTCCTGCCTCTGTATCACTGTCCCTCCTTGTGCTTCCCCAAGAATGCAAGAGCTAAATGCTGAAACAGGATTGACAAGCAAACCTCAACTCAAAATAGCACTACAGATTGGGTTGAAAGTAACCAATGGTTTCTGATGTCCCAACCTGGCTCACAAGGGGTGGGATTGATTTTCCAAGCAGCACTCCAGTACTTATGCCCTCTTGTAAACCATTGGCACAGTGTTTTTACTAAGTCACACCAGTGAGGGTGCATTTTGGGCTAAAGGACTAGAAAGGCTGGGCTGTTTCAGCAGAATGTCCCCTGTTTCTAGCAGCCTGGAAAGCACCAAGCTTTAGACTTGCTAAACTTGTATTTCAACACTAAAAATTTCCCACTCATTCCTAAAGAGGGAGAATCACTGCCAAGCCTTTTTCTTTTTCAAGATAAGATGCTGAATTCCAGTCTCAGCATTTCAAGTTTTTTTAAACTCTTAATTATACAAGGGAGATGCAGATAAGTCAGACACAATTGGAGACAAACCCATTCAAATTCAGTGGTTTAGGAACTAGTTTATTGACTGAAAACTTCGGCTTTGCTCACCAAGAGTAATTTCCAAACCTCAATATTTACATACCTCCTATAACACTTGAAGTTCTCACTGAGATTCAAGTGTTCAGGGGGGAAAAAAAAGTGTGAATCTACTGTTCTAAGCAACCTACAGTATGACCCAATATTATGGAGACAAAACTGCAATGGCAAAGCTCCAAACCAACTTTACCACATATCTTCACAGTTCACATAACTTCTGGGGTAGGTTTTGCTGTCCACTCAGGACAAACCTCCCAAGAAAATGAGTGCTGGGTTTCTGAGACTTCATTACTATCAGATTTTTAAAGAGACACCATCTAAACAATTACAAAATTATTTTTATATCTAAACTGGTTTCAAAATTATGTAGCTTTCTGAGACAGTTTCTCAGGCTGATGAGACCACTCTGCCATTGTGGTAGCTACTCTCAGCACGAACTTCAGAAAGCAGTTAAGAGCTTAAAATGACTGTATATTGCCCAAATCACTAATTAAAATTCTAAATGAAAGAAGAGCCAATGTACCTTGTAATGTTATTTCCTCAGTAAGAACCAGAGCCCTATTATTAAATGCAGGCTAGGATCAAAGAGGCAGCCCCATCTGGGTTCTGGTCTGATTGCACAGCTGCCACAGGCAAAGGTTGAAGATGATGGGAAGAGAAAGAAAAAAGAGAACAAGGAGGATCTAGATCAACAACTAAATAGATGTTACTGTGGAACACCTAAGACAGAAGTCTTAACTTGGAAGAAGAAGGGCCGCCTGTGTTTTGGCTGGTCCATGATTAGAGGACAGAAAGCTCTGAAGAGTTGTTTGATGTGACAGCTTCAGGTTTTCCAAGAGCAGGAAAACACAGTCAAAGCAGAGCACACTTTCTGACACCAAAAGGGAGCTGGGAGCACAGACAGGCTCCCAGGGCTTCCCTTGGAGCTCTCTGCGGAAAGCCCTTCTCAGTAGCTGAGGAGGGTATCCCCTCCTTAAGCACTTGGCTGCCTGCCACCTGTGGACATGGCTGGGGATTACCATGAGGGATTGGAAGGAAGGTGGGATTCGAAGTAGGAACTTGAACGATGCACAGCTGATGCTACCTAGGCCTTAGGTGCTTTGCTAAGTAGATGAAAAGAAGAAATAAACGCAGAATCAGAGCAGATCACCAGTTTCTTGTGAAGGCGAGTATCCAGCTGCAGCTATTTTTTCCACATGCACCTGCAGGCAAGTGGAAAATGCTTGGACATCTTCCTCTGAAACAAACACAGAACCTTCTTCTGTATCAAAAGAAACAAGCACATCACACAACAGCACTGGTACTGCCCAGTGCAAGCACAAAATACTTTCTTTCTCATCTCTGACTTCAGAGCAGGGACACAAATAAACCAAAGATGCTCGCTGAAAGCAGGGAGTCTGTCTCTGCCAATCTTCACCAGCACAGACAACACAAACCCAGAACACTTCTGCTGCAGAGAGCAGGGCAGCGTCCCCCACACCACAGCAGCACTGCCAGGAGGAGAGCAGGCTACGTGCAAAGGCTTGGCACACACGTGTGTTCAAAGACCTTTTTCACCCCAACACAGAAACACTTCCTCTTCATTGTTTGAAGATGTCAGAATGAGACTTCTAGAGAACAAGTGAACTTGGCTACAGCTGTACAAGGAGTACACAACAGCGCTACAAAATAACCCTAAATTACATGTAGGTCAATAATAAACAGTAACATTTATTACAGAAGGAATGGAGAAACTGTCACAGTTCCCTTCAAACACAGAAAAATCTGCACTAAAAGACTGCCTCTGTCAGATGCACTGTTCAGTTTTGTACTAACCACGGTGCCCTTCTGCATCATTACCTTTCCTTTCTGTCACAGTGGGGCCAGTACTCTCACACAGCTTCTGGAGAAGGTGTATAAAAAAAATCAGGTGCTTAATTTAAGAATTCCAAGCATTTTCCCTTACCACTGCTGGAGCCATTGTGTATGGTAACACTACGTTCTTGCAAGATAAGATTTCTGTCGGGTAGACAAGTCCAGCTGGCTTCTTCAGCTACTGCTGAAGGAGATAAAGATGTTGATTACGTTCCTGGCTCTCTTTCAGTTTTCCGGCTTTTAAACACTGGGTAATGGTGAGGGCGGGACAAAAAACTGTTTACTTCTGCAACCTTGAGTCAGCTTTGCATGGGCTACAGCTCAGCCACAGAGGAGTTTTCCTTCTAAAAATCAAGGACATCAAGTAAAAGAAAAGTGAAAACCAGTCTAAAGGGTTCAAAAGAACATTCTCAGGTGGTCATTCTCAAAGTGAGATTTCCTGCTTGGGCAAGACAGGATTGAAGAATCCAGGACGCACAGATATTGGTCCCAAGATATACTAACACAGGTAAATAAACACAACTACTCCAACCCTTCTCTCCTTTTTTTTCCTGCACCCACATGTAACTAGCAAGAACTAGTTCTGAAGCCCAAAGAAATGAGTTGCACTGGTGCAACATGCCCCAAGGACTAAGCACAAGGACAGGGGAACTGCCTGACCTCACATCATCTCCTCCTCCTTCCCCCCTGCAAGACCCTCCCAGAGCAGTCACAGCTGACTGAACAAAGGATATCCTGACTTGTACCTTTCTTTTCTTTATAAAAATGGCAAAACCAATCCAAGCACGACTGATGACTAGAAGGAACACTAGAAAGAATGATAGCAACAAACAGAAAGGAGATCAATGGGCTTTAGTAAGGAAGCTGTAGAGCCAGACAGCAAAGGCAGCAGAAAGCACTACATATGAATTTTCATCTCTCAGCCTGCCACCATGAGAACAGATTCTGTTTTCATACATTTTCGTCATGTTTCCAACCACTTGTTAACATCCTTGCTTATCCTGGCCACAGTTTCAGGATAACCCAATAAAAATCTGTCTGGGTTGGTCCAGGCACATGGGGTTAGAGTAGCGGGGCTACCATCACTACTGGAGACAATATCCTGTGAATAAAAATATCTTCAGAAGGTCACTATAGTCACAAGACTAAGGGAGGCAGCAGCAGGAGGAAGAAATTAAAGAGTTTGTTGTCTCAACACACACCCTTCTTTTCCACAATTTAATCTCCCATCATCTAGAGACTCCATACAAATGAGTGCTTTAAGCATGGCACAGGAGTCTGCACATCTTTCAGACCTCAGGTTTTCCCTTTTTGCATCTTCCCCAATAGCTTCACCACAGAAAAAAAATCTTAGGGATGGGAGGAAGGCATGGGGTGAGGGGGCACAGGTCAGGGAGGGAACAGGAAGGACTTAGGATTTATGAATAGCCCATCTCTGATAACCAACCCTACAGCAACAGACCAGAGCAAATGAACAATGCTCTCTGCTTGAACAGCCTTCCCTCCAACTACAACCCTACTTTTTTAAAAAAAGAAAGGGACATCGCTCAAGTCTTTTGATTTTCCATGTGGGAGGGAGCTGATTTTTACATTACAAAGTCATGCCTTCATGCCACAGATCCACCAACAGCTCAAGGAAGAACAGAGGAGGAAGCTCCAAAGGCAGCAAGTTCCAAACATGACAATTTCACCTCCAAAAACAAGTACCTGTTTCATCTGATGAGGAAAAATAAAGCCTTTTTTTCTGTTCTCCATTGCATGGAATAAGCAATTAGTCATCCCTTAAAAAGGACACCTGGTTCCTTCTTCAGCACCAGGAGACAGAAAAACACAGGAATCATTCTTTTTTTTCCTGGCCTCTTCAACCCTTGCCCCTACTCGTTCTGGCTAAAACTATCCTTCAAGGCTTTTGATACCCTTCCATACCTACAGCATGACTGGCTTTGGGCCCACGCCATCCCTGGGCTCCAAGAATGCCCTGCAGGGCTCTTCCCTGAACACAGAGGTCAGCTGTCCCTTTCCTTCCCACTGCCACCACTGCAGGCTGGCAGGCAGACACTGCAGGCTCTCAAGGAGCGCTTTCTTTCCAAGGCCTGCCACTCCACTGTCCCATCCTGGTTTTCATTAACAGCTCCATTCATGATGGGGAAACCTTAACTCGCCCGGGCAGCCAAGCTGTGCTGCTGTTCCCTGCAGCCTGTGGGGCCCAGGTGTGTGTGTCTGCAGGGCTGTGCGGCCAGGCACGGGGCACGGGGCACAGGCAGCCTCTGCCAAGGGCAGCAGCGGGGTCAAGAACCTGTTCCAGAGCAGGACTCAGCCCCCACCACCACCTGCTGCAGAAAAACAAGGCAGACCATCACACTCTAGGGATTTCTTTGGCAATCCCTTTCTTTCCTGTCCTTCTGAAGTAGCACTTTTTTTAGATACGAGCTGGCACTAGGGCCATTTCCCCTAACGCAAAAAGCCTCATTTCCTCCCCTGGAAGCCCCACTCCAGCCCTCACTCTCTCCTGTTCTTCATTACCCCTGGTGCAGCTGGACCCTGTATTTCTATTCAGCTCCCTCAAACACGTGTTCCTTTCACACAATCACATCTCCTGTGACAAGGAGAACATATCCATACAGGCAACTCCCAACAGTGCTGCTCTCAGACTCCCTTCCTCAAGCAGCCTGTGCAACTCCCAACAGTGCTGCTCTCAGACACTGAACATGAAAAGGTTTCTGATGGCCAGCTCACTCCTTCATCCCAGGGCCTCCGGAGCCCACCATAGGCACAGACAGCTCCTCACCAAGCCTGCCCACCCATGGATGGCAGAGCATCCAACTTCCTCCCATCTGAGATCCTGCCATCCCACCAGGAAGGACTCTGCTCCTTACTCCATGGGAGAGGGCTGGAGCTAGGAAAGAGGTTTCAGAGCAATTCCAGCTTAGTTTCCAAGATCTGGCAGGGCAGAAGGATCTTTTATTTTCCCCTGTTTTATTCCAGAAGACTTTACTGGGTGCCTCAAACATCACCACAACTCACTGGAGACAGTTTTAATGACACAACTTCCCAAACCTTACTATCCGTCTCCTCAAGTTCTTCAGGGCAGAGCTGCTTTTTGGTTGACTTTTTTCCCAAGCAGACTGCACTGTTCTGCTGACAAGTCTGACAGCTCAAATTCACCTCCTGAGCACCTCTCCCTTCCTTCCTTCCCCAAGTATCCATTAACTCCCATTAATCCACCCTCCTGGATAATCAGAGTAATGCTCTTTAAACACAGGGGAAAGCCACTCTCTGTCTGCAGGTTGTGTTAGAGGGCATGGTGATCCTGCAGGTAACATGACTGGGAATATTATGTTCCAGAGCCTCCAAATAATCCATTTATGGAGAGGGATTCCCAGAACAGGACATGAGTACTGCAGAAAAGGCACTTTTGCTGAGTCTCCTGGCATACTCAAATACACCTGCCTAAACAGCAACTTACTGCAGTCCTAAAACAAAGTGTCCAGGGGGGTTGGAGGAGGGGAGGGAACAACATCTCATCTAATTTAAGAGTGACACTGGATGAATCATTTCTGTCTGCGTGAAAGAAAATCATCTTGAGAAGACCTGGCAGCACAATTTCCCCCTCTTTTTCTGATAAATTGTTCATGTCATTAGCATCCACACTATACAGAATTGTCAAAAAGTCAGGGCATGGGAACACCAAAGGAGAAGACACTGTGACTCTTCACCATCACAATAATCTGCTTTTCTGACTCCCTGACCTTGGAGCAGGAACTGAAAAGGAGGCTTTGGCACCCATTGCAGGAGAAACCAAACTGGCGCACCATGAAGCAGCAGAACTGGAAAGCTGCTGTTAGCACCTATCAAATACCTTGGAATTAAGGTGGTAGGGAACTGTAACATCATTTAATTCTCTCTTCTGTCCCATGAAAAGAGCCAGTTAGATTTCATTAGTTGGTGAGCTGTGTCCTCATCCCTCATTCCCCCTTCTGTGCAGTCACAGTCAGCTCAGCACGTGCATGAACTGGCTGGAAGGAGGGCAGGTTTCTCACCCATTCCTGCCAGCCTGAGGAGCTCAGACTCAGTGAATTCATCAAACAAGGATAAAGGCAAAGTTTTTCATCCAACAGTAAAAATTGATTTTTTGCTGCCACTTAATATTACAAACAAACCAAAACAAAGGTTATGACATTAACATTAAGGATGTGGCTTCTTACATAAAAAAAACCCTCAAGTGACTTTCAGAAGTGACTGAGATGTAGCACTAACCTCTGAAACTGCTCCAACAATAACAAAAAAGCCAGTGCAAGTGGGAAACTGGCCCAACAGCACTGCAGCAGAAAGCCAGCCTTGGAAATAGGTGAGCAGTAGTTGTTTGACCTAAACTGAAATCTGACTAGAATCAAAGATCTATCTTAAAAGTCTGTATGCGCTGTTGTAAAAGAAAATTAATGCACCTTCTGTATGTCCAATATCAGCCTTTATAAGGATCACTCTTTCTCTAGGAAACAGCCATATTGACAGTTTAGGAAAACACAAGAACTGATCTCCAGGATGCAAGAGTTATTTTCCCCAAAGCAATCTACAGCATGTTTACAGAAAGATACAAACAAACCCCCGGTTCTCCGGATGTTTTGCAAGCACTCTTTGCACATGGCCAGCCAGTTAAGAAGAAGGGTTCTTCTACCTACATAACCACAGGCTCAAACCAAGCATCTCCTCTCAACAGACGGCATTTAGAAACAAGACAAAGCCTCGAGATGCTGAACTGGCTGGGGCCCCTGGTTTGCATCTAGTACTGACACAAATCCTGACACTCCAGGATTTTTTTATATGAAGATTTTAGTCTCTTCACGATGTCCAACATTTTAGGTTGTTTCTCCCTCCTCCTTCACTCACAGTTTTTGCAGTTTAGCTCCATTCGTCAGTCAAGTCTAAATTAAGTGATGCTACAGCAGGAGCGCGGCTGTGACAGACAGCATGGAAATGCAGTTCCCTGTCTCCCTGGCAGGATGCTCGGTCTCTGCAGTCACACTGTGCCACACTCACACACTTGCAATGCAGTTCAGCGTCTGCCTCGCCCGAGGCCACCCAAGCACCTTCAAAAGCAGGCTCCTTTTCAAGGCTCCTCCTGCATTAGTTGATTTATCTTGTTACTCCTCTCTCGCTCTCATTTCTTTAGGTCATTTTGCATTATGCCTGCCCTGCAGGTACAGCCCAAGCACTGGGTTCATACTCAAGCATGAATTTAAGGGTTGGTTCTCTGTTATAACCAACATTATATAACAAACTGAATGAAAAAGGATTTCCTCCCTTTTTCTTTCTTAAATGTATCAAGTTCCCAGCTCCTCATCCATCCCCAAATATTTGAATGATATGTCATGTTCCCTCCAGGTCTGACTCACTGTGTTATTTGGTGGACTTTTTTTTTTCCCTTTCTATAAACGTACAAGCGTGCCTTGCTAAATAAAAGCTTCTTAGGAAAAAAAAGTATTGGGTTTTATTTATTTATCTTTTCCTGTTCTTTACAGATTTTAACAGTTAAAAAGAAAGCACAGATAGTTCCCTCTTCCATCCTTTTTTCTTCACACACACACACACCCCCCCCCCCCATTTATCTTTAAAGTCATGAAAATGTCCTGCTTTTTCACAACCCAAGCTTTTGAGAATAAAAACAAATTCTGGCAAACATGATTTAAACTTCACTTCCAATGTTTTCCTCATCTATTTTATAGCCTTCAGTCAGGGGTTTCAGAGAGTCAAAAGATAAGCTAAAGAGAGCATAAAATTAAGAAGTTGGGTGCTAGCAACAGGTCTAGTTGACCTGAGCTGTGACAGAGGCAAAGCTCAGGCACCATCCCACTGCCCTGTGGATTGCTTGTCTTTTCCCTGTTCCCACACTTTTTGCTGCCCTCTAGTCCCCCATCCAGAACCTACCATCAAATGTACCTATGAGAGGAGAGATTTGAAAGAAAAACAGGTAAAGCAGCACAACCAGAGGGTTGATAATGGAGCAGCAGAATGCAGAATAGAGGAGGAAAAGGTGCAGCTAGAGATGACACATCTCAGTGGCAGAGGTGGTTTAACAGTGATGTGAAACAGCTGCCCCAGCAGGAGTAGCTGGGTTGGTTTAAACTCCAGTCTGTAAAGGCAAGACTTGATTTAAGGCAGGCAGATGGAGACACATAGAAAGTGCTCCAGCAGCAGAAGACAGGGCAGCAAGATAACTACTCAGAAGTGGTCACTTCTCCCACCAGAACAAACCCAATGCCAGAAGCAGACACCTGCCTCAAGAAGTGTGGGAGATTAAGAATCTTAAAAGCTTAAGCCAGAGTTTTCAGACTTTGAATGCTTTAGTCTTGACACCTTAAGCAGATGGCCCAATTCCTGAGGGGCTGAAAACACAGCTCCAGCAGGAGACACAGGTTCTGTCAGGGTCAGCCTCAGTCTGTCAAGTCTGGGGTGCACAAACTGCACACAGGCACCACTCTGCCATCACTCTGCCACATCACTGCCCCAGAGACAGACCACCGACCCCTCAGCTCCTGGGTGTGCTGGTGACACCACCACGTGCAGTCGAATTCGTAACTTTGGGGGCAATTTTTTTCTACTTGGTTTGCTCTTATTCAAAGCAGGCAGCTAAACACACTGCACTCCCAAGTTCATGCTATTCAACAAAGCAGAAACTGGAGAGAATATGTATTTATCAATGCCCTGAAAATAAAGGAGGAAGACCTTTCAGTCTCGAGAAAGCAGGTAAATTTCCACCCTCCCTTCTGTCTGCCCCAGCCTTAAGCAGACACCCAACAGAGGCCAAAAAAGTGGCACAACTGTGGAACTAGATAGTCACTACATCATAGCTCTGCAGTTAATAAAGCCAAATGGCATCATTTAATTCAGCTGGCATCAACGTGACATTCCAGGCAACAGGACTTCAGCAACATCAATGTCTATTACTTGAGTAGGCATTTAATGTAGCTTAATTAAACCCTATCTATAGCCAACAGTAACACTAGCAAGAGGAATAGATAGTATAAATAGCGTTGTTTGCACAAATTCCCCTTCTCAATTCCTCTGCCTCCTCCTCTGCAACACTCATTTTAAATGCTGATACTTTTGCAAGAAGCATTTTTATTTTTACACAGGCCCTGATGCAAAATGAAGCAACCAAATCAGGAAAAAACATAAAAGGCATTTGAGGCCATGACTGAGCTGGAGAAAGAGATAAAGGAGCAGGTGCATGCTAGGAGGGAGGGGGCCAAAGAGCTCTTACAAGGCAAAACAATGCCAGAGGGGGACTCCAGAAGGGACAGGCTGGATGCAGAGCCCTTGAGAGGCCAGTAAAGCTCCTCCACAGGTTAACAACCACCTTGCTGAACAACAATGAGAGTTTCTCAAGCGCAGGACAGATTTGGAACATGTGGCACGCACAGTGGGGCACAGGAAAGACACGGGCATCTGGATCAGCTACTGCAATTCCCTGAGCTGGAAGCTGATAGCTGCAAGGGATAAGCCATGGGGAATTTAGGAACAGTGCCCTCCAGAGCCAGGCTGAGCTACAGAATGTGGTTTGTCCCATCAAAGTGTGAACATGTGGATCAACAGATCAACTCTTGGCTCTTCCCTAGCAGCTTTTGAACAACTCCTCTCCTTTTCACCCAAGAGGACTGCCTTTCCTCCAGCAGAGATGAAGGACAAGGAACAGCAAGTTAGAGAGCCAGGCTTGATAAGGCAAGGCAAGGCAAGTCCTCTGGCTGTGAATGAGTGTTAAGTCCATCAGCTTCTTTGCCAGAGCATTGTTAAGAATCGCACCATGCTGGTTTTGGAGAGGAAAATCACCACGAAGTGCTCCCTAAAGAGCCTCCTCAAAAATGAAGGCCTCAGCTGGAGACTCAGGACTGCCAGCTCAGGAGACATTCCAGCTAAAACACCCCAGCTCCAAGTCACCTTCACCCAGCATGATAAAGCAGCTCTTCTAACCTACTACATCCACAGCCTCGTGGTAAGGGCATCCAGCCCTGATAACACACACTTCCTCCCTGAATTATTTATGGCCACCAAGGGTCATGGAATAAGGAGAGCAAAAGCCTCCAGCTTGGCAAAAAGTTCTAGTCTGGCAACTGACTCGGATATCCATTCAGAAAGCAGTCCTAGACCTTGAGCAATTGGGTGCAGCACACCATTCCAGAGCTCTATGATTGATGGATCACGTCACCCCTCTGACCCCCACCACAGTCAGGTGTCCAAACCCCACTGTCCCAGCCCTGCACATAAACTGCTCTTCCTCGCCAAAGAAAGACAATCTCGTTTTCCACTTTCTTCAGCTATTTTCACAAAAATTTTACTGCTCGAAAACCGTCCGGAACCTTTGCCTACAAAACCATCCATACCAAACTTCTTCAAAAATACCTAAAACCCCTTTTATATCTTTTGGAATACACTTTTACTGAAACAAACCAGAATCATCTTTACTAACTGAGACTGTCCAATATTTATATTGGAACTGTTTCAGAATAAGAAATGGCCTTTTTTGGCAATACATAATGCAATCACACTGCAGATACTAACAAATAATCATACTGACTGCATGCATGATGTAGGAAACATTATCAGAGTGACTACATCCTTTCAATAGCGCAAGTTTGTTAAAACACAATTAAGCTTGGCCTTTCACAATGGCTGTCCAGTCTAAACAGACCAAAAAAAGAAAAATCCCTAGTATTCTTCTACTGCAGAGGTCAGTTCAATACACTGAATAATGGCCATTTCACTCCTCTGCTGAGGAAACTGTACCTTAAGGAATGTTTCAGTCAGAACCCAAGTGTATTTCTCCACCTGAATGATTTTACACTCTCCTTGAGCACTCTTTCTCTTATGAAAGCTGCCATCTCTCTCAACAGAATTTTTCCAAAAAGTTATTTTCAAGCAACTTTTGAAATATGCTGTCCCTCAGTACAATAACTCAAACCGCTTTTGTGCCTCGTGTGTCAGACTCAACACTTGGACCAAGGGGTCATGTTGCACCCACAGTGGGGAAAGACAGTAGCTCTCCAAGACAACACTTTACTGCCTGAAAATTCAAGATTAATAAGCTGAACGTTCAAATTCCAGTAAAGGAATTTCCTGCATTTTTTAAAGCATACTCTTTTTTTCCCCTCAAGATTTTGCCCATTTTTTCCCTACAATGACTGTAGAAGCAGGAATAAGGAAATAAGGTTGGTTCTTCCACACTCAAGACTCACAGAGCTGGCAGGATCAAGATTTAAGTAGCTACAACAGTTTAGAGGAATTGTTAACTTCACCTACAAGGGTACTGAAGAGCTACAAGACCAGCATATCTGTTCAATAAAAAGATGTGGAGATCTACATTTTCTTCAGATGTCAGTCTTCATACCTCCTCAGTATAAGTTTGCATCTGTTGCTGGCACCATTCCAAGTAAATCCAATGGGAAGAATTGCTATTTCACTCTGCAAATACCATCCAACTCAGTTCTGAGTCGGTTAAGTCATACATTATTGTTCCTGGCCTGATAAAATGTACAATCAAGCCAAGTAGTACACAGGGAAAAAAAACCCCAAGGCGTAAACACTTTTAGCTGTGTTTGCAAATACTGTAGTTTCTGTACCATTGAAGTTCCCTTTCCATCCCTGCTGGCAAACAAGCATTCAGCTCTGTCTAATACAGTTCCAAAGCAGAGTATTAGCAATCACCCAGTGAATGTTTGCACTTCAGCTGTATCAACCTCTAATCCTCCTGAAGAGCTAACTTTGAGAAGAACTGAGAAACTAATGTGGCTCTTAAACCAAGTTCAAAAAAAAAGTTCTAAACCTGTCTGAAATAAACAAACCAAATATGATCAATGCAGAATTACCAGGAAAAAAAAAAATCCAGAACAGGTTACCAGCTTTCGGAAACTGCCTGTCAAATCCTTGCAGAGAGGGCAGCACTTCTGCATGTCAAGAGATTAAATACAGCCCATGGTTTTCACATGGGGATTAGCTGCTGTTAAGTGCTGCTTTCTCCTTATTGGTGAAGTTTGCACTCTCCATCCTGCCTGGCAGCCTATATTAAGAAAACACTGCCACCCAGACTTCTTCTTTCTTGTAAAGAATGGGACAGAAAGAAAGGCAACACTGTCTGGCTTTCAGGACTCTCCCAACAGCACTTCTGTGGAAACGCTGACTTTCAGAAACTTCACCCTCCCAGCCACAGGTCTGAGTAAAGCTCACTCCAGCCCAGCCTAAACAGCAGAAAATCCTATGTTGCACATGTGTACTAGCAGAGATCTGAGCAAACACAGTACCTTTCTCATTTCGTAAAGTTGCTTCACAGTGATTCCGTGAGACCTCCATCTACGCCTGTGAATGCCCCAAACTCTGGGCTCCAAGTTTGTCACAAAATGCAATTCCCTTCTCTGGCAAACCCTTCCTGCCAGAATGCATGCTTCCTTCCCATGAATGCATGCTCCCAACATAACAAAGGAGAAACCCAGAAGAAAAAAAAAATTGGAGAGAAAAAGGGAGAATAAATTAAACAACTGGCACAACTTCAGCAGGTTGAAGAATTTCTATTCCCTTCTGTTCCTTCAGATCACAAATATAAAGAGAACTACAAATCTACAGAGAGGTACTTTCTGAGTAGCAGCTAAGAAACAAAACCATGCAAGCAAGTCGGCATGACGAAAATATAACAAAAAAAAAAAAAAAAAAAAAACAACCAAAAAAAAAACCAAAAAAAAAAAACCCCACCACATTAATCCTATCTTCTGCTAATAAATACACTTCAAGTTTTTCTCCAGGAATGTGGCACAGGACCTACCCTGCAGTACTTGCCAGTGAAGATCAAACAGCTTCAGAGGGAGAGTGCCCAGGGAAACCTGAACAGTCTGAGGTCCACCAGCCACTTGGATGCACCTGCTGAGAAGACACCTGACAAGATTTATTCATCCCCTGTGCCACTGCCAAGAGCTCAGGCAAATTTGCAGGGGTTCCCCTCTCCTGTTCTGACAGTATTAAGTACTCAACTAATACCATATTTAAAATTGATTTTGACTAGCAAGAAAATGGAAATTACTTTCTTCTCTCTCCCAACCCCTTCCTGTGAGAGATGTCCCCTTTTAGCTCAGCAGTAGGGATGCCAGAATGATACAGGTTTGGTGGCACTCATGCATTCAATACTGAAGTTGCTGGAGAAACCCAAATACACAGTCCCTCAAGAGAAGGCTAAAACACAGCCTGAAGTCAGAATGGACCTTTTTGCAGTATTCTACCTGTCAGCAGTGCTCCAAAGAGGCTTTATTCATATTTTAATGTTTGTTCCCATCTCACTGCTCTGGGGTAGAGAATGCACAGTCTCCTGGTCAACATGAACACAGTCTTACCCCCATTAGAAGCGGCTGGTCTGCACACCCTAAATGGGCCAGCCCACGTAGGGGGCTGAGCTGTGGCCAGCTCAGGGTGACAGACCTGCCTGTTCCGCTTGGCAAATTGAGGCTGGCTTTGTGATCACGTCAGGGTGCCAGCACAGAACTTCTGGGAAGACAGGCTGACCACTCTGCGCACAGGTAGGCAGCCAGGACTGGAAGATGATCCTTGCAAAGTTGCAGAACTCGCACCACGGGCAGCTCAGGTGTCTGGCGAGCATTGCAACAGCAGAAAAAAAAAATAGCCACTCTAACACCTGTTAACCTGAGGGACCCTCTTGTCATTCCAAATGTTTCTAGATCCAGAGCTTTATTATACATTTGATCCCAAGCAATAGGGTCTTGTGTCTCTGTCTAAAGAGTCATGAACAAAGGAAAACTCCCAAAGGCCCTAGTCCAGTGAGATGCTGAACATCCCAGGCTGCATCCAGCTTTCCCCAATGGCTTGGCTACAGCCACATCATTTGCTAATCACGTGTGAAGAGCAATCATGATGTTGGAAAGAAAACAAACATCTGTGCCTGGAAATACAAACCTTGCCTAACAGCATGCAGGATGGAGGGAGAGGCCAGACAAGCTTTGATGTCCCCCCATGAGAGATGAGGTCTGTAACACTCTGTATGGCCTGGAGCCTCCTTAAAATCCACAGAGAAAAGAGATCTTCCAGATCCTGCCTCATAAACCTGATCTCACAAGAACTGTAGTGAAGATGACCGTTTGCAAGACTAGAACCTAAAGGGAAGATAAAGTGACAAGGAACAGGGTTGGGCCTTCTCCAATCAGAAAATTCATCCATCCATGAGATTCTGCTTCATATAAGAAATCTGTTGCCAATAGGGCAGACAGAAGGGCACCTTCAGCACAGCACTGTAAGTGCCCTGCCAATCAAACCATTCCATGGGCAAGGGGACATGTGGAGCCCGGTTTCCTATTTCACCTCCTCCCTGTACCATGCAGATTATCTGACACCAGTAATACAGTCTGAGCTCATACTGGAATCATCTGAACGTTAGGAGCATTAATTCAGATCTCCCTGCTGTATCCAGTGCCTGTTTTCCAGCAACCTTGAGGCACAAAGTACCTTTGAGATCTACCCATCCCCTAAGCCCTGCATTCTTAAGAAAGCAAGCTAAGAGACAAAGTAAAAAGCCCTGCCTTTGTCATCTGGGGAGTCCCCCAGAAAAAAAACAAAACCTCAATTCTCCTGCCAGATCAGTAGACAAACAATACTTGTAGCTCTTCAAGCTATTTGTTCTTCACTGGCACAACGAGGCAGACTGCCACCAAACCATCCTACCAAGGCAAGAAAAACCTATAGAAGTTTTGCAGAGACAGAAGGATCCTGAAAGAAAACCAACAAGGAACTTCTCTCAGGTAGGTAGATAGATTACTTCCCAATAAGAGAGCTTTCTGCATCTACTATTTTTATAGAAAGGCTCCCTCCCCACCTGCAGAGTTTCTACAGAGCACAGAGCCTCTGACAGGTGAATCCTGATCCTTAAATCTGCTTTAAGGTTCTTGGGTATTGCCCATTAGTACGGACTCTGACCTACTTCAAGAGGGCTGAAATTTTATTCCAGGTGTTCCTTCCTGCAATGCTCCACCTATTGAAGCTTGACTTAGAAGGAGAAAAAATGTCTTATCAGGGCAAATTCAAAATGCAAGCCATGCCTCCTGCAAACCCAGTTCCACCCAAACCACAACCAGTGAGACCAAGACTACAGCCCAGCCTCCTGGACTGTGCAGCCAGAGGTGAGCACAACTTTGCTCTGACAGATGGTTTAAGCGGGAAAACTTCAAACACGCGTGGGCAAACATCAGTGGAATTAACAAAGCCAAGAACAGGAAAACAAAGTGACATTTCATGGCAACACTGCAAACCACAGTCTGACTATACACGGCAGCCTATGACCTAAATGTGAACCCCTAACAAAAGGGAGTTTGGATGTCCAAACTAAACTCTGCCAGGTCCTGCGTGGAAAACCAACCTTCCCCTTTGGTTAGGGATGGAGAGGGAGAAAAGGGGATGCCTTGGTTTGTTGGCACATCAGACGAAAGCCATGACAAAATACAACAGTCTGTTCCTGTCACAGAACACAGACTCCTCATTTTGTCTAGCTTTGTAACAAAAAGAGAGTGAGAGACCACCACTACTATAGGATAAGAACTTCCCACACTCAGTCTAAGTAAAAATAAGTTCACTCCTTTCTACTCCTCTCCACACAAAAAAAGCTCCCAAGGGAAAAAAAAAATAAATCTTTCTTTCTGATGTCAACTTTAAAGTTCATCTCCTCAGATAAAGCTATTAATCTGCATGCAACTTAAATCAACAGTTGGTGCCCATAGAGCCAATACCATCTTTCCACACTGATCCTCCACCTAACACACAAAAGGAAAGCAAAGAGCCTATCCTGTGACAAGGACCCTGCCAGCCAAGCTACTGAACCCCAACTCATTTGCTCCCCAAGCTCAGCTCCCTGCTGGAGCCCCACAGAGGAGTTACCATCACCCCAGGACTGCATCAAGTCACCACGATGCTGTTTGAATGTGTTCAAAGCAGAAACGTGCATATGCAGGTAGACACATCCAAAAACAGGACATTATTAGAGGAAAATGGGAATTGTGGAAACTGGGGAGATTTTTAACATTTTAAGAAGTGTTAATATAAAATACAAACTTGAACCAAGATAATGGATTACAGACATAAAGAAAAAAAAAAAAACTTCATAGCCACACTGGAAAGTTTAAAAGAGCTGCAAACACCAGGCTCCCTCTGAGACACCATGACATTGGGGGCATTACATTTTTACTCATATTTAAGAAATTGAGCATTATGAAAAGTCCAGAGCTCAACATGTCAGTCTGAAAATCCTTCAGCTAAATTTAGGAGGAATAGATCATGATTTCCAGTCTAAATATCTTAACTACTTGAAAAAGGTGATAAGAGTTAAAAACAGTTGCATGAGTTCCTTCTGCAAGGTGTGTTCCTCTGGATAGCAGCATCAACTTATTTGTTACATTTCACTGGGCAATTGGCAAATTATTGCACAGAATTATACTTGAGGCTACCTCTGAGTAGAGGTGGAGATTAAATGTGTGTCCATCCCCTTTGTAAAAAGCAGTCGACATTCCATCGTATATTTCCTGTGGGATTGCTCAAGTGTCTTCCAAAAATAGCCAACAGTTTTGCTGAAAAGCTCAAAACAAATAGCACTTCTGAAGGAATATCTTACATAGTTTACATAATAGGCATCTCAGAAGGGAAAAAAGGATGTGTACAGTGTTTCAGTGTGAATTCTGCGCTGAACAAAAAGACATCATTCTTTGCTCAGCACAAGGATGAAATTCACCAGGAAGAAAACTGCTGAGGTCAAAGCCTCAGGGCTCAAGTTAAGAGGGAGATATTCTCAAGGGAAGAACTTTTTTATCCTTGATTAAAAACAAAATGCAATATGGAAAAGAAACAGTCAGCTTGTTTAAGCTTCAAAAAGGAAAAGTTCAACCCTAGCCAAAATATATTCACAAAAAATCTAACACATTTTTAAGTTGTTACCAGATCCACCTCTGCACACTTCTGCTTACCTTTTTTTTTAAATTATTTAACACCTGGTCCTTATCTCCTGACCCACAGTTCACCCTTCCTGCTAAACACAGTATCTCAGTTTATAACTAAATACCACAAGTGTAGAGTGTCATAAGCACTGGTGCTTCCACATCACTTCATATTCAGCTGTATCTCTCCTCACAACCTGAAAGTTAACACTGACATATATTCCTCAGTGAAAGTCTGTCCTTTATGAGTAAAATACTGAATGCTTCACAAAAGATGTTACAGAGAATCCTGTAGCAGTATGAAGAGGCAAGTCAGATGATGAAGCAAACAATACCATTTTTTTTCTTTTTTTGAGAGCCCAGAGATTAAAGTTGTACTATTTGCATCAGGATAACAACAGCTGAAGGGTCTAAAATTTGTGTTAGCAAGTGCTTTGGGGTTGTTTTCCTTTTCTCCTTAGAGGAGAATAAGCTGTGCTTTTCTCGTCCCAAAAAGACAAACAACTGTTTTCAGATCGTGCAAATCACCTGCAATACCCAGCTAACTCTCGATTATTATTGTCATTCCCAGCTCCCCAAACACCACCAGGGCGTGAGCAAGGAAGTGAACTAGATCAACAGTTGACAGAAATTTGTGGAAAATCCTCCCTAGGAAAAGAACCTGTGTATGCTCGATAAGAGACAGGGCAGGGCCTGGCAGGACACACTTGGTTCCAGGCTGCACCACTAAATATAACAACTCCATCAGCAGGCCCAGGAGCTCAGCCTCTACCACCTACCCTAACACTAGCTACAAATATGGTTGCCATCTGGTGGCTAACACAGAATGAAGTTCAGCATCTGTGTGATGAGTTCAAGGTGGACCAGATTCCCTGTCCTGTCCCCTCTGGAACAACAGTAGGATAAAGAAAACCACAGATGTGGCCAAGCTCGCGCTGGTGTACAGAGTGAAGCCAGGACCTTGCTGCTGCACTTCCATTCTGGATCTGGTAGTCACTGGGGCTTTTTACAAGCAGTCAGACAAGTTCAAGGGATGCTCCTAGTCTCAGCAAGCGAGCTATAAGTAGTGGATGCAGCATGGGCAACATTAAATAAAAGTGGTTTGGGCTGCCATTCTGACCCAGCAGCATTTTTGAGCAGTGTCAGAGATTGGTACAAGGCTCAGGCCAGCACTGCATTTAATCCCAACCCTCCTAGATTAAACCTAGCTGCTAAAGATAACTCCCAGGGAACACGAGCAGCAGTGGGCAGATCTGCTCGCCGCCCTCCCTCAAAGATGCACCAGTCCTTATTCAGTCAATGTCATCTCACAGCAAACCACTGAAAACCAAGACGAGCGTGCCTGCAATAAAAGCAGCTGATCAATGTCCCTGCGTAAAACGCCCGATAATCCCTACACAGGGCAGGCAGCTGGCATCAGATGCAGCATGCCAGAGAGATGAACAGGAAAAGTATCCATTGCATATTCCTGGCACCTTCAGCTGGCACAGAGTGGGCGGAGAGCAGCGAAAGGGCTCCCGGGATTCAAAAATGCCCCCCCTCTCCCAGCAGATCGGCACAATCTTTAAAGGCCGTATGGCTGAACCACCATTCCAAAGTGAGGAGCTCAAGGTCAGTCCGGCCAGCAGCGACCATCAGCGATGCTGCTGGAAGATAAGGGCAGCGTCCGTCTCCTTTCCCTCACCGTCTCTGAGGTTACGCATTTAGCGCTACGGCAAAACACAGAACCGCTCTCGAAAACGCTGCATAAAGCACTAAAGCCTAGATGCCACATCGAAAGGTCTCCTCCTGTAGAGACAATAAGCATCTGCGGCTCCAAGCCAGGCGTGCGGCGCTCCGCGCTCCCCGCCGCTGCCGGCCGGAGCCGATGCCATGTTTCCGCAGGCGGACGGTGATCCCGCGCCGCTCCAGCGGGGATACTCGGCATTCTCAGGATGCACAGGGGAAGGCAGCTGCCACCCCCCCGCTAGCACCCACTGCCACACGCATCCCCGCTCCGGGCAGGGCTGTCATCCCCGCTAGCCGCGGCCCCCGCTCCCAGCCCCGCATCCCGGGGATGCCCCCCTTCCTCCCTACCTTCTCCTGCGCCCGGGTCAGCTTCTTCTGGACGTTGCTGGCGATTTTCCCGGCCGTGACCCCCTTGCTGCCCAGCTCGGCCATCTTGCCTCCTCTTTTTAACGGGCTGCGAGCGACGGACCGGCAGGAAGGGGGGGAAAACCCGGCGGGCAGGCGATGGCCCCGGCCGTCACCGCCGCGTCCCGCCCGCCGGCCGCCTTTTAAAGGGAAAGCGCTGCCTTACAGGGACAGCGATGGGGGCCGGGGCTGGACGGATTTCCCCCACCCTGCCCTCGCCAGGTCCCCGCCGCTGCCCGTCCCAGAGGAAGGCAACAGGGTGGGAAAGTCTGGGAAGCGTCGCAAGGGATTAGTTTTAGGTGGTGGGATGAGTTTGCTGCCGGCTCTCACCCCGCAGCAAAACGCCGCTCTTGTTTTAAGAGATCTCTGCCACTAATTGTGATCGCTGATTGTCCAAATTCATAGGACAAAGGTACTTCCCAAATTACTCCTGGATCTTCACAAGCATAAAGGGGAAATTTAACTCCTTAAGGAAGGGGGCCTGGAAGTGAATCAAACACCTAATTTTTAAAAGGTGACATGAAATTCCAGAAGATTCCATCCTTTAATCATGGAATTATTAAGGTTGGAAAAGACTTCTCATGTAATGGAGTCCAACCATTAACCCCAGCATCATTGTGTTCACCACTAAACTATACCCCCAAGTGCCACATTCTTCCACTCTTGAACGCTGCCAGGCATGGTGATTTTACCATATCCCTGGACAGCATATTTCAATGCCTGACCACCCTTTCAGTAAAGAAATTTTTGCCAGTATCCAATCTAAACCTCCCACAGCACATCCTGAAGCCATTTCTGCTAGTTCTCTGACTTGTTACCAGGGAAAAGAGAACAACCTCCACCTTGCTACAATCTCTTTTCAGGCAAGTACAGGGAGTGATAATATCATAGTTCAGACAGCCACAATACACAGAGTATCACCATATAACTTCAGAAAGCTTCAACCCATACAGAGTAACATACCTCATCAAAAAGCTTCAAGCGTCTGCCCTACTTGTTCTTTAGCCCAACCTTATAAATTCTTCATCTTACATGCTTGACACCTGTGTGCCTCTGCTCCCTTTGGTGGTTGGTCAGTGCCCCTGGGCACCCCATGGCTCATTGCTGTCAGTGCTGCTCACCTGCTGCTCACAGCTGTGCCCACTGGGGATGAGGCTGTGCCTCAGCCCCGCTCCAATCACCACAAACCGTGTGCCTACATGGTGAGGTCTCCCCTGAGACTCCTTTCCTCCAGGCTGAATCCTCCCAGCTCCCTCAGCTGTTCCTCATGGCACTTGTGCTCCAGACCTTTCACCAGCCTTGTTACCTTCTGTGGACATGCTCCAGCGCCTCAGTGTCTTTCCTGATAAAATGCAATACTACACTGAATTGCACAGCCATGAAACTGAACACAGGATTTGGGGTGTGGCCTCACGAGTGCCGGGTACAGGGAGATGATCACACTGATTCCATTTCTGATGCTTTTAGCCACGATGCCATTGGCCTTCCTGGCCACCTGGCTTTGGTTTTGCTTTGCTAGACCTACTGGGCAAATACCTTTTGTGAAACTATATTCCTTTACATGTCAGGACAGAGTTCTGCTTCCTGGAATACAGGAAGCCACCTCAGTGCTGTTATTCACATCCTAACACTCAGCCCCCAAGCTTCCCTCAGTACCACACACCAGGGTTTGGGCGAGTGGTGGGGAAGCTTCCTTCCTTCCTCTCCTGCCTCTGCACACTCATCCCAGATCTTTGTGGGAGCCTGGGACTCTGTGCACTCAGTACCCAGTACAGTACCAACCAATCCAGTGCTCTGCAGAAAGCTGAGATATGTAACAAACTTGCATTTACCTTTGTTTAAGATGGAAACACCTATTTTCATTCAATGATGGGAACAAAACCTCCGTGTGTCCATGGAGCATTTCACACAGTCATCATTTTTCCCGATGAAGACTCTTATCTCCAGTTTCACACAAGCAGGGAATAGTGTAGCAGGCACTACTGCAATGTAAAGCTACAGATAAATAAGAGGGCTAAGAGGTCTTCCAACTTAAGAGGGCTAAGCCAGGTCTTCCAACATATATCTCATTTATTGCTTCCCATTTCTGCTTCAGTACTATTTCTGTTCATTCAGAACAGAAAATAAAAATAAAAACAATTAGAATAAAAACAATTATCTTGCCAGAGCCCTTAGAAACTGTGAGCAGAGAAGCTGTCAACATCTCTTCGTAAGGCTTCATGAGACAGTGCCTCTGCATTTCCTGCCTGTTTTGACAATGGCTTTTTAATGACAAAACCTTCATTCAGAATCTAGTTTAAATCCATGGTATACTTCAATTGTGTTAGCAGACATACTATTCCCATTTAATAAAATACTAGGGCATGTGTTCCAGTTGTGTATGAGACAAGTGCAGCGATACTGGACCGACTCAGTGTGACTACCCATGATGCCAATCTGTATTGCAAACTGCAAATTTACTAAATATAAAACCAGGAAGGAATTGAATATTCATCCATCTGTATGATTAGCCTTTGGTATTAATTTAGTATTCATTTTCTGTAGTATTTGTCCCAAATGCATCTGATTTCTTCCACAATTTCAGCCTTAGTAGTTATTTTCATATTACCTTTCTTCTTGGGTATCATCCATCATTTTTCTCCCACCCCCACCTCCGCCACCTTAGCTGAGTTTTTAAGGTGAAAGATGCACATGTGGTTAAACATTTGTAATATCACGTTAAAAAGAGCAGATGTTTCAGGGTCAGAACACATTCCTCTCCACCCTACATCATATTTTGCTTCTCCTGCTTCGGTCTTTTCTTCAGTGGAACTGGTTTTGAGGGGATTTTTGTCTGATTACGTCCTTTCAAGTGAAAAGCAAATTAGCTGAGAAGAGAGTCCACAGCAAACATCAGACAATCGTGAAACAAAAGCAGCCAGACACACATGTTCACCACAATGAAAAATGATGACAAACTGTGTACACTTTAAAAGCTGGGATTAACAGCAAGTATCCACCTCTCGGCATGAGTCATCTCCCAGTTATTTCTGTACTTGATTGGATCAGCACCAAAGCTGCAAAGCATTTGCTGGGCTGCAGGTACTCCCCTGGCATGACCCACATATTGTGAGTGGCCATGCACCTGAATGACCATGTAAGCCATCTCAGCCAGGTCATACAGGCAGGAGGTTCTTGCTTTGTGAGCAAGAAAGGCTTCAGTCTCTTATCTATCCACCATTGCTCCGATCTCAAGCTTACTGTGTTTTACAAGGTTATTAATGTAAATAATTTCAATTGGATGCGGTGCAATTATGTAGTAATAAACATACAGGCTGGTAACTTAATGCTTTTATATTTGTTTATGCTTTGTGTCATCGTGTGACAGAGATGTCAAGCCTTTTGGAAGCCATTAGTGACAGATTCTGCACAATTGGAGTTAAAAGAAATCAAACTTAATGCTTATGAGTATCACCTGCAATGAGATTAAGTTCAATATGTGCATAGTTGTCTAATCTATTCTAACACTGGACCTCAGAACACTTCATTTTGCCCGACTGCAACCAGCTAAACATATTTAATTTCAGCTGAGTCACCTTGGCTCCTTTTATAGTCAAAAAAGAGACATCTGTATCTCCAAAGCTGAGGAAAGATAAACCAGCAGGGTCTCCCTTCCCCCTGAGCTACAGAGGGAGATTAGCTGGATGGCTTAAATAGCTGAAGTTCAGAAAGGCAGCTGGGTTGTGAAACCCACCTGTAGTCCATCTCCCTGGTGACAGCATGACTCACTGCCACAGTGCAGAGGGAAGAAGCAAATCTGTCAAACACTCCAGCACAAACAAGCATATTTAACATGTACACAGCCACCACTGCTTTTTTATGGCAATCTCTTAATTGATTAATGCTCTAGTCAATAATAACTGTGTTAGGCCTCAGCCCCATAAGTGCATTTCACTTCTCAGTAGTCTCGTTAGAGGGAGATGAGCTGTTCACCTGTTTACAATTAAACATTTGCTTAAATGCTCACTGGCTTAGAGTCTATTATTTTGTAGCTTAGGTACAATTTATTCCCTTCATTGCACAAATTGTTGTTCCAGCTCTTTTTTTTTCATTATTATCAGTATTCCTGTTTTGCCAGTTTTGTCCATCTGGGAGCATGATTAGAAGAGTGATTGCAAAGAGTGATTTCAGCAATGTATCCAATATCTTATTTTTTTCTTTTTTCTGACTTGAATAATTTAATTGTAGTTAATGTGTTTAAAAGTACAAGCTGTGATAATCAAAATCTTCCCTGCTACTGATGGCAAAATCTTTCATAAAACAATTAATTTAAATAAAATAATTCTAAAACAACAGCAGAAGTGGTTTCTACTGTTGATGGAACTAGAAGTATATATTCTCTGTTCCACTCACACAGAAATTTAAAAGCCAGTTAAATTGATTTTTGTTTCTTTTCAGCAAGGAGTTCTGATTTTAAGGGTATAATTACAGTTTTTAGAAAATATTTAGTGGAGTTCAGTTAATGAAATGTTTATGGAAAATGTAAGTATATCATTACTGGATTCTTTAAATTCTTATATTTATACTAAATAATATTTGCAGTAAACTATTTGAAGAACTCTAAAACCCTTTACCCCAAATACTCCTATGGTTCAAAATGGGTGTATTTCAATCACAATTTCTTGCAGCATTCAAAGCTGAAGTTCAGCTATTAAACAACCTGGTTGTTAGGATCTGTGGTTCTGTTCTGGCTGTAGCACTGCAGGTCAGCTGGCCTCACTCCCTGCCTGCAGCACTCTCTTCAGTGATGTCAGTTGAAGGACTAATTTGAGACAGTAAATCCAACATCTTGAAAACAACAAATTGCACTAAATATATTATGTAGCAAAATCTAATCAAGTTCCAACTCCAACCCTGCCCAGCTTTTTCTTTCCATTGCAGATCATGCATTCTTCTGAGACAGCATTCCAGAAGAGCTTGCAAAGGTGACTTCTGTCTTTTTTCTAACCTGATAACATTATCAGGGATAATTTGGTTATCAATTTCACCATTATCTGGTTTGCCTTAGAATTCTTTTCTGACTGACTATAATCTCTTGCAAACTCTCCCTTTGTTCTCCCACAGGAAGGTGCAGGGAAGAATCAGGAAGTTTCTGCCATAAAAATAATAGATAAGAACTTGCTGATTACGTGTTCTGTCCTTTAAATCAAGAGCATCATGAAAGAACTTTGATTTAAAAATAGTGTCCAAAGGTGTTCCTCCCACACCTCTCAGACACTCAGTTCCTGTTGAATCTCTCCATTTCTTTGAGAAACAGAAGATTATACACAAGTTACTCTTCTCATGCTCTAAACACAAAAAATCAACAAAAATCAACAAAAAAAACCCCTAATACTATAGCACTGGGAAGGCTCCAAAGCTGAGAGGTTTTCCTGTTTAGTCCAGACTCACCTGTTCAGAAACAGGGAGAGGCAGGAAATAAAACTTGTCTCCTGTCTCACTGAAGACTGTCTTGTGATTGCAAACTTGCTTGAATTCTAGGGAACTATTGGGTGTTCATGATGTGCCTTACTGGGACCTCCAAATTTTGGCAGATTTTTCAAAATTCAGAGTGTATTTCTTTTCCATCCACATACCCGTTTGGGTGCTTGATACACATGCATGTAACTATTTTTTTTCTCTGCCAGAGTGGATTTAGCCATTACAAAGTGATCTTTAGCCCTGAATTTGTGACAGATGAGCTACCCTTCACTATTAAATGAAGTGAGTAAAGAATGGCAATGGTCTGTCAGCTTTACACAAATATTTGCACAAATTTCCAAGAAGCTTATCAAAATTTCTGTATACCCTATTGTGCAGAAAAAGAAGGGATTTTGCAAATATGAAATAATTTTGGTTTTACTTTTTCATTATCATCAGTCAGCAAGGAACAGGCAAGTGAATCATGTGCTTCCTTTGGATAATATTCTGAATTCTGGAAGCCTTCAACTATTTATTAAAATATCTAAAAAATCAGAAATAATTATATACTCACATGGACAGGCTGGTTTATCCCCATCTATAGCTACAGTAGAACACATGGGCCAGCTGGTGGAATCACACAGAGGACATCATATCACCAGGATACCATATCAACAGCACCAACTGTCACTGAAATGCAGGAGGTATTTGATATTTTCTATCAAACACACACAAATCCACAAGTTCCACACTTGTGCCAGGTGGATTATGCAATGGTAACAGTTGTCCCAGTTGCAGTGTCTTCCTCCTTGCTTCCCTTTACCATGAGCCTCATTTTATTTCCTTGGCAACGAAATAGAATGACTTATTCACTGCACATTACTTACAAGAGCCATCTCTCCTTCAATTACTGCAAGCTTGCTATCAATTCAAATCTTTGCAGTTTTCAAAATTATCCAACTCTTTGCTTTTGAGGTTTGGGATTTGATTTTTTTAGAAAATAAGGATGGTAACTTTCTAGTCTGGGCAAATCCTGCTTTCTGCGCATATCTAATACAACATTGGATACAATTTATTCATACAATCTATTCTATTTAATAATTACTAACATTTATAATAATGTTTTCCTAGACCTGGATCAGAAGAAAATACAATACAGAAAAATGTAAAAAAAAAACCCTATTCTTACCTGTAACAACTCATCCATTTCCAGATCTCTACCAACTCTGTAAAAAGGTTTTAATAAAGATTCAACAAAAAACAGTGAAGGCCTCAAATAGTTAGTATTAGTTAAAATTCATATATTTCTCTTCCCAAATTATGTGACATTTGAATGTATCATTCAATGCTGTGACATCTTCAAGTTTCCCTGCCAAATTTAACAGAACATTCACAGTCCTAAAGCAAGCATCCTCTGCTGTTTAATGAGTCAAAGCCATGTGTACACAGATATCAGGGTCATCAGCATGTAGAAGAATAAACATAAATTTCAAGCTAAATTTCTGCTTTGTTTCCAAACTATATTTTGAAATAAGGCAACGCTATCAGCTAAATGAATCAAATGTAATAAATTGTGAAAATTTTTCTTAACATGTCATTCACTGCACAAGTGATGGAAATACATTTTATTTCTACTACTGTGCTCTGAAAGCCAAAGCACAAGTCTGGAAATGTTGCAGCATCTGAGCATCTTTACTAGGAATTTTTCAACACAGGATGTTCCCTCAAAACCCCACCTTTTGGAATCACATTAATAGGTGTCCAGACAGGAAAAAAATGTCAATCTGAAATACAAAAACTGAAAACCAAAGAAGGGCAGGAGGAATTAAGGCATCACTTCAACATTTTCAATTATTTTAAGGAATTCACAGCCTTGAGTCACAAGCTAAGGAAGGACAAAACGTGGCACTTCTCTCTTGGACAGAGAGGTAAAGATAAATTTATTGTATATATTGCAGAAATGTGCTGCTTGTAAAACAAGCTTCCAGAAACTGGTAGCAAATAGAAACCCAAAAGGCAACTATTAACAGCGAGCAGTATTTTTGGTCTACATAACAATTAATTCTACATACACAATTGATAGTTTATCACTTCTCATGGCAGAAAATCATTAGTAGCCCACTATTTTCTGTTCCAGTAGAAAAAGGACAATGTGCTATTTGTAATTATTTTCTAGCCAAATAATAGCATAAATTTCATTTGGTCTTGCCTACAGTATTGTGTTTTGGAATGCCAACATCAAAAATAATAATGAAAGTACTTAATACCAAATTATACATCAACACAATTGCAGTAATTACAAGCAGTACTCTGGCATTCCAGTGTGACCCAGAATCGTGACAGATTAAAACATTAATCTCTACCTATGCATTTGCCAATGAAGCTTTGTCAATCAAGATGACCCAGTCCGAGAGATGCAGAAAGAGGAATCCAACACAATGAAACTGTTCAGTGTGGGCCTAAAATTTACAGCCTTGAAAACATACAAACATTATAGACATCTGCTCTGATGGAGCAGCATGGCTGTGTTAGATCTTTCCTGCCTCAATTTAATCTGACATAACCAGGGGATGGATAAGTGTAGCCATTCCCTGCAGAGGTGATGATTGATCTCTGCATCACAGGATGAGCTAGAAAGCTTTGCCAGCTGAGATTTATGTCTCAGAAATCTGCAAAGTTGGGATGTTTTGTAACCATTTTAAAAATACAGTGTAGGATAGAGGTGAGACAAATGGCTGCCCACACTTTTTGGGGCTGAAATCTGTTTATATTGCAAAACTAAGCTGACTAGCAATCAGTGAGTGATTATCTCTTGGATGAATTTGGTGGTTTCATTCTTTGTGGAAAGAAATGCATGTTATTTAATACAACTTCATCTGCAAATAACAGGGGTTTGAAAGAGTTATGATTTCTATGCATTCATTATTTATTAATTTGTGACCATAAAAGAAGCATCTATAAACGTAATAGTGAAATACTGATTGCCTTTTCAGTGGTATGGTCTTAGATGAAGATTTTTAGCCAGATGAATGCAACTGATTCCCTGCATACCTTTCTGATTCTCTAATCCTCTGCATAGACTTAATGCTTCTTTTTTGCATCTGGGATGAGACTGTCTCTGCATTATTTGGTCTTCAAGCAAATTCAAGTATTCACCCCTGTCTGTATAAAGGAGAGAAAGAGCTTCACGCTGCTGAAAGTGAGAAAGGCTTCTCCAAATGTTTCTTATCCCATACTTAACTGTGGTGGCAAACATTCTCTTGCAGTCCTTTATCCCTTAGACACTTCTTTCCAAAATCCTTGACTCCAGCCTTCCTTTTGTCTGAGTAAAGCGGGCTGCTTCAGTGAGTTTACACTTCTAATGTAATTGTTTCCCAACTAGATAAACATCTGACAGCAAACACTGTGTTAAAACATTGCCAAGATTGCTACAACACCCTCTGAATGGTGTCAGAAGATCGCCTGTTTACTGTGATGTTTACTGCAGCAGTGTCTGAAACACACAAATAACCCCCTCAACTATTTCCTGTCTCCTTTACTCTTATCTCACCTAGACTGTGATCTCTTCAGAGTAAGAACTGGCTTTATTTTGAATTTTGCATGATAACAGGTAGAGTGTCAAAGCTCAATGATTAACAAACTGTTAAAGACAAATCTCAGCAGGAGCCATACAGGACTGCAAAAGCTGGATTTTCTCTAAGACAACTTTTCCCATATGAGACTTTGGACATGCTCTACTTTTTTCCACATGTTAATTCCCATTTTGAGCAAGGATATGCAAAAGATGAATAGAAATTAAGAATGTTTACATGTACAGGAGCAAAGAGACTGTCAAACAAAGGTAACCAAACTCCTCTATCTTTAAGAAGCCATAATAAGTACACTGCTCTTAGTTATATATATATATGGGTTTGTTTTTTGTTTTTTTTTGTTTTTTTTTTTTTTTTCCTGTAGATGCATAATCCTAGATTTTCACTAAGGAATACTATAAAGGCAGCACCACCTAGTGGTACCAAAACCACAGTGTAGTATTTTCAGTGGTTTCCTGAAAATCCTTTTGGAAACACAGGGGAAACTCAGCTGAAATGATTTTTGAAATACCCACAGGACATTTACATATTTTGATCTTTTTTTTTCCCAGCAAGAACATGAATAAGTATTTGCAAGCTCTTAGCATACATATATATATATATATATATATATATATATATATATATATATATATACTTGTTTTCTGTTGTAAGTACCCTTTGAAAAGGAAAAAGGGAACACGTGCATTAGTCACAGCAGATAAAATATTTTTCTTTTCATTGCACATATGTATATATAAATATATTTTTAAAAGGTCAGGTACCAAAATAATTACTACTCACACCTTTCCATCCAACTTTATTGTTTACTACTGCATGTGTAAGATGAAAATCTACACAGGAATAAGAAATGCCTGGCAACTTTGGACCTCTTCCCAAATATTTTCCAGCACGCATTTGAGGGAACTGTAGTTTATCTTGTTTCAATAAATATAGTCCATGACAGAGGTGCTCACTTCTAAAAATCAGAAGGGTCCAATGTGTCAGAGCAGTTTTCCTCCCCTGCCATGGCATTGGCACATGTATTTCATCTGTGCTCAGCAGCTGCACAGCCTGGGACTATCTCTTGGTAGCATTTCAGATCATCCTACCATCAGCTTTTCACTTGCCCCTGTAAATCCTCTATTGACACTTCTGTGACACTTCAGGAGGTGAAAAACCCTCGGATGCATCCGTGGGAGCCTGCCAGTATAAACTACCATTGTTCTGAACACTGGGAATCAGTGGTTTGTTAAAGAATCTTTCTCTGGGCATGCACTGGTGAAGTTTGGCATTACCAAAAATATAAATCACTAGTAATTCTATGAAATTATATGATAGCATGTTTTAAAGTTATAAACATTATGTGACAGCATAGCACAGGAAGAAAAAACCTCAGTGATCAAAACCAGTAGTGGCCTTGTTTTTGTAATGCAGGGCAAATAGTACACAACAGACACTCCAAACTATTCCTTCCTCATTGCTTTTCTCCCAGCCTGCCCCATCCTTCTGCAGTCCCCAGCTCACCTCACACTTCCTGAGCTGGTAGCCACAAAGCCTCCACTCAATGTAGCCTTCCCACTCCTCCCCTCCCAGTCCCGAGTACCAGCACAGCTCTTCTGTTCCTAGCTCCAAACACAGCTCCAGTGCCTGCTTCTCTCCTGGTCACAGCTCCAAACACAGCTCCAGTGCCTGCTTCTCTCCTGGTCACAGCTGCCAGGCACCCTACTCTCCATCTTCACAGCCATGTCACAGCTGGGGTATTTAGAATCTCCTAAGTTTCATTCACCACTGGCATACAATGTTGCTGGCACTGTGACATTTCATCACTGACCTTATAGATTCCTTCCTTGCCTACAAGAGAGCAAGGAAAAACAGAGAACAAACTGACTAAATAGAGTAATTCCAATTAAACACTTTATAGAACTCTTTTTACCATGCTTTATCATTTAATGGTGGGGGATATTTTTTTCCAGTCTTCCCCATGTCTCACAATGACTTTAGAATAAACTCTAATTCTCCTGATAGTTTGAAACCTTCCACACCAGTTTATTTATTCATTGTTACTGGTGATACTTGTTTTGAACAGGCATTGTCCTTTATCTTAAGGAGTAAAGAGCTTAACCTGAAAGTATTTGAAGAGAAAACGTATGTCCTCTTACAATATTCACTTTTCTAGACTAATTACACAAACTTTTTGAGTATAAATTTAGTTTCTTGCAGACATCCATGTTTCCACTACCTGTTATCTAATCCAACTGGAAAGAGCAACATCAACTCAGCAGTTTTGTGTCCAAGAAAAAAAGTTCTCCTAAGCCCATGGTTACATAGCTTCCAGATGTGCCAGGGCTTGATCTGCCAGCAAACCACAGGGAGGCAGAGCAAAAACCATTGCAGTATAACCCTTTCTCCACTCACAGAAACTATTAACCTGATAATCTTAGTGTATCCTCATCTGTCCAAATCAAACTCCACCTTTCTTGAACACTTAAGCACACTGTATTATAGCAGTTAAGAAAAAGCATCTCTGATAGAAGTTGGGGAAGAATAGGTCAGATTGCATCTCATACATTGTAGGCTGTATTTCTCATTATTCCCACGTATTTGCCATTTCTAGTCACCTGTGATTATCTAGGCCTTCCTCCACATACTACATTTTCAAGTGGTGAGCTCCTCAAATAAATTATTTTTATTTCTTATATACATATATGTTGCCATCTTATTGCAAAGGTTTCGTACCTTCTTGGTGATTTCTCATGGGCAGCTCCTCACTGCACTCACTCCTTCCTTTTCTCAGTACAACCAACAAACTCCATCCAACTTTTCCACCAGTTAACTTACTCTTACAATACCCATCCTAACTGGATCTAGCTATGGCCTATTAAGGGCAGGCCTGTTCCTAATTCTTGATAATTAGCACAGCTGTAACTCCTTAGGTGTGAGATTACCTTCATCACTATCTCTATTTTCCTACATTCCACCCATCCACACATATATTTTGCTATTAAATTCCAGCCTATTTCTATTACATTCTGGGCTATTTTTTTCTTGGCTTGGTTTGATGTATGTCTTTTTTCTTTATATCTTTAATACTCCTCTGTGTATTAAGCAATTAATCAAAACATTAACATTAGAGTCAATCCTTGGGTATTTCTTGGATAACTTTGCCAGTACCTTTCCTCCACAATGACAGTACTCTTAACATAATGTTATCTCCCCTTTTGCTAAGTCAAAATTCTTAAAGCCTTAAATTCTTGTAAGAATCCCCCTCTTTTCTAGCTCAACTATTAATTTTCCATGGAGTAGTGAATCTTTCCGTTCAATGCAACAAGTTAAAGACTTGAGGCTGCTAAAGAAAAATGCAAATATAAATAGTAAATAAAATAAGAACAAAGACTTGTAAATTCTGTATAAATATTTTATTATGTATTAAAGACAACTTACATGGATAGGTGCTCTATTAGAACAAATACTGGCTGTTTTCATTAAAAGATTCAAATGCTATAAAAAGCATTTTAGAATGTCTCTTCCATCTTCTGCACTGACATTTTTCTTAGGGACTCATACCAAGCAGCAAACATAGCAGTGGCTGGTGTTTCTAATGATGCTATGACAAAGCAAAAGGAAGGCACCATATGGCATCCAAATTTGGATTCAAGGCAGGAGTTCCTTGTTTCCAAGTCAACAAAACCAGGCAGAGTTATGGAGTCAAATACTCAGTCCATAGACTTTTAAACAGATTTTGCAAAACATCTCCTTTGGGATGTCAGCTGGCTCTGGCAAATACAAATTTCTTCATTTGATTTAAGATGGAGACAATTGAAAATAACAATGGGATAGAAAAAAAAAACCAAAACCAAGAAAGATGGAATAATTGGAAGCCCTGGAAAAATCACAAGGCAGGCTTGTTCAAGGAAAATACTCCCAACAGAATACCTGGTTTTCTTACAGTACACATATATGCTCAACACAAGAAAAACATTTTAAAGTCCTTATGTAAGCATTTAATCCTCTCATAGATCAGATCAATTTTGTTTAGTCTTATTATTTTGTTTAGGAGATCCATACAAAGGAGATTTTGTTTTTCTTTTCTCTAAACCTTGAAAAGGCACCACAAAAAGGAATCAAAACACTTTAACAGCGCAACTGTAGTAGCTAGGTGGCAATGTGAAATTTCATGTACACCATTAAAACTAGAGATTTTAAATTTCTAACCTGTCTTTGACTTCCAAAGGCTACAGAATCAAAGAAAAATTTTGTCATTTTAAAAAACAAGTTGCGAAACTTTTGCTAAGTTTATTTAGCTGAAATATTTATGATTCTCAGTATGTAAACTACCTCCCAAAAACCACTCAGAGCCTGACCTGTAAACAGTTAACTATACATAATTACATATGTATCCTAGTAGGATATGCAGTTTTGAACATTGTTCAAGCCATAACATGGACACAGGGCACAAGGTTTCAAGGTTTCTCTCAAAAATGGGAATGTAAGGTTAGTGCAGTGATACTAAAGTTATCCAAAGTATTGTGCAAGGGAGGGTTTTCTGTCAGCTGTCATAGGAAAAGTAATAATAACAAAAAAAAAAAAAACAACCCAAACAAACAAAATTACTCCCAAAAGACCAAACTTCCAGGTGTCCACTCTTTCTGTTAGGCACCAGATAGTAAAAAAACTTCTCTAAATACTTCAGTAGTCACATTTCCATCCTACAGAACTCTGTATTTGCCTATGGGTTCAGCAAGTTGAAATGGGAAGATTCCAGTTCTTACTGTTGAAGAACAGTAAAACTTACTGTTTCCAGTTCTTACTGTTGAAGAACAGAATAAAGTTAAAAGCAGTATTTTAACTAAATGATAAAAATGTAACAACTATTTTCTTTTAATATTTACATTTGGGTTTGGCATATTAGCTAGAACAATGAAAGTGGCTTGTGCTTTGGTGATGAGAACAATGCCTGGCTTCAAACTCTCCAATGTGACATTTAAACTTTCATTTTTAAGACTTTATTTTTTAAAAATATATAGAAACATTTTATGGGGATTATGTTTAGATAAATTTGTATATGTTCTGTATTTCAAGTCTAAACAACGTGACGTAAGTTGTATCTTTTCTATCCTTACTTTTCATATTACTGGAATTTTTTTTTTAAATACATGCAGAGTAAATGTTTTTACATATTAAAAAATGATCTCATAATTTCATTGTTACGTGGAAACTTTTAAAAAACACTGGATGACAAGAAACAGGAAAATATAAACTTAGACATGCAGCTAATTTCCACATATTGTCTAATAATCCCCTTGCTCTCAAATGCACTCACTGAGTAGCAGCGTAACAAAATCACTGAATGATACTGACATGTCTGAATTTACTTTTGGTTGGCTTTTTTCAATGCATGTGTTGTTATTCCAAGGAATTCTCCCAGATAAAAGGAGACTCCCAGTGCAAGAAGGAATCTTTTTGGCATATATTTTCATATGTGTAATTAAGTGTTACAGGAGAGGTAATTGCTCTTATGTACTGCTAGAACTCAGGCAGAACATAATACTTCATGATATTGTCAAATACCTGCAAACCAGAGAACAAGTGTGTTTTAAACTTCTGCAAAATGCAAACCTGTTTCCATAAAAATTGTATTAGTACTTCCAAAACATCCGAGTTTCACTTCCTGTCACAAAATCTGACATTGATGGAATTTCCAGGAGTCAAAAGTCCATGAGTTTTGGCATGAACTGGTTCCGTTTTGGGAGAAATTTTGATTTCAAAATTCTGAAGTAGCTGTGAACATAAACAGAACAAGTATTAGAAAAACTGCAAAATTACCAGTGAAGAGTAGCCTTTAAACAAGAGAACATAAGAGACTGTCACAAGCAAAATTTGTGTTGCCAGTTTGGCAGAGTTTAAGTGCTATGATTCCCATCCAGGAAACAAAATAAAGGTGTTATAAGGTAAAGATTGTAATTGAAAATCCTCCTCTGATGGAGGGAGGACTGAGCAAGACCTTTCTGAAGAAATCCCACAGAACCAGACTAAACAGTCTGAACTATCAAAGAAACTAAGGTCTCTTCCAAACCTTGTGAGGTTCCCCTCTATGTGTTTTTGATTTCACTTCCTTTAATATCAATCAATATGTGAAATTATTAAGAAAGCTGTAGGAATCCCAATCCCATCAAACTCATTTTTCTGAATGAAGAATACCTCTTTTTTACACTTTTACACTTTCAAGAGGGAAATACTGCAATATCCTCAACTTCTCCTCATAATAAATCTCAAACACTTTTTTCTGTAAATTAAGTAATTTTCTCTAGTCCTTCTCCTAGTATGATTGCTAACCAATGCATTATTTTCCTACACATAACTACAGTTTTCAGTATGAGATATGTGACAAAGCTTTTACTTCATTCTTCTCTTTTCAAAATCCCTCTTGTTATTATCTTTGTCTTCCAAATTTCCTTGAATTTGGCTACATTGTCCTTAAAATGCAGTGCATGGGGATGGCTGTTTATTGTTGCTAAGTGAATTTGGCAAGACTGAGTAATTTAGCTCCTCTTTCTGACATACAAAATGCTTGCTAATGCTGCTAATATTATCTAGAATCACATTGCCTTGTCAGAATTGAATTATTTTTTACTATATCACTCCAGTCTTTTCCTACAGTACTAATATTACTCAGACAGTTCTTCATAAATTTGTATTTATGCATTTATTTCTTCTCAAGGGCACTAACTTGCAACTGTCATTAATGAATAATTTTGTGTTGCTTCTACAACATTTCTCTTTTTTCTTCAAAATTCTATATTCACATCCCCTGATTTTAAATTAATTCACATCAGCTTGGTATCCCATGCAAGCTGTAAAAGTATTCTCTAATCCATCACTTACACTGTTAATGAAAATAACAGCCTAAATCAAATGCAGGACAGACTTTTACAGAATTTTAATTAAATGCTTTCCAGTTCAACAGCAATTATTCTATAACTACTGCCTCCAGCTATTTCCTTTTTACAACCAGCTGTGCATGCATTTTGTGGACACTTCTATCTGGAACAAATTTTATTAATTTAATTGAGAGCAAAAACATACAGGACGTGTGAAAATACTTCCTGAAGTCAGAGTACATGACTTACTTTATACCTCCACATGAGGTAAGTGATCAAGTCCAAGAAAGAAATCAGATTGGTCTGAAACATTTTCTCTTTGATGAGCTCCATGTGTTTCTAATTTTAACTCACTTAAGTATCATTTCTGTGTTTGTAAATAGGTTGTGTGCTGTTATGCTCTAGTTTCCTTCCAGAAAACAAAGTAGGTTCTCCATTGCTTCCTTGAGCCTCCTTTTAAAAAAGATGGAAGTGTGTTTGTTTTACCAAGCCCCCGGGAGCTCTCTCACTCTCAGCTCCAAAAGACAGGCACTAATTGTTCAGAGATTGCTCTAGAAGTTTACTGAAGGAAATTCAAAGACAAACTCAATCAACCTTTCCTTTGGATACATAAAATGGATCTAAATATTTTTATAGTTAATTAACTATAAATAGTTACCAAATCTTTGCAATTTGATTGCACAATCTGTACTCATTATTTCAGCTATAGACTGTCTTGTAAATGACAAAAAAATATAGAAAATGTAATGACAAAATAGAAAATGTAAATGACAAAAAATATAGCTGTTGGGAACATTTTCTTTATGATATGAACCAATCAAAACCAATACATCTCAATATGTACTATTTATATAACTATAAATTATGTACATCTAAAATGATAATGAGTTAGAAGAAAGAACCAGAAGAGACAAAAAAGACCAAAACATAGAGAAATTCTACTGTTTGTCATCACACTGTGATCAGTATAAGGATATAAAATCCATTTTACATCTTTGTAAGTTCTGTAAAACACAGAAACCATTCCAATAGACATTAAGAAAGATTTCTGATTTGCTTACAAAAGCCTTCTGTACCAAATCTATGTATTTCCTTAACAAACTTACCTTTAGTTTTACATCCTGTGTACCATACCATTAGGTACTATGCTATATTTCAAGCATGATTATTTTCAATTTTTTAGTCTTTGCAGCTTGAGTACATTAGACAACACTCCAAAAAAAGATTTTGACCACTGTAGGATACCCAGAAATGGCATACATAAAAAAAATAATACCAATTCATTTCCTTCTTGTAATGCTATCACACAGTTCTAACCTGAATCAGTGCAAGATGGATTTCCAGCTCTGCAATTCTTTTTCCTATACAACTTCTAATGCCATAGCCAAAAGGGATGGAGCCAAAGTTGTCTACTCTGTCCAAGTTATCTTTCCTCAGCCAGCGCTCAGGTCGGAACTCATTTGCCACTGAGAAATTCTCTTCACTGTATGAAGTAGCATAATGACAAAGTGCCAGCTGGGTCTGAGGAAATAAATGATATTTATATTTAGCTAGCTCCAATGCACATAACAAAATTTAAAAGCATTTGCAATTACTGTAATTTCTGCAATAATAGGTGATAAAAATTAAGCAACTCTGAGTAATTCTGAAGACAAAAGGGAAAAAAAAATCAAAAATCAAATCCCTTTCTCGATTGGTCAAAGGAAATAATCTTCAAATTGTTTTCAAAGTTGCTGCATATATTAGAGAAGATGCAGTGGGGAAGGAGATGGGAACAAGTCACAAGTATTGGGAATTGTTTCATGAAGTTGCCATGAAAAAAAGGGAGAAATTTTCCACAAAGGGAATTAACAGACAAAGAATTGGAAAACTGCAAGAATAATGAAATCCATGCTTCTTAAATTGAATTGTACCATTCCACAGATATGTTAATAATAGACTCCACCCTCAAGAATATTAAGATGAAGTCATGAGGATAAATTTCATTTGCAGGTGAGGACTCAAATAAAAAATATCAAAACAACAGCAACAGGTCTATCATAAAATCTATTTGTGACATAAAATGAAATACCTTCCTCTTAATGTTATAGCGCGGAGAAATCTTTTAAAATCAATGAAGTGTATATATGTTGGAGCAGATCATATTTCATTTGCAAAAAATAAACTGTTCTCTGCAGAGGACTGCAACAGAACCTACCCCTTTAGGTATCAAGTATCCTCCAATGATCAAGTCTTTTTGGGTCACTCTTCCATTTCCTGGCAATACTGGATATAACCTAGTGAGAAATATTTACCTGAAGTTCAACAGTAATAACTAACACAATTTTTAAAACGTTTAGATTCCAATTTGCATTCACAAATACGCAAGATGAATGCGATATTCAGTCACACCAATAATGTTTTTCAGGAGTGCAGAACACCCTGGAGCTTCAAAGACCTTGAATCATCTGTGAGAATATGACCATCATCTGAGAAAAGTTATTTATTAGTAACTGAAGGTTGAGCTATTTGATCTATGCATTTATTCACTTTACACACGTACAAGCATGAAGTTGGTGGTGAAGCTGGAGACATTTTAGCACTGCTGCTAAAGCTGAAAAAGCCTTATTGATGCCTTCTCTAAAATCCTCTTATTCCCCTCACCTCATGATGAACATTTAGTATAAACATATTAAAAAAAAAAGTATGTCACATGCCTTTAATTTAAATCAAAAAGCTTAAAATTATTGAAGTAGGAACTGCAAAGTGGGGGAGAAGGCTGTTACATTTTATCATACAGACTAAAGGGAAAAATCAAGCTTTCTATTCCCTGCCTTAACAGACATGTCCTACATATGTGATACCACTTCTACCAAACTGAGAAACATTAAACATTACATAATCTATCTTATGCATTGCTTGAGCATGCTTGGACACAATACTACTGAAATAAATAAAAGTAGAAGCAGCAAATTGCAGTAGCAACAATAAACTACAAATGCTAAAATGGACTCAAAATTCATTAGAATAACATGGAATTGAATCTTTCAGTTGTCTGTTACTTACCTCAAGGTTTCTTTCAGGACAGCTCTAATCAAAGGCAATTTTAGGACATCATGAGCAACTGGAACTTGATCTTTCCTCAGTTTATTAACTATTTCCTCATAAACACGTTGCTGCACCTCTGGGTGCTTTGCCAACAAGTATACGGCCCAGGACAAAGTGAAAGAAGTCTAAGGAAAAACCACAATCATCAAGCCCAAAAAGATTACATTAATAATAATTTCAAGCCAAGAAAAACAATCAGCTTTCAACTATGTGTTTTATATGTTTAAAGTTATGAAACAGGCTGGCAATGATTCACTTCTGGATTCAATGGGAGGTTGCCAGATGTTGCCATCCCCTCCTTCATCCTCTTTCCATCTAAAAGTCCACCACATATCAAAACAATCCCTGCTGATATTTTCCCAGTGAAATATAAAAAGCAACAGACAAACCAAATGGAAACCCAACTGTGTAAGCAGTATTGAAACATAAGCACTCCAAACAGCAATGGATTAAGTTAGCTCTTAGTTTTCAATGTGCATTTCATCTTTCCTTCCAACAAAAACACTTCACAGGAAACAAGATAAGAAAATTCTTCTCAGAACATTTCCAACCCCTTTTAAGCATACGGTGGTCCCCTCATAGCATTCACAGGACAGAACTGATATCATCACTGCTAAGATTATCCTTTTGGTAAGCAATGCTACACCACTATCATTTAAAAATATTTTGTTTGAAGAAGAAAGAGAACACGAGGCAGGACACAGTTCAACTTTGAGCACAAGAGGATTTAAAGAAACCCATCATCTAATCTTTTTTAACCACAGCTGGGAAAAAAATCAGCTTGTGGAAATGTCTTATTTTGGTCTTAAGTTTAACATCAATTTAGAATGCAAATTCGTCATGATTGTGACCTTTTATGTCTTGTCTTCAAACTGGGGTATAATGCTTGAAGTACCAACTTCTCCTAAGTTTTTCTTGCAATATGGAATGGCTGAGCCTTCTACAATGCAACCCAGTTCTATTCCACTCAGAGGAGCTGGCAATTGTGCAGAACTTCTCTGATATAAACAGTGCTCCTCCCCAGGTTCCCAGTTCCTTCATAACTTCTTAAAAGTTAGGACTGTTCCAGCAACAGACAAAATGCATTGTAGCCAACAACTGCCTCACAATTCTGTTGAAAGCTTTCATAATCCTCAAAATCTCTTTCTATGTTTCTATGATAAAATGAGATCTGAATTGACAGCAGTAGGAAAAACAAGGTTCCTTCCATTTTTGTTTTGTACTTGAAAATGAGGAAGTCAGAAGGATAGTCCTCTCAGAAAAAGTCTGTTCCCAACTGAGAAAGCTGAGTCAAATGGAAAGGGAAATTCTTGTTGGCATGAACATTGTCCTATTATTTTAATGAAAAATGTCACACACTAAAAATGGAAAATTAATGGTCTGAAAGATTAGAAAATGAATGGGATTAATAATTGTGTTTTACTTAAGAACCAACATCAAAAAGCTCTGCAAATTCATATGCCCTTGGGACACTTAACCAATGGAGTAATATTCAACACATAAAGAAGTTTTACATATGCTCCTTATTTTGGAATTCAAAAGTGATTGCTGCTGGGGTTTTTTTGTTTTCTTTAGAAACCTTACAAACTTTCTTAAGCCACAAAAAATCTGAATCCAATTATCCAGATAGCTTTTCTTTTCTTTAAGACCATTTTATTTTTTTACTTATTTTAAACCTTTTTACTATATGACTATTTAAGTCCTACATAGCACTTCTTTAGCAAATTAATATAATTGCTTTTAAAATTTGTTCAGTAACAATCATTTATAGTAGAAGTGTTCACTGATATTCTAAATAACTCTGTATACGTTGTACATACAATAACTCATCTTTCTTTTCCCTTATTCTTCCAATTGTCATGCTGCAGTCAGTACTGATTTCACATGCTAGCAATGAAAGGGGAAGATACACACAGGACATTAATGTTTCTCCAAATGTATGGCAAATCAGAAGAATAAAGAATGAGAGTCACTTGAAAAACGTTCCCAGGTGTCAACATATTGGATACACCAGTCCAATTAACCCTGAGCCTTTACCTCAGCTCTCTGCCTCAGCCTGACTCTATGCTGCCAGCACAAGCAGGGGTAGAGTGAACTTACGACTTATCCAAATCATTGCTGGCCTAACATCCCCTTGGGAATCTTTAGGTGCCAATGGGTTCCAGCAGAAAGCAGGTATCTGATCCATAATGTGTGTCCCAGTTGATTTACTTAGCCATCCATGAAAATCAGTTACCAAACTCTACATGAGTTTATTGATCAATTTTTTTCACCCTAACTTTCAGCTAACCTTTCTATTGTGCTCCACCTAAAGTAGCACAAAAACAAACCTGATAAGAAACTAGTAAAAGAAAATGTATGAAATACAAGCTGAATGTAAAGACAGTTGCTATTTTATCTGTTTAATAAGCTGTGGAACAGATTCCCAAGTGATGGGTTCCTGCAAACCACAGCTAGATCAGAACACTGATTTCATTCCAGTGGAGATGACACAGTACAGGAAGTATTTTCTATCACTTTAAAGGCATCATGGCTTAAATGTGTTAGAATTACATCCTTATGAGCAATGTAAGCCCCCTGAAGAGAGCTGCCAGTGATCCTGGTGTACAAAAACAACTATGCACAAGAAAAATGGTAACAAGCTTACTGTGTCCACTCCTGCCAGAAGCATTTCAGTCATGTTGGCATAGATCTCTTCCAAAGTAAGTTCCTTACTCACTAGGAGGTGTGTAAGTAGCCCACCATTCACTGCTTCTCCTTGGTCCAGCTGAGACTGAATAGCCTTCAATTTGTTGTCAACATGGATTTGACCTTTGGGATTCAAAAAAATTGTTAAGCCTCCATTTTTATTTTTCTGCTGCTTCCATTCAGTAATCACATTTCTCATGCTACACTGCACATCCAGGGAAAAAAAATTCATTTTTCTTAAGGAAAAATCCTAGAGTGGTGGTGGAGGTCCTTGGGTACTCATGGCAAGGAAAGACTGAGCTGACAGGAACCTTGGTAACTCACAGCATGAGAATGCTGAGCACAAAGAGAGGACACAAGAGACTTCAGTTCCTTTCCTTGAGGGAAGCTCGAGGCCAAGTTTTTATGCCCACCTGGCTTGTCTCCTGGTGGCTCTGCAGGGAGTGGTGAACTCTGCAGAGTACGCTGCAGCTCAGCACAGAGAGGCTGCTGCAAGATGCTAGCAGCAACCAGAAGGTCAAAGCCACAGAACTTAATTACTTTGAAGAGAAAGATGAGTACCATCAAGTGATAACAAAAATACAAAAACTTCAGTGAATGACACGCTGAGCAATTTCATCCACAGCTCCATGTACATTCTAGTGACTGCAAACAGCATCTTTGGTCAAGCAAAGGATTTAAGAAGAGAAAAACTCCTTTGAAAGTTAATGGCTCATAGAATGAGCCTACAAAAAATTAAAATGCATGCAGCTTTCTCATATTTGAGAGAGAAAATGGGTTCAAGTTTTTTTAACACTCAAGAACATGAAAAAAAATGAAATTGCAAAGATAACTCCTCCTTCCTACTTACATGAAAACTGATTTGTAAAGTAGCCTGGAATGTTTTATTTACCAAAAAACCCATATTGTAGTACATCAGTGTACTTGATGCCAACTTATACACTTGTATATATATAAATAAACTTTACAAAGTGTTTAATTGATTGCCAGAGCCTAGTTTATTAACTTTCTAGTCAGTTTTAGTGGTGATTATGTCAGGGTGCTTATTTAAAATTTTGCTGAAGTCAACAAAACTACCCTCATTAAAATTGAAGTGGCTTAAGACAAAACCTTGGCAAAGCACTTGGACCTGGAATGACAAGTGGGTGCTGAAACAGATGAAGATAAATAAAGAAAGAGCAGTATAAAATAGGGGAGTTTTGAAATGTACTGTTAAAGTTTGTTTGCAGTAGAATATTTTTTAAAACAGTTCCCCTGGCCAGTCTGCATTTAATATGAAACTTACTTCTGCCACAATGTCTTCTTATAATTTTAGAAGAGAAATGCAGCTTGTTCCGTTCAAACACACACAGAACCTGCAGAAATACAGCTGAACTTTTCTACTACTAAATCTTACTAAATTTGAAGAGTCCATCCCAGGATCTGCAGAACTCTCTCCAGGGTTTTGGAATAAGTGGACGAAGCCATTTGGGAATAGCACCTGCATACATAGTGGTCTTAAACATGCTAAACATCAATTCCAGAGCCTCAATATATTCAACAGTCTGCTGTGGGATGTTGTTTTCCAGGCAGCCCAGCCGGCATTCATACAGAATAGTGGCCACACCTGCACATAAAAAAATGAAAGAATTGTCTATACACATTCATGAATACATATTAATAATTTAAGGAATTAACTAGCATTACAAATGGAACTACTTTACAAGAAATTTATTAATATTATTATTACTGCTTCAGCTAGGGAACAGATAAAACAGAAATCCAAACCACAGTAAAATAGCCCAGCTAAACATTGCAGCAAGAGAGTAGTTGCTATGTCAATAATGCTCAGCATGAGAAGACAGCCAGGAATTCCACCAGAAGTAGAGCAGCCTCCAGCCTGTTCGCTGTGTTTTGCACTGCACTGTGAATCCTGAGCCTGCCCTGCTGGCCTCTGAAAACACAAAGACATTTCTGATAGCTGGTGACAACGGAGGGGTTTCTACCACTGGCTGTGTCTGTCAGCAGCTGGTAGCAAATGAATACTGAGCCTGTGTAAATGGATAAAAAGCTTGCACTCCAGACTGTGCTTTTACTGCACGCCCATCCAGCCCTAAAAAACAGCAAGTGTGACACTGTTGCAAGTGACAATATTGACTGTCTCTTGTTCTGACTTGCTGTAATTTTCACAGATCTTTTTCTGCAGTTCTGCAGGCACTCCCACTAGACATTATCTTTACTGACAAAAATAATTTTAAATGTTGGTTATTTTCAACTCACTCTTCCTTTTCTAATTTTCCTCCCTGCGAAGATATTTTTCTGCATCTTTTCTTTCTTTTGTGCCTCTTTCAGAAACTGCTGGTTCTTATACATCCTCTCACAGCTTACATGGTCCCTTCAAAGAAATCTTATGTATTGTTTCTCTGAACAGTTACAGCGTAAGTTAAATAAACAGCAAGTCATATACAAAATAAATGTGTGCCAGGCACAAGTTATAAATTAAAAACTAAAAGAATGTGAAGAATTTAAACCAACCCATCAGTTACAGTGAATCTGTAAGCTCACAGTTTGAAATTCCATAAACTGGTAGTTAAATGCTGTTTTTAGACACTATTAATGTGAAACAGACCAAGGAGGCAGCCAGCAATTTGACACAAAGTGAGCAATCTGGATATTCTTCAAATCCCAAATTACTCAGTTGCCTGTCAGCAAAGAGTACCAATGTTTTTAAAAGGCATTACATATAACAAGATGGGGTTGTATGCAGTCAGTTAAAGAAATACATAAAATGTGTATCACCATGAGATTGCTGTAAGAACACAGGAACTGCCATACAGGCTCAGGCCAGGGTTTCATTCTGCATTCCCTCATTAATTAATGGTAGCCAGAGGCAGATGATCTTAAGGCAAGCATAACAATCCCATACTTGGCATCTGTAGGCAGGGAAAAGCAGTATTTTTTCCCACATTAAGCTATGAACTGAATTTAGATACATCACATGGGGATTCCTCATTGGAATTTGGCTGGTATATTGTGAAATTAACATGTCTTAGAAGTCACCTGTTAGAAAGTCAGCACCCTTATTCTTGAGGAACTAATGCAGAAATACAGAGTACTGAGACTGTTCAAGACCTTGATTGAACACTTTACCTGTACACCAGTATTTCCATGGGAATTGCTCCTCAATATAAGGACTCTACAAAGGAATTCTACTGATACCCACTGCACTAACTAGGAAGACACACAAATGCAGAATGTCAAACCTCCTTTTTCACATCAGGGCAAAGTCATTTGACAGAAATTCCTCACCACAACCACGCTGCTTTACATCTATTTTCTCTACAGATCCAGCCTTTGCTTACCTTCCATTGAATACTTGAAGAAAAGGTTGTTAACATTGGTCACTGTTTCCCCATCCTCCTCTTGACTTCTGAGGGTGTGGATTCTTTTAATTAAGTCTGTGATAACTTCATTGACTCCTTCAGAGTAAACAGCCACATCTTTGGGTTTCAGAATTTTTTGCCTCAGTACACTTCTCATTTTTAGCCACTGCTCCCCCTCCCTAGAAGAAATTATTAATAATGTCAATGCATTGTTTTCCTTAACAATCATCACCTGGGTAAGAGCTCTGCAATCAAACTGTTTGCAATTTTTCATGTCAAATGAAAGCAAATGGTGAAATAAAAATTATGATAATGTATATTTTGTATTATGTTCCTACAGTTTTATTCTGTATTTATTGCACATCCTCATTAAAATTCAGTGTTGCAACATATCAATCTCGGGGTTGAGTGACAGAACTCACCCATTCAGTGATCTGAATTTGATGAGTGTCCCTATTTTAGTCTTTTAGTAGTAGCTAATGCAAGGAATTAGTAAAATATTCTATTAAAATTACTTTAAATAAATATTCGAATGGGTAGTCTGCAAAACTGCTTTTACAGACCACCAGTACTTAATTACCAAATAAAGGTCTCACATTCACATCTGACAAATCAACAACTTGAGCTGGTACCATAAATTCCACTACTGATACATCACCTTCAGCCATCACAGTTCTAAACCTACAAAGCAATAAGAGAGCAGAGCTACCTGTAGAGAAACAACTTACAGCTACAGATTCTGCTTTACCTGAGCTATGCATGGAAACCTTGATGCTGAAGACTAAAAATCTGAATTTTTATGTGTAAAGTATTTATGTGCTTTGTATGAGCAGAGTATTTTAGGAACAGTGGTTCCAGGGATACCTTTCAATTCCTTATGAAAATGGGCAATTATCTTTTATGTGTTTATTTTGTTTCCCATTACTTTTTTTACCTGAAGCAATGCCATTGCAAGGCACAGAAACTTATCAGCCAGCAGAAGAATTTGATGTCTTTAACAGGTATTTCCTGAATCTCCTGATTTAAGGTCTCTTTTCACTAAGTATCAAGGAACTGTTAGTTTGAGTCTCAACTGCAGCTTAAGATTTGAGTCTGCCGTGCAATACATAAAGCCTTTTGCTACCATGAAAAACAGACTGTCCATGACTCAGGAAATTAATTTCCCTCTAAATAAACATCCTATGTCAGTGGGGACTGTGAGTAGTTCCCAGTGGCAATTAACCACACCCACATGCGCTGCCAGGTTATGCAAGCTGTACAGACAGATAGCTCCTCTGGAATCAGGCAGATTCAGAAATATCTGTCTGGGGATGCACTACAGTGTGAATTGACCATTCTGTACATTCGTCTACTGAGGGGGCATTTCAGTCAACAATAAAGCTTAAACCAATCTGAGCCAACAATTCCCCACAGCACACTGCCTGCTAGATAGAACCGTCTAGAAGTGATGCAATAAACCCACATTCATGCAGTGCAGTGCCAAAGCTAGTAAGCTCTATTCTGTAAAACTGCTTGCAGGTAAGTGAGTCAGCTCAAACTCCAGTTGATACACACTCCCAAAGAATGTCTTCATTCAAAGTAGCTCACTGCACACTTAACTACACATCACTGCCATCCCTTTGAAACTTCACAGCAGAACAAATTCACAGCATTCATCACAAATACCTACTCCCTTCTCCCCACCAGCCACATAAATTTCCCCACACAGAAAAGCCTGATTTCCCAGATGACCTGTACAGTCCTTCAGAAAATCACAAAACTTGCACAAGAAAACAAGGAAAGTGAAGGGCTGACGGCACTTACGCAGAAATGAGCCCCGTGGCTCTGCCCCGTAAATCTCTGTACTCCTGCCAGGATTCCATGTTGGCTCTTTGTGGTGCTCTGCCTTCTGCTCGGAGCACTTGAGCAACCATGTCTCGATCTGCAATGGATACAACGAACTGGGGACCAAAGTGAGACTTGAAGATCTTTCCATATTCCTGAGTGTGTTTTTGCTACAGCATCACCAACAAAGAGAAAGAGAAGTCAAGTATTACTAAGGAAAACTATGACAAAAGGAAACTGACAATTTGTTATACACAAACTCTCACATCTAGCATTTCATCCCCAGCCTTCCAGTCAAGGAACAGTTTGAAATGTCAGGAGAAGCATGTAAGCATTACTGTGAAATATTCACAAGGAAAACAGAGAGGTCACACAGTTCAGGACCCTGACTGAAAGACCCAAAGCTCTAAGGCACAGAGTGTGAGTGAAACCAAACACTGAGAAGATGAAAGGACTTCAAAACACATCCCTTCAGATCAAACAGGTTGGCAAGAATGTCTGCAAAAATGAAAAGCATGGAAGCATATAGGGTTAAATTACCAGTATAATACGAAGATATATTTTGTGAATAACTACTTGCTCTACCATTTAATTGCTTATAAAGCAGCTATGTATAAATTTCTTGCACCTAACCAAGAACAATGACAGTGCAACAGCCTAGTGAAACACTGCATTTTGGAACAGATTTGTCAGCAGTGAACTTGAGAGAGACATATGTTAATTCTGCGAAAGAAAGGAAAAAGTGGGGTCTTATTCTTCAAGTGGGGTTTATTAAGTGATTGATCCACAAATCTTGTGATTCAGTCATGAGGCAAATAAGAGGATTGGAAATTAATAAAGAGGATTGGAAAACATTAAGCTGTGTCTATATATTAAAACAAACAAACAAAACCAACCCAAAAAAGTTTTCCGGTAAGGTTGCACTATCACTGTTCCATGAAATCTTACTGATTATTTCAAATAAATTTCATTCTGACATGGTCATGAAGTGAAATTCTCAAGTCTTACAAATTCACTTGGAGTCCAGGTTCATCCTTCTTTCAGAGGGGGGAAACCCCCACCCCCCAACTGCAAAGCAGTTATTAAAAAGATATTATTAAGACTCTGAAAATCAATTTTAAAGCCTTTATTTCTGGTTAAAGTATTAAGACAAGTTAAACTGACCAAAGTTATTATGACATTACCTACATTCTAATCCAAAGACATCTGCACACAGAGTTATGCTGGTTATAAACCAAAGATGGTTGACACCAACTGCACTTGTGAAAATCTAGTATTGACCCAAGATTAATGTATGTGAAATATATTTTATTCAGTCTTAGTTACAGAGATGAATTGTTTAATTGCCAAAAATAAGTTTAAGACACATGAATCACTCTTCAGAACACGATACCAAGTACACTTAAAAAAATGTAATTATTTTTGTCTAGTTTCCAAATAAAACATGAGTTGTGCAATTGTGGTCTCTGCCAGTCACCTCTTAACTACTTTTGGAACACAATGGCCAACTTCAGTCGAAGTTCTAAAGGTGTCCCACAACAATATTCTTACCATTTTTCTAAAATCAGTATCTAGATTCATACAAGACAGAGGTATTAGTCATCCTGATGAGGGAAATGCTACAGCAGGAACTCTGTTGTCATTTCTGCGTGGTCTGCTCCTAACCAACACCACAGACAGAGCAATGTATGAACAAGCTCTCCCAAAACCCAAAACATCTCTTGCCTTACAAATACTTTAGGGATACTGAACTTGGAGATAATAACTGTGAGAGTATGTGTCTTGAAAGCAAAGCATGAGTTGGGAAAGGAGTGTGGCAAGGAAAAATCAGTGGGGTGAGGGGACTACAGGCCACCAGTCACAGAAAAACAGGTTCAACAAATTTTGGTATTTATGGAACAGTTTATTTTTTTCAGTGATGGTGAGGTTTACATGTGACAACAACCTTCAACAGAAAATAAATCAAGTGACAAGCTATCCAATCAAATAAATACTAAATCAAATAAATACTAGTTTTAAACCAGAAATGGACAGGGACAAAGTATTTGGACATCCCTTTCTTTCAACAGACTGAACACCATTCTATCAACTTCATGTATAAAAAAAATCTCCAGGATTTCTATTTCTGTATTTTCCATCACAACATGGGTTTTTCTTTCCCTCATTCCAAACCTTGAAAATATTCCACTCTAGTGCCTCACATACCACTCTCACACCAGTCATTCTTTCACACACCATAAATTCAAACTGCCAGCATCCAAATCCCTCCCTCCTCACCTTTCTTTTCTTTATCCCTGCATAGCACTGATGAGACGAAAGAGATCCAACCTCACCAAATTAAAAATACTTTCCCTTTGTCATAATTACTGTAGGCATTACTACTTTGGCCAGGACTAACTGGAATCGTGTTACTGAGAACAGAACCTCCTTTGTGAAAAGGCTCTGGGCTTCCCCACCCCTTCTGCATATAGCACACAAATATTTGTGTGCACCAAAGGACATCGTTTAAGTAGCTGTGCTGGTTACCAAAGGGTTTGGGATTGATTCGTTCCTGATGTTCACTGTATTGTTAAACTAACAGACTGCTAAATTTAATGCCTACTTGCATTCTACGTGTAGGCAAACAGGGCATCCTGTGATTCTTGAGACTCTAGGCAGAATAAAAACTAGTATTATATTGCAACTTCTCCTCATCCTTCCTCACACTTTCCTTTCTAGGAATAGTACTCACCCATATCAGCTAGTCGTAGCAAAAAGGATATGCTATTTAGGATGTCTTATATTCTTTTTAATATTTTTAATAATTTCCACTGTTTTGACAGGGAAAGAACTTGAAACCAATGGCAGCATCTTTTTTAGTGTTACGAAACTACAATGAGTACCTCTCAAATTCTGTACACCACCACAGAGTTAGAGGGAAAAAATAAACAGAATGAAACAAAGAGCTTTAGTTGTCTTTAACTTTCATGTGTATGTCTTAGTTAGCAAGCAATCAAGCTGAGCAATTCATCATTAGCAATCTAGTTTGGGTGCCATGGAACAGAGCATACATCCTAGAATTTCTTCTTAAAAATCTAAATGGTAAATATAAGAAAGCTGGACAAAACTAAGCAATTTATGTGAGTCTTTATTTTTCTGTCTTCTGCCTCTTCCTGGTGTTTTTAGGCCCTTTGTAAATCTCAACTTTCAAGTTTTGATTCTCATACCATCTAAAGTCCAGTTTTCTTTACTTTCCCTTTTCTATTTTTATTTCCCCTTCTCTCTCTTCTTTCTTCCTGAAATTGCAGTAATTTTCAGGCAGGAAACCTCTTGGGGCTGACTGTGAATTTCTTCCTAGCGATCTGGGAAAGGTCACTAAGAAAAGCAACATAATAAATGCCCCATTTGAGGTATTCCCAATGAGATATGTACTGCCGGTGGAAAGCGTATGGGTCCTAAGATGCAAGAGTGAAACACGCAGCTTTACTCCCTTATACACAAAGCGCTTCCTTTAGAATCGCTTGGACTACACGGGGAAAGGGCCCCAGGAGATGCACTGTGACTTTTCAGGAATGAAACCCACATGTTTGGCCAAGCAACCAAAAGAATTCATCTCTGGATAGCGACAGCCTTACGGTAAGAGTGCTGCCCATGCCAGCATCCTCGAGGCGCTGCACAAAGATCCTTGTTCCCCCAGCTCCCTCATGGATAACGCGCCTCGCCCACCCTCACCAGGTGCGCCCGGCGGAGGGGACGCGCCGCGGCCCGCGGGACTCCGCAGCAGCGGAGGTGCCCAGTCCAGAGGACGCTGCTCAAGCCCCACCCGGCCTCTGGCTCGCTTGACCGCCTCCCCCCGCTCCGGCACCGCCACACGCCAGGTGACAGGAGCCGCTCTCGGCCCGCCCTCCCTCCTTCCCTTCCCTCCCCTCACGCCGCCATCCGGCCCCGCTTCCCGCCTCCCGCTCCCCTCCCCCGCGCCACTGTGGCGGCCGGGGAGGGGGCGGCAGTGCCGGCCGCGCCAGTCGCCGCCACTCGCGGGCCTGTCCCTCGCCCCCCCGGCGCGGTTCAAACCGCCCGCCTCCCGCCGAAGGGACGGGGGCGGCCGCGGGGAGCCGGCCAGCGCTGACGGCAGCGGGGCCAGACGCATCTACCTCTCCCTCAGGGCACCGAGCTAGGCAGAGTGTATTTATGTGAGGGGAGGCCGGGGTAGGAGAGACAAAATGGTCTCTGAGCACGGCGGAGCAGCGCCGGGCCGGGCTGCGGGAAGGGCAGCGGCCGCGGCAGGGCTGGGGCGGCCCCGGGTGCCGGCACAGCCTCACCGCACGGGTGGGTGCTGCGGTCTGAGAGTCCGGGGAAGCCCACGTTTTCCAGCCCTGCCCGCCAAAAATAAGCCCTCTGCAAGCTTGTGAAACAGCCCAGTTAAAAAAAAAAAAAAAAAAGGGGGGGGGTTTTTTTTTCCTTCTTTCAGCTTGAGGCACCTCCCCAGCGGTTCAAAACGCGCACAAAGATGCGCGGGGAGCGCTCGCGGGCGCCGGGATCGTGGGATCCCCCGCGAAACAAAAGTGCCGGAGCCTCCGGTGCTGCGGGCACTGGGGCGGGGGATCCCCTGAAACCGGCTCTCCCCTGCGGGAAGGCGGCGCCGCGATGCCAAGCAGCGGTGCTGCTATCCCGGCGATTCACCGGCGCTTTACCGGGGGAGGAAAGGAAAGGTTTAAGTAACCCTGGCATGATTAAAACTTTAAGTACCCGAGGGAGCTGTACCTGGATTTCATGAATGCGGCCGAAGCCGTCCTTCCAGAAGAACTCGTAGAGGTTGTAGAGGGTGTTGGGTCCGGGCATTTCGTGCAGGCTCTTCACCCTGCCCAGGGGGCGCGGGGGGGGCTCCAGCAGCTCCGCTCCGCGCCCCTCGCCTTTGTTCCCCGCCGCTGCCCGCGGGTTGCTCCGCACCTCCAGGGGCTGGCTGCTGCACAGCCGGGGCTGCCCGGGAAACCTGCTGCTGGCAAAAAGCGCCTGGTAAAAGTAAGTCCTCTCACATTCAAGTGTCTGCTTGCATTTCATCGTCAGAACTCTGGTGAAGAAAGACATGTCTTTTAATTTCAGAAGGGTCCACTTTGCTCCTGCAGCTGCTTTTTATTTGGTTGCTGTTTCTTCGGTGCCTGCTTTAACTTGTACAAGCAGCACTTCTCCAAACTCTTACTGCATGAGCATCAGTTTACACAGACCATTATTTAACGCTCCCTCCCCTAGGGCTGGAAAAGGGGGGTGGGTCTGGGATGAGACTTGAATAGAACGAACCTATTATTTTGTATAATTCAAATCGGATAAATTTACCCATTATACATGCAGCCAAAGTCCAGTTTTTGCCTCTTTCACCCATTAGTTTGGTGAAAAGCTCACCCCATCTTTCTCTTTTTTTTTTTTTTAAAAAAAAAAAGGGTTCGGCCCTTTTTTTTTTTTTTTTTGGTGGCATTAATTCATTCCCCTGTGTTAGAAAATAGGGTATTTTCTGCAAGATGTTCTCTTAGAACCGTTCATTATCCTGTAACATATATGAAAAACATTAGTGCATCCACATATAAGTAGCATTGGTCTTACACAATAACCTTACAAAAAAAAATTCCTGTAAATTACAATATTCAGAGATGTTATTTGTATTGCAGAATGATTTATCTTTTGGATAGGATCTACTGCATAAACTTCTTGTGTCAACTTCTGCAGAAATCTGCACAGTTTAAGAAGTATTTGTGTTATTTTTGTATGTATTTCTGTGTAATTCCAAAGGTGTTAGTGATTATCTGTAAAATGTTGATTAGTTTCCAAAATTATGTGGAAGAGACTATCTTAGTTTTTAAGTGAGTCAGACACTCAGATAAAATTTGAGGACAGAGGAAAATCTCAAGGAAGATCCACATTCCTAGAACAGAATTATGAATAAACTGCTGGAAAAGTAAAACTAGTAAGCATCAAAATTATTAGCTTTTGTTTTCCTTATTTATCTTCACTTAGATTTTTGAGGCTGTATTCTGATTAAGCTCTGTGTGCATGCTTACTTTGGGCACTGATAACTCCACTGAAACAAATAACTCTGAATTTAGACAGGCGCATCAGTCTTTATGGATACAGCAGTAAATATTACAGGAATAAAGTCTGTTAAAGTACATGCAGGTTTAAGCTAAAATCATGTCTTTGAAATGGACTTTGTCATACTAGAAAGGGTCTAGAGAAGAGCAACAGAAAAAGAGAGGTTTTTAAAAACTAGATAAGGCTGAGACTTATTTCATCTGGGAAAGATGACTACCACAACCATGACAACAGCCTACAGATGTGTACATCTTTTGTTAAAAAAGGTGCATGTCAGAGAGAGAAGAAAGAAAATGATGGGCTTAGTTTGCAGCTACAGATTTCTTGATTACTTTTCCAGGTTGCCTTGGTACCTCACATTTCAGGTAGCCAAGGCATTGCAGGACATCACATACTTGCTATCACTGAGTTTTGCAAGAACAGGTTTGAAAACATCATCAGGGAACATCTGAAGTTCTCCTTCCTACATTTCTATGCAGTGTAGCTACATTATTTCTTTGCTATCAGTATGCTTGATTTTTTAATTTTAGTTTGAATTCATACATGGTTAAGATAAAGCATCTGCTGCTATTAATATGCTAGTGAGATAAACTTAGATATATTATGCTGTAAAGGTTACAGTTTTGCAACTGGAAGTAGCTTTCTCTGAGTGTACCTTTTCCCAGTTTCCATATATGGACTCCTCCATTATTTCCCCCTGTTATCCTTGTAGGAAATCATTGTAGGACATATTGTTTCTAGTCACTTGAAAAAGCTTCAGAAGCTTTATCCTTTAAGTACTTAAGTACTTTAAGTACAGAACAGTACCAGCTTTCTTTCTGAAAAATTTCTGGAGGTGCCGGTAATCCCAGCATAGGAGCTAAAAGTTGTATAACCCCACCTGCACTCAGTTCCTTCTCAGTTTACTTATTGTTAGATTTCTGTTTGTTTGCAATAAAATGGTCTGAAACACAGACTCCATTTTAAAAAACCAACACGTAAACACTCAGAGAATCTGTGATTTCCGTGAATCAGGGAGCTCACCTGGTGCAGCCCATAAAACAGCTGCAGACCTTCAGATCTCATTACTGGCAAACCTCAGCAAATTTTTAATATTTTAAAGAAAGAGTGGAATGTGCCTTTTGAGAAGAGTCCTGACCCAGGAGTGTCTGTGAGACCACCTCCATTACTGCTTACCATCTTGTAATTTTATTACATGGAGACATCAGTTTTTGATAAGCAAAACCAAAACCACACCATCCTGAAGAATTTCCAGAGTACATTATAGGCAATGGCAGAGGGTAGCAAAGAAATAAATTAAGAAAGCACAAATTGGCAATGCACTAATGATGAAAATGGCCAGATTTCTTTGATATAACAGAAGGATTTAAAGGGGTGTGTAAAGGTGCCATTGTGCAAATCTGTATAGAGCACCTTTCTTGCACAAAAGGAGATGAATAGATTGACATCCACAGAACCTATTTTTTTGTAGTGCAGGTGGTGCCCAGAGGTACCAGTGGGCCAAAAATATAAATAATAGATATTTCTAGGCAATTTTCCAGAGGGAGTAGAAATTCAGAGCCACTAACGGATGCAGGTCTGGTGCACTATTAAAACCTTGCTCTACAATAATCATCAGTAATACCATAGCCACCCATCAGTGCAGATACAAGTTTCTTTTTCTATGTAAACTGTACAAAAAGAATACTCTAGACAACGAAAGCCAAATTGTAAGGTGGTTCAATAGCTGAATACAGGAAGGGAATGCTTATGAATGTGGGTGAATACATGTGGGCTACCACAACATGGACTGTGTAATTAAACCATTCACTTCTCTTTGCTGTGCCAGATCATAATTGTGTGGTTCTGTTTAACTTTCAAATTAAGAGTTTTAGTGTGCATATGTGCCACTAATGTTCCTGCTTTACTGACACACTTCACATCCTTACTACTGAGAATCTGGAGGTCAAACTTGCAAACTGCAGAATGTTCAGCAGTCAACATTATGAGTAAACACCAAAATTTATGCAACAAGAGACAGATGAAACTGAAATAAATTTCCTAGAATAGACTTGAAAAAGAGAGAGGAAGAGTAAAGGAAAGGAGCCTACAAACATTTGAAAGTGCAGCAGAAGGTGAAAGGGTTAGAGGGCGACCTAAAGTGGTAGAGGGGTTGGCATTGTCTGGTCCCATTTTCCTCCCAAATATGAACACAGACTTGTTTCAGGTAACAGAAGTCCAGTAGTAGTGCCACAGAATTCCCAGGAATAATGGTGAGTATAGTAGCCATTATACAAAACCTCCTTCCAATTCCACATAAAGCCCCCAAACCATAAAGAAAGGAGGAGTTATGCCATCAGCACAAACCAACAAAAACACATTTATGTGACTTAAAAGATTAAATCTTTTCTCCTACTTGTACAACCTACCAGTATATATATTTATCAGACATCTTAACACTGACTCAGAAACACACTCAGAGTACTTTAAATTTAAACAATGACGTTTGTCCTAGCCTGTTGGTCCTTGGAGTCTGAAAATATGTTTTATGTAACACGTCAGTTGGGACTTATGTTATTTCAAACAAGTTGGAGCACATGCCCCTTCACAGCAGACATGTTTCAGTTTTAGTTAACTTTTGCTATGTAACGGGATCACAGTATTAACTAAACTTGGCTTATTGAAAATTTAAATTATGTATTATTTTTGGATAATTTGTCTTCAGACCCACAGTCCTGCTGTTCTCTCAGTCTAGACCCCCTCAATGGTCTGATTAATTGTATTGTTACCTTCGTTTAGTTATTTCTAAATCCAATTTAAACTTGCCCTCCTCTTTGCACGAACTCTGACAAAGTTCAGTCAAAGCTCTTTGTGTCAATAACATTGGTATTCAGAGTCAATGGTTACATTATCATCTTACCAGGAATTCTGTTTTCTTAGAATTATTCTCACCTCTTAACAGTCTTGGCTATGTCTGGTTTGTAATTATTTTAACATAATTTTATTATATCCAGTATAATAAATATTGTACTGTATGTTTCACATAACTGTTGAAATAGCTACAAGTATAAATTATTTGTAAGTATAATTTATGGACATAAAAGAGATTTGATAGGAGGCATTTATCTTTGCCCAAGTAACACTTTCAGCTAAGACTACACAGATACGCTCTTCAGAACATTTGCAAAGAAAAGCTGAAAAAGGGCTGCAATGTCAGAAATGTAAGCAAAAATTTTGTGTAGTTTAAAACCTTTTCACTGAAAAAGCCATACAGTTAGTCATAATTTTTTGCCTTTTCTGACTGTCCTCAGATCCATCTTCTGAAAGATCCTTTCAAGTGAAGTTATGTCTTTGGAACTTTAATGCTTTGGAACTTTAAATGCTTTCTAAATTCCTGGTTTTTTCCTGAAAACAAGACAAATTTGAACTTCACAGGCTAAACACTAATAGAAGATTGTACAAAAATAAGGTATTTAAATCAGAACAAGACAGACAATGCTGTTGTGACTTACTGTTCAGCCCTTGATAAAAACCCCATGAATCAACTGTAAAGAATCCAGTTCTACTTGCAGACTTCTTACAGATTTAGATCCTTGCCCTGTGCCTCCTAGGGCATATGACACTAAGTTATACTGAGAACCACTTGCCTTGAAGTCCAGAGTTTTTAAATACAAAGAGGAAAGTATGGCATTATGAAAAATGACCATCAGGAGGGCATAACTGGCTGTAGTTTTGTGCTTGGGTGAGGTGTAACACTGTGAAATTGCCACCCCATCATCACTGCACTTTTAGTCTAGAATGCCATTTTAATGAGTAACAGCAGCACCCTTCAAGTATTAACATCTTCATATGGACACTTCCTGGTTTGCCAAAAGAAGGAAGGGCACATAAACACAAGCTTCAGTTTTGCAGCCTATCAGAAACACAAACAGCAAATATTAAAAAAAAGACAGTTTGTGAAGAAGATTAAGTCTCCTCAGTATGGAATTCAGACCAAGGAGGAGGCCGGGGAGCAAGGGCCAGCAAGGAATCCTGAATGACATCCAAGAAAATCACACCTCCTCTATCCACAGACTTCCAAGAAATAATTTACTTACCCCTGAGTTCACCTGCCTCTGGCATCAGTCGTAATCTAAATCACACTTCTGCCACACTATCTGTTCTTTTGTGGACAATTTAGTTTCCTAGAGCGCTGGGATTACAGCTCTGGAGCTGTCTACTGTGACCCCTGGGTGCATGGCCAGAGCGCAGGGGTAGTGAGGGGCCAGCAGGACAGAAGCCCCAGGAGCCAGCAGCTCCTCAGTGACTGACCTGCCCGACCCAGTTATGGTACAGGTGCTGCCATGTGCAGCAGCAACTCAGCTGTGGTGAGTAAATGCACCAGTCTGCCACTTGCTGCCACAGCCTGGATAACAGCAGGCGGTAATTACTGCACTTAATCTTAGCAATGTAATGAATTCTAAAGTTTGAATACCAAGATGCCATCACTGATGCACAGAGTCATTCATGCCTCGTAAAATTATTATGCTTTACTTGATGCTGAATGTGCTGCATCCCACACACATTACTTAGAGGAGTGAGATCATTAGTCACGATTTACTACACATGAACTACAGCGCTCCTAAATCCAGCTACTACTAGTGATTCCACAATTACAGGACTCAGTATTAAGCCATTTTTAGTAGGTCATTGTGAGTTTTTTCAAGTTTATGAAGGGTGGAGAATAGTTTCAAAGCAATTCATAAAGCTTTTTAAGAGAGAATTATGCAGAGGGACACTGCCTTACTTGCTCAGCTAAACCTCTGTCACATGCCCCTCCCATTATACTAAATTACCATTTTGCTACTAACTGTTGCCATTGAGCTGGTCCAAACTACTATCAAAAGTAAATAATGCTTTAAACTGGGGAGAGGAAATAAGCACCAGAATACTGCACAATTATCTCTTCTGTATGAGCCACTCCAGCACTGCCATGGCTGGTTCCAGGTTGTGAGCCAGAAGACTCAGCATGAGAGAAAGCAATCAAGTGTTACAGGGTAGGGCTCAGAGCCTAAACAAAGTTTAATCTGAGGCAGATCAGTTCCCTTTTTAAAAATTACCTGATTCTGACACAGAAACCGAAATTAAGCACCATGTGTTCTCAATTATTAAATGCTTTCAATATTTCTACATTCTCAGTTTGTGAATTCATGCTAATAAGAAACAGAATTCAGTATTCTTCTGGAGCACATTTGTCATAAAACCAGAATAGCTGTACCATGCATGTTCCACTTTATACAAACCTATTTTCAACCAACAGAGGTAGTTCCTGAAGCTCTACAAACAATCATAGAAATAACACCTCTTAATACAACACCAAGTAGCATGTTACATTACTAAGCAGGTGTTACTTAGAAAGCATTCTTCTGCCATAAACCACCAACATTTCCCTGTTGTTTTCTAGAATTATAATGGTCTTCATTAAAAAAAAAACCAAAACCTCAGGAATCTTTCTTTCACACATTCTTCCAATTCACCTTGTGAGAAGTCAAAATGCTTTTTGATCCAATAATAACCTATGTGGTGACAGTGCACTGTTTAGCAGTTACGAAGGATTTATTGCATGGTTAATAAATAGAATATAAATAACAAGAGAAACAGCTTTTATTTGAGCAACTCCTCAAGAGTAGCAAGAAAAATTAAGAAAACGAGCACAGAATTCATTTGTATTTACTACTAATGCTTTCCTCGAGTTTACTTTGGAGACAGTCTCTTTTTCTTCTTGTGTTCAAACTCTAAAGTATTTCTGACCTATCTGTTAGAATTTTAATACAGGTAAAGTCACAAGTATAAATTAGCTCTCCGTTTAAAAATATAATGTAAAGTGCTCCTCTCAGGATTTGTTCAGCTCACTGAATGGTTTTATTTAAGCATTTTGAGAAACAGTATATTGTTGAGTAGACACAAGAATCAGATAAATAATATCTCAAACATCAGTACAAACTTCATTTACAAAACCTTTTCAGGACTCTTCTGAAAAAGGATCTTCTGCTGATAAAAATAAAATCTATTAATTACCCTGAAAACCGGACAAGTACTTTTCTTGAATGAAGTGGCCCATATGCTTCTGCCCTCCGGCCATGAGGAAATGAGGGCATAAGACAAGGAGCACAGTGCCACAGAAAAAAAGTATGTGCTGTGACATATTTGTATCTTAAAGTTTCTAAAAATATTTTCATGGTAAGATTTAGTTCCTTCTTTGCTTTCCCATTCACCTATGAGAGCACATACATTGGTAAGTAAATATGTGGCTGTACAGATGCATATAAAAGAGTCTGGTAAAGGAGCTGTCATAAATTTCAACTCCATCTTTCCAGTAGCAGGACATGTCCGCGGCTGACATTCCAAGGAGACGGCCGTGTGAAGGACGTCACTTGCGGAAGCGCTTGAACAGGGGGTGGATGTGTTTGTTGGCAGACGCCTTGCTCCGTGAGGAGTGGTACTCCATGTAAACGGTGTCATCCGCTCCGGACATGGAGCTCATGGTGCCTGCACGGCGGGACACCTGCAAGGACAAGGAGCACAGGCACGTGCTTAGTGTGGCATCAGAAGCTTCAAATATTTTCATTGCATGTGACTTAAAAGATTTACTTCAAAATCTGTAACAACAGATCTGTTACCTTCTCCTTCAAATATGATGGAGAAGGACATGAATTCCATGTCGAATTTTTTCTGAGTGCCCCACAAGTGAATTATTCCAATAGCTAAAGGCTAATACAGATTAAAAAAACAGATCTATTCTCTAACGTTTCACAAAGATACCAGGCTATCCATGACAACATCACATTTAGAATTGGATGGAAATAAAATGGCCCAGTTCTGTCCCACCTGTGGTCATTCTTTTCAAAGAATTCTTCATTACCTGAGCTGACTTTGAACCATATTCTCCAGCAACTACTTCCTCCTCAGCATCCAGGTCAGATGCCTGCAGGACTTTCTGGAGAAGCTGCTGCTGTTCTTCTTTGGTTGAAAATGAAAGTTCTTCTTCTTCCATGCCTGCCAGCTTTGTGATTACCTAAGAAACAGAGCACACTACAAGGTGAGGGCTCTTCCTCCTCACTGTTAGCTATGCAAAATCAAGACAAGTATTTCTGATTCCATATCCTGCTGGAACTGCCTTCAACTTTTATTAATGGTTGGAACAACCTCACATTACAGATAGCACAGATACATACAAAATCTTGCTAAGTGATGTACATATACATACACTCACAGCTCTGGTTATATTCTGGCTGGAAATGCAAAAGACACATCTTTGAAAAAAAAAAAGAAAAGAAAAAAAAAAAAAAAAAGAAAGAAAGAAAAGCTCTGGCCAGAGCATGTCAGCTAAACATTGTTTATACCAGCTTGACCAAGAATCTGACCCAAGCACATATAACTCAGACATGTATCCAACTTACTGCAAGGTTGGTGTCATGCTGTAGGCTCTAGATTAGTCTAGTTTAAGAACCAGTATTTTACAGTTAACAAAAATAATCCATCACCTCTGCAGAGACTTAGAATTTTAGCAAGAAGCATTCAGGACAATGGGGAAAAACCCCTAACAAATGGAGATGTACAGCTGTTGGGAGACAGTGCAGCAACTTGCAACAGAGCATCAGTCACAGAGCAAAAGGACTCTTCCAGCCTTTGAGTACTTTAACACTGGGTAACTTCAGTTAAGTTCGCTCTCCTTGGAATTCTCAGTAACTCATCTGGTAACTGTGGGTGCAGGGCACATGTGGCCTAGTGGCAATGCAGTGCCATGGGCTCCATCAGCTGACAAAGCTCCTCTTCTGAAGAACTGAAAGATCTCAAACTTCTGTTATAAAGATTTGCAACAGGCAGTTTACTTTGTTAACCAGAGGTAATTTGAAAATCTCACATTTGACATGGTTTTGAGAAAGACATTCTCACTCAGCCATTGATTATGTAGTGTTTTTCCTTATCCTTTCTGCTTATCTCTTGACTCAATACAATTAGAAACTAATTACCTCAGCAGTCTGGGTTGGAGCACATCACAAAAACACTGTAAATAAAGTTTAACTTAAAGAAATCCATATTAGCTGCCAAGTAGCATTTTTCAAAAATGGGGTAGGGAAACACTGGAATGAATATTCAGTGCTGTAAGCTGTTATTTGTGGGAATGTCTAGTCTGAAAAAGGATGTTTTCCTGAGAAAACGTCCAAACTTGATGAATCCATTAATGGAAGGAATCAGTCCTACATTGCTAAAGGAACACTATGGTACTCCTTGTTTATTTAGGAGAATATGTGCTATGGTCATCTCAAAAATAAAGAAAAAGGAGTCACAAAAATCCATTTTAAATTGTATTTACCTGTTTCCAGCTCTGGTTGCAAAACAGTGCTAGCATGATTCATAGAATGGAAAGAATCCCCACTGCATCATCTTTTAAGCTGTCCAACTGATGCTCTGTTTAAAAGTTACCCCCAGTTCTTTAATATACAGAGTTCTCCTGTTACTGGTTTAAAATTTAGTATATCCTACATTTAGTCTCTAAATAAAAATTCAATACAGTAGCAAAGGCAACTGGTTAGCTAACCAAAAAAACACCAGCCAGCAGTACACTCCAAGTAGTAAACTGTAACAAGGCTGATATTTAAGAAGCAAAGACAAGATATGTGGATTTAGCAAAAACTTTTTACTCCAGTTCTCTTTTTGATGAAAAGCAAAGAATGAAGTTATTGAGAGATGGCAAGAAGAAAGTTAAGTCCTAAACAAAAAGTGAAAATTGTTACTCTTTTAAACTAGTAATGAATTTTTAGTTATTCAGGAACACAAATTCTAAAGGACAGGACATTATCATTGAAATAATTATCTAAAGAAGAGGTAGAGTCTCCACATTTGGAATACTCAGAAAGCAGACATCTATTGGGAATGCAATACACATAGTTCATCCTTGCTCGGAATGAAGAAACACAATAGATGTTTTTTTGGAAGTTTCTTTCAGCCCTACTATTCTTTGATGCCAGCTATGACAAAGTTTGGCAAACAGAAGAAAACAGATATTCTAATGTTTTGTTTCCAATCTGCAAATAAAGAACATTCCAGTACTGGTCAGCAAAAATGTTGCTCCAAACACTCAGCTGGCCACTTGCACTGCTTTTGTGCCACATTACACCAAAGCTCCTAGGACTAAGAGCTCCTTCCTTGCAAAATGAAATCCCTCTATTTTAACCTCCTCCTCAGTTCTAGAATCCAGGGCATTCAAATATAAGTAAAGAGATTACTCTAATCTTCCTGGCTATAGCCACACAGATGTATTTGCTGTAATTAGCTGCAGCTTAGTACTAATCTACAACTTTGTTGAAACACATTCATTACAAAGGAAAACAAAGTTCTCACTTATAAACACCATGACAGGTCTGTTTCTGAAGAGCTCTTTAATGGGCTGCTCTTTCCAGAGCAGTGATTTCCTCCAGCCCAGCATTTCAGGGGAATATCCTGTACTGGTGCCTCACCCAGACAAGCTCTTGAACAGCCAGATGTGGAAGTCTTATTTTTCATTCTCCTCAGCACTGCTTCCCATCAGGAAGGCTTCTATCAGAGCAGTAAGCTCCAATTTGTCAAAGGAAAGATTTACCTAAACCCAAGAGCTATCATGATACTCTGCTGCCTTTACAGCCTAAAAGATGAGCATACAGGGCAATCCATGCATTAAAAGAAAAATAAGTAAGATATGCCATGAAATCTATAATACAGAGGAGCTTTGGTTATGTTTGGAAGAAGATGACATAGTGAAATACTGGTCTGAGACTGGAGCTCTTTGGAAATTGTCACTTGCTAAGTTTTGCAAGTTGTCTAAATTGGTGCTGCCCACTCTGACAACACCCACCGCTGCTTCATGCAGCGCCAGTGTGGTACTGTATAATGGGAGCCCACACAGATGGACAAGTGAACAGCACAAACATCAACCAACCGCCAAGGAACATGCACTGCACCCTGCAGGGTGCCTGCTTTCAAGTGTTTCAACAACACTTACCCTTCTAGAAGCTGTACAAAGCTACTTGTATCTGCCCTCACAATAGATGATAAAACAATACCAGGGCAGTTCTTGCTTGCAAGAAAAACCTTCATTAATGCATTCCACACCCAGAATTCTCAAGTACTGGACCGAATACTAACACTAAACAATATGAAAATTACATCCTTAGGCCTCAAGCATAATAAATAGAAGGAACAAGTTACCTTGAAGCTATACCCTTGATCAACAAGAAACCGTTGTCGTTTTGTTGAATATGCCATTTCCTGAGTGTCTTGGGATACAAGGGAATAAAAAAAGGCATTGTATTCCTCTGCAACCATGCCTAAGAGACAAAACCACTCAGTGATTAGTTTCATTTGGAACACTGCAACAAAGAACAACCAAGGAATAAATATTGAAAACAGGTACTTGTAACAGTAACTTATTCCCACAAAAACTATTTGCATTGTCTAGCTGCATCCAGACCTCGCATAAACTGACTAACACAGCATGGAAACTCCTACTTTTGTTCTTAATAACTTGAGGATAGGTGAGAAGACAAAAACAGAAAAGGAAATATAGACTAACACAATCACACAGGTGCTCTAATAAGAATTTGCTGCTTTCTTCTGCTAGGCAAGGTGAAAGATAAAATTGTTTTTAAGTCTATCATGTCAAGAAGAAGTGCAAAGTCAAGAGCAAGGACTGTCGTGCATGTCAAAAAAAGCCCAAGAGAAAAAGAAAAAAGAAAAGTTTTATCCATGTGAACTAGAGTTTGCAGTGTTTTTGAATTAAAAAAATGAAACAAAGATACTTAGCTAAGAATTCACACCACTATCTGAAGACCAGCATATACCAGGCTGTGCATAAACTTTTTTTTTTTCACTTACAGTCCTTAAGGTCTGTTACCTTGGTAACAGGGTTCTCTTTTAAAGCTCAGGGTTTCCTTAAGACTTTGTCAATTCATTAACGTGGGATTTGTTTGCATTTTCAAACAAAGCCTTACCTGTTAAAAAGCACAAACTGCACATAAAATAAGTGTCTGCAGAGCTTAAGTCTGAGTAGAAAGTATTTTAAGAGTAAATTGTTCTAAACCAAAAAAAAAATCCTTTGGCCATGTTTTCCAAAAATAAACTAGTCAAAAAACCAAATCCAATTTTTAGAAGCAAGTAATCTACAGTGTCAAAAATGTGATTTCCAGAGGTTTGCTTCTTAGAATAATACTATGATCCAACATAAACAATTTCATGTTGAAGAAAATATCAAGGAATGAAAAAGTGAGAGAATTGCCATAGAAAGTCAGTTTTCTTTCAGCTTTTTTTGTCCTTTAGAAGTTTTCTCATCACTAAGTTTACTGACCCAGAAGATGCTGAATTTTCATGCACTGGTATATAGGTATATTCTCTTTGACTAAAACGTAAGGAAGCCTCATGAACATCCAGTTTCTCCTGCTCTAGGCAGGAGATCCAATGAGATCCAAAGGAGGCTGCTATGATCCAAGGCCCAGAGCCCAAGCACCACCTCCTTTACCTTTTTTGGCTCTCAGCACTCGTCCCAGCCTTTGAGCCTCCTGCCTTCGTGACCCACCGTGGGATGAAATCTGGATGAGAACATTGGCTTCTGGCAGATCGAAGGACGTGTCCCCTACCTGCAACAGAGCAGCACCCTCTGAGCAGTCTCTTATCTCCACACCTCCCCAGCCAAACTAAATACAAAGCACAGCTTTCTTTGTGTGCTGTGATACGAAGATGTCAAATGCACACCGTGCATGTGCAGCTGATTCCAAAGATAGGCACAAGGATACAGTGAATATACTCCCTCACCTTGGAAATGAAAATAGTGTTGATTTTTGGATTGTGCTTGAAGTTTTGCAGAATTTGCATTCTTTCCCCTTGTGCAGTAGGACCATAGATATAGGGTCTGAAAAGAACACAACATATACAAAAGAAATAAATTCAAGATTTCTCACTGATTTCTTATGAGTTACCATGGCAGGGAGTGTAGGACACCTTTGAGCAGATATGAAAACAAATGAGATTTTGGTACAGATATCAGTTCACTTTTAGCTTGTTTGACTCTTTATAGCAGCTGCCCAGGGGTTTGTGGAATCCTCTGCAGCAACCCAGTCAACCAGAAAGAGATTCTGACAGTTACAAATGTTTTGCAATTACGTGCACCAATGAAGCTGTATATCAACACACTGAATACATTTGCTAAGCCTACATGAAAGACTGAAGGCAGCTGTTAAAAGACATTTTTTTCCTCAGATGTACTGAGTTAGCACATTTACAGCTGCAACCTTTGCTTCCTATTTAAACACTTGAAAACACAGGCTTCTCTATCAAGGATACGCTGGGTGTCACAAATGGGCTGCTGGGTGTTGTTCTGGGAAAATTATTTTTGCTTTTCAAGCTAACCTCGTGCCCCTTCTAATACCTTCTGGGCTTACTGTAATGATGCAAAGGCCTCAAACATTTCATGAGCAGCTCACAGTGGCATTTCATCCACGGTTTCTAATGTCTGACAATGAATTACATGGAACATTTCATGTCTCAATCCTGAAGGCTCACACAAACTCAGTCACTCACAGACTTCATGAGTAACTTGGACTGCTATGAATTTTTCAGTGTCTGGCTGTTTTATTTCTGCCTAAGCAGAGTTAAAAAAACAAAAAGAAGAGCAAAGCCCACACAAAAACAGTGAGCTGCGTGCAGGATAGCACTGCCACTGTTTTGTCATCTGCTGTACTACTCGACCAAAATAAGGTTACCAAGCATCTCCAAACAACAGGAGTTTTCCAATTACCATTTTGCTCACAGTTTCATAAATTACTTCTAAGACAAGGAACCAAGCTCAAATTTTCCATTTAATATTGCACATACACAAGTCGTAGGTGAACATAAACATGGAAGTGCATAGGCTAAGGTTTTCTATTCTTATCAACTAATCCCTGTGCACTGGCTCCTCTTGCTTTCTTTACTACAAACTTTATTCTAGGGTTTTTTACCAAACAATCCTAGTCATCTCTAATCTAATTCTTCTATTTAAGCAGACTTTTAGAAAAAAACCAGCTAAAAAATGAAAGTCGCAAATGAGTCAATTCTGAAAAAATCTTCATTATTCAATTAGTAGCATTCAGTAATATCTTAAGTCTTATTTTAAATTTCATGCAGTATTTAAACTGTGAAGTTAAACAGCAGATTTAAACTGAAACTAAATTTTTGAGTCTTCCTTTTCTTAAGACCACCAAGAAGACATTCAAACACATTTTGTATTGAGAACAGAATAATCCTGAACTCCTGGCTATCAGTCATTCATTTTAACTTGCCCAGATCCTACTTGCCATTTCACTGGCATTCCTGAGTACTTTCCTGAATCTAGAACATTAAGTGCTAAACGGATTCTTTTTTTAATTACTTATTTTCCTCATCTCAGGGATTTGGAAAGGTAGATTCCTCTGCCATTAACTGACATAACTGACAGAACCACAACGGCACAGTCCTTCAGAAACAGTGATTTAAACATATTCCTAACACCAGTGAAACCAGTCATACATGAGCTATGCTATACTGGATGACACTATCATTTCGATTCTCTGGCCCAAAAAATTGTGGACAAAGTAATTCCTGTCATGTGCATGGTCTTCCCCTGATGGTTCCCCACTAGCAAGGGCAAGGGGGTTAAGGGAGGAGCCAGCAGAGGCAGCCAGACCGTGGCCACCTCTCCCCCCATGGGGGAGCCCACCCAGCCACAGCACTCGTGCTCTACCCACTGGGCTGCTCTCTCCTCCACACACAGAGTTCCTGCCCTGTACAAACTAACAGTTCCTTTTGGTTTAGCCTGCTCACAGCAAAAAACCTCCAGTTAAAACAAACCTCACCTTTGTCCAGCACAGCAAGCCTCTTTTCTTTCTAAGAGTGGCAGCTGGATAACCTGGAGCTCCATAAATGATGTGAGAAACACAGAATTCACTCCAGAATATAAAAAGGGGCCACCTACTATTTCTTCAACTGGTTTTCCTGCCACGCTTCCACAGCATCTACCTCACTTACAACTGCTGTGCATCCCCTGCCCCCCCAGCATTGCCTGTGCTAAAGGCTTTGTCTGTGGTACACTGAACACTGCTAGAGACATTCCAGAGGCATCATTACAGCTAATCTCTGTCCAGACAGATTAAAAAAATGATGAAAGAGACCACGGGTTTTGGAATTCATCCAACACCATTAGCTCTGCTTGCTATTTGATGTCACAGCATGCCAGCACCACACGGCCCCTTAAAATGCAGTCAGAACTGATCATAAATTTTGGAAAGTGTAAGGTTTGTTTGTGGTTTTGCTAAGGAATACTGCTGAAATTCCTAGACATGATATACACCATCAAAATGCCCCACAGCTTCCAGCAAGCAAGGCATTATTTGGCCTTGTCAAAGAAAGGATGAGACCAGCTAATAAAGCTATGTTTCCCAATAATCGCTCTATGCCCGATCCTGACAAACTCTCCCTGACTGTCCCTCCCCAAATCCTACCAACAGACTGATGCTGACCCCTCATTAAACCCTGTTTGCACAACCTCCTATAACTGCACTCATGTTACAGTCATTTAAGGTAATCAAGGAGCTCTAGGGAGAAATGTCCTTTAGTTTATTAAACAATTACTGCAGTTCTAGGCACTGCACTAGTACAGCACAGGTACCAAAAAAGCTTGTCTTCATTTTTCTAAGGCAAAAACCTTTTGAGAATCTCAAGAAGGCGGCCCTGGGTCTCAGAACATCCTGAAAGATCCAGAAAGTATATACTGAAAACCTTTGTTTCAGAGAGACAGGGGAAGCTACCATCCATTAAAGAAACAGTTCTAGTGATATTTCCAAAAGCCCCTCATTTTTGCATTGGCTTTTACTAATTAAAATAAAATAAAAATACTAAATCTTTTGCAAAATCCTGGACGTAAACTTTTCTGAAACAAATGCTAAACAGAGACTCTTTTCAAACACCGAAATCATGTTTCAGTACCAGTAATGTCCATCCAAAAAGACCTTCCTGAGCTTTTTATGCAGGAGGACTGGAGTTACAGCATTACAAAAAATATTGAAGACTACTGAAACCTGCGAGATTGCAAGGAAATTGTCATGGGAGGAGGAAAACAATAGTGCCATCATTGGTTGTGAACACTTACTTCCCAAGTCTGACTGCATATTCCTTCAGTGCAAACACGTTGTCAGCAAAGACGATGATTTTATCATTCCGTCGCTCATGAAACTTAATCAGGAACTGACAGGCTCTGAATTTGTTTGGGTTCATGGTGTAGAGCAGGATCCTCTTCTTTGTTTTAATAGCTACATATTCTCTGTAAAATTCAGGTGACATTGGGCACCAGACCTACAATTAGAAAACACACACACAAAGTAGCACTCTATTATTTGCTTATTTAATCCCAGTGGGAATTGAAAAGATATTGGGGGCTGGTAATGCATTAGGACTTTCTGTATAGGGCAGGTCACACATTTTAACACAGTCATTTCTGTACCAAAAGGAAAGCTACCAGTCAGTGAAGTCTCCTGCACTGCTAAAATCTGTTTTTCCAAAATGCTTTGGCATTGAGATCCATGACAGAAATAGGCAGTGGGACTGGAACAAGATTGTTACTTCATGTTCACACTTAAATAATTTACTAAAGACTGCTACTTCCTACAAAGCAGTAATTAAGGGAATTAACTGTGCAGTCTCCCTCTCACAGCAGTCAAAGCTTTTTCCCATAACGACTAATTTTCATCCATATTCAGAAAGCTGAGAGACGTTTTGTCTTCATTACAGAATAAATTCACCCATCTTTCTTCATATATCCACAAAGGAGTGACCTTTATTTTAACAACTATTGAGTCTAGAGCTTCCAAAACACTAGGACTGATTAGTTTTCAATAGACAATAACATCACCCCAGGATACCTAAGCAATTCTTTTCTTATGTAAATAACAACCATCGTACTTCAGCAAGTCTAGGTTTATTTTTTCTACTCTAGCATGGAAAAAGAAGAAAGTATCTAGTTTGAGCCAATGAAGTGACACTATTGATAACATCTGACACTATCCACAGGGGATATAATTTGGGAAACATTCACTCTGCTGTACATGATGCTCATATCCATTGCACAATAGAAATTAACAAGCTCCACAGAGAAAAGCCTCTTTCATAACCACCATTCAGCTAAGGAAGTTAATGGCAATTTACAGAATTTTATTTAAACAACATTAATTGTTCTGCACTGATAAGACCTAATTTTTCAAAATATTTTTTCCAGTGACTTAAATGCCAGATGATGCTTTTATTATCCTCTGACTACATTAAAAATAAATTCATGCACTGAATAGGCTCTGTTGTTATTGTGTGCTGCCTACATGAAAGACTTAAAACTCTTGAACCAGAAGACAATTACATCAAAGTGACAATGAGATACAAATACTGAATATTTGATTGCGGTAAAAAATTTCTTCTATTGCTCAATGCCTCTGACTGCATGGCAAACACATGTATTTTGAATTTTCATTTTACATTTTGCAAGACAGACACTCCAATCCAAAGACTTAGTATGGCTGCTCAGAAAGGGATTATTTGTAAATTACAAAACTCTGAAAAAACAGGTTTCTTGTCTTTTTTTAAACTTGGTGTAACTTTTTAAACTGCGCTGGTCATTCTCTTTTACAGCAGTGAAAGAGCAACACCTGCAACAACCATGACCTGCCCTATGAGACATCAGCACTGCCCTCTCCGGCCACCTGGGAAGAACAGCACTTAAAGAGTGAGCCACACACCTTTCCTGGCTGAGAGGAATAAACCAAGCTGATTAATGGTGCTACTTCTCAAGGAAATCCAAACAAATATGCAAAGCAGTTGTGCATGTACTGGACTCAACACTGGGCTTTTTGTTCTTTGCTTTTGGCAGAGTCAACAAATGTTAGCTCAAAACACTGGCCTAAGGAATTGAAACTTGCAGAATTTTCCCATCACTCAGAACAAGAGGTATGCCATGCTTCATTTTCAAATGACTAAAGGGCAGTTCAGGGACTGAGAATTTTGCTTGCACAGCAGAACTAACCAAAGTGCCTAAATGCAAATCTGAATTTGAGGAGTGGTTACTCTCCCTTCAACCCTAGTTCTTTTCTAGGTGCTTTTCACTTGCATTCTGTGCATTCAAAGCAGTGGGTTTTTTTCCTTCTACAGCCTCCAGTTTGCACAATGTTCAAAAAGAGAAGGGCTGACCTGCATCTGCATCTTTTATCCCAGTACCAGAGCTAGGGAGAATTGCATGAAATTAGCAAGACAGGCTTAAAATAAACCACCAGAACAATAACAACAACACCAAAGACAAAAAAAAACCAACCAAAAACCCAAACAACCATCACACAATGCAGATGCTAAAACTTCCATTCAACAGGAGACCAGATAAGTTAATGAAAAAGCAATCCCCTAATGCTTACGTGGAAACCTTGTAATTAACAGAGAGCTTGGATAAAGTTATACTCTTCCCTAAGAATCTTCCATGTCAGTTATCAGAGATAATACACTGAATTAGGCTTTCCAGAAAGACTACTTGAACATTCTATGTGCCTGTGTGAAAGATTTGCACCTCTTTTGATACCAGATTTACCTCTCATCCATGTGCTGGAAAGAACAGAGGTCACATCTTTATGGTAGAAAGAATGGTGAGATCCAGTCCTACGTTTTCAAGTTTCACTCTCATATGTTCAGGCTTGAAATAAGCAGATATTTTCTTACGTGTTTTAAAATTTCTACTATTGTTATTTTTAAAAGAGCTGCCAATTTTTTTCTCAACTTTATAAGCATACTAAATATACACTAATAGTACCAAAAAGCAGAGCATCACCTCAGCACACTGGACTTTAGCAATGTAACCACTGTTCTGCAGCTCCATCCAGTTGGCTTCATAGAGCTTTGGTCCAATCAGGAAGTTCAGGTCAACAATTTTATCATCTTCTCTGACCAGGGTAGCAGTCAGCCCCAGTTTACAGTGAGCTTGGACGATAGTGAGCACACGTCTGAACATTTTTGCTAAGAAATCCAAGATAAATTTTTTGTTAACTTTCCTGAATGTTTTCAGAAGATAAATACTGCAACTTTTAAAAAGATATTTTCATCAACTCCTGAACATAAGGCAAGCACAGCACTGGGAAATCGTACCCCATTGCACACACACTCCTAACAAATCAGTGTTACAGCAAAACTTCACAGTGATTGCAGCTTTACTTTGCATTGTCAAGTGTACTCTGAAAATCCTAGTAAACCTTGTTTATTATTTCCCATTCCCGAACAGAAAATTAATATATTCAGAGGTTACATGGCTTGGTTTGGGTCTCTACTATTCCCTAGCAAGAACTATGACACAAGTACTCTTGGCTGACTGCCACATTCAGGACTTGCAGGACATGGCAGAATTACTCATCTTTAGCATTGCTAGAAATCACAGAGGAGTTGCTATACCTTCATTTCTATGAAACCAAGCAAGAACAAAAGTAGAGTATGTACATGTACACTACTTTGATAAAATGGTAATTAATCACCAAGGTCTACTTCTGAAATCCATTACTTCTGTAGACACCAAAATGTATTCAAATAAAAATAAGGAGGAACAGCTAAGAGAATCTCGGGTTTTTTAGCCAGGGTTATTCCACAGACACTGTAATAGTATATTATTGCTTTCCAGTAGTACAGATCTCAATTACATGGCAATTTCAAAGACAACAGATGTTAATCACTATGCTTACTCATAGATATTAAAAGCTGGCCTGCAGTGCCACTGCATCTAAGAGAAAAAGGCAGATGAATTCCTCTCCTGTTCAAATATATCTACAGCCAAATTATGCAAAGGTAATTCAGGTATTCTAAGACCACTTTATCAACCTACACAGAGGAACTTGTTCTTTACACTGCTGTTACAGAAAACACAGTGACTAATTTGAAGGGTTTCAGAAAACTAGTGGTCAGCTAAACTATGTAGTATCGCGGGGGGGGGGGGGGGGGGGGGCGAAGTAGAACAAGGCAGTTCACTTGTCTCAAAACCCTGAGCCATGGGTTTACTCACTACATTAACCATGAGAAGAACAGCAAAAAAACCCACCACTTCTACAAGAACAGAAGGACATTAACAATGTGTGCAACACATTACCAGGAATGGTATGGACTTCATCCAGTATCATAAGGCCCCACTCTTGACTTTTAAGCCACTCCATTACTCTTTCTGCTTCCCAAGACCTTTTTGTCGTGTGCCCCAACATGGAGTATGTGCTGATGGCAACAGAACAGCCAATGGGCTTGTCTTTGGCATCAGATGTGAAGCGACAGATCTGGCTGTCGTCGATGGTGGACCACATCTTGAACTGGGCCTTCCACTGCTCCACAGACACGGCAGAATTGCCGAGCACCAGGCACCGCTTGCGCACAGTGCACGCAGCTGTCACTCCCACCAGAGACTTGCCAGCACCTGCAGGGCAGGAGGAGTGACACTCATTAGTCATCTCTTGGACACCACTGGAGTAGGAGGAAAACAAAATAAAAGAGCGACGGAAAACCATGAGAGGATATGAAATCAGGCAAAGGGAAATTTCTTTGTTGTTTCTTTGCTACAACAGTCATAAAGAGATTTCGTTTCTTAAAAATACAGCTGGATTGTCTACAGGACAACTGTATTTCCTCAAGAAAATAATTGTAAACAATGGCTTTGACCATTAGAAGCAATAATTTTACTGCTTTTTAATTTCAAAAGAATGTTAAATTACAGGTGGCTACAGAAAGCTTCCCTAGGGGTACTCTATTCCTCTGTCTCTGCCAGTTATACATTCCCCCACAAAGCAACTCCTTAAATCTTCCCATCCTTCACACTTCTCCCAGCACTCCTTACGCACTCTTAGGCCCTCATCACAGGTCCCATGTGCCTCCTTCTCCCTTAATACTGAGGGCACTGGCACACAGCCTCCTGTTTGCTCCTTTTCCCCCTGTTTTCTGTAGGCTGTCCTAGTCAGCATGTCTCTCATTTCTTCCTCAAACTCTCCTGCCCAGCACCTGTGCACTCAAGCTCTTTGCTTCGTTGGACACCCCTTTATGCCACCTTTGTATTCCCAGCTCCCTCCAGTTTCCCCATTCCCAACCAAGAAACAAATTCCAATGCCAACAGCTTTACATTTCACAGGAAGATGAGCAGAGGTGGCAGAGGGCACAGTGGAAGCACGACTGGCACTGTGAAGGTAGCACAGCTGCTCCCCAGCTCCTGCCAGGACACAGACAGCTCTGTGACCCAGCTCTCCCTCAGCACAGCCTCACCACCAGCCAAATAAAAACCACCAGGACCCTGCACACTGGGACCAGAACAGTCACTGCAGCTGTCTGAAATCCAGGCAGCTGTCATCTTTGGAATGTTCTCTACTACAGGCAAATAAAGAACAAATTGCCTAAGTACCAACACTTACCACATGGCAAGACAATAACACCAGACCTGGCTCGTCCATTCCCAAACATCTTCCTTAGGCTTTTCTCTTGATAGGGCCTGAGGACTGCAGTAGGCTTCAGATCTATATTGATGTCAGGATTCACAGAATCATTTCTGAAATCATATTCTGCTAGCAAGGGGTACTCCAAATGGATACAACGCTTCTGAAGTTCTTCAATCATCTCCTGAAGAGGAATCAAAGCTTCAGTTGATAAATTCTCCACATGTGCATTAATTTCTTTTTCCCTAAAAACAACTAGGTTACATAGCACCAAGTGAAGTTACATTTCTTTTTTATGCTTATGAAGTCTTATTCTGGAAACTTTACCCCTGATCACCCCAGCCCCCAAAACATTTTGAACGACAGTTAATATTCGAGAAGGCTCTTTAGGCAGATGGAAGAACATGACACATTCAGCTCTTGCTGCTTGCCCAGCAATGATTAAACTACAGCCTGAAGTCCTGCAATGAAGAGTTCAGTAACAGACATGAAAGGTTCTCTGTGTTACACAAAGCTGCACATCTGTTACCCTGAAAACCTCCATACCCTGTATGGAAGTTATTCCAAGACAATAACAGGCTGAATCAGTCACCAAGAGGTTGTTGGTTTGGGTTGGCTTTTTTCAAATAAACAAAACTCAGCTACTAAATTATCCTTTTTTAAATTCCTTTTTCCCCTGCTAAGGCATCATTAGAATCACCAAGTCCAAAACCAACTTGAGAAGTTTTATAGAAGCTCTCTGAAGGTCAAGCAAGGACTTCGCTCCAACCTCCAGCTCCCCTTCTCAAGTGATGAAATTGGAACCACCAAGATAGAGTTCCTTCTGCAACCATAAATTACAAACAAAAAGCAGGAGGGAAAAGGAAAAAAAACCCAAGCTCTCTGAAAGCAGCCTCCACTGAATTCTCATCTTGAATTAAGTAATACTCAGCCACACATGATGGGGACCTCCCAAGTCCCTGGAGCCTCTCTGGCCTGTGAGCACTGTGCTCTGCAGGCTGGGAAGGAACAACACCCGGACTGCCACCCTCTAAGATTCTAAACTTTGGAAGGTAAAAGGAAAGAAATGTTAATGACTTCCAATGATCTCCTCCACCAAACAGAGAGCCACAGTACTTCCTAGTAAGTTCTCATGCTTATGTGCTTCTGTGCAATATTCATACCTGCTTGACTTCAAAAGACACCGTCTGCGTTTCCTCCTCCTCCTCCTCATCTTTGTCCATCTGTTCATAAAACTCAAATAAGTCAGCTGGGACGTCTGGCTTATTCTGAGTGTCTGTTCCCTGTGAAGTTGATGGACCAGGGCCACCTTCACTAGATTTGGCAATCTGAAATAGAGGAACATGAATTTTCACCAAAAGTTTCATTAGAGACACACTCTGGCTCCCCTCTTCTCCCCAAATTTGGGCTCATTAAAGAGGCAGAGTTTGTTACAGGCAGAAAGCAGCTGATACAACAAACAAACAACAGCAACCCCAAACTACTCAAGAGTTTACCTCCAGTCATTGCAGTAATTTCAGAATAGGGCTGGACATACCACTGATTTACTTGTGAATGTCTCTGTAATCAGCTCTGTCTCTTCACCTTCAGCATTTCTCAGGCGACATTCTTTAATTACATGGTCTTGCAGAAGCTGCTGAATGACATCAGGGTGAGTACTTTCCACAAAATACCTAGAATGAAAGAATACAGGAAAACATTTTTATGAACTCATCAACTGAATAACTCACAGGAAGAGTGGCATAGATGCACAGCTAGAGGCACGCTCAAGCATCCAGTCTTGGGGTGCTAATTCAAAAATAAAGACATTACGGCAACCAAAACTTTCAAAAGATGCCTCACACAAAAAGCATCACATACTGTGCAGTCATCCCTCCATCTCACTCAAATGCTCTCTAACCTAACCTGAGTGGCAAACTCCAGCAGAAATGCCCACACAGACCTCTCACATATACCTCTTATCTGTGACACATGCAAATCAAGTAAATTGTTTTGACTGAACTGAGCTGAGTTTGTGAAAATGCCAGATGTGGTGTTTTCAAGTCCTGTACACAGCACCAGAAAAGCCCAAAACACAAACCCCCAAACTTCCAAAACATAGACCACCTAAAAATTTAAAACTAATGCATCCTGGAGAGTCCTCAATGATGATGCTGGTTGGAGATCACAGAATATGCACTGACTTCTTCAGGCCCCTTCCAGCATTATCCTCTAGCTTTAAAACAAATCAGATTCAACAGACACACAAGCACCCACCGCTTGCCACTGGATTTGCCTATCTTTCTCAAATGATTTGAAAACCTCAAAAGACATACTGCAAGTCCAAGCACTAAAGAAACAAGCTCCAATATCAAATTTGCAACCTACTTTTAAAACTGTGACAACAACCAAGCACTAGCTCAGGATAGCCAAACACAAAAATTCGTCAGCTAATGTATTAAATACTTCCAAAAGCTCTAGAAGTGATACCTGAGAGCTGTACACTCAGCTGGCAGCTGTGAGACTCCAGAGCTCCTGAGTGCACTCACTCACTCACTCACTCACTCACTCACTCACTCACTCACTCACAGCTGTGCATTTGGAGGGCTTCCTGCCACAAGAGCTGAGGAGGAAGCCACTTACCTGTTATGTTTCAGAACCAGCTTCACCTTGCCATAGCTGACGGTGCACAGCTACAAAGAGAGCAGTCATTAGGAACATGCAAAAGAGATTGCAAAATTCCATGTTTAGGACCAAACACTGCAATGGCTTTAGGTCTTTGTGGGGAAGCACCTTATCACAAAACATTTACTTGCACTGCTGTTATGCCCATGGAACAAACCTGAAAAGGCATTTTCAGAAGATGCTCACATCATCTCACACAGGAGATCAGGCACAGATACTCACTTTTTGTACCTAACCTCAAACTGTTTCCAAGACTGTGAGAATACACTTGCAGGATAAGGCAGGCTGCCTCATAGTGCCCCACTATTACAGAGTGCTTCCTACATTCTTAGTTTTCCTTCAGAGCAAATCTGAGGAAACTTTCCCCATGTACGAGTTGTACTGGCTGAAATTATCTACACAGACACTTAAATGTACTTTTTATAATCCCACAAAGGCTATCTTATGAAAATAGTACCTGTGCAGCAATACCATATGCAAAAAGACAGGAAAAAAAAAATGTTCTCTTGAAACAATGACAGAACAATAAAATAGTTAAAAGTGATGGATGATTAAAAAATGATAAATCAATTAGGCAGAGGCAGCAGGAAAGGAGTTCCTTAGTAGAAACAGATGTATTTCCAATGCCAGTAGAACAGCCTTACCTTGATAAACTGAATTATTCCATCTGGGACACCAGTCTTGCTGAGTTTCTGCAAATACTCGGTGATGTCACTTGTCTGCAGGCCCACACTCACAGCAGCATACAGGGAGTAAGCAGTCAGCTTGTACTCGTGAATATGGGTGGGTCTGCACACAGGCTCAGCAATGGCGACCAGAAAGTCCTGTGCATATTTGTAAACTGGAGAAAAAGCTTCCAAAAATATATGGCCATCAGGAGCCTACAGAAATAAACAAATGCTGAAGGCACAACAGTGTGAGTTGAACTGAATCTCATAATGAAGTTACAAGAAAATGAATAAACATGTAACTTTTGTCCTCTGAAAATGGTCCAGGAATTGATTTGTCTATGTTCCTTCCATGGCACAATGAATAAACCACATCCAGATCTATAAAGTTTTTCCAGACTGACATGCTGGGGTATGCCTTCTTTTTTAATGCTAAAGAAATTACTGGAGTAGAGGCAAGCTTCCAGCCCCACTCCCTGGAACAACAAAACTCCTAGCTCATTTTACGCAGAATGAAAGAACAAATGAATGAATGACAGGCAGCACTTGGGTGTCACAGCCCTAGGTGCCTGTACAGCACTTGGTGACAAGCACCGTGCAGACACTGGCTGGGAAACCATCTCTTTCCTAGATGGTGCACGACTGGCCAGACCTTGGACAAGTTCACTGACGCCCCTTTCAAAGGGCAGAGAAAACAAACGGCACCAGTTACAGAAGATGAAGCCAGCATGTCTTAGAGCCGTTTCACTCCAACATGCAAACCCTGCTCCTGTGTCACTGCAGTGATGGATCCGTCTCGTGCCAGCGCGCTATTCTACAGCCCTCCCCGAGACGTCTGCCTGAGCTGCTGCTGGCCCTGCCCTGCAGCACGCCCGCGACAGCGGGGACCCCGCCGGGAGGCTGCGGGGGCTCCTGTCCCGCAGGGCGCTGCAGGGGACGCACGGCCCCGAACCGCATCAAGCCCCGCTCCCAGGCGAGCCCGAGGCTCTCCCCCCGCACACTCGGCCCGCCCTGCGCTCCCCGCCTGACCCCGCAGCGGTCCCGGCTTCTCCACGGGAGAACACCCCCTCCCCGGCCTGTCCGTGTCCCGCAGCGATCCCACCCTCGGGCACACGGCGACAGCGGCCCCGCCGCCCCCGCGCACGCACCACCCAGAGGGGCCGCGAGCTGTGGTCGGCCTTCAGGGGCATCTGCAGCCGGTAGTCCTTGGCGCCGTACTCGTCCACCTTGGTGCCGCTCTCCTCCACCTGCTTCCCCGCCGCCGACGGCACCGCCTCCTGCGGCTCCTTCCCGGCACCTTCGTCCTCATCGTCTTCGTCGTCATCGTAATGGCGCTTCTTGGACTTCTTCTTATCTGGGAGCAGAGCGGGAGCTGTGACGAGCCGCCCCAGGTCCCCCCTCCCATCCCCGGCCCGGCCCGCGCCGCTCCCGGCCCCGCTCACCCCGCTCCTTCCTGCCCATGGCCGCCGCGCGCCGCGCTGCGCCCGCCCGCGCGTCACTTCCGCAGGGCAGTGCCGCGAGGGGAGGAGACACCATCGTCTCTCTGTTCCCGGCGCCGCCCCCGCCGCGGGGAGACGCGCGGGCGGGCGCGGGGCGGGGCCTCGGATACGGGGGGCAGCCACACCCCGGGCCACGCCCGGAGCAGCGGGAAATGAGGAAAAATAATTAAAAATTAACAAAAGAAACTGAACTTCCGGAAAGCGCACCGTAAATAACAATAAAAAAGCCAACTGGGAATTGAGATACGAGAGTGACATTGCGCAGTGTTCTGAAGTACAGAATTCTTAAAAGAGAAATCACACTGTTGTCCCTACAGAGTGTTTTAATATATTTCTAAGTACAATTCGTGTCTGATTTTGGAAATACAAATACATTTCGAATGGTTAAAAACAAAAATTAAAAAAATATTTTGAACATCAGCCAGCTGAAAATATATTTATCTAGTAAATCATCTCTCAAAGCTTTTATATATTTAATTATTCTAACTAAACATAGTACCCTTAAAAAACAAGTTCATAAAAATGTAGAAATGAAATTGTGGAATAAGATTACTGGGATATATACACACACACATTCAATGCATACACAAAATTACAAGGCGGGGTTGGTTGGTTGTTTTTAAGTTTGGAAGGTTGTTAGACAACGGAACTAGCAAGCAACGCCCAACTCCTGAGTTCCTCAACCATGATAAACATAAGCTAGTTTTTAAATTGTTTTTATCTTTTTTTTTTTATACACAAGATATTCCATGTAAAGCAGCAACAGCAGTGCAGTTACTGGCAGCAACATCTCAAAAGTAATAAAAAACCCCATACATCCAGACAGTAGTACATTGCACACACACGTGATTCTCATACACCCATCGACAATTGGTCAGAGTATTAAATCAGTGTACAAATTAAATATTTCCAAAAATGTGCAAAAAAGTCAACGTTGATAGAAAAAAACACCTTTGTGTACATACATTACAAACTGTGCCCAGCATTCAACTGAGAGTAAAAACATTTACAGTGAGAAACTGATAGATTAAATAGAGAATTTAATGGCTACATAAAAATGTACATTAGATCAAGAGTAAATTTACAAATTTTTATTCATAGCTTCATGAAAACTAAAAGCCTACGATCCAATTAATCTAAGTCTCCTCCACATATTTACAGTGATACTCCATTATACAACTCCTCCAAGGTCTGAGATGACAGACACTATGCTTTAATAAACCATTCCAATTTTAGGGTGACACCACCTTTTTTTTACTGGTATTAACAAGAAACAAACACTAGGGAACTGACAATCTAATGGCTGTTCAGAAAAGAAAATGCAATCCTTGTTTTTATATCCACATTATATAAACCTCTGGGGAAAAAGAATCATCTTGTTTTGGGGTAAAAAGCACAAAAAAGCTCTGATGCATTCCCTATGACTATCGACTCATGAGCTGGACTATCCTTTTCCTTATTTCTCAACAGAAAACCCTGACCCTCCAATCCGTACCGGTGGACTCAACATAAGGGCTGAACCATAAGATACAATTTTTAATCCAGGTCCTCTCCCTTTCAAAAAAGTTTCTGAAAACTAAGCTCTGGCCAAGATGTGACTGCTCTGAAACATGAGAAATATAATTTCCTCCACCCCATCTACCTCTCCACTCCATACACATACATATTGCTAGAGGAAACCCAAGGAATGCACCAGCAAACTGGGAGCGGCAGCGTCCTGGGTTCAGTGATGGGCGCCCTGGTCTAAAGCTGGACACACACCTCACTCAGGAGCCATCAGGGGCCACCACCTATGCAGGACTTAAGCTCTGCCAGCTAGAAAGAAAAATAAACGGTGTGGGCCAAGTAGGGGATATCAAATGAGAAAGGAGCTCCTTTGTTTCTGATCACAGATTTTGATTCAGAAACCCTGGCTTGATAGCAAACCTGTCTGACCTCTCAGTGCACATTAGTGGCTCCTCCTGAAGGCAGCACCCACACCCAAGTAACGGTGGGTGACATCTGGCTGTCACATAGAGAGGACTGGCCGCTTCCCAGAGCTTGGGAACATGCTCACTATGGTGCACAAAACAGATCAGGTCACAATTTTATCTTCATGATGTTCCTGAAATGTCCTAAGGCTCAAACCCAGCTATAGAAGTCACCAGGTCTTAGTCACTAAGCTTATGCAGTAATTTTAGAATGACAACAGTAAGATTAAATTAGAAAGAGCTTTTGAAAACTCTTCATTTTAATACAAGCATGAATTTTGCATATCAAACAGCAACTATAAACACCCACATGTCTGAAATATGGGCAGTGTCTACCACTTTTTACTAGTACCTGCTTTACTCAGTCAGCAACAGCTTACTGGTGGATATACACTATTTATAAGAGACATGAAACATCAACTTTTGGCTATATGTATATGGGATAGAAAAGCTTTGGTAATTGTATGTGATTCTACACTGCAGACTTGTCATTGCCACAAGACAGCAAGTTACCAGCAAGAAGAAATGACACTGGCAGCAATACTTTCGCTTTTCCAGAAACACCATAGGGACTTACATTCAAGCACACACATTATACTTTTCTATATGCGTGACACAGTCTTTCAAGATTAAAAAAGTAAGAAATTAGTTATAAATAACTGTAGATCTGACCAATTTTCTCAAGTCTCTGAAGCTGCAGTTAGACATTGCTCTATATCCAAAAGAATGGCTTGCTGTACTGCACTGTACCTATGGGTGCTACAAGGCTTTCAGTCAAGACAACGGCAGGATTAGGATTAGCCAAAAAGCACAGGAAAGAAATCTGTTGGTTTGCTTGGACAGATCATATTCCTGTACACTGAAAGTAAACAGCTTTTAATACAGTACCACACTTACAAATGTACCAACTTTGCTTTCAAGCCCAGTAAGAAACTCTGCTGCAGAGTCTGGTACCCAGAGCCAGGAAGCCAAATCCTGACAATCCAGTTACTTCAGTGCATGCAGACAAATCCTCTTTCTGGCATGTGCATTGGTGTACAATATCCAGAATGCAAATACAAAATGTGCATTAGCACAGAAAGCCAAAAATCACTTTCAAGTTCTGAATTTGAATGTCTGCTGCAGATTATAACTCCAGCACACTTTTCAACGCAGTTAGGCAAGTTCTGCTTTGGGCACTTTGAAAAAACCCATTCTCTAAGACTGCTTTGGTGACATGGAATTGTATGACATATTTCCATATGGTGTTCTAACATGAACAAAATTAAGGCATACAGAGAAAAAGGCACTAGCTAAAAAAACCCCAAACTTTTAATTTTATTTTACTGAAAGGACTATTTAGCTACAAATCTAATTGGAAATCAAGTTAGAAGTTTTAATACTATATTTAAACTGTCAAGAAAAGAAGACTGGAGATTTAACTATGCAATTATTAGATCCATACCTTTATGAGTTCTTCCATGGATATTTCTATCACCCAAATAAAAAATAAGCAACTTTCTCCAATACAACACAACTTAAACCTTGAGTCATGCTCTAACAGGGCTGTTAGTTACACCATTAAAACCATACCACAGAAGTAGCTTTTGTCACTTAATATGTGCAACAGACAGAATACTAAAAATCCTTAGATAAGTAAGACTTGAAAATACACATACTCACCGTGAATTTCAACCCTTATTTTTTGAGAGCACAGCTTCATTGTGGCATTTACAGAAAAGCAAACCAACCTTGCAGCAGTATTGCTTTCACTGGCATTTTTTTATAATTGGATTCAATAATTAAGAACAATTCATGATTCTAAAATGCTGGTGGCTTTTTAAGTGGGATACAAGAACTTGTGAGTAGGGATCTTGGCTCTGCAATCCTCCTCCATGGAGTTTAAAGTTTGGAATTCCATGCAACCTCACAAGTTCTAGAATGAGGGATCATTCACCATCATCCCAGGAGTCCCTGTACGTGTTTAACAAACCCTGTATACAGCTTGTTTTACGACATTACCCCACTAGTGGTAAGTAATAAACAACCTCTTGATAAAAGCCTGATTTAGCATCATAATTATTTCTAGCTCAAAGTATTTGTGTTAATAACCATCTAATTTACTGTAAGTTATTTAAGTCAATAGAGAAATTATCCTTAGGGTGAAAAAAACTAGCTTAAGCCTAACCTTGGTTAAATTTCTAAAATTTTACTAGAATCACTCAAACCGGAAAATGTCAACCTCATTTAAGAAGCACAGTCATTGGCAGCTTTCTGACATGCCAAAGGCATGATGAAAAATGCATCCTGAAAGTTGCTTTTTTCCTGGCTCCAAAATTCTGACCATTGTCATGACTGAATGCCATTTTTTTTAGAAAAGGCACAAAAGCAGCAAACTTGATTGTTCAGTAATTAAAAATCACAACAAGGAAGTGATATTGCAATATACATGATCCAGCACTGTCTCACAGAAAGGTCACATTATAAGAAAACTAGATTCTGAAAATTTTCAAGCTTCAGAGAGTGCAGTTTCTCTTTAGAATAGTATATTTAAATGTTAGGAATGCTACAGATAAACCTGGTTACATTTTCCCTTTGATGTCCTTTTTTGGTAATATAAAATTTCCTTACTTTTTCAGGAATCACTGACCTCTACTGATTTTTATATACATTTTCACCTTAGTTTTGGTACCTTCTTAGTCTGAAATCAATAATTTCAATTATATGATTTTGAAAATTACCTACCTAAACTATTAGGTTCTACATTAAACTTCCCATTCCTACTGTCACTATATTTTGCTTATAAAGCAAAGGTCCCTTACAGTAGAGTATATACCAATTCTTCTTCAAGGCTGCTTCATAGCTTTTAACTAGTGACAGAGAAACAAAAAAAAAAAAAAAAAAGTCAGTACAAGTTGCCCTTCCTTTCAGCCTTTTACACTTTTCCTGGTCTGACTAGCTCCTCCTGTGCTCAGGAAACCTTGCACAGTCGCAGTTCTGTACCCTGACCAAGAAAATTTTAAGTTGGGTAAAATACTCACATAAGCTGAAGAAATCACCACTCTCAGTCTCTGAAGAGATGGCCACAAAAAAGTAATTCTTACTCCACTACAGGTAAAGTGATTAGGATAGATCCATACTCCTGCTTATGCTCTGGCAAAACATATGGAATTCAGCAGAATAAATTCAGAAATCTCATACGTGAGTGACTGTGGGAATGGGTAAGCTTATTGTTCTGTCTCCATGCATTTTGTAAACCTGATAGTCCTCTAAAGATGCAGAACAGGTAGAGCCTTGCCAGACTTGACAAGGGTAAGAGTACCAGCCTGCTCTGCCTTCAAAAAACAACAAAAGCAAGCAATGAATCATCCAAAACAGCAAACATAATTTCAGTTCTGTTGTCCAATAGTTTATTTCCTTTAAATTATCTATGTTCTGTTCTTCTACAAAAATATGAGAGTCTGATTTTTCTGTTGTGAAAAGACAGCTATTCACTACAACTGATCAGTACCTAGGCTTCTCAGCTGAGAAGCAGTATTTCAGATTTTTACTTCTTTAATTATGCTCTTTCAGAAATAGAAAAAGTAATTAACGTACTCTTTATGACAGCTGGAAATCTGACAAACACCAATCTGGATAATCAGGCTGGAATATTCACACTCATGTTATTTAATTGCTGGCTCTCTCTGCACTTTTGGCCTGTTTTTTGTATAATTTTCTGTGCTGTGCCTCCTTCTTCATAGGATTCATCAGTGCAACCTTATTAAAAATATAACTGTAGTCTTAGCTTTCTCAGTGACTCTTTCCTGATGTTAAGAGATGTTTGACTTGATTTCAGGAATTTTCAACACATCCTAGATGACTGACCTGCATTACTAAACCAACTTTTTTTAGTGCAGAATGGGAAGAATTTTATATTATTCAGGCACTTGATGTTGACATACATTCCATCCTAGCGCCTCTCAACAGCTCTGCAAACATTTCTGAATCCAGTAACTCATATACTGCACAAGGATTAGTCATTCCCTTTCCCCTGCAGCCATTCATGGGACTGTGGAGGAGAACTGACCCTCAACATCAGTATTTTTTATCAGCTAAGATAACTGTCTCCCTCAAAGCTTATGCAACAAAGGTTCTCTTTGGCAGATAGAGCAGGAGGCATTCTCCTAACTATTTACATCCAATAGCTGACCCTTGTCTAGCATGGAAAATTTCCCCTTTGCAGTATAGTAGTTTCTAGGAGTCTGGGCCCATAATCTGTTTACCTGTAATTATTTTCATATTAAGATAATACATTAATTCTACACCAAAACCTCTAAATAGTACATCAGTTCTGAGCTCATTTTTGTTATTTTCTTTTGGTCACATAGAAGTACCAGCTAGACATGCTGCTGTACAAAGAGTTCCAAGTTCTTCCAGCTTCATCAATTAACTCTCAGAACCACATGTTCCTGCTTCAACTGTACATTCCAGAAACTGATTAAATTCTAAAATATAGTAAGAACTTAGAACTCTCTGCTGCAAGTACCTACAATACAGATAAGAATCACATAGAAGTAACCTTCTTGTCCTTTAGCTGCATGTCTATTTTTCCCTGCACCCTGAGTCAGTCAGCGGTGTCAGAAAAAGTCACACAGTTCCTGACTGTCCAAGCATTTGTAATTTTTTTTCCTCTTTAAATAAGGAACAAATATGTACTAAAGTGCTTTATCTACATCAACCACATCAGTACATTATAGAAACAAAAAGTTCTAGTCCTGGTGGGAGCCGGGGAGAGAAGATTCTCATTTTAGATACAAATTTTAGATTGTTTACAATCTAAGTGAAACAAAGATTCAAGAGAATATTCTCTCTCTTGTCTTTTTTCTCCTTTTTCTTTGTAAAAAATAAAAAATAAAAGTGCAGTCAAATAGAAAATAAATGCAGTAGATGCAAGCCGAGTTGAGGCAGGTGTTAGTGATAGTGTGCAAACGTGTGTCTTAGCAGTTCATCTGCAAACGGTCGCAGCTTGGCCTCGATAAAAATCCGTTTCAAGAAATCCCGAGCGTGGTCAGAGACGTGAGGAGGGAGCTGGGGGTTGGTTGGCTGAGTGGCAATTTTAAAGATGGCAGCCATGGCTTCAAACTCTGCCCACGGGGGCTTCTCAGTGAGCATTTCTACCACTGTGCAACCTACACTCCTGAAACAGAGGCAGAAGTGAAACAGTAGGTTACAACAGAGTCATGCCCTTCCAGGAAAACAAGAAATAGCAGAGAGGGAATAAAATATCACAAATAAGCAGGGTCCACATAACACTACAGAGTAACTTCAGCATGAAACAGGCATTGGAATAAACTGGCATGTACTGCTATACCTTTATCTCAGAGTTACACAAATCATTACCTATGTCTCCACTGTATTACTTCCCTCGGCTGAAAGCTACTACCTCAGTGCAGGGATAATTACATATTCATCCAGGTAATACCAGCTGTGGTAGGGCACTGCCAGCACCCAGTGCTCAGCAGGCCATACTCTCAGCACTGCACTTGGAAGCTTTCCTGCTCCTTGAGGCTGAACAGAAATGCAAAGCATCAGGAAAGCTCCATGCATGCCATGTGAGTTGCCAGCTCATTAGAAATGTACAAGTTATCACCAGTGAATCATGTGCAAACATAATATGGCAGCTGAAGAACAAAAGCCCTACTTCAAGGTATCTTCTCTTTTAGTTAAGGATACTAAAAATATACATAGAGTGACAAAAAAAATTTTAAGTTCCTAAACAATCTTTGTTCAGAAACAATGTTTAAAGAATTTAGGAAGACAGAAAGGCATATATATGGCCAGAGAAACTTTGTTCTGGAAGTCCTTAAAGATCAGCATCTTCCAATAACAAATGAACGATACTGCAAAATGGATAGGCTGGAATAATTTTCCAATTCTTAGAAAGTCTGAATGTTTTTCAAGATGCTTGCAAGAAGTTTTGTGCTTAAACAGAGGTCCACTGCTTTATACAATAAGGATTTACTGACTGACAGCTGTCTAACTTCAGTATTTTTTCTTAAGTTTCCACCAAAAAACACACAATAACCTTCGTACCAATGCTTCAAATTTGAACAAGTGAACTGCTTGATATTATAAGGTTGACCTATTTTTCACGTATATCAGAGTACTTAGTAAATAATCTGAAGTAGCCGAAATTAATTTCCCTGAGGTTAAAACTACTGTCATTGCTTGGATACAATGTAGCTACTTTTTAAACACACACTACTCCAGCCTCTCTGCTGCTGCCTGCCCATTACTGTGTATTCACAGATCAGCTGCAGTGCAAGGGGTCTCACTGCCAAAGTCATCTGTCCACTGGGCGGGAGCCATGTTAGACTGTGGCATATACAATGTTTCACTAACCTTCATTTCTGCAAATTACCTTTCCCTCTTAGTTCTTACGTATTTAATAACAACTTAAACCAAATTATTTTTTGATACTCCCTTTTAAATCTGGCAAATTCACTCTTAAGTGTTCAACTTTTAGAGGAGTAGCATTTTATTTTCTGCCTTGCATCAAAGGTATTTTGGTGTTGAAGTTTCATTACAACACATTGACTGAACTGATGTTTCAAAGTCATGTTTCAAACTGATGTTTCCCATACTGCTTTCAGTCAGTACCTCTCCAGAACTAACAAACAGTTTGGTAATCCTAACTTCATGCAAGGTCAGTTGAAAGGATTCTCTTATGATCTCTAAACTGATGGGCTGAGAAATTGCCACATGAAAAATTAAATTTTGGTGTTAAGACTCTCCAAATATGACTGTCAGTGTTCACATTTGCCACCTTCCTCAGCTTAAATCCCAGGATGAAACACTGCAGCTTCAGATAACAAACACCTACTCTCTGTTGAAAATGAAATGGCACCTTTCAGTAGAGAAGGGGTTTTTAACATACCAGATGTCTGCTTTTCTGCCGTACCCTTCTCCACTAATAACTTCAGGACTCATCCAGTAGGGAGTTCCTGTGACAGACTTCATTCCCGTACCAGACAAACAGATGGTCTGCAGCCGTTTGCTGGCACCGAAGTCCCCAAGCTTCACATTGCCTGCTGAGTCCCGCAGAATATTTGCTCCTGGAAGGAAGGGAACACAGCATTACCTTCATAAATGACTCAAGGTTTTGGTGTGGGAACAGGAACACAAGTTTGGATTCAGTGATACAATTCAACATCAACCTAAGATTTGAAGCCCTGAGATTTTACCTTCTCCGCTCATTCCTATTAGTCTCTTCTGGAGTTCAGAAAATAATTAATTGCACACACTGGTTTGCGTGCTAGGCCTTTTCAAGGAAGGGGCAGTCCCTTTGTAAAGCCGTCCCGACAAAATAAGGAATATGCTATACATGGGAAATTAAAAGAAATGGGAAAGGAATTTCCACACAACTGAAAATGTCTCCATACTATTGTAAGGCAAAACCTCAAATTGTGTTACAGATTTATTCAAAACAAGTATCCGCACAAGATGTACAAATTGACTGTGATATCTCAACCTGCTTTGGAACAAAACACAGTTGATACAAAGCAACAGAAAAATGGTAAAAATATTAGGGAATACAACAGCATTGTGTTCAACACACCTATTCTGCAGATCACCATCTTCCTACATATTCACACCTTGCTTATGCAACACTTGCAAGTCACCTGCACCTGTCTGCAAAAAGTAGATGTTACACCAGGCTTCCTAGCAGTAAAATGGAAGAAGTCTGATCAGACAGGTCACCTCTGCCGGTCACTTCCTGTACCAGTCAAGTGCTGGGTAATTTCTATATAATTGATGAAACAAAACTCCATAAATTTAAACTTTCAAGTCATGACACTTTCCTCTGCACAGTCTATTTCTAATGACATCATCCTCCAATATATATAAAGCTATTAATAGTAAAATAAAATCAAAGGAATTTATCCTGCTTGTTTTACAGATGAAGACTAAAGAAACATTGCCAGAACTGTGCTAGAACATCCCAAAGGTTACAGCAGTGACAAGACTAGAAGATGGAAAGCAATCACACTGATTTTAAGTCAGTATTTTGGTATTTCAAACTTAATTGCATTTTAGTGCTTCACATAAGAGTGGAAAAGGATCAGTAATAAAGAGTACTGAACTGTGCACAGAACTCTCATTACCTTTAATATCTCGATGGACAATCATATTACTGTGCAAATAGTGAACTCCTTCCAGAATCTGCCGTGTGTATTTACGAGTCACGTTCTCTGTGAGTGCTCCGTATGATTTCAATTGGTCTTTGATGGAACCCTATAGCATAGAAGCATAAAATACTAACACTTCTAGAATTCAACTGAAATTCAATTAAATTTATGCCTGAAATGTAGACATTTAAAATTACAATTCTTCTTGATTTAACCTTAAAACTTGTAAGCAGCTGAATAGTTCCAGTCCAATGTACAGAAAGATAACAGCACCCTTAAACTTTTTGATAGGTAAGTGGTGACACTCAGGATGGACATAACACATGCCCTTTGGGTTAGCTTATACTCAAAAAAAACATTGTCAAGAAAAAAACCACCATGTGCTATAGGGTGGTGCTGTAGGTAAAAAAGAAGAGGTAAGCAAATCTAAGCTTAAAATAAGAATAAATCAAAACTTCTTCAAAAATAGTTTTGCAACTGTTTTTGTATAACCTGTCTTCGTCACATGGAGTTACAAACTGCTAAGATTACTTCTGTCACTTTTCCAAATCTCAGAAAAATTCAACAAGTCCCACAAAACAAGACCTAGAATTAAAAAAAGTGAAGAAGCAAACAAAAAACCCACCACCACAAAGAAAACAATGCTCAGACACTGTTTTTCTCCTCTGGAGTCTCATAGCAAGTAGACTGCTGTAACTATTCAGAAATACAGAGCCTCTGTTTTTGTAGGAGCACATTTTATTTAGCTCTGCTGACCCCACTTGGTGAGAAAACGAAAATCTACAGTTTTCTGACCTTATAATATTTCCTAACAAAGAAGAACAGCAGATCAACATGTACTAGGTGCCACACAAGAAGCAAGCAGCAAGATTATTTTCTGTATGCACTTATTCCCACCCCCATCTCAGCTACTTTTTGTTTTCCAGAAATACTTGAAGCGTGGCAAAACAAAACAATAAAATTCAGGGAGATTTAAGAGTTTAGTAATGATAATACTGTCTTTTGAAAGACATTGCCAGGCACCACCAAATCCAAACACAAAGAGCTTTTGTACAAACCACTGTAAATTCTGAGAACCCAAGCAACCAATGGAGAAGACAGGAGGTTGCAAGCACTTGTCAGGACCCATCTTTGGTGTTTTTAATTTGGACAGTTTTAAATATCTTTTATGCAAAGCTGAATGCTTGGGTGCTCATCACACTGCACACAATCAATGGCTGAAGTGGATGAGATCTCTTGCTTACCCCAGGCATGTACTCCATGAATATTGAGAGTGTTCTTTCAGGTGGATCTCTCAAGAAGCCATAATACTGAACAATTCTTTCATGCAGCAGATTTTTCAGCAACTGAATCTCACATTCAAGTGCATTTACTTCCTGAAAGGACAAAACAGGACAGATTTACCTCGCTTGATGTAGTAAAACGGATTTTGGATTTGAATTTTTTCAATCAGAGCAGTGTGTACATATTAAAAGTGTTATGCAAACTAAGTAACAAAATACTCCTACAGCTAATGTAAAATTTTTGCATTTTATAACAAGAAAATATCAATGTTAAATTGAGGTAATTTAAAACAACCAAAATTATGTCTTTTCTATACATTATCTTTGGGATGGTTTTGCTGGTTTTTCATTATTTCTTTTTCCTGAAGTTATGTTTGTTTCAGAGCACAGCAGATATCAAGACGTTCATGAGGTCAGTGATCATTATACAACATGTCATAAGCCTCCAGTTGGGTAAAAAAAACAACTAACAAAACACAGAAAACCACCCCACATTTTAATCTTTGTGGTGGAATAATTAGCATTAATTCTTAACTTTTCTAGGATGATAGACAATACTTCAAAAATGCCTTTGATACCACTTGATACTGTAATAATGAAATGCAACAAAGGAAAACACTAACAGCTGGTGCTTTCTCTGGAGCCATCCAAAATACTATAAATTTTGCAAACAGGAAGTAAGATATTTTGAAATGGACTGTACAATCACATCCTGGAAAAATACTAACCCACAAATTCAAACTTGACTAGATGGACTGAAACTTCACCTTTCAACCAGCCCAGTCACCATCACCTAGTGACTGACTAAATTACACCTAGAAGTTTTTAACCAAAATCTGAATTTTTATTAGTCATAGGCTGTTATGGATACCCTCACACTTCTGAGATTAGAAATAGATTTTGCACACAGAGGCAAAATGCTATGATAAGTGAGCTCACAAAACTGTTGCTTCAGGAGAGATACTACCGTATTTTAACATTTCCAAAACATAACGAGTTGTTCTGTTACACATTTTAAGAAGCAGCAGCAACAATTACGCTAGAAATCTACAGCACAAATAATTCTTGACTTTTTCTTTTATCCTATCCACTAACAGCAGCAACTCTAACTGGTAGCCACTCAATTCTGCAATCATGCTTACACCCATTGTATCCCTGGCCTCGCTCCCCACAGTGCAGAACGCAGTCATAATGTAAGGAAAGTAAGAATTCTCTTCCTAACCTGTAAAAAGCAGCAAGCATGGTTTGGGAAAAGAAGAAATAGCAGATTTGTGCTACTTTTAAATTGTTTATCTCCTTCAGCATCCAGTATTTGAAGATGGACAAGTTTAATTTTAGAGAGAGAATAAACTAACAAGGAAACTTGTGCTTTTTAGGGAGAAACAGAGTGTGTAACAGCAGCTAGTCTTGATGTACAACGTTTAAAAGAAACAAAACAAACAACAGCCCCCCCCGCCCCAAACACAGAAATACCCCCCAAAAAAGATGAAAAAATAGGTAAGAATCTCAAACTGTCTTCATAGCCAAAACTAATTTCTTTTTGGCAATTGGTTTTCAGGAACACTTATATTAGTACAGCTTTTTCTGCTTATAAATCTAAATTCTTCCAATTCCTGTTAGTATAACTAATTATCTATTTCAGACCACACTTTGTAATAGATTGTTTGATTTTAGAGACTGAGACAGCAACAAATCAAATGATGCATCCTCACAGCATAAGGATCTGTCTGAAAACTAAAAAATGTGATGTAATATTAAAATCAGGTAAGCAGACTAATTCTCTATGGTACTAACAAAACAGAATTCCTAACAAGGACATGGTTTCCTAACACAACATGGTTTAAAACATGTTCGTCCTGTTTAAGGAAAGGAATGGGAGTCTGGTCTAGAACACACCACTTAAGCAGAAGCCTTTTCCAAGGTGTCTCTTGGGTATCGCTTACCTTGCTGGTTTCCGGGCTATCGGGATCAAACTGAACTTGTTTAACAGCCAATTCTCTTCCAGTGTCAGCATCATAACACAGATACACTCTGCCAAAGGCACCTTGACCCAGCAGTTTACCAAGCCTCCAGTTAGTTGGAGCTCGTGGTGCTGAAAATATAAGTATGTTTTGGTTTTCAAATGAGCTTGCTATTCAGCTGATCGAGAAAAACTGGAATACACAGAAAATAATTTTTTAAAAGACTACTTTTTCAACAACAGAGACTGTGCGTCCTAAACCTCACCATATAAATTACAAAGATCAATAAAACTCCCTGTAAGATGGAAAACATGAACTACTTAAATTTATTTACAAAATAAGTTGTGGTAGAGCTAGACATACTTAAAACAACTAGCAATAGCTAATTTGAAAAACAGAAGAAGAATGTTAAACAAACAACCTTCTTTTTTAAAAAAATAGAGGCATAATTACAAGGTATGAGCTACTGAAGTCATCACAAAGTATATTTGCTCCTGAAATTCTACCACAAGTATGAAGCAGTACCACTAAAAATTACAGTTTAACTGAAAACATGACCAACATCTGCAAAAATAAATAGTAACTGCAACCTACAAAATCCTTCTCAGGTCCTAAAAAGTCTAAGAAATCACTTTTACAATGTTTTGTTATCACAGATGTAAATTCCAATTGAAAGTCTACATGGAGGTAGGTAAGGTAAGCAATGAAAATACTGATGAGCGTAGTCTTGACCTTTGCCTGTTAGAGAATAAAACCATGTTATTTAATGGCACGTGTTTGGACGGCATGCTAGGTTTTGACATGATATAGTTGAAAAGTAAGAGTTTTACAGTGGGGTTCACAAAATGCCAGAACTTACAGCGGCTGGGTGGGCTGATGTCCATGACTGACAAGGTAGGATTGTCTATGTCACTGCCTCTCCTCCTCATCCGGTTATCTTCGTATTCCGGCGTAAATACGCTGCTCCCACTGCTGGTGCTCAGTGAGTGATCAGTGGGACTGAAACTGACTGGTGATCGGAAGTTGTTGCCCTGAGTCCTTCTGGCTCTTGGAAAAGTTTTACGACCTTCAATGATATACACAGAACACAAAAGTTACAGTACAAAAAGATACTGCAATGCAATGTGTGCATGCAAATACTTTATGAGTTCCACATCATCTCGTTCAAATCTGCCACAGCAGAGGATAGGACATAATCATCATCAAGTTTACCGGTTTAACTTTCTACCTAGAAGAAAACAAACATTCATCACAGATATATATAAGGACTAGACAGAATCAAAATCTTGGGCTTAAGAGATTAAAATTCGGACCAAATTCTGAAATTTTTCTGAAATATTATCAACATGCTTGAAAAACCTGGAGACCTGTAAGAGGAGGAAAGAAAATGCCATGCCTCTGTTTTTAATGCTCTATTAAATATGCAAATATAAAATTTCTGATATTTAGGAGAACAAAATACACATTCACAATGTTGTAATGCCCAAGCCAGCCTCTTCCTTCTATAAACTAGAAAGAATTTAATTCAGAGAAAGACTTGACACCTAGAATCAACAGAAAGACCACAAAAGTATTTTAAAAATCAGAACACAAGCAATGCAAAATTTGGAGATAGCTACGGCATCAGAACAAAAAAACAGAGCACCAATCTTCAACATGTTAATTACAACCAGATGACTAATACAATTGATATTAATCTATTTAGATAACACATCTATTTTTAGGATAGCATCTCTTGATTAAGTTTCATCCTAGAGAACTCAGCAATAACTGAATGAGTCTCTGATTCATTAGGTACTACACTGGAGGAGGAGTTCCCAGAGGACTAAAGAAAGCAGATAACAAATCTCTGAAATAGTAGACTCAGCCTTATATACTAGTCTGGACAATTTAAATTCCAAGAAAGATATGCAAACAAGTTATTAAGCAGTTTAATTCACTATTGAAAAGATTAAAATGTGATAAACTAGTCATAATTGGTTTGTCTCATGTAGCTAATCCTATTTTCCCATTTCAATGGAACATTCTCACAAGCCAACTCATGAAGTGTTGCAGACCATCTTACTATGCAGATTATACTCAAGACAGATTCAGAACAGTTACCAGTGATTTCTTATCAAAGGGGAAGATAAACTGCTGGGAATGTCCACTTAAATTATCTTCAGTCCCTTTCCATGCACTATTTTAATTCATCATGTACATATGATGTAACTTAACACACTGAAATATTGCAGATGACATCATGTTAAGTGTGGCTGAAAATCCATTTAAAGATAAAAATAAAAATTCACAGTGGTATTGGACATTAGAGATTATTCAAAAATCAACAAGATGGAATTCAGTAAGGAAGTACAATATACATACTTAGAGAGAAATCTAATGCAGAAACTACAAAGTGTAAAGCAATTGGAAGTAATGAAGAAAATTATATAGGAAAATATAACCAAAGACTGAAGAGCAGTCAGAATAGTGACCAGAAAGTAGGGTCATTCTGCAACATATTAATGTGACTGCTACATACCAAGTTCTGCTTATGTCCTGTGTTATGCATGAAGTGGCCATGAGAAAAGCCTCAGCTTGGGCAGAAGAAGAAAACTAAGGCGAGAAACCAGGTGTGTGTTTGACGCAGGGATATATAAGGGCAATGACCAATTCTTCACTGTGCTAAAATAGGCTAACTAGTTACTATTTTCATTTGCAGGAAAAATGTCTTGGGAGACAGAGAAAGTTATAAGATAAGCTATCTTGGAAGTTGGTAACATAAAGGAAGTGAGTATCTCTTCTGTTCAAGTCAATTTAGACTTTACTTGAAAGTCAGTGTGACAGATCATTCATTGCCTCTTTAAATCTTGCCTTAGAGCAAAAGACTGGACTTTGCAGTGCCTCAGTTTGATATTTCTGTGATTCCTGTAACATAACTCTATTTATTGCTCTGCACATTCCACACTGCAAGTGAAGCCATCTGGTCTTGGGACACATTTCTTCTTAACTCTTCTCAACTAGCGCTTGACACACCCTGAAGCATGAAAATCCTTCAGCTGCTCCTCTCTACTTCCTTTAGAAAGTTAACACATGTTAAATTTATATCAACAGTACTACTGTCCAAACCATTTTGTGGACATATTAGCAGGTGCTGCCTTGCATTCCAACAATTTATTTCACCAACTAATTCTCAGTTTACATCACTGCTCTTAAATTTTATTTTCTAAGCTAAGAAACTGTTAACAGGAACTCCACTGTACTTGTGATTTCTTAAAGCAAAACAAGACATTACAAACATACATACCTGTTTTAGCTAGAAAATGGTCACAAAAGTCAAAAGCTTATACTGTATGATGTGTGTGGCCAAAGATAGCAAACATTTCCACAGCTGTGCATATGAGTCAGGAATTGTGTAATCCATAATTTTACCAGAGATAAAACTGTTCAGAGGTTCTATCAATCATTAGAAGCTTAGCAAGTGAGTTTGGGGAAAGAACTGAAGCTTTCAATTTTCTCAATGTTTTCATGTAATTTCATTAAGATCTTACAATTTTATTCACATTTTCAGATGAGAAAAACAGATTAATAAAACTGCTGCAGTGCTTACCATCATTGTAGTCTTGTTGGTGATATGAAATATGATATCTTCTGGGATAAGTTCCTCCCTTTCCAAATTTCTCAAATATTGGGATATCATACTCTACTAGAAAATAAAATTATTCATTTCAAAATCAAAAATGTGACAAAAGCACATTACATTAATAATTTTGGTAATACAAACTTACAATGGGTGAACATATCAGAAGAAATGAACAGTTGAAGCATCAAAGGAAAAAGATTTATAGAATGAAATTACACAACTCATAAGAACTAAAAGTCTCAAAGGAACCAGAATTCAACAGCTCAAGTGGTTTGTAACCTCTTGCTTATAAGAATGTTGGAGGACTGCAGTATGCCTGATTACTCCAGTTTTAAAAATACTTTATAGAGGAGAAACTATTCCAAAGAATATAATTTCAAGTTGTATAAATATGAAAAACTGGTGAATGAGTCAACACAGCTTGAATTACCAAAACACATTCAAAAGATCCTCTTTTAAAAGTCATTGAGGGGGGGGGAAATATAAGATAAGGGAAAAAGTCCCTCATGCATAAATAACTGGTTAGAAGATAAGTACATAAGAAGGAAGGAAACAGTCAACAGTCCACAGGAACTAAAACTCTGGGCTAAAACTCATGCAGTTTAATTATCCATGAATTCTCTGTACAGAACAAGGAACACTGAAGTGACAGAATCACTTTGAGAAATAAAACCAACAGAATAATTAGAGAAGGACCTTAAGAGTCTACATGACTGTATATTGAAGTTGCAGATGAAATTCAGTGTAGGATTCTGTAAAGGTTTGTGATAGACCCTTCCAAAAAAGCAGCAGCTGAACTCTTTGTATTAGCTGAGAAGAAAATTAAATGCTGTAAGATACACTGAACAAAGTTTTCGTCTACTTAATTTCAAAGAATTCAGTAAAACTGGAAAATATTCAGAACTACAGACATGATCAAAGATACAAATTGCTCCTCCATAAGGAATGTAGGCCTCTATATACTAGAAAAGCAACAGCTCAAAGGGAGCAAAGAGGTCCATAAAAAAACCAAACAAAACCAAAAAAATCCACTGGAAAAACAGTAAAAGGAAAAAAAAGACCTACAAAAACCAAGCCTTAAAAAAAGTCACAAAGCACATACTTCTTCATAAAACACAATAAATTGCACAAGTTTCTATTGCAACTTACAGCTGATGCTGAGAAAGTTTATACAAGTTAAGATAGGGACAAGAAAAATTTGTGGAAGGAAAAAAATCTATCAAATCACAGAAGAACATCTTGCATTTACAGAATCCTTGAGCAATATGTGACTAGGAGTATATTCTGAGAGGGGAACATTACACACCCCTCTGCAGAAGCCCAGTACTGGTGGTGGCAGGAGGAAGGACTAGGCCAGATTGACATTTTGTTCTGTTTCTTTTACACTTCAAATCATGAGAATAAATATTGAATATGGAATTAATGATTGCTGTCTATCCCACTGCTAATATACCAGAACATGGAACAGGAAAAAAACACAACAAATCCCAATAAAAAATATTGCAAGATGATCTTACTAGAAAAGTAACTGATCTTACTAGAAAAGTAACCGAACACAAATAAACTAGATTAGGATTATACAAAAGGCAAAGTGATTTCTGACATTTCCAACTCTTTTGGTACTTATCTCTGCCACCTAAATGCTACTTACACACAGTTTTATTTTTATTTTTATTTAAAAGTGGAGCAATCTTTTAAGCACTCTAGAATTCTAAAAAGAAAAAACTCACCATCACAGATTTATCTGGATAAAGCTTCAAAATCAAAATAAAAAGAAGCCTCAAAATATGTAATAGACTGAAGAAACACAAAACCCTTTTGATTTACTGGAAACTAATTACTGTTCAACAGCAAAGTTTTGTAGTGAGACCTGACTGTGAGAAAACATTTCAGAGCACTTTCAAGGTCACCCACTGCACTTTGCATCCTGAGTTGTTTTTTTTTTTTTTTTTGCACAACAACTTAGATTTGAGCCAGAGTATTTGTATGAAAAAAACATTAGTGGTGATGCTTAACTCATAGGCACAGCACACAGCTCTCCATCCTGTCACTTCGCAGTGCTTTCAAATATAGAAGTCATGAGCACTTCAAAGTGATACTTATTTCACAGAGAAGAAAACAAAGGTTCCATGTACTTGTTTTGGCTGGGATAGAGTTAATTTTCTTTATAGTGGCATGTATGGTGCTACATTTTGGATCTGTGGCCAAAACACTGTTAATAACATCTTTTAGTTATTGCTGAAGCACATTCACACAAAATCAAGGAGATTTTTTGCTTCACACACTGCCCTGCCAGCTGGTAGAGTGGGCTGGGAGGCACAAGAAGTTGGGAAGGAACACACCTGGGACAGTGGCCCCAGGTGAGTCAAGGGATATCCCACATTATCTGAGGTTTTGCTCTGCAACAAAAGCTGAGAGAAAGATGGAAGGAAGGCAGGAAGGCAGGAAGGAAGGCAGGAAGGAAGGCAGGAAGGAAGGCAGGAAGGAAGGCAGGAAGGCAGGAAGGCAGGAAGGCAGGAAGGCAGGAAGGCAGGAAGGCAGGAAGGAAGGAAGGAAGGAAGGAAGGAAGGACATTCACAGTGATGGTGTTTGTCTTCCCAGGTAAGCACTAGGAGTAATGAAGCCCTGCTTTCCTGGAAATGGCTGAACACCTGCCTGATGATGGGAAGTGGTGAATGAATTCATTGTTTTGTTTTGCTCATGTGTGCAGCTTTTGCTGTGCTATTAAACTGCCCTTATTTTTAACTCATGAGTTTTCTTACTTTTCCTCTTGGGCTCTCTCCCCAATCTCACATGGGGAAGTAAGCAAGCAGCTGTGTGGGGCTTAACTGCCTACTGGGATTACCACCTCCAAATGAAATAAATTAACCACAGTTATACATCATCTTAGAGACAGATATTAATTACAGTCCAATTTAACTAAGTGTTGCATGCCCCTATGCACTGCAACATTTACTCTTTTTACAGAGGCAGATAGTTATACTACACCCACTAGGAGTTACACACAATAACCTGGAAGAAAAGTGAGATTTCTTGTATTTCCACAATATCTTTCACTGTGTGCATTTGGGGTGGTTTTGCTTTTTTCTACTATATTATTTGTGTAATACAATACTTCGCCAGTGTGAACATCCCTTCTAAGTCCTACTATTTGCAAGAGGAGCAGTTCTGTAAAGCTAGTGTGTCTCTAGTGATTTTTGCCTACCTGAGAATTCCTGATGATTATCTGGATAGCTCTGTGCTCTTGGCATCCGAGACTTGGGATAGTTGTCCCTGGAAATGTAAAAATACACAGAATCTAAAAACTGCTGTTAATCCAGACTCAAGCTTACTGTCCTCTTACTGATGAAAAGCCACTGCTATACAGATTGCTGCACCAGTTTACAAACGTGGAACTCAATTCTGAAACAATTCTAGTAGGTAACTGTAAAAATTAAGGATCAGCAACAATGGAAAAGCTTGCTCATTGAGCTTAATGTAGGCAGGAAAGCAAGAGACTCTGTTAATGAGCAATGATATTAGTAAAAACATGAATTATCAGAAGTACAGCCACAAAGGAACACTGTTATGTTTAACACCTTTATGGCTAAACACAAAGGTTTACAGACTGGCAAAATGGGTTATAAAGACTACAAAAACTCTTGAGGAAATTTAACCAGAGAAATGTAGAACCTTTTAATGAGAAAAAACATTTCCTCTTCTCTCCATGAAAGTCATAGGATTAAGAGAGTGATTTTATTGAGTTATAGAATGATGAAGAATTTTTTGCTTCTTACATGATCACATTGTTTCTTACCTACAGTTGGTATGTAACTCCCAGCCACCAAAAGGAATGGATGGGATTGCCAGTCAGAGCAATCGATAACAGTTTATTTCCATAAACATACCAAAACAGTGTCCTCCTTTTTCTGGTAAGAATTTCTCTAATGGGTAACAGAAGCTAAATGGAGACACAAAACCTACATCTTTGTAGGAAATATTTAAACGGAAAAAAAAAAAAAAAAGGAAAAGAAACTAAGTAGAGGTGACAAATTAAGTAAACAAAAACAACCAAAAAGAGTTTTGAAGAAGAAATATGAGTTGCATTAAGTTTGCTTTGTTTCCCCTTCTTCCACTGACTCCTACCCCACAAAACCATTACATTGGGCAATTAGATAAAAATTATTTTCTATGGAGCTACATTAAATACTGTGTACGTATAACCTACCACACTAAAACCACAAAATACTTTTCATGTCTACTGTCTTCTTGCTTGTGATATGCAGACTTATTAAACTGAAAACTGTATTTGTTAGATCAAATCTATTTGTGTCCTCAAACCACATATTGTGAAATGAAACAGTACTACTACTGAATAATACAGCTCTGATTAATTGCCACAGACAGTGACCTCCAACTCTTCACCTTTCTACCAGTTAAATAAAATATTTTATTAGCAGTTTTATTAGTTTTGCAGTTTGAAATAAAGAAAGAGCAAATCTACACATTAAACCCAAGGTTATTTGCCTGACCACCACAAACCAAACAGGAATATGCTCTACTTGACTTGGCTGGTGGACAGTGACCCCCTCAAAACACAGGGGTCTCCTCAGAGGTCAATCCAAAAAGACCCCCCACAACACACACTGCCTCTTGCTGACTGGTGGGCTTTAACAAAGAAAAATCAGTTGCAACAGGAACAAGGGGAGAGGAACAGACAGTAATTGCAAAGGAAAGGATGGGATTGACTGCTGAAGCCAGAAAATTGTTCTACCCTCCTTCTTGAACTGGGTACCCCCTGCTTTGGCAAAGGAAAGCCTACTTCATATGGCAGTGCTTAAGAACTGTAAATTTAATGGAGTGGCTCACTGCCAGGGTATATACACTACCCATGTGAAAGACCTAGCAACATTTAGTAAAAAATTTCAGTACATTTTTGTAGGACCTTAAATCTAAATTTTTGCAGTTTAAGCACTAATTATTGGGAAAAAAAAAGTGCTACAGTATTTTCCATGTATTAGTAAGCAATTAAGTTTCAATAAGCTTTTATAAACATTCTATAACTTACAAAAGAAGTTCTGGAAGAAGCACTGTCACTTGAGAGGAGTTGTATTTTACAACTGAGACATGCAGTCTAATACAGATAAATAATTAAATAATGAATGTAAATAATTTTTACCCATCTAACGGGCTGTCAAGCGAGGGACAGCTTCCTGAGCCAGAGTTTTCAGGACTGCTCAAAGACAATGGATCCAGCATCTAATAAATAATAAACAGAACAAGATCAACAAGTTCAAGGGGTTCTTTTTTCAATTTTTTTTCCCTAAATAGTTAAGGGGTTTGCTATAAGACAGCTAATAAGAAACAAATGCAAATCAGATATGAACTGGTAAAAACAGAGTGGAAAGCTCAGCTGTTGCCTTAAAATGAGCTCCTTCCTAAAATGAAGTTTGTTTTGATATGTTGTATAACATCTATTCTTTTCCATGAATTAGACAACAGTCTTCTGCTGTAAATTAAGCAGTTACCCCTCCAATTTTTATGGTCTGTACTGCATCTTAAAGGTCCTGGGCACCTACTTTGCCATACAACAATCAAGGAATTATTAAAGAAACAGTGTCCTGAAAGTGAGTTTGCACTCCGCAAACTCAAACACTTAAATGAACTCTGTACTGGGGAGGACAACATTTATCACAGGTTCAGCATTTTTATTCCTCTTGTCTCATGTTGAACAATACTGATTACCTCTCTAAGCCAATGGCACTATGGCCCAACTGGCAGCCCATGGGTTTCATCCAACCCCTCATCTCTTACAGGAAGTGTGAGGTCTGCTGTCAGAGTGCCAATAGCTGTGCTCAGGCAGATCAACAGCAGAGCAGAGGAAAACCGTCCACTTCCAAATTCACTTCTTGTCTTTGTTGGACAGGCTGTGACAGATAAAGGCAGCATGGCCAACACTTGCCAAGGTGATGTGGCAATGTAGGTCGGGGGAGCAAACAGAATTTGTGAGCCCACCACCCCAAACTGGCCCTTGAGGCTGCTTAGGTTGAACTAACCCGGCTTTATGAAAGCAAAATTCATTAATTTAAACCTGCTGACAGCTCACATAGCAATGCATACATGACAGGTTTATCTTTCTGGAATACTTAGGAGTGAATGAACATCCCAGGCTTCAGGGATCATCTGTCTTTCTGACCAGTCAGTGACAAGAAATCACTTTGCCCACACCAAAAGTAACTATTTCACTGGAATGAATCCAGACCTGGGCTGGATCTGACCACAGGGCTATGATAATGAACAGCCCTGGTCTGGAAAGTAGGAGAATGAGTCCCTATTCTCAGCTCAGTCATTAAAATTGTGCAACAAATTGCACTATCCCCTTGCTTTTATTTTATCATCTGTCTCTCATTTAGTCAGCTCATAAAAACCGTTGCCTCTTGCCATTTGTAAATACACTGCCAATGTCAACAACAACTTGAACTGATTTGTGTATGCAGCATTATTTTTCTTTCCTCCTTGAAATATCTCTTTCTCCATTGCCAATTCTGTGAGCAGTTACATTCCAGCTCTTTTTTCCTGCTGTTTTGAAGGGCAATTTTTATATTCAGAGAGTAGGATTTTTATTTTGCTAAGCATGCAGATATCCTACATTAATGCAGGTGAGTAAGATAAAAAAAAATCCCATACATTTGTGATCTTTACACACCAAAAAAGTGAATTTGGGAAGACTTTCAGAGCTTATTTATGCCAGGCCTACAGCCATCCCCTTGCCTCTACCCCAACACAGTACCTACCACACAGAATCACAGAATATTCTGAGTTGGGAAGAACCCACAAGGATCATTGAGTCCAACTCTCAAGTATCAACTAGGTCCAAAGAATTCTGATACATCCAAACTCTTTTTTAAAATCTCTTTTTAATTATCTGGAAAAGTTGTAAAGCTGGTCTTGCTTACATATCATTCTCAGTAAAATAAAGGGGTTTGTCCTTTCTAATGTTTTCACCTGGCATCTCTGCTGTTATTTGTATCTATCACTATCTCACTCAACTATCACGGCAATTAAGAATATTATCTTTCTCCTTGTAATAGCATATTTTAAAAATTGAAGAGACAGGAAAAAAAACAAACAGGTTCTGCAAGACTAAAGAGCACAATTATTTCAACCTTACGTCAAGGTTGAAACCAATCAACTTTTACAGAGTTATCATCAACTTTCTTGCTGTTCCTTCTAATAATTCCATATCCTTCTTGAACAGCAGTATTTCATAAATAAACTTAACAAAAACTTTAGTTTCAATAATCACAGACATACCTGATCCATACTTTCTGGAATGAATTCACCCTCACTGTTGATACTGGTGAAGGATCCATTTCGAGCCACCTGATGCAGCTCATCTGGAATGTATCCTGGGGGAGGTGAACTCCTATCACGAGTATTTGAACCTTTTGAAAGAAAAGGGCTGGTCAGAGTCTCTCCACTAACCCAGAATTCAAGGGCTTTATTGAAATGTTTCACAGGCACTGAGCCTGCCTGGATCATTTCTTGCTTTAGGAATCCCTCAAATGCCTGTGCAATACAAGACTTAAGTATGGCATTTAAAATCTGCGATCCAGAAATTATGAAAAATTAGGGGCAGAGTTGTCTCAATGACATTAAAGAGAATTTTCATTATACAGGAACAGAAACATAATTTGTCCACCTATCTAGCTCAGTAAATTCCTTCTTTTGAAACAAGGATTTCCAAAATCAAAATCGTTCTACTCATGTCAGCTAATCCTTTCCAACTCTTGAGAATTTCAGTTTTTCTTTGTTGAATATTAAGTCTCTAAGAACATAAATACATATATTCATGATAAATGCATAATAATTTATTACATTGTCTGGAAAATTATTCATTTAGCTCTCTAGTTTCATAATTAAATTTGGAAGTTAACATCACCCAACTTTAAAACATGAATAAGTAAAGAGACTATATCAATCCCAAAATCAATATGTTAAACAAATGCTCATACAGTAACAAAATATGGAGGTCATAAAATGAGCAAGGAAACACATTGTCATATAACCAGATTTTTCAATAGCTCATTCCTGTATTGGAAAATAAACGGGAGCACTAACATCAGCTTTTTAAGTTACCCTGAAATAACTCTGCATACACTTAATTACTTGTGGGGATTATTTTAGATAATTTTCTGTATTATACATATTTAAAACACTTTTGTCTTAATATTCAAAATCCACTCCCCCAAATGCAAATTCTGTAGTAGTCATTGATGAGTAGAAGAGACGGTCTGTGTTGGGAGCAAGATTTTCATGAAGAGTAAAAGACAAAAGACATTTTTACAATTAAAGTTATTGAAATGTGCAGCTTACCTATTACAGACAGTCGCCTTTTTCTGTCTGCCACACCAAACACTGCATTATCTAAATCTTCCAGTGAGGGCAAGGGTTCCACATTATTTACATTGGGTGACTGAAAATGCATAAGTATTACAACCTGCAGTTATTACTTTACATTCCTGACAATGAAAATACTTTGTAAACTTTATAGGCTTTGTGCAGTACATTCCATTTTTAAGCAGTCAAAAAAGCAGCTTGCCAATTTACATCACAATTCATCTATTTAGTAGCTCATTCGTAGTCTTTAAAATTCATTTTCAATATGCGCCAGTATACAAATCCTATGAATATCAATGCCATGATTTGCTAGATAATACCGAAACAACTCAGCATTTAGTCTGTAGACCACTAGTCTTTGCTACAACAAATATTGAACTTCCTACATATGACAAAGAACAATTTCAAATGACTACCATTACTTAAATTCTGAATGCTTTTTTTGTATCATTCTACTAAGGTTCACTTTTCAACCACTGTAGGGGAGGCAAACAAAAAGACAGGAACAGGATCTAGGAAAGACTTAAAATTGAGTCAGTACAAAATGCTAATGGATGCTTAAAGTGAAATGAAGAAGCAATCACTATGATATTCAATTGGGAAAATGCCATCTTTAAGAAAATATACAAATTATATTTCATTATGAAAACTGAGGAAAACGCATTTAGCATGTCTGCTCATACCTGTGTATTTCCATGTATTACAAGCAGTATCTTGAGACTCTTCATATGTACACTACGGTCAAGTAGTTCAACAGCTTTGTCCAGGTCATCCTGTGTGGTTAATGGAATTACAAGCTACAAAACAAGGGGAAGGGAGAAAAAAAAGTCTTAAACAGGACACAAGAAAAAAATGAGGAATTCAAGTGCAGAGAAACAACCAGAATGTTTCCCTTCATAGCAAACAACTTGAAAATAAACCTTATTAAATGATCCCTTAAGTATTAAAAATTCAACCTTAACTCTTCCTTCAGATTCCTCTGCTATCGGAACAAGTCTTCACAAGAAGCAACCATTTTGCATACATAGAACTTAAATATCCAAAAGTTTCAGCAAAATGGGTAGAATTGCATCAATGCCTAAACTAACACATAAGATAAAGGTAAGATAAACCTAAGTCCTCTTTCATAGAGTATAAAGCAGATTTTTGTATCTCAACTGTTACAAATACACTTGTTTAAAGTTGCATGACTAACAGAATTTCTCCACTGAAAAACAGCATTTGTTAAAGAAGACGTGATCCATGTGCAACAACTCTAGTCCTCAGTAGAATCTTACTTGTATATAATTAAATAGAATGAACTTGGCATACATATATCTTTAGAAGAGAAAATCATGCTATTAATGTGCAGTTGAAATCTGAATTCTATTACAATGAAAATCTGGCAAGTCTTCCAGGAGTGTAAATGACAGCTTCTGCTTGTAACAAAGGAAAAACAGAATACAGATTTTTAAATCTATTCTACTTGTAAACAGCCTCAGTCAATGATGCTTAAATATAGTACTTTTATACAAAAAGAGATGGAATTGAGGAGGAAGATCTTGATAAAATAAAGAGTAAGCTTATTTGTTAAACGGCACTTTTAATACTAGTGACACGTTATTACCATCACATTTCTGAAAGGTGATGGGATGATTTGCCAACTAGTGCAGAAGGTAAGAAGCAGAAAACCTACTCAAATGCCTAAAAATCTACTAGTGGAAGGAGCTGAGGCTAAAGAATTATGAAGGGCCATTTCACCTGACCTTCCAAACATCCAAAAACCTTCCGTTGGAATTCTTCATTTTGAGGATCAGTTTCACAGAAGTGTCTAATGTAATGAGTAACTAACAAAGAGCAATCACTGGCATTTTCTTCTGCAAAGATCCAGGGTAGATACAGCAGTTACATTGTGCTTAACCAAGCAGATGAATAAGCCTTCATGCACTTTGCTGACTCAAGGCAAAAGCCAGATGTAACCCCTAAGAATGGATCCTACATCTGTAAATACATTTGCTATTAATAATTCTATCTCTACTTCTAAAGGAAAGCTAGAAGTAATATTGCGTAAGTGGCTCAACAGTGTTGGCCCTGTTACCAAGAAATCTTTGGCAACCAGACATTTTAGAGGTGGAAAAGTTAAGCCCAGTTATCCAATCTACACATTATCTAACTGCTGCATTCTAGCAATTACCTAACAAGATTAATCCCTAAAGAAAATTACCTACAAGAAAGGATAAAAGCTATTTCAAATTTACAAACATGTCAAAGCTCAAAGAGGTAAAAAATTTCCCAAGGTCACACAACAGGACTGTGGAAGATCAGGAGGATAATTTTTTCACTCTTCAACAAGTCAGAGGCATCATTATGATATAACACTACTCATGAAACATTTCATGCATTTCCTGCCTATCCTAATTTGGACAAGACTTACATGTTTGAGAAAACACACATAAGAAATCTGGGGTTTTGTCACAGGAGTAAGTTTGGTCACAGAAGTGGTTCCCACTTCTAACAAGAGCAAATTTCAGCCTTAAAATGATCAATGACCAAGGCAAGAATTTCAAGGACACAGAATATTACCTCATTATTGCTGTAATGTAAATCCATAGTCTGTCCAAAAGCAACTTTCGCTTTAGCTGCAAGATCTTCAAGTTTAACAGGCCTTGGTAATTGCAGGATCCTGAAACACAATTTAAGTTATAAGGAATTTCTGTCCATAACTTATGAAAATCTGGCAAGTCATTACTTAAGAACTATCTCAGAACTAAATTTACTACTAAAAAGACTGTAAGAGGCTATACTTTATTCCCTATCCTCCATATATTGAGACTTTCAAAAAAGAAAGAAAAGCAGTGAAAAATCTAAAAGGGATAATCAGATACAGAATTAGATTTCATTGTAACTATTTTACTTGCTTAATGCTTTACAAGCCTCCATTTCTGAGGGAAATTCTTAGAAACTTCTACATTTTTCCACTTTAGAAAGCTAAGACAATGGAGTACCGTACGCTGACAAACATAAGCATCAGAAAGTAATTACTCCTGTGGTCCCAATTTTTTGGAAATCTGAAAGACTATCTTACCTGAGGAAGGTAACTAAATTTCACCATCTTTACCATAATGAACTACACACTCAAACTGCCCAGTCCATCACTAACTGTGCTTCAAGTGTGCTCCTGTAAGAATGGTGCAGTTGTAGGTCAACAACTTAAGATTTTCTTTTAACTCAATGTCCCATCAAACCAATTAGCCCAAACTGTGCATAACTAACCTTTTACTATAGAAAACCATTTCATTTTTGACATACAATACCATTAAACAAACAAGAGCTTTTCACAGAGACTAAGCCATTAAGGTACACTCAATTCACATTCAAAAAAGAAAGAGCACTCAAATTCTGTGAAGTATAAAATTTAGCAAAGGGTACCGTCCCTTCCATCAGTAGTTCAGTTAGTAGTGTTGTGGTTTGGGGGACATTTTTTCTCATTGAAATGAGGCTAGAAACCAGGCCATTTCCAATTAAAAATTATTTTTAAAAAATTAAATATTTTTTAAAAATACCCTAAAAAAACCCAAACAAACCAACTCCCCAAAAACTCAACAAAAACCAATTCTCACTATAGTTAACAATTTGGGCAGCAAGACTGCAACTCTATCACATTACATGCTCCTTGGAACAAAGTGCCACATTCACCACTGAAAGCAAGTCTGGAATCACTTCTCTTTTTCACTTCCCTTTTTAAAAAACTAGTGAGAAAGCCATTGCACAATTTTTTTTCCCTGCATGATTTCTTCCCTTGATCACTAGAGCTACATGCTTGGGCAAACCAAAGTGCTGTAACTCCTGCTGAGCAATGAGCCTAGGCTGCCCAGAACCCCTGGGCAAGCAGGCTGAAGTCACTTGGGACAGCATAACAGAGCTAGGCTCATGAGTATAAAAACCTGGGAAAGGTATCTTTCCATGCACTTACTTTATGCTTGTATTGATACTGAACTGGTTAACTTAGTCCACTGTGAAAGTGAAATATGATGAACCGCAAAATGCACCATCTGTGCAGACTGGCAGCATGTAAACATTTCTCTGTTTGAAATTCATGCTTCCTCTTACTTCACTAGAAATTCTTAGGTAGATGAGACCTCAATTCTCAAAACCTTCAAAAACATATATTCCCTCCAAATTATATAGAGAACTCAACCATTACTGATGCACTTTTTCATGTGATGTTCAGAGAGTCACACTAAGGGCTGCCCAGAACAGTATAGGGTTTATTGAAGCTAATTTTTTAAAAAGAATTTAATATTTCTCTTGAGAAATAGCACGCCTAGGATATTACTTCCTTTTTTTGGTATTTTCAAAAATCTTATTCTACCATAATTTCTCTGTAAGTAGAATGAAATTTGATACTTTCAGAAAGAGACAGGCGAAATGAATTGTCAACAAACCAGTTCTGCATGGAATTATACATCCAATTCTGGAAAAGTTTTTGAGCAGCCACCAGAGAAGAGATCATACAGAGACAGATGTTTGTATACTTTAAGCAGGTGCATCATCCACCTCTCTCATAAACAAAATGTAAATAAATTTTAACTGATTAAATGAAAACAATCTGAGTCTAATAAAGTTTCCTCTTACAGTTGGTAGACTGGCACCCCTGAAGTACAATCCGACCTCCTCCTCTGGGTATTACAGTAACAATAAATTATCACACATTTATTACACACACAATGAAGGACAAAAATGTATTTTCTGGTCTACTCAAACTTGAGATCTGTTTTAATGACTTAAGTAATTATTCAAGGCTACAAACATCTATCTGAAGGGTAACCAAATGAAGGATACTACATTGGACATAGTTACAGTAGGTATTAGGTATTTATGCATACTTAGAATCCACATTTTAAACAGTTAATTCTCTTTAAATTGTGTTCATAAAAAAATTAAATTTAAGCTCAAACAAAAAAACCTTAGAGAGCTGAAACACTTCAAACCGATAAATTGAAACTTTATGACAGGATCATAACCAAACTATAAACAAAGAGACAATATTGTTTCTTTACCTTTTTTCACCTCGATGTTCAAATTTGACTCTAACATCATTCTGTAAGAAAAGAGATAAAGAAACCAATATTAGATTGTTATTACTTCTTTTGATGAAGCTCATGAACTCCCATTAAATACTCCTACACTAGAAGTAAATCCCATATTAATTTTCTGTCCTTTCCAGTGTATCAAGTATTTTAATAAGCTGCGTCTGTTGAGGTACATGATACAGGCTTAAAGAGCTATAAACCAGAAAGTTTTAAAAATAACTTGAAGTGTTAAAATACAAAAACTTACTCTGAAGTGCAATGGATGCTTCTGTAAATAAACATATTATTTTCTATCAACTCATGTTAATATTATAACAGATTTATGACTTCAAATTTAATGTGGAACTGGTTACCAAAGAATTCTGTATCCAGAATAGGCAGATGGATTTAGCTACCAATAACATGTTTGTAAGTACATTTTGCAGCTGAGTGTTCCAGACCTAAGAAACATATCTTGTTTCATAAGGATTACCATAGAAACCCACACATACAATTAAGCCAGCAGTCATGCAATCCATATCCCAATAACCATCTCTATATATACTTAGAGTTACATGGAAATAACATTGCTTTGCAAAATCATAATTTAAAGAATCAACTTGTATTAGCAACTATTGCAGGAAAAACAATAATGCATCCAACCACAAAGTTTATCCAAGTAATTATGCTTCATCTTCCAAAAGAACTGATTTTCAAATGATTACTTTCAAAATCCACAAATTGAAACAGTGATAAACATTTCTTCTAACTTTCTAAACACAGATTATACACAAATAATTTTGGATCATATGTGCATGTTACTACAGTGTCTAAAACACAGCTTAGAGGTGAGTTTCATGACAGTAGTAAAGCACCCCTGTGTTACACTCTGAACTCTCACAACTTTTAAAGCACAGAATGAAAATTATGTAGACATTTGGTTTTGACAGTTTAAGAGCCAAATATATCCAAAAATTTTCATTTTTAAAAGGTTAAAATAAGTACAAACTGAAGTTTATTGAACTGTAAATTAAGAATCAAATCAAATAAACATACAGTTAACTAAATTTAGGTAGAAGTCTGCACCCTCTCCTAATCTCTCCATATAGTAGTTCAAACCTATCAACTAAGCATTTACTACTTTTCTATTTGTGTTCAGTATCTACAGAAAAAAAAAAATGCAGCTGGAAAGAACTCTTATTTCCAGCAGCATGAACAAGAAATTGAAGAAAAAGATGCAGTGAAAGAGTTTAAGCATATTTCTGCTGCTGTACTGATATTCTTTCTTGGTATGATATAGGTGACAATTGGGTAATCTTCTAAACCTATAAAATGATTCCTTGGTATTTTAAAATAGTATAGTTCCAATATAATAATAACAACAAATATAAAATCACTTAACATATGATGTAAATACCTCTATAATCTTCAATTTATTTATTTAAGCACACACTATGATCTGCTCTGAAATGCCACCATTTCATTTTGCTGCTAATATAAGAATATGAAGAAAGAAAATGGCAGCACACGTGGGAGGCTAATAGCTCATTCTGGTATGCTCACTGGTCTGGCAAGAAAAATAATTACAGAAGTCACAGCAGGACATTCCATGTTCAGTACATTAGTGAGGATACTGAAGATTACCTGTTTTTTAGGGGAAGATGACTTTGGTTTTCCTGTTTCTTGCTGGGGCAATACAGGACGACTGGCCTTATGAAGCACAGCCAAATCCTGCATGATTGAATTCAAAGCTTGCTGCTCATCTGCTCAGAGAAAAAGACCAGACAAGTGTAAAAGACTGTTACTTTTGAAGGGCATTACTGTCTCATTTCACAATTAGACAGGCATTAGTCTAAAATCTAAGAGTCTGCATTACACTTCAATACATAATTGCTAAATTTAAAAAAAAAAATTGTTGCCACATTGTTAACATTTTTATTTTATTTATCATTAACAGTGCTTAAGGAAGTAGAAGCTTAATCAGTAACCCAATTCAATAACAGGTTTAAAAAAATTGAAGTCATAACAAAGATTAAACTTTACATACTGCAGGCTGTACTAGTAAGAGAAAGGGGATGCAGGAGAAAGCCTTGTCTACTTCGATTTAAACAATATCCCCAGATGAGACATTTACTAGAGATCATACTCCTTTCCATAAAATAGAGAATAAAAAGCAAGTTCTTTTGAACTATTTCTCCTGTGTCCTGAACAGGTATGATCATGCCCATGAGAGGCATACACAAACTGCCACATGAACACCACAAATGCCTGAGCATCTGCTGATAGCCCATGGAGCATTACAGAAACCCAAAACAAAAACCCCACCACAACAAAAAAAAAAATAAACAATCCAAAAATAAAATGCCACAGAACTTTTCCAGGACTGAAAACACAGAGGACTTTAGGGCTTAAAGGAAGAATTCACATGGAGAATCAGAAGCTCTGAACCCGGGGATAACTTAGGGGCAGGAACGCTACATAAGTTAGGTTTCAAGTTGATAAAAATTCTAAATCCTGACGATCTGCTGCAGCTGTGATGTCCTGATGTCATGACAGACAAAATCTGCCCTAGAACTGGGATGTTCCTTTAGACAGGAAAGCACTTAGGAGCTCAAAAGCCTGTACATCCATCACTAAGAGGAATTTAATAATTTAATAATTTCATATTAATGCCTTGCTACAGCAATAGTACTGCACTCAGCATGTATCTAGAACACTGGACAACAAAATTTATCTCCAGAGGTGTTGACTGTGTGCCTTCATGCTCCTTCACAATGGCTATGGCTTGTTGAAGAATACATTGCTAAAAGCTGTGATTTACAAAGAACTGTATTTCTCAAACATGGACCTGAGAAAAGCTCAGCATTAAAAGCAGCACCAAGCATGTCATGTATTCAATAATGAGAATTCCTTCAGATTCTACTAAAATATAACTAAATATATTTATCATATAAGGAAATTTAAGTTTTCTAATTTAATAGATTCCTTATAGAACAGAAAGCTGGTCTGAAAATTAGTAACTTTGATCATTACTCATGCTGTCATTATTCATAACTCTATTAAGATATGCAAATCTATAAAAGCAAGTTTTACCAGCTATATTTAATAGCAGAAATAAAGGTGTTCTTGCATCTCAGTTATTCATTTCTCACTCTAAAACACACTTCAAAATTTGCCACAATTAAAATAGTTGTACTATTTTATTGTGTTATGGCCTATTCTAGTGCTCAGCAATGGAAAAAGTAAAATAATGCTTTAGCAGTTGGTTGGAGTTTCCAGTGGTTACTAGATTGGATATTTTATACAAAAGAAACCAAAGTACTGTGGTAAAGCATCTAAAGTTACTAAATATCCAATATGAGTCAACAATAACTTCTCTCACACAAAATGTCAGAGAATATCAGAAATCTGAAGAGTGCTGTACTCCTAGATTGAGCAACTTGATTATTAAGCATAAGATTAGAAAAATTGGCAAAACATTAAAAGACAAACAAAAGCAATACAAAAATGTGTGTGGAGTGGTTGGTTGGTTGGTTGGTTTGTTGGGAACTTTTGGAGAGGGAACGCCGAGAAATGATTACAACATGGTGAACTCACTAAAAACATATAACTTGAAAAATTGACGTACAATTAAAAGTAATACAGATATGCTGCAGAAGTGGCTTAGCACTGTAATGACACAAGGCAGTAAGATAAAACTCTTACATGTAGATTTTGTGGTTTGAGTTTGATTCTTTCTAACACGCATCACCACTCAGAGCACAGTAAGTATTGCTCAGTACTCTAATACCATGAATCTCAATTTCCTAAACTTGAAACTCTAAGTACAGCTGAAGACAAACACCTCTTGTTTCTCATGCAAGAACTGTGAAAATGGAGCTGAATCTGATGTTGTGTTTATGTCTGTTTTGTTTGCCTTCAGCAATGTGGTTTTATAATTAAAAAAAAAAAGAGGGAAAAGTACTACATTATAAGGAAGGGAAAAAAACCAACCCAACAAACAAAAAACCAAAAGACCCACAAAAGGAATATTTTCAACACCAGTGAAGCTGCTGAACACTGCCTTTCATATATAGATGTCACATTATGTTAAACAGCCAAAGCACGTTTCCCAGGAATTGTAGTAAATTTTTATCTAAGTTACACAGAAGACTTACCCATTATGGCAGTGAGTCTGAAAACTCAAACTTCAGGGAAATGGTTGCTTCATTAGCATTATTTTCTTTCCTAAAATGTAAAAAAATCCCCCACAATTACTAAAGTTGTCAAAACCATGTAAAGCAGTCAACTTTTCATTGTTTATGGGCAGTTTTTCTAAGATTCTACATAGCAAACACACATGTAAACTACAAATAAGCTTGCATAAGACACACATATTATGTGTGGAGAAAACACCTTTTGCATCCCTAAGAGTCCAAAAAAGCAGAACATATATTACATTGTTTCCTATGCTATGTTTTTTGTATCAGCAGCTGCCTTGGACAATCTTCCAAAAAATTATTCACTTAAAGTGCTTATTAAACATCTTTTTAAATCAGTACTTGACCCAACTGTCTTAAAATGAGAGCTAATGTAATTTTCATTAAAATGCCTGTTTTAATTAGCTGTCTTAGTACATTAAACATAACAATGTATTTCATGATTTTAGATGAAGCACTTCTGTAATATTTCTTCGTAAGCATTTCAAAGAAATACAGTAGTTCTGTGAGGCATTTTAAATCTTGTACCACATCTGAAGAAAACAAAACCAACTTATATTTTTAAAAAACACCTCAGATGTTCTTCCTCAACCTAGCAGAAAAAAACCCCAAAACTTGGAAGCTGAAGATATTTGAGCTTAAGGGCTCACATAGGGCTAAAGAAAAAAACATCTCCTCCAAGTTCCTCCAGCTACAACCTCCTTATTCTTTAAAAGAAAACCCAACTTACGAAAATTTCATTTCTCTGAATAATTTAATGTTTCTTATTTTATTGCCCCTTTTAACCAAAATTCTCAGTTCAAATATGAAGTATAATCAGTCACCTTAACAACCTTTGTGTTAGCATTTAATGTTACTTTAAAAATAAGTTAACAACATTAAAATTTGAATTAGAAACATGATTCAGACCCAATTTTATTAAGACGTTTATGAATTCGCCTTGTGAAATGGAAAAAGACTACTCTTTTTAACGGATCATTTTCACAATGGGTTATAACAACAGGGTGGTTGTGGAGAGCGACTAAAAATAAGATAACAAAAATCAACATTTTTCAAACAAGTCTATATAAATCCAGTAAAAAGGTAAAAAAGCATACCCTAATCTCTGGCTGTAAAGCATTAGTATAGCACACACACAAGAGTAGATTAGCACACACACAAGAGTAGATTACAATACAAAACAAAAAAAAAGGAAGCAAAACCAAAAAATCGAAACTCAGAGAAAGACTCAGGAGAAGCAAAGGCTGCAAGCACAAAGAGCAGATGCAAAGGTAGAATAAAATTATTCCAAGGTCTTGCAGAGAGACACAAGCAGCCTGAATTTGAATGTAATTAAAGAAGGGATGACAGAGTGAATTTCAAAAAGGTGTTTGCTACACTCTTATCACATCATCAAAGAAGAATATCCTAGCAACAGCATTTTGTATATAAGGGTGGAGAGATGCTGATTCATATTCATGATTCACTTCCCACCAGCCACCTTCCAGAGTCTGCAAGTCTTTCAGAATCTGAGAAAGCTAAAAACAATTTCCAAGAATCACCTGGATGTTTTATTTCTTCAGTGGTTTTGTCAATGCAAATGAAACAAAGCCTGAGGACAAGTAAGCCATGCAGATGATGCAGCTGTTTCAGACACCCTAAGCTAATTGCCCATTCTCACACACTTCTATAATAACCAGACACGGTGCCTCTCAGTTACTGAATCGAGAACAAAAAAAACCCGGTGAAGCAAGCAATCTAGCTTAGCCTGATTTAGTAAGGAATTCAGACTTACACAGGAAGACTTTACCTACATAGAAAGCTGCTTTACGCTTTCAGAGTCCAAACCTGTTGCAGTAGTGGGGCAAGAATTTCAAGGATATCAATTCCCTCCACTAAATTTTCACTAAAATAAATGAGTGCAACGATAAATGGTTTCCAACCCCTACACCAAAGCAAAAGGACATAATGTGAACTCAAAATACAAAAGATGCACTGTAATTATTTCAACCACAGGTAAAGATTAAATCTGACTTGCACTGTATTAGACACAAGCAAGTTAAACCAAGACAATACAACAGCAGTATCTGCTTGCACTGCTATTCAGAGACACACTTGTCTATAACACATGAAGCAAAAAGAGCCAAGTAAAATCACAGGTGATTTTTCAGACTGCAGAATGGACAATCAGAATATCTAGTAAGACTATAAAATTTTATTTCATAGCAAGAAGAATGAGCCAGATAAAACAGTTTTACTTGAAAAATGTTATGTTTAAACAATCAAATGCTTGGTCTCACACAACCAACCTCCTATAAATCACAGCAAGGCTGACAAAATCTCAAGTCATCATCTAGTCAAAAGTACCTACTTAACCTTTCACCCAAATAACGTGCAGCACTGCTTGTTAAGGTTTTTATTTAAAAAAAAATAAATATAGTATCTATGAACAAGATAAAGAGTAATACCTAAATCTGAACTTCTGTAGCATTTTCCTAACTCAAAGCAACTGTTGGCATAAATAACAATAATGACACTACATAGTGTGGTGAGCATAGAAGTCAGTATTGTTACAAGACATTAGAAGATACCTAAAAGAAGGTAACTCCATAGAAATGAACATAAAGAACAGGATTGTATATGGACATACACACAAATGAACACTGGACAAAAAGCCAGCCTTTTCAAAAATATGAAAGCAGCAACAGCAGCACAAAATCACGAATGACAGGGAAAAAAAGGGAATTGAAGAACAGTAATGAGAAAAAGCTGAACAGTAACACATCAGATCAGCTTTAGAAAAACTTGGATCTTTAACATATTGTAATAATACATTAAAAAGGTATTCACAGGGAAAGCAGATAAGGGAGAAAAAAGATTAAACTAATCCAAATCAAAAGCCAATGATACATTGCTAAATTAAGGTAACATTTGGAAAACAAAACCATAGTAATAAATGCCTGATACAGCAAATGCCTCGATTTCAAGGTTTACTCCCAAGCAAAATATGTCTTCTTGAAATAATCACAGATTAGTTAAAAGAACTAACTGCAGCAACCACCCAGCTTAGGTTTTTTCAACATATTTGCCTAAATATCACATAATATTCTAGGTATTTGCTTTAAAAACTCAATTAATTAACAGGAAACCCAGCTGACGGACTAAAATAAAAGAAATTCATATTCCTGCTTAGCAGAAAACTCCAATGAATATGATTCCCACTGCAGGCCCCTGGAGATCAACAATGATCAAGCAGGCAATGAAACAGACAAGTCATGGCATAAGGAAATTACCTGAATCATGTCTGAAAACAGTTGCAGTCCAACAAAATGCATTTAAATACCATTAAGTGTTTTAAATACATATAATAGTTTACTGTGGTTACTCTCCATTTATTATTAATTTAAAATAATACTAAACATTTTAAAACTGAGATTAACTGCATTTATGGTACTAAAACTGACAGGACTGCTTTCCGAACTTCTATACTCCCTGCAACCAGGAGGGCACCACCCACAATCAGAAGCTCTATTTCATGCAAGTCTAAATATTGTGGCTTGTTACATTTACTTAGTGATGCTTTTGCATTGAATGCATTTTAACATACTGACAATCATTTAGGCAATTGGAAAAACAGTTGCAGCCACAAGACTGGACAGTGTTAGCAAGAACAATTGAGAAGAATTGTTAAACCACAATGTAATTATCTAACATAGGTGCAATACACATTGAAGAGGCACAGTGAAATCCTTGTGTGTATAAAAATGCAGTGAATGCAGAAGCCATCTTGCTTCTGTACACAACCTGCAGGCACAGTGCTCTGTGCAGACTGCACGTGTGGGATGGCTGAAGCATCAGAATCTTTGTGGCTGGCACACAGATATCAGGTATCTCTACAATGAGCAGACTTGTGATTTCTTACACTGAAGACTTTTAAAATCTTCGTGACAAGCAAAAAAAAAAAAAAGTGAATTAATGTCTCACTGAGCCCACAGCAGCATGCAGACTCACCTCATCTATACAGCTACAGACATGCTTTGGTATTTGTTTATTTTATGAAAAGAATGGTTACTAGCTGTACTCCTTTTTGAGTTCAATTTAATACACAGACAAACAAAAAAGTAACAAAAATCCCCAAACCAATAAAACAGACCAGACTTGCATAAAAATCGGTATCTATGGATGGTGCCCTCCCAGTTCCAGGAAGACTAAAACCTCAAAAATCAGTGCTATCATTTCTAGCACCTTAAATGCAGCTTTCACTCAAATTACAGATCTCAGAATTAACTGAAGGATCCAATGTGCCTAGTGACAATAGCAGAATTTCATTCAGATTAAATCTTTAGTTCCTGCTGTTCAATAAACTGCAATTTGACAGAGTCATGTAACATTTATCAGCTTGATGAACTATGATCTTGGCTTGAAAAACTTACAATGTGCTGGAAGATCTGAGAATGTACAGAAAGAGTTTTTAAAGACTGTTCTCATAAAAATGGAAAGCAGCAGTTCAAGATGAGTTTATACCAAAATTAGGCTTTTGAGATAAATATCTTAACGCTTACAGCAATATTCACAAAGAATAACCATAGTCTACGAAAGCTAATCTCTTTACACTTCCTTTACAGTTGACAGGGAGAGATAAGCATATTTAGAGAATTTCAAGACACTTAAAAGCAAGTTTCCTGCTTTGAATGAACCTCTTCTTTCCAAGTAGTATCAAGAGCCTCTATTAGCTAACCCTTCACAGGCCTACTCCATTTCAAGTACACCAAAAAGATAAGACTGTAATTGGCCTCAAACAGAAAAACATCTACTTTCCTCAAGAAGATCTCTTTCCTCACCTAATTCGAATTTTACAGAACTTCTCTTTCCTGTATCTGTCATTGCCTCAGCAGCAGCCAAAGCACTTGACAGCTCATTTCTCAACCTAACTGAAAAATTACTTTGCTGATACATCAAGCAAATCTTTCTTGAAAGAAATGATGCTTTCTTAAGATCTGTTCATGATTTTTAAACATAAAAATACTAAATTGAGGAAGGGTCACAGCAGCTGAAACTTGCAGACAGGCACCACAGCGACACCTTGCAAAATATGTTAGTGCTGTCAATTTTGCAACAGAACATAATGGCTGCAAATTGACTGTTCAGCCTCCTCTCTTATCCAGGACCAGATTTTCTCACAAAGGTATGTCAAAAAGCAACACAGTTCACTGGGCTACACATAACTGCATCACTGCCTACAGAGCACTCTGGCATCTTGGAAATTTATCACCACCACCATGGTGGAAAGCTCCAGCACCACAACACAAACACTCCTTGCCATTAGCTGGGCTATATGCTAAACAAACTGTTTAGTGCTAGTCACATCATAAAAATGTTTAAGGCTAACTCAATATATTAAGATAACATTGGAGTGTCGACAAACACACACAACAAAACACTTCTGTTATGTTTGTAACTTTATCCTAATTTACTATCTTACATGAACTGAGTAGCAGCATAGAAGGTGTCTCAAGCAAAATAGGTGTATGGAAGTTTTAAGACTCTAGAATACCATGAAACATGCACTACAGTGAGTGTCATATGGAAATTTTGGTGCTTCTGTGTCTCCTTCCAAAAATCTCAAGTGGTGCTCTTGGTTTAGCACTTACCAGTGCCATTTGGAGCACTTATGCTGAAACTGTCATGAAAGGCACCAATATTAGCTTTTCTTCAGAATTTAAACTAACAAGTCAAAATACTTGTGAAGGGCTAAAGATGTTACAATGAAAACCATTCCTCATTACAAGTGTAACTGCTTGTGCTCTATCCAAGGTCCTACAGGAAGGCAACTGTTTGGAGGGGGTTTTGTGCAACAGACAGTTCACAGCATACACCCTAAAATAATGCAGTTTAGCTCTCATCCTTGTGACAGCATTCAAGATCACCAGCTCAGCCAAAGAACTAACTGTACACAGTACAAACTTAATCCTACCAGCATTATCAGTACTGATGATTCCTGCACCCTTCACTATTCTAAGAATGGAATGCTACAACCAGCTACACATAAATGGATTTTAAGAGTAACTACTCACTAAAAGAGTAAACCTACCACAAACCACTTGTATCAGCAATATTCTGTGAGCAAAAATAAAGTACATTAGAAGAAAATGCAGTCTTCCATCAGTTAATGAGTATTGCAAACAACTGCAGCATTTCAATTAATGTACAAGAGTGATTATACACAAAACATCAGTCAGATATGGCTTTTGAGGACATACAGAAGAAAGCACCTCCTTAAACTCCAGTAACTAATTCTATCCTTTTCACTTAACCTTCCAGTTTTGTGACTGTAATGGGTTGAAATACAAGCATTTTGGGAAATAAGCCAGACAAATAACCCCACTCTCCATTTCTACACCTAGTTTTGCAAAGCTTTGTTTTTCTTCAGTCTAACAGTCATATTTTACAGAATCTTCCATTCAGAGCAAAACTCAACTCAATTTCAAATTTGCAGCAGTTTAAATCATGGCTGCAAATCACATCACCATTTCAAATAAAGTACCAAAAAAAATTAGCACAAGGAAATATATGAGCCTTTTTGATTAATATGATCCACCTGGCATTTTGCTGTGACAACAGTAAGAACAGAATCTAATTCTCCAAGAACATTTCTGTGTCTCCACCATGAAGACAGCTCAGCCTCAATTACTGTCCATCTTCCAAATTTTTCAAGACATAAAGGAGAAATTGTCCTTAGTGAACAGTCTTTGTTATACACTATCTTACTCATTCCTCAAAGCACAGTTGTTCCTCAAAGCACAGTTCTTCCTGCTCACTACTCAAGGCAGTGATACATTGAGGAAATCCAGAGTACAGTAAAACAACTATGATTTTTCTCATCTTCTGCTGCCTTGCTGTAATGTTTTCTCACTCCAATGACGCACCAGCACCTGGAGCTTCTGCTAAAATGCATTTCCTGGCTCATACTCAATTCTTCCTCATTAAGTACCCCACGTGCTCTTCTCATCATAATTCAAATTAGCTTTGTACATTCAATCAGACAGTTCCTTCATTTTTTTCTATCCTCAAAACAAATATAAAATGCAAAAAAACCCCAAAAAACCTTATAATATGCTAGCATGGAATATTTAAGTAGATAAGACATTCATGAGCCATACAGATTTCCAACACAGCATAGAAAAAACACCCCTGAATGTATCTCCAATTCAAGAATAAAACATGTAACAACACATAGCAATGAACTGAACCAGGGCACCCGAGGTACAGATAGACTCCAACCTCTCACACTTAGAACTGTACAGAGAGCTCAATAACACCATCAAGAAGACAGGTAAGTGTGTAATGATTAAACACTGATGGAAACTGAGAAAATTGTGTGTGCACAGGTAACGCATAGTATGCAAAGTCCAAATATTCTTTTCCATGACTGTGCAGCATTTTTGTAGCAAACAGGTCTCACTGCGCAGGTCTAAATGGACAAATTTATAAGTTTTTACCCATTTCTAGTAGGCACTGTGTTTTAAACTGGATGAATCACAGAGGCTAAAACACTAAAATTACTAAGCTATCAAGTGCACAAACTCTTGATCACTTTACACTTTGGTAATAATCTTTAGCTGCCTGTGAAGCAAAAAAAAAATCATAATTCAACCCAAACCCTCATAATAATATTTAAACCAAAATGTAAAAATAGAAACCTAGGTTTGTCAAAACACACCAGAATTAAATGCAAAGACACAAAGACAACGTATTGTCATAAGGTTTCCTTCTCGCACCTGCACTAGCACAGCCCTTAGCAGTGGGTACAAATGATGAGGACATCTATGATGTATCATTATTATACTTTTCCCTCAAGTGATAAAAATGTAAGAACACTCATAAACAGAGCTAATAAGGAAAACTAACTACAGACTCAAAAGTTCCAGAGAAAGGATTACTATGTTTGTGCCCACTTCTATCTATGAACTTTAAGAAAACTGTTCCACTGCTAAGGTTGCATTTGTGCCAGGAGAGTAGTGCTGCTTGTCTACACTAACTGCTGCTGCCCAGCTGAACCTTAATGACAAGCAGGAGATCTGGAGCCAACAGATGATCCAGCTGAAAAGATTTTACATTTTAATTAATAATCAGCCTACCTAACTGGTTTCACATTTCTACAGTATCAATGTCAACACAAAGCAAGAACTCGTGCTGGAATCCACCCTCTTGGCCACTGCACAGATCTGGATCTTTCAAAAAGGATGACATGCATAATGCAGGGATTTCAGGAAATTACACAATATTAAGTGTGACATACAACAAGCTACAAATAATGGACATATGCATAATTTTGATAGAGCAGGGAAGAGCAGATACAGCTCTTCAAACAGAGAGCTGCACTTTCAAATATTGGTGCACTCTGTGTATGTGTATAGAGAACTGATCTCACTCAGTATCATGGTCTACTTGGATTTATGGTGCTGGAGAAGTCTTGCCAAAGGCTTTCTTGCAATCACAGCGTAAGAAAGAAGATCTATGCTTGCATGAATAAATTGGTTAAAATATAGAAGACATAGGACAGACATAGTTGTTTTCACAAGGAAGGAGAATACCAGCAGGCCTCCACAACTGTGTGCATTGCTCAATATATTCCAGATTACATAAGAAACAGGAGCTTTCTGAAACTCCTATTATTTGGGAGAGCAAGGAGAAGACTGACAACAGTAGAGGTGGTGGTCTTTATCAGAGAGAGAAGTGCGCAATAAAGCAGGTAATTACCAGCACTGATGAAGGAAAGTGCAAGTTGAGTAGAAGGGAGGAAGGAGAGCAATGGTTCCAACTTTGTACGCGAGAAACCAATGGGCTCTGCACTGAATACTGCCAGAACTCAGAAATAAAGCCAGCATTAGGAATTGTGAACAAAACTGTGAAACACATCACTGACTTTACATTTTGAACACCATTAGCATCCCTGGGACCTTCAGCTCCAGAAGAGGATGTAGCAAAGTAGGAAAAGGTACAATCAAGAGCATAGAATGCTTTTGTTCTACAGGGGAAACAAAATAGGCAAATTAGGATTCGGGTTTCAATAACATTTGGGTGCGGAGAGAAAGTGATAAAGGGCTACAAAATTGTACAAGGAACAGAGAGATGTATTGTTATAACACACGGAGAATGTCCAAAAGAAAGGTGGCATCAAAGGAATTCAGTAAAAATGTTTAAAAAGTTTTAAAAAGGAGGAGTTTTTACTAGAACCATTAAAATACCTATAGAATTTCTTACAAAAGGATATTTGCATGCCTGACATTTATTTAGCTGCATGCAAAAAAAGTCAGAGAAAAAAAATCGAAACATTACTAGCTACACAAAAACCATTCCAGATTTAGAATCAACCTTTACTAAAAATAATTATGGATTGAAAGAATATTCAAGCTAAGAATGCTTACACTGTTCTCACTCTTCCATAAGCATTCATTCATGCTCATCACTGAGGGATGAATACTGAATTTTCTTTTGTTTGATTCTATCACGGATTAAGATTTTACCTAAAACTTGCCAGACAGTTCACCAATAACATATAAACTTGCTTTTGAAAATCTCATTCAGTATTCATGATAGTGCCAGTATCACAAATACAGAAGCATAACAGGATATTCCATGAAGGAACTTGCTGCAGCAAGGCATTCATTAAGCCAATCATTAGAAGTCATTACATTTTCCAACTCATCCCTGCCTGAAGTTACTGTGCTTACTGCTACCAGCAGCACAAAAAACGCTTTTCTAAACCCAACTTTACACCAAGACAGTTATCATCAAGCCATTATGGAAAAAAAAAAAAAACCATGGGGATTTGCTATTCAAATTGATTTTTATTTTTAAAACAAAATCTTATGCTGGAGTTACAAAAACTGTGGCACTGCTAAAAACACATATAGTCAGTGTGACAAAACAACAATTACATACAGGTTGAACTTTACCAGTCTTCAGTTGTTGCATTAATAAAATATTTAGGGTGACAAATCTCATGATCCTTAATAGAGTGCTGTATTTCTTTTAGATTTTCTTTAGAAGTTTAACTTCTGTTGGTGTCAGTATTTTAGCCCTCTGTTATCTTTTTTTAAAATTATTATAAATTCAAACAGCTTGATCCAGATTTTTCCAGTTTTCAAATGTTTGTTCAAAGATGAGACTATAGTTACTTCTAGTAACACAGCATTTAAACTGTTAGCATTTACAGACCTCTTGTCTAAATTATTTTTAAACAATTTTAAGACCAGGTGAGATGCAATAAGCACTGACTGCTTGAATACTTCTTCCTGCAAGAAACTAAAAAGGGTCTTCACTAGTAATCATTCTTGGTGTCCATTTAAATTTTTGTGAAGAACACTCTGTTGAAAGAATTGCAAAATTTGTCCTGTGATCTATCCTCGAAAATTATGGATAAAATCATTTACATAAGTCTGATAAAATGGAGTAAAACCAGGGAACATGCTGAACACATCTGTTCCATAGCTGACTCTGCAATTCTTCCAATAAAGCATGCCTATAGGATTAAAATTTCTTCTGCTATGTCACTGGATCATATGACATCTCAAAATGGCAAAAGGCTCGTTCAGGTACAGTGACACCGACAGACGTTACCTCAGCAATATAATTTACTTCAAAAGACAGCACATGTACAAAACAGACCAGTAAGGACACTCTTGTGCCAAAGAGAAACTGCATCTAACCCTAGGAGAACTTGTCCTCAATCCAGATTTCCTGTAGAAGTGCGGGCTTATGTTCAAAAGCCACAGGGATTGCAGGTGCTGGGAAAGAGATATGGAAGATGAGCAAGTGCATACTCTGCTAAGTCTAAAAATGCTAAACAGAAGAAAACTAACCCAAAATAAAGACTGAATTCAATACAATATAAGAAAAGATAACTCCAATTCATATATACAAAGAAAGAGCTGATAGAACAAACACTTGAATTCAATACAGTATAAGGTTCTATTCCTTGGAAAGATAACTCCAATTCATATATACAAAGAAAGAGCTGATAGAACAAACACTAGTATGAGCTCCTGTGTTAGCAAATGCAGGAGCCAGGAACCTGATGCTGTTGGCAAGAAAAGAAAAAAGCCCCAACAACAAAACAAAAATAAAACCCAGCCATACCTGCATGAACACACCCTAGAATGACATTTTAATAAGGTCATCATGTTATTTCTGTTTCTTGCAGAGTAACTTAATTACTCTGTTGCTCAAAAACCATCTGTAGAATTTTGGAAAAGATACAGACAAATCAGTGCACAGCGAAACTGAACAACAAAAACCCTGTTTGGACAGTTTAGTAATGAGATGTCTAAAATAAAAGGAGACAGAGGAAGAGTCTTCATGTATGAAGACTTGGTGAAAAGAGCACAGAAACCATTATCCTGCATGAGTAGTAAGAGTTGGATGAGAATTAAATGGCTTAACTAGCACCAAGACAGAGTTAAATGTAATGAAAAGCCTCCTAACAACAGTAATAGTCATATGTAACAGCTATAAATAGACCAGTGAAGAGGTGTGGTATTCCCCTCTTCTGAGTTTTTTAAGAGATCAGACAAATGTCTGTCACACATGATTTCAGCATATTTCCTTCTGCCTCTGGTGGGGGATGACCTCAGGAAATCCCTTCCCTTCTTACACATTCATCATTTCTTCCTTCATCCAAATGAGTAATGTTCATCAGTGTTATCATACCTGAGCTTCAAAAGTACAGTCTTCCCAATACAAACATCAGAAGCATATGAATTTTATTACATTGCTGTTATCAGATTGTTAGTGCACTTGATTTGAAATACAGGAAGAGAACCAAGTGAGAAAGATATTGTGAAGAATTCAAAGAAAAAAATGGCTAAAAACAAAGTTACAGCAAAGAAAAAATACTTCAGCCTAAAGGAAACTATTTTCCTCTCACATGAACACCTGAGTTAATGTTTGCTGGTATATCTTTAAAAATATGCAATAATTTGAGATACAGAAGTAAACATAAGTAAAACTTCACAAACAGATGGGTCAAAGACACGTCTCTACAGGAATCCCTGCATTACCAATCCCCAACTGCCAGTTTTTAAAGGAAAATACAGATACTTCTGCTTTGGTCTTGCTCAAGTAAGTCCGACTTCAAATAAGCTCATCAAGATGAGCCCTAAACTGTGCCACATGTGTATTTGTGGGTCAAGTATCTCTAGAGCAGGGGTTCCCATTTCCCTGCAATATCACAATACAGAACTCCATCTTTCCTTTTCTCATTGTCAACAATCTTCCTGCTGGTTCTAAAAGATTACATTTAAGATGAATATATTAAAACATCCCAGAAAACCCTGCAAATAAGCATGGTTAGTCTAAAAAAACAGGTTTACATAGAGCCATAGATTTCATTTGTCATATTATTAAATCAAGATGTCATGCCAAGATCCAGAAGTGAGAAGTGAATCACAAATAACATACTGAATTCTGAACACGTTCCCATGTTTCCAGTGTTATTCCACAAGCTGTGTGCAATTATAGCATGCATGATCTATTTTGACCTTAGCACTACAAAATATTAAAATAGCAAAAGAAGCATTTCTTCCTAAAGAGACTTTTCTTTTTTCTCACAGAAAAATCAGTGTGTTTAACAGAAATCACAGATTATTTTTATTTTTTTAGTTTAATACTGTGTCAGTTCTACCCGAGAATTTTAAAAGCTTGCATTTAGAAATTAAACTTTCAGGACAGCAAATCTAATAGTTTGCCTAATGAGATAAACCTGGAGTCACTAGGCAATATACATATTTACGTTAGCTTGTCATTTATATGAAAACACATTACATTTTCTGCAAATGTGTTTAAGATGTGCTTTACTACAAAAATCAGTCAAATTTTCATCACTCATTTATTCTTCTCCAAAAAGTCTAAACAAAGGATAATGTTAGCAGTACAAAACGTCTAAGAAGATATTACTAGAAAATACATTCATTACTCCAAACTAAATGGGGAACTATGGGTACCTCTCCACAGATCAGAACACCATTGGATGTGTGTTGTGGAAGAGGGGGAACAAATGAAAGAAATCAATCTTTTATCATTCTCAGGCTGCATTTTATATAAGAAAACCTTACTTTTAAGTTCAGTTAGAGAGCCACTGAACAACTTGACACAAAACCAGATTATTCATTACTTCTGACTTAGTTTGCTGAGGTAAAAAGTCAGCCCACTCTTAATACAAAAGAAAAAAATACAGAACTTTAGATTGCCAAGATTTCAAAGCTTTTTTCTCCATAGCTCCCCACAAATACTTATAATTAATGACAAGGTTTTAAAAACCATAATTCTGATTTGTACCTAAATATAAACAACTTCTAGGAAATTATCAGGAAAAAAATATTAAGTAAAAACTGTATCTCTGGACTAAAGTTACAGCTTGACCAACTGGCTTGCTTTCTCCAGAGAAAACTATAATAAAACAATCTCTTCTGCATTTAGAATCACTAGGCTTTAAATTCCACAAGCCTGTGCACCAACTGGCTTTCCCAACGTTCATAGCAAAGAACCACTGACACATCTACGACCAAAACTGAAAGGTTATTAATTTTTACCATAAATTAGTTTTATCAATATAAAGCAAAAACAAAACAAAAAAAGCTGGCCTACTGATATTAAACAATAACATAGAGCTCATTTCACCACATGAATAAATTCTGTCACAGCTCTCTACCTCACAACACTTACTACAAAACTCCTAAGATTACCAAGGTGTCTTGGAAAAAAGATTCCTCTGACAGTTGAGAAATCTCAGCAAGCCAAGGCAAGCAATGCAAAAACTTCTGTTTTCTTCACCTTACTCTTCTATTAGTGTCAGGTAAACCACCTGTTCAAACACCAACACAGAGCTCATCAAGGCAAACTCTACACAGATTTTTCTTCTCAAGCAATGAGTCAATCTGACAAAGTTATCTTCCTGTTCTGTTTTATCAACATACACTAAAACTTTGGGGGAAAAAAATCAAATTAATTACATACAGCTTTGCTACCTGAATCAAATCTGGGTTCAATACGTATTGGTGGCAGTCATGATAGAACACACAGTGTAAAGGAAACAGGAATTATAGCAAGTTCTGATTTTTAAATAGATTTCTAAGGAAATCAGTTATTTACAAAGTCACTCTAAAGAAAGGTATAGGTGAAAGCAGGAAAAAATAGCAACGAAAAGCTCATCAATGTCTCTGCTCTTAAAAATATCCACAGGGAATTCACAGGAAAGAATACTTTCTAGGGTATTTCGTTAGTAAGTGCTTTGCCACGAGAGAACCCAGGACACCGTGCATGACAAGCCTCTAGCCATTCACTCTGCTCATAGGTCTCTGCCATACACACAGCAAAACAATTCCGAAGGCCTCCAATGCTCTGCAACGTGCTGCATTGTCGCAAGAAAAGAAACGTTGTAGTTAAGGGACATTTTCTGCCTGGACTAGAAATCCCTCTCATTTCAAGGCAGGCTTTTATTATCTTTTACCACCCTCTTAGAGGACACTGCACGATACAATACAGCTTAGAAGCTCTCAGCTAATTTAGCGCTTTGATCTTCAGTAATGCCACAGCCAAAAACTAAAAGGAGATTTATGAAGCCAGAGAAACGAAGGAGGAAAAAAAAAAAAAAAGGCAAAAAACCTCCCAACCTCGTGGGTGCTGCAATGCACTTCAAAAGCAACACGGGAATAAATAATCCAACATTCACTTTTTCCCCTGACAAAAACATCTCGCAGAATCTGACCTACATACCCAATTCACAGCACTACCACTGCAGAGCAATTCAAAGACGAGAAACCACAGCATCAGCGAGCAATCACGGGAAGGTTCAGGGTGACACAGAAATACTCGTCAGGCACGTAAAACACTTAAGATACTGCAGCGCTAATGTAATGTAAGTAAGCACCACTAGCGTGTGTCTCCCGGCACCGCAAACAAGTACACGGCGGCGCAGCTCCACCTGCACCGGGCCGGATCGCGCTGCCCCCGGCCCAGGCACCTCCGGGACCGGCCCAGGGCCCCGCGAGGCGCCGGGGCAAACCCGCCCCGGGGTTCCCACGCACTCGGGCCGCCCCCGCCCGCCCCCTCCCCGCGCACCGACCTATGTCACGGCGGAGGCCGGGCGGCCGCCGGGGACCCCCCGCGCTTCCCGGCGGCGGCGGGAGCAGCCCCGGCTGGGCGGGCGGCGCGGAGGGAGCGGCCAGGATTCCGGAGCGGAGCCCACCCCCCCGGGGGAGGGGGAGAAGGGGCCCGGGGCCTGCCCGCGCCGGAGCACGGCGGGGACGGTGACAGGCGGCGCCGAGGCCGGCGCGGAAGGAGCGATGCGACTCGGCAGGCGGGGAGGAGCGGGGCAGGTGCCTCGGGGCGCTGCGGCCGCGGCGGGGCCGGGCCGGGGGTCCCGTCGGGCGTGAAGCGCCGCGGCTGCCGCTGCTGCCGCCCGCGAGCCGGCGGCTGCGGGGGCGCGTGCGCGCCGGGACCCGCCAAGGGTTCGAGTCCCGCCCGGGACCCTCCGCGGGCCCAGGGCACCGGGGCCGTGCGGCTCCGTCGCCGCCGCTGCAGCGCCGCCAGATAGGCGGTCGGTCAGCTCGCCGGTCCCGGACAGGCGAGCGTAAGAGAAGCGCGGTCTAGTACCGTTCCGCGGCTGCGGGATCGGCGCCGGGTGAGGGCAGGATGGGAAGGTGCAGCGCGGTACAACCAGTGCCGTGCTCCCTGCCCAAATCCCGCCTCAGCCAGGCCCCAGCGCAGCCCAGCGCAGGACGCGCTGCCTTGGCTCGCCTCTTACGGAGGCTGTGCGCGCTTTTAGGACAATTTAGAACGGCACTCTGCCGCCTTCAGGCCGCCCATTTCTCCCGGGACAGACTGACCGCTCTCCGCAGGAGGCACCTGCTTCCCGCAGGAAGTCAGCGCATGCAAGGAAGAAGGATGCTACCCTCAATTAATCAGCGAGGAAACAGTCCCTGAGACGTAGCAGGGCAGCTATTAGAGCTGCCCTTGCGGTCTTAAGTAGCCGATGACGTTAAATAATAGCATGGCACTGTAATTAGTTTTGTACAGATTTAACAGTAACCTTAGAGGCATGAACCATTGTGTGTGAGGCGCACAAATGACCTGTGCGTGTTTAGCGGCGCCCTTTGAGACACTGCCAGGCGCGGTGTGTGCACACAGAGCTGCAGGGACCTGTGCTGGGGCACCTGACTCCGCTGCTGCTCACATGCTGCTTTCTGGGCAGGTGCTAAGAGGTATTTAACGTGTAAGACATCAAGAGGTGTGCAAATCCTGGACAACCCCTCAAAATCTACACAAAAAAAGGGTTGGGGGGGATACTTTGGTCACCCTTAACAAACTTCTGAAATAATACTCGAACAGAAGTTTAAGGTTTACGCGTCAATTTCCAGTGGGAACCACATATGAAACTAAGTAACTGCACATCAAGGTCCATAACCTGATTATTCTGAGATCTCCTACCAAAATAGGCTGCAAAGAATAATGAAAGAAAACACCGTCATATTTTTCAAAAGGCACTGAAGAAGACAGTGCTAAAGAGCATCTGATGAAGCACACCCAAGAAAGGCACAAGGCACTGACTCACTGATTCCAGAGCCATCATGCAGGAGATATAGTCACCTCAAAGCTAAGACACTTTGCTCCATACTTGGGAAAATTGTCAGTGGTGTTCACGAGACGCTTGTCACGATCAAGAGTCTTCAATTAGGAAGTTAAAAAGGTGACCTTTTCTGCCAAATGACAGGGAAACAGCCAAGAAAATGCTGATGTGTGATGCTCCTGCACCATCAAGGAAAATCAATGAGCCACAGCTGCTTACACAGCTTTGAAAACACATCCAGTGTTTCTCTTGCCTTAATGTTCCATTTCATTGCCATTTGTCAGCTTTAGCATCTTGTAACTGGATTAAACTGATGGAGGAGGGCTTAGCAAATGGTAGGTTTTGAAGTCAAAGTTCTTTCACTACAGAAGAAGCCAGCAAGGATTGTGGAAGATCATCCCACATTCCTCTGCCTGTGTGACGCTCTGTATTGCTGCACAAAACCTGCCCAGCCCAGAACAGCATCCCCAGAGTGCCTTGCAGAGGTGATGTACATCCTGACAGGCATCAGTGCAATCGTGCCATAATCCTGAAATCTGAGCATCTTCAGTACCAGGAACAGGATAAACAACTAAATATTGACTTTGAGATAAAAAATACCTGTCATCACCAAGGAGCAACACTTATGACACTGGCTCACACTAAGCTCAGCTCAAACCCAGGGGCACGGTTCTGGAATCATGTATCATGCTACCTGAGCAAAATAAATCTTACAGAAACAGTGTAATTGCTGATATGGAAAATCTGTAACAGCATAAAATAGCTAACAGGAGTTGAAATAAAGTAGATCAGTTATTTATCCATTCAGTTCAAACCCTGTACAGGTGACAGAAGCTGGGAGGTGTGGGGGTGGAAATTACAGAGTAAGCACATCTCAGGATAGTGTACTCAAGCAATTGACTGAAATCTGGCAGAATGGCTCTCCCTGAATTCCAGAATCAATACCTCATTGCAATGCAAGGTTCTCACCTCCTACATGTATTGCTTGAGGCTAACAAGTGCCTGCATTAGTTGACACTGGAGCCTCAGCTTCTAAACACTTTAAAAAGGAACAAACCAGCCCCTTTTCAGAGCCATGCCATCATTCCCCTTTTTCTCGCAAGTTTCTTTGCCTCCCCACCACTCCTTCCTATAGATGGCACCGTATTACCACATTTTGAATGACATCCAGAAAAGGGTAAGTTAGTGATTAATTAATATTAATCAGGGGTCAACTGACAAAGGAGCAAGCTGCTGGAGACAGAGCAGATAACAGAAGTCAAAATGGCTTCTTCTGGGAACTGCAGTAGGGTAAAGCTTGAGATGCCAGGATGTTACAATGTTATATATGATCCAGTCTTTCCTCACCAGCAGGAGGGCAAACAGTCTGTTTATAAACTTAAATCAAGCTCACATGCATTGAGGAAAAAGCAGTATTATTTCAAACCTTTGCTGGTCATGTCTGCTATGCTCCTCTGCCTTCCCATACAGAAGGAAACAACTGCCTGTCTCTCAGTGCTTCCAGCCAATCCAAATGCACCATCACTGTAAGGCTGATGAGAAAAGAAAGGAAGAGCAAATGTCTTGGGGAGGACAGTCCTAAACCACTGCTGGAAGATTTATAAAAATGTAATATACACTAAGTGATCTTGGGCAGCAGTACTGATAGGTTTGTCTGCTCCAACCCAAACACTGAAGTTTATGAAGCAACTCATTTACCTTTAGGACTCAGCCATGGTCAGTAACCCAGAGTACAGACACTGTAGACTTTACTAATAAGACAATTCCCCTAACATCCGCAGCACTCAGCCATTTAACACAAGGCTGCTATTTGAGATGGCCAGGGGAAACTGGCTGATGCTGATTAGAAGTATATGAAATTACACTATCTTACAAAGAGCACTCTTTCTTAAAGATTATGGGGATATTCTGTGTGACTGTTCAGAAGACTAAACACAGCCACAAATACTTGAAATAAGCAATGGTTGCCTCGTATTTGATCATTTACATCTTAAAGCACACAAGGGACCTTACTGCAGAATGACACTGCACAGACTATTCTCCCTTTAGCAAATATGACAACCGGTATTCTTTAAAGAATGAAGATTCTACAATACAGGCTTCATTTTACACTAAGTAAACCCATAGAATAATCAGACTTTATTCACTTTATGCTAAATAAATACCCTGAATGAACAATATTCTGCTTAAGAGTACAGATACAAAGAGTATCTGTAAAAGGTAAGGCAAGTGCAGTTGACAGAAATTGACAGAAGTTCCCCTTCACTGAATTACACTGCTGTCACAAATGTAAAGTTCTATGACACATATTCAGATATAACACCAGATAGTGGTGTATTGTAGCAGTTGGTAAGCACCTATTCATCCATCAAATGAATATCTGATAAGAGAGAGGCAGAATAGGCAGAGGCTTAGCCAGAGGTAAATACTAAAGCAACCAAAAAGAGATTTCTAACAGAATGGTAAACATAACTGTCATTCTAACATTCTTCTCTTTGCTTATTACAATTATACAGTGCAGCAAATGTTTAGATTTCAGTGTTTGGTCAGTAAATCTTGATTCTTCCTGAGGTTCCTTAGCCCTTTTCTCACAGTTGCTTTCACCTCCCTTGTAAAATAAATCAAATAAAATAAAGCCCTGTTCTCTGAACTCCAGATACCCCAATCTTAAGGTCAAGGATGTTTTTGCTACCACACCCATTTCTTTTAACCTCTTAATGCCCTTTGATCAAGTGCTGTTGGCATCGGAAGAGCGTTGCTGCAGTTGATATTATCTGCAGCACTACAGCAGAAACCTGAAACAGTCTTGCTGCCAGCTGACACAGTACTGGGCTCCTGCAAGGTGCTGCAAAACTTTAAAAATAATTTTAATCTACATAAAAACGGACCAAAGAGGCAAGACCAAAACAAAACCTCTGTTCTGAGAATTAAACACTTAATATAATCCGTGGTGCAAGATGAAAACCACAAAAACAAAGTAAACCCCCCAAAAAATACAAATAAAAACAAAAAAAACCCAAAAAACAAACAAACAAACAAACAAAAAAACACCTCAAAATAAAGGAAAGGCTGTGATTACTCCAAAACCATTACAGCAAGGGAGTTACTATCCTAATATCTAAACAATTGTGATAAAATGTTAAATCTTATGAACAGTAAGCTTCAGCTTATGAGGGAACCTTGATATTATTACTGGGAAAAAAAAAGCAAAAGCAGAGAAAAGCAGACAACGCTGATGTGTCCCCTTCTCCTTCCAAGAATGTATTTTCTATATTTTGAAACCAGATTTACCCTTAGAGTATTGTGAGTGAATTATCCTACTGCACTAAGCTGAGCACGTTAGGGCTCCACAAATGCTGCCTATTTCGACTTCCTGCCAGTTAAAAAGAAAAAGCACACACAGCCTTTTCTAAAGAACTAACTTACATCTTCTTAGTACATCCATTGCTTTGCTGAAAGTTGAAGAAGGCAAGGTCACATTTTATTCAGCACAAGCAGAAAGGTTTGTTATCATTTTACTTGTGAAGGAATTTATTAACTGCAGACTGAACCTGTCTCCCACACAGGAGAATGCTCACCTTTCTAATGTTCTCATGATTTCCTGAGGTGAATTATTAATTTCACCATCATTACATATAAACTTCCCCTCTTCATGAATATTCACACTATAGCATAGTTAAAGAGGAAATTTGCAAGATTGAAAATTGATGATTTCCAAGTTTGTACTCAAATATTTCAATGAACATTTTCTGGGATATAATAAAAGTAATCAACTCACTTCCACTTCACTTTAAAGCCACAGTGCACATGTACCATAGAAACTCACAGTCAAACATAAAGAGAAAGTAAGTTCCACAAGTCTCAAGCTTATTCATATTTAACCTTCCTGTCCAGAAAGATGTTAAGGATGTTGGAATAAACTGTTAATAAACTAAATAACTTCACTTGAATGCAATGGGCTAGACTTCTAGAGTTAGTTATCTAACAAGTGCATTTTCTTCCAGGAATCCTCTTGCTGAGTACCCTCAACTAATATTTGGAATAAACAAAATATACCTTGTACAAGAGGTTTGAAAAAAATTGGCTTTATCTCTGTACCAATTTCTCAGTGTCACATAAATGACTGTCCAGTTACTAAGGAAAGAGGATAAAGCAGAAAGAACACACATGATGGCCCAAACTCCTCCTCCCCCGCCCAAAACTGGCATTCATTTCATTTTAACGAAAAAGCAACCTACATGTACCTATATAAGAACACATATATTACTGAAAGACACAAAAATCAAACATCATTGCAGAGAACAAACAACCATCAAACTCTTACATTCAGTCAAAAATGAAGTATTAAAAGTTCCCTTCTACAGCAGCAACTTGATTCCAGGAATTTCAGTTCTTACAGCAAACAAACACAGTCATTACATATTTTTATATTTTCATTAAAGTGAGCAGACATAGGAACATTTGCCTTAAAGTGAATAAAAAAATTTTAAAATATAACCTCTTCAAGTGATGTATTACAAAACTTCAATTTTTTAAATGGCATCTCTGCATAATTTGCAAAAACCACACCTAAAGACAGTAAGGAAAAAAATTCTGTTAACATTGTAAGATAACAAGTATGGATAAAAGGTGTTTTAGTTGGCAATGAAGAATTCCAAATTTCTCCTTTACTAGTGCAGCATACTGCAGAAAGCATTGCAATACACACCACGGATTTTTCATGTTAAATCTATAATGTATTTATTATCACTGTATCTATTATCTGCTTATTCTGTTATCAAATTTAAGTTGCAGCCAGCTTAACTCCTTTATGTCATTATATCTGCAAACAATTCAAAACATTCAAACGATGATATGCCACATTAGTTTGAAACATCAACAACAGTATTCCATCTTATTTTTATTTATTTTCAGATAAATACTTACTCTAGTTGGTAAAACCATTGTTGAACACTCAGTATGTGGCTGAACAGAAATAGTGTAGAGCTAACACTGACCCAAGGGCTACTGATGCAACTAATAGTAAAAGATGTAAATTACCTTCTCTGTAAATTCATCAAGGACAGAAGGATTCCTAAACATTCCCTCTTGGCTATCTTCAGTGCAAAATAAGTATTCTTTTTATTCACTTCTGGCTGGGATTCTTCATTACTTAATGCTCGTGTAAATGGATAATCTGTTTTTTCTATCTTTTCCCTTCCCAAAAGACTGAATGTTTTCAGGGTGACTGTTTTCAGAGGAGGGATGTACAATGTAAAGCCTTTCAAAAGTTTTAAATATAAACCAACAAAATCAAGGCACTTAATGTAGATACATATGAGCAAAATAAATTATTACTGAGAATGATAAGGTCAAATCACAAAGTGAGATTATCAGCAAGGGTAAAATCACTTTCTTTTACAGCCTTGGTTTGAACTTGCCAGAAACAAGCTTTTTCAGCATTTCAGAATTTTTTCCTTCTGGTGGGGATGGCCATCTGTCATGATCTGAGGAAAACAAATACAAGAATTTACTTAGTTGATTGAGAAACTAGACATTTTACTTTTGTGTCCTCCCACTGCAAAACTTCAGTCACTTGAAGGGCATTATTTTGTAGCCAATTTCTTTCTTACCAGGTATTTCTAGGCCATGGCCATACAAACTCTGGCCACCATCCACGACCATGGTTATCCCAGTTATGAATGATGCAGCTGGAGACAGCAGGAAACATACTGCCGGAGAGATCTAGCAAAAGAATGACATTTTAAAATCTTAATTTTAAAATGTCAAATTTTCATCTTTCTTAAACTGCGGAGAATTGTTCATGTCAAAGAAGTCTGCAAAAACTTTTACAGGCAAGATCTAGTAACATTTGCTACTTAGTAATGAAAACTGTAACAGCCTTCCAGCCACAAACATCAAGTATTTAACAGAGGAAAACAAGTAAGCTGTCAGAGAGCAGCATCAGATACCAAAAAACAACCAAAAAGATACACTTTTTTGCCCTTAATATTCATTCTTTCAGTCCTTCCTACTGAAGTCAACTTTTTCAAGAAATAATGTCTAGTATCAAACACTTCAGCTGTAAGAGGCAGCTGAATTAAATTTTCTGTGTAACAGTGACTACTGGTTAAGTCTCTCACTTGGCACAACCACACACTGGTACAAGCTTTCTTCTTTTTAAATATTCCATCACAGCGCAAAATTAGTCTTTTTTGTTCTCCATATAATAAAGAGGCTTCAAAATAGAGACAGAGCAGTAGGTGTACCAGAAGCATTCTGAAATACATTACCTCCTCAGGAACAGCTGACCTCTTGGCAGGAACCTTTGGTATGCTCTTTAACCACATCATTACACCTTGTTCTCCATAGTTTGCAACAGCAGTTTCCGAAAATACCAGTCCCTATTTAAAAACAGCACCATGAAACTTAAGTTCTCTTGCATACATTTAAACTGATCATTCTAAAATTGTGGAGTTGTCATTACTGATTTTTTGTGGGACTGAACTATCTAAAGAGCACTTGAATACAAGTTTTTGAATGTAATGGCATAGTATAATTTATACAAGAAGGTAATTTGGCTGCTAGCCACATCTCTGTTCAAGCACAATAATTCTGATTATTCCAATTTTCTGCTGTCACTTCAATAACAAAAAAGTGGAGTATAAAAAAACTCAGATGCTGCTTTGAAATTACAAGCATTGCATGTTAAATTACAGCAGGAAACTACAAAGCCACAAGAACAAGTTCTCCAAAGTTTCTTGTCATCTGTAGGAGCACTAGACCGATTTATTGTGAATTACAGAAGCAGACAGATTTCAGTCAGAATTCTGACTCTCCCTATTTAGCTGCTCTAGAAGCAGAAAAAGATGACTGTGTTTGCTCTGGTGACCACACAGTCACCAGAGTGACTGGTGAGAAGGAAGTTTTGAGAAGGAAGATAGCAATGTGAGCACAGAGTTACATTCACCAGCTAGGACAGAACTTCTGAGAGTCAAGTTAAAGTAAAATAGCAACATTTGAATTCACCTGTGAAGTGTATACTAAGATGTTGAAGATACCTGTATAATGTATGTAAAACTCTTTTTCAGAATGCACACTTCCCTCTCTATGTATCCATTCCCTACAGGTTACTCTCCTCTCCTAAAGCAGTAATAATTTTGTATTGTTACCACAGACCTGATGGGTCCACAAAGGTGACAGAAGTATTATTGTAACTACAACATGGACTTTTGTTACCAGCATAGTAACAAAGCTAGCAAATACTTCTAAAAGAGCCAAAGCCCTGAAGTGTTTGCTTGTCAAAAACGTCTTCTGACATGTGCTATAATTTCTAATCAGCATGATTCATTAGATAATTAGCATGCCTGAAAAGTATATTCACATAATAATGCTGTCTTAATTACTTACTTCCCCAAGACTTGATAAATCAGAAAAAGTAGATAAACAGGAAATACAACTCAGTACATCTTAACATCTAACATGTCTCCAGATGAATCGGGTCTCACAAAGGTTACATAAAAGCCTTTACCTGAATGATTAACACACATCTGCCATTAAGCATTCTATGCTATGCCAAACAAAGCAAGCCAGATGTTTTAGGACAAGAGGCACAACAGAATACACAGACATTCTACAAAAACAGTAGCAAGATCTTCCTAGGGATCACTTAAACAAACATGACACTTCACTTAAGACACTGTGAGATAAGCTAAATTCTGACTGTGGAAGTAGCTGACAAAGTATATGTTTCCTTTTTTAATTTCAAGGGAGTAAATGTGCAAAATAAATTGTGGATAAGAGAAAACTACAACAGATCACACATTCTCATATGTCAAGGCTAGAGCTTCTATATAACTTCTGTATTTGCAGCACTATAAAACGTAGCTGCTCTTTCTACACAGTTATTTAAAACAACTCTACCTGCTGTCTACTTCCTCAGAAATGTGGCAGGCATATTTTAGCTGACCTGTATAGTGGTTTCCTGTCTGCATCAATTTGTTATGAAAAAAATCAAAACACACATTTTTACATATGATTTCTCTGAAAGAAAGTACACTCCAATTACAATGTCTTTATATGCCTAAAGCTAAACTAACTTAACATGTAGGAGACAAAGTAAAAGGCATTATGTGAGACAGAGATTTTCAAAATAAGTTTGTAAACATAGGTGGAAACCATCAGCATTACCTGAACCTCAAACAGAAAGGTTTCCTGAACTCAGAAGTAATGTATCCATTACTGAAACACAGAGCATTCAGTAATTTTATGTCAAGGCTTTGTAAGACAGGTCACCAACTCCTACCAGTATTATTTCATTTAGCTATAAAAAAAACTAAAAACCAAGCGTGCCAAGTCAAGGCAGAAAGCAGAAGCAATTTTATCCCACATCCTCTGACTCATCATCCAAAAGTACAAAACACTGTCAAATGGTCCAAAGAACACAGTAAGGGAATTATAAAGAAACAAATATATAAACAATCCACAAGCAGTTACTGGTAATAAATTAAAAAAAAAATATTTAAAAATCTGTTTTGGTCCAAAAGCTCTAACTATGAACATATGTAACAGCTAATTTTAATCAGACCATTTGCTATTACTTACAGGAGCAACACTGTTGATTCTTACTCCACTGTGAGCCCATTCTAAAGCTAAAGTCTTGGTTAGGTTATCCACTGCAGCTCTTGCAGCTCCTGTGTGCCTATGGAGAAAAGAAAGCAAAGGAAGCATCTGTTCCCTTAGCTAGGAAGTTCCAGTGCTAATTCTACGGCAGCCTCATTAGGGTATCAGAGTGGTTTTCTGTGGCTGGACCAAGCATCTGGAAGAGAGAGACTCTCTAGTTTCCAAGTTTGACCATAGCTTCACCGTTTAAACAAGCAATGATTTGCTGTCATTGCTAGAAATACTTAAAATCTCTTTCCCAATGCAACACGGGGTCAGCTACACTCTACTGCAGGAGGAGGCTTATAAAAAGAGAAACAACTGAAGTTCAAACTGTGTAAAACTACCTGTAGCTTGCACAGGTAAAGCAACACCTGGAAGAACAGTGGTCTGGAAGATTTAAACAATCTTCTGACAAACATGATTAAAGTAAATCACTGTTCAAAAATTACTGTAGGTGGATGGAGATAGAGAGAATCAGAGTGAACTCCTACACCTCGCTGCTGTAGGTAACCAGTCTGAAATTATTACAAGTTTGAACAAATGCAAACAAAATTACTGCAGTAATGAATTGTAGACAGCTGTAGTCAGAGAAAATTAATAAATTTAGCTGCTTTAGCTAGCAAAAGAGACTAAAAGGAGACAGATACAATAGGTTCTCAAACACAGGGAAAGAATTAGAAAAGAATAAACCTAAGATAACTTATTCATGTGTTCAGGCCAGAAATAGATAACCACTAGGCACACTCTGAGGAAACATGACAACTTCTCTGTTCAAAATTAATATTTATAAAAAACTCTTATCAGGTGACTTTAGGCATGAGTGGTGGCTGGACTTGTAAAGGCATATCTTTTTCAACAGTACATTTCTGCAAGAAGTTCCAACTCAATTTAATTTGGAAGTAGTTTTGTCTATCCATCTGCATAAAATGGTTACTTAGGAAAATTTTTTCACCGTTATTCACAATGAGCTTGTTTTTCCTCTTAGTTCAACTCAAATTGAAACATCTTCAGCCTATTTGCCATGACAGCTGAACCAGATACCACAGTGGAGCTACTCAAACAACTGTAGCTTCAGCACCACCGTGTGGATCTCTATATTTATTCTGTACTGTGAAGAACAAGCTAGTGAGAAAATATGCTGCTGCTCCTTAAAATATGTTGGTTTTGAAAGCATTCAACCCCGAATGAGGATGAAGAGACCTAATGCAATTCTTGCTCAAAATATATTTTTATATTTCTTCAACAGAAACTCAATTTCCAAGTTAAAAAAAAAAAAAAAAAAAAAAACAAACAAAAAAAAAAAAACAACAAAACAAAAAAAAACACAAACAAAAAAACCCAGAGAAGGGAACCATTTCTAATTAAAGCTTCACTGGCAAGTCTTGCTTCATAGTTTCTTACAAACAAGTGGAGAGAGACCAGAGATGCCACCTACTGGATTATTAAGAGATCCCCACACATACAGCCAAGTGATACCCTTTCTCTCTCTTGACCTAACTACTGTATTTCTATACTCTGCTGCTGCCCGGTACACACCTTTCTGAAGGGTTTAGGAACACTTAGTATTTCTAGGGGAAAAATATAGGAAAGTATAAGAAGAAAATATATATTACGACATCCCAGGAAAGCCATTTCTCACAGCAGCAGTAATGTTGACAATGGCTCCTCCATGTTCCTGCATCCAGGCATTGTACACTGTATGAAGGAGGAAGATAACCTATAAATATCAGAAGAAATGCATACAAATGAACTTGCCAACTGGAAACCAAATTTGGAGTCTTAACTGCAATCACATTACACATTTGTCATAATGGTTTAGAAAACCAACCTGCTGTTTGTACCACAGCCTTGCCAATCCAGAGGTGAGACCATGAGGCAACAGGCACAGTCCAGGTAAGGCTCAAGGATTGTAACGAAGCACTTGATGGAAATTAAGATTTCATGTTTCCATGTAAATTACTTTAATTTCCACATTCCAAATGCTATCTGAGAATGATATACCATACTAAAATTTAAGCCTAAATTTATATGCCTGAAGAAAGTATTTTCCTATGTTATACACAGTGAATACAAGCCACAAAAGTTAAGTAGTTTTCCTATAGTCCTTTAAATGAGTATCCAAGTCAAGTGACTTCCCAAACCTGGCCTTAACCAGAAGATCATGCTTGCCTAAATGTATGTTTGTATTTATGAACAAATGTAATATACCATTTATTGCAAAGCTTTGGATGAGACTCAGGAAAACAAGTATCCACTGTCAGATAAGTGAATGAAAAGAGGAAGCTAGGGAAACTTGACATTCCTTATCTTCTGGTATTTCTGTAAAAAACAAAACCAAGTAAACATAAAAAGCTTAATGTTCAGACCTTACCTGCTTTGCAACAATAGAAGGTCCCTGTCAGATTTGTGTCTATCACGGCATTCCAGCCTTTTGCACGGATGGCTTCAGAAGGACTTGCAAACTGGCCCCCTCCATTATTCACCAGGAAGTCAATCTTCCCATGCAGACTTAGTGTAGACTTCACCAAAGCTTCTACCTGAAACAGTATTTGTTAGTGTGGTATGCTGATCAATGTCTACACCCAGTTTTGTTCTCAGACAGTATATTCTCCTTCATGCCCTTTTCACAGAAAAAGAGGAGGTCTAGCCTTCAGAGAGGCTGCAAGATTGGTAGACAGGTTTAGCCAGCCAAGAAGGACTGGGTTGTATCCATGTTTACTTCGGAAATTTTGCTGGTATAATGCAGGTGCTGCATAAAATACCAGCACCCAAAGAAGAAGGGGATTTAAGCTGCTGAAGATTTGTAAAATCAAACAGACACAAAAGCCCACTACACACAACCTACTAAGAATCTCCTGATGTTTTTCAGAAGAATGGGGGTGTTCACATGAGATCTGCAAAGAGTTCCATATAAGGTAGCTACTGTTATTTTTATCTGACCATATTCCTGACCATTTTAAATAGAAAACATAATTCATCCTGTGGAGTTTTATCACCTTTATATAGAAGTTCAGTATATTCACTACAGCTCTGACATATGAGTTGGCAATAGCCAGTCTCCTTACACAGAGCAAGAAGGTTAATTACCCTACAAAACATGAAGTCTAAAAAATGCTGGAAATACAAATTATCTTCTTAAGCAAAACTATTATTGCAAGATAGTAATAAGAACTCCATAGCTACTTAATAATTTAATATTTATCTCAAGAAACAAGAAATGGGACAAAATGATTGTTTCCTGCTTACATCATCAATCATAACTAGATACCATGCATCAGTTATTCCTACTCAAGCATATATAAAAAGATAACCTAGCATCTGTGGTCAGAGAAAACAGAACAAAAACAGAAAAAAAAACCCAGAAAACCAAACAGGTGGAGCAATTCTGCCACTCAAACAGATTGGGCTAGGGGAAGAATATAAATCAGCCTTTCTCTGTATTGAGTTAGCAATAGAACATCAGAAACAAAAAAAAAAGTGCAAGCAATGCATTATATGTATCTCACAATGAGTGTTACCACCCAGTCTCACAAATAGGTGCCTTTCTATCTACTTACTAATCTTTTATTTCTAACAGCACAGAATGGTTTAACAGGACAGTATGGATCCTGTAAGCATGCACCTCTTGAAAGAACAAAACCCTAAACAAACCTATAATGAGTGAAAAACTAGTGCCTGCTGGGAAAAAATGCCTTCAATACCTAAACCCCATCTTCAAATTCTGAATGTCAGCTTATTCCTCACTTATTAGTCACTGCAGGTTGTGGGATGTGAGAAAAAGCCCAGAAAACCAAAACATCTGTGACAGCAGTCCCAAACTCATAGCTTGCAAGAACAGCCATGCCACAAGGACATTCTGGCTTTTACTTTTCTCTTGTTGTGAGCAAAGGAAAGTTCTGTCTGGCTAGGCAGCAAAAGTTATGCTTTGCTCAGCAATAACAAACTCTTCTCCCTGTCAGTCTGAGAATTTTGCTTTGAATATTACTCTCTGTAAGTTACTGAAATATGGGCTCATTTATGGAACAGAAATGGTTTCAGTACAAAGAAGATTTGAACAGACTAAGGCTATTCACACTGTGAAATACGAGAAAGAGAGAATGAAAAATGCTAAGAATGATAAAAAGAAAAGACTGAAAACAAATTAACAAGAAAAATCCACTGAAAACAGACATTAAAACAACTTTTCAACAGCTGGAAAAAAATGTATGTTATATGCTATAGCATATCAATTCAAAATGGTTCATCTGTTGCACTAAAGGAACTGTTGTTGCTCCTACGAGTTGCACCATATTCTCAGGGGGAAAAAAATTAGAAACCAACCACAACAAACACATATCAGTTCTGCTTTCTGAAAGCCAGGAAAGGCCAAAGGTTCTCCAGTGACAGCTCAGATGGCTCCAGCTGTAGCAATCTTCACAAAGTCTTCTGTGCTGTAGGAAAGTACCACTGCAGTGCTTCTCCCACTTACAGCAAACATGGTGGCAGCGGCCAGCAGCACAGGGAGAAGGAGGGTCTGGTAGAACACATTTAAATCACAGTGACTTCTAAAGAGGATTCTTTTCTATTGCTATAATTAAAATATCCACTTGGAAAGAGCTTCTTAGAAAAGCTATTAAAGACTCTCTTTGGAAGCAAAGCAAAGCTGCATGAGATAGAGCTACTAGTTTAGGACATTCTTCTGAAAAAGACAGAAAAGAATAAAATCAGGCACTTCAGACATAACCAGAAGACTGGAACATATAATAAGGAACAATAAGGAACTTATCTGCCATGTGACTTCAACTTAGATGTATTAGGCAGTAGCACATACTCACAAACAACTGAGATGACAGCAGTCACTGACTCGGGGAAAAGGGACAAATGTCCACATGCATTCACAGGCAACCCTAAGAGAGTAAAATACACAGGAAACCAACCCACTACAGAGTTTCACAGATTTGTGATATGGTGGCTAGAACTAATAGGCATTCTGGCACAGTGGTAACAGGTATTTTTACTGTGTTACTGCTGTGTTATTTAAAAGTAAAACAAGAAGAATCTCTTATCCACAACTCCCCACCAAGCTACAGTCTTTCACTACAGGCTTCACACAGACAGGCATTAAGTATTTATAAACCAACTGAGCCTATGCTAAGCTATAAAGTTTATTGGAAAAGAAAAGCAGCTAGTGAGCTCAGACAAAAGGTACATGCTAAGTAGCACTGCACTGAGTCTGTCTGAAGTTGTCTTGTTGATGTCCAATTGACAGATTTTACCCTCAGGGTCTGGTCCAGCAGCAGGTTCTGTTGCTGGAGTTCAAGTATGGAAAGGAGACACCATGAACAGAATTCTGAATTGTTGATTTCAAGAACAGCTGTGGCCCACCAGAAGTACAAGGATTTCTTTTCCACTTACCTAGACACGTAAGCTTCTACTAATCTAGGTGGCAGTTAAAGAAATGTTTGTCCACAGAGTATTGCAAAAAGGCTTTACAAGTATAAGGATTTAAAGAGTATTGCTGCCTGTCTCAGAACACTGTCAAGGCCACAGAAGGAACTTATCAAAAGATGATAAGCCACCAAAGCAGGAGCTTCCTGAGAGAAGCACAGAAGGGAGGAATTTGCAACAGGAAAGCATTAATTCCAGGCCTAGCAGAGGTAAGATCGGGTTAGAACATCTTGGTTAATGCATCCAGACAAAAGTGCCCACTGTGGCAAACTGTAGGAAAGGAAGCAACTGCTCATACACATCACCCCAAGTTATGGGAATGGCACCTGTGACCACCCCATGGGTACTTGAAACTTGGCCAGTGTGAAGGTGGTATCCCCAGAAGACTGACAGGACACTGCTGCATCCACAGCTCGTGACCATCATCTGCTTGGTCTCTGTCTCTCTCAGGCTCTCTCCCTGCCTTCCTCCCCTTAATTCAGACATTCATTCCTCATGTCTTGTCCCTGTCAACAGATTTTGCTGTTGCTCAAAATTCAAGACACAAAAAGAGATAAATAAAGATACACATGCACACAGAACTGTCTGGTTTGCATCTCAGCAAGATGCAAATGATCTCCTCTCAACACATTATGAGGCCAGGAAATATGCAAACAATGAAAATCACTTGAGTTTCATAATCACTAAGAAGCAACATCTATCACTATATACACTCCATACCACAGGAAAAGGGAACAGGTGCACAATCACTGCTCCAGGATAAGGCCCCATGACAGAACATAGAAATATATTCTAATGACAGAATAGAGAAATCTCAAGTCCTCTTATCCCAGAACCCTCTACTCTGCCATTTAAAAAAAATAAAACAGGTTTTTTACCCTTTACAGAACACTCAATGGAAAACTAGTCAAAACCAGCAGCAAACTCCTGACAAAAATAAGCCTGACAGGTTATGCAGTGGTTCAAAATCCTCCATCAAGCAGGATTATTTCTTGCACATTAAACAAAAAGTAAGCTTTGCTAGAAAGCAGAAGGGCTTCTGAGGATGAAGATTTAGAGACTTAAAAATGTGAATTCATTAAGCTATTCCCATGATATTTGCCATCAAGCTTCTGCAGTAATTAATTCACTGCACCTTCTTTGCCTCTTCCTAGGCCAGAAAGAGCTCTAACAAACATCCTGGACTACATGGTGAGGGATGAACCTTCTAATGCTTGAATTTCACAGATCCAAACTAGAGGCATGAACTGTGTCATCTTCAAAGCAGGTCAGTTACTTTAAGATTTGCAATAGGAGGCAAAAAATAATCTTCCGGCAATTTGAAAGCAACCTAATCTTTCTTAAATTTTCCCTATTCAAAGTCTTCCCTCCAGTTTATAAAATTCAAACCAGGACAAAATTTATAGAGGCCTTTAGAGAAATGCAGAACAACTGATAGAGAAGGAGGGATTATAAAAAATGGCATTCTGTAATAAGAAGAAATGGCGTGATCCTACAGGTGATCAGGGTGGCTTCCTTTAAAACAAAGATTTACTCTTAGAAAGACTTCAATGAGATGTCAGAGAGAATGATATATTAAATGAATTATGTACTTCTTCAGGAAACTTCCCGGGCTTTGAAGCTTGTGATAGATCACTTCTGACATCTAAGGGAGCTTGAACTCCGAAGTTTTTTTTTCTCCTGTTGAAACATTTATAATGTTTTTCTCCTGCACATGTTCTTTGGTACCTGGTATAAGAGCTAAGAAGGAGGATGTTGTGACTCACACAGAATTCTTGCAGGGGCTGCTCCTCTCTACCCAACAATGTGCTCCCGTGATTTCTGAGGTAAATACTCTTCACTCACACTAAGCTGAAAGCAAACAATGAGTTGTAATGTTACTAATGAGTAGCACACAGGACCAACACAGTTGTAACTAGTCTCACTTCTTTCACGAGGGAAACCAAAAGCTGACATGCCCTCTCATCCCCTCTTCCACTGTAACAGGAAACTCTTAATGCATTTGTGAAAATACTGAAGTGAGTTATATTAATGTGTTACCTTTACTCAGTATTTGCCTCCTAGGCTAGAAAAGTCCTTACCAACATCTTTTACTGATTCCTGTTCCTATGACTCCAAGTCGCAGGCACTAAATTTTAAGTTAAGAATGGAGTAGGTTTTAAAAGTGGATGTACATACTCTTTGAATCTAAGTAAAAGCCCAAAGGTACTTTTCCTCTAGTTTCTACAAGGTAAGCAAGTGAAAATTAGGAAAAAAGTACTTTTCACCATTGCTGCTCTAGGAGACATACTAAATAAGCAATAGTAAGCAGTGGGATGTGGAAAACCTGCCAAACCTATCAGTTCTGACAGTTTTTAGCAGTGTAAGTTAACAATCGTTAATTTGAGTTTATCTAGTTTCAACCTACAAAGTACCTAAATGTAAGGAAGCACTATCCTCACTACAAATTTGAGAGCTGAAAACACAAATTTCTGGTCCAATGGTAAATTCAGAAATTAAGTAACATACGGTCAGGATTTAGAAATCTTTGAGAATCTCAGCATTAACAGAAGAGAACAGAGCCAGAGAGGCACAAGCTGAAACTTCCACTGACAGGAGACATCCAATAGAAGCTTCACTAATATAATATGAAAAGTTCTAGGAAAGTTCTGGTGTGTCTGTAAATGGGCAGAGTTTAAATTGGAAACAGGACAATTCTATGATAAAACTGCAAGGTAATAGCAAAGACAGAAGTTTCTTCAAGTATCAGTATGGCTATCCATAACACAGTATAATGCCTAAACTCTTTACACAGCATTATAAAGAAGGCTTGAAAAGCACCTTCAAAAATTTCCAAAGCCACTTAAGCCTGTTTTGTCAAATAGGCATTTAGCCACACTTAAGAAGGAAATAAATAAGGAATGTCAGTTTAGTGGAGATTACCTTATTTCACCATCCAAGCAAGCCCCAAACTATCTCACAGACCGCTGTAGTTCTCACTGATCAATTCCACACTGATAAAGAAGTAAGGTTCACCTGCAGAAGGTTGTTAAGTATGCCAGAGTACTTTCTGCAAGAAACACACCTGAAAAAAAGCTTAAACCTTTTTTCCTCTTTACCTCTTTTCTTTCATGTAGCTTTAATCATGCAAGTTGCCCTCTGACATCTGCCATAACCTATTATGTTGCACTGCTGATGCTAGTAAATACACACCTAAAATTCACTGGTAAGTGAAGTGACATACTGCACAGCCCCAGGGTTCATCTCCTTCAGGAGAGAAAGTCTGAGTAGATCACTATAAATATTTTATGGCAAAAACTGTTCCACAAGGGAAGAATTTTAATTTTTGTTTTATGGCTATATCTTAGAATATTTCCAGCATCCTTACAGCTACTGAAGGTCATTAATATTTAGGTTAAGAGATACTTTGAGAGGTTTAGAAAAATGCTGCAATCAGTGGTTACTGGAAGATTTTCTAGCTATCTTCATAAAGTTAAAAATCCAACCTGAAGTAGGGCTTTTAAATATTTAATTACAGAGATAAAAGAACTAGGAGGTGCATGCAGACTTGAAGAACCTGGATTATGTACTTTTGCTCTTGATCTTCCCTTTTCTGTAATATGAAGAAAAAAATTTAAAATCAACTTGAATAGTAACAGAGATGGCAATGAGAAATACCTCAAACTGTAACCAAAATTTCTGACATGGCTAAAATATTATGTATCTGTGGGGTTTTTTGGCTTTACTACAAGCCAAACTGACAATGCAGGGCACTTGTGTCAAGTCACAAGCATTCAGATTCCATGCTATGCCTTCCTGTTTGAAGGAACTATTCTGAGGTCTCCATCTTCACAAGTTTACACCCCCTCACTTCTGTCACAGCAATGTGACAAAGAATCATGCTAAGTGGGCTCTGCCTCACTGTAGAACATGCCAGTTACAAGGACTGCATCTCCCAGAAATATCTGAAATATGTAAGCGTGGTCAGAAAAATATTTGCCAGTATTTACAAATGCTTTTTTGCTTACATGGCTAACAAATGTCTTTCCTTGAAAAGCACACCTATCCAGATGAATTTACTGATCTTTGCTCCACCTTTCCCCTGATCTAAGCTACTTTTGAGAAGGCCAGAAATCTTTAGAGAGCTGAGAATTTATATACACAATATGCTTCTGATATGTTAAGCCCCAGAACTAGGTCACTAATCGTTACCTCCTCTTCTTTGCGGATATTGCACGCTATGGGGGTCACCTGGGCAGGACTCATGGAGGCAAATCTGTTATTCAGCTCTTCTGCAGCAGCTTTTAATCGGTCAAATTTACGAGAGGCAATAACAACACTGCAACCTGTGTGTGGAGACAAAATGAAACATCATTCAGCTAACACAATTACGCTGGTTTTTAGTAACATCATGGAGATATCTTGTAGGATGTGCATTTATTAGTCACTGACTAGAAAATACAGTGTTGAAATTCTTGCCAGAGAGAAATGACTGATGTCAGATGCTTCTTAGCAAAAAAATCCCTCTGTGCCAGGAAAAGAGCAATTAAAAAAAATGTCCACAAGATTTCCTCTCCTTCCTGCAGAAGAGAAGATAGCCTGTGAGTTGCAGAGTCAGCAAAGCAGCTTTCAGACATCACTTCTGCTGCTTCTGCTCACAGCTGCCTCATTTATCAATTAAGTGATTTAAAGATGTTTCAGCAGGTCTTGATTACAAAAAATGCTTGCTCTTAGAACCACAAAAATAATCTTCTTGTACAACTGGTTGTAATTTTGACTAGCAGTGAGTAAATGTAATGGTCTGGTTTTTAACTCTGCAGAGACTGAAGGAAAGGATAATAGCCTCACAAGATCAATCCCTATCTGCAGTCTACAGACAGCAGGAACAGAGCCCTCCCTGTGGCACTGCAGAATCCTAGCTGCAGAAAGGAGAGAAAAAATAAGGCAGGAGCTCAAGTACTCCCTTTTTTCAGCATTTGGAGGCAGAAGGATTCATTCTATGGAGAAAAAACAATGCAGGTGCCAAATTTAAGTCAAGCACTCATACTACAACCAGTCTAATTTCTTCATCTTCTTTCCACATCAGTGGACTCAGGACAGCTTTAGGGCTTCAGCAATTGCTACTACACAGACTAAACCAAAGGACACCAAATTAATTCCTAGTGCAAATCCAGCAGGCATGCAATATCATGCAATGGATAAGCAAATTACTAGCCAAGTAGGCAAGGTCTTCCTCCCAGTTTGCTCCTTCCATTATCTTAGCATTTCAGCAGAAGTAATCTCTTCTTCATATCAGGTCTGCTTCTCATCTGCTTTAATATAAACCATCCTCAGCCAGCCAAAAAAAAAAAAAAAGGAAAAAGTTAACATCTTGCCAGGTGTGGGGTTTTTTTTCCCTCCTCTGCTGCAGAGTGGAATTTGGCCTCTCTTGTGATCAAGCAAACACCAGAATCAACTCAAAACAACTAGAGGGAGGAAAGAGCAGCAAGCTGTTCATTTGACTCAGGCTGTCTCGTGAAACATATATTAAAAAAAACACATTAAAAATAGAGGAGTTTAATTCTTCCAGGGAGAAACTTTACAACTATGTGTCCTCAGGAATAGGAGCTTCACCTTTAATTAGTGACCATCTTAAAACAACACATGTTAAGACAGTAGTCACTGGTTTTTTCTAAATTAAGAACTCCATTCACTTGCACAACCTAACTAAAGCAAAGTTCATAAAATGCCACACACAATTACCAGTTAACACAAAATACTGAATCACAGTAGCCCAGTTGTATTTACCAACTTAAGTGCTTATCAATAGACACATTGATATAGAATAAGGTCCAGTAAGAGACTATATTTTTGCGAAATGTACTAACTGGGAGAGGGAGAGATTCTAATCACTGAAGAATATTTGGTACATAGTGTGCAAGCTGACAACGTCACTTAATTTTCTTCACAAAGAGTGACCACACGGTTTCCTGACAGGGTCAGGGAAAACGGCACAAGTTTCCAGATAAAAGGTTTAAATTTGCCCAGAAGGCCTCAAAGGAGACTGGTTATATAAACAATGTATATGATGACTAGCATTACGGGTCACTGCTCCTTTGCCTGTAAGAACCAGCCCCCCTTACCTGAAGTGCAGAGTATACATGGAAATAGTTCCTAAATCATCATCTTGTCAGAAGTAACCAGCAAGTCTACAGGTGAGGAAGGTTACTCAGTCAGTCCTGAGCCCTGTATAGCTCTTTCTTCATTTTTTCTGATGTGCTTTATACAGATTTGTTTTCTATTGTGTTCTATTTAGGCTGTTACGGACACACTTTTGTTATTGTATCTTGTTTGAGAAAAACAGCAAAGATCAAATTAAGCACAATTTTAAGGTAACTGGGTAACATCACCAACCAACAGTGTGTGATGACGCTTAAAAAGCACCTCTTTAAAGCATCATGTAAGGACACCTGGAAAAAAAAAAATACTCAGTTCCCCAATAATACAAAGGTAACAGAACTAATCCTCCATTCAGCTTCACAAAGCAAGTGGAAAGCTGCGGTACAAAGGCAAGGAAAGACAGAGATGTCTCCCAGCACAGCGTAACAAAGAAAGCTCTTTACTATGCAGTGCAGCGGTGCACATTCCAACAAGGCAAACCACGGGAGTGTGACACCGAGAGGTGTAACGCTAGCGCCGGCATTCTGAAGGCGCTGAATCTAATGGTGACAATAAACTATCCAAACCCAGCCTGCTGCCGATGATCCCTAGCAGAGTTGAAATCTGCAGGAAAGGTGTTGCAAGGTGGATGTAGGAGTCATTCCTACCTCTCCTGGTCTCGTATCAGAAAGTCAGGAGACTGCCTTTCACTGTAGGTTTTACCACTTCTCTGTATTCAGAGGGGAAAGAAAAGCTACGCCGTGCATCTTGAAGATGTTCTTCAATTTCAGGACGTTCCTGAAATCGCAGACACCGGGAGAAGCACCACGTCCCTAAGATGTAACTGTGCGGGCAGCAGTTTAAGATACTGCTCTGTAAGAATCAAGGTTCAACAACCTCGTAAACCCTCCAGTTAAAGCAAGACGAGAACTCACTGAAGGGAGAGTCTGAGAGAAAGGGTCCTGGTTCAACATAACCTCACTGACCTCTTGTGTTTAAAAGAGCGAGTATTTTGCGGGCCAAAAGGCACAGCCCCACATGAACCTCACCTCGTACCCCTTGCTGATCTTGTCACAATGTCCCACCCACGGGCTCCTCGCACCGTCCCCGAGAGCCGTCAGCCCCCGAAAGGCAGCACCGCCCGCGGGCACTTCCTGACGGCCCCCCGAACTCCATCCGCCCTCCCAACACCCGCCTGGCCCCGCTGCCCCACCGGGGCTTCCTGCGGAGCCCGCCCCGCGCCCACCTAGCGCCAGCAGGTCGGCGGCGATGGCCTTGCCGATGCCGGTGCCGCCACCGGTGACAATGGCGACCCGCCCGCGGAGCAGCCCCACCGCCAGCAGCCCGCGCCCCGCCGCCGCCATCTTCCCCCTGCTTCCCTCCCCGCTGCCCGCCTCAGCCGCGCCCGCCCCCGCCGTGTGACGCGCGGCCCCGCCCGCCCGGAGCTCGGCGCCGGGGACGGCGGAGCGGTGCCGGCGGCGCCGGTGCCCGGGTCCAGTGGTGCGGCACAGCGCGACACCGCGGCGGCAGGTAAGGCAAGGGGGGCGGCTGTCCGCTGTCGGTATCGCCCGGGTCCCGCCCCGCGGGGCAGACACCGCTCAGCGCCGGGAGGGGTCGGTGCCTGGGGTGGCGCCGCGGGGTCGCCGCTGCAGCCCCGCAGTGAGCACCCACCTGCCCGCAGCCGCGGGCTCGTCCGCTTGCCAGGACGGGTCGCCTTGGTTTTCTATTCCGCTTCGGGTCACCTTCCCCGTGGACGCGGGCAGGCACCCCGAGGAGCAGCGGGAGCGGAGCCGCACCGGGAGCAGCCGGCGGCTGTCACGGACAGAAGAAGGTGCTGGTGTGTGCCTGCCGCGGACCCGCGGGCGGGCAGTCCTCTCTCCGGGCTTGGACTTTGTAGGGAAGGGGCCGTGAAGACCGAGGTGACAGCGTTTACTGTGTCCCCAGTAGAGTCATTTTGGGCTCAAATGCCTTTGTGGTGGTGGTGTCCGTCCCCCCTCTCCCGGCCCCCTTAAAATGGCCCTAACTAAGCTCAGTATTAATTGCTTTGCTGATTCAGAGGACAGGCAGCATTATTTTCTTTTCTATCCCACAGTGAAGTGACAGAGCATCCTTGTCCGTTGCAGGTGATTTTAACCGGCGCTGATGTGCCCAGCAGCATGTGTGTGCACGTTCAGTGTCTTTCCAGGCATCTCCTCTGTCCTCTTCAATAGAAGAGATGTTTGAAAGTATGTGTCAATTTTGTCTTGTTATTTTTGCCTTAGGAGAGTTGGCTAATGTGAGAAGAGAGTGAGGTTTGGGGTTTTTTTTTAAAGACATGTAAATAAAATGGGAGAATCATTGAGTCTCTTTTGGGATTCTCATTTGTGAAACAAATTTATTTACTTTTCCAAAAGCACATTTTAAGGTTTAATACTTTAAATCAGGGACAATTTTAGTATAATGTGTATATCCTGTAGTTCAGTGTGTTTCGATGGAAGCGGTATACCCTCCTTTTAAGTGTATGGGAGGGGAGGCATGGAGAAGTTAACTGGGTGTCCAGATTCATTCACCTGAAATGGAAGGTTGACAAGACAAGGGTGCATTTCTGCATGGTGGCTTAGGCCAATAAGGAACTGTTAGACAAAATTGCCCTTTTCAGGTGGGTCAGTGTTTGCAGAACCCATCAGTGTTGAAAGCATTTTACTTTCTGGGGGCAAAATGTGAAGCACTGTGAGTGACACTGCAAAAATTTTTTTCCCCTCCTTTTAATTATCTTTCACAATCTGAGACTTCACAGATTCCCATTAACTGTCTCTGGCTGCCCTACATATCTTAGGCAGGCCGTATCAGAGCAATCATTAATTAATCCCAGGGAGAAGCACTCATTTGTGCTAGTGAATTAGATCTTCATATTCCAGCCTTCCTGCCATCCCAACTGAGCTGCATGGCTCCAAGGAAAATCCAGTGGGCCTTTCTACTCATGTGACCTCCTTGACTTCAGTGTTCTTCCTAGACAGCACTATCAAAGAATTTTTCTTCCCTATCAGGATATATTGCTTGGTTCCTGCAATTTCCCAGTAGCCACAGAAATGCCATAAATAAGGGGCTTATTACACATGAGTTAGGGTTCTGTGAGTGATGGGTGGGAGGAGAAAGGCATCAAGACTGTATGGGAGAGGGAGGAGGAGGGAAAAGGAGACATCCATTCCTTGGCATTCAGTGGAGGGTAGCCCCTTCTGGTACAAAATGTATTCACAAAAAATAAAGCTGGGATAACCAATGCTCACAGACATTTTCAGCAAAGCAGTGGCTTCTGTTCACTGTTGTGTGTGTTGCTTTTGAACCAAGGACTCAAACTGTACCTTTGTGTGAATTGATTTGACCCCAGTCATTGAAATTCAAAATTATTTAATCTGAAAGGAAGAAAATCTTATTAACTAAAATCAATTTTAATCTTCTCATATGCTTATACTTTCTAAATATCAAAGGAATGTTACTTTTCTTTTATTGAAAGTATTAAAACATGTCGGTCTGTCACTCCACACAGACAATGGTAAATTCAGTAAGCATAAGGCTTTTGCATATTGATGTTACTCTAGAAACTTAATGTTAAGATTCTGAATTTTTATGTGTTAGAAAATAGTGTCTGATTAGACAGCTTAATTTTTTTTTTTCAGTATATGTCAGCTTGAATTTGGAAGAAAATAAATCTGCATTTAAAGGTTTGGAGTCTTAAGTTTTGTTTTCTGAAGTTAACCATCTGACTTTTTTTGACTTGGTGTAACTATCACTTAAAACATCAACCATTCAAAAGTCAAAATGAAAAAAAAAAGAATTCAGTCATTTTTTCCAGCTGTCAGCTCATTTGGAGTTGTAGGATTAGCATATGTCATTCTTGAACATCCACTTTTTTATTTACATATTGAAGAGAAAAAACTAGATTTCCTGTTTTTTTAGATTTCCTAGCTCCCAGATTGTGTCTTGGCTTTGAATGAAGTAGTTCAATTTATTGAGATGAATAGGAAACTCTGCATTTTCAGAAAAGGCTGCTTTTGTCCAAAGCTGTGCTTTGCCAGCCTATGGCTCAGATGGCACCTGCCAGTCCAGTATGCTGCTGTGCTTTAAAAATCCTGGCACTGATAAGTACTGCCTTGAGAATTCCTTCTGGCATGCTATCCTTCAGGGTGTCTGTGCCCTCCTATAGCTCAAAACCCATGTTGGCATGGGGAAAGGTCTCGAGAGTAGTTAAGTACCAGCCTGATGAGAGAGAAGAGGTGGCTCCAAACAGGAGAGAAACCTCTGCAGGATTCAAACCCTGTGAGAGGTATGCCTGGGGTCAGCAGTCTCACAAGGAGGTGAGGGCAGAGGAGATTTAATGAAAAGCACCTTAGTGCAAGAAATAAAATTTTAAGGTTAGAGACAGCTTTTCATAGAGGATTTCTGCTAGTTAGCCTTCAGAAAAATGCAGGGTTGCACTCCAGTAGCCTCTGCTTTCCCAGACTGCACTCTTATTGGTGCTCCAGGCTCATATTTTTCTTCTCCTGGGACAGTAAAAACCACACAAAGTGTAACAACAATAATTTCTTCTCTCCCATTACAAGAAATGCTTGGATTGAGCCACAACCAAATGAAAGCTGGCATGAGTTGTGTCCTTACATCTCTAGACCTTTCCATGGGATTGTACAATAGGCCTCTTTGGAAATCCCTGCTACTTTCTCCTCCTGTCTGTACGTTCTCTCCTGAGGCTGCTTTTCCTTTCATCATCTCTCAACAGCAAGTGAAAGCCTTTCTGTTTTGTGGCTTCTGGTTTCCATATCAGAACAGCCTCCTGGTCAGGCCCAGCTGATGTTCAGGCTTTCTGGTCAATTCATCTTTTTAGGGACTTCCTCTCTGGAAAGGCACTTTACTCTCAGCTATGTCTTGGGGGATTTCAGTCTAATTAGAAGATAATCAGGATTTTACAATCTTTAATCATTATACCTAGCAATTTCATTCCAGTGATTTAAAAAAAAAAAAAAAAGAAAAGAAAAGGAGATACCAAGACAGACATCCCACTCACAGCAGAGTTTGCAGTCGTGCAAGATATAGAATATCAGCATCAAACAGTTGAAACACGTTCATAGAAAGATTTTCTAAACAATTACATACCCTGCTAATACCATACTAATGATACTGAAGCATTCACTTGTCTGCAATTCAAAGTGCTACATTTTTAATGTTGTGGCATCACAGGTCTCTATCTGCACTTGTATCCAATCACAACTCCCCTGAGCCAAGTAATTCCTGCTGCTGAAGATACTGTCTAAATATCCTAGATTGTATTTACTGTGCAATGCATTAAACAGTCCTGAATCACTCCCAAGGGAATATTCTAGTTCACTCTCTGTGTAGTTGTGCTTTCCAGCAACTCCTGGGCTGCAGCCAGGTGTTACTCAGAGAAAGCTCTGACTTGAAGCCCCAAATATCTTGCCTAAAGAAGAAGCACAGGATGTGTGTAGCTTGTTGTTGGTATTTTCAGATAATGCTTTCCAGACTGGATTGACAATTGACTATTTTCCATTAGGCTGTATGGCTGCAACTGCTTCTTCTCTAATTGCAGGTGTTTCAATGTGTGGTTTCTCCTCATTTTGTCAGAGTAAAGCACTGACTGGGATGCTTGATCCAGCCAGCAGGGCAGGAAAGGGGACTGAGACTGAGATGGTCAGGAATCATCTGAGTAGGAAAGAAGGAAAAAAAGCCTGAGGTGTTAACCAGGGTCCTTGCTTCTAGTTATTGTAAAGGTCAGAAGAGTCCAGCATGCATTGAAACCTTCTCTTGAGAGCACTGTGTGATGGAGGACTTGGAGCCCTTCACTGGCATCCCCTGCAGTCAGGTCTGTAGCAGAAGTCCTGTGTTAGCACAGGTGCTTCACACCCACCACCGGTGTTTCATGGCTTTGGAGCCACTCCCAGTGTTTCTTACTTCCACATGAGTGTGTATATGCTGTGTGGGTGTTTTCTCTGCACTCTGGTTTGTGTATGCAGCAACAGTTCCTAATGCATCTTCCAAACCCACTGAAGGACAAGTTGGGTCTTATACCAATAAAAATAGATGCTACACTTGATCCCAGCCTAAAGGCACTGCTGTGGGGGCAGGGTGTTTGACTAAAGTTGGTGGGATTGACTTTGTTCAGATGTTCCTATGGTACAGTGTAATCCAGCAGTGACCTGAGGGATGGGGTAGGGATTGCAATGAGCACCCGCTGTTTCGACATGCAAGATGGCTTGTTTTGGCAAATCCAGAAGTGAGGGGTAGAGCAGGGCAACAGAGAAAGCATGCCTCTACAGTTGAAATCTATTTTTTCTTACAAAATTTAGAGACTTTGGTTACTTTATTCAAGACTCATTTCTCAATGCTTGGTTTGCTTTGAAGATTTCAAACCTTCCATTTCCAAATCAGGCTCATTTTAAAACCTTGGTTCTCTTTAATTCTAATGTGCCCATGCCATTCCTTGACATTTTTAGCATAGTATAATAAACATAAAGAAACAGATATCATCCATGTGGAGGCAGTGGGAAGCTTTGTGTCTTTTATCTCAATTTCTCTTTCTTCTAGCAGTCTGTTCAAATAAGTGGGAAGACGAGGGCAAGACAGCATGTCAGGCTTTTGCTCCAAAAAAGGTAAACTAGTATAGTTGGGGGATTTTTTAAAACTTGGTATGCAAGAAAATTGATTAGGCACTCTATTTAATATAAAATAAAAATGCTTAGCTATTCTTGTATGCTGTCTTCCAGTCTTCAGTAATAAGTGATCTGCACAGCAGCTATTGTTCTGTGACATTTGGAAAAGTAATGGAACAGCAAAGGAAAATAAAAAGAACTGATTCATAAAACAGATACTCTACAAAATGTCCTTGACTTTTAAAAATATCCTTGGAAAATGTCATTCAGAAACAATAATGATACTATGGAATGTATCTCTCCACTACTTTTTTTTTTGGGGTGTTTTGTCTGTATCTAGAATGCTGTCAGTGAGTGTTTGGTGTATTGTGGAAGAATGGAAGGGAGAGCAAAGGTCCTGAGGGACCCAGCATGGCCCTGGGAGCCAGGAAGCCCTTAATCCACACCCAAGCAAGTCCAGTCTTGCTGCAGCTCCAGTGATGGTCAGCAGCTGAGCTGGCCACAGCAGGTTTGGCTCATGCTGTGGTGCAGGGCTGGCCCTAATGGCACCTGCCAACAGGCAAGAGCTGTGTGCCTGTGATAAACTGGAGGGACTGGGCAAACTTGGGTCTGTCAGTGCTTGCCCACAGAAATCATGTTTGCCCACACCTCTCTTTGCTTTTAGCTTGAGCTTTCAGCACCCTCTGCTCCTGAGGGGAAAGCATGGAGCGTGGGGGGCTCCACTAGCAAATACCTATAAAGTTTTTGGTGACTTGGGTCATCTTACTGTGTTATCCCCTCTGCTCAGGTGCTCAGTGCTGTCCTCTGCTTGTGGCAGTCCAGCTTAAAGTCTTCTCCTGCTTGGAAGCATCCCAGAGCATGGTCATTTTACTTGTTTCTCTTTCCAAGAAATGAAACTGCTTGGAAGCCTGTGGATTAAGCAGGGAGGGAAAGATGGGTGTGAACTTTGAACTTTGGTGTTTGCTTTCTTTTACCATGCTGGGGTGGCAGAGGTAGATGTTTTCCTTTGTGTTTGTTGCTGTTGTTATACAGACACTTAATGCAGTCTGAAATCAGCCACTGCCAGGAGGGGAAGTTTTTCCCTCCTTCCTTAGACATTCCTTCCTGTAGAAGGAGCTGCTTGGTGAAGAATCTGTATGGCTAAAAATACCATTTTATTCCTTTCAGTGAGATAAATCCCCCTGTCAAGCTCACTACAAGCTGCACAGACCTGGTACTGATAGGGAGGAGCTGTTCTTGCCTCAGTGTCTAATATGTCATTCATCACAGCCTTGAGTATTTGCTAGTTTCAATTGTGCAATCTAGTTTGATCTATCCCACCATGAAATAAAGAGGAAACAGACATCCTCTGTTTTAGCAGGTGAGGATGCATATGTGAAAGATAATGTGGAGTCATTTAGGTATTTAAAACAGATCCAAAGCTGTGGAGAGAGCCCTATCATTTGGCCCTTTTCCTACATCATGTGTGAATTCAATTTGCTTTCTTATATACATCTTGTCACATGTTTTTCTAGGGCCTGGGGGCTGCATGTTCTGCGTTACACCAATGCATTTCGTCATAACAATTGGCTGATGGCAGACAGATCTGTCCTGTACAGCTGGATGCACCTAATACCACCTATTTTTCATGTGTACAGTTTGCCCCTGCAGTTATAGCAGATAACCCCTTTAAAAATACTAGGGATTGGAAAAGATCCTTTGGGTAACATGCATGCTCAAAACCACACACATGCACGGGCACAAAATCAGAGGCAGGGGTTGAGTGGAGATGGGATTTGGGATGCAGAGGTTATGGAGTAAAAGCAGCAAGCAAAGGAAGATCTGTGGCTGGGAAGCTTTCTCAAGGTGTGTCTCTGGGGTACATTTCCCTTCATCTCTTCCCCATCCTGCATAAATCACAGTGCTTCTAAAGCACAGGTTGTTTTTTTGTTTCTGCAGACAACCCCTGCATGATGTGAGTGAAGACGCCGTGCCAGTTCTTCTCATGTGTTGTACATTTTATGTGACTATAAAAATAAAAATTTATGCTCCTTGCTGCTTACCGTCTATATTTTTTCCTCTCATGTCTACTCTGAGCAGTCATAAAAAGATAACTTGTGCTGTAGCTGGGATTTAAGATCAAGGATTTTATTAGCTTGCAGGAAGGCTCTTCCTCCCAGTCTGCATTCAAACCAGATAATTTCTCTTCTGTTAGCAGCAGGATCAAACCCTGAAAACCAATGGAAGAAGCTTCCTTTGACCTAAATGGTGCAAGGCCAAGCTTTTAGGCTCCTGTTTTGTGTGTCAAAGACTATTACTGTCACAGGAAACATAAGCAGCCGTAGCTTTCCTGCATAGTAACAGAAGACTGTGCTTCTAAAAATTACTCTACAAAGTGTTTTTACAGAGCAGCCTCCCCAGGGTTCTCCATCTGTTTTCATATGGAGATTAATAACAAATTGTTTGGCTAATAAACCGTTCCTTGCTATCTCTGAAATATGACCATTTCTTTTCCTTCCCTCCCATGGATAGTTACTAGATTCCTGTCTGCCCCTGTGCACCCACGTGGGGGGCATCACTAGTATGAGATACACAGCAATTGTTAATGTTTCAGCTCCATAGCAAGGCTTTTAAAGGGTGAAGGTTTTGGTGTGTGGCTGAAGGAACTGGTGCTGTGGACAGCTGTGTAGTGCTGAGGGCCAGCCTTATTCTTAGAAGTGGTAAAGAAAAGGAAGAGCGGAAAATGAAGCTCTTTGTACACTACTGTGATTTCTGCAAGAGCCCATTTCTTTTTTGCAGCTACAGAGAAAATATTTCCAGGAAAAATGGGACTGAGGTTTGAACCTGTTTAACTCAGCAGCACTGCTGTGGGATTTAGGGCTGATGGTGATATTTTGAAGTGCTGTGTTCAGAAGTTCTGGACCAGCTGGCAGGGGATATTCTAGCTTCTTCATTGGGAAACCAATGAGAGAAAAAGAAACATGTACTGTGAGAACAGGCATAAGATCAGGAGGGTTCTTTATGATCTTCAATCTGACTGCTCCTTAATGCAAACCAGAGGACTTTCCCTCTTCAGGTCAAGTACAGGTGACCAAAAATTCTGCCAAGACAGCCAGTCCAGATTTGGAAGTTTCCCATGACAGTTTATCACCCAGTGATATGTCAAGGGACACCTACCCACTTTGTTAAAACACCTACCTAACATCTGCCCTGTATTTGCATCTTTCAGCTTTTTATCCTGCTGCATCCTCCTCTGCTGGGTCATAAGGATCTCCTACATGCTTTTGGTTTTGATGTAGACAGACTGACATCAGATTTTACCTTCTTGTGCCTTAAACAGAATAATCTGGGCTCCTTCACTTTCTTTTCCCAAGGGCTTTGCCTCAGCCACAGCAACACTGCTTCTTAAGGGCTTGTCCCCCATTGCCCATTCCCTCTCCTTTTATCAGCAGGAGGAGAAATTGAGCTGCCACTCTCAGATTACCCTGCTGTGGAGGTGTTTCTAGTCCTGGTGGTAACTCACAGAGGCGGTGGCTGCTGTAGTGGGGTGGGAACATCAGACACAGCAAAATAACTTGGGGATCATGGGTATCTTCTGGTCATTAATCAGCGTTCTGCGTGTGTGGTGAGCTCAAGAACAGGACACAGATTGCCAGTGCCTGTTTATGAGAGATTCACTTGCTCCCTTCACAGACAAGGCAGACATAGTCCTTTGGGCTTTGGCATCGCACTGAGAACTGACATTAGCTTATCATCCACTGTGAGTTTAAGCAAGGCCACAGCTGGATCAACTTTAAGGGAAAAAAAAAAAAAAAAAAAGCCCAACTACAAATATTTGCCTGTAGATTTGTGTTATTTTTAAAAGTTGTAAGTCATCCCCTTCTCAAGTCAGTAGGGACTGAACATGGAACTACAGCCAGGAACTTTGGGAATCTAATCAACTTCTGTGTCTCCAGACTTTTAGTAGATTATTCCAAAAGTGATGCTTTTGGTTTCTGTTTCCAGGCCTGTTTTCCTCACTTTTGGAAGCAGAATCTCACTGTTGTCTCAGGGACTCATTAGGCTCAATCAGGTAATTTCAAGGTCATATAGATGCAAAACATGAAGTTTTACAGCTGATTTTCAGAGAAAAATGTTAGAGTCTATTGTACTTCCTGAATTAATTTACTACAAAGGATGAGTTTACTCCATTGTATAAATTAATTCCATTTACCCCTAAAGGCATTAAAACAAAAAGAAAAAAAAAACCCAATAAATGAAAGCTTACATGAATTTCTGTTTTCCAGTATGTCTGCTAATGTTTAGACATATTTTATGGCAGGTGTGATGGCAATCTAAACAGATTCTTAACAGCCATGCTGCAGGACTAAAAATACTGTCTGCCCAGTAATTTAGTAATCTGGCTTCTGTGGTATACTGAATCTTGAGGGGTTTTAAAGTCCATTTTATGTGTCTTCTGAGCACCAGGGAAGATTTATTTTCTTTAATGCACAAAAAATCTGAATTGTTGAATTCTTCAAGGCTCCATAGAGCCAAATGGGCAGAGTCTTAGGTGTTAGTGACACAATTAGAAGTTTTGTGTGGGTGTGGTGTGTTTAAGTGTGAGTGTACCAGGCATAAATAGTTGATCTAAAGTTCTGCACAGAATTTCAATACAGACCAGCAAAATCTTAGATCTGTGGGAAGACCAGGACCATACTGCCAAATTTAAAAATGCTTAACTTTTTTCTGTCAGCCATTCAAGTAAAACTATTTCCCCAGCATTATGTAGCCTATAAACTATGATACTTGTGTTTCTTAGTTTCCTGTTAAAGGAAAGACTCAGTTACTAGGTAGAAGCTTAATTATTGGTCATTTGCATTCTTTTAAATATAAATGTTCATGTAAATGTTCAACAGAGCTCTTCAGAGTTGTTAAAATGCTATTCATTGTATTCAGATTTGTACCTAAATGATTCATGAATACTTGGCACAGTCAGTTTCCTTAAATGTTATGAAATCTGAGAACCATTAATCCTTTTTCCATATTCATGGAGCAGGATTTGTCTGCCTCAATGCATGTTTAATTATGTGTTTTTTACTTAGGCAGCTTTCCCATTGATGACAGTTTCACCTGATATCGCTGTTAACTTTGCTTGAATGAGAAGCAAAAATTTATTTTTGCTAAAACAATTTGTGAACACTTGTGTTGTTTTCTCTGCGCAATCAGAAGAATTTGCTGTGGTTCCCAATTCCCTCTCCAGCAAAGTCATCTTAAAAATAATTTTGCTTTAAATCCACTGTATATTCTGTATTTTTAAAGTATGGCAACACTACATATTGCTAAATTGTTAAAGTTTGAAACATCACTCTTTTTGACATAATTTGATTAATTTTTGTAATATTCTTGCAGAGGGGAGTAAATCATTAGAAGTTCAAAATGAGAAGGGCTGGCACCAATATAGCTGTTGTAATGCTGGACAAGCACAATGTTCCTGTTGCAGTTGTTTCTAGGCCAGTCCCTTAAATTGGTCAACTTCTTTTTCATCTATGGTTTCAGTCCTTTATTCTGATGCCTTGGGCCAAAACTATTGTCTTCTGTTTGTTTCCAGCATTACAGAGGAATGTTAAATTCATCCAGTAAGCTGGCTGTTTAATCCCTTCTTATAAATGTTAATACTCTTTCCAGTAGCTTTGGTTTGTTATAGTGAAAACTGGACCCTAAGAATCAAGATAGATTAGATAGCACAAAATATGTAGCCATGTAACAGAACTGATATTCAGGACAGTAATAGAGATCTTCAGATGACATTTAAACCAGTTGGAAGTAACTCTTTTGAGGAAAATTCTGCCATTTTTTCTACTTGGTAAGACAAAGACACTTTTTCAGCCTTCTCTCTTGTTTTAGGCTGGGAATGGAGTGCATAGTTTGGCTACCAGCAGTGGGACATCTTACCAGAACAAAGCATCCATGGGACCATTGTTAATCAATGACTTCTAAGTGCAGGATTGGTCCAGTTGGATTGGAAACACGTGCTACAAGATGCCAGGTGAGGTGACTGAGAGCAGCAGCGGGATGGAGGAGACTGTGCAGAAAGACAGCAAGTCTGGAGGCCAGAGCCCTCGCTGTGGCACAATGAGAAGGGCTGTGGCAACCACTGTCACCTTTGATGGGGAAGCCACTATGGACCGCAGGAAAAAGAAGAAGAAAGAGTCCCGGCCGGAGTCAATAATAGTGTATCGGTCCGAGAATGACAATAAGGTGGAAGAAGAACAGGCGGATGAAGAAGGAGGGGAGAAGAGCTCTGAAGAAGGCTCCAAGTTCCTGGGTCAGTCTATGACAGATGGTATGTAGTGCTGAGAACACTCACTTCACATAAGCTTTTTTGATGCTATCATGCTCTAAGGTCAAATGGAAGTGACTGTGGGAGCAACCCTCTCCAAGACTGCAGGCAAGGAGGGCTTGAGTTCATACATGAAAATGCTCTGAAACAGAAAGCATTTCAGGCTGATTTGGGATGTTGCCGGCAGTTCTTTGCAAAGTTTGGTTATTGCTACAGTTTTACTTTTAAGTGTATGTGTTGGTTGGGGTTGATGTGCTGCTTGCAGTGCTAGGCATGCATTAAGCCAATGATGTCATTCTAAGCCATGATCAAGCCATTGTCCATGCCTGAACAACTGCCTGTTAAGTGAAAGGATGGAAGCAGATGGAGTTAGTGGCTCTATCTTTGGTAGGGAATTTAATTCATTATCTAGGATTTGCTGTTGCCTTCTGTTTGCATGCACTTAGCACAGCTTCCTCTTGAAGGGTGATTATTTGGCAAGGTCATCATGAGGATCTTCAAGTCACTTTCACTTCTGCTATCTGTCCCAGGTACCCTTGCAGGAAAGAAGTGTGGAAGGCAGGTCCTGTGGCTAAATACTCTTGTGAGTCAGCAGTGCAGGCTGAGAGGGGCTTAAATGCTCCTGGCCTACCAGATACACCAGATGCCCCCATGATCCCAGACCCTATCATTACTTGCCTGCCGCCTTCCTACTTTTGTGGAGCACTTCAAGCTGCTCAGCCTCTTTTTAAGAGTTTCTGAAGACCTTCTTCCAAGCTAGTCAGAATTAAGACCAGGAGGAAATATACTGTAGCCCCAAAGAGGAGTTTATGGCCAGTACCACTGCATGTCCCATCCTATACCAACGTCACTTGAAATCTAAAGCAGTCCCTTTGTAACTTTAACACATATACCAGCACTGTCCAGTTTGGTGCCTCTACTGATCTCTTAAAATGCAAATATAATTTTATGACAGTTTGTTAAGTTTTTCTAAACTTCAAAAATTAATTTGGATTGAGATACAATGCAAATGTAAAGTGAAATATTACCTATTCAGGTATAATTCCATGTGTGGATGTGCTCATTCCAAAACAAGAGTCTCAGTGATACTTATCTAATCAATCCCAAGTGTCCATGCTGCTCAGCAATAAATCCATGAAGTAAACAGAGAAAACAGGCATACCATTTTCAATTGAGTTACTCTGTCTTATTCTCTCTCACTCTTCTATATTCTTGCAGCGCTTTCCCTTCACCTATTGTCCCTAGTGGAGATATTGGAGTTTTCTTCCTTGTGATTTCTATCATCTGGAATTCCTGTCTTTTTCATCTTTAGCTCTTCTTCCATTTTCTTCTGTGGTAATTTTCTTCATACTGCATTGCTTCTTGTTTTCCATCTTTTTAAATTTGATTTTACATGTAACTCCTTATGGACTATCTAATTGTCTTTGGGTCTTTGAAGATTTATACAAAATACTTTGTACAGAAAATAAATCTGATGTAGATGAGTATATCTGTGTTGTAGGTGTCTGGAACATGCCTTTAGACAGCCGCTATGTCACCTTGACTGGAACAATCACCAGGGGAAAGAAGAAGGGTCAGATGGTGGACATCCACGTCACCCTAACGGATAAAGAGCTGCAGGAACTGGCTAAGTCAAAGGAACCTCCTAAAGAAGATGTACCTGAGAAAAAGAAGAAATGTGATGTTGGGTTAGACAGAGGACCTCACATCGTCCTCTGGACCATCATCTGCCTCCCCATCATTTTTGTAGTGTCCTTCGTGGTTTCATTCTACTATGGAACCATTACATGGTACAACATCTTCTTGGTGTACAATGAAGAGAGGACCTTCTGGCACAAAATCACCTTTTGTCCCTTTTTGATTATCTCCTACCCAATTATAATTATGGTTGTTTCTTTCTCCCTAGGCCTGTATTCAGCTGTAGCCCAGGTAGCATGGTCCTTTGGGTACTGGTGGCACGCTGTCAGGGATATGGAGAAAGGATTCTGTGGCTGGCTCTGCAGCAAGCTGGGCTTGGAAGATTGTTCTCCATACAGCATTGTCGAGCTGCTTGATTCTGACAATATCTCAGGTAGTCTCTCTGGCAAGAGCTCTGCGCAGGGGGTTGAGACCTCAGCAGTCTGAGCCTTTGTCCTGGATGACTATTTTGGTCATACACCAGTGTTCTCACCTAGAAAATAATACACTGATTCTTTTTAAAAATATACATATATATTTAAACACAAACTTAACGAATAAAATGTTGGGCTGAGAGTCCTCTTTAAATGTCACGGAATGCAAGAATGCTAGCTTCACATGCTCTGGGTGGAGAGGTGCATGGCTTTCCAAGGATTTGTCCTGTGTTGTAGCTAATTACAGCTTCTGGGAATCGTAAGGAAATCCAGGTCTGCAGGGCTCTGGCTGTTTGTGGAATAGCAGAGACATATTATGAAAAGTCCACTTCTGTCAAGGCAGACTTTACTTTTCAGCAATAGGACATAGTAGTGACCTATGACACAGTGAAAAGAAGTCTCTGCTCAGGGGATGAACTTCAAGAGATAGGAACCCATTCAGAGGTGAAGAATAAATTGCAAAATGTGTGATGTTCCTGCAGTTTTCTTAGAAAGGGTCCTTTCCCAGTCCTTCCAACCAGAGCAGCTAACTTAGGCAGGCTGACTGCTTAGACAGTGTCAGAGTCCAGTGGCACAGACCGCTGGGACAGTGGGAGAGGACAGCATAGCTGCCAACAAAGGCGAGTGAGTTCTACACTGACCTGAAACAGTCCCATCGCACAATGGAAGAGCAGGGCTTGCTTTGTAACGTGTGTAACCTGATGGGGCTGTCACCAAGAACCCTCAAGTGGCTGCAGGTGCTCAGATAGCTGCTTCGAACACATCTGCAGTGGATCTCTTGATATGTGCACTGCTAGGGAGGAACGATCTACAGGAGTCATACACAGTGTGCAGTGCAAACAGCTGTATTACAGGGAGGAAACACCTGCTCTAAGGAGGTGCCTGCCCCTAAGGAGGGGCAATCCATTTATATCTCACTGCAATGCAGGTGTGGACTTGCAGCACGTGGATTTAGGGAGGTGGAGTTGAAGGTGCTTGGGATGCGAAGGGCTCTGAAACAAGTTATTCTGGTTTTTAAGTTACTCTTACAGAAGAGCTGTTGGACCTCCCCTTTCAGAATTGGGGGAGTCCAGAAGTTCATGTCTATCTGTGCCTCAGCTCTAGAAAACTGTTTCGTCTTCCCCACCTCATCCCTCTTGCTGTTTATTTATATGGAAGAGCAATGGATCATACATTCTTCTCCTCTCATGTCTCATTTTTGTAATGGGTTTCCCTCATTTTTGGATTTTTCGTGGCATCACAGTGGGCTCCCTGACCAGGCTGAGGTGGCCACCATAGGCTGGAGAAATTTTGTCTCTTTAAAAAATGACTAGCGGAAAAGTTCTTTATTCTCGATCATGTATTGGAGTTTTGGTCTAAGAAGGAGATGAACAAAATAAAAGAGAGGTATAGCAGATTCTAATGAGGACTGAGTAACACATTTGAAACACAGTTAATTTTCTCAGTGCTCCAGTTCAGCTGGTGGGGCTGGAAAGTCTGTGAGGCCCAAGCCAGAGGAGCCCACCATTTCCTTGTGTGTAGGTAGGTAAGCGTGGCGTGCAGTCTGTCAGCTGCACAGTCACTCCTGTCACTGTAGTGTCTCACTTCCCCAGTCTCCCTGTCGGGGGGAACTGCTCTAGTTTTAGGATGGTAAAAAGAAACATTCAGAAGCTGGATTTCACAGAAACTAATGCTTTGTGTTGCATTTTAAGGTTGAGCTCAAGACTACACTGACTGTCCTGGTTAGAGCATCTGGGAACTGGTGATGTATAAACAAGTCCATCTGATCCTCTAGTCCTGACACTGAGAAATAAGTAGTTCCTGCTGCATCCTTGTCCTTGGGAGGTCAAAGGAGCCTCTTAGCACTGGCTGAGGGCTCAACAGTAAATAATGCACAAGCCAAATATCAACAGCATCTTGGCCCCAAACTTAAGTGGGAAAGCAGTAGTGCTCCCTGGGCACAGGTAGAGCCAGGCTGTGTTTGTTGCTTCCTACTGTCATTTTTTACTGGTGAAGTCTTTCAAAGCAATTACCAACTTCAAAAAAAAAAAAAAAAAAAAAAATAGACCCCCATCTGTGAGACAACGTCAAGGTAGTTTATTGAGATTCAAAGAGGTCAAGCAGTAGAATGCCTTTCACAGGCCTGTTCCAATCAGGCAAGCTGATATGCCTCTGAATTAATGGAGATGCTGAGGATAAGCCATGCCAGTGCTGGCAGTCTGTAGTGACCCAGTGCAGCCACTCTGCTTAATGCTGCTCCACATGGAAATTGCAGGCTCCCACATGGCTGGAGGATGGGAATAAGTGGTGCTTAACAAGCATTAAGGAAAAAGAAGGTCCACTGGCAAGTGTTCTCACGCTTTGCCTAAAGGGACACTGCTGGCATGAAAGGGGTGGATTGTGTATCTTGGCCTCAACATGCAGCAGACAGGTTTGGGGATAGGATAGCTGGCAAGTGTGCATTGCTGCAGAGGGAGAAACCCAATTCAGCTGTCACTGCCAAACAGCAGCTGTTCAAGGCTAGACGAAAGGCTGGGGTCAGTAGCACAAAGAGCCTTCAGCTTACAGAGGGCTTGAATGATAAATACCAGCTCATTACAGAATACATCCATGTGAAATGTCTGCTGAGCTGCAGGATTTGCTTTCAGGATTGCTAACAGTCCTCTGGAGCGGAGACAAAACCAAATCTGTGCCTCTTACTGCTACGTAGACACAAAGGAGCATCAGAGAAATCATAGTACCCTCCCTCTGCAGTGGCAGCTGTGCTTCTGGGTTTGGAGGTCACATTTTGGGGGATTTGCTGGGACAATCCATCATGTGTTTTCTACTTCTTTACACTTAACTAAGCTTTCATTGGCTCCTGCTAAATTCAAGGCATTCCGTCATTGATTTTGGTGGGGGCTATTTTAAGCTTGGGTTTAGTTCTGGTGCTTGGGGTTAGTTTTGGTGCTATTTGTAAAAGTTTAACTCAGACTTTTCTCTAAACAACTGGATATCTTTCTCTCTTGCCCACTATCCGCTGTAGCAGTTTGCCTGTTGCAAAATATATAATAATTATAAATTGTTGTAATAGAAAAAAGCACAAGTTTTTGTCTTGTTCTACCCTGCTTTCAGAAACAAGTAATTTCTGCTTATGTGCCACTGTCAGACTGCAGAGAATTCCAGTTTTTCTGATTGTCGAGTGTGTTTCTGGCTGCTCTAGTCTGGATGTTTTTTAATTAAAGATACTGTTTGCTGATTGTTATTTTTAATTGCATTCCCTTTTCCCATCCTTGCTGGCCTGGGTGGAGAATAAAGATGTATGTGGCTTTACAGGAGTGTTGCTCTCAAGCTTCTGTTTTACTTTGTGTAAAAATCAGTGCTGTGAGATGGACACAGTCATTCTATGCTGAAAATTGATTAGAAGTTCTTGTGTCTGAAGATCCACTTTAAAGTGTGTCTGAAATGGATTGAAGTTCTACCCCTTGTTAAACAATACCTATCCAGAACCGTCATATGTCTCTGGGGCCTGGGTTCTTTATTTTTACTTCATAGCTCACAAATGAAAACTTTTGATTTAATTTTACTCATTGGGTGTCTGTTTAGCTTTAGCCACAAGGATTTATAGTGGGGGACACACTTCCATACCAAAACAGGAAGTAGTTTCAACTCTTCAGACATGGTTTGTGTGTCTGTGACTTGGAGCTGCTATTTACAGCTGTGCTGCAAAGATTTCTTAGAACCCTTGGGTACTTCAGGCACAACTGTGATAAGTCAAAGGAGAATCCACCAGTACACTTCTTCAAGGTGTCTAAATATTAGATGACACCTTTGGATCTCTCCCACATGGTCTTATTATAGCCCTACCCTCCTGCTGGTGCAGGGAAAACACTTATTTAAAATCTTCTTTCTTCTAAGAAGGAGAGATGGATCTTCAGAAAACCCAAACAAAATTCCTGAGGGCTAGCACAGCTTCAGTAAAACAGCTCTTTGAGCCAAAAAGCTACCTGTAGGAAATTCCCACAAACTGGAAGTGCAACAGCTGGAAATAGCAGGAAGGTGCTTTTGGTTTGATGCCTGCTGCAAACACAGCCAAGGGAACAGAATTCCTTACGTGGCAGATGTATGTTGGGGACTTCCCACCACTTCACCCAGAGAAGAACATAATGAAGGACACTCAGCTTCCTGTGAGATGGAGGTGGTGGACCCAGAGAATTAGCTCATTAGCCTTTGCAGTTCTCACTTCTGAGGTGCAAGGTAATGATTTTATACGATAATGGTTATCAGTGACAGACCCCTATTGAAGATCTTTGCATCAGGCAAAGCACGCCTGTGTGACTGCACCATGTATCTCACCAGGGGAGAGGAGGTGCTAATTCTGCCTGCTGACTTACCCACCCCATTCAGTTTCTTTGAGGACTGAAACAATAACAGCAGGAATGTGCTTTTATCCACAGTAAGTCCCTCGAATTCACCCTTCTAGTCCCTCCAGTGTGTGCTTTGAATCCTAAAGCCAGGATCCTGCAGTTCCTTGCTGAGATTATCAGCAGAGGTTGCACAATGGATCCTCATAACCACCCCCCACAGGTACATTTTAGAAGCTGCAACCACTAGCTAAGAAAAGCCACTCCAATGTGCCCTTGAACACTGAAGCATGCAATTACACTAGCATTACAGAGAGAAAATAAGGATGCACAGACCACAGCTCTGCACTTGGATGGACACAATTTGGCTCAACATTTTTGAGCCAAATTTTTGTCCCAGGCTGTGAATTATCTATGGGATCAGTGCCCTCCCTGCTTCTTTCCAAGCATTTGGCAATGTGGAAGCAGTTGTATTAATGAGTTTTCATCCCTAGATTAGTCCATGCACATTTATTCCCTGAATGGAAAAGGGAACTAAAAAAAAAAAAAAGAAAAAAGACAAAAGAGAGGTTGAAGGGACTAATCCACTTGGAAACACAACTTTTCAATTAACTTGGTGAATTAGAATAGACATTGTGTTTGCTTGTCTTAACTACTAAAGCATGATTTCTCTTCCAACAGGCACACTTAATGATGAGGGAGGGCTTGTGGTTGTGTGTTAGGTCCAGGTAAATTACCAGGGAGTTCAAAAATCCCCGAAACATCCTTCCACATAACAGGTGAAGTGTGATTGCATGCAAACAAGCAGTCCAGAGAAACGAGGCTTGAGGGTCTGTCATGTATCCCCCCTGGTCACTCAGTTCCATTAACTTCCAGTTCTCCTAATCTCATGTCATTACACGGTAGCTGAAGTCTGTCAGAATGCATTAAAATACAGAGAATGCCTGAGTCAGGCCAACAATGCATTTTTCCCCTGTGTTAAAAAAATGCTCTTGCTTTTAGTGTGCTAAAACATAAAACCTTATTCCTAGAGTACAGCAGCTAAAATCCATTGTGGTTTGTATCCATGGAAATTAGATATGCCATGGATGAATTTGACCTGGAGCCCCTTAAGATACAAATCTTAGATGTGATCTCCTTGTCTTAGGGCTCCATTTCCCAGCCATTTCTTCCAGGTGCAAACTTAGCTTTACAAGATAAAAAAGGATAACTACTGATTTTGACAGTATGTTCTGCCTGCAAATGGGATAAACCCCCCACCTCTCAGGCAACATGTTCCCCAGAGCATGGTTTACTACAAGTTCCTCCAGCAGTAATGTATATTAAGACAAATATATTTGAAGGTGCCTTAGACTATCTTCATATATATGCCAAATTCTTTCTGCTCCTACAGTGATAAGGTAAGAGAATAAGATAATCAATTATTTCTACTGCAAAATACCAGCAAAATGGCTCATTAGGATGTAACACAAATATAGCTTAACTTATTCTAGCCTGATTATCTGAATAACCTGCAGTTGTGATCTGAACACCCCAAATATCATAAATAAACAGAATGGCTTTTATAGTGTCGGTGCTGGGCATGAATCCAACAGCTCCTGGGGTAGTCAGCCTAAGGAGAGCATGTATTTTATTCAGTCTTTCTTTCTAAAATACATTCTTGTCCTGAAGTATGGAAGTGTCAGTTTCTGATGATGTACTTAAATGTATTTGTAGTGAGATGCCCTTATAATTACAGGCAAGTACTAGAATATCCTTCCATGACAATGGAGATTTTCCTTAACACTTTATCCATGGAAAAATGGCATGCAGAATTAATAAACACAAGCAATTTTAACCTTCATTAATTTATTCAAATGAGCTCCTCTGCGACCTAAGAAAGGGGCAGAAATAATTTGTAGTATCTTCATGTAGTAAAGAAAAAAGTGAAATATTTAATGTAATGAGCAGTATGATCCCAAGGCACACATAGTGTCATTGCTAAATGGTGTCTCAGTTCTCTCTAAATATGTGTTGGTGGAGCTGCCTTCAGTGACTCACAGTGATTACAGCACTGGCTTGTCTCTAATGCGATTAAACACCGCTGGGGCGATGGACTCCAATATCGAAACAGGCTCCAAGGCAAAAGTTTCATGCCATGGTGGTGACTTCAGCCAGCCCTATGATTACAGCAGGATTGCTCTGAGGCTCCAGTTCTACCCTAAAACCAAGTCTGTTTTGATGGCTAAATTTGCCATTTATTTCAATAGAAAGTTATAAAAAATTAAATGTCTGTCTTGAATGTGTAGTACAAAAAAACCTGCAGAAATCATTGTCATCTTGATGACTTCCTTCCAAGGAATTTCTGTGAAACAATAAAATAACTGACAGGGAAAACTTGAAATTATTCTTCCTCTGCCTCTACACTGTCACATATCTGCTAATGTAATGGGTTAGCATCAATTTACACAAATAGAAGCCAAACCTAATCCCTTCTTTCCTCTCACATATAAGCTCCCTCCTTCACATTGCTGCTTCATCCCTCAAAGCTGTATGAACAGGAAACTCACAAGAATTAAAACATGACGTCCCCTCCTCAATGCTGCAATGCTCCTTTTCGAAAGTGCAATTAAAGCAAATATTTTTCAAAAGATCTGAAATTTCATCCTTTCAGTCTGATTTAATCTGCTTCCAGGTGCAGGCAAACAGATAGAAATTTAAAATGGGATCCTCTCAGCTCAGAAAGAGCCTTGTTTGGCAGCTGAAGACTCCTCATCCCTTCCCACAGTTGAATGGATAAGGAAGAAAATACTGTGCTGCGAGGATTAAATTAGATTATTAGCCAGCGCTTGTGCGTGTGTGCATGCAAACGCGCACGATGCTGGTGAGGGCAGGATGAAACCACAAGGGAGGATACTAAAGGCTTATCCTTGGGCATCTGCTAAGCAAATCCTTCACGCAGAGAGTTATCCCAGCTAGCTTGTCCTGAACAATCCGCTGCATGAAAGCGCTTTCCAGAGACCCTGCAAACACAGCTGCATTGCTAATGGCTGCCAACAAAGGCACTGCACAGGCAGCGGTGTGGTACACACTGCCAAACAAAGGGCACGTGGAGAGCAAGATGGATGAGATTCTGTTTCTGCTACAACCCCATCTGAAATGGCAGCAACCACTTGGTACTTACTACCTCTTAATAAAACACTGGGTTTAACTTTTTTCCTAACACTGATACTCTTTTGCTGGGCTGTTGCTTTCCCCAAAGTACATACACCTGACATGACCTCATTGGTCTTCTCCAGGAACCCAGGTGCTCTGGAGCTCAGTTGAGCCCAACTATTTCTATTTGTTTGAAAGAAAAACAGACCTTACATAGGCAGATAGTTCTATAAAATGTAATAAACAAATAATTTGTTGTAACAGACCTAACAACTGTTACATCTAACAACTAATCCAGAAAAGTCTGCCAGAGTTGTTTCCATTGCAGACACATGTCTGGGGCTTTTCAGTTACTTAGCAGTGGGAAATATTTCGCCTCTCGTGATACCAGGCTGAATGGCCCTTGCATCACTGCCTGCAGAGATCCTTTGGCTAATCCGCGGATTTAGAACTCGTGAAGCAATCCTAAACAGAAACACAGATTTTAGATGCAGGAAGAAATTTTTAAATCTACCTCCCCAGAAGGTGAACTGTAAGAGCATATGGGGTTTCGCGGATGTTATTGCCTATTTTCTGCCAGATTCGTGCAGAAATTCCTCTGCAGTTCTGCAGTCCTTGCTGGGTGACGCTCCCTACTCCTGCGAGCTGCACAGCTGCCTCTGCCGGTGTCTGGGATCACGTTGCCCTCCAGTGGCTGAACTGAAAAATGGGGATAAAAGGCCACTGCAGTACTTCTCTCTGCTTTAGAAATGCATCCAGAGAGGTCCAAACGCCATGAAATTGCAATGGAAATACTAAGAATTTATGTCATGCTAATTTTTAATATATGAACATAAAACGAATCCTGTCTTCCCTTCCTGTTCCTTGTAGGTATGCAATCTGGAACAATCTTCATCCTCAGGACTTCATGCTGCTCTTTCTCTGGTTTGCTAGGCTTATACAGTGAACCATGGGAGAATGTTTAATGAGAAGCAAATATAGCATTTTGGTTTGTCCGTATATTTGAGTGTGTGGTCAAACTCCATTCTCACAGATTGTGCAAAGAAAGCTCTCAATAATGCATGCCACTGTAACATATATGTTCTTCTCAAAAATACTTTTGTGGTTTGTTTTTTTTTTTTTTCCCAGTAATATGTGACATAAATGCTGATAAACTAATATGTGGCAACAAAGGCATAATATTGTAAAAGACATAAAAGTCTAAAAAAGCTCAGTGCCCCTCTGAGCTGCCCCTTGCAGATGATTTTTTGAATATTTAACATAATGAGGCATTTTCTGTTTTGAAAGTGAAAACTTCACTCACAAATGCACTTCAACATTTATGCAGATCTGACATATCTCAAACTGAGCACTAAGAAAATGCAATTCACACAACCAGTGCTTACTGGTTCAAGCAATACCTAAATCAAATTACAGGCAACCTGCTAAACAAAACCAGAGTTTAATTCTTGAAGTGCCATTTAGTTACCATAATCATAAAAATTTCCTCTTTCACTCTCTGTCTCCCAATTTTTGTAACAAATGAGGCAAGAGTCTCGTGACTCCTTGAGCGCACAGCCCTAACTTTCTCCCAATATGCACTGAAATAGACTATGACATTGTCAGACAAGAAGTACCTGGTCCTCTCATTGAATCTGTATCACAGTCTAGAGAAATACTGGGTTAAGGGCGGAAAAGAAACTTTAATGTCAGAAATTCCTGTTATTTTGGAGCTGGACTTTTGCAACTTTAATGTTCTCTTTACTTACAGAAAAACAAATAAATAGAGAAAATGAAATTACATTAAATAGTCTCCTCCTGACAGTTACATGAGATTCAGCTGGGATGAAACCTTTGGACCCACAGCATATGCTTCTGCCTTTTGAGCTAATTAAATAATTGACAGCTGTGGAAGACTGTCCATTTACAGAGGTCATCTGCAATCAGGCAGCAACACAAGTAACATCAGCAGCAAAGAGTGATTAGAGATAAAACAGGAAATGTCAGAGCTTTGTAGTGGAGATGCTTTCAAATCAGCTGAGCCAGGTGAATTCCATCCAAGGCAAATATAAAACTGGCCAAAGCAAGCTTTAATGATTTCCCTTGAAAGTCATGTGTGAGATTACAAATATAGCATATACTTTCAAAAGGGATGAGAGAGTGCAAAGGTGTCAGGGAGTTAGGGGCTCTCTGGGTTCTAGAGAGTGGAAAGTAGTGTAGCAAATAATTAAACTTTTAGTAGGTGCTCAGAACATAATAAGTAAAAGGAAAACCTCAGGGATTTAAGGACAAATGTTGTTAAATCATCCTCCCACCTTCCTTATTTTCTTTAGTGAGGCTTGGATGCTGTTTGAAATGAAATTCTCCTGAGCAGGCTGGGAAGTGTTGTGTATTTTAGTGCATGACAAAACAGCTGCAAAAGCAGGTAGAGTGATGTACCTTAAGCTGTGCCTAGTGGTTATTCCCAGCACTGGCCACCTTGTGCTGTGCAGTGTCCTTTTGTGACCTGGCTGAAGACAAAATAGTTTGTATAAAATCTGGAAATGTCACCAGAATAAGGGGGATGGCAAGCACCATGGCTGAGAAGATAAGAGCTAAAAAAAAAAATTATTGCAGCTTCATAAATGGATTGAAAGAGGAAAGAAACCAGGATTCAACTTGTTAGACATATGTGCAGTTTAGTTCATTGGGAATAAAAACCAGCAGGTGGAAGAACTACTGGATGGGCAGCAATTCTGCAGGACAGAACGTGCAGGCTACAGAAGAGTGTGATTCTCAAGTGTGACTCCATGACAGTGTGGAAAAGGTAAAAAACCACATGGGGGCAAAATGGGCTGAAAACACTGTTGGCCTGTGATTTCATGCTTTCCCTCCCTGTGGCATCTCTGGATAAGGCCTCTGCTGGTGTACAACAGCCAGGGGAAGGGGTGTTTTTTCTGCCTGAGAAATGTGTAATCACTTCATAATCTGGAGATGGGAAAGAGGAAGCTGTAAATTCAGCAGCTGGGGCGGGAGCAGTGCACAAGTAAAAGCAACAGTGACACCCCTGCGAGAGACAAACTGCAAACATGGAGCCTGTGTCTCTCAGCTTCATGCTGAAGAATTAGAAGAGCTGTTTCTCCTCTGCAGTGCTATGGGATTGGGTATTCTGGGTGTGCTGCTTTGAAGTAGTTTATCAACTGTGATCCACCCATTTGCCACCATTCAGAAGCCCCTGAACTGGAATGTGCCGGGCAGGACACACCCCGAGTCAATATACTCTCCTTACTCATTACCTCTCCTTCCTATGTTTTTGTTTTGTGTTTTCAGGCAAGGTTGGATGGTGTGGTATAATCTTACTATTTTGCTAATTTTCCTACTGCAGTAATGTCTTTGTTTCCTAAGAGGCTCATTTCTTTGCATTGCATGAACTAAACTGAAAATGGACAAAGCAGGTAGACCAAGAGATGAAAACTGTTAAATCTCTCAAAGGATTTTCAGACATTATTTTCCAGTTTATTAAAGGCACAGTTTTTAATGTGCCAAATGTTGCTGAGACATGGACAGAGAACAAGCCCTGTGGACTTAGAGCTGAACCTCAAAGTCAAAGACCAGTTTTGCTTTAGAGAGTGGATCTTTTGAAACCTTCTCCCTGCAGGTGTAGTCCACAGAAGCAACTAAGCAAACACTGTAAGCTAGGCTTGCATCCCTTGGGAAAGGCCATCAGAAATCACTAAACACATAATAAATACTTGTGTTAGTCTGCACCACAGTTTTGGCATGTGCTTTCAAGCAGGTGTTTGGAAAGACCTCTTGGGAGAAGACAACTATACACCTCACAAAGCCCAACACGGGAGGATGCTATCACATGTGCTTCCAAGCTCTGCTTTGTTTTGGGTGCCAATTTTCCATCTACTTTGTCTTCCAGGCTGCTGCCAAGCTTGCACTCATGGAAATACAAAGCTGATTGGTGACACAGTGTGTTTGCCCTGCTTTGTTTATATGTAGAAAATTCAGTTCATAATTCCTCAGTTTGCAGTTAGCACCCACTTTTATGCATCATCCCAGGCAAAGAATAGGTAATGACTGCAAAGTTAATTCTATTTTTCTGTAGAAAATTCTGCTTCATGTATCCATTTCAATAAAACTATTGGGCTAGATCCCAGATGGCTGTGGTATTCATCTTTCCACCAGGCATTTATCCAAAGTTTTACCCTGTGGGTAAAGAGGGAAAAAGGCCAAGTCATCTTGCTACTTTTACATTTAAGTAATTTACATTTGCTCAGAGATGCCATAAGCAGCTGGGTCTCAGCTATAACTCTCTGGGTAATACATTCCTTCTTGTAAAAAAACAGGGAAGCCATTTTCCTTGCTGCCTTGTAAATGCATTGAGTGAAGTTAAGCACAAAGCAGACCATTCATTGCTGCTTCGCAAGAGTGTGTTTACTTAATCCAGGCTTGGTTTGGGGGGAGAATTAACCAAAGAAGGAATGAGCAGAGCAATGAGTGAGACCCTCACTGACACTGAGGTGGGACACACTTTGGTGTGAATGAGATTACAGCTGATCACCCTGGATCCCGAGTCCTCTGAGATGTCATATATTTATAATTTATACCCAGAGACTGGCATTCTATATAACAGAAATAGACCATTAATCACAGACCTTTTTTTCCATGCTTTTACAAGCAAAGATCCTCAAATCCTCATCCAGGCTAACAAAGCCCCAGTGTATTAGATGGAGTTGATTAGTCAGATTTGATGATTAGTAATAAGGGAGCTCTGTTCAGACTTGCAAAGGAAAAAGGAAACGTGGATTAAGGTTTGTTTCAGGAATGATTAGTCAGTTTTCCTTTGAATGGTGGAAACAGCTCTGAAGAAATCTGGCAGCATGAAGGTGGATGTGGAAATGTTTGTGACGTGGAAATGTTTGGGTTTATTGTTTGTGTATTTTGCCAGAGAGCTAAAAGCCCCCATTTATGTCAGACCGAGAGCTAAAGAACAGAAATATCACAGATGGAGTTTCATGATTATAGGTGTCTAGTTTTACTCAGACTTTGTAAGGAAATAGGATGCTGGTACCTGAGCTGGGCACACAAACCTCCTGCAATAAGAGGTTCTCAGTTCTGGATCAAATTGGGTTTCCCTAAATAATGTTTGTAATTGCAGCTCTAGCTGCAAGAGCTTGGACTGAAGCGTGGGATTCAGCTTTCATGTCAAATCTAGGATTCAGAGAGAAGGGCTTAATGTCAATATTCTGTTCCAGCAGTCAGGGCTGAGGTTTTACTTTTCAACCCCAGCATAAAAATAAGATGTACATTGATCATGATACCTTGCAAAATGCTTTTCTGCTGGTGTGTGAAAAGCTATTGCTGATGAAATTGATGAGTTCTTGTTTCTCTATTCTTTCCTCGTGTATGTGCACATCTCCTGTCTTGTGCCTAGAATTCCAGCTATGTTGGAAATCAGCTGTAGTGGGGTTTGCCTGGTTGTGAGCCCAAGGGAGGGCTTTTGGACTAAGATAACATCAGGAATAATAATAATGATAGCAAGCAGCCGGATTTCCTTGGCTGATTAATCTGAAATCTCCTTAGAGACATTCAGGAAGACAATGCAAGATTTTCTCTGGCAGTAGCTGACTGGGTTTTTTTGTCTACCGGTTTCCCCTAAAATGTTTGTCACATTGCCAAGCTGCTCTGTTCCTTTGATATGCAAAGCGCTTTGAAGAGAGAATCCCTCAATTACCTCTATTCCCAAAGCATGACAATGTAGTAAGGAGGGAAAGGGGATTTTTGTCCTCAGACATCAGTCAATATAAAAAAGAAACACTTGTGTTTGTAGGGTCGTCTTCAGGTACAAGATTTTTGAAGCGTTCGTGTAAGATTTACCCTTTTGTAGCTATATTAGTATCCCCACGTTGAGCTGTGTTTTGAGAATAGTTATAGATATGTGGGTTTTGAGATATGCCTAGAAGTGAAAGACACTGGTAATAATATCCTCAAAGGATACATGGAAGGTAACGCAGAACACGTACTAAATACATGTGATGAAATACTTGCCATTCTTGTATATCTCTAATGATTTAATAGCCAGTCGCACCAAGATATAGCATACAGCACCAAGATATACCTGATATAGCATCTATTTTACTAGGGCTTCTTAAAATCAGTGGATTTCAGTTTGATCAAACAGCCTGGATGTAGTGTGGTTCAGAAATTCTCTCTGTTGTTAATGGTGGGAGAAAGCTAGTGTTGTGCCACTGTTTAATGGAACAATCCCGACCCACTGGCAGTATGCAACTTTTGGGATGCTTCAGACAGCTGAAATCCCTGTCCCAGTGGTGAAGGGGAATGGCTGCTCCCCAGCAGGCTGTGTCCTGTGGGACTCTGGGGTGCCACGAAGAGGAGGCTGGGGAGCCCTGGAGCCAGCGCCTCTGGGGTGATGTGCTGGCTTTGGCTGGGATACAGCTAATTTTCTTCACACTGTTGGTATGGGGATGTGTTCTGGGTTTGTGCTGAATGGGGTTGATAATACAGAGGTGTTTTTGTTATTGCTGAGCAGAGCTTATAGAGCCAAGGCCTTTTATGCTTTTTGTATGGCCACATTGGCAAGAGAGTTGGGGGTGACACAGTTGGGACAGGTGACCGCAGCTGACCAAAGGGGTATTCCAAACCATATAACATGATAGTATATAAAGGGGAGAGGAGGAGGAAGAGGGGCTATTGGGAGTGATGGAGTGTGGATATTTGGAGCCTTCCCAAGCCACCATTACACGTGCTGGGACCCTGCTCTCCTGGAGATGGCTGAGCACCTGCCTGCCCTGGGGAAGCAGTGAATTCATGCCTTGGTTTGCTTTGCTGGTGTGCATGGCTCTTACTTTTCTTACTACACTGTCATTACCTCAACCCACGAGTTTTCCAGCTTTAACCCTTCTGATCGTCTCTCCAGTGCTGCTGTGGGGGACAAGTGAGTGCCTGTGGGGCTGGGCTGACAGCCGGGGTTACATCGGGATGGGCGAGGGGTGGGGGGACCGGCAGATGCTCCAGGGCAGGGCAGAAGAGCCCCTGACACCTGCCCTGCCCCCGCCTCTCCTCAGGGACCCCATCCACCTACCTCGGGCTTGTCCTGGGCTGCGCTCCGCTCGAACTACGGCCAAAATGACAGCCACGCCTGCGAGATGCGGCACTTGGACGGAGGGCTGCGGCGAGCCCTGAGGAGGAAGATGCGGGGGGCACCCGACACCTCCTTTCCCTCTCCCACAGCCCGGCCGTGCCCACCTCAGCTTCCCCCTCAGCTTCCCCCTCAGCAGATAAAGGCAGCGGCCCCGCCCGAGCCCCCGTCCGCCGCTAGGCGGCGCTGCCCGCGCCGCGGAACGCGAGGCGCCGCCGCCGTGTTCCCGGGGGGACGCGGAGCAGGCCGTGCGCGGCGGCGGGCGGAGCGCTGAGCGCGATGGCGGCGAGCGGCAAGGTGAGGGCGGGGGCCGGGGCTCCCCGTGCGGCCTGTGCCGGGACACCCACACGCGCCCGTCCCTGGCACCGGGTGCCTCCTCCCCGTGCTGGCCGCCCAGCCGCTGCCGGTGCAAAGCTGAATAGCTGAGAGGGAATCAATGTTCCTGCTTTAGAGCCCAGTGCATCTCCTGCAGCAGTGACTGGCATTGCTCTTCCTAGAGTAATGATAGAACTGGTTTTGCTCTGTTGAAAGTGCAGTCTGTGTGTGTGGTGCGTTTGAGGGAACTTACTGGTGAAAGCTGTGTTCAGGTCTCTTGTGGTACCGGGGAGTTGAGTAAAGCTGTTAAACGCAGCTTTATCTGTGCTGCTGTAGCCATCTCTGTCTGTGCTTTGTTGTAGCTGCTTCAGCACCGAGAGGTCGGAGATAAAGGCAGGCGCGTTCCGTATCGCCCTTATCAGTCCTTGAGCAGACAGGCCGGTGCAGCTCAGGTGTGACGGTGCTGTCCTGCGGTCACAGGTCACAGCTTCGGGCCAGTGTCGCTCAGGACCCTGCACCTGCTTCTCTTCTGTCATCCTGCTGTCTGTGAAGAGAATTTTACCCCTTTTGGACATCGGGATGGATTTGGCTGCCAGCCACTGTGTGTTTTCAGGGAGCACATCACCAACCCAGGGAGGGTGTGCAGCTGCTGCTGTGGGTAGATACAGTAATTCCTCAGGCTGGAGGTGGGCACTGACAGGGCTCTTGTGAGGGCACCATGCAGCCTCTGGAGCTGCCTGTGCTCCTCTCAGCTTCTGCAGACCTGGCTGACTCAGGCACTTATTCCCAGCTCCCAGGCAAGCCTGGTGAAGGCAGGGTGAGGAGTAGAGTGCTGAGACTGAGTGTGACCTGCTGGAGAGCTTGTGGAGCTCTGCTGCTCAGCAGGTATTTGGAGTTGCTTGCAAGGCCTTATTCAGGGCTTAGACCAACATCTTTTCTCACTGTTCGTTCGTTTTGCTTTGTAGACTCTACATCTTGTGTCACTTGACAGACTTAGGATCATTGCCCACATCCTTTTGTCAGCTTCATTTCTTCTGGAATTGGATATATTTTGTATTTTAAAACAAGTTAGCTGGCTGTAGCCTAGGTAATGCCTGTGTTCTGGCAAATAATTTTTTTCAGGCAGTGTAAGTTAATGTACTGGCAGCCCATCAGACAAGGTTTTGATGTATATTTAGGGAACTTTGGTTTAATCCATGAGAATAAATTTGAGCTGGCCTTGGACATGCAGGGCCTCATTTTGCTGAATGCCTCTTATAACTACCTTCATCTGGATGATTCATCAAGATAAGGGGAGTTTGTGAAAGAGCTTTAGAGGACCTTAGAGTCAAATGAGAAATTGCAAAAAGCGATTTTATTTAATTCTAGTGTATAAAGCAATCCACGGGCAGACTTGGGCAATGTTTTTTGTTAGATCAGCTAAAGAGGTGATCAGAAATGCAAATGCATAGACTTAATGTGAGGGATTTAAGCCCCTAAATTGAAATTGGAATTCATCCTTCCAATTGTCAGCTAAAATATCTGTTTAATTTTCTGGTGCAGAAGAGCCCTTAGATCCCTAATACATTCATTGGACTGTATAGAAATTACATGCCCTTTACAGGTTATTTTGTAACATAGGATTTTTTTTATTTTCCCCTGAAATGTCTGGAACATGGTACAGGATGAAATTGTTTTCTTTTCAGGGCAGTTATACCAGTTCTGTCTTCCACCATTGTCTCTTCTTAACAGTTAGTGTCAAAGAAAACACTTATAATGGAGTTTGATTTTTAGGTTTTGTATGTACCCTTTTAAGTAATTATGCTTGTATTTTATTTTTTATTCTCACTCATTCTTTCCAGGTGGCAACAGTGCTGTGCCTGGATGTAGGCCCTACAATGAGCAGCTCTTCCCCTGGTGAAGAGTCTTCACTTGAGCAAGCCAAGAAGATTATGACAAAGTTTGTGCAGCGACAGGTGTGTGTGACTTCATAAGTGTTAAAAACATCTGTGAAACATTTTCCTCATTTACTGATAATTGAAATAAATGAGGAATGAGTGAGAATCAGTCTCTGTTTGTGCAGGAGTGACAGGGCTCTCTGTTTCAGCTGTATTTTTTGTGCATGAGATGTGCCAGTTGGGTTGGTCACCTTTTTTCTTCAGGGCAGTAGAAACTTTTAGGGAAAAGAATTGCTTTTCTCTTTCTGTAAAATATTTCAACAGTTATTAATTGCCACACAGAAGACTCATTTTGAGGACTGAATCAACCAATTTTATTTGTTTTATCCCAGATAGCCTCTTGTGAATTTGTTAGTTTAATCATGTCTAACTTTGTGATCTCACTGTAAGTTGACATTCTGAGTGGATAGCACCAAATAAATAAAAACCAGTAAATCCATTGTAACTGAAGCTTCAGAATTAGTTCAGCTTGCTCTAATCTGCCTAACATAGTTGTGTGTGAATCTACCTGTGTTTTTATACCTGTTTTGTGTTCTCTGTATCTGCAGGTTTTTGCTGAGAGTAAAGATGAAGTCGCTGTAGTTCTGTTTGGCACTAATGGCACTAGAAATGGCCTTGCCAGTGAGGATCAATACCAAAACATTACTGTACATAGATCACTAATGCTGCCAGATTTTGATCTGCTGGAAGACATTCAAAGTGTGATTAAAGCAGGCTCTAAACAAGCAGACTGTATCCTTTTACTGAAGAGCACTTCTTGAGCTGATTCAGCTACGTAGGAGACAGGAAGTCAGTGTTGCAAATTTGGGCTCAGCCTCCCAAGTTTTAACTACTATCAGAGTTGAGCTAATTTGTGGTTGTAAGTTTGTCCAAAAGCAGACTTAGCTGCTTTTTGACGTTCTTTTAGGCTAACAGATGTAGCCTTGGCCTTAAAAGGAATCATTGCTTTTATGAAGCGTTCTGTTAATTAGAGAGAACAAAGATAGTAATATAATTTTAGGCTTCAAATAAGGCATGTATTTTTAAAATAGCGTTACAGAACTTGGTTTATGCTTTTTAATAAAAATGTTGTTTATGAAGTAAGTCAGCAGAAGTTCCAGAAACCAGGCTGTTGTGGTTTCAACCCAGCTGGCAACTCAGCCTCACACAGCTACTTGCTCATTCCCCCACCAGTTGGATGGGGGGAGAACTGGAATGGTAAAAGGGAGAAAACTCGTGGGTTGAGATAAAGACAAGTAATAGGGAAGTTAAAAGCTGTGCACACAAGCAGAGCAAAACAAAGAATTGTTCACTGCTTCCCCAGGGCAGGAAGGTGTTCAGTCATCTCCAGGAAAGCAGGGCTCCATCAGACTGAACAGTTACCTGGGAAGACCAACACAGGAACTCTGAATATCCCCCCTTCCTCCTTCTTCCTGCCAGCTTTACATGTTGAATGTGATGCCAGGCTGTGGGATATCCCATAGGTCAGTTGGAACCAGCTGTACCTGCTGTGTCTCCTCCCAACTTCTTGTGCCCCCCCAGCCTCCTCACTGGCAGGGTGGTACAAGAACCAGAAAAAGCCTTGGCTCTTGCAAGCACTGCTCACCAACAACTACAACATCCCTATATTAATATCACTGTTTCCAGCACAATTTCAAGACACAGCCTCATGTCAGTTCCTGTGAAGAAAACTATCTCTACTTCAGAGGAAGCAGAATAGCAGTTTCAGATTGATTTATTTATAAAGTATTTCTAACATAGCCAAATATTACTCCCTGGTTTGAATGCCATTCATGTTTGAATGTGTTCTGCTCTTAGTTACATGTAAGGTGAACAGTTTTAAAGGGTGATATAGTTCCTTCATGTGTTTCATTTACATTCAGGTCAATTTCCTGTGTTGTCTCTCTCTGGCCATAAAACGGTTCCTGTGAGCTCTGTCCAGACAGTCAGAGATGTTTCAGAGAAGTGTGCAGTCACTCAGCTGGCTCACACATTCCCAATGGACATTGTGATGAGGAAGAAATGAAAAGCTTGTCAGATGCAGGTGGTTCAAAGAAAAACTTGCATGAGAAAATGATATGTATTGAAATTTTGTTGGTGGATTCAGAGTAACATTCTAAAAGTTAGATTGCCTCTTCATGGACTTCAGCCTCTCATTGGCAGTTGAGAGGCTGGGATGTGAAGTAGTCTTTTTAGTGTTCCATTGGGTAAGTGGGGCAGAGACAAGATCACAATACACACAAGTTATACAGGAACCTCTTGCACATCAGGTATTTGAAAAGTCTTTGTCACAAAAGAGTATTTCTTAAATAAAATGCATGTTTGTCAGTCTTTGAGAGGGAGTGAAAATGTAAAATTGTTTTATACGAGAACCTCTATTCATTACTTGATTCATATTCTGAGATTTTTCTTAATTTTGCCTAGTTTTGGATGCTATTATTGTGTGTATGGACTTGCTTCAGAAGCAAACAATGTGAGTATGTAACCCAAGGGCTTATACAAAAGTCTGACTTTGCACTGATGTTTTCTTGTCAGTCTTATATTTACTGTATGTATAAACATAGGAAGTGCTTTCTGAAAAAAAAACCCCAAGCAAACATTAAAGTTCAACAGGACACTACAGAAGTTAGTCTTCAAAGAATCCTGATGAGACATCTGACTTGTCCAGACTACTGGAGAGCTTTCTGAGGCAACTGGCATCTCTGTAGTGGAGCCATGAGAGTGTTAGTGCCATTATAGAAGGCACAAAGCCTTCCCTTTCTGTCACATTCTTTGTGTTCTGCTTTCAAAAACTGTTAACCTGGATGTTAAAATGCTTAGGAAAGGGCTACTGAATTTAAATATGATGGCACATTTTAGAAAGAAAAAAAGAAAACAGAACTAGAAAGGTGAATTTGTTAAGCCTAGAAATTTAAAGACTGTTGGAGATGAAGTGGCTGTTTGTAAATATGCAGGCTCTGGGAAATAAAGGTGTAATAGGAAAACAACACTCTTTAAGCTGAGAAAAAATGTTGACATCAGTGTTACAAAGTTATCAGTGAATGTACTTAGGCTGGCAAGGTGTTTCTAACACATTGAACTAGTGGTGCAGGGAAAGGAAGGTAACTGCATTTCCTTTCAAACCAGAGTTTGATCATGTTTCTAAAAGGGTTATATGATCTAACTGTGAGTGCAGAAGACTGGACTTGGTGATGCAATTTATATTTTTATGAATAAACTCTAATCAATGTGGAAAGCTGTATCCCTTTAATGGTTAAAACTGTGTTGTGAATGAAAATTACCGTATTTATGGCATTGTAGTCCTGAATAGTTGTGGAACACTGGGTTTTGTTGTAGCCTGTATACACCAACCCCTTTGATATGGAGTTTGCCTTATTTGAGAAAATACTATAGGGTAAAAACCTCAAGAAAATCACTCTTATGTTTGATTCCCCAGATCAAAACTGTACCAGTTCAACTGAATTTTATTCTGTCATTGGCCAGCCTTCCTGATCTGTACTGTTACTGCTTCTTAGTATATTAAGTAGTCTTGAAAGTCCATCTTCTCCAATGAATCTACTGAATTAGATTACTAAAATGGAACCCCCACCAGCAACAGTAATTTAAAATGCATTTTCACAAGAACAGACGTACAGCTGCAAAGGAAATAACCAGTGTAATCCATAAACAGCCTAACATATTTTATTAGCATTTTATCCACATTGATGAAAATTGGCAGACTTCCATTCATTTAGGTGTAGTTAGTGATTTATACAGTCACAGGGCTAGAATCCTCAATTTTAGGGCAGGAGGGAGAAAGGGGAATCATATAAAGATAAACACTTAGGATGAATAGTATAACCTATGATAGAACAACTTCTACCAAATAGGTTTATTTGCTTTATTTAATTTTACAAGGATATTTCTTTGGTAAAAGTAATTACAAATATATTATTTTTATTATTATTTTGTAAGGAAATAATTTTAAAATTGCCTTATAATATTTTTAATATGTGTAAATGTTTTTCTCTATTTTAAGAGGAAAGAAATATGAGAAGAGACACATTGAACTGTTTACAGACCTTAATAGTCCTGTCAGTGAGGATCAGCTGGGAATTATCATTGCTAACTTGAAGAAAACAGGAACTTCACTTCAGTTTTTGTAAGTATGAAAATGGCTGTTATGTACTATGCTGTCTTTTAAAGGAAAATTATTCTTTCTTAATAATTATCTTGAAATAGCTGGTGATCTGCTGGTGTGTGGTCTCTTCAGAGGTGTACAATGTAATATGATTATTGTAAGTATTTCTGTCTGTTATATATACTTTGAATTCCACTGATGAGCCAAGTCCCCTTGGTTAAATAATGTGCAAATAAATTATAAGATGATAGCTTCTTCTCCACTTAAGCTTATAGCTTAGAGCCAAAGTGTAAAATGGGAGACAAAATAAAAATATAAGCAGAGAATTAGGAAACAATAAGCCAAAAATAGCCTCAGAAACAGTGGTTTTGTCACAGCAACAGCCTAGATCCTTTTAGGTAGGGACATTACTGGGAAGAAATAATGAGGTAGTGTTGCAGATATTAATAACTTGATTCTGGTGTCAGTAGAGGAGCAGGTCTGAAGAGAAGGGTTGTATTCACAATGATGGGCTTGGAAGAGTGAAGCAATGTGTTAAGTGTTCAAACAGGAATCCCTTGATTGTCATGCTGTAGATATAGGCAATGATCCAAATGTCAATGGTGGTGTTAAGGTCTTTATGTGATGGCCACTGGAAGCTGTTGGCCTTCTAGAGGAGTTTATTTAAAAGCAAACTTTGTGGCCGTTTGTAATAAATACTTTCACAGGAGAAAGTTAAAGCCCTAGTTTTACCTCTGACCATGTACTTTTACCTAGATCCAGCATTCTGTAAGGAACAATGTTGTGAACTTAATAATGAATTCATTTAAGTCATTAGCCATCCCATCTGGAAGATAAAAGAGGGGTTAGGTAGGAAAATGTGACTGAAAATCATGGTCTGATCCTTCACAAAACATCTTTGCTTTTGCTTAGGGGAGGCTGGGTGCAAAACTATCAGGTTCTGTCTGCACAGGAAAAACAGTTACACTTCCAATGTGACGTGCCCCTCCTGGCTTATTTGAGCTGTTGTTGGCACTGGAGGCAGTAGAGGTGCATCACCATGAATCTGAGTACCTCTGCCAGTCAGAGTGCATCTTTTGGAGCCCTGGTATTCAGCTGCTGCTTCCCTGTCTGTGAAGCAGAAATGAAATGTGGCTGTTACAGCATTGGCTTCAGGTTTGCGCCCTGTCTCCCAGCCACAGGAGCAAAAGATTATTCGATTTTTACTTGCACAAATGTAAAACGCTTGTTTAAAAAAATTTCTTGCTAAACCTTTTGTTATAACCTATACTTCTATCTCATATGCCCTGATCATAGACTAGGTTGTAACTTGCAGCAGAGAGTTGGTTTTCCTCCCTGTTTCCAGGTGCTGAGCACTGTGTAGTGCTGGGTATTATGTACTTCTCATCACAGTAGTCTCTGGGTATTCTATAGTGAATGTAGCCTAACTTTACCTAGGGTTGAAGCTTTTTGATATTGCCATGTCAGCTTAAAAATACATTTTCTATATTTTGTCAGTGGAATCTGCTTCCTAAAAAGGTACCGAACACTTTGTTGAAGCTTGATCTTTAATTTTACTGTATGTGACACTGTTGTGCATAATGTAAACTCTGCTTATTGTCTGTTGCTTCATGGATAAGTTTAATGTGGATTAATGAGGTGGAATATGATAGAGATGTGTAGGCTGCTTTTTAAAAAACATAATACAGTGCTAAAGTTATTTCACTTTGTAGAAATGTGGTAAAAGGTATCATGTGGTTCATTCAGAATTGGATCAGATGAAAAATCTGCAGGTGTTTTCTGAGGCAAAGAGTTGAGGATCTTACACATCTTTCTCTACTGTGTTTGTTATACTTAGTTAACACTCCTGTATTTTGAAGAGCAGCAAAATCATTTTATCTATAACCCCTGGCTAAATTTTAAAATCTGAATCATGAAATGCATGAAAAATGTGTCATCTTCAGTCAGAAATTCACCCAGTGTTGTAAGCTATTAAAATCTCAAAGAATAACATTTGTTCCAGAAATATCTAATAGCTCCATGCAGAGAATGTCCTGCTTGCTGGCATTTGGAGCTGATAGAGAGTCACAGGCCTGGAACGGCCTTTAACAAGTCATGTGGAGCAATCCTCTGCTTCAGACTGGGTCAGGTGTGTGTCTGTCATTGCTGAGCAGTGTTTGTCTAACCTTCTGATAAAGATTTGCAGTGATGGAGACTCTTCTCTCTCCTTAGGCAGTTGGTTTTAGAGATTACGGTTTGAAATGCCTTTATCAGGTTTTTGACTATCTGACCCAACTCCATTATGTGATTGGAATGCAGGTAGAATACAAAGAACTGATTGTTTCCTTCTTTTCTGCAACAGCTTTTTATATTTAAGGCTGTCTTGCCCTCTAATTCCCTTCTCTACGAGCTTTATTTTGTTCAATCTCTTTTAATGGATCTTGCTTTCTAATCAGCATTGCCTTTACTGTCTAATCTATTCCTGTATGTGGATGTCTTTATTGATGCACAGTACCCAGAACTGGTGCATTGCTCTGGCCAAGATGTTACCAGTGCCAGGTAGACTTGAAATACTGCTTAATTTATTTTGCAAGTCCTGTGGCTCTTTATACATCTGTCTTCAGCTAGATAGAAATCATTGCTCTTAAGAACATTTTTGTTTTGTTTTTCTTGGTTATTTTAATAAGAAAGAAAGTCAAACTAACTGCTTCTTCTTTTGTTCTTAGTCTGCCATTCCCAGTGAGTGTTGATGATGGAAGTGGAGATACAAGTGCCAGTGTATGTGCTCATATGCACAGAAACTCTTTTCCAGTAAAGGGTTTAACTCAACAACAAAAGCAAGGTGTTGATGTGGTGAAGAAGCTCATGTATACTTTGGATGAAGAAGGAGGGCTGGAAGAAATTTATACTTTCAGGTAAATTTGGCTAATCCTAGTTATTGTACTATAGCTGTACTTCCCTGATTTCTTCTCCAAAAGATGAAGTTAAGTAATCAGTTGAAGTCAGTGGATTTTATGACTTACTGTACCCTCAGTCCCCTTCATACAGCTTCTTCAGTGGCTTTAGAATAAGTAAAAGAGTGTAGAGATTTCAGGGGAAAATTAATTTTCTGTATCTGTATTTAAATAAAAAAAAAACAGTTTCCTTCCATCTTTAGTTAAAAAACGTTTTACAAAGAGATGTAATTTGTGGCATAGTTCAGCTTGAATATCTGCATTTAATGGTAGCCTTTGTTCCTTGGTTGCAGACTACTTTTAGCTCACTAGTTTGATAAACTCCCACGAATTCTTTGAGTAAATGTTGTTTGTTGAATCCTGCTCCTTAATCACAGTCTACTGTGCCACTGTGACAAACAATACACTTTTTTATTTTTCATTTTTCTTGCATGAGGAATGCAAGAATTTAAAGATGATTTTTCACTTCTTGTTTTCCCTATGAAAGAATAAAAGTTTGTGTATCTCTGAAAAACTGTAGCTAATGATATAACCAAGACTTTTCTACGTAGGTGTTGTCTTAGTTGGGAAACAGGCAAAATGCACCTGCGTGCCTTATCATAGACTGAAGTTACTGTCTCAGTAGTTCTGTTCTGCAGTTACGAAAAGTGATCTTTTAGACAATGGGATTTTCAGGAAGCTTAGCAGACTACAGCTGTAATGTTATTATCCAAGGTAATTTTTAGATGCGGGTCATCCCTGTAGGTTTGTATGCTGTAATTCATCAGTTTATTTGTGGGATTTCCTTCCTCCCTTCCTCCCTTCCTCCCTTCCTCCCTTCCTCCCTTCCTCCCTTCCTCCCTTCCTCCCTTCCTCCCTTCCTTCCTTCCTTCTCCTTCCTTCTCCTTCCTTCCTCCCCTCTGATCAGCTTTGCACCTCAGCAGCCACAGGAGCTGCTCCTTGAGCATTACTGTGCATTAGTGAAAAGACATATGTCACTGTGTCTGTGTTGTGTACTAGTCAACAGAGCAGTCTGAGTCGCTAGAAAAAAGCAGGCTTTGTCCCTGCTTCAAAAACTGCACAGAAAAGCAGAATATTTCCTGGCCCATTTATCCTTTAGGATAATCCATATGCATGAACCTACCATGTGGCTTGGCCTCTTTATACTTTCTTTATCACAGACTCTTGCTACTTTACAAGCTGTCTTTGTGCCATACTTTCAGGGGAAATCCAAAATCTCTGGATAAATAGGCATTTGGCTAGTAGATTAAAGCTTTAGTTGGAAAAGTTGTTAGAGAGTATGTGAGGTTTTAGATGCAATTAAGTTGCTTATCAAGCTTTAAGAAGTCAGCTTTGCAAATCTGTCATGATAATTGGCCAACGCAGATACACTCTCCATTTTCCTAGATTAATTATTCCTGCTGGTAAAAATATTTCAACTCTTGTAAAAATAAATTAGCCATGCCAGGAAAGTGAGTGAGGAGGTTTTGTTGTGATTTTTTTGTTATGATACTTGGCCTATTAGACAGGATGTATTTCTGCTGCCTCTGGGTTTTGGGGGAAGGGATTGCAGAGCAGAGGAGAAAGGTTGTGTTCATAAAATACAAGCTGAAATGTATGTTTGCAAGGTTTTATTGACTGGGTCATCTTTAATTAAAGGCAGCATTTTTCTTCTGTAAATAAAAGAAATTAAAGGACAGAGATAATAAATTGAGCTTAAATTACATCTTTTGGCACTTATATGTTTGATTTTTGTACTCATCCCTGAATGTATGTGTTGCAGTACTCTTAATGATGTAGTACCATGTTCTTTTTTAGAATCCTGTATTGATGTCTTTATTGGTAGCAAAAAAAAAAAGAAATCTTCCTTTCCTTTATCTAAGGAAAAAAAAAAAACACCCAAAACTAAAAGAGAAATCCAGTGTTTATCTCGTATAAAAATCCCAGTGTGTTTTTACCTCTCATTGTGCTTTTAGAATTTAAAAAAAACCCAACCCTGTTTGTACTAGGAAACCTGAAAAGTAGAATGCCAAGTTGGATTCTCTACTGATCATTTTAGGAGTTGATCTTGATTTCTGCCAGACAAGTGCTTTAATCAAGAGAATGGTGGATTCCAGGTTTTATCATAATGTGAAAAAGAGGAGTTCAACTTTTTTGTCTTTGCTTTATCATGCAATAAAAGAAAAAAAAATTGAGCTTTCTCTGTGTTGGAATTTTACAGCCAAATTGCCAATACAGTTTATATTAGCTGAAAGCTGTTCTGGGGGGCAAGACTATTTGAATTCACAATTATATATTATAAATTACTGTGAGTTGTTAATTTTGGACTCCATTGCTAAAAGTTGTGCAATTAAGTTAAATAACACTTTTCAGTATAAATTGATTACGGTTCCTTTTTTTGTGTTTTTTTTGAACTTGTATATCTGCTGTTTATGCTAGAAATAGCTGAAGTAACTTCTTTCACTATGCCCTTAAATTAATGAGTTCACTAGAACTGTATAAAAAAAAGTCAAAAGTTAATTTCTACATAAACAAAATCCTGTTAATTGAAACTGGAATCTTTATTTCTTCAGCTTCACTATAGAAAGCATTTTACCACTTAGAGAGCTTTTTCTAATTTGTGTTGTTCAGTTTGCTACATGCCCTAATTGGATGAGCACAGAAAAATGGAAAATGCTTAAGAAGCAATTGTGTGGCTTTATCACTAGACCTAACACAGTGCCTTTAAGTCACACCATCATAAAGGCTCAAGATGGGGATAATCTTCTGTACCACCTCTTTTTGTCATTCTCTTTTCTGACAGTGGGTAATGGTAAGATTATTGATACAGTTCATTTGCTTTATGCAGTCTTAGCTGGAACAGTTTGGACTCCTGCATTTCCTTAAGGAGAGTGTATTGTCTATAATACTTTATTACAGTTCACCAGAGTTCATTGCTGTTTTCCTGATCCCTTCATTTAGAGAGAGCCTGGAACGTCTTTCAATGTTTAAGAAAATGGAAAGGAAGCCTATGCCTTGGCCCTGCCACCTCACTATTGGTCCTAATTTGTCTATAAGGATTGTGGCCTACAAATCAGTAAGTGTGTAAGGTCATATGTTCTAGTGTAATTTGGCAGCAAGTTAGGTGCAACTACATGTTATTTTTTTTCCCTTAAAGCTAAGAAAATAAAGATAAAACATCCAGATAATTATTATAGAGATTTTTGTTTGGTTAGAAGCCAGTACATCTAAAATTCTGGTTCCCACAGCAACTTTAACTTCCCCATACATGTTAAATAACTAACGTTCATAAGGTACAGAAATAGGAGTAATTGCTGTCTGCGCTGGCACTTGGTGGTATTGAAGTTGATGACACTGATTAAGAATGCTGTGATTGAAGATTTACATTCAGCATCAGTGATATGTGAGACTTTATATATATTTCTTAAGCCCTAGGCATGAGAAGAATTTTGGACATGTGTGTGTAAAATGGTGGGTGTAAATGTTTTACCAGCCATTGTTTCAAATCACATCTGTTGTTATTTCAGACTTGGAATAAAAGGTCTGATTTTCAGCTTGTTTGTACTGTTTGGCAAAGCTTGGGCCCAGTCTGTCTCTTAAAATTTATATGGTTCCTTTAATCAGTGCTAGGAACACACGGAACAAGTAAGTGTGTTTAAAGGCAGAAAAAGTGCAAATTTCTAGTTATAGAATAGTTAATAACTGTGTAGTGTGGCAATGTTGATGGATCTGGTGAGATGGAGTTTAATTGTTTTGTTATTTCAACATGAGACTGAGCCTGGTATTATGAAGATGAAATATATCTGAATTCTGAGAGCTGGGTATACTAGCCTTGAAAGACATCAACTTTCTATTTATAGTTATTAATAATTTTTTTTATTAGGCTATTGTGCCAGACCAGTGCAAATAGCTGGAAAGAAAAAAGTCCCTTCCCAAAGATGTTTACACACAAAATAAACTAAGTTTGGGAGAATAGGCAACATGAACTGTGTGACTAGCCTGAGGTCATACAGCAGTCATACTGACATAATCTATTCTGTCTTACTGTTTTCTGCTCAGCTCTACATTTTTCTTCTCATGTACTAGCTATACCATCAATTTCACTTAAGCAGAGAGAAAAGAAAGCAGTTTTATTTCCCTGTAGTTGGGAAACATTCACTCATTTTAAATACTTATTCCTTCTTTCCCTTCCAAGTCCCATAATGCAACTGGGATCTTTTTGCCTTTTGGGGAAGTTGCAGTGATATAAGGTATTTTTTTCCTGTAGTGTAGTAAGCCTGATGGAAAAGTTGGCCAAGCAAACTGAGTAAACGTTGAGTCTTACTGTATCTTTAACATATTCCTTAATGCTTTGTCAAAAGTATTTGTACAGTTGGAGGTAGTAAATTGCATAGCAAGCAAGTTACATGGTATCCTGTGACTCAAAGACTTCCACGAATGGCTTAACCTACAGGTTTAATGAATAAGCAGGACAGGTGTGCTGTCAATATGCTACATTCCATGTGTTAGGTCTCATACAGATGAAGCAGTACTGAAAGCACTGTGGTGGCAGCCAAAGATGCATTATTTGGCGGTCTTTATTAGTTCTTTATTGGCAAAACAATGCTGCACTCAGGCTAAGGATTTTTTGTGTGTTCTGGTAAGTACTCTGGATCCCATTGAAGTGTTAAACATTCATTTTCTTTGAATTTTGATACCAAGGTCACAGAAGAGAGGGTGAAAAAACTTTGGGCAATTGTGGATGCTAAAACCCTCAGAAAAGAGGATGTGCAAAAAGAAACTGTTTACTGCTTGAATGATGATGATGAGACAGAGGTTCAGAAAGATGATACTATTCAAGGTATGACATCTTTATGTGCACCCTGATGATAAAGGGAAGATAATGGCTTCGACTCTTAGGTCATCTAAGGGCCCCTTAGTGGTTTTAGAATGTGAGCCCTGTAGGCTGGTGGAACACAGAGACTGTTACATGAGACTCCTTGTTTTCACATATTTTGAAAAATCTTACTTTGCCAGTAGTAGCAATAATAATAGGAATAATAATGACAATGGGAATAATAATAATAGAACTAACAAGAAGAAGAAGAAGAACAGGTGGAGCTTAGAAGGCACTACAGCTCTCTGAACTACACGCTGTGGAAGGCCATACCTCAGTTCTGTAGTGAGTAGTTCCGCTACCACTATTCCATTTTTAGATCTTCAGTTGTACTGATAACGTCAATGCTTTCTTAGTGCTGCTTTTTTGTAGATGAGCAACTGCTCTAGTTATTCTGCACTTGGAAAGATGAAGCCATCAAAGGAGGGTTTAGTGTTCAGGAGTACTAGCTTTGCTGTACTATAACAGGATCAATCTGAAGTAGTGGTACGCAACATACTTTTTATGACCTGCAGCTTCTTTCTGAGCAGATTAATTTCCTTAGAAGACTACAGGCCCCAGAAAGAGCAGGAAATAGCCTACTTACTTTTAAAAATTGAGTTAAGCAAATCTGTTTCATTTTTTTATGATTGTATAGATATAATTTGTTACTACTTTTTTTCCTTTCCTTTGCTGTTTCAATCCCACACAAATAGGGCAAGTATATTAACTATAAAGAGCAGAACTATTCAGATAACAGTATAAAGAGTGCTGTCAGATGAATAACATAAATTGAAAATTAGAATAAGCTGTATTTTTAAATTTAATCTATTTCAATTTTAGCAGTCATAGGTGTTTCGTAGCAGTATCAGATAAATTCCCAACGACAATGTAACCTTCTTTAAGAAAAAAAAGTGGTTAAAAGATGGTCTAGTTATGTTTCACAACTTCAAAACTGTGTAAAAAAAAATCCACTTCTTACAGAGAATGCATTTTGAAGGATTTGCGACTATTCTTGGCTAATCTTCTGACTGCTTAAGTTAGTAAGTAGTTGTGGGATACTAGTAAAAAGAAGTGGTGAGCAGTTCAATGTGAACAAAAGAGATAAAAGATTTCCCTGACAGTGGTGTGGTATTTTAATGCTAAAAGAGCTACTGATGTCTCCTGGACTTTTGTGAATCTTTTGAGAAATGTCATAATTAGACAATATTTTGTATTTGCAGTGCCCATACTGAAATTTCTTTCATTCTGCGTATTTGCTTTTCAGTTTGTAGAAAAATATATCTGCTTATTTTCATATACAGGGATTTATCTCTGTTACCTTCTGCTTTTTTCACACCTGAGGGTATCATCCTTAGTCTGTGGCAACATAATAAAGTGATGACATTACAGGGAGGATATTGGAAGCTGAGATAAGAGAATAAGCAGTTGGAGCAGATAATGCCTCTTAAGAAGTTACAGCTTCCTATTTTGTGGGCATATACCTGTAATGTATGGCATGGGAAGTAAAATACAGAAATATATAAAAAGACCAGTTATGCATACAAGAGTGTTTTGGTTTTCCATTGTAAACCTTGCTTCTACTGTTAGCTCATTTTATTTCTTGTTAGTTCTATTATTATTATTCCCATTGTCATTATTATACATTTTATTTTCTGAATCTCTTCTGGTGTCACCTCGTGTGGTATGATTTGTGGTATGTTTGAGGTTGCTTGTATTGTGTTTGCAGAGAGTGTTGCAATCTGTTTGCTGAAATCTATTCTGATTTGCTTAAATCTATTCTGTGAGCGTAACTTTGTTAGGCAAGATGTTCCCTTATTTTCTTTCCTGCTCTCAGAGTACTTGTGTTATATAAAATGATGTACAAGGAGTGCAACTGCTGTTCGTGAAGTACAAAATGTGTCTATGGATGCTTGGGTTTTTTTTGCTAACAGGGAAAGTAATTTGATGAGCATGTGTGGAACGTAGCTGTGGGGCATGAATGCATTGTTAAAATATTCAGAGAGCTAATTTCAGTGTTAAAATTGTAGGCCCATATGCTTACCAGATGCTCTTCTCTTGTTCTCCAGGTTTTCGGTATGGGAGTGATATAGTTCCTTTTTCCAAGGAAGATGAAGAGCAAATGAAATACAAAACAGAAGGAAAGTGTTTTTCTGTTTTGGGATTCACTAGATCCTCTCAGGTGCGATACTAAATGTCTTCCTATTCAGCTTCCTGGGTTATTCAAGACAATTGATCTTGTTTTGAATTCAGTAAAGTCATGGTGTTCTATTGGGTTTCAGTATTGGGAATGGGACATCCCTACTCAGGTGTGCAAGGGTGACTTATTTGCTGATTCTAGTACATGTAAGCAATATGTGGTCTTGTGAAGGAGAGAAGCGCATAAATGTGGCCACTGGTCCCTCAAGTGAAGCCAGAGTCAGTGAAGTCAGATCTCTGCTCAGAGGAGACAGAGGTACTGTGGTCTCATTTCATCTCACAGACTTTAATAGTCTGTCTTCTGTTTAGCTCAGACAGCAGCCTTTCTGGGCTTTGTCCAGCCAAGAGTATGGCTGCTTCTTAAAAGAAGCTTCTGCCTCAACATTAAAGTGATTTTAAAGCAAGCCTGAACTGACTCCGTTCATTCTCAATTCCATAAGGATTAGTTTATGAACCATGACTGGTCTCTTCTTTCTATTGTGACAAAACTTAAATGTAGGGAAGACTTCCTAGACAAAGGTAGCCTAATTCAAAAACTCTCCATATTTCCATGAGATGCCCAGTGTTTTTAATGCACTTACTCTACTTGTGGTATTGGCTTTGGTGTTTGTTGTCCCTGACAGTTGTAAGAAACTTACTTTGAGCAAGTACTTTAATAAAAGTTACCCAGCACAAGGTGATTTCCTTCAGAAAATCCAGGACTTAAGCATTAGTAAGGCCTTAGGCACAGGCTTAACAAAACTGTCCTTGAAGAAGGACACATGAGGAGAGAGTACAGAGATGTGAGTGCCAAGTAATTGCTGTGAATGTTAAGCTGTGCCCCATCTTTTTTCTCTGAAAAAGTTTCTGGCTGAAACTTTACTCATCTTGGAGTTACCCACACCCATTCCTCTTCACCAGTCAAAACTGAAATGAAATCATAGGACAGTTCTATACCTTCACTTCTGAGAGCTCCCAGCCCTCCTGCTATTAGAAATCTCTCCCTGAACAAAGGACTCTTGATAAAGGCTAAGGCATCATCACCTTTAGAATGAAGGAAATATGCTACTGAAATAGGAAGCATCTGTGGGAGCTTACTCCCAAATGGATGTAACTAAACATCTTCTTACTTTACAATACAGGTGTCACAGAGACCTTGTGCACATTGTTGGGTGTGTCATTAGACTACCGCAGTGCAGTGTTCCAAAACATAAGCACTGAGGAGCCAGGAAGTTGTTATTTACTGAAAGGAGAAGCCAGCCCAACTGGAAACTGTAACCTGGTTGCTCCCTGAGGACTTTCACGCTTGTTCTTGAGTAATATGGGAGCTTGTGTGCTGCAAGTGATTGATCAAGGAAATATCTCATGCTTGAGCTTATGTGACCTAAATTGGCCAGGGCCAGAGGGGTGTTAGGGAGTGCTACCTCCTGTGCCAGAAACTGGATCTAATAAGTGAAATGTGTCTGAATCCTGTGTTCCAATGAGACAATTTCTTGGATCTCCCCATACATTATTAGCCTCCAGCTGAGTCTTACTATTGTCATTTAGTTCTGCAAGATGTATTTCACTGTGTGCAGAGTTTTCTTATGCTGGAGGTTGGCCTTCTGTTTCAACTTAGACTGACTTTATTTGAAAATGGAAACTAAGAGGAAAGCAGATGAGGAATATAGTGTTCCTGTGAGCAAAATGTTATTTCACGTGGATTTTTATTTTCCCGTTTTTGGTCAGATAGTGTGGTAATACTTCAAATACATAGTTAATAATTGTAGGGTTACAGTTAATTTTAGGAATATTTTTTGAGTCACAAAAATATGCATAAAATAATTAACAGTTGTTTTTAAAACTTTTCAGTGTACCAAATATTGATTTTAATTAGTTTTTATTATGTACTTCTCTTTTCTCTGGATTTCATAACAAACAGAAATTATATCTTAAAGTGTGCTCTGGTCCTGTAGCCAGGAGTGTGAGTAGTTACGCCCAGTAGTAGCTGCACATCCCCTCAGTGGAATAAAATTGAGGTGTGCTTGCAGGATTAAAATTACAGTGAATAGATAATGATGTCAGGAAGTTTTTAACAACAGCTGGAATTTTCAAGACCCATGTGTTAAGTTTTGCTTCCTAAATTTTATTGTTTGGAATGATAAAACTGACACTATTCAAATGTATGTTTTATATTAAATTGTTTCTTTAAAAAACTTCGATGGAAAGATGATTCATTATTGACTAGGAAAACTGGAACAGCTCCAAATACATAATTAAATGAGGAATAGAACCACCTTATATTCTTTTCCTGAGTTGTTCACATCCCTCAGGAAAGAAGATCAGAGGCCGCTTAGACTTTGATTTTTAATTTATAAGCCATGCCATCTAAATCAAGAAATAATACCTGAAAGTATTAAAAAGGGACAATTCCTTTTGCAAACAAAAAAAGGTGTAGTGATATACACATCTGGTTACGTATACTGTACTGAATGTAAAATTTCCTGAGCATTTAGAGACAGAACAGGAAAGAAGGATTGCACGTAGAATAATCTGAGCTGAAGAATCGTGCTGTAATACAGTAAAGAGATCTGCTCTGGTGCAGGTTGTCACTGACTTCAACAGCCTTATGGTAATTTGCTAAATAAAGAAGATAAAATAAAAAGGTTAAATGAATGAAAGAAAAATCAAAGATATAATGAAGTTAGTTCTGTGACTGTAATTCAAAGAGTTTTTTCTTTAACAAAGAGAGGTTATTTTAATCAGTGTCCATAGTATTGTGATCCTTGTGACCGGTCTTCTATGATTGCAGGCTTTCTGTGTGTGTGTGAGCTGCTGTAGCTCCAACTATTCCAGTGATGCTCCTTGAGGAAACTATTTTTCTTTTTGTTTTAGATTCAGCCATGTTCATGAATAGATTAAACTCTGCTAACAGAAGTGCTTCTTTGCTGGGTTGGTGTTGCAGTAGCTTTATTAATTAAAGATGTGACTTTTTGCAGCTCTTTTTGATGTATTTTTGCTGGGAAAATTTAATAGCCTAGATATGGTAACAGTTAGGTTTAGGTCTTGTATTAACTACTGTAGTTTTCCACAATGACTTGAATTACTGAAGTATAATTCAGACTGGTAACAGCTGCCAGTAGCACTTTCTTGTTCCTGCCCATCACTAGGAAGCTATGAGAGTATCCTAGCCAATATGACTGAATATTCATTAAGTGATAAATGGAGATATAAGACAAATACAGGGCTTTAACCTCTATGCACTGTAATTAAATTTAGTGACTTCTGACTTGAGTAATGCTAGTTGTTTTGTAATTTAATTGGTCTAGTTGTATTAGTGACCTTTTCTTTAGGTCAGGCTAACTCTTGACCATTTGAATCTGTAGATCCGGAGGCATTACTACATGGGCAACCAAGCTCTGAAGGTCTTTGCAGCAAAAGGTGATGAGGTAAGGTCAACTGCAGTTTAATGCTAAACATATTTTGCTGCAGAACAAAAAAAAGACTAGTAGTGATGCTTGAGATTGTCCTGTCTTTCTGTGTTAATAAATACTTCTAATACAGCTTACAGAAATGTCTTATTTCCCAGTAGGTTAAAAAGAGGTTGGATTAATCCCCAAATGAATACAGTATCTCATGAATAATGAAAAACTTGTAGATACTATGTTTGAGCAAGGTTATGAGGAAACTGAAATTGGTGCTGAAGTTGATTCTCATGCAGAGCAACAGTGTGCCCTGTCACTGTGTTATTTAGAACAGACCTTCAAAGCACTGGAGGTAAAAAGCACACTGTGGAGCTCTAATATGTTCCTTTAAGGGACTTTCTTCCCTTTCGCTATCTCATGCAAAACCTCTGAGAGTTCTTCACACCTGGCGAAAAAGGTGGAATGTGCTGAATCTAAAGTTGGCTCAGCTTTGAGTGGATCCACTATCATGATGAGATTTGACCTTTCTGCTTCTTTGATTTATGAACATGAAAAAATGCTTAAAGAGAGATGTGTTAAAGTTATAGCTGATATGGAAACTAGTCTTGACTAAATCAATGCTGTTGAATTCCCTGTGAGAGACGTATTTCATGATTAAGAACTTGCATGATTTTTTAGACTTCTTTTTTTCCCTCCAGAATGCAGCAGTTGCTTTTTCTGCACTTGTTCGTGCATTGGATGAGTTGAAAGTGGTGGCTGTAGTGCGCTATGCTTATGATAGAAGATGCTATCCACAAATTGGAGTAGCTTTTCCGTATATTAAGGATGCATATGAGGTAATTCTTCTCCTACCCTTCTGCAGAGAGACCCAGAAGCAACACAGTATGTCAGAACTTTTGCAGCATATGTTTCCCCTGATCTTTCTTACCAGAGACTATTGAAAGAGCTAAATATGTATAGCATGGCTGAGCAGTGACGGAGGTGGGGGCGGACACAACAATCTTCAGACTTTTGAAGGGAATAAACATAAAAGATGGAGACGAATTATTTAGGGTGGTATGAACTGGAGGAGGTAATTGAATAAAGAAAAAATGAGGCAGAGAAACGTTAAAAAAACCAAACCCAGCTTTTGACTTTGGAATACAGTAAGCTGTGATAAAATCTCCCAAAGCGCCAATATATTGGATATTTAAAGCATGGATAATTGGAACTCTGCACGAGAAAAAGGGATCAGATGGGTGGGAAGGTCTTTATTCCACAAGCAAAAAAATTGAGTGTAGCCATCACTATAAGATATAATGCTGTGTTTTATTCTGATTCAAATTGTGTTGCTCTGTAAATCTTCTAAGTGTTTTGATGTGCACAAACATTATATCTTCAGATTTTTCTTAGGTTTTATATTGCCCTGATATGGCACTCTGGGAATACAGATTTTTTTTTTCCTTCAGGCTCAGTTGTTTTTTCTTTCCTCTTGCACAGTGTCTCATCTATGTGCAGCTACCCTATATGGAAGACCTAAGACAATATGTATTTTCATCCTTGAAAAACAGTAAAAAATGCCTTCCTACAGGTAAGACATTTGCTGGTCAGGTAATCTGCTTGTTGTCCTCTAAGATGCTCTAAAAGAGTTAGAACATCTGGCTCACCAATGAAAGCATAAGTTCTGTTGTTATTTTGGCTTAGGAAAACACCCAGGTATTTGGGCATCCATTATGGTGATGTCATCTTGAAGTGTGAATGTGTATTAAAGCTTTGGCACTTCAGGTGCAGGCTGAGCAGACCTAAGTTTGCAGGCAGTGTTCCAGCTGTCCTGTTAAATGACTTCTAGCTCAGGTTACAGCACTGTGAGTCTTACAGGATCCTGTGATCAAGAGCTGTGATTAGTCCTCTGTATCCTTTGATCTTTGAACTCATTTGTGTGAGTAAATGGCCAAACCTTGTGGGATCTACAGTGTGTGATTAGCTAGCTAGAATTAGAACAGAGGCAGCTGCTCTGTTGGTGCAAAGCTGGTCCTGTAGCCATTTGCAGTATGGCCTGTTAATATAATGTACAAAGGCAAAGACAGTATTTTCTGTGGAGTGTTATTAAAGCTTGTGCTTATTGGTGTCCAGGCTGAGATGGATGGCATCTTTGGAGAACATGCAGCTACACAAAACTTGACTTGCTGTTCTGAGAGTTTTGCACAGCAATGACTCTTAAGTGGATGTAGTTTAAAATCCACTCCCGCTTCTTTCATTTGTTATGAGATGCATTGAATGGGCACCTGCACATCAGGGTATATTTAGCATGCTGGTTTGTTTCTATAGCAGTTTCTGTTTTTTTGCCTGTAACCAGCAGTTTGATAACAAATCTAAAACCTGTCTTACCAAATCAGTAGCTGGCTGTTGTGAACTGTGTTAATTTGCAATCATAACTTTAAAAATTTATATTATGCCATTTAGTTTTGCAAACCAACTGTTCTCCTTATTTTCTAAGTGGCCTATAAACCTTCTGTTGCAAATGAAAACATTTTGAAAAAGAAGAAAAGCTAAAGCAGAAAGGCAGCAATAATTGAGGTCTTGGGGGAAAAGAAAAAGGCTTTATGATTTTACACTGTAGTCCTTAAATAAAGCAGGGATTTATTATTGTGTCCATTATCCATATTCTTTATTGGCACATCCATAGCTGCAGTGTGTTCTGTGGCTTGTAATGACTTGGTGAAAATCTTGCATTGTGAAGCGAATCTTCATTTATAAATGGTTTAAAGAAATCCATCCATCTGCAAGTGTATTTAATCTTCCTTTGTATGTAATTGCTGCCTTAGTGGATCAGTTATCTGCTGTTGACTCACTGATTGATTCTATGAATTTGGTTCATGAAGATGGAGAAACTTTTGAGGACCTATTTAAGCCCAGCAAAATTCCAAACCCTCATTTTCAAAGATTATATCAGGTGAGATGAACTATATGGTATTTTTTAAAAACTTTTTTTCTTAAGACTTTTCACCTTTCTGTCTTTCTTTGATTCACATTGGAAAGCTCTACATTGTGCAAATGCAGATATAAATCTGTCATTAAAGTATGTGGTAACCAGTGATTTCTGTGTTGTCCCTGACATAGATTTATCTTGAAAATTTCTAGTTTACAGGAAGCAAGAGAAATTATACCTGTGCTGAGGTGTCTACAACAGCATCAGTGATATTCACAGGCACATAGACTAGGCAAGTTAAAACTTGCTTCTCAATGCTGTATTGTGGACATAGATTCAGGCTTCGGCTTCTGGACAAAGAGAAAAATTGGCTGAAAATTTGGGATATCTTCAGCTTCTCTTTCTGTGTCCCATCACTTTTCTGTGCAGTGTTGCATCTAGCAGTGTTCCAAACCAGGTCAGTCTGAGGTGAACTGGATCAGTAATAAACGCTTATTAACATTGTTGACATCTAAAATGTTCTGTTGGGGTGTCTAAGCTGATGCACTTCACGAGCCAGCAGAACAGTTCACACTTCCTGCAGTTATTATATCAAGCTGTCTCCATTTTGATTTGCATTCCTTTCATATCACGAAGACTTTCATTGCAACTGTGAGGATGAGAGACTTAATTATGCATTGGAATTCAAGTGTTTAAAAAACGACGCAGCAAATTCAAAAATAAAGAAAATTATGTTGCAATTTAAGCAACTGCAGAATTGTACTGTACACAGATCCATGGAGATATACTGAATTTGTGACTCTGCTCTGAAAATTGACCAAAAATGGTATTACAGCAATCATGTTCATATCTCAGCAATTCCACATGATTTATTTCGGTTTACAAGTAGGAAGAAGATGTTTTTTTTAAATTAAGAAAATTTACCCTAGCTTCCCAAAACCTTGCTTCCTCAGTGTTGTTAAAATAACCAAAGGACCTGAAGGTCAATGTGTGTTTCAGGAACACATGTAAGCCCACTGTCTTCAACCCTACTCTGATTGACACCTGAAGAACTCAGAGGTCTCATCAAGTTCTGCCAGTCATATTGACAAGACAGTGTGTAACTGAGTGCAAGATTTGATCACTTGGAGGTTATTGCAGGGCAGTAACTTAAAATGAACTGACCTCTGCACAACTCTTATTTTAGGAAGGGCTGTTAAGCTTGAATATTACAAAACTTGGGCATTGCTTGTAAATGAAGTACTTGGGGGATAGAATTTCCTCTGTTATATTGCTAGATAGAGTTTTGCATGCTTTTAGTTTAGTGGATGTCACCTACTGGTGAAAGATTTTTTTTTTTTCAGGTGTGCTATTTGTCTTCTGAAACAGTGTGTGATGGTAGTGTTCCAGCACTTGAGTCAATTGCTGCTGGAAGAGAGTAACTGAGTAACTTGCCAATTTCCATAAAGGATAATAGGATTTTGTAAGGTTGAGTGTTACTGGTAGAAAAAGCATTTATTGAGTGAATGTATGGGGTAGGATACAATTTGTATACTGTTCTTGCTGTTCAGAAAGCACTAAACTGTCAGTCCCCTTAGTGCTTTCTTTTGGCCACACACAGCCCCATCTGTTTGTCTGATTACAAAATTGCTATTAATCTGTCTAAGTTGATCTCTCCTTTGCTGCAAAGATGTTCCAGGTTCTCAGTATTTTGCTCTTAGGAAAAATGGCACTGCTGGTTCCTTAAGAACTGTGAAGAAAAATTCTGCATCATCTTTTGACTGTAGCCAGTAAGTGGATTGGGCTGAATAGAACCTATAAATGGTTTTGAAAAATAACTCTGAAGAAAAGGATGAACTCCTACTTCATTTCCTTGCTTTGTTGCCTCATGAAGAATGATAAGTGACAAGAGCCAGAATTTAAACAAAAACATCAAGCTAAATTATATCTCTGGAAGTAGTGGTAGGCATCAGGAAATGACAGAGTGGGTGAGAAGTAGTTGTTAATGCTTGCTAGAGTGGAAGATCAGGAATATCCTATATCCAGACTTTAAACTTTTATTCCTTGCTTCCAGAAAAAAAACTAGGTGAACTTCTGCAGCTTTTATAGTGGTAAACTTCCAACATTATTGTTTAAATTGTCCATCTTAAGTTCAGGGATTTGAAGCACCTAAGGCATTCAGGGAATGCAGTGCATTTTATTTGTTAGCCAAATAAATTGCTCAACAATGGTGATTCTGTAGAGAGATGGACCTGTTGGTCTGTTGGTGCATATATGTCACTACTTATCACAAAATTAATGGTGTGAAGCCCAGTTCATTACATCCATTGACCAGTATCTTGGTATGGCCCCTGTTCCTGAAAGCTGGCTGTGTCTCTAGAAGTGGAAATGTAAGAAATTAGGGAGAGCAATGAGGAGCTAGTGCCTTGGTGACAGCATGCATGAATACAACATGCAAGGCAGTGCCAGTGTGGGTTTCTTCTAGCCTTCTAGCCTTCTGTGAGGGTAGGAGTGATTCTTGCTGGACACAGAAGGAAGCGGGGAGGCAAGGTTAAGAGGGATGGTGTTGGTTTAGAGACTCCAGGTTGTCTGTTTAACTTAGTCTCCATTTAGCACCTGAGTTTTGACAGTACCTGCCATCTTAGGTTTCAGATGTAGTCATCTACTTTAAAAACAGGTACAAGTGGATGCTGTGGCTGCTCAGTCTGCTCAGCTCCTGCAGCTGCACACATTAAGATGTCAGTAACCAAAGCCTGAAACACACAGGCATAACTGGGGACTTAGGATTTTTTGCTTTATGAATTTAATTCAATTTTTTTTTTTTTATCACAAGAGCCATTACTGCAGCTTCCAGCAACATTTTTACTCTCTTTCAAAATAATTGTGCCTTAAATCATTACAAGTGTTTCCAAATCAGTAGCCTTGCACAAGTGCCTCCTTTTGGCAGTATGTTCTAATATGGACTGGAATCTTAATGGCAGCCTGAAAACATACTGGTATTGATGTGTCACATATTGTCTAGATTTTCTGTATTGGCAGATTTCCAGTATGAATAGGAGCTTTTATTTGCTTTGATTTTGTTTTTTAAATTAATGTCATGTCTGACAGTCAAGAGGGGAGCAAATCTCTGCTGTATTTCTAGTTTACTGAGCAGGTGTCTAATGCACCCAGTACAATGGGCATGGAAAAAAATTTGTCTCCTTTGTATATCACATGCTTTGATGTGTTTGTGTGCATGCACTGTGTCTGTGTGTGTATTTGTAAATGCACATACCTCTTTACTGATATCTCACACTTCACAAAATTGTAGAGATATTTACTTTGTTTTCAAAACCCTCCATGGAATTTCTGTAGCCTGCCTCATTGACCTCATCTCTCCCCGTCTGTTTGACTCCGTGGCTGTGTGCACTGACTCTACACTTGGGTGAGAAATCCTTCTCTCTAGCTCTCACCATCTGTTCCAGCTTTGTGCATCTGTCAGGCCCCCATTCCCTACTCCTTTCAAAGCTAGATTCCAAACATACATATATTCTGTGCCTCACCTGTGCACATTTAATATTCTCTTTCTATTTGCATTCTCTTAAGCTTGTGAACAGTCCTCCTGCATCTATACTGAGTTTAATTGACCAAGAAGAAATATTTTCTTTGAGGGACATTAAACTGTTACAATAACTGCAATGTGTGGTTGGGATAGATCTCATTTACTTAATTTTGAAGTGTATAGAAATCTCTCTTGTGGGACTGTTTTATAAGAGAACTGCTTTTTAAAGGTAGAGTGAAGCTAAAAATATGAACGGTTGCAGATGACTGTTTCATTCCTGGGATTTTTCTAATAATTTTCATAGAACTCATTCCAGTGAGTGTGGGAACACTCATCTGCATCAGTATTCTTGTTTAATATCATTAATAATCTCCTTGAACAGTTGATGATAAACTTTCAGTCCATTGTGAGACAGAATATTTTTCAGCACCACAAAGGTAGTATGTTTAACATGGAAGATATTTTGCAGTTACCATATGGTGTACAGGCATTACATTCAAAGTTTTTAATATAATTGAAAGTTCTACTTTGCTCAGAGTGTTTTTGTTTCTTGCAGTGTTTGCAGCACAAGGCTTTTCACTCTGATAAGCCACTGCCACCAATAGAGCAGCACCTTCTAGAAATGCTGGATATGCCTTGTGTGGTAAGAGAAAGGTGTCAGGGTCCTCTGGAAAGAGTAAAAGCACTTTTCCCCCTAAAGGAAGTTGGCAAGAAAAAAGAAGAGAAGACTGCACAAGACATCTTCAAAGACAAGTACGTTAGAGATGTATTATGGATTTTTTTGAAACTTTTTTTTTACACTTCAGGTTGTTTTTGCTGGATGAAGCAGGCTCAGAATCTTTTGAACAGAAAATCAATGAGTTACACACTGGAAAAAATGCTGATGGATAGAGAATATTGTGGTGCCACAGAATGTCTGGAGTGTTTTGTGAACGGTGGTGGTCATACTGTTGCAGTGTAAGATTCACTAGGAACCAGTAAGTTCCTCATGTCTGGGGAGCCTGTACCTACTCATGCAAGCTCCTCATGTCTGTATTTGCTGTCACAGAATCACAAAATCCATCAGATTGGAATGGACCACTGGGGGCTTCTTGGTCAACAAGAAGCTCAAAGACCACCTGTAAGATCTCAGGAGGGATTCATACAGTCTGGCCTTGAAAACCTTCAGGGTTTGTGCATCCTTTCTGGGCAACCTGTTGCATTGCTTCTTGTCTCCTGGTCAGACAGTTTGTCCCAGAGGTGGTTATAAAATAGTTCAAATAACACTAACAGGGGGTCTAATTTAGTTTAGAAGAAATGCCATGTTGCTTTAAATTAGCCATAAAGTTGAGCCTTCCTTCTCAGCATGCTTGATTTAGGTAATTGTCTAGCTTTCATTTTGAATATCAAAAGAAAAGCAGTTTCATTATTATCTGCTGTGCAATTAATGTGGTTGTCTCCAAAAAAATCAAGCTGGTATAGACTCTTCCTGGAACAGCTATTGTTTGAACAGTTTTAAGTCAGGGTGTTTTTGTTGTTAAAGAATATACTGTGTTTAGTTTATTTGTGATGCAGATAGGAAGAATAAATGCTAAATTGATACTGCAGTTGTACTGTCACCCCAGCCAAATCAATTTGCATAAACAAAATCTGCTTCAGAGAAATTAATTTATTGAAATCTACAATATAACTAGTGGGTCACTGAGATGTTGGAGTGTTCTCAGTTGGCTCCTTCTCCCTTCATTTTGTCATTTTTGGTTCAGTCCTTTCAGCACTAGGAATGATGTCTTTGAGGTGTTTTGAGCTCTTGCTCAGCTCAGTCCTTTCCTCTGGGTTGGGTAGAGCCTCCTCAGCATCTTGTCTTTGGGAAGACATGGCACAGGACTCCTCACTTTGCTGCTTGAGACTAATGACCACATTCCTCTCTGCAGATTGGAAAATACCTGGCTTTTTTGTTGTTGTTGCTGATTTCAGTGTGTTCCTGTTGCCTTGGTGTGTCTGTGAATTCACACTGGTGAAATTCTCTTTTCCTTACTCCATGCCCCAGTTTCTCTGGTTTTATGTACATGTGTACATTTATATGTATATCTTAAAAACTGGTAGAGCCATTTTAGAAATAAAAGGCAAAAAATTGGGCTCAAACAAGCTAGAGAGAGAATTTAAACAAAAAGCAGTGTCCCATTACTGTTAGTTGCTTTAAAATATATCTTCCCAAAAGCATCTGACAAGCAAGAAGAAAATTTATTTTGTTTAAAAACTGGTTTCCTTTAGAGGGGTGATAAAAGAAGGTGTAAAAGAAATTTAGATAGAAATTGATGTTGGGCATTAAAATGATTTAAAAAAAAAAAGCTGTAAAGGAAGTGAAAGGATACAGACTCAACTATGCAAAGAAGAATGAAGGATAGTTAAGATTTTTTTTTAAATTGCAGAAAAATAGTGTTGCTGTAGTAATGAATGGGACTGGTAGTATTTTATCATTGCTACAACAGCAGTCTTAACTGTATGTTTTTGTTCTGTGTTTGGGTAAAAGCTGAGATTTAGTCACTAGATAAAGAAAAGTGCATCACTCTGCAACAATGATGAAGGAAAATATTAAATAACAGAGGCACTTGCACAGGTTGCCCAGAGAGGTCTGGGTGTCCCTTCCTGGCAGTGTTCAAGGCCAGGCTGGATGGGCCTTTGGGCAGCCTGGTTCAGTGGGAGGTGTCCCTGCCCATGGCAGGGGTGTAGGAAGTGGGTGATCTTTAAGGTTCCTTCCAACACAAACCATTCTGTGGTTCTAAATGCTATGGTTCTATGAGATGCAGCTTATTAATACTAAGATGTAGTTTGCACTTAAGTATTTGGAAAAAAAGTTGTTTAAAAGATGTCTTAACCATTATTTTTGTTTTCTAAAACTGATTTGTATCTTCTGTCATCATATTTACCACATTCTTCTCTTTTAATTAAGGTCTAATAGGACTAAAGCAGCATAATTGTAGGCATGATATCTTAATAGAGATTTCAGTATTCATTTGTGTCACTTTTGCTTAAGATCTGTGTAGTTTTAAAAAAAAAATCCAGTAATATAGAAAACATTTTACTTCTTCCTTCTTAGGTTGGCTGTGGAGAGGCTGTTATCTCATCCAGCTTTGTAGGATGTGAAAGGCTTCTATATTAATGTAGAAGTGGGTGTTTTAAATTAATCTTGTATTTTATTAATTTTTCTCAAATAGTAATTGCACGTTTTGCAGTTTAAAAATACTGCTAATCAGTGCATATTCTAAATGTCAGCTCCTTGGCTGGTATAAATGGCTATGGATTCATTAGTTTCTGCTGTGCTGCACTGATTAATGACAACTGTAGATTTGGTCCTAGGCTGTTAAATGCAGCATCATCATTTATTTTCTCTTTCCTCCAATCCCAAAGCATTTTGAATCAGTAAAAATAATGCAGGAAGAAAAAGAAGAAAACTGCTTGCCATATACTTCTGGAGGAAAATATTCTAAAAGAGAATTTTTGTTGTTCTTTACACCTTTCATCAAACCATGTTAATACACAAGATTTTTGGTTCCAGTGGAGCTTCTAAACTCTCTGATGTTGCTAAGTGTCAGTTTCCCCCTTTACAGTGAGACACACTGGTTGTTCAAAACAATCAAGCAACTTGTTCAAGGTTAGTCAGAAAGTCAGCAGAGTTGAGAATGAAGCAGAGGTATCCTATCCTTGTCCTTAGGCATAGCTAAAATCATCATTTCTCCTAGAGTGATAAGTAAGGTTATGCTGAATGACAGGAGTTGCTGAGGAGAAGGGATTTCATTTTGGTAGTGACAAAATTAAGTAAAGGAAAGAGAAGATTGCTGAAACAAAGTGAGATAGACAATGATTGTAAAGTCAGGAAGGGAGTGTGCTATAGAAAGCAAAAAGGAAGACTCCACAAGTTCTTTCTAATAGTTGATTGCTTCTGTAACGTGCAATGCAGTTTTTGCAATCAGTTCTAATCTTGCAGAATGAAAAGTGGCTCCTAGTCCCGGATCTCTGACATTGTCCCTACATCATCAAGCAGTTTCTTTTCACAGTAGTAGAATTTTTCAGAAAAACTTGGTACTTTGTTTTGGGATTCCTTGAACACAAATCCTGTCCTTTGGGTTGCTGAGTAGCTTTCAGTCATTCTTAAATGGAAATCAATTTGTCTGTGTCAGTAGCCTGACAGCATCTGATTTTCTTCCCCTTTTGTGATTATCTGGATTTTACTCTGTTGCTGAGATGTGCTCTAAGTGTAGCATGTTACATGTTAGAATTAAGTACACCTTGCTCTATGTTACCTGTAAGGACAAAGCAAGAAAGTAGCCCAAAATCACAATTAGCTTTTAAAAAGTAAAAATAGTCTTTTGGAAACATTTGGAGATGTAGCTTAAAATGTCCTAAGAGAGTTCTGATCTGCTTAGCTGGCGTTTGTCCAGCAGGTTTTAACAAATACAAGGTGGAAGTTTACAGAGGTCTCATGTGCTGACGGAGAATAGTGGTCATTAGACTCAAAAGCCACGGTGTAAACAGGTTTGTATTAGCTATAAATTCCAAGACAGGCTCTAGCAGGTAGTGATTGAAAAGTAAATTAATGTCTTACTAAAATGGTACATTTTCACTGACATTTCATGTTTAGAAAAAAACTCTAGTGAAAATACCAAATGTCATGTTATATACTGTAAATTATCAAGGCTAACTCAACACAGAGGTTCCAAATAAAGTGCTTGGAGATATTCTGTATTTAGAAAGATGAAGAAGATCTATATAAGGAAATTCACACCTGATATGAGCAGTAATAATCTCATACCTTCAACAAGTGATGCCTTTGCTGTATGTGAGGATGAAGTTTGATCTGTTTATACTGTCTGGTTTGTGCAGCCCAAGGGAAAAATAGGGCATGGTTAAGTGTTGATTTTGGAACAGTTATGTAATGAAGTTTAGTTCAGTGTAGATTTCATTAATTTATTAACTCCTTAGTTAGTAGGCAGGACAATCATCTTCCAGTGTTTATATTCATTTTTGTCCTTCTCATTTGCAGCGAAGATGAACCCAGCCTTAAAAAACCAAAAATTGAAGATGAGGAAGAGAGCTTTAGCCTTATGAAACTTGCTGAAGGCAATATCACCTCTGTAAGCATATTTTTACAAATCTGATTATCAAAGGGGAAGATTAATTCTCTAAGGCTATTGTAGTGAATATACAGAATTCCTCATAAAAGGAGAGTTTCTAGCTGAAACATGACTGAAATACTGTCTACTTGTACATTTGAGACTCTGCTAGAAGATTGTGAAGACAACTTTCTCTGCCCTTAGGCATGTGTTAACACAAGTTTCCATCAGTCGTGGATATTTTAGGACAAAATCTCTCTCCTGGTGTTTAGAACTCTAAAAGGAAAGCCTGAGGATCTGAAGAAAACAGAATTGGAGCTCAGTGGTTGAATTGTGTTCTTGCTGTCTTTCATATCTTCTGCAACATAGAAGTTGCCTCTGTGTATTTAATCAAAAGTATTGCTGTGATTTTAGACATTGTTCTTTGCATTAATTGGGGGTCTAAATCAGAAATTTGGCTTCATCTTGCCACTAGATCTAACTTACAATTTTGTGGCTAGATGAAACCTGTATCGTAACTGTGCACCTTCCTTTATTTGATGTTTTCGTATTATAAAAAATAATTAATATTCAGCTAACTTCTCTTGTTTTCAAATGTGCTGTTCTTTAAGGTTAATTTTGAAAAAAAGCATTATTGATACTTATAAAAATATTTGAAGTCTAAAAAGATTTTAGTGTTCTGCACTTCTAATATAATTTTCTGATATTTCCTGAAACGTGGCATTGCTAGATCTTAGAGAAATACAGTGAGACCAAGCAAACTTATTGCAAAGTCCATGAATTATTTTAACAGCAAAGCATAAAAAAAAAACTTATAAGATCTAACTTATAATTTTGTGGCTAGATGAAACCTGTATCGTAACTGTGCACCTTCCTTTATTTGATGTTTTCGTATTATAAAAAATAATTAATATTCAGCTAACTTCTCTTGTTTTCAAATGTGCTGTTCTTTAAGGTTAATTTTGAAAAAAAGCATTATTGATACTTATAAAAATATTTGAAGTCTAAAAAGATTTTAGTGTTCTGCACTTCTAATATAATTTTCTGATATTTCCTGAAACGTGGCATTGCTAAATCTTAGAGAAATACAGTGAGACCAAGCAAACTTATTGCAAAGTCCATGAATTATTTTAACAGCAAAGCATAAAAAAAAAATTAGGAGAATTATGATTGCTGATGGGAAATTTTAAGCAATGTAGGGTTGTTGGTTTTGTTTCCCCTCAAGTTAATGCATCCGTTTTTCAGTGTTTATTTATATTTGACCTGGTTTTAGTTCTTTTGGAAGGTTTCTGCATTTGCATGCCCATTTGGAGCTTTGGCTTTAAGATGCCAGACTCTGCTGGAAAGCCTAGATGATTCAATTGCAAGCTTTTAATTTTTAGATCCTATTAGAGTGGCAAAGCACTGATTCTGTACCTATGTTCCTGGGAGCTCACACTCCTCACTAAGCATCTGGTGAGATTAGGGGGGTCTAAGAGATCTGTGCTACAGAAGATCTCAAAGCTGAACTAGCAGATAACCTGAATTATTGTGCTTGTGTCCCTCCCAGTACCAGAGAAGTAGCCAACTTGTAACAGTGCAGCAGAGCGAGTTCATCTTGCTCATGTCATAACCTACCTTTGCCAGGAGTACTGTGCGTTAGCACACTTTATAAGACTTGCATTTTTGATTCTAAATGAAGAAAAGTACACAGTTTCTGTTTTCATATTGAAATAAAAAGAAGTTTAAAGATTCTTGTTATCTGACAAGAAGAAAAAGGTGGGTATTGGAAGACAATTGAATTGGTTTTGTACTTTTTGTAGGTAGGCAGTGTTAACCCAGCAGAAGATTTCCGAATTCTGGTGAGGAAGAAAAATGCTGACTTCAAAGATGGTAAATGACTTTTGTCTGTCTTAATTATATCAGTAGCACGTTCAGAGTTCAGTAAATGCAATTCATTTGTCTAAACATAACTTTTTAGTGCAATGTGAGTTGCTCTGGAATTTACAGGTTAACTTGTAGCGCCACTTAGCCAAGGAAGGTGTCATTTGTAATTCCCATGTTAATACTTGCCTTCCCCAATTAAAAGTCTCAGGTAGCTGTGTTTGGGTTAGAAGGCACTAGACAGCTACACTGAGGACCTGAGCAACCCCTCAGGTGTTTCTAACAGAAGACCCCTTGGTCTGCCTCATTCAGAGTGAACCTCAGCTTCTCATCCCGAGATCTTTGTGGCCTGAAGTAGAGAGCTGTTGGGTGTGCAGAGTGTGAGAAACTTGTCTCATGTTGCATGAACAAAAAAGAGACTCTCATGCCTAGGACTTAAATCTTGACATGCAAAGGTCATTTCTTACTGCTTGTGAGTGAAAGAAAGCACAGATGAATTCAGAGTGGAATAAGCAGGTAGTATTTGTAATCTGAAAGTTGAGAGAAGGCTCTGTGTGCACTGTCTCTCCTCAGAGATGAAAAAGAGCTCAAGGCACAGGTCAAGCACTGTCTTGCATGGCCTAAGTCTGAAAATGCAATGAAATTATCATTGGTTTGTATGGTATTTCCCTCCTGGAGTAGCTGTGCAGAGATACATGTAATCCAAAGGTGTCTTAAAAAGAATGCATAAGATGGACGGGGCCCTTTATCTCCTAAAGGGTGATTTGAAGGTTGTTGCAGGGTAAACGTGATCTGCCAAATAGCCACTAATGTCACATTCCTTTTCAAAGAAAGATTTGCCAGAGGTGCTTAAGTGAGGTACTGGGTATTTCAACAAGACCTTTGGTCCTTTTGGATGTAGTTTCAGGAGTGTGTTTAGCAGTATACAGAGTTGTGATATGCCTGTTAAAGCCTACTTAGCTATTTTTCTCCAGAATTTCCAGACCTCTAAGCCAGATAGCTATCTTTTTTACATGGATTTTTCATTAGACCCATAAGAAATTATTTATTGAAAAAATATTTTGAGTTGTGTTCTTAAATCTCAGCTATATTAAGATGCAGTAAAAAAATTGTACGATTGTACAATACGTTAGAATACAGAAACTGTGAAACATTTGACTACTTTGTTATGGTGTTAAATTTTACCATGTAGGAAAGCGTTAAGGCAAAAATAAGTATAGTGATTACCCTTGAAGATGGTTTAAATAGAAAAAACGCTTAAATATGTCCACTTGGTAGCTGTGCTGGAGATAACTGCAGTACATGGTTGGAAGGTTCTGAAATTTTGAGCACTTTGCTTTTATTCTTTGTGATCTGCTCTGTAATGATCTGCTCTGTAGTTAAACAGAATGTAGTGCAGTCACCCATTTAAAGGAGAGATAGAAGCCGCTATAAATAAAAACATACTTTGCATATTATCTTTTTCTTCTGGATAATCCTTTTTGTGCTTCAGAGCCTTTTAGATAGTTTAATACATTGAACATTGCAGGCATGTTTTTAATGGCTTGCTGTATTGCACTTTGGTTATATAAATAGTAAATTCTGCCTTAAAACTATTCAGTGGTTCTAAGGGTTTTTTTGGTATAATTTTGTCATTTTATGATGAATTTTTTTCCCTCTGCTAGAACATAAGTAATATAAAATTTCATTGCAGAAAAGGATAATCTGTGGCATTCAAATACTTATTTGTAAAAAGGGTAGCATTTTATGTGTCAGGATGCAGACAGGAGAACTGCTAAGTTGCATTCTGTTTTTCTTTCTCGTATTAAAAAAAATCTACTACAGTCTTCCTAACTGAATAGAGCTTACATTCACCTTTTAAAATAACAGCAGTCCTTTCATTGGGAGGAGAAAGACCTTTCAACTATTTGATTGAAGGTGGGTTGTTTTTTAGTAGATAGAGAAGTTGTAGCAGTTGGAAGAGTTGTACTTAAAATACTGACACTACAGTTGCTTTTTAATTCAGCTGCAGGTTAATGGCACACCCACGCCAAAATTATGAAGTTAGAAGTACCAGAGGATGTCAAGGTGCTTATTTTTCTTTTTCTTCTGAAACAGCTTGTAGGAAGTCCTGATGGTGTATTTATCACTGAAAATAGGTACCAGTATATTTCCTGCAGTGCTCTCACTGGGATGCATTAATCAGGGTTTGTACCTTTCATGGCAGAAGTCTTAAGTGAAAGCTAGTCTGTGTCTGATGCTGTGTGAGAACTTTGCCACTAATGCCTAAATACCTATCTGCAGAAAATCAAAGATTTTCAGATTGGTGAGGGTCTTAGAGATAGGTTTTCTGGACTGGCAGCTCAATTCCTGAAACAAAAATTGACTTTGGTATTACCTGAAAACTGTGTCCTTTATTACAGCAGGGAGCTGCTTAAGGGGTACGTGGTGAGATGTTTGATTGTTTCAGCTTACTGGTTAACGCTGATGCTCATGTAACTGGAGCTGTGTTCCCTTCTAGACATCCTTTCTTATTTGCATTCGTGGCCAGAGAGATGTCATGTTATGCAGGTCTTATTTTGAGCAAGTCACAAGTGTAGAGTCATCACAAAGAGATGTCTCCTGATAACAGCTTCTGACTTTTTTGTCAATGACTGCACATAAAATAGATTAGTTTACCTGAGTAGAATTAATTGTTGCTCCCAAGGGTGTACAATGAGTTTCTTCATTGCTGTGGCTTCAGAAAATGCAGTCAGTGCTTGCCATCTTTGTAATGCCAAGGGAGTAGCCACATACTTCCAGTTCATCCTCCTGTTTGAAGGTTCCCATCCATGATCTGCATCTCTGGAGAGCAGATTCTGTCTGATATGATGTGTTGTGTTGTGTTTTCGTAGGCTTCTGTATGAGAATCAGGGGAGTAGAAAAAGGTATTGACACATGCATAGTATTTTCTTTGATTTGTAAATTTTCTGTGTGAGTTTATAGGCCCCATTTCATTGCATCTTACAGTAGTCCTGTCTGAGAACATGATGTTGAAAAAGCTTTTTTTATTTACTGATTTTCAGTTGGGAGAGAAATCTGCATGTCCAGAGACAAATTGCACTAAGCTCTCATTTCTATATTTAAATTAGTTATTTTTTTTTCCTAGGCATTTCTAGAAAAATATAGCTGAAAGAATCAGTAACTGCATGTGAACAAGGATGAGATTTTATTGCAAGAGTTTCTTTAGAAATAAGTATAGGTAATTACCTTTCTGGACCTAATATAGTTTTTTTTTAAAGCTAATACTTAATTTCATTCTTTGTTGGCATGTTTTTGCAGTTCGTCTGCATTTTTATCTTGCTGGATGTTTTTGTATATTTCAGAGACTATTCATGCTCTACTGCTACACAGGCCAAATGCAATGACTGGTTTGATGAAAATGATTCACTCATTAGAAGGGTTTTTGCAAACCAAATACTTGAGTATATAGAATCACTTTGAAGTTTTCTGTATATCTGCTTCACAGAGAAGATGAAGCCAGGTTTGTCTTTGAAGGGCATAGTGATTGGGTGAGACTCAAAGCTCTGAGTTTCAGCAAACAGAATTTGAATTAGATGTTATGGGGAAAAAGTTAATAAAGATCACAGTGATGGAGCTCACACATTAAAAGGGACCCACAAGAACTTGGAGACTCTCCATCTTTGGAGCTACATGGAACTCAAATCTGTGGAGCATTGAGGCACCTGTTCCATAGTGAACCCTGTTTTTAGCAGGGATTTGGGTCTGATGTGTCCGTCAGACATCCAGCCTCAATCATTCTGATCCATACTCACAGGGCATTTAGAGACACCATTTCAAAACTGAACAGACCCTAGGGTACTGGATTAGTTCAACAGCCAACAGCTCTTGGTTTTAAAATTCTTATTTCTTGGCTTAAACGTGAAGGAGGTCCTTAAAAATCACTACAGTTTTCAGTTCAGAATTTCTTCTTTTCAATTTTAGAAAGATGATACAGAGCAGTATTTTAAAATGAATTATCAGGTGATTTAACTGATTTGTCAGTGAATCACACTTTAAGCACTGCCCATAAATACAAGTCATTACCACCAGCAGCATGAAAATCAGATTAACAATGAGAGTCTTTTGTCTAAAGAAAAAAATTATTTTTTTTTAACATGATTAATTTTTTTAGGGGGGGAAAACCCCAAGGAGTCAAGCTTGGACTGTAATAATAGACAATTTTGGCTCTTATTATTGTGTAATCTGATTGGTATAGTAATCAAGACCAAGAACTGAACTGAACAAACATGAAAGTATAACTGCACTTCTGTACTGTAGCTGTTCAGAGATAACAAGTGAATATAATTGTTCATGGCATATTTCACAAAAAATGACAGCACTAGTGAATGTATTTTGGAGTAGCAAACGTATCTGAATGCCAGAGGGGAAGGGATTAAATTCTGCTAGAACTAAAAGATCTTCTATTCTGGGATATTTTTTTTCCCCTGCAGTTCTCCAACCCTTAATAACTATATTTGTTATCTAACCAGTCAGGTACAGTAGAAAGAGTAAAGAGGAGATTAAAATTTCTTGGGATGTTCTGCAGAATGTGGTGGTTATTAGGAGTACTGGAAATTCCAGTTAATGTAAAATGTAGAGGTCTGTTGTTAGCTCTCTTCCTTAAATGTGTGGAGTGGGGGAAGTTGGGAGGGAAGAAAAAAGTTGCTATTACACAGGAGTGGCCTGAATAGGCTGTCAGTTTGTAACTCAAAGGCCTATTCCTCAAAACGTCAGTGCCTGAGATTTGTCTGGGACACATCAGTTAATGCTTATCACAGCTTAGTTAAAAAGACATCTTTATGCAGAACATGCCTTGCTGCAAAAACAGGGACATCTATTTTTTGCAGCATCCAGACCCAACGATTCAGACTAATGAAAAGGCAGCAGGAAATCAACGAAGTTCTCAGATTAGAAGTGTAAAGGAACAGCAACCACTTCAAGAATTTCCTGTTATAATCCTTATCTACTGTCTTTAATATTACTTTTGTCCCCCTGAAGTAATTTGGTAGTCTAATCAGAACATAGGAGTTTTTGTCTATTTTAGCTTCACCCATCATTGCTCTATCATTTAAGGGAAACCCAATGGACAGAACCAACTTTTTAGCCAAGCTACTTCAGGATGTTAGAATGTGACTTTAAATGCTGTTGCCATGTAACCTGTTTGCTGCCTGTACTATGGACTCTCAGTTCCTGGTAAAACGTTGCAGGTTTCCTTTGGTTCCTTACAACAGATTTCAAAAGGAGATATCTCACAGTCAGTAGCAAGAATGTCTTTCCTTCTGATGGCTGCCAGGGCAATCAAATGGAAAGGGATTTAAAAAAAAATTAAATGCAAAAGAAGTACTAGAGTGTCTGATAATTTCAAACAGTATGCTGGAATCTTTCTGACAGTAAAGAGTTTTATTGCACCCTTATAGTGCCTGGGGTTTTAATTTAACACATCAATGAGATGGCAGTGTTTAAAAAAACCACCACCACCACTGAAAACACCAGCAGGACTTGCTTTTATTAGTGCAATTCATAAGAAATTAGAACTTGTAATGAGAAAATCATTAACCATGAAAAAAATGGACTGACTTAACTTGGGAAGCTTAAGTAGTTAGACTTCAATTTAGTTTGTCAGCTACTGGTGAAATAAATAGAGAGTGAGCTGATTACCTCTGGCACAGTAGGCACTTCAGCACACCTTCTTGTGCTGTAGCTGCTGTTGGGCTGAACCATTGTCTGCCTCCTTCTCTAGAAACTGTCAAAACCTAGTGGGAGAATATCAAACATGCCTTGTTTCACGCTATGCAGAGAGATTGTCCTTCAGATTCAGTTCAATTAGGCATTTTATAGAAAATGATATAACAGCTGGTGCTGTGCATACTCACAAGAGCAGAGAGGAGCCCTGTACTTAAACAATATTTCCTTCTTGGTGTGTTCTCTTCTTGTTTTTTCCACCACTCTGGCAGGTGCTTTTCTTTGTTGATGCTTCCATAGCTGAGATTCTTGAAGTGATGTCTATGCCCATAACATCTGGAGCTGGGAAGGGCTATAGATCAGGGGAAAGGTTCTGCTAATCCACTGGTCTTTAACAGTGCAAGAACCAGGCAGGCAGATGCTGTGACTTGGTCAGAAAGCTTTCCTCAATCTTTTTCCTCCATGGCAACAACACTGTTAATCTCCCTTGACAGATATCCTCTTTTAACAATTCTAAGAATTTCTTCAAACATTTAAGTTGTTTAAACTTAAATCAGCCTTTGGTAAAGGGGTTAGCTGCTGATACATGTTTCAAAAGATCCAGTTGTATTGTTTGTTCTTAATCCAAGTCTTGGCTCTTGTTTTGAGAGAGGCAGGGTGCTATCAACTCCCTATTCATTCTTTTCACAATATTTCTGAGTTTATAGATACTCTTGTATCCTCCTCACACTTGTTTTTTCCCTGACTGATGTGTTTGCCAGAGGGTAAAATTGGACAGTTCCTTGACTGTAAGTAAACATGAAGAGAAAGTAAATTACTAAAATCTAGCAGAAATTAGTTGGGATTTGCAGAGCTCTTAGGTGACGTTTTCTCTTGTCTGTTTGCAGTGGTTTACAGCTACCTACCTTTTAGGAGCTCAACAGTAAGAGTAAAACTTGTTCCCCTTCTTGAGGTAAACAGGTCTCACTGTTTACCTCTGCTTCTTTCTGTCAGGCACTCACAGTTCATAATCTCTATAATTATAAACCTTCTTGCTCTGATGAAAAATTATCGAACTACCTGTACAAGAGACAAGACATACTCTGATGTCAATAACAGCAAGGTCTTTTAACCCCACACATGTTGGTTTGACATTATTACACCTTTCTCATAAATTTAATGCTTTTATTGAAATATACATCAATTGCAAAGGATGTTTAGGGGATACAATTGTGTTGTAGAACATTAACCTCCCTAAGCTTTAGGATTCCAAATTTTTATCAAATAAGTTAGGCCACTGCTTTTTTTTCTTGACTTTCAGGGAAAAGTATGCCTTGGACATGCTTGAGGTTCTTCCTAGTGTATCTGGCTTTTCCAAGACATGCTGAAATTATTGTCACTAGCTTATATAAAAATTATCAACTTGCGTAGCTTGAGGCATTGTGGGTATGATTAACTACTTATATGCCTGTGGAGTAGAAAAAGAGAGATATAAAAGAAAAGTTGAGTTTTTTTCCTTGAAAGTGTGCATTCTTTTATTTATTTATCAGTTTATTTCTCCTTGTCTTCCAGTGAGTCAGCAGTTGATAAACCGCATTGATCAGTTCTTGGAAAATAAAGGTTCCCAGTACTACATGAAAGGTATCGACTGTGTCAGAGTTTTTAGAGAGGAGGCCATGAAGGTATGTTAATGTGAATACTCTTACCTCTTTCAAATTAAAAGCATGATGGCCTATTTGCTTGATAGTTTATTGCTGCAGCAAAAATACTTCAAATATCTTTCAAATTTTAGAAACAGAGTTGCATTTTATGGGGTTTTTTATTGTTACTGGAGTCGGACTGGCCTCTCTGGTATTACTTGCTGTTGTTTGTTTTTGTTTAAACATGAAACAGAAGGCCTATGACCTGATGCTTGTACTAGTTAAAACTGCAATTCTACAATTTTCTTCAACAAAACTAGTTACAAGAAAGTCTTTCTAGCATTCTGAGAGGCACTTTTTGTGGCTCACCTTTCCTTAGAACTCACCGTTTTAATAGAAATAAAACCCAAATTCTGTAGAGACTTTTGTGTTCACCATGTTAAATATCTTCATGAAGAATTAAGCTTGCAGTGCTCTTTAGTAGTTTCAATATTTCTTGCTTACAGTTGCTGTTACATTTTTTTCAGCTGTCCAAGGTGCAGTGCTTTAATGACTTTCTGCAAGCACTGAAATCAAAGTTGGAAGATAAAGCCTTATCTGATTTCTGGGAGGTCATGGTACAAGGTAGGATGGCATTTAAAAAAAACTAGACAATTTCTAGATGCATTGCATTTATCCATTAAGTAAGAAAACTTCATTAGCAGTGGGACACTTAGACTAACCCCACTGCAGCATTTTGATATGCTTCATTCCTGCAGCTGTTTAAAAAAAAACTTTCATGTTGCAGCTTCCTTTCCTTTTCTGCACTACTAGTTTCTTATCAGCATTATTCATAACGCATTACCAAGTCTTGTTGAAATGGTAAATTAATTGTGGAAGAAGAGACAAATTAAATGTTATGGGGTAAGGAAAGAAGACACAATTTCAGCTGAATTTCAGAATAAATGGAAAAAACTCATGCAGTAGAGCTATAAAAAGATTCTTGCAGTTTAAGCTTCCAAAAAGTCATAGATAGCGTTGAAATGTTACTGATCATTTTGTATTTAAGTAACCTGAAGGACAGAATATGTGGTAATATGACAGCTACCTATGATTAAACTGGGAGATACAAGGCAGTGCCATCCTAAAAGACATTCAGAGACTACAGAAGTGATAAATAAAGGAACATTTTCACAAATAGAAAATGTACTAAAAAAAAAAATCTTTTACATCATACTCTTGTTTTTAATTGGAACCAATGCTAAGAAAATCTGTTAAATGCCCAGCTGTATCTCTTAAGGGTGCATGCTATAAAATGCAGTGATGTGATTTTGTGTAGTACCATTCAAAGTGATGAACTCCAGACATGTTGTAATGTCTACTTTGTCCAACTTTGAATTACAGGATGGGAATTTGCTTAGCAATGTGAAAAAAACAGCACAGGACAACACTGACAAGAACATTGTATTCAGTAGTGCTGTAGGGGACCTTTTCTGTATAAATTTGGGAAAAGAAACCAATAAACTTTGAAAGTAGCGAACTTGGGTCTTTCAAAGCCATGAATAATTTTTAGTTAGTATAAATCAGAGTTTTTGACAAACTGAATTACGTTTTTGAGGAAATAATCAACCAAACAAATACAGAGAGAAATTATATTTTCATACAACATAGATTATCTTCCTTGGAGAACACGGTGAAATGAAATCTTGATGCTTAATGCATAATCTGTCTGCTCTCAATAGGCAGTTGAAATTGCCTTTTTACTTGCTGCTAGCAAGAGCAAAAGTTATGTTTTCTCTCATTCTTGCCACATGACCCATCCCCTTTTTTCTACCAAATGTGATGTGCATTGGGTCTTGTCATGAGTAACTGCCATCCCCAAAAGAAGATGGATGTAAGTTAATGAGTTGGTGGTTCAAAAGAAAGGCAGATCTGTTTGACAAATTCCTTTGTTTCATGAAACCCTGCCATGTGGTTCTGTGGGCTCATGAAGGTGATGCTACTCTTACACTGCTGCTGAAATTTTTATCAGTCTCCTTTTCTTTGCTCTCATACCCACATCTGCTTGTTCAGGCACAAGTATTTCTATGGCTAAGTGATGAACTAGACTGAAAAAAATATTGGGGTCAAAATAAATGGAGATTTTATGTTTTGAAGATTTTTTTAGGGGGGTGGGACATCACTACACAGGGTGGTGCTGCTGGCACAACCAAGGAGCAAAGTGGAGCAAGACCAGCACTTTGGTAGTCAGACTAGGTAATCACAGCACAAGCGTCTGAATGCTAGGAGTTAATTTTTTCTGAGGACCTGAGAGCATGCTGTGAATGACTAATAGTGCAGTTTCTAATAGATTTTCAGCATTTCATCTGTGATCTATGATTTCAGTGTCTCATTAGTTTGATTGTCACAATATTAGCAGTTTCCTAAATGGATACTTCCACAAGCTTATGAATATGCTCATTAATTTATTTTTATGTTGTATTTTATATCATAGCTGACTCATTTATGCAAGTCACATTTTCCTTTGAGTGATACTCTTTTTTTTTGCTGGTGATGATGACACATCCAGAAGTTGGAATGTGGAACATTTCTTTCACTTCTAACATTAGGTGAATTTTTAGGAAGCCTTCTAATGATATTTTTATGTAATTTTTTTTTCAGAAAGAATTTCTCTGATCACTAAAGATGAAGCGGAAGGAAGTTTGGTGACAGGTGAAGAGGCTGAGAAGGTATCGTTTTTTTAATGAGCATCTGCTTGTATAGAGCCCTTGCTGTGGAACTGAAGACTTTCTCACGTGGATAAATCTTCAGCTGAAAGATTTAATAAGAAATAAGATCCATATGAAGAAATAAGAATGTTCATTTGCCACGCAATTGAAACTTCTGCATTTCAGAGCAAAAATGCCTTAGCATGTAATACAAGTTGTACTGTAATTGGTCTTTAAAAAGTAGCATGTATTGAAATGATCTGAAAATATCCTCTACAAAGAATAGGAACTTCAGCAACTCAGTGCAGTGCAACAGCAGAGTGCTCTTTACATATGTAAGGTAACAGCAGAGTACTATTTACATACTTGAACTTCACAGAAAGAAATATGTTCTTACTGGTAGCACGAGTTCAAAATTCTGATACTTTTTTTGAAAGGTTTTGTGAACTCCAGCAGTTCAAGTTGTTGAGGCTAGTTTTCATCATACATGCAGTGATACCAATATTTTAACTTTGTGCAGCTCTTGTGGATTGGTGAACATCATAGGTGATGCTGGGGGTATTACTGGTGATCATATTAGATCCTTTTGGAAATGGGAGTTTTGGACTATTTACAGGTATAATTTCTATAGATATGTAGCATTTTAGTAACTACAGAGATGAATGAAGGATGTCCCATTTACAAAGGACTGAATTGTAACAGGCAGAATGGTGCCTTCTCTTTGGAAGGAAGCAGAATTCAGAGCTGCTGTCAAAAATTATATTTGTGTGGAGAGGATAAGATGGATATTTTTGTACCAGGCTGCTAGTTTAGGAAAAAGGTCCTTGTATCACATACCCCCTCTGAAATTAAGACTGTGTCTAAAATCACCATTTTGCACAGAAGTAGCTTTTATAAAAGATGCCACATTGATTTTTGCAGCTTCCAGGCCTTCTGTAAGCAATAGCTGGAAGTGGGTAGAAGTAGGTTCTCTATGATTTAGTTAATGAGTAGAAAAAGGTTGTATTTTAGAAACTGCTTTTTTTCATCTGTAACAATTTACCTCAAGGTGAAGAAGGCACAGAAATTTCATGAAAATGAAAAGCTAACAAACTAGGAGTCCAGAAAGCTGAGCGCACATGCAGGATACAAATGACAGAGTATGATCATTTTTCTAGACATGAAGGACCTACTGGCTATTTATCATTACACATAAAGGTATAGAGCAACTTTTCCCCCAGTGGTGGTTTTAAAGAGTGTCAGTCTTTTTATCTACTTTCAAGTGCTATGAATTTATTTGGAAACTTCCTAAGACAATATTGTTCTTGAGAACTGTACTTTCTAGTCTGAAACTACCACTAATGCTCAAAAAATGTGCTAATGTGAAATAGCCACTGTTCCTTAAGAAAATCTCTGCTAACCACAAAGACCTTGCAGCATACCATTGTCTTCACTGTGAGCTTGTGGTGGCTAAAAAATACTGTGCCTTCATAGGAATGCAGCACAAATAATAGAGTATCAAGGACTGGATTCACACCTGCCAGGCTAAGCTGGAGAAGGCATTTATAGGCTGACTGCAAATTTACATTTCTGTTTACCATCATCCTGCAATCACCATTTATTGCAATACAGGAAACTATTTTGTGACTGAAGGTCATTTTGTGACTGATTGAAGGTCATACAATAGCTATATCTTCCCATTAAACTGGAGAAATATGAGACATTGCATGAAATCAGTTTAGCACCACAGTTCTCTAATATGGCAGTTACCTGAACTTCCAGAGTAATTGGATTGCATCTCTTTGCTAACTAAGCAGTTGGCAATTCCAGATATTGACTGATAAGCATCTCCCCACACACTGTCCAAATCCAAACCCAGAACCGTAATTCCCATTGGCTGTTAAGGGCTCATATGACTTTTTCATTAAGAAACTGCAAGACTGTGTATTCTTGGAGTGAGATCTGCAGGGATAGAATATTTTATCTTGGTATTGTGGGACTGCTATAAAATCTCGTCCTCTCTGGTCCAATTAAACCCTGCCGCAGTTTTCCTGTGTGATACAAAGCCAGCATTTTCCTAGGTCTACAGCAGATTGCAAAAGTGGTTCATTTATTTTCTGTACTGAAGGTGATACCCTTCGCTTAAGGGTTATATTAGATTTTTTCAAATATCTCCCAACAGAGTAAGATGCAAGTTTTCTTCACCTCTGTAGAGGTTATGTGCAAGCCTGTAGGTCATGGGGCTGTCTGTCAGTGTTGTTCTTTGTGACACAAAAGCCCTTTCTCTTATGTGCTGTTTACTAGCTGCTAGTAGTTGCAAGACTGTTTTGTCTGTAAGATTACAGGTTTTATAGGGTTGCTGTCTGCAGGAAAAAGGAAGACTTACCAGGCTGCTTATTAGACAGGTCAGACTTTCCTTTCTCTTTTTGCCTGAGGTAGGTTATGCATGCATATTTTCCTATCACTGAGAAAATTTTTTTTCCCTGTAATAGTGGAGATACTCTTTTTAGAGCATGAGGATGGTAGGTTAAAAGAGCAGGAATGTCAAGTGCTTTTTCTGGTGGCTTTGGGGAAGATAATGGATTTCAGCACAGCTATTATATGTAATTTGCTTTTGCATAAATGTAAAACAGGTTTTCAGAAAAAAAACCCAACTTCAGATATTCAGCATTTGATGGAAACTTCAGGTTTCAATTTACTGCAAATCTTCATTGTACATTTCTCTAGCTTTTAGCTTTCTTTGCATAATTTAGTATGAGAAAGCTGCTTGTAAAAGTTTTGAAAAATGTGCTACTTCCAGAAATACCAATTGACTCTTAATTAAATGTGAAAAAAAGGAAATTGATCTGGCACAAAAAGCCTTTCAGAGCTGACAAATGTCATGAGCTTTTAGTTTCATAGTATGTGCTTTATATTACTACTCGATTAAGAACTCTTCCAACAAAAAAGATAAACAGACATACAGCATCCTGAAATTCTAATTCCTTCTGTCACATTCCCTGCCTTTTCTTTTTCATCAGCTACAGAATCTCTACAATAAGTTAAACTCAGCATGTTAGAACATGAATGTTGTCTGTGCAGTGAGATTTCTGTATTTCTCTTGGATAATGCTGCTTAGCATGTAAGAAAGGTCTGACCTTTGGTCACTGGGACAATGAGGCAGAGGTTGCCCATCCTCTGTCTTTGGTGTTACCCAAACATGATGTATTGGCTTTGCATCCTAGAGGATGAATCAGGTAAGTTAGAGTTCTACCCCATGCTTAAAGCTGTCACTGGGGTTCTAGAGAATGATCAGAATATTTTATTTATTAAAAATAATGCTTAAGCTTTTCACACTACAAATGCATGGTCTCAGAGATTGTTGAGATGTTAATCCCACGGTCTCTTACAACCTCTCTGGCTGATACAATTGAAGTTCCCAGCTGAACAGCAGCTCCCTTTTAGGAGCACAAAAGAGTTATCTAAGCAGGTATTTATAACCTGTTTAATGTGGCTATTTTCTGCTTAGCTGTTCTCTTTCATCATCTGGAGTAATAGTCAAGTTGTTTCTGACTTAAGGATGACAGGACTCCAAGTCTAAAAATGTGGCTTTTCCTCCTTAGCTTCATACCTGTGTTTTCTCGGGGGACAGGGTTGTTTCTGGCTCTGTATACTTGTTCTAGTGCATTTTAATAATAAGAAAAAAAAAATTTATATTAAGGATATTGGTAAAAATGTAGTAACTATGATTTTTAGACAACTGGATGCTTTTTTAATTAAGAGTTAAGTATTGCATTTTTTCCTACCATTTTAGTGTTTTGGGTTTTTTTAGGCTAAGAGAAAATCTGTGAAATAATTTGGAGGTGGTTGTACTCCAGATATTGCCTATGTTTGTTTTCAGTTTTTATAGTATCTGAGCAACTTACCTTTCTCTTCTGTTTATGAATGTCATGCTTTAAGTGAAGGGCATATGGTAAGTTGTATCAGCAGCTACGGCAATGTAATTTTACATAATGAATTTTCCATTTTTGAGACTGGCATTCCAACCATCTTGTATGTTATAGGGGTTTTTTTAAATTCATATCATTGTTCATTTGGTAAATGTTAATTAAATTAAATGGGGAAGCTTATAATTTCAACACAGAACTAGAATGCTGTATGTAGGAAATGTCTCAAAGAAGCCCTTGGTCACTCTCATGTATGTACTCATATCATTGGGGGCATTTTGTTATCTGTCCCTGAGCATTTTGTAGCTACACACAATATTTTTGAAGAACATAAACCTGGTCAAACTGAAATGGATAAAATTTCCATCTAATCCAGAATCCCATCTGACAGTGGATAAAAAGGGATGGTTAGAGAAAAATGCATAGTCCCAGGCTGCAGCTGCTGATGCCTCAAAAACTTCTCATGCCTGAGGTTGTTTCTGTGGGCTTAGTAGACTTCAAATGATTTCTCTTCTATGCATCTTTATCTCCCCCCAAGTCTAGGGAATAGTATTTGCAGCATCCTTGTCACAGGGTGTTCTACAGCCTAACAATGTGTTGTCTCAAGAACTGTATCCTTATGTCTGGTTTTTGACACACTTCACCATAAAATCCTTTAAAAGCAAGTCTTACAAAGTTTTTTGTAGTTTAATATGGTTTTGGATGGTGGAAACCAGAAAACACTTCCTTCCTGGTTTTTAATTTCAGGTGGCTTTGTTTTGATATACAGAAGAGACATTCTGTTAATTTAACATTAAAGAAGGCTCTCAGTTTTGTCAGTATCACATAAATACTTTTGCTCCAAAAGAACAGAAAAATGAAACTCTGCCTCCTACAGATGAAGGTGGTGATGTTGATGATCTGGTGAGTACCATAAAGATGTTGTGTGTAACTAGTACGGTTACTTTAGAATGAAGCTCTAAGTGAAAGGTGCAACAAGGGAGCCAAATGCTTCTTAAAGCAGTAGATATTAGGGTGCATGACTTAGCCAACACTTAAGGAATTGAATCAGAAGAGGCACATGAAATTACTTACTTGCTGTTGTAAAACTTAGCCAGGTGTGTAATTTCATGATGGCAAATACTGTGTGATGTAGTAACACAGGTGTTTACAGGGGTGAAATGTGTCCTCTATTATGCATCAAAAGAGCCAGTGAGCCATTCATTTAACAGTGGATTGGTATAATTTACTATAATAGCATTTTAAAAGGTTTATAGATCTTGAACAGCTAGTTATGTGGGTTAAAGACTAAAAAACATTTTTAAAAAGATGTTTTGATTTTTTGAATTAAACTTCTCTATATAGGCTTGCTGAAATTCAAGGATAGCAGGCTTTTTAATAAATATTTTAGCCATCTTTTACAGGCTGACTCATTACAAATCTGTCTCCAAGGCTCAAGCTGATGGTGTAGATGGTTTTAAAGAAGCTTCGATAACAGACAGATTTCTACATTTGGACTGTACTCTAAAAAATCTAGAAATTGCACAGATGATTGAAGATGAGGTTTGTTTTTGGACCTTATGGAAGATTAGTACTGAATTCTTTGCAATCTATTTATGTTACATGATAAGGATTCCCAAATTTCCTTGGTTTTCTCAGCACTAAACAGATGTAAGAAATAACTTCAACACTGCTTCTTTCAAATCTGTTTCTTCTGTTTGCAGCTGGACATGATGTGACCACTGATACATGGTGACTATAGAAGCAAAGTTTTGGAAGAGATGTCTCTGTGAGATGGGACCAAAAAAGATGCTAATGAGAAGACAGTACATCCATCTTTATTTTCTCAAATGAGAACAGAAATCCCAGGAACGTTTCCAGCTGGTATAAATGGCATCTGACTTTCAAAACTAGAACACAAGATTGAAATTGTCTGAAGTATTTGGGAAGTAATGATACCTTTAAGGCATCTTTTTTTTTTCTTTTTTTTTTCTTTAGAACTGAATTTAGCTTGTCCTTTGTATAGCTTTAAGCTGAACACTACTAAATTTAATGAGAATCTGTTCTGATGCCTGAAATTCTTGTTATATTGCCTGGGAAGGAAAACAGAAATATCACAGCAAGGTTACCAGGTAATACTGAATATTTAGTGGAGGTAACCCTATAGGTTTATTGTTACAGAAGGGGAAAAGTCTGTTATTTTCATGCTTTAAAAAAACCAACCAACCAACTCAAATAAACAAAAAACAAGATAGAGCAAAAAAAGCCCAACAAAGCACCATGAAAACCACCACTTTTGGTGAGGAGGCTTGTGGGAAAAAATTCTAGGCCAGGGACTCAGAAGTTAATAGTTTGAAATACAAACTATTAATACAACAGATTCTAAAGCACATAGCAGAGCCAGGTGTGCTGATTTTGCCACACTGACCCCAGATCTGTAATTACAGTCATCTCTGTACTACAGGTTCTCTATCTGTCAACTCAGCAGCAGCCCAAGGTCTCTGTCCCTTTCTGTTACACATTTTCCTGTTTCATGTGATGGGATTTTTGATTTTTTTTAGACTTCTAACTAGTACCATTACTGTAGATGCTCCTGGTGCTAAAAGGAGAATGAATCAGTTCTGTGTCCATTCCATACACTGCTGAGAGCTGCTAACCCAGAGCAGAATCCCTCAAAGCTGTGCACTGACAGCTGTGATAGGTAAGTGCTAATAGTTAATACTGGTAACCAGGATGGAGTAATGTCTACACAGAGCAATCCAAACTGGTCAAATACTGCTTAGAAAGAGACATTCAAGTCTGGTTACAGAGCTGAAGAGACAGTAAGGACACCTTCACACATGCTTGTCTGTTAGAACCAGATTCATTCCTTTAAAAGCTGTTGTTTCATTATTATAAATGTATAAACAAACTGTGCAAAATGGTATTAAGATCACAAAAAAAGGAAAAATCATGATCTGTAGTTGCAAAATGTTGTGGAATATTTGCACTTTATACTGGCCAACAGCTCCTGTGTGGGAAATAGCAATTGCTTTTTGTCCCTACTTCCTTACACAGCAACCTACTCTCTCCTGTTTTACATCCTGTCCTGACTGAGTTGAAAGCATTTTTCAAATGCAGATGGCAGGGGGCATCTGCAAATGCAGACCTTTGTAGCTTTTGTATCACCAGAAGATATTTTTTTCAACTGTAAATAAGGATTATTTGATCAGTGTTTTAAAGGCCAATATATGGAGTATACTGGCTGGGGGTTTCTTTTACACTTTATTTTTTTTGTTTAATAAAAACATTTTAAAGGTCGGGTTTTGTCTTCAGAGCCATGTTTGTTAAAATCAGGTGACTACTTATGCAGTACCTAAAGGAAACTATCAAAAGCCCCTTTTCTGGGCCTACAATGCAAACATTGAATATCAAAATTCCCTTCACAGAAGCAGAGTATACTTATTCTATTCTTTATGAACTCTAAACTTTGCAACACCCCAGTACAGTAGTTTTTACTATATTGCAGTGATGATGAGAAAATCTTGGGTCAAGACCACACAGAATATAGAATCTGGTGACCGGAATATGGAGTTACTTTGTTTCTTTTGATTTAGTTGACCACATTTCTAGAGTGTATTGCTTCTGTCAAGGAATATACATTTCGTTCATGGAGAATTGCTGCATGGATCTTCTTGCTACCTGTACAGCACAATATGTACAGGTAGGCTCAATGTGGTGATTGAGTTGCTAGTACTGAGAAGAGGAATGAGAATTTATGACTCAAAATAAATAAAAGTGAATTCTTGGAAGGCAAGAAAAGCATCTTTCATTCTGCCCAGGCTTCTGAGTTCAGTCTTCAGAAGCTTCTGATCTTGGTGAGGGTCTGTCACACCAGCAGCCTGATTTTACATTTGTTCTTTAGCAAAGGGCCAGCTTTCATGTTCTCATTCAATGACTGGAAGAGATCTTGCAATTAGTTTAAGCTCACATTTTCAGTTACAACGTCTGACTTACTGTTTAGTGGGCTGACTCAGTGTTTACACTGAGAATTCTCATTTTCAATTGCCACACTGACCAGTCCTCAGAAGCACTGGAGCAGTTAGTTGTTCACTTCAAAAGCAGCTATAAAGGAAACATAAAGTGCATTTGTTTTCCTGCAAGCAGCAGAACATAATGTACTTTATAGGCAGAGAAATTATCAGAGCATCTACAAAAAAGAAGACTGTGAAGACTTCCTTAATTAGAAGCGGGGTGTGGACTAAAAAAAAATATTTTGCAGTGTGGACTTGGTGAGGTGGAGAATATCCAAAAGTATTATACCAGAAAGGGTAAGTAATATGTGAGGGAGCTGGGACCATAGCATGGAACTGAGAGTACTCCACAGAAAAGGACAAAATACTGGGTTTGGGAGTCATAGAGGAAGAGTAAGACACTTCTGGTTACAATATACTGTGAATCTGTAATTATCTAGGCTACATCAATTCTGCACAAAGCATTTTGCTCTGTCACTGGGTAATGAGGTCTGCTACCTATTATGCAGTTCTCAAGTTTGGTCTCATTCCTTTTGTACTCAGAAACCACATTTGTCCTCTTGGACAGTTGTCAATATGCCACTGTAATAAAAAATAACTTCTAGAATGCTACATAGTTGAAGACTTGAGAGTTGTGTGATATTAATCAGGTTGAAATGAATGTCAGGTCAACAGTATGATGTCAACATGTTTGGAGAATTCTGAAAGCAAGGCTTCATCTCTACCCTTAGAATGTGGCACAGAAGTATTACACATGCCGTCAAAACACTTCTAATGTGAAGAGACCTGTTCTGCTGCACTGTGGTCTCTTAGTTGCCAGAGTGAATTTGCATCTTGCTGACTTTCCTGGTATTTGGGTTTTGACAGAATTGTCTGTTTGATGTTGGAGCAGGATCTTTGGAATTAGAAAATGAGGAAGGAGAATCAGTTATCTCAGTTGTGAATTCTAAAGACACAGGCCATTTTTGTAGTCTGCATTTGCACACGATAAAAGGCAAGGGAGGAATTCCCTTGTGATCTCAGTAGGGTTGGAGATAATCTGGAAAGAAGAGTTTTGACTTGGCATGTTGCTAAGCTGGCAAAAACACTGTTAGATGTTACTGCTGTTCTTGTAGGGTGGGTTTGGATTTGTTCAGCCTCACCACTGTCAGTGTGAAATAAGCAGTTAAATTTAGCTGTTGGTTTTTGACAGTGGAAAACTCACTTCCACTACATTTTCGCTCTGCTTCCTTTCCCCTTCCATCTTCATTCTTCTCTTGGTACCATTACAGTAGTGGAGCACAGTGCTGGGAGCACTTGGGAATGTCAGATGTAGGAAACCTCCAAGTTTTCTTGTGTCTCTTTTGAGATGTAGGTTACAAAGATTTTTTAAAAACTCAAAATGTTCCCAGTACTAGCAGGGGACTGGAGGCCCACCCAGGCTTTTGTTTCTTAATTCTTTGAAGAACTACCACATAGAAAAACCAGTTCTTTCAGCAAACCCTCACCACTTAAAGGTGCTGGTAAAGTAAGGCAGCACTGACTCTGCAAGAGGTGACTTGTCTTTCTGGGGGTGGAGTTTGTGTATAGCATTTCTCTGCACTATTTTGAGGGCAGCTCTAGAAGAAGTTCTGTACCAGTTTGGACTCTTCTATTCTTACATGAAAATTTTAGAGGAATAGATTACCACACATTAAAAAAACTAAAGGAAACCAGAACAGGTGAACTTTTCTTTTGTAATACTATTATATTCTGATATGAAGGTCTGAAATAGATACATTTTAAAAGGCAAGGCTGTGATTTTTAGCCTTTCATACCTTTCCCAAAGGATCAAAACCCACATTGAACTCTGCATAAAAAATTGGCATAGAGATACTCTTTACAAGAAAATTACTTGGAAAACATTTGAACAAAGTTTAGCTTGAAGTTTGATCGTATCTTCCCATGCAGCAAGTTCTGGTAAGTGGAAAGATTATGTCCCTCTCTACCTTCCCTCTTCTACTGTGCTGGAATAATGCTTGCTTTTATGAAAATATCTAAACAGGAACTAGAAAACCTCTCAATTTTGTCTTTACAAACCAAGCATAACTTTAGTGCATCTGTGAGATGAGTACCTTAAAATAGACTCTTTGCTCATCTGACTCTGCACATACTGTACTTTAGTGACTTAAGCTGGATAGAAATTAATCTGCTTCTTCCCAATAAACTTTGTGAAGACAGCATGACTAAGACATAGTAAAATTAATTCTGTTCCTTCTGATGCTTCCCCAGTACAAGTCTCAACAGCTGACCATCAAAACACCTGTTTTGCCAGCAACCTAAAATACTTAGAGTACTTTTTACTGTTACCAAATAATGAATTATTCCACAGCACTAAAAAGTACTCAGGTTTGGTCACATATATATTTACTGGTGTATTAATTCTTAGGACCTCTCCCTATGCACCAAGTCAGCTGTATGGACTACTGTGAAAGTTTGGGGACTCTATAATGGAGTTACTAGGTTGACTATGGAAATATATTCACTGTTGCTTTAAATATATCAAACCAAAGGATTGTTTTTCTTCATGGTCTTACTGAGTTCCAACTCTGTCTCATCCTTTCTTCCTATTTTAACATACAATAATAGGCAATAATAACTGTCATTTTCTTTTCCTCCAGAAGGGAGTGAATCTTGCAGCTTTCAAGATATTATCAGAAAACAGAAATACCTCCAATGTAGGGTATAACTAGAAACATTTTCTGTCTGCTGTCTGAGACAATGCATAAGAGGAGCACAAGCCCCTGAGGAGACCAACTGTGGTGCGGGTATTTTTGCCTGAAGCATGTGGATCAGACATAATGCTAGAAAAAGAAAGGTAAAATAGCTGTTAGTACCTGATTGCTGGAGTTTTATATGACTGGAATGTATGAGAATGCCTTCTCCAGCTTGCTAATGCAAGCAGTCAAATGACAAATGTTCTCTCCCCATGGAGTGAGTACATCTGCAGTGTGAACAAATGGCCCCTATGCTGACTTTTCACAAGAGTTACAGGAACTGTATCAGAATGCTTAGGGACCCTTTACTTAGTGAAAAAGGAGGGAGTGGGGTGGAAAGAATTTTTTTTCTTTGGTCCCGAGCAGGCCAGCATTGAAGGTCCTGATCTGAATGGATGAGAGCCTAGCAAGAACATTTTCCTGTGATGGTTTAATACTGTGTGAGTCCTGTGTGAATTTGATCTCCTAGTCCACAGTTGTCCTGAATGTTGAGACGGTGTAATTTCTCTGCTTGCAAAGGATGAAAATGGCTCAGCAAAGGTGAGCTGAGAAATCATATGAACTTTGTCTAGTGATTGTGATGTAGATTCCTCCCTGTTACTCCTTGGGAACTTTCAGTAGTTGCCACCTTTAGGATCTCTACATTTCAGCTTAACACCAAGGTTTAGAAAGCTAAATGCTCTCCAAGAAGAGCATAGCATAAATGATAGTAATCCACCTTTCACAGAACTGTGCTGGGTACTGTACAAATTTGTATGTCATCTGAATCCCACCTTTAACTAACATCTGATCTTCTAGCAGCTCAACTTGCTGATTCACTTCATTTTCTTGGGCAGGCTGGGGGGAATTCATCAGAGATAACATCAGCCAGCAAGTATGTCCTTTTTCTCCCTGAGTAAGAGGGATAAAGATTTTGGGAAGGAAAGCTGGTTTGGTGATGGGGAAATTGCATATGCTATCACTTAAAGTGCCAGGACTATCAGTGTGTTTTGTAGCTATTAAGCCATTGATTAGTAGCAACAGTAACATTATCTTTGGATAATGCACTTACTGCAGATATGCCTTGAAGAGGCAGAGAGAATGAAGGTTTCTGTCTTTAGTACTTTTGCTGGCTAACAAACAAGGAAAACCTGGGAGCACCTGCACTTACAGGGACCATATGCATAACTAAGCTGGGTGGGCTTTCTGCATGTTGTTTGTAAGGGGTCTGTGGCTTTGTCACAAGGGGTGGCTCAGAACTGTGAGAGCTGGTGGTCAGGCTTCTTGGAAGATAAAGGAGGTGCTCCAGAAGAGGTGAGTTCTATAACAGGTGAATCCTCAATGATTCCATCTAAATCAACCTGTAAATTAAACAGTAAGAGAAACAGGCTATGTCCTCCATAGCTGCATTAAAATTTTCTCATTGTTTTTATTTTCTAAGAATATAAGAGAGCTAATATGGTTCACTAGTTGAGGACAGCAACAGTAGGGTTTTATTCCTAGTTCTGTTGAAGGCTCATTAGGGACCATTTATTCACAGTTTCACAGAATATCCTGAGTTCACAGGGACACACAAGGGTGATCAAGTCCAACTTTTAAGTGAGTGGCCCATACAGGCAGTGAACCCACAACCTTGGTGGTGTTAGCACCATGCTCTGACCAAAAATCTCTCTACCTGTTGATTATTCTCCCTCTGTAATTGGGGAAAGTTGTTTACTTATGATATCTCCCAGGGAAGGCAGATGAAAGACTTTTGATAAGACTTTGGTTGGATGAGACTTCATATACAGAAGGTATGTCAGTGCAAAAGTTTTATGACAGAAGGTTTGGGGGGATGGGAATAAATGAAGAAAAAAAAGTGAGTTATTGTGATGTTCCCTGGGCATGAGGAGAGCATGATCATTAGTCTTGAGGAGAAATGGAACAGTGGGAGTTCCATTAAGTGTCCCACAGGCACCAGGAATATATGGGAAGCAGACATTAAACAGACAAAGACTGAGGTATTCCGGAGAAATGGAGTAGCAGTTATTCCACTTAATGACTTTGAAAGGCAAGGAGAGGAAACAGATGAGGTTTCAAAGCTGATTATTGGAAAGAACAGCCTTTCTATATCTCTTTTCACATTCCAGAAAGAATGATCTGTTTTACATAATGAGCATTTACTTACGGTTCTCCCAGATACACACACACTGACCTATTTAAAAATGCAAATGGTCATGAAGTTCCCTTCGGGCAGCAGTGACAAAATCAATGTAGAAGGAATAGGGTTAGTCCAGCAAGACAAGATGTAATTGTGTTGTAGTTTGTCTGCAAGAGATTTCTCTGCAGTCCTCAGGAAATAGGAGCAATATAGGCTTTAGCATTCAAATTACTCACAGCTCAAAGTTTACACATGAGATTGTGTATAATCTCTGTTAACCTAAAGCTGATGATGATTCAGAAGTAAGAATTGTGATGAGACAGAGGACATGTGAAAAGGAACAAACATGATGAGAGAAAAACATGCAAGAATGACCTTTTGCTATCCACAGGTCACTGTAACTTAAAATACAAGAATGACACATACCCAAGGGGGCTGCTGGAAATCACAGGAACCACATTATGGATATATGTTACAGATTGAATGTGTGCTGGAAGGCAGGACCAGCTTCACCTCCTAGACAGCTGTGTAGTCCTCAAGGGAAGATTATTTTGCAGAATCTACTTCTTCACAGAAGAGATGTGGGCAGTTTCAGAGATTTATTTTGGAGTAAAGAGAATTGAAACACCAAGTCACAACTGCATAGAGAAAACGTATGTTAGGTATCCAAAGCAAAATAATATCCTCCTCTGAAGTTTAATTGCTGGAGTTTTTGTGCAGGAACTTCCTTGTGATGGAATCTGGTCTTTAAGTTGCTAGTATCTGATCTTGAAAAATTGCTCTAGGTCAGGCTGCAAATGGTTTGTGGCTGGTACAAAAACTCATCCTATGGGACGAGCGAAACTGAAGAAAATATGGTTCTATCATTCACTTAGTAGCTGCAGAATGGCAGGAATTGTTGGGATGTAATTCTATTAGGCTTTAAGTCATAGAATAGTTTGGGTTGGAAGGTGTGATAGGCACATTGTTTGTGGTAACTGGGAGTGGGGCTGTGGCCCAGCCTCATCCCCAGTGGGCACAGCTGTGAGCAGCAGCTGAGCAGCACTGACAGCAATGAGCCATGGGGTGCCCAGGGGCACTGACCAACCACCAAAGGGAACAGAGGGGACACAGGGGCAGTGCATCAACATGAGGGGGATAAAAGGACGGGCTAAAGACCAAGAAGGGCAGATGCTTGATGCTTCTGAAGTGCTGTGGTGTTACTCTGTAGGAGTTGAAGCCTTCTGATATTGTATGGTGACACTCTGTACATCGTGGCCCTCTCAACTGTGGCATGTGCTGTGACAGGAAGGGGCCTTGAGAAGTCATCTAGCCCAGCCCCTCTTCAATGTTTCTTTAAAGAAACAGTCAACTCCACTTTCCAATTCTTAGAAGAGCAACTGCATCTGAAGGTAAGATACCCTTGGCAAAGTCTTTGTTGTACAAAGATTTCCTAAAGTCTCTGAGGATTTTCTGTGTACTTTCAGAGACAGCACAAAACCAGCCAATGGGACAGAAGGTGATGTCTTCATTGCATCACAGTTTTCCTCTGGGTAGCTTTGACTGCACAGATGATACTGAGGCAAAATCCCCAGGTACACCTAGAACTGGCAGCCTGGTTGATCAGGTTCTAAATGCTCTGGTGGCAGGGTGCAGGGAAGCTTGCACAAGTGCTGTGAATGCTCTTCCTCTAGACCCTTTTGGGGATTTGTTTGGTACCCAACAAGCCAGGCATGTCTGTGGAGCATGAATTTTTCCCTTCATGATTTAAAGGCATCAAGACAACTGAGAGAGGGAGAAGGAAAAGGCAAGTCAAAAAGCATTTACATTTTGAAGTCAGATATTAGCTGAAGAAAAAGTTCTGCTAAATTGCAGCTCCAAGCCATATGATTCCCTCTCCAGCCTGTTTTGCAGCTGTGCTTCATTCCCAGCCATTTTCCTTCAGGTAAAATCAGCAATGTGTGCTGCACTTCCAGGTTTGGGAGGCAAAACCATTAATTGTAGGAAATTGCCTTCTGATTCTGACTCTTGGGGACTGGAATGAGACCCCTCAAATCCTTCTGTTGTGATGGCTTTTCAAAAGTCACCTCTTTGGAAGGGTACCAGTGAGGCTCCAAGGTACCATTCTTTGGGGACATAACTATTTTTCCAATGCTGTATGGTAGACCTCTTGCCAATTTGTTGTGCTAGGCTGCTCCATTATAGCTTTTCATCTTGCTGTACAGCTAATCTCTGCTCTCTGAGCAGTGTCAACCTGGTGACCTATAATTATCTCTCCCTAAGTTTTCTTGGGATCACTAGTTCCTGAAAATCATCTTGGATGATAATGTGAGAAAACCTCACATTATGGTGCTGCTATATGAGCAGTTATGGTATCAAGCATATGTATTTAATTCATGTCCAGAGCCTTCTGTGAGTAATGCACCAAGGATTCAGGTTTCCCTGCTGCTGAATTTCTAGCATATACAGGTGGTAAGGGTTTTTTTTTCAGTGAGAATCTGCTAAAAAGATTTCAGGGCTTTGTGTGTTTATTAATAACCTAGTAGCACAGAGAGTGCTGTAACAGCTTACTTTCATCCTGAGGTTTTCAAAAGAAAAGGTATTGCTCCTGTTTTTCAGCTGAGTGGTTTAAATATTGAGAGGCAATATGCACACAAATAGGTCAGTTTTGGTAGAAATGCAGATGTAGGCAGGACAAGATTGTTCCTGTGGAGGATTTTGAAGATGCCCATTTTGGGCTGGGGCACAGTCAGTGGCAAAGGCTGTGCTCTGCCTGCATATTCTGTGTGCATGCTACAGTGTGCCAAGGCTGCATTGATTTCCTTGCAAAATTAACGAAGAAACTGTGTTTTACCCACAGGCCTCAAGGGTAGGTGTCCTCAAATGATGTCTGCAAAAATGGGTTAGATCTGAAAAAAATCCAGTGGAAGCAGGCTGGTTCTGCTGTTCCCTTACCCCCTTATTGTCTGCTCTACTCAAGAGGCTAAAGCATCTTCTAGCAATAACAGAGTTTCAAATTTAAGTCCTTCCTCTACCTGATTCCTCTTGGCTGTTAATCTCTAGACTGTGTCTGTGTCACTGAAGATGTGCTCTTGTATAAGTGTGTATTCACAGGGTGACCAGCTTGAAGCTGCATCTAGGAGGTGACTGTGAAGTACCAACCTAGAGCTGCATTTTCTGGGACCTCTCAGCCTCCCTTGCAGGCCTCATCCCCTCTGGGCCACCAGCTGCTTAGAAAAGTGGCCCTTTGCTCTGAGGACAGTGTCTGTTTGACCACACTTTAGACAAACAAACCCTGTCTTTTGCACTTCTGGAGGAATATGTAGTAGGGAGGTGGAGGGAAGTGGACTAAATAAAACAGGACAGAGCTAGGCTCTGCTCTGGGTTCTGTCACAGATACTCTGCTCCTTACATTCACTGTACTCCTCATTTCCTCCCTGTACTTGACTGTAGAGTGGCCATTTATCTGTGCAGTGGATAGATCCTCCATCTGAACCATGGTGCAAGTGCTGTGTTTGCTTAGTGACAGCTCCTCTTCTAGCTGCTCTTTGGAGCTGAGCTCTGCTCCCTGTGTTACAGTCATTTAGCTTGCAATTTTGACCACACAGTTTGTATGACAAAGGAATGATTTTTATAGCTCAAATAAGATCAGGCATAGATGATCTTTTAATGAAGAGATCCTTGTGCCTGATTGTATTAACATCACAGGGAGACAAATGAACCTGAGCTGCAAGGAGCCCCCCTGCAGCTATAATTAGGTTAATAAAGAGGTTCATATTGATCTGTCCATCGGCGTGAGGAAGGAAAGAGCATCACCAACATGTGCTTTCAAGACAAAAGCTGGCATGGGCTGCAGAGATGTCAACATAAAATTGTGACCCTAAAACAAAAGTTTCAATCTGTTTGTATGATACTGCTCCACCTACTCTGCAAAAGAGATGGCCTGGGGCAGAGTCTGTGCCTCTGGAGCTTTTGGGGTCACTGTTGCCTGGGAGGAGCTGTGTTTTGTGTAGTGTGACTAAGAGAGCAGCTGTGCTTGGTTGATCTAGCAATGAGCAAGGTGGTGGTCTGGTATCCTAAGAAAACCCATTGTAGGATTTTCCTTCTTTGTTGGCACCAAGTTGTCTTGTGCACTACTCAGTGCCCAGTAGTCCCTGAGCACTGATCAGCAACTTCTGGCCAATTCCCCCAGTTTATGTACATGAGGTTCTGTGGTATGGAATATCCCTTCTGTCACACTGGGTCAGCTCTTCTGGCCATGCTTTCTCCTGGCTTCTTGTGCACCTGCTCACTGGCAGAAACTAAAAAGTCCTTGATTTAGGGTAAGTGCTACTTAGCAACAACTAAGACATCAGTGAGCTATAAACATTGTTCTTACAGTAAATCCAAAGCACAGCCATGTACCAGCTACTAAGAAGAAAGTTAACTCTCTCCCAGCCAAAAGCAGGACACTGCTGTAGCCCAGTATGTAGGTGTTTGCTGTCTCATGCACCTGCCTGAGATCCTCACCCCAAAGGGAACATAATCCCTTTCAACCAGTCCTTCACTCCCTTGATTGCTTTTTTAAATGTCTAAAAAAACATTTTCCAAACTATCAAAGGAATCTAATAATCTGTTCATGCTTAAATAGGTATAAGCTTGCAAGAGGTCTCCAGACACAATTGCTTCAGTGCAAGGGGTTGTTCCTGCACCCTTTGCTGCCTGCTGCAGTGTGGCTGATGGAGGACACAGAGAAGGAATGTGTCATTGCAGTTGGTGTTGCCCTCTGCTTGGCAAAGTAAAGCATATAAAAGTATTTCAAAGATCTTATCCTAACAAACATATGTTCTGGTGGCTAATCGGTGATACTTGTGATTAGACATATGGGATTTACTTGTAATTTTGCTGAGTTCTACCCCCGGGGAGGTGGTTTAGGTCAATTCTCTGAGCAGAGTTTTCAACAGGACTTTAACACCAGTTTTCAATGCTGCTCATCACATACACATCTTTCAGTGCTGGTACACCCTTTGCCTTGCTCAGTTTTTGTGCTCAGTTTTTGTGCACCTTTGTTTGAGAGCAACTCACTGGGCAGTTCTTGAGCCCTTTGGTAGATTCAACATATCTTTTACAGCTTCTTGGACAGTCATCCTTCCCCTTTCTGTGCCTCAGAAGGAATATCTGGCTCAGAGACCACCTGTGAAGGAACTATGAAAATGCAGTGTTAAGTACATGAGATGGAAAGGGATGAGAAAAATGTAATAATTTTGTTAGAGAAGAAGACATTAAAAGCTGTATTATATACATGAGTGAGGGGGGAATCAGGTCAATTTAGAGGTGAGCTTGAATCAAAAATTATTATCTCTAGTTCCCTAAATGGTGTTTTTGTGTCTTGAACTGAGTTCTTATCAGCTGAGCCAGACCAAACTGCTCAACTCCAGCTGCATGTGAATGGTCTGAGACATCATCTGTGATTGCAGATCTCAGATCAAGATAAAAATGCTAGAAGTGATGTGTTGCATTTTGATTTTATTTTTGCTGGTTTGCATACCAATACAGTTTCATTGACTTCATCAGAGAGATGCTTGTTTTGTATATTCTTGTGAATAAAATAAGTCCCTCTGCATTTCCAGATGGATCTATGACAAAAATAAGGCAGGTACTGCAGTAACTGGTTAGTCAAGAGCTATACTACATCAGAGAAGAACTGGTTTTGTTTTCCCCTCTTCCTCCTCACACAGCTTGTAAAGGTACAAATGAGACATTCTCCTGACATTGAGAACTGAGAATGCAATTGTCTATTGTGCCAGGCTAATTAGTGCTTCTCTTGACTGGCCATGATAATGCTATGTAACTGGAGGTATTAACTGATTTATAAAATGGGAGTTAGAAAGTGATTTTTTTTTTATTTTATTACTCTTCTACCACATGCCTGCTTGTGGAAGAACAGGACAGAAGTATAGTAGAGAATCACTAATTCAATATGACACTTGTTTTGCAGTGTGGCAGGTTACACCAAGTTCTTCTGTAGTACCTGGTCTATACAGTGGGTAAAAATAACACTGGGGCTTACCTCAAGCTGACAGTGGCAAGAAAGAAATTTGAAGCTAATGTTATACCCACATCCCCATCTTACCTTTTAATGGTCAAATACTGCAGGGAGCCTGGAATGATGGTTCTCTTTGCAGTGTGCAGTAAGGTTTTAATGTTGTGAAAAGTGTTTTTCTAACATGTTTTTTTGGAGGGAGCTAAAACTTTAACATTAAAAGCCAATATGTGAAATGGGTTTAAACCTAAAACCGCTGCAAAGAAAAAAAATCCCTGTCCTTGGAGCATGGTTTCTCGTACTTTTCCTGATTGTGCAGTCTTTTGGGGTTGGACAACAAGGGAAGGGCTCTTGGAGAATTCAATGACTTAAATATGTAATACTTGGAGGGGTTAGAAATCAAAAAGATGTGAAAACTCCAAATCCCCACCACATCCTTGCTCTCTGGTTTTTGGAATGGTCTTTAATCGAGCTGCAGGTAGAGTCAGAAAATGTGACCCAAATCTTAAGTTGAGTAATGGATTCAGTCCACAGTAGATGCACATGTCTGTACCTATCTGTCATGTCAGCTGATCTGCAGAGACATGCCACATTATCTGCTTCCTGAAGATGGCTTAAAATGCACTGGTGGAAGATTAACCTCCTCTAGCCCTTTGGGCTCAGGGGAGCACAGTGTTCTGAGGAGATACTTGCATCGCTCTGACCTAGCTGGCTTTTCTGAGATGCCTAGGGCACTTCTGCATGCTTCTGTTCTGCAAGGTATGATACAGACATACCTTGAGGCAGCTGGGGTCACCTGGGCCATAACAGCTCCTTGTGTGTTTTGGTTAGTCTTCAGAAATTTTAATCCTTGAACATCTGGTCTGTTCTAATTTCTCTGCCATTCTTCTCCTGAGACATATAGGTATGAATGTGGCATCTGTCTCTCACCCTCCTTTGCTTAGATGGAGATAAGAGTTATTACTATTTGCAAATGGCCACAGCATGTGTTGGAAAGTGCCTTCCCCATTTTGATTCCATTTCTTTCCTTGACAGTTTTCTTCTTTTTGTGTAACAGGAAAAGAGGCCCATTGTTACTTTGCTTGTATGTTAGAAGTTCCTTTCTATACTGAAGCTTTTTGAAACTGCAAGAACCAGGTACTGTAATTTGAAACAAGAGCCCTGTGAATAAACCCGTTTTGTTGTCCTCTGCTAACTGGATCGTGTCTTACCCCTTGAGACATGGCTCCTTTTCAATTACTGAACTGAAGACCCAGCAATAAGCAAGAGCCATGCACCCTGGGTATAATCACCCTCTCTAATGTGGGTGGAACTGGTTGCTTGTTGTGGATGCCCCATCCCTGAAAATGTTCAAAGCCAGGCTGGATGGGCCTTGGAAGGCAGGGAGGTTGAAATGAGATGATCTGTAAGGTCCTTTCCAGCTCAAACCTTTCCATGATCATAAAGCAGTGGTCTCTGTATTTACTTCAGCATGTCTAAACTTGCCGTTTTTTGTCCTGTTCCAGCCTGAGAAGCTATGGGAAGTTGCAGCTGCATCACTGAGCTGGTGCTGCAGAGAACTGTCCTCTTGTCCTCAGGAGCGCGGCAGTGTTTAATGAGAGCAGCTGGCATGATCCAATGCACTGATGCCTCCAATTGCCTGGCAGGCTGTGGGATTGTTGCATTATGACCATATTAACTAATCACTGCTGATAATTGTTATTAATCATTGGATCTGTAGTAGGAAGAAGCTTTATTTCCTCAATTGTTACTGTTCGGTGTGAAATGCAAGAACTGCTTAACAATGCATAAGTAGGATAAAAATGGAAGGAAAAGCTTTTCCTCCCCATCTCTCTGAAAAAGCAGCACCTTTTTCAAGGTCTCCAAACCACATGTGTGAGCTGCGCTGGCTTTGAAGGTGATCTGGTACCCTCTAGCTCTGTTTGTTGCACAAGAAAGTGGACTTTTGTGGTGTTCCCTCAAAAATCCATTGCCTTGTGGTTGTGCTTAGTTTATAAAACTTGAAAAGCACTAATTCCTCCCCCTGGCTGTGGGCATTTTCTTTGCAGTACAGTAATGTAACAACATTTTTTTAGGTTTAAATGGCTGTGCACTAGGGCTTTCCTCTTTTCCCTTCTTTGGAAAGTGCTTTTGGAGTCTGGGATTTCTCACAGTAGAAAGTGCCTTGATCAGCTTGATCCTGTTGGACTCAGTGATCCTTGTAGGTCTGTTCCATCTCAGGATATTTTATGGTTCTGTCATGCCTGGTCTTTGCTCTGATGGAATCAGGACACCTGGTTTGTGTCTGGTTTCTCAGAGTCTTCCCTTGACCTGCCCACAGGTGCCCAGTTTCCACCACTTTGTGACCAACTGCTGCTGATTGCTGCCATTATTCTTTGATTGCTGAACACAGGAAGCATTGGAAGAGTTTGGCTTCCCATTGCATTTCCAAAATCCCTCTTTTTCAGGATGGGTTACAACTAGTTGAAGGAGAACAGACAGTCAAGAGCGAAAATGCAACCCCTTCATTACAGCTGGGAGAATCTGGACAAAGGACAAAAAGAGCCAAAGCCCTTAATTTCCTCAGCAGTTCCTGTCTTTTACTGAGACTGCCCCTTCTGATGTTGAGAGGTAAGAAAAGATGATTAAACAAGAAGTTAAAACTACTAGGCCCCAGCTCCCAGCGACACTGAAAGATTAATGCATCATGTTGGGGATGCTTCAAACTCCATGATATGCTCTGCTGCCTCTGTTCTGGGGCTGTTCACAGTGGACTCTTCTGCCAGTTAAGTCAGTGGTGCAGTTAGATTTATTGAGGACTTTGGCAATTAATTGCTTTCAGACCTGAGAAAGGCCTCATTGTTGTCCATCAGAGTTTTAATTAATTAAAGCGGCAGATGGGTAGTATCAGCCTCAAATGCTGCTGTAATTAACTCATTCATTATCATGTTCTCCTGCTCTGTGATGGTTTATAAAGGACATCTTTAATCTAGCTGTCATGATGCTGTCCTCATAGCAGGAGTTAAATCATCAGTCCTTACCATAATTGCCTTCTGTCCAGGATACCATTAGGGAAAATGCTGATTTTTGCCAATAAATATGGAGACCTCCCTTGGCTTCACACAGGTGAGTAGAGTTTGACCTGCAAAGATGAGCAGGGCTGGTGAAATTAGAGGTCCTTTTGAAAGTCTCTGGAACACACCTTTTGAGGCCCTCAAAACTGGCTGTGCAAATTGCTTCAGGAGGGTTTTGTTTGCAGTTGACCAAGTCCTTACTGGGATGTAGTGCCAGTTTGGGAGGAGTTTCTTGCGTCTTTCTGAATATTTGAGATGTCCTTGTCATGAATGGATGGTCAGGAAACACTCCCAGGCTCATTCTGGTAAGTTGTTAACACAGGTTTTGACCTGCTTTTGCCCTAAGCTGTCAGCATGAGGGTACCCAGCAAAATTCAGGAGTTGACACAAGTCAGGAGGAATGGACAGTTTGGATGTAACCACCCTTTGGCCTTTTTTGCCCCGAGGAATAAGAGTTTGCACTTGGCTGAGTCTGTACCCACTGACATTGGCACCAGAAAAAGGTCCTGAGCACAATGGAAGAAGTGTTGCTATAGACACACTTATCATGCATGAAATTAAGAGTTTGAAGTAGAACCAGAAGTAAAAAAAAAACCAAAGAACTTACATTCTGTGTATCAGAAATATAACCACTACTCCTCCTAAATCCTCATGTGATGCCTGGGAGGATTTCTGGCTGTCTTGTGGCAGCAACTGCTTCAGGAACTTTGGAGTGACCTGCACAACTGCCCATACCCAAATGGCTGCTTGCAGCCTGGTAGGGCTGAAATGGTCTTTCCCACATTGCCTGTAGGGTTGTGAAAAACAGAGACTTTGGCCTACTGAGGAAACTTTTGTCCTGGATGCTCTTCCTAAGAAGTGGAGGGAAAATCACAGCTTTATCTGAACTGTTGGCCTTCACATGAGGATGGAGGCAACCTCTCCACAGCACTGTCCATCCCAGCTGAAGGCAGTGCTTCTCTCCAGCACAGAGGCATCTTAAAGAATGAGATCATCCACCTTTCATGTGGCATCAAGAAGGTAAAGTAAAGAGTTTGTAGTTCTGACTGTTTGTAGTTCCGACTGTTGTGTGAAGACTTTCCTGCTGCCTGCATTATTGCTTTCAAAACATTTGTTAGGAACAAAAAAAACATTAAAATTTAGACCAAAATCCTCAGCCAAACCAATATTTTATTAAGCACAAGGTTTGGGAAAAGAACAGCTTGGCTGTTCTTAATTAAGGTTGTCTTTCCCTGGCAGATTAATTACCCAGAATTCACTGCAGATTCCTGGCACCGTGGATGTTATTGATCCAGTCAGGCTGATAGTTTGTGCTTGCAGGGATCTGTCTGTGATCCTCCTTCCATGGGAATCTGGGGAGGGAGGGAAGGAGAGAGCTGGCTGGTAGTTATTAACAGAATTTGGAGCAGGTTTTTTCCCCATGCTGATTAAATCAAAATGCTAGACAGTTGCATAATCTTGTACATCTCAGTAACAGCAGCAATTACCACCACCACCACCACAGGGCAGGGAAAAGTGTGGAAGAAGTGTGGAGACAGATGTCAAAGGAAGCAGTGGATTTTTTTCTGGAGAGGTAAAGTAATGGGATTTTTTTACACGTGTTCAGAAACAGAGTGCTGAGAGTGTACTGTGGGTGTTTCAAATGCCTCCTGGCTGTAGTTTTAGTGTAATATCATGTGTTCAATCAAGTCCATGGCAAGGAGCAGGGTTGCTGGTACCCTTTGCTGTGCAAATGCAGGTCAGGGCTGATCCCACCAGTGCTTGTGAGCTCAGCCCAAGGCCCACTTGTTGTGGGGAGAGGAAGGCAGTGGCATCTGCTGCTGCCCTGCAGGAGAACAGCATGTCTTGGCTTTCCAGAATGGGAGACTGAGCTCTGAGATGCCTCAAGTGATGGGAGAGGAGCATTGCTGATTGGGTAGCTGAGAAAGGCAGTCCAAGGAATGTCTCCTAGGTGCAGAGCTCTCCCTGAAAACATCAGTTCCTTGTTGTGTGAGATCATGAGTGATTCCCTTTCACAGATTTGTTACCTTGCAAAATTTAATGGGCACCAGCAGTTTTACCTTGTTGAGACTCTGATCTCTTTCACCCTTGCAAATAATTTTAAAGCCTCAAAACACCTCCCTGTGCCTCTTCTTGTTTGCTTTGGCTGTCAGACAAATGCCTTAGTTAAACATTTTCAGGCATGATTTCTAATCCTGAGGCTGTCCTTTAGCATGAGGCTGTGCTTTCCATCAGGCCAGCTTGCTGGTTATGGTGGCTTTACTTGCTCCATTTTGTTTGGTACTCAGCCTCTTTCTACCTTTCCTTTTCTGTTTTCTCAGGATTTTTTTGCAGGCTTTAAACAAGTAAACTATTCCCCAAAGCTCTGAAAGATGCTTCTGTTACGAGATGTGCTGTAATGATGAGAGTCACAAATGGTGACAGGCATAGGACTAGCTGCCTTGCTGTTTAGAGAACAACTTTTTGCCAGGCTTCATCCACAGCCTTGAAGAATTTGCTGTTTAAAAAATCCTGTGTTTCCCCTGAGTGTTTAGAAATTCAGGCCTGAATTTTCAGGAGGCAACAGTCATTTGAGGTGCTAAATTGGCCTAGAAAGTGTTTGGTTGTTTTTGGATTTAAGCCACAGATATAATGATCTGTAGACCCCAAGCACAATTAACTGCAGGGCTGAGAGGTTTGGTAGCTGAAGTCTCACACTGACTGTGAACAGTAGGAGAACCTCAAAGTTGCTGTAGGTTCCTTCTCCCTTTTTCAGGAAGTGAAGAAACAACTGTTTTGGAGGCCACATCTTGTATTCAGCCTGGGCAGCCAAACTTGCTTCCTCTAATTAATAAAGTTAGGGGAAAAATGACTGATGCAACTGCTGGATGCATGGTACATGCAAAAGAGGGGTGGGTGTTTTTTTCCTAACTTTACAGATAGGTGTCAATTTAAAATTGAGGCAATGGAGGCTAGTCAAGCATCTCAAATCATGCTAGACAACTGTGTGGGCAGTTTGGTGCTGAACACAATTGAGATGAATAATTCCTAGGAGGCACCTATTTTTCTCTGATGATTGCTAAGGAAGCTTAGAGCTTGACAAGTGGCCTTTAGATGTATAAATTTGGGTGAGCTGTAGCTGTAGATGACTGCACTAAATACAGACAAAGGGAGGTGGAAATAGGTGGCCTTAAGCATTGCTCAGCTGGCAGAGGTAGTTTACTGGAGATTGAAGACACAGAGAGCTTCAAGGGTCACTCCATGTGCTGTGAGCAGAGGCAGCTCCAGATCTGGCATATTTCACCACCAAGAAACCTTATACAAATGAAAAAGACATGGCTTGTATGTGAAAGTGGCACTCAGTGAAATGATTTTGCCTTCCTGTACACCAGTTATAGCTCTGAACATGATCCATTATGCTCTGACCTGAGACCACTCCAAAGTTTGATAGGGCTTTAGTGGTGCAATAAAGTTCACAGTAGTCACAAATTAGAGCAAAGGCTTGGGAATTAAAAAAAAGTGTAAAATAAGTGAGTTTATGGGTGTCTGTTGTTTTTTAATGCGTTAAATAATCAAGGCACTGTTTACATGAAGTAATCAGTGCTTGTTGCTTCCAGCTAAACTTGAAATGAGACTGAGTGAAATACTTTAATTATTCTCTGTAAGGTGTGCAACTCTGTGTCTGTGTCTTGCCTGGATGCATGGGGCTATTTTTGGCTCTTTTTGAGGATAGGAGGCCTTATTTACAAATGTAACTGACCTTGGTAAGAACTCAGAATATTTCAGCTGATCTACCATACCTGCCTGAGAACAGGCTCTTTTCCCCTGCAGTTGCAGGTACCTAACTGTGGTTCCACTTTGGCTGATGCCTGTTGATGGGGCAGTAAGACAATGCGTGCCAGGAGTCATCTCAGGTGGCCTTGCTGTGACTTTGTGTGTGCCTGAGCAGTGCCACCTCACACAGGCACAGGTTTACACAGGTAGGCATGACTGGGTGTAGCTGTGTCGATTTGCACAAGGCTGTTGCAAATGTGATGCTTTAAAATTAAAGGCTATTAATTCAATGGGAAACATGGCGGGGTGGGTGGCGGGGGGGCTGTATGGTTAAAATAGTAATTTTTGCAAATCCTGCAGCAACACTGGCTCAGTTGACCTCGCAGAGCTGATCCACTTACTGCTCTCCTGTGCTCTTCCTTAAGGATTGCAAAACCAGAAAAGTACTGAGGAGCTGGGAGAACAAAATGCCCCAAGGGCACAGCCCTGATCTTACGTGCCCACTCAAGCCTGAGGAAAAATCCTGCAGACTTTAGTCAGGTTTATGTCAGCCCCTTAGGTGATCTCATTCAAAAATTAATAAACTTGTTGTCTATTTAATAGACTTACATTTCATTGGGAATTTTGCCACTGTAATTGCAGACAGTTGTTTGCCATCTTCTTTAGAGATGGGCATTCTCTGGCCATTTAGTGGACAGTGTTCTATTGCATCTAGAAGTGGCCAGTAACTTCTGGGTGGGAGGCACTGACTTGCTGCTTGAAATTCTCAAACAAGATTATTTTCTCTTTAAGATTCAGGTAAATATATTCCCATTCAGATTATACCTACATTCACAGTAGTTTAGGTTTTGAAGTTTCCTCCCACTTCTAAACCAAAGTACTTGCATGTTTCCGGGAGTTAAAACATCTTCCTGCCACCACCTTGCCTCTAAAGCTTTTTACTCGAGCCTGTGATTTTTGCAATTTGGAGCTTGAGCTCAGATCCCAGTGTTTTGGCAACACTCCTTTCTGTGTGTGAGGGAATCCAGGCTGAAATATCACTCAAACCTCCTAGTTTTACAGACTGCCTTACATCTCTGTAGAGCAACCCAGTGTTTCAGTATCCCTGTTCTCTTGAAATCCACTGAGGTGGCAAAGATCACAGTGTTTTACAGCTGCCACAGTTCAGCACAGCCATGGTTGGCTGGTGTAGGAAATTCCTTTTGGTCTGAGCAGTTGCAGGGCACAGGATGGCTTTTAGCAATGGAGCTGTGTGCACTGAATAAAATAGGCCCTTGAAGGCCACCTTGAATTAGGAATAATGCATTCTGTTAAGAATAATTTGGTTTGAGTAAGATGATGTGTGCAGTAATTTGTGTCTGTCTAGCCTGGGTGATGCAGGTTTTTGTTAATCAGGGAATATGATCTAGCAAGAAGTTTGTCAGGCTGCAGTCTGTGAAAGAACCAGTTTTGGTACTGGACTCATAGAAAGGCTGGTTGGAGAGGGCCCCTTGAAGTCCATTTTGTCCATATTTTGTGGCTTCTTCCTCATTTCCCTGAGGATCCTCTAGGACCTGTCTCAGCCTCTTTATTCCAAACCATCAGTGTTATCACTGCAGTAATCAATAATTGCCACCGGCCTCTTCATGTATCTTCATCTCTCTATCAGTCCTATCCCTGCTCCCACTGTCATAGTCCTTCTTCTTTTTTGTCCCTCATTTCTGATTAGCACAGCTGTTTCTTTACAGGCACCTCCTTATCCTGCCTATTTCTTTTTCTCTATTTGTTATTTCTCCATCTCTGTCTCTCTCTCCATTTCAATAGACTTACTGGACTAGACCTATATTAATAAAAAAATTTTAAAAAAAGAGTGAGAAAAGAAAAGGACTTATCTGCTTCCAGGGGATGGATGAGGAACAGACTGCCTAACTCTACAGAGCAGTATCCTCACATGTGCAAGCATGGGGAAGTTCTGTGATCTTTTGGCATAAGTAGAATAAGCTCAGAGTTCACAAGTTTTCAGACTTCCTTGTGACCATCTTCTGGTGAAACACCGCCCCTGCTTTCCTCCTGAGACAGGAAGGCTGTGTGGCTGATGGCATTGGGCTTCTGGGAACATCACCTTGACAAGTGATGCTCTAGGCATTCAGCAGGCACCTCAGAAACAAGGGGCAGCCTCAGAAGATGTCCTGGGGTACAGCTTGGCTGCCACGTGCACTCAGGAGAGGAGCTGTGGATCTAGCCCAGCTCTTTACCATTCCTTCCAACCATTTGGAATTGCTTCCACTGTCCTCCCTTTCCCTGTGCATGATTGCTCTGAGCACTGCCTGTCTCTTGGTGTTCCCACAGCAATCTGTGGAAGATACAGCCCTGGAGGAGAGGTTGACTCCAGCACTGCTTGGACAGGAGATGTTCTCTGTTGAGGGCAGTTCTCTACAGTCCCTGGGAAGGACACAGCACATCAGGGTGGGTATTCTGAAAATAGCTGCATGTACTTACCATGGTTGCCTCAAGCTTCTCTCTTGAACATAGGGAAGACACTACACAGGAACCTTACAGTGATGTTTGGTAAACAATTTTTGCTGTTTAATGCCATAAATAAATGTAAAGTCAAAGTGCTAACACATTGTGCTAGGCATGCTGAGCCCTGGCCCTTTGTTCGAACCTCCTTATGTGAAGTCTTCACCTCTGATGTGTAAAAATAAAATAAAAGTTTACTGTGCAGGGCCCTGTGTGAATTGTGACCAGAAAGAAAGCGATTTTATTGTACCAAACAAATGAGAAAGGAGCTGAATTTCACAATGCGTTACAAGTGAAGAGAGGAAAGGAAAAGATTACCAAGAGTCATTAATTTTCTTTTTTTATTATGTATATTTTCATTAGAAAACAATCTTGAACACCCAGGAATAGTTTTCTAATAAACGTAAGCTCATGAAGAGCACTTGGAAGTTTCCATTCTGGGTTCAGGAGAATGACAGGACAGTAACACAGTCGACATGGTCATTCCTCTTAGTCAGCCCCTCCCTTGTGGCTGATTTTTCCTTACATTGCAGCCTTCCCTTCCCCGTGCTTCCTGCCCTGGACAAAACCACCCCCTCCCTCCCAACCCCACAGACATCTCTGTAGTAGTCTCAAAGAGAGTATTTCTGCATGGACACACCACTGACTCATCTCAACCCTCAGTGAACATAGTGATTTCTGGCAGGCCTGAATGAGCATCCCAGCAGCAGACCTGGGGGATCCATGCAGAGACACTGCTTCCTCTCCTGGGCAGACCCTGTAGTAGTGACGGAGGCCTTAGGAGTGACTTCAAAGGGGACTCACATGTAGAGATGCAAAATTTGCCCACTGGGGACGAAGATCCAGGGAAGTGTTCTTGCCATCCCTGCTAGCTACCTCCATTCTTGCACTCAGCCTCTCAGGGGCAAAAGTCCTGAAGGGATTGATGCATAGCTACGGGCTGGTTGTGCTTCTGGAATGAGGAAGATTTCCTCCCCAGGCCTGGCCTGCAAAAGGGTTTGTTTGTAACGGAGAGCTGATGTAAATGAGCTAAAAACACGAGGGACCAAGGCCATTTTGATTTGCTACCATATGAAGCTGACAGATTCTTGCTCTCCTGTGGTCAGAACAAGCCTCACCCACGTTTACCACCATCCAAAATACAAGTGCTTTGTCCTCACTGTGTTTCTGGCTCAGGTACATCATCCACTGTAGTTACCCTGAGGCTAAGAAACAAAAGATTCCCCATGCCATTATCCCACAGCTTGATAGCAGTCAAGAAGATGCTTGAAAGCGGTTGCTCTTCTGGATCAAGAAGTGAAACTCCAGGAAAAAGGGTTCTGCTGGCCACACCAGTCTAGAGGGAGCGGGAGGAAGATCTGTGTGCCTGTTAGCAAGGAGCAGAAGGGCTGTCCAGACTCCCATCTCAGAGAGATTGCTACCATTTGGTAGCAATGAATCACCCCTTTCCTAAGGAAAGCAAAGATTATGGAGTAGTGAGTGAAAGGGGAGAGGGAATATCATCTCGTAAGAACATAGGTACTGAGATCAGCTGGTCAGAGAACATTTATTTTTGTCTCTCTAGCTAGAAAATAAGATTAGGTGGGTTAGTTAGAAGTCTGTTCATCGTTATAGGAAAAAGGATCGCTATAAAGTGTAGTAGAAAAACTCCCAGAGAAGTGTGGCAGGCTGGATTTTAAAGGAAAGCTCTCCTGTGATGAAGACCAAAGAGTAGAGTAGCTCTCATCAGCTTGAGCTGTGAAAGGATGAGACAGGTCACTTGCAGGGGCACGATGGGCATGTGCAATTTTTGTGATTATTAATATCATAATATATATCTGCTGATCAAAGCTGCCCAACAGTGACTTGCTAATAACAGGTGGTGATCCTGCCACAGAAAAGAGAGGCTGGAGGCAAACAGCCTGATGCCAGCTCATGCAGATGGGAGCTCTGGTACTCTGGTGAAGGCTACACTCTAGCAAGTCTCCTTGAGCAGACTCAGTCACTGAGACTTTATTTGAATGATCAGGGAACTGAAGGTGATATTTTAATTCTGTTTGGCAAAGCACATCTTGATGCATAATATAACACAGAAAGGAACATCTTCTCTTAGTACCTCTTCTCTGCTGTTAGTTCTTTAAGACTTGGGTATCAGAACACTCCTTTTTAATTTTCTCTCTTTTTTTTTTTTTTCCTTTTTAAAGTAAGAAATATGGGAAATGTCGCTTGGGAAAGAATTTATGTGTGAGTTCTTGTCCCATTTAGAAATCCATCTCTTTTCAAGCAGTTGTGATGGCAGCTGTTTGTGCTTTTGCATCATTGTGCTTGTTTGAGGCTCAGATAATTTTGAGGGGTCTTTAATCTGTTTCCTACTGCTGGAGCTGAGTGTCTGTTTTCCACATATTTCTGTCTTAATTAAATGCTATACAATAATGAGCATGAACTAAAGATAGGCCAAGAGTGCCATAGAAGTATTTCCCTCTTCTTTCTTCTCTTTGCCTGGTCAAACCCTGTGTCGCATTTTCCACACAGCAGCTCCCTGGCTTCTGACAAGATCTATTCAAAAATCAAGTATTGTTGTAGGTTTATTTAGGTTTTTATATCTTCTTTATGTTTTCAGGATAACATTTATAAACATATATGTATATGTTTACATATCTATTATCTTGCAATTCCAGTTCTGGAAGAGAAAACATCATTCTTTCATCAAAAGAGAAATTCACCCACTGACCTGGAGGTAATCTGAATAATGAACTAAGATATTTTTTGATGTTTGTGTAAACAGCACAGAACTGTCAGATTCTGCTGTCCTTTCATCCAACATGATAGATGTGAGATCAAAGACTGCCTGCAGTAACTGCTGCATGTCAGACTTGCATTATTGAGGGAAACATTCCTAGAGCCACTGGTCCATTGCTGCAAAATGTATGAGACCAATTGGTGTTTTCACCATATTTCCTTCAGCATGTGAAAAATGGTGAAGGTCAATGCAATAGGCTGCTACACTTGCTTGTCCTCTCAGGATTCGAATGTCATTGTTTGTCAATGGAGTGAATTTGCCTGTCTGGAAATGTGAAGGATGTAGGAGACTTAAAAACTACTCTGGCAGGATTTTTGTCTGCTCATGCGATCTTCAGAGCCAGAGTCTAAGGATGGCAGAGGGGATGAGGCATCTGTTGCCTCAGGAATGAGAAAGAGCAGTCACTGGGGAGATCAGGATACTCAGCCAGTAGTCCCTAAGGCAATTGCACTGCTGAATGTTTTCCTCCAACTGCCTGACCAACATAAAAGAGAAAGAGGAAGCAGCTGCTCTTCTGACCATGCATCCTCACAAGAAGATGGACAGGAATCCTGGTGGATGTACCACAGGCTGGAAGTGCTAATGGTGCATCCTCATCCTACACTGAAGAGCATTAGTGCTTTGCTTAGTCAAAATAATCTTTTTCTCTCAAGGAAAACAAAGAATGACTGACCACTACAAGTGGACAGGGGATGGTCTTCAGAACTGGAAAGTCTTCAGAATGGTCCTCCAGCTACAGCCATTGGCTCTAGTTTTACTCATGCCATATCAAGGGCTTTGAGAAGGGCCATGGATCTAGCAGGCATGAATAGTATTTTCCTGTCTCCCTGAGTGAAAACAGGACAGCCAACACTTCTTAAATCTAAGCTGCTTTCTCTTTCCTTGGGTTGCCCATCCAATCATGGGAGGGTAAAACATGAACCTCTTCACCACCTTGCTTGGGAAACCACAACAGGGAACACACCAGATTTGTTTGAAAAACAGCCCATAGCTTTTTACATTTTAAATTGGAAATCAAGTGTTAGCTGGGTATATGGGTTTTGCCAGCATTTGTCATTTTTTTGTAGCAACCAATTAACAGCAGGCACTGAGACTGACAAAATAAATGTATATCAAAGACTGATGGTTATAGAGTTTGAAACATTGATACAGACTCTTAACATTCCCTGTGTTCTCTGGTGACCCTTAGGTTAGTGCATGTGCCTGACCCCTTGCAGGCACAGAGGAAGAGGGTTTGAACTTGGCAGTGAGTATTTACCAAGAGACAGGATAGCAAGAATGGAAGAGCTGTGGAAGCTGGAGGCCAGCACTGATGTTTTAGTAGGCAAGAACAGCATTGGCAACTGACACAGAGCAAAACACCTCTGAAGAGCATAACCAGAAAAGCATTACCAGAAAGACCTGTCAAAGCTGACAGAAAATCAGGGGACTGGCAGAAATCACAAGATCGAGCAGGACCATACACACACGACTTCTGGTGATGGCTGAACACAGTCCTCCACACTGACCACCCCCAAACAATGCTGGAGGACCACAAAGCCCAAGAACTGAGGGGTCTCCACAGTGATAGGACCCAGAATTTTCTCCATTGGGAGAAACAGCTGCCATACTCTGCAAGCTTTGTTTGTCAGTGGAAGGTGATCTGACAGCTTTGTAACAAAGTACAGGGAACGTCTCTTCAGGGACCCAGCAGACAAGACTAGAAGAAAGACATGGGGAAGAAGAGATGCCTCTGTAGCATAGCTGTGCCCCATCTCGTCTATCTGCTAGAATCACCCAATACTCAACTTATTTTTCATGTCTCGGGAGCGTACTGTCTCCATTTGCACCTTTGAAAGTCCTGCATAGTAGCACAAAGGGGACGGCACAAGGAGATTGTGGGAGATGAGAGAACTGTGCTATGGAAGGAAGAGATCCTCAGTATTTCTGCCATCAAAACTTTGAGGAGGAAAGGAAAAGGGAATTCAAAACCCCAACCCCCACACTAAATTTGCACTTGTTCTCTCAGGCTGGCAGCCTAGAAGTTCGTAAACTCAGAAGTACCTTGTTCTGGAGTGAACTGTTCTGAAAATAGTTTCCAGTGGCTTCCCCCGAGTTTGCTTTGCTGGTGGCAGCCCTTTGGCTCCCATGCTGGCACATGTATGAAGTTCTTTGAACAAGTTTTGACCTTCCTTTAGCCCCTCTGCCCATCAAGCCAGCTAATGACATGCTTCGTATTGCACAGAACACATACAATTGACAAGTTCATAGTGTTGTTTAAATATTAAACAGTCTAGACAGGCTTTTGAGTCTTATGCCGCTGTGAAAAGGCTCAGACTGTGCCCATCTCTGAAACTGGGCTGCGGGATCATTTGCACAGTAAGACAGACAATAAGACTTGTATACATTGCCATGCAACAGAATAGACCCCAAACCGCCAGCCCTAAGTGGAAAGTTTATTTCTAAGCACAATATATGGAAAAAACAAACCAACAAACCCCACAGATATAGAAAACGTTGTAGCAAATCCCTGGTCAAGTAGGACTTCATGTCTGTCACTATCCTGCACCTCACAGCCGCTTAAAATGTCATGCAATGGAGGAGAGGGCACTCGGACGACAGCCTCCGCTTCCGATCAAGGAGGGTCTCCAAGGAGGAGAAGGCCGATGGGACTCCCGCTGTGATTCAGACTGTAACCAGCAAAAGGGCAGCGCTGCTCACCCCCACCACACACCTCGTGACTACCGGTGGTAGACTTAGCACTTCAACAGGCTTTACCAACGTGGATTCTCACAACACCCCTGTGAGGTAGGTACGTATTTTTATTCCCCCTTTGTGTGGAGGGGGGACTGAGCCAAACAGCCCAAGGCTACAGAGTCAGTGGCAGAGCTGGAGTGAGAGTATGCAGAGTCCTGTGTGCTCAGAGTACACCACTCTTTCACAGCAAGTTGTGCTTCTGACCTCATAACATTTTATCTGTTAGCCAAATAAAAGGAATTTGACTTCTCCATATTAAATGAGTGGAGGGCAGGGAGGGAAACGACATCATGGGTGACAGCTGTCCCTTCATCTGTGTAGGCTTCCCCCTTCCCAAAAACACTATAATTACTCATCTCTTGGAATGAGGACAGCTTCCAGAACAGGCATAGGGGCGAGAGGCTGCTGTGTTTGCTTGCTTTGGCCAGGTTTCTCTCTACTGAAGCAGTTCTTCCAGAGATCATTCATTGCAACACCTTCCTTCTGGGGGATAGCTACTTTCAGAGATGATTGGAACTGCCCCTTCCCTCTCCCTCTGCCCACCACCATCTCTCTTCTCCCCTTTGCCAAAAGCACTCTTTGGTAGATAGTAAATCTGGTCAGACAAAGGTAAAAGTGGCCTCAGAAACCATGCTGTTTCACACTGGTCCTCAGTAAGCTTTCTCAGATGGTGTTCCACCTCCCACATTCTCTGCCAGAGAAGTAACTACCTGTTCTGTTGCATTCTGATATATAAAGGGACACTGTCAAGTAATTGAGGTGAAAAATACAACCTTGCCTCAAGCTGCTAACCTTCATCTTCAATGCTGCAGGATGGCTGCCATGTTCAAACAGAGAGGCACCTTCTCCAGTCCAGAAACACCTGACCTGTGGCAGCCTGGCTGCCAAAGGAGCCAGTAGCCCACGTTTGCCCTGTCTCCACAGAAGGTGCGAGAGGTGCTGCTATGATGATGGGGGGCAGCTGCATTCAGCCATCGTGCAACGTTGCTTGGCACTGCTGCTAAATGGATGCAGTTTGGCTGAAGACATTATCTTGATTTTGGAGGGAGCTGGGTTCAGGCTTGAACACTATGGGGTCATTGCTTTGTGATAGCTGAGCTTTTGCTCCTCAAAATCCCAGCTAATCTCCGTATTTCCAGGGTTCCTGCTCTTATGCTTCCTCTGTGGCAGCTGCAAAATAACTCAACCCTATAGAGTTGGGACATACCCTCCATAGAATGAGGACAGTCAGCAGGAAATCAGAAATCTAGATTTCCTCCTGTTGCAGAAGAAAGGTGGGGAGGAGAAGGACAGGGATGGTGAAAGGAATGGGGTGAGTGGAGAGAACCATACATGCCCAAATGGAAAAGGACAAAATCGATAGGGAAAGAAATTTTATTTTCAAGCTTGTAAGAGAATATTACAAACAATGGAGAGTAAAAAAAGCCCAAACCCTAAAAACTATTTAAAAAGTACTTGACAGTGTCCCTTTAATATCCACAAATGATTCAGCCATTGTGCATTGAAAGAGAATGTTCCTGAAGAGCAACCGATACCTTCGAGGATATATCCCAGAGAAGGAGACTTATTAGAAGTGCTACACAGTCAGTCAGCAACTGTGCTCCCTCTTCAGACTAACTCTCTTTTGGATGATTGAATGGAATAGACTCTGTAATAAACTAACAGACTGGATGTGAAAGGATCAGCCTACAAGACTGAGTGAGACTGTTGCAAATTGAGCAGCAGAGATACAGACACCAAAATAAAAAAGTACATCTCTAATGCATGAGTGTCTGAATCAGCAAGGGAGCAGAAACCCACCAAAGATGGGTCAGCTTCTTGTGATTAGAGTAAAATGGAAGGAAATTAACCTGGAATGTCTGCATGGAAAATGATGTGTGTGGGTGGCAAGGTCTGGATGCTGGATTTGGGGTTATGGAGGCATGAATCACACCAGTACTTGTGCTTGAAACACCTGCGGAACGTTTGTACAAAATTTGCCAAAAATGCCTATACGTCAAATAAAGGTTATGGAGGACCCTCCCCCCTCCCAGTTCTACCCTCACAAACCCCTTGTCAGGAACATTATGAAAAAAACAGGCTTCTTGGTGAAATTTGGGTATGCCTGGATTTTGTTAAGATTTTCTTAGTGAGATGATTTAATCTGTCTTCTGTAAATCAATACTGAAAAATCCCCAGCCATTTCACTTCAGGTACCCCACGGTACATCAAACAAGGCTCCAGTGACTCATGAAACAAAACAACTCATAGCCCTGGTTAATTGGAGTCTGGAAAATAAAAACACTCCAAATACTTAGTTCCCTTCCATGTTTTTATAAGTCTCACACTACGTGTGTGTTTGTGTGCGCGTGTGTGTGTGTACGGGGGCTGTGCACAGAGTGTTACCTATTCCAGGTAATAGGATTTGTAAGACATGCTAAACCGTCTGTTCCTCTGCTTCCCCAGAACTCTGCCTACTCAGTTTGTAGTCTGTATTGCACTTGTTTTGTTGGTTTTTTTGTGGTTTGTGTTGTTATTTTTTTTCTTTTTTTTTTTCTTTTTTTTTTTTTTTTTAAACAGGCTGGAAAACATTAACCTCTTTAGCATGAGTGTGCAGCTCTCCCTCCACCTGCTTTTTTCCTTAGCTGGCCAGGTGCCGCCTCTTATATCTTGTGCAGTTACTGAAAAAAGAAAAGAAGAGGAAAAAAAAAAAGAAAAAAGAAAAGGAAAGAGAAAGAAAAAGGCACACCATGCTCCTCTGCTTTATGAGTTCTTTGTCTCCTCCGCTTCGTGTTAAGGCCTCCTGAATTCCTCTGCTCAGACCGTCGTGACCCTCATGACGAGCTCTCTGTTACTACTAGACTGACTCCTCTGTTCGTGAGGCCTCAGGTGGCTGAGTATATGCAGGATGGTATAAGCACAGTGGTGGTCAGAGAGGGTGCCTGTGGCATGGCCGGCAGCCCGTGCCCCGCTGTCGGCTGGAGCGGAGTTAGTGGCTGTACCACCAGTGGAGGACGAGTGGGTGGTTTGGGAGGAGGGGCGCTGATTTGTCCTGGTCCCTGTTTTTTGCTCCTCCATGTCCTTTGTTTTGTCATAGTTCAGCACTTTCCACTGCTGATTGACCGCCTGCCACCGTTTAAAAATCCGGTAAACCGAGGGCCCTTCGTGTATTATTAGACCTGGAGGGAAGGGGGAAAGAAATAGACATAAAACACAAAACTTCAGAAAGAACCATAAACCTTCCCCAGCATTCTCCCCCAGTTAGCTGGTTAAGCTCAGCTCTGCAGCCAGTGCTTTCTCAATGACAAATCCTGTCTTTTAATTACCGACAGGCAGAGCACTGGTGGATCCCTTTTTCCCCTGAATTAAAGGGATTACGGTTTTATCTCAGCCATTGATAAACGGATCATAAATGGAGCACACTGAGTTATGCTCTTACAGCAAAAGAGTATCTGTTTACCAACAAATGCCCAAGGTTTATCTCTCACTGAGCTAATTTTGCATGCTGCATAGGCATGATTCACCAGGCTCAGGCGTGTGTTTGGAGGGGGTGTAACTGCAGCTGACGTGTCACTGACGGCTGCTGCACCAGCGCCGTGTGTGTGCACAGCCCGTGTCTCTCCCCACACACACAGCAGCAGAGCAGACACTCATGCAGAGGCCAGAGGCAGCAACTGAACAAAAAAGAGGTCTGTCTATACCCGTAAGTGGTTTGTTACCCAAGGCAAAGTTTTGCTCATCTGCAGAGCAGGTAACCTCATTGAATGTCATTGCCTCCTTTCAAGGGGGAGCTCAGCACGCTTGACAGAAAGGGCAGAGGAGCTCCCAGTGTGTGCAGAGCATGCAGGCAGGCAGTGCCTGTGTCCTGCTGCCCACCTGCAGGCACAGGGCTGATGTCTGGGGATGGCTCTGGGCTGTAGGACACTGCACTGCTAATGGTCTCTGTGCTCATAAGAGAAGGAGCAGCTCAGGCCCCTCAGTAGCCCAGCAGTTATCTCATTTCCCAGCTGTCTCCATCATCCTCCCCACCTGCGCATGAGGACTAAGGAATTAAATAATTTCAGTTGCATGGATGATGACAGTACTTGAGTATTAAGCTCTGCTGTTATTATTGAAGTTGCCAGACCCTGGCTAGACCCTGTGGAAGCACTAGGTTTAGCAGTGGCTGCCACACAGGTCTTCTCCACTGATGCTGGAGGAAGCTGCAACATTTCCTGCAGACTGGCTTAGCTGGGACATTAATATACCTCACAAGCTTTGCTAGAGAATGGGATTTATGTCGAATGAGGGGAGTCTGAGTGTCCCTGCTTTGCAACCATCTGACTCTTAGGAAAGTGCCTTTGTGTCCCATGTAACTGAAGCCAGACCAGCAGGCAGGACTGGGTCAGTTAGCACATGGATGGCTCCATTGTCCTTAACGATGAAGGCTTCACCATTCTGGGTCAGGATCAAGATTATCAAAAATCCTTCTAAGAAGAGTAGCTCTCTTGCCTTCCTGTTGCAAGCATAAAAATACAAGAACAAGACCCACAAGAATCAAACCCATGTCTAAACAAAGGGGCTGACTTGACCAATAATGTGTAGAGAGATGATGGGCACCCCAGAATAAAGTGGTTTATAGCTATTCCTGATTAATCAAATGCTACAGTTTTACCCACCACCTACCTTTTCCAGATAACTCTAGCTTCTGATGACAGATAATTACTGGAGACAACCTGTGCCACATCAGACCCCAAAATACCTGAAGGTCATCTTACCCTTCGGGCTGATCTCCCCATTACTCACTGATGGGATGCAGCCACTTGGTTTCTGAGGATCAGATCTGATATCAGAGAGTTGAAATCACTGCTTCAGTACAGAGTTTCCAGCCTCCCTGGTTCTAAGCATAACTAGGAGCTCTGCTGACTTGATCCCAGATTAGCTTCAGGGGGACTGACATTCATTGCAATGGGGTGCTGAGCCTGCTCACTGGCTGTAGGAGTAACTCCATTGGCTTGCTTGTATGCAGATCTGACTATTTTGGGACAGGGAATGGCGTAGGGCACTACAGACCCAGAGAGCTCTACCCTCTGGTTCCCACAGGTCACTGAGACTGCACAGCTGTAACCTTGCAGGGCTGCTGGCTTTTTACAACCAAACCCCGTGATGTCATAATAGAAAATGTGGGTTTTCCTTCCTGCTTTGAAACATGGTTGAGAATTCTGACGTGCTCTGATCAAAGGATCAACCATAAAAAGCAGGACTTAGGGAAAGCCTGCAGATCCAGCCAAGGAGAGAGAGCTTTGAAGCATGCCTGAAGTGGATCAGCCCATGACAAGGGACATTAGACATACATTTAAATGAGCTGTCTGATCGGTAATGAATGAAATTCCACTCTGATCAGTGTTTCTCAGAGACCACTTTAAGCCTGGGATAAAAGAGCCAAAATCAAATGTTTTCTCTTTGGCTGTAGAACATTCTCCATAGAATCAAATCCATTCTACAAAGTATTAAACACCGAGCCACGACTGTAAATCTATTCTTAATTACCTTATCACAAATATTTAATGCGCAGCCTGATTCAAGAGGGCTGTTTATAAAATTCTTGTTTGTTTGCCTTCTAATTATAAATGTTTATGATCTTATGCAATTAACTGTGTGATGCTGATGGATGGGTTGCTGAGTCAATTGAGCAGCTGTTTTCTTAGATAGTTTTGGTTTCCAAATATTTATAAAAGTACAAAATAACTTCTTTTCATCTGTATTTACTGGGCTCTAAATTACTTATCGATTTCCCAGTGTCAAGCTCAGGAAGCTGTAAAATTAAGAAGGAACCAAGTGGAGGGGTGGGCATGGAAGCGGAAGTAACAGTGTTTCATTTACAAGAGGAAGTGCCAAGAGTAAGCAAGAGTCTATCAGTTAATATCAAGCTGCAGGATGCTTAATGCTCTCACTGAAACAAATCTTGTCTGCCTCAGATAAATTAGGATGGGGATTCTTGCATTCAGCTCTGTGCATCCCTTAACAAGAACATCCCTCCGCTCAAGAATCTTTCTTGTTGACAGAGGTGAAATGTTCAATTTAAAAGCCAGAATTCAGTGGGAAATGCTTTAGGAAGGACTGTATTCAACTTGAGGTGTTCATTTAGAAGTGATTATTCCATAAGCCAAATCCTCTATGTGAGTGTGTAAGACTGCAGGTTGGTGTGATCTTCTCTCTTTTTGCAGTCCTCAACAGAGAAATGTCTGTATCAGAGTTTCAGATGGATTCTGGGAGTGTCCTGGACCTCTTCTACTCCTCCCCATTTTACCTTGCCCTCTTCTTCTTCACAGAATCTGTTCTCAGTGGATGCTCTGTGAAAACCATCCTCTTCAGATGGAAGATTTCTGTGAGTTGTACACAAAACCTGTTAGTCCAGATCGTTGCCTGCTTCACAAAATCCCTAGTTTGTAGTGCTGGTGAAGTGGAACTCCCATGGAATGTGGGCACTCGTGATGTGCTGCTCTCATTCCCATTTTCTCATGTAGAGACCTGGCTGGACCAGCACTGGATGAAATTCCTTGATCTGAAAATCATTGAAAACTGGACTGTCTTGGGATTAGATGAGACAGAGGTGCATTGCATCAGTGGTCTTGTAAGAAAACTGATCAAGAGAAAAGTCCTCAGCCCAAGGGCCTGAAGGGCTGCTGGGAGAACAGTGGCAGATGTAACAAGGGAACTGTGTTTGTGTCTCTGGATGGGGAAGCAGGGATCAATTGTTGTACCATCATCCTGTGAGATTAACCCAGGGGATTGTGAGCCTCCAATATAAAGTAACTTTGGAGCAGCAATTTCCCAAAAATGACATTCAGTGAATTTCTGAACATGGTCAGCCTCTGCCACCAAGTGATGTTTTCCCCTGAATTTTCAGCCTCTAATTAACCTTCCTCTTATTCCAACACTTGCCATGCATTTTCCTGAAAAAAACAGGTAAATTTTTAGGGCAGGAACTGTTTCACCTGTTTGCCAGTAAAGAAAACCACCAAAACAGGGCTTCTGCTCACAGTGAGTGGCTCATCATCCCTGCACTGACACTGATATTATCTACACGAGAAAAAAAAAAATCACAGTCCATTCCAGCCAGTTGCCTTCTCAAAAAGGCCCTGTCCTGTCACCTCTTGTTTCCACCTTCAGCAGAATTTTGCCTTTTTGTTTTCCTTTTCAAATGCAATTTCATCTCAGCCAGACAGCTGCCATGCTTCAGCCTGTTTCTGTTGCTTTCATTATTGGGTGTCAGGGGAAGATTACGGCAGCTGTGATCAAAGCTTAATGTTTGCCTCCACAGCAGTTGTGACTCAGGCCAAAGTAAACCAAGCTTTCTGGGAGATAACACTTTATTTGCTAGGCTTTCTCTCTATTAACATCATTGCATACACAAACCCTTCCCTCCCTTTCTGTGAATTCTTTAATCTTTTGTGACAATCTCAAATTTCTGCACTTTTGTTTCCAAAGCTCCACCAGCTCAGCCCTCACTAATCTTTTTGCCTTAATCTTATCCTGTTTGCTCCATCCTTAGTCTCCTTTTATCTTGACCTAAGAACAGGACAGTGGCTGATGATAAATCAGGAAAAGAGAGCCAGAAGGATCTGCTCCTGGAAATACAGGCTTGGAAAGGGGTACATAGTATCTGGCATCCCTCACCATTGTGCCCAGGTCAGCTCCCGCTGAGTATGGCAGGTTCTCTGAACAGCCTGGCATACTTAGATGCTCCTGTGGCTGATACTCAAGGCTGCAGAGCTGTGCTCTTCAAGAAATGGGGAAGAGGGTAAACCAAGGAGCAGGGAGAGGTAGTTTTGTAATTGAAAACAGTGTCATGGCATCAATGTGACTCTGCACTTGTGCTAATTTGGAGGAGAGTTGTGAACCTGGGAACTGACTAGGCTGGGAACGAGGTAATGTCCTTCCCCTCAATCCTGTTCATCATCTCCAGAACCTCTTCATTTCATCCCCCTTTTTCTGCAGGCAAACTCCCCAGAGTGCAGTCCCAGACCAGAGAGGTGCAGAATCAGCACTGTAACACCCCACCTGCCTTTTGATTCCCTGATGAAATGAACTGGTGTGTCGCTGTCTTCAGCAGTGTGACTGTCTGGTCCAGCTTGCATCTGGGATTCTGATTTCTCATTCCTAAGGGTAATGCTTTGCACCTCTCTTTATTCAATTTCATCTTGTTGATTCCTCCAATTTGCCAAGATAATTTCACATTTCAAATGCCGATCTGATCCTCCAAAGTGCTTGCAGCCTTTCCAAGCTTGGTGTCATCTGTGTATTTTATCACAGCACATCCTATTTAATTATCTAAGTCAGTAATAAAAGTATTGAAGAGAGCAGAGTCCAAAAGACTCTCTAGTTGAAATGTGTTTCCAGTTTACAGCACACCACTGGTAACTACTAAGAAAGCAGTTTCTCCATTGGCTGTACACCTGCATTATAGTTATTTAATCTAGAACATGCTTCTGTGGGAGGAGAGTCCAAAGGCAAAGCACCAAGAGCATTGCCCAAGCTACAGCATATTAAACTAACGGCTTCCTCCTTAGCCACTTTGCAATTACCTTTCCAAATTACATCTGGTTATACTCCTGTGCTCACCAATTGGTTAGCTAAAAAATATTCAGTATATTTCTAAGAATCAGTTAAGCTGATTTGCCCTTCATTTCCTCAGTGCCTACCTTCATTATCTGATAGAGCTTATATTTAAAGTTAGGTACTCTGCTTGCATTTCCCCAGCTGCCTGGCATCTCCTGCATCCTCCTCAAGTTCCTGATGATGAAATGCTCATGGGTCAGCCACTGTTCCTGCAGCTGCCTCTGAAGTTCATTAGGACATGCTGACAAGGACAGAGCTAACTCATTTGAGTATTTTTGAGGCTATTCTTTTCTGATTCTGCCCTGGGCTCCTTTCTCCTCATTAAAATTATTTTAGTTAAGTTTTATTTTATTTAAGAGGACTGAAACAAAAGCAACATTTAACTACTTGGCCCTTTGTTATCAAATACTATTTGAGCTCTTAGACTTGCCTTGTTCTTCTTCACTTATGCTTACGGACCCAGTTCTTTTTGTCTTTTGAATCTCTGGATGCTCATTTTGGGGCTCAATTCTGACAGCTCCCCCTGCCTGTGTGATTTCCAGAGACTTTTCATTAGTTGAAGGTTATTCTTTCTGCCTTTTGTGCGATTGCAGCTTCTGATTTGGGTCCTCAAAGAGTTCCTGATGCAGCCTCTGTGCTCTCTTCCCATGCTTCTGAGCTTCCCCCTGCACAGGCACAGTTTGCTGCTGTGCCTTTAGTATCATCCCTTTTGGCAGCTGTGAGTTGTTCACAGCTCTTTTATCCTTCAGATTCTCTTCCCAAGAGACACTTGCTGCTCTGCTCTCCTGGGGCTGCTGCTGCTGCTTTTCTGGAGTCCATTATCCTCACATCTTACTTTTCTTCAGCTCTGGAATGCTTTCATTAAGCAGTTGCTTCCCATACAAACTACTGATACATTCAAATTTTCAGGGAGTCTTTGCTTTCTGGGGAAATCGAATAGGAAGTATAGATTCCTTCATAATTGTCATCTCCACTCTTCAAAATATAATTTTTGTCCCCAGAATGTTTCAGTATCTGAACACTCTACCCTGCATCCAGGAGTAGTCAATACTGGTTAGCCTGGAACATGTGGTGCTATCTTTTAGACATTTCTGGAAGCTGCAAGACACTGGACCAGTGATCAAGATTTCTCTAGTCCACAAGACTTTTAGCAAAGGTCTGCTCTGAATAATGCTGTAACTGTACTAGAAGGGTGTGCAAACTTAGCAATTGCCAGCATTGAGTGAGATAAAGTATAAATTGAAAATGTATTCATAATGATTAGTGCTCAAGTGAATGCTTAACATATGGAAAAATAATTAGCTGATTACAATCAAGCATTTTTTATCAATCATTCTCAATGCACTTTTTTTTAAATGTCTAAAGAACTGATTATGTATGAATCTGAACTGTGTTTTGGCTCAGCAGAACTGGGATGTCTGCATGGCTGGGCTCCCTTGAGTGCTGTTATCACTGGATGACATGGCCATCATGGATTCCATAGACCTGGGGAAGACAAAACACTCCTCCTTCTGTAAAGTGCATTCACTGTAGTGAGGTTTCACTGTCACAGCTTTCCCAGCACTGGGATGCCATGCTTGGATCTCCTGGGCCACAGGGCCATGACTCCAGCAAAACTGAAACTGAGCCTCTCAAGAGATTGGTACCTCCATGGCCAGGGAAGAGCTCCCACCAGTGCAGAGAGAGAAGCTGTTACCAGTCCTGAGGAATTATTTTATGAAGGTTTGGACTCTTCCATTTTGGGTCACTACAGCAAAAACAAGCTGACCCATAACCCTTCAACTGCTGACTACCCAGAAAACCTTGTGTTTATTACAGCTCATTTCTCCTTGTTCAAAGGCAGCTGTGCCTCAGAGCTTCCTCAGGCCCTGGTGGGCCTCCCCACCAGGTGCAGTGAGAGCCCTTCTCCTTCCCTGCTTTCTCCACTCCATCTGGCAGAGCCACAGGAGCAGCAGATCCCATCTGGGCAGGTCATTATGCTGCATCCCAAGCTCTCTGCAGCAAGAGCTCTGCCAGGTGGGACAGGGATCCAGCATGCTGGCACCTCAGGGAGTCCCCACAGCTGCTGCTCCACCAGGTGGGTGATCCTGGGGCACAGTGTGGGAGACTGGGAACGGGAGGCAGCTCTTTTATTACTGCTGGGAGTGCCTGGTGTGGCAGCTGGCAGCATCCCTCCCCCAGGAAGCACTGTGATTTTGCAGGATGAGGCTGAGCTACATGGCAAGACACAATTTCCAGGTTGTGACACTGCAGCATGTCATGAGTTCATGTGACACAAATATGCAGCAGTGATTCCTGCGTGCACAGGATACCACAGGTTCCTCCTGGAAGTGGGAGCTGTCCACACCACAGACATGGCATTTGTAGCTGCGGGAGGAGGAAGGCTTTATGCAGCAGGATGAAGTGAGTTGACAGGCAGGACTGCCCATCACGGGGCTTGTGGAGCTCATGGGAGCTGGGGGCAGGGTGTTGCAAAAGCTTTTATAGGTGCAAAGTAATGCATCTTCTCCGTGAGGTGCTGCCTCCATCCCAGGGCAGCCCTGCTCAGCCATGTTCTCCACAAGCTGTGCCCTGTAGGGCTGAGCTGATAAGACCCAATGTGAGGAAACGCTGGCAAAATTAAGGAGCTGAGAGGAGGTGTCCAATGGAAACGAAATTTCATTTTGTTCAGCACTCCCACACGGTTTATTTGCAATGGGAAAATAACACCAGCTGTCCTGCAGAGATGTGACAGAGGAGCTGGGCTGACCCCTGGAGTTGCACACAGCAACACCATGGCCCTGGAGATGCCACAGTACTTCCAGCTGTAAACATACAAACTACCAACCACCACAACTTCCTCCTCCTGCACTGCCCAGAGCAGTACTTTTTTACCCCTTGACTCCAAACAGTGATAAAAACCATCCTAAAGCAATAAAAGAAATAACAGTGAAAATAGGTAAAATGAAACCCAAAGAAATTCTTGCTCAGGAGTAGATACAAGCATAAACCAAAGTACTCCCATAAACTCAGCTGGCTGTGGATAGCTACAGCAAAGTGGATGTTGTGCCCATGTTCTCCTGTGGTATTTAACTCACAGGGCATTATAAAGCAGTGGATTAAAGGGCAGTCTGTAGTTATTCAGGCAGCAATAAATGAGACTCTTCTTGGAAAAAGCAAGTAAATAAATAGAGATGGGACCTCCAGCAAGGGAACAACCCCTTGCTTCTAAATCATGCCTCTCCAGCACCATTCCCCACTTGTGTGTATACCCATAACTGTGCCAGAACAGGAGGGATAGGGCTTGGAGGCAGTACTCATATATCCTCTTGCTCTCTTAAAATTTCCCCTCCTTGCTTTGTAGCTAGGACTGGGTAGATCCTCTTGAAACCTTTTTTTCCCTCTGAATTTAAAATGGATATAACAGCAACATCCCACATCTTGAAAAGGCTTTGTTTAAGAGGTGAAAGACACTCATTGTGTGCATGACAGGTACTGCAAGGTCTTTAAAAGAAGAGACTAAATAATTTCAAGCTAGGTTGAACAGAGCAGTGATCTCTAGGTGATTTTATGGGTCTTTTCTACCTTCAGATTTCCAGACATTCCCTACAGAAGTCCATGGAGTTGAGTACTTATGGTGAGGAGAGAAAAAGCATGTGACTTCCACTTCATCTGTTTGCACGATGGAAACCATTCCTCCAGGTCTGGGTCCTGAAAACCTTCCTATGCCATAGCTAATGTTACTCTGACCAAAGCACTGCCTGTGCAGTCATGCTGATCCCCAGATATTCCAGGGACACTCCTTTAAAACGAAAGCTGGACAACATCATTGTGCTGCAAAGGGCTTGGGAATCTGCCTTCACACTTGCTTGGAGACCTGAAAAAGTCACATTGTTCCCCAGAATGAAAGAACACATGTGTATTTGCAGACAGGTTAAAGTGTTTCATTTGGAATTGAATTTTTTTAAATGTTGTATTCTAAATTCTGACACTGAATTTGAAATACTCAGCATGAGCAGTCATCTCTAAATGTTAAATCAAAATGCTTTGTTAAAGAATGATCAAAACATGACATTTGCTTATTGAAAGTAGAACTAATGCCTCCCTCCCTGCTTTTATTAGCAAATGAAATTCTGCAAGGAAAAATTAGAATAGTTTCACTTTTTTTTCATTTTCTAAGGGATACAGGTCCTGTCTGAGCCCAATTCCTCCAGACTATTTCAATCACTTAAGTGCTTTTTCACTAAGAGAAATACAAACCAGTTAGGAGAGACACAAAGGTGAGTACAGATCACCCTTGCCATCCCCCAGGGCAACGTAGGGCACATGGGCTAAACTAACGGACCTGAGCTGTCATATTATTGCAAAAGTTCCATACTGTTGCCTCCTTATTGCAAAAGTTTCATACCTTAGTGTTTTCTCATGGGCAGCTCCTCAGAGCACTCTTTCTTCTTCACAGAGTAGCCAACTAACACCACTACCTTCTCAACCAGCCAACCCACTCTTTTATAGCCCTCTTCTTCTCACTGGTCACAGCTGTGGCCTGTTAAAGTCAGGCCTGTTCCTAATCTTTGGTAATTGGCCCAGCTGCAACTCCTTAGGGGATTACTTTCTGCACTGTCTTTATTTTCTTATATTCTATCCCCCCACACCTGAGATGCCTGTGATGTCACACGTTGGCATGTGCATTGTGATTGCCTCTACTGCCTTGCTGGAGTGAGATGTGGGCATCTTTCCCCTCCAACATGCAGGAAGGCATCCCAAGGATGTGAGGCAGAAGGTGTTCACGCTGGAATTTGGCCAGCCTTTTGTTGGGATAAACATGTTCCTGGGACACACCATGGTGCAGCCTGTTCTGCGCTGCTTTGCTCTTCACAGCCATGACCAAAAAAAATAAATCTTTCATTGCAAACCCAGGATTTCTGTGAGATCTCCCAAAGCCTTTCACCTTCGGTGCTACAGCCTCTCTCTGCTCCCTGACAACGTCCCCACAGGTCTCATCCCACCTCCTCCCCTGCAAAGGTCTTCACCTCTCCCACAGAGGCCCTATTCAAAATTAACAAAGGTGGTAGAAGCCAGGAGGGCAAGGGTCTGTTACTTCTGATCTGTTACTAGCTAGGATCTCTAGGAAAGCAAAACGTGTTCCTTGCTTCTCTGCACCTTCAAGGGTCTTCCACCAGAGCTGAAGGCCTTTGTGGTTGCAATATCCAGATGAGTGAATGCTGACAGAGGCTGAGGGACAGGTAAGGGTTTACCTGCACCTATGGGATCTGCCAGTGCTGAGCTCACCAGTATGACAGCAGTGAACAGAGCAGAGTGTGGCTAAACCTGCAGAAAAGGTTTAGAGAGCCTTGGAGAACACAGCAAGGCTCTTCATGTGGCTGTGGCTGAGCAGCCCACCTGGCATAGTAGGAATACTGTGGATCCAGCTCTGCCATGGGGCAGAGGGGCTCAGGCTGTGGCTGTCATTCGTGGGTCTTGGTGCAGGAAGAAAACCCTGCTTCAGGGAGTAACTTTCAGGAAAAATTAAGTTTAGCAACTTAGCCCATAGGCCTGTTTGCAATATTCTTCATTACAGCCCGTTCTATCTGGTTGAAAGATGACTCTGCTGGTAGGCAGCCATCAATCAGTCTCTCCGAGGGGATCCTAGAGCTTGATTAATGTGGCTTCATATTAATCTCTTCTTACCTCTGCTTCTGGCTCCCCACTCAGCTGGATACATACCAAAAGCAGCCTCATCCACTATACATGGGGGGTGACCCCACCGTGGTGTCATCTTTGACCATGGAGTTGAATTCTCTCACTACAGCCACAACAGCCTGCCATGGACCACAGCTTCCACCTCCAGGAGTAATGTGTCTGTGGGGATGCAGGCTGTAGTAGGAGGAGTGACGGGACAGAAGGCAGTTGGAAAAACACAGCCTGGCACAGAACTGAGGACTTTTTTCATCCCTTACTAGACAGCACAATTTGTGCAGCTGGCATGGGAGATCCTACCAGCTGCCTACAAGGGAATTTCCTGCCACAGTGTAGAGGTTGTGACAGGCAGGTGAGTGATCCTGCCTCTGCCCACCTATGGAAACTTAACCTGGGGACACCAGGCATGTGATTTTGTCAAGGAATTTAGTGACAGGAAGGCACCATTCTGATTGTAATGTATCACACTTGAAAGCACAAGATGCAGTTCACAAGGCGAAAGAATTTCTTTTTTCCCCTCAAAAAAATGTTAATTATGTTGCCCTCATTAAATGCCAAACACATTGATCCACTGGAGCAGAGAGCACCATATGGTTATTCATGATAAATACATCTCTGGAGTCCTGCTGCAACAGTGGGACCCTGCTGGAGATGGATGTGGGGAAGGAGTGTGGAGCTAAATGCACACATGTGAAAGCCCAGGTGCTGCTCAGGTTGTGCTGGAAGCCAAGTTCCTTCCCTGCAAAGAGGGAGAGGGTTCAGAGCCAGGTCCAAAGCTGTGTCTCTCTGCTCAGCAGTGATGTGCTGGCTCTTGTGGAGAGCGGCCGGAGCTGTGCTGGAGTCCTGTGGGCACACGGAGCCCCTGCAGCTCTGCCCACTGCTGACAGCAGACAATGCACACGTGCCAGAGTCCCCTGTGCTCTCTTATTCAACAATCAATGCAACAGTGGATAAAAATAGGTCCCTTCTTTCAGGGGCAAAAGGGTGGCTTGTCTCGATTTGCCGAGGATCCACTGTTCCTGGATAACAGCCAAGGAGTCAATGGTCAGATCAGCTTTGCAGCGTTGCTTCTCCTGATGCTGGCCCAGCTAAGGGCCCACAATGATTGCTCCCCAGGAGGGACCCTGCCCAGCTGGATCGAGAGCCCCGTAACATGCCCTGTGGGGGCCGTCCTGTCTACACAGCCTCTGTACAGCTGATAGATCAATAATTTGCTCAAGTGTTTTTTAAAGCATGCACACTGTGTCTGAATGTGTCCAAACCAGAGTTCATGGTGAAGAAAAGGTGACTTTGCTGCCTAGATTTATCCCAGCTAGCTGCTCTGAAGGCATGACCTGGATCTGGCCACTGTTGTTAGCTCCTGATGGCTCCAGTTTACATGCAAATTGGGTAAGAAGTACATGAAGAGCATGGCAAGCAGGGCATTAAGCTGAAAGACACAGAAGACTTCTGTATACTCTCACAGATCTCTTCCAGGTATGCCAAAGCCACACACATTTGTTATGTGGGCTGCTGTCAGGTCTCTCCTCCAAAGAATTTGCTGAACTTCTCTGCCTTGTGCTCTGCCTTTAGGGTGTCATGAAGCCAACGTGCAGGTTTGGTGCTTCCTCAAAACTGATTCCCTACCACGGTAGTGATTCTTCCAGCTTTGTACCTTGGGGAACTGTGTAGACCTGAATGAAAACGTCTGCTTTCCTTTTGAGAATGGGATCGATACAGATGAAGACCAAGACCCTGAAGACACCTCATTTCTCAGTTTCTTTTTATTTTGTTGTGACTTTGACTCCTAAATCCTTTGAATGCTGAGGGCCCAAGTGACCTGGCTAGATAACACCCTGAGGCTACCTCAGCCCGGCATTTCCTCTAGAAAGCAAAGCTCATTTAGAACAAAACCCCATTAATCTTGGCAGGAAGCTTGAATTGTCACTGTTTCAAGGAAGCTCCATTAATTACTGTTCCCACTGCACTATGAAAGATCAAATGCTCTGGATCAGTTTTAATTGGCTATTGATTTCTTATGTTATTACCTATGGTTGTGCTGAGATGCTGTCAGACATACTGGATGCTTTTGATTATTCCTTCTGGCAGCTGGGATTAAAAACAGCAGGCAGACATTTCCTGATCTGTAATGGATTGCCATGGTGTGCCAACAAGAGTCGTTGGCTGGATGAATGGTCCTGCTCTGCCCATCTTGTGATGCTGAGCTGTAGTGCTGTTCTGAAGGCAAATACCATCAGGGACCGGCGAGGGAAAGAGCGGGAAAAACTTCAAAGAGCACGAGGATTTAGTGCTTGCAGAAGTGCACTGCTGTCAGCACCAAGGCAGGGTGAGCCAGGGAGCAGGGACTTGGGCACAGACAGAGCAGAAGTGCCCATCAGTCACTGATCCACGGAGAGGTGGATCAGATTACTTTTGCATTGCTGGGGATAACCCCCCAGCACGCCAACCTCAGGGATACCCTGTGTGATCCCAAGCAGGCCAGCACACACAAACCATATTGCCACAGCCCTGTGCACACAGCCTGCTAATGGCCCTCCTGGGACAAGCTTCTCCCTCAGAGCCCATCTGGGGATGCCTGAGCCTACTCTGTGACATGCTCTCATTAGCTGGCAGAGTTCCTCCTTGTTTAACAGGAGATGCTTTCCTGTCCTCCTGACCCCAAATGACACCTTATTCTACAAATGTCGACTTCCCCTAAATGCACCTTGACAGAGACAGAGGCAAACCCCTCCCTTCCTCTCCAAGGACTGTCATTTAATTAGCAGGCAGGTATCTCTCAGGATTTACAGGCCAGCTCTAAGCTGCTACTCTCTGCTCAGTAGCTGATGCCTGTGAAGGCTCATTCCATTTATCTTCGCATTTCGATAACCGCATTTTTGCTAATCTCACTATGCAAGAGATTTACCTCTTGGATTTACCTCTCATGGACCATGGAGAGAGCAGTTAATCAAATGAACAGTCCCCATCTCACTTTTCATTCCCTTCCTGCTTCCTGATCTCAGATGTCTGTGTTGTAGATGACTTCATAAGCAGAGCAGTACCTATGCTGGCATCGTCACCAGTTTCTAGTTTAATCCAACTCTCATATCTGTCCTACAGACATGACCAGAGATAGCACAGATGAAAGAGAGATCAGAATCAAAGACATCGAGACTGGCTGGATATCAAGAAGCATTTAATTTGTTCCTCCTTCACAAACTGGGATCATCTCTCTGCAACCTGTTCTTGACATATGTTGTCTAACAGGTTCTTAAATAAAATCCAGTACTGGAGGTTCCCACAAAACCCAAGCAATCTTTTCCAGTGCTTCTTGCCCTCCTGTTAAATGTCTGAGAGCAAGGGGGAGACAGTGTTGAAAGGCCATCTTGCACGTCTTGCCCAGAAGGACAGAGATTTCTGGTGCTTGGGGCCATACCACCTGTCCCACTGATCGTGAGGAGCAGACTGGTTTTACTTTGGTTGTGATTTTTGTTTTTATCATGGGTGAAGAGGTAGATAATGGTTTCTGTCCCTCCCAACTGTTTTTGTGGGGCATGCCAGATCTAGAAAAGTCTGAATAAAACTAGAAGGTTACTGAAGGTTAGTGACTGAGGGTCAAATCCAGACCCCTGGATTTTGTTCCATGGATCAGTAGTCTCTGAGTAAACAGACATATTTTGAGAGTTCAGCTTGGAGATGATCTGACCATTTCAGAACAAATGAGGATAACAACAACCAAATGATCCATGCTGAGGGAGCTATATGTGGAGGGAAGCACTCAGGCCCTCACCTTTGACTCCACACCAGAAAGATCAGTGCTGCCATGGGATTGTCCACGCGCAGTGCTGCCATGGGATTGTCCATGCAGATTTCCACTGGTATCTCTGTCTTGGCAAATTGCTATCTAAATCCCTTAGTGACTAGGTAGAGAGGAGATCACACAAAACAGCTGGGCAGTTGCTGATTGCCTGCCTGATTTTAGTCACATCTCTGTAGAGTTGGTGACTTCTCCAGCTGTGAGACTCCACAGTGCCAGAGGAAGTGTCCTACTGAGCACCTCCAGTGACAGGGTGTGTAAACTGGCCTCTGGGACAAGAGTCACTGGCTACCCGATGGATCTGAGACACCCAAGTATCACTGAAGTGCAAACTGGCAGGAACTACAGAGGAGCTCTGTTTCAGCACACCTGCTCTTCAGTAAGTACCTTGTCTTTAAAACCTCTGCTCCTCTGCTAGTGAAAGAAAAACTTGGGGGTCAAGCTGAAGGAAGAAACAACTGGTATTAATACAATTACTGTAGGACCTATGGTATCACATTCTGCTACTAAGGCTGCCCAGCCTGTTACAAAAAAAAAAAATGTACAGACAGCATCTTACATTAGCTGGGAAAAAAAAGTGTGGTAGAACCGAGTGCACTTAATGTCCTGCCCTTTCCCCATGACTGAGCATTTCTTAGTTCCTAAATCTTTCCTGTCCACCCACAGGCTAGGTAACAAAAGAGGAAAAGGGCTCTAGAGGAGGAGACACTGAATTGCACAAACAACGCTCCGGTATTTCAAGATCCATTGCCACTGTAATTATCCATGAGAGGTTTTATCCTAAACTTGCAGAAGTTGAACTAAAACCCAAGGATGAATAACAAGAGACTTGGGGCCATGCTGGCAGTCAGGAGCAGAACTTTCAATCTCCAGAGCTGCCTTTGACTTTTTGTGAAAAGACCCTGCATGAAGCAGTAAGGTTTGGAGGAAGGATAAAGAGAGGGAGAAAAGCTGTTCCACAGTGAGGAACTCACTGCAAGCCTTCTAGGGAAACATTGCATCTATCACAAAGTTATAATGAATGAGGAATTTGCCTCAGTTGCAGTGTTCATAGAATGGGTTGGGTTGGAAGGGACCTTAAAGATCATCTTCTTCCGACCTGCCTTGGGCAGGGCCACCTCCCACTACTCCAGGTTGCACAGAGCCCTGTCCAGTGTGGCCTTGAACACTTCCAGGGATTGGCACCCACAACTTGTCTGGGCAACCTGCTCCAGTGCATCACCACCCTCACAGTAAAGTATTTCTTGCTAATATCTAATCCTACTCTCTTTCAAATTAAAGCCATGACCAGTGTTCCATCACTACATGCCCTTGCCCTAAGTCCCTCTCCAGCTCTCTCGTAGGTCCCTTGATGTACTGGAAAGCTGTATCCCCAGACCCTTCTCTTCTCCAAGCAGAACAACCCCAATGCTCTAACACTCTCAGCTTGTGTTCATAGGATAGAATCCCCTGTGATCACTCCCTTCCCCTAGCCTTGCCTCTCCGTGGGACAGACCAGCCTTTTGGCTAGTGCTAGTGCAGCCCCTGAAATCTGCAGGGTTGAGGAGAAGTCACTCAGAAAAGAGAGATGACCACATCAACAGCCAGGGAGTCACAGCTCCTGCTGAAGATCTCATCTGTCAGTGAGTTTGAACTGGGCAGAAGAGGAGGAGGAGGAGAGGAGAGTGAACACACACTCTCAGCTAGTACTGCTCAGAGCTCATTTCCTCTGCACTGCTGAGCTGGGAGCAGCAGCAGCAGCAGGAACAGCTGGGATTTCAAAAGCAAAAATGCACTATACAATCAAGTTGTACACTGCAGGGTGGCAGGGGCCTGGCAGCATCACATATGAGCTTTTCTACAGGAATGGAGACAGAGCTCACGTGCTCCAGAACATCCCCTCTCCTACATGAGCACGGGTGGGCTGCCTGGCAGCACGGGCAGACGTGCTGCACACAGCCCAAGTGGAGCCAGCTCTGGGTAGTTGCTGAGTGCTGGGCAAGAGAACCCACGTACAGACATGTTAACTCACTGCATCTGTAATGCTTCCCACTGGCTTTTGAGTTTGTGGGAAAGCCAGCATGCCTGGCACCCCAGGACTGCCAGCTGTGCTGGGAGAAACATGAGACAAGGGGATGCCCCAAGTCACGACTGAAATGTTCCTGGGAATGGGATGTTTGCTTCTTCTTTTGCTGGAAAAAAAAAAATCAAAGCTCCCGGCTTAGGGCATTATGCTTAATGGTGATATCAGTGGAGATGCAAATAAATTTATTTTTCCTTCAGACAAGGTGGAAAAGAGAAATAGAGGCCAAATCCTTAGAAAAGTTAACAAGAACAAACAAACAAACAAACAAACAAACAAAAGGACCTAAAATCTGATCTGTCTGCTCAGTTCCCCTTCAGTTCAAGGCTGGCATGGTTTGTTCTCTGCTATGTGGGAAGATTTACCTCCTATTAACAGATGAGCTAATCAGTTCCCCTCAGCTCTTGAAGCTTTATCAAAGCCAGTTAATCATGATACTGATGTCTGCCCAGCTCAGAGCTCTCCACTTCTGTCCCCTGCCAACAAGGCGACACATGTGCACACCACACATGCATAGGGAAATCTTTTTTCCACTTTCAATTCCACCAGCAAGAGGTTATCGCCTACTGTGCCAACATATGGGTGCTGCCCATCTCTCTTTAACCCCCTTTGCTACAGTAGTTCCTGGGGAAATGTGGTAGCTCCACTAGCATCACATGAAGGAGCAGGATGCTCTCTACAGGCCAAGCTCACATCTCGTTGCTGGCACAGTGGGAGGAATTGGTCTTGGCAGGCCCAAGTCCTGTGCTGGAAGGCTGCTAAGGCTGAGAGCTATTTGAACCTGGATACCAGGGTGTGCAGTCCAGAATTCTGTCCCTGCCACTGGGTCTGTTTTACTTCTGCACCCAAATTCCACCAGTTGCTGCTCTGTCCTGCTTCTCCTGAGGGTCAGAATGGGGGCTGTTCTTCCCTCTGGAATGGCTCTATCCACACATACACGTATCCGCCAAGTCAAGAGGACTGCCTTCTCCCACTGAGTTTGTGAGGGCTTCTTCTAACTTTATAACAGTGATGCCAGGATCCAGACATGAAAAGCTCTCTGGTGCCCTTTTTGCTTCCTGTCAGGGTCACTTGAACTGACAAGTTATCTTGTGGCCTGGGCTTGGGTGGACACTGCTCAGGGGCACATTCCGAGGTGGCTGGTGCTCACCAGAGTGCTTCAGGAGCTGCTGCAGGTATTGCCAGCTATGTCCCTCCACCCTGCAGACCTGCACTGGTCCCAGGGAGACTCTACTGGGGCCAGGCTGCCAGCAGCTGCTGTGCTTTCCAGGCTTGTGCAGTGTGAGCGAGGCAGCTGCATCCTCAAAGAGCTGCTCTGCACCAGCAACCTGACAAGGACCCCAGCCTGGCCCATGACCTGGTTTGGACTTGCAGCTCCAAGGTGGCCCAAAGAAGGGGAAGCCATTCCTGCCTGGCAGAGAGACTGGGCTGGAGAGCCAAGGAGCTGCGTGTGGAGAGACCCTGCCATGCCTGGTGTGGGGCAGTCCCTAAATTAGCTATTCCAGGAGGAGAGGAGCTCCTCTAAAGCCTTACACTCTCCAGCCTCCCCCAGATCTCCCCACCCACTTCTTGCTCTGAAGAGACATCTGCTTCACTCTGGCATTCTTGCAGGTCCCTCTGACACCCCAGCCAAGGAAGCACTCTGGGGCCACCCAGGTGAGCTGAGAGAATAGTGAAAAATGGGCCATAAAAGCAAGGAGGAGGAAAAGCTGTGGGCACTCAATCCAAGCCAAACTGTATGGGCTGGCTCTCCACGCCATCCCCCACTCCTCTCCAGAGGCGAGTGAGCGGGCGGCCGTGGCCGCGGTGTGAGAGACGATCACCCACCTATACAGACAATGTCCATGAAGCCGTACATTCCATAGCAGATCTGGAAGAGCAGGTCCTGGCGCTGCCACTTGGCTGAAGGACTGAAGGTCGACCAGATGAGCCACGAGATACTGGCGATGAGGAAGAGGGAACCCAGGATGGCCGCTGCTATCTGAACCTTCTCAATGACTGTCAGAGAGATGGCCTGCCACTGTACAGGGAGGGGACAAGAGGGAGGGAGGGAGGAAGGACAAAAGAGAAGACATTAGTTACTTGGAGCACATCACTGTTTTACACCATTGTGGTGGCTTTGGAGATCTCAAAGAGCACCTATGGGCATAAGTGCTTTTACCCCATCCACATCTGGGATGGAGCGTGGCCATTGTTCCACTGTGCATGGCCTTGGGTTTCTTAACAGCACTGCCAAAGAGGCAGTGGAAAGGAGTCCTGCATCTCACCAGGAAAGCACAGCAACCTGAGTGAGGCAGGATGGATGAAGGCAAGACACCAAAAATAACACGCTCATGACGGTAGATCTGCGATGGCCATCACAAACCATAAAGTTCAGTTACTCCCTCAAATAGAGGCCAGGCAACATCCTCATCCAGGGCATTCCAGTACCAAAAGAGTAAGTATCTCAAAGAACCAAGCTTTCTTTGGAAGGCCTCATATGAGCTGGCTCTGTGCCACTTTGTGAGATTTGATATGATCACAGCCCTAGGTAGAATCTCACAGTGGCAAAGCACATCCCACAGAATGTGCTACAAAGAACACAAGTTGTTGTGGTCAGGACACCCTGCCTTTAGATGATGACATATTCAGGCTGTGTTCCAAGGTAAACGTCAATGCTTCTTCCTCAGAAAAAAGAAAAAAATAGAAATAACTCCTCCAAATCCATTCACTTTGTCAAATAGCTTTGTATAAGCTACATTATAAATATCCTAAACCCAGACTCCTCTCTGTCATCCAGCATAAAACCTCCCCACTCAGATTTACACTGCTGAGAAAACTGTCCTATAAAACCAAGAGCAGAAATTGGAGTCTTTAACAAGACTTGGGGACATGGTCCATAGCATCTACTGCAAATCAAAAATCAAATGTGTAAACAGGCTGAGGAGAGGCAGTCTCTCCTGGCATTGAAGTATATAGGCCACCTCTAGCTGTGAGATACATGCCCTTGAAATCACAGTGGGACTGGCAGGAGGATAAACAAAGATGGACTTCAACCTCCAGCAGGTACAGAGGATTCAGAGGAGTTGAAAATCTTTAGCCTAGATTCAGTCTGAATTCAGTGTCCTTATGAAATGACAGTCTTGTGAGATCTCAGTGCCCTGCATGTTGATCAAACATATCCTAGGACAGCAGATCACCCAGCAAGCCTTGTCCCATCCTTCTGCAGTGCAAGAAGGGAGTTCAAGTACTGGATACCTCTTTAATGCTCACGCCAACCAGGAGTTAGCCATGTTTTTTGCAAGGACTTTTGAACTGAAGGGCAAGAAGGACAAGAAGTGACTTGTGCTGGTACAGGCATGCATGGCACTGCTACCAGTCCAATGATCAAACTCCTGAACCAAATGCACTTCCCTGAAAGGGGCTGCATTTGGAGAGGGACAAATGAGAGCTTCAGCCAGAGGCTGAGGTCTGCGAGTGCCAGCTGAAGGAGATTCCTCTGCCTCTGCCAGCCTTGCTCCCTGGCTTACATCCTGCAAGGGCAGACAGCCCTCACATTGTCTACCGTGGATGTGCTGCACCAGTGATGTGGGCGGTACCAGCTTATTTGGTAGTTGGCCACAGAAATGACCACTGAGCTGCTGAACAGAGAGAGAGCTTGTTCCCCACTGAAGCAGGACTGGGCTCAGCTAAACCCAGTCTTTTCCCTGGGCTCAGCTACTCTAGTCCCCTTCCTGCGATCTGCCCCAGCAGCTGACCCAGCCAAAGGCAAACACTTAGCACTGGGGACACTCAGTAACCTTTTCAACAGCCCATTCCCACTCTGCCACAGCCTGACCTGCTCCATGCCTCCACCAAATCCACCTGGCCCCTTTGTGCCACTGAGAAGGTCCCACAGTGAACCGCCTGGAAGTCCCAATGCTGCAGGGGTGCTGGAGTCCACAGGAGAGGCGCAATGGTGCAACTCCTCTCCCGACATCAAGCAGAGCAAAGGCCACCCAGCACCCATAACAAATCTGGCTTGTGAAGGTGGGATTAGCAGCTCTGCCATCCTCCTACCAGCTCTTCAGCTTTGCTCTCAATAGCATCATAAGCCAATGAAAGACAAATCTGCAAGCAATGCCATTAGCCCAGAGCTCCAGGACTAAATTCATGTGGTGGGGAGGAAGATTGGCTACGTGCATGGGGTTGCAGTTTCACCCCTGCAGCTTTCCCCAGACCTCATCTCCCCTTCCACTGCCTGTGGCTGACTGGGAGGAATGAGAGCGCTGAGAGCACAGCCTGGTGCTGCGTGCGAAGGCTTTACCGCAGGCCCCTCACACTGACCGCGTGCGCCTGTGCCAGCCAAATCATTCTGCATCATTTCTCTCTCTTGAGGAGGTAATGGACTGGCTCCTCACCATCTGCCTGGCATACTGCAAGGCCTCTGGTAGCAACAGGTCCTTCCAAGGTAGCAATTAGAGGCGAAGGGAAGAGAAGAAGGAACTGTTTTCTGCAACTTGATGCCATGTAAAACCAACACCATGGCTTTGCAGAGAAAAGGAGGCTTAGGTGTAGCACTAAATACATTGTCAAAGGGGATGGGGCTCAGAGAACAGAAGAGTTACACCTGAGTGCAAAACCTCAAATCCTGCTCCCCTTGGCTGGGAACAGGGAGGCTGAAACACTGGGAGGGACAGTGCCTGACACTGCTCAGCTGGCAGTGGCTACTGGGAAGTTCACTGTGGTGATAATGAAGAGCCTGGAGTCTGCCAGCTGTGCCAGGGGGTAGGATGCTCTCCCTCTGCATCTGGCACTCAGTGACAGTGACACACACAGCAGCAGTCCTGACTCTGTTCAGAAGGTGGCACTGGGGTGTGATTTCCCTCTGGCAAGGAGGTAAATGGGTTAAAGCTGAACATTGTGGAAAACAGGCAGCATGCAGAAGAATTTAATATTTTCCAGGAAAAAAAAAAAGAAAAAATAAACAAAAAGAAGAAGAAGAAGTAATAAATGTATTTTCTCTCTGGCAGCTCTGAGAACTGAAATTTACTGTCTCAGATCTAGCTTGAGCCACTAATAACTAGAGTAAGTATTTTTCATCTTTTAATTCCATTTCACTACACATCTTAGCGTATGAGATAGAAGATGTTAGCATGAGACAGATAGAGCCTCTTACCCCCATGAGTGCTCAGACAGAAAGGTCCAAGAGCTGCTCAGAGGTGGAATGTGCTGATGAATTTCAGCTGCAGGAGCTGGGCTTGATGTGTCCCTGCACAGGTAGCCTTAGGAGCTCACCTCAATCACAGCACTATGTCTTTCAGATTTCAAAACAGCTCTTAGAAAATCACCCTTTTTCCCCAAGCCCTCTCCACCCTCATTATGTCCAGCAGACCAGGGACTTGGCAGGTGACCCTATCATCCTTGGGTCACCAGTAGAGCTGCTCAGCAGCTCTGGAGTCCCTCTATTGGCACATCTGAAACCCCCAAAGCTTTTTGTCTGAATGCCTGGCAGCAGGCACAGCCCCCTCCCTCCAAATCTCCAGCTCAAATGTTCAAGATCTAGCAAGATCACAGTGTCAAGCAATCCCACCTTGTGGGAAGAGACCTAAAGCTGAGCCCTTTTTCCCTCAGCTGATAATGACTCGAGCTCCTGGTAGCCACTGAGCTGCACTAAAGTGCACCTTTAACAACGCAGCTCACCCAGGTTGTCAGTCAGAGACATGACCTTTAGGCAGGTAGAAAGCTCTGCTAGTGCTGAACAGGGCAGAACTAAGGACTTGGTGGTACCAAAAAGCTATAAAGGCTCCTACAGGATAACAGGACCAGTTTTATGAGCTCCAGACTCACAATGGCTTCAGAACATGCCCAAGCAGTTGTCTGTGATGGTCTGCCACCCACACTGGAAAAGTGCTCCAACCCTCCAAACCATTCTGGAGAAGCTGTCTGGAGCTGTCTGTCTGTCCTCTGGTACCACCCCCCTGAGCCAAGTGCTTTGGCACACCACCCATGTCTGCAGGTGCAAAACACCACTCTCTCTCAGACCAGTTTCCCCAAGTTATCCCATTTTGCCCAAACTGCAAAGCTCTGCAACCCAGATGCCTCAGAAAGGGCTTCTTAGGAGCTCAGGTCTGACATTTGTAATGACTTTAGTCAGGGTCCAAGCTGGTACTGCTGCCTTTGAGCATGTCACTTGTTCTGCACTGTTTCATAACCTGCAAGTTGTACTTGACACAAACCTGTTTCCCTGTTTGCTTCAGTGCTCCTGCTTAGAGGTTTGTAAGTGAAAACCTGCTAATGTAACACAGATGAATAATGTCATTATTATAGCATTTAATGCCTGATCTGTATTTCCCTTTCTTTGGCACTTGCAGTCTACAAAGGTTCCCAAGCACCAGCACAAGCATATCCAAGGCAGATACTGCCTGCAGAAGATGTCTATGTCTTACTGCAGCAGCTTGAAAAGAAGTCTTATTTGCTGGAAGAGCCTTCCTGCACTCCCCTGAGAGCTCCTCCATGCCTGCCTCAGGCAGTTCAGTTTATTTTTATTGCTGTATCTGACACGTCCCCTTAATACACATCATTAACATCCTGAGCTGTGCTAGTCAGCAATTTAATTCTCACACCCAGGGTTACAAGCAAGAGGAGGTTTTTCCTAGAAGGTTGGAGAGGATCATTTGCAGCTTAGGTGTGGTTCTCCCCTTGCTGCTGTCCCAAGACCCTGGCCATCCTCCTCAATTATCTTCTGCAGGATGGCTTTTTTTTATAAATTCACCAAGCAAAATTAAGCCACTGCTGTGGAATAGCTTCCCTGCTGTACACTTTCAGATGCTGTGGCTTATTCAGATACTAGAAAAGCAGCAAGGAGGAGGGAGGGCCCAGTAGGGCCATGTAATGGAAAATGTAATGCAACGATGAAAACCCCCCTCCTCCATGTGCCACAGCATCTGGTAAGACTCAGGCTACAGCACCAGCATCCTGGAAAATTCCTGTTATAACACACAGGCCCTGAAGTCTCTCTTGCAGTGACTGTACCCACTGCTTGCAGGCTGCAGCTGAAGCTCAGCAGGGACCAGCAAAGCTCATGCTCAACACAACTGATTCAGCAGGCTGGGACAACCAGGAGACATCAGTAAACTTGACTCAAGCTTTTTAGCTCAGCATCTCAGGCTGAAGTTCAAACACCCTGTGAGATCAGCTGTTCTTGCAGTCGTGAGTGTCCTGATGAGGAGGCCGTGTAAGAGCACTCATCAGCTCCTAACAGATCATCACCATGGACAAAATGGAGCCAGAGGAGAACAGAGACCAGACTCCAACCCCAGCACTGGATAACTGGGGATCTCTGGAGCTGAAATAGCCTGCAATGCAGGAAGAGCAGGAGATAACAACTGTAAATCAGAGCTGAACTCATCAAGACTGCAGACAGTTGTTGGGAAGGTTGGTTCAAACAGATTTTCTCTTTGCTAAAATCAGAGCATCAGAGTGGATGTGGTTCAGGACTGACTGCAAAGGAGGTGTACAGATTAAATACACTTCAGAGGCCCATCAAGGCAGATACCCACTCCACAATGTATCAACACCAGGATGCAGGCAGTATGACAATGTGCTTCCAAAGCCCTGTGCCTTCAGGGCCTTTTAAAAGTCATGGGCTTTACACAAGTATTACAATGGAGGGAAGCATTTAAAGCCTCCAAGCCCGTGACTCCTGTCTTGGTGACTGGCAAACTGGAGAGCAGGAGAATGGATTGGTGGATGGGTGAATGGATGGATGGATGGACGGACGGACGGATGGATGGATGGATGGATGGACGGACAAAGGCTCTAGATTTCCTGGTTGTTCACAGCTAATGGAGTATTTTTGCTCATTTTTGCTGGCCAGCTGCTGCTTGGCAGGACACCTGCTATGCTGTCCAACAACTTTAATCCCCCAGTCTCAGCAGGTTAGCAGTATTGCTGCTTTAAGACCTTTGCTCTTAAATGCCTGCAATCCAGGGAGCAGGGAGTGGGGTGGGTTAATTTATAGAGATTAATTCTGCCAAAACAGAAGACTAAAGGTCTGTCTCTGGTATGAAACATCATAATAGCCTGGAGGCTGGAAGGAGACTGTGTTAATTATGCATGAACCCGACTGTAACTTCTCTGCCCACACCATGAGTCTCCAGACACATCTGGCCCATGCTGTGCTTCTAAGCACTCCAAAAAATGTGCAGCAGATGTCAAAATGGGCAGAGAAACATGCAGGTCCCAGGGAACATGTGGGTGTTGGATGTGCTGCTCTGTTCAGACCAATTGGACATGCTTCAGGGAGCCCAGGGTCTGCCAGCTGCCTGGATTTGGCTTCCCAGCGGTCTATCAGATACAGGACTCAGGAGAGAGGTAGGCCATGTTGCTGGTTAGAATCTAGCCAGGCTCAGAGCATCACCCAAATAGGTTATATTGGACAAGGACATGAGGCTTGTGTGGTCCTTGTCTGTATTATGGTTGGTCTGGAAAAAACAGATGACCATGACTTCCTACAGCATTTGCCCTCTGAAAACTGTTTGAGAAATTCAGAGATTTCTTGTAAGAATAAAGCAGGGCCCAAGTTCCAGCAGACCCTGAGAAGAAAGTTCAGGGACTTTGAGATACACTTGTATGTCCAGCTGGCCCATGTTATCCACACGTGGGGTGCAGGCCAAGCAGAAAGGATGCTCCTCCCACCTGCACATGCTGTGACTTGTTATGGGGGGGCCCAAGCCCTTAGTACTGGTAGGAAGTCCTGGCCTGGTGCATCAGCCACTTCCCACAGGATTTTGCATATTAATGCCAGGGTAGCATCTGCTTCCCAGCAGTGCCTTTGTGCTGGCACCAGACAGGGCACCCAGGCACACAGCTGTAGCTCTACACACTGCATTTATTCCAGGCCAAGTGGCTTTTCACTCCAGTTGCTTCTTCCCATCCTCCAAATTTCCCAGTGCTTCTGTGAGAAGTGCTGTGAAGTCTAAGCCAGCAATCTGAAGGCTGCAAGCCCCAGATCTGCACAGTCCTCTGGGACCCTTGCTCCTGGAGCTGAGCCCTCTAACTCAGCTGTTTCTGCCACTCAGTTTTTTATGTTCATGGCAAAGGCCATCAGATCAGGCCACATTCTGAAAGGGGAGTCCAGGGAGAGATATGCTTTGCACAGGCTCTGAAATTTTTGTGTGTGAGGTGGAAGCTTGTCCATGAGCAGCTCCAAAAAATTTTACCTGAATGAGGAACAGGAAGAAAGTCATTGACCCAGTGCCCTGAGCCACCTGAAAGTGCATTTGGAAGTCACTCATTAAAGACGGTTCTGGGGACACAAAGGCTCACAAATTTGTACTCACAAACATTCAGTGCTGCTCAGCATCACATCCCCAGTCTGAGACACAGGAAGCATTAGGGCACTCATGGAGCAGCTTTCCAGAAATAAACAAAAGCTGCTTTGTCCACATCTCCCCTCCTGTGTTTCAATCTGCTCTGAGTTGCTAGAGCCAAAAAATTAAAACACTCTGGATCTGATGTTTGGGATGAAACCACTGATGTGTCCAGCCCATGGCTCACGGAAAATTGAATCAGAAGCTGTAGGGACTCTCAGAGAACAGGCAGGTTTTTCCTTCCCCTCAGCAAAGTTTCCCCATGATGTCCCCCTAATTTCACTACTTCATTTAAGTCTGGAGTCCTAATGGGCTGTCCCTTTTTCCTCAATGTGGTAAGTGACCTCAGGCCTAGAAAAAAACCACACAGAGATCACAGTTTGAAAGAGCAGGAGTTTGCACTCCCCTCTACAACTGAGCACCATCACCAGCACTGTCCTTGCCTCCTGATAGAGAGTGACCCACAGAGGGCCAGTCACTGGACAGACTGAAAGCCTTACAGAAATGACCACGGTCTCTAAACCACTGTAATGCCTCTCCAGTCCAGATGATGATGATTAAGCAGAAGTGCCTGGCTGTAATGTGCTTCCTTATGGCCGAGGCACTAACGATGCTCAGCAAAGGCATGGAGCAATTAATGCATCTTCAGGCATTGCCTCCGCAATAAATCAATAGCTTTTAAGGATAATTTATCCCATTTTTAATAGTCACACAGCTTTCCCCATTCTGAATCTGGATTTTAAATCACCAGTCTGTACTGTGACTTATTCACTACAGTGCTTTTCAGATAAAAAAGAACATGGGTTCTTGGATGACTTTCACAGACCTATCAAATGTGCTTCACCTGTTGTGTGCATGTCTGCAAAAGTCCATCGAGAATCAGGCTTGAAGAGACCAGAGTATCAGAGTCAACACCTCCTGTGCCATGCCATGATTGTGTGAGAGCAGTAAAGTGAAAAAGGGGGTGAGATCAGAGAGGAGAGCTCTAAGAACCCTCCATCTGCCTCCACCATCCCTCATGCCAACACAGCAGAGTCTCAGCAGGAGGAGATCAGGATTAATGGCACAACTATGAACACGTGGTGTCTCGACTGCTCAGTCACAGACTGTGTGCTCTGTTGCAGTAAATCCCACAGTGGTGCAGTCCTTGCCTGGCCCTGGAGACAGGCACACCTGGGGTCTCCAGTGAATGAATGCATTTGAATGGCTGTGAGGTGTTACAGCACTATTGTGGAATTTTCAACAGAAGGCAAGTGAATATAGGAATTGCCAAGGACAGAAAGAGCAGACTCCTGAGGGATGCTCCCAGAATCACTGAGCAGAACATGGGGCCTCTTTGGACCAGCCCCTGGCAATCCTTTCTAAGTGTCTCAGACATATGAATCCCGTGCACAGGGAAGGAAAACTCACACTGGTAAAATCCGCTTGCTCCCAGAAACAAAAATTGAAACAAGAATAAATAGACTTTGAAATGTCTCTAGTACCTTTACCTGCAGAGGGTTCTTTGTGCTTATGGCAATGACGTGATACTTGTAGTAACACAGCTCACAGCTCCAGCAGCCTCTCTCGCTAATCCATTTGATCAGACATGGCTGGTGCGTGCACTTCACAGATCCATCGCATCGACACGGGCTCAGCAACTCCCCCTGAAACAGACAGACAGCATCAGCGAGGCTCCCCTCCTTCCACAGCACAGCACACCACACGTGGCACGGCATGGCAGAAGCTCCCTTATCCACCATTTGAACTTTCTTCCTTTTTTAGCTGGTTTGGTTCAGGCAATCATGCTGCTTCCATCCCTTTTCCCTCTAATAATGCTTGGCTGATGTGAACCGAGACTGTCAGGGATGTAATGGTTTCAAATACTGGGGTCTTACATGCCTGGTCACCACGGAAGGAAAAGCTGGATGAGCACTACTCTTACCACTCCAGAGGACCCACACTGACCCCAACCAGTGGACACACCTCTGTTGGCAACCAGATGCCACCGGTTCATTGCTCAGGTTTTTGTCTCTCTGCTACCTGTTTTAGAAAGTGAAGTTGGTGGTGGTGGTAAGTTGTGAGACAGCCTCTGCTGCAGACTGATGTCCTGCTCAGATCCAGGTAGCTTCCTCAAGCCCAGACATGCAAAATGTCCTCAAATTTCTCTCCCACACTGTCCACCACCCCAGACAGTCATATCAGTGAACTACAGGGCTGGCTATTTGCACCCTAGAAGCAACCAAGATGGAGAACAATTTGTGTTTTGGCTTGTGACCCAGACAGTTATGAGTGGTGGCTGAAACACTGAACCTCCTCCTGTTTCTGCACCAGAAACAATTCCCTTGTTTCTGGTGCAGCTTTTAACAGGGTATCCACGAAAACCCCATATTATTCTGATCTATCTGTTATCATCCTGTTCACCATGAGACTAAATTTCTCTGTGCACACAAGCTCACGAGCCCTTTACAGTTGCTTGCAATCATTTATTTAGGTTAGGAGAGAGCCATTACATTTTACTCCTCACTGTTTACTGTTTAAAAGCCATAGTATAGATTCCAGTAGTCTCTTTAGCTGTGCTCCAAGATTAAAAAGCTTTTAAAGGCAGAATAAGAATATCTATGGAACAGGGAAGGTTGGATCATTCTTTCAGCATCGGGGAGAAGATATTTGCTCTTACAGCCCAGATCAGCCTCATCACTGGCCTGACAGAGAACCAGGATAACAGACCCTGGCACTGGACACTGCTGGGTATGATAAAAGACATCCATTCCAGCTGCCTTGGGTTATGAACCAGACCCTGCTCTTGCTAACCCTGGTGGGAAACTGTCTCGCCTTCTAGGTCACTACATCAGGACCTGAGGAACTGAGGACCACACTGGGCAAGAGGGATACTTCTTTTTTACAAAACCTAATGCAAACATGTTAATAGTTTCATTTGTTTCAACTAGGTCACCTAAAAATGTCATCTTTCATGAAATTTTAGCAAAATTGTAAATAACTGTTTATATTACAAACCCAGACTTGGCTCTACTTGTTACTGGTCTTCATTACATATCAGAGGGTATACAAAGGGAGAGGGGGAGCAAGAAGGGTTGTAAGCTCCATGAACCTTTTCCACCTGGCAAGGGGTGACATGACAAACCAGAAGAAAGGAAGTAGGGAAGGATTAGATGGGAGAAAGGTGCACATGGGAATGAGCACTGACATTTGGCAGTCAAACTCCCATGTGAGCTCCAACTTGAGGGGGTTCAGGTTTGGCTGTGCATGTTTGTGCCCTTGGCTGAGACTGGGGTGGGACATTGCCAGAGTGATTAGGAGCCCAGAAGAGCAGGTACTGCCAGACAGGATGCAAAAGTGGAGGGACCAGAACTTGGCACAACTCCTCTGCTTCCCTGCTCGCCAAACCTCTTCCACAGCAAGAGCCAGCCTGGTACAAGGACCACTGCACTGTGCCTCTGGTCTGCCCTTCTCATCTCAGTCCCTGGTGCCTTATTTTGTCAACAGCTTTGCTTCTCAGCACACAAGTGTGGCCCCAGCAGAAAGCAGGTCACACAGAATCCTCCCAGATCTGCAGCATTCCTGCCTTTCCACCTCACTGCACACCTGGGTCTCTTGCAGGGCTCAAAACGGTGAGTGCAGGACCTGGGCTTTGTCTAACGAGCAGCTGGAGGCATCAATAATGAGGGATCAGGAGTGGAGCAGAATGGAGCAGGAACTAAGAGCAACAACCTCCAGGCAAAGGCAGAGGGAAAAAGCTGCAGCTACAGCCTGGACTCGCATTGGCTTCTGGGGCTCTGTAATAAATGAGTCTATGAAATCTGAGCTTCTCTCTTCAGAGCCAAGAGATGTTCACAGATGTCCTACAGCAACATGGGGACCCAGTTTCCCTCTCTAACTGTGATGCTCAAACACACAGTCCTGCCAGCTCCTACAACCTCAGGATTCAGCTGTGGAGATGAATCTGCCAGTAACTTGATTTTAGCAGATCTAGCAAAAACTCAATTTATCACATTTTCTCCAGCCGTCTGAAATATTACATCCTTGTATGTGGCACACAGCTATTTTTGCATACTGTGAAGCCCAATTCTATCCACAGCAGGCATTTGTAAAACACTGCCACATGCACACATGCACACATGCACTCCTGTACCAGCAGAAAAACAAACACCAGGGGCATATTAAAGGAATAAATCCTTTGTACAGCAAAGGAGAAGGAGTCTCATTGCTGGCTGTACAGAGAGCTCAGGAACAGACCATTGGCTGTGATACAGGAAGGTTTTGCTGTACAGAGTCCTCTGCTGCTAAAAGCTACAAGAACACAAAAGCAAACCCAAAGTGAGACAAAAAATCACAAAATTAGAGATGGAAATTAAATCCCTAACACCCATTTTCTGCAGGTTTGTAGAAGATGGGTCTGCACAACATATTCTCTAGTGCTCAAACAGGAGCATTCCCACCAAATCCCTTTGGGAACTGTTCTCCAAAAACCCTTTGAAGGGTCTATTTCCCTAGTCACAACATTTATTTTTGCAACTTCCCAATGTAGTGTTATATCCCATCACTGGGATGAGTCTAAGCAGCATTTTTCCTTTGTCAGTAACTAGTGGAGAAATGGTCCCCAACTGCAAGCTTCCTGCTCAGTTTGCTCACTACCGTCTTGTTCTTCTGAAACACTGAAGTGTGCTAGTGTGCTTTGGAGTCAGGGCATCTGCGTTATGCTTTATTTATTTATTGATTTATTTTCTGTTATCCAAGTCTAAATTAGAAAAAAAACAGAGTTAACAAAAAGGGAAAGGTGCTCTGGCTCGGCCACAACCATTTCAAACATATGCATGAAATGCTCTTCCCTACTTCTGGAAAGAGTAATATACCAATTATATATATAATATTCTTCCCTATTTTCACTATGATGGGAGCTTGTCTCAAGGAGCAGCAAGGGCAAGGCCAGGTTGAACTGGCTTTACCCTGAGGAGGACAATACTGCTGGAGATACACCAGTAGTGCAGCTCTGCTCCAGCTCTGTCCTTTCTGTCTGAATTTCCAATCTGTACCTGCTGTAATACGTCAAAGCAGTTAATGATTATCTGGCCCCTGCTGTTTAAAGCCTCCTGGCAGGAGTGCTGAGAAAGGATGGGAAAAAAATAAATATTGCCAGTGCGTGCTTGTGGTGCTCGGTATATCCAGGGAGAAAATAACCACGTCAGGAGCAGCGTCACCCCTGTTGAGTGGTGGTGGCAGAGTCTTCCTGGCTTTTATCTGTCATTTATCAGCGCTGGGAGCCCATCCGCAGCTGCAGCTGCTCACACACCAGCAGGCAGATATGGGATGTATTTCCCAGGCCTGTTCTTTTAACTGCAAATTAAGTACAGCAAATTTCCCAGCCAGTCTCCTTTAAACAGGGCAGGGCTGGGGATGATGGTGTCACTGGGCCAGGATGTGGTTGGTCTCCTGGGCTGGCCCAGCTGTGCTGACCTATGTCTGGTGCCTGGGCTGCTCCTGAGCACCAGCTCAGCTGGAAAGAGCCATGTTACCAACATCCTACTACTACAACCATTAAAGCAAACATTTTGAAAGCTGTACAGAAAACCAAGATAGCTGATGATGATAAGACCTGCAGCTTTTCCTTTACCTGTGCATTTTTCCTGCTCAGCTATGCAAAGCAGCACAAGCCTCAGTAAGAGGAGCAGTGCCTGGGCCAGAGCAGGTCAATGAGAACACACTGGAGGAGCTATCCCATCACGAGGGCTGCCATCTCTCTTTGGGGGTGTACATGCTGCTGCTGCTGCTCACAGATCTGCATGCGTTCATCTGACTGCTAGCATTTATCTGAGTTTGTCTTGTTTGCAAAAGGAAGCCAGGGTCATTTAATTTCAGGTCTTCAGCTGCATCTCCTAAATATACTTAAATCTTCACATTGAGTTTAAATGCAATGGGAAGTTTTATTACGGCAAATAAATGCCAAATGATTTCTATATTAGGAACATAATTACAGACAAATTAAGTAAAATGGCAAAGAGAAGCCCATTGTTACACAGCTGGTAAACTTCAATAAACATGTACTAATGACCTCTCTGTCTTCACACACTTACAAGAGTTGCCCTTCTATCCTTTTGAACTAAACATGTTATTTACCAGCATCTCAAATGCTTCCCCATGCGTGCAAGCCCTGTGCCAGCCAGCAACAGGCAACAAGGGACATGGAATAGGAATCCATGTGTACGTGTGTGTATATGTATGTATTATAGTGCATGAAATTCTCCAGCACTGGGGGAAATTGACACAGAGTGTGGACCCAGAGAGGAGTGGACCTAGGTCTCCTGTGATGTCAGGACAGCATGGGACATGGTTATGTATGGGGCTCTGGTAAGATGGCATTTCCCCAGGAACCTCAGCAGAGATGGGTGCTGATCCCAATCTCCATCTTGGCAGAAATCTGCTGAGAGACTTTTCTTGATGCAGCTGGGGAAATTCCCCAACTGGGCACCTCCCTAGAATCTGGAAAGCCTATAGGAAAATCTATGGAAGTGATAAGAAAAAGAAATCATCCAGACTGCCATCCCTGTGACCAGAATTGGCTCATCCCACAGCTCCCCAGCAAGACCTGATATCCCTGTGCCATGCAGAGACAGCACTGCCCATGGCAGGCAAGACCTGTGTGCCCTGAGGTGCTATGAGTACCCCCATCCCAACAGCCAGCTGGGCATGTCAGGCTGGGGGTTCTGAGATGGGTGTGGTGGGGGCTCAGCTCTGCTTTTTCATGGTTTTCTGCAATTTTCAATGGGTATTAGCTGTTCTGTGTGCCTCACGCATCTCTGCCTGCTGGGTGTGAGCAGACAGGGATCTCAGCTTTAGTGCACCCACCCAAACCCTCACACACCCCTCTGGGACCACCAGGAGTATTTTGGTGATGTCTGGAGTGTGGGCACTGGTTGGGAAAGGGATGTGTCTCACAAGGTCCTGAGCCAAAACCCCACATTTGTTCCACAGTGAGTATTGTCTGAAAAGCCATCATTTCTGCAGAGCTCCCAATGCTCCAAAACAACAAAAATTGCCTTTCCACGCACAGAGGCTGCTGCTGTGGCACCTGCGAGGAGCGCTGGGGCTGCCACACTGCTCAGGCTTTTTCTGCACCTGATGAAAACATGAGAGGTTGCAGCCACAGCTGAGAGGAGGGCAGGGTGGGACCTGCTTTGCATCTTTCTTCTGCTGGAAAACTCATCCCACCACTATCACAAGAGGTATGACTTCCCAGCTGAGCAGCTGATGCCCACAGCCTCTGGTTTCACCATGGACCAGGGAAATTTTAAGTTTTCTCTGCTTTTTCCCATCTGCAGTGTTTTGTGCCTGTCACCACTGCTGAGACAATGACAGAGGTGTCAGCTCAGAATTTGGGAGTGGGATGGAGAAGTGGGAAGGGAGACTTTCCATTTTCTGAGCATTACCATTCCCCCTGGGGACTCTTCTGTCACTGCAGAACTGAGGGACCATCACCTCATCTGGCTGCTCATCAGGGTAGGAACAAAGCTTGCCCATGTTTTAAGTCAAAACATGGTGGGTTTTTTTTTTTTTTTTTTTTTTGTTTTTTTTTTTTTTTTTGGTTGAAGCAGATGACTCAAGAGTCTCAGCTGTGCTGGAGGCAGACAGTGGGTCAAATCCCTTTACCCATGCCCAACAACAGTGCAGGGATGTGGGGGAGAGGCATCTGACAGGTCCCTTCTAAAGGCTGTTTAGCAGAGAACAGGAAAGTCCCAAGAGGGCCCTAAGCTGCACCATTGCACTGGCTGCCCTCTTTACCAAATTGCTCTGCTCCTACTCTGCCACCTCTGAGCAGGATGTTCCAAAGCAAGACCCCTCACGCCACTGTCCACGTGCCCCAGGGGATCCCCACTGCCTATTAACAGGGATGGGTGCCACATCAGAGAGGCCTGAGGACAACCTCTGTGCTCCACCTTCCCACAGGGTAAGCAATGGTGCCACAGACTCAGCCAGGCAGGAGCAGGAATGGGTTTCCTCTGCACACAGATCATCTCTTAGCTCTGCCAAGCAGCAGGAAAGAGGACGCCTTTTTTTACTTCCCTTAATTGCTAATACCTTAAAGAGTTCTGCAGGGCAGGAAGGTGGGAGACAGAAATGAAGACAAGGAATAAAATCTCATGAAGAAAAGAAAGATGAAGGAAGAGGCTTGAGAAGTCCCGGGTGCAGAAAGCCCAGCGCATTAGAAAGGCGGCTCTGGCTCACTCAGCCAGGAGCCTTTGCTGTGGTGACTCATCCTGGGAGCAGTTTGGAGTGGTGGCTCTGCCCTCGCTCCTTCACTGATTTCCAGAGCAAGGTGATTGAACACAGCTCCACTGAGCTTAATGTGATCTGTCAGGGAGCTGGGGCGCATTTGCCTTGGTAACAGAAGAGAAAACAGGCAAGTTGCAGAGTTTAATATAAAATATTTGGACATGACCTAATCCCTTTTCACTATAAGAAAGGAAAAAAGGACTTAATCTCGGCTAGGGCTGTTTCAGTTTTTGCCTGACAGCAACTTGGTCATGTGTTTGCCCACAGCCTGGTACTATCCAACAGCTCTGGGCACTTCTTTGCCGCCACTGGTAAAGACCAAAGGGAGTTGGTTTGGGAAGGGCTGGATGTCTCATGGCTTAACACCAATTTCCTTCAAAGGAGCAGAAAAAATGCATTTTTGTGAGAAACAGAGAATCACAGGGCATTTTATGTGTAATGAGCTATGGAGTACTTTAACACCTCGTTTCAGGCCAATGAAAGGTGAAGGGCAGAGAGCCATTCAGGTCCCTCTTGGCCAGGGAAGGGAGACAGCATGGAAAGGGATGCTGGGGATTGGTTCTCACCTGAGTCAACCACTGCAGGGGAAGTGAGAGGGAAGGAGAGTCCCCAAGGGTCCCCTTAACTGAGAGGAAAGATGCTGAACTCCATCTCTGTGTGCAGGTCTTGCCAAGACAGGCCCTTCTCAGAGGAGATTCCTCTGAACAGGAATCCTGACCCATCAGTTTTCCTCAGAACAAATAAGCAAATGAGAGCAAACCAGAACAAGGCAGTCCTCAGAGCAAATCAGCTCCTCAGCAAAAACAGGGACGAGCGAGCACTCCTGCCATGTTGTTGCTGCCACCAGCAAACCCATGACAAAGGGTTTCATTAGCTGAAACTAATCCTGAAAAATTGTTCCACTAGAACAAAGTTGAACATTACCTGAAATATGGAATAAGGAACCAGGAATTAATTATCAATAGCTCAAGGGGCAGAGAGGTTACAGTATATGATATTTATTTGCTTTTCTCTCTACAGAAGGATTTTCACAAGAAAAATTACTTATGTCTTCTACAGCCCACTTCATCCTAATGTCATTGAACATGTTTTTGATTAGCTGATTTAAGTAATTCTTACTAAATGTTGCTTGGTTGCAAGGAATCAAAAGGCAAGGGTCTCAAATATCACCTGCTGTGCCTCATCAGGTGTGATAATAGCACCGATTAAGTGAAGAGCCTTCAGTGCATGGAAATCACAGTGCTGCACATGTGAAATCAAGATACCTGAACACCCTTGAGCACTTGGGTGTTGCACTGAGCTCAGCTCCAGACTTGTCCTGAATACAGAGTGGAGCCATTTCAGCATCCTGGAGAAGAAATGTCATAGTCTGTAGCTCCTGGGCTTTCACTCAAGGTACTGAGGGCTTTAAGCTTCTGGAGATTTACTGTAGACCCCAACCCATTCATGAGCTAGAACACTCTAGTTACTTCTGAAAAAGAAATTCACAGTTGTTTCACTCTGGCTCTTCTTAATTAAAGTATTTCAGACAATACTTAGATTTATTCTGTGTGAGATACAAGAGGGAACTCAATTTTGCTCCCTAGGATGCAATGCTGGGATAAATCTGATGCGACACCATGAAGTCAAACAACTCTTCAGCACAAATCAAGTACACTTAAGATATGGCTTCTTGTAATAAATCTTAAACCAATTAAAGAGGTTTTCTTCTTTTTTTTTTTTTTTTTTTTTTTGGGTACAAATGCCTTTTTCACTAGAGAAAGTTTCATCTAAATAAAATTTTTCTAAATATACTTTTCATAGATAAAAAAGACAGCAATTATTCCTTACTATCTCTAAGTTCAAAGCATAAAGTTAATGTTTTCAGAATGCAAGTACCGTACAATGCAATTCTTATCCGAGATGTGCTCATAATTCAGCAAATTGAACTTTGCAGCTACTTCCCTGGGAAGCTGTTCATGAAGATACTCAGCTAATGGCCATTTCAGGAAACATTATGCCATCAGCTGCTGAGGAACAGCTGTGGAAAATCCACAGAAATGGATGCTGGTTTGACTCTCCAGACGTAGGCCCCCTTTTAAAGACAGTGAAATAAAAGACAAATAGGCTTTTTGGTTTTGGGTTTTTTTTTTCTCAGAGAAAGCTGAAAAAACCCTTCAACATTAGACCTGAGAAAATCTTTGTAATATTTGCCTAATCTTCCTGGGTTCTTCAGGAATGAGAAATTGGCCAGGTGCTACTGGCAGTCGTACAGCAATGAGATGCTCCTTCCAGAAGTGCAGCAACTGCTTACCTGGTACCAGCAGCTCATCAGCGGAGGGGAGCAGAGGATGATGGCAGCCAGGATTTGAGGGTTGTTATTTGCCATGAGTCCCCCAAGTGACTTATGTCCCTCAAGTGTCAGCACTGAGGGCAGCATGGTGGGGAACTGGGCACTGGCCATGTGCATATTCAATAATGGAAGCCAGTAAGGTGCAAGCAGAAACACAGAGCAAATCTCCACTACTTGAAAGCAGTGTCTCCCACCTGGTAGTGGAGATGAGGACATGACAGGAGGGACTGTCCCAACAGATCTGGGTGGGAATGGTTATGCAGGAGTTTTTCCTGCTCCATTTGGGATGGTCAAGACTGGCAGCTCAGAGATGGAAACCCACCAAAGCTATGTCTGTCTCCAAAGCTGTTTGTGTCTCCCATGGCGTGAGGTAGAGCTCGAATGTGGGCTGCTGGCCTTGGGTGCACCCGGGGTGAAGGCTGAGGACAGCCTGGCAGGGGGCTGAAAGCAGAAGTGAGGTGGGAGACAATACACATGGCTGCTGCAGCAGCTGGGGAGTTGTGATATAAAATAACGAGCATGGGTTGTTTACTTTTGGCTTCACTAGCACTGTGGGACTGAGCTGTTTCATTAAGACATGGCCTGATCCGCTTTTCCTTTCTGCCTCCTAGACTCAAGGAGAAGAATATGCAATTACAAAGTTCACTCATGTAGAGCCCTTCAATTACTGGGTAACTCTGTTATGGCTTTTCCAAACATTTCAAGACTCGTGCAATAGGACATGACATCTGAAGTAATTCATTTTTCATCTGCTGATTAGCAGAAATTAAAATGATTCTCAGAACATCCCAATTTATGTAAGATCAAGTTCCTTATCGTTTTAGTGGTGAAGGCATTTCTTTTTATTGTCTCAGGCAACCCTGCAAGCAGAGATGCTGAACAAAAATACATGAAGGAGGCAGCCAAGGTGAGAATAGAAGCCCACAGGGTCAGCAGGGTGGTGGAGCTCCAGGACCTTGCCTTCCAGTCCTGCCATAAGGTCACTTAAGTATTTGGCAGAAAGTCAAAATGCTCGCTGGCACAAACGTGCACTGGAGGCAGAAGCACCTCCTTTTGAAATGATGCAGCTACAGAGTGAAGCTAAACTGCCTTTACTGGCAGTGAGCTAAAAACCAGACATAAATATAAAGGGTTTCTTCTGCAGGTGTCTGCCAGCAGCAGCAGAGCAGCAGCCTGCAGGATGAACTTGTGCCACGACGATGGATACCACTCAGGATCCCAACAGGCAGAACTGTCAGCAGCACCTCTCCAGTGGGATCCAGGGAAGTACTCATGGGGTTGTGGTGGAGGGTGTCTGCAGGGCTGGCAGCTCAGGGGGCTGCGAGTCAGATGGAAGAACAACAGCACGGAGCAGCCTGAGTAAGAAATGGGATAAGGGAGAGGATAAAAGCAGGGGGTCTCACACCATCTGGCCATGGCAAGAGTGGTCACATTGCCCTTTCATTTGCTTTCTATTTTCAAGGCATCCTGAGAAAGTAGGTGAAGTCGCCTGGGGAAAGGCTGGGATTAGGAGGTGGGGGAGCATGCTCTTGCTGACTCTCAGAGCCATCTTCCCTGCCACCACAGGAGCCTGCTCCAGAGCTCATAAACCCACAGGCCCACTTAGCTGAAGTGCAGCAAAAATACACCATGGGAAAAGGCAGCTTAATCCCCAAATCCTTTTGCATAGTGTGACAACTTTTCAGTCAAGAGCAGCCCAGTAGGATAGAGCCAGAGGTACCAGTGGCACTGGCTGCACTGTCCCCACGGGAAGCTGCACAACATTAATTATGATTTTTTCAGTGCTGCCCTGGCAAAAGGCCTCCTGTATATGAAGCTGCATAAATCCATGTGTTTCAGTCTTTGCCTGCATACATCTCCTGGAAAGTCATCTTGTGTTTTTCTACTTCAGCTGGGGAATCCAGCTTTCCCTTTCACAGGCAGAGTATGAAACAGAAAGGAGAGAAAGCAGAAGTAAATGTAAGAATAGCTGTAACATTAGTCAAGTGGGCTATAGAGGCCATTTTCTTTTTTTTTTTGTCAGTCTTTTGCACAAGTTGATGACCAGGTTTATTGGTGTGTGTAAAAGTGAAATACACACACAGAGATGTGCATATATAAACAGTGCCAGCACTTTGAGGTTTCAGGACTATCAGTGCACAGATATTAAGCATTACATAGTGCTCACTTATCATCTGATTCTGCGATAACCTTCTGAAGATATACTGATTGGCCATTTACATACTACCAAAAACATCAACACTGAGGCAATGTCAGATGCTATGCACAGCTATGCTCCACTCCAGAGGCGGCTGAACTTCAGACAGTGGTCAAATAATTTGTATCCCTCAGCATGAAAGATGCCCTACTGAAATATGAATTATTATCTCTCTGTTATTGGTCTTTGTGCTTTGTCAAATTGGTTCTCCTGTCCTTTCCCCATGGGATTTGCTCCATCAGATACAGAACCTGCTTGTGCCAAGCAAAATTCCTCCTACCACAGCTGAATTAGTCTAGCTCTGTGAACTATGTCCAGTCAGACTGGGCTGTGGCCTTCTTTAGCTACAGGTTAGGCTGCCTTTCTCTGAAACAACACATCTCCTCTGTAAAAACTTACAGTTCTCTCAGCAACTTGTGTCTCTACACAGGAAGGTTCAAATACCTGTCCCTGAGTTCCAGTGGTGGAGATTTTATTGTCCATCTAACCTGCACTCAGTTTTAAGGATGGGGTTGTCCTTTACTGCTCTGCTGTCCCAGCTGCTCTACTCCACTTTTTGGTGCACCAAGCCAGGAACAACACAAAAATGCCCAGCCCACTTCCCTGACAGTGACCTGCAGTATTCTGGCAAGACTCGTCACTCCTTCACTTGTTCATGCAAGCAGCTGGGATGGAAGAAGGACACTGGAGAGAGAAGAGGAAAGAGGGAAGCCATTCTCATTGCTTTGCCCTGGATGTCATGAGCACAAAGGGGACAGGGCTGCAAGTCGCAGGGGCTGAGTTCTTTTAGTACAACACTCCTAGGCTTTGTTGTGCCAGAAAGATTTTAAGAGGTTTTTGAAAGCTCCTAGTGTTTGTTTTTTTCCCTTGCCTTTGCAGAACTGGGGCTGGTAGAGAGATAAGCACAGAAATTATCACTATCCACACATGTGTATTTCCTGGAGGAAGTCCCACTAACAGCTCAGGGCAGGGTATTGTGTAATCAGTACTCATCTGCTCTTTGGTGTCAAACGTTGAGAGTTGTGTCTGCAGAGCCGAGAGCATTCAAGCAAGACTAAAGAAACTCATTACCCAGCTATCATCCTCCAAGGCGATGCTCCAGGAATGGGAAACACCTGCAGCAGCCACAGATGCTCCTCGTGGGCTGCAGTGTGACGGGAGCACAGCCATGTGGGGAAGGCACGGGCAGAGCGGGCCCTGGCCCCAGCTCTCCCTCCCACAGCTCTGCTGATGTCCTGCTGCTGGGTTTGGGGAAGGCTCCATGTTGTGATCCTTGCTCTGTGTACCAGACTCTTAACCACCACCCAGGAACAACTGTAGACTTCATTTATCTACATGTGTCCACAAAGTGTACAGATCTTGAAAAAACAAGGCTGTTGAAGAGAAAATTATTAAGCATGGCTGGCCAGCTGTCTGCATCGATCTTCACTAGCGTGTCTTTGTTGCTTGGCAGTCGGAGCATGTCAGGCCTAAAGCACTGGGGCAGCCAGTTCTGCCCTGGAGGCAGGTCCCATCCCTGCAGCAGCCCTGTTCACCTGCAGAGGTGCTTAAGTGGAAGCTGTTTTTCAGAGGCTCTGCTAGTGTTCTCTGACAGCAAACTGAAACTTTAAGGAAAAAGAAATTACCTTACTACTGCACAGCCTCCTGGTAAGGGGGCTTCTCCTCTTCAATATGTTTACAAGCAAATACTCAGTCTGCCTTCTGCACCCTGGGTGACAGGAACGGGCAGCTGCAGATGATTTTTTATTTCCAAAACGAGTACCTCCAGCTACCAGGCAAACCTGTGAAGGGCCAGTGCTCAGTGATCCCTCGCTGCAGGGATGGCAGAGCAGGGTCGAGGTGCCCTGGCAGAGATACAACACCTGCATCCAAAGCTCTTGCCCAAGCCATGTCTGCTTTCATCTCTGGTTGAGACACATTTCCACAGGTAGTAAATACATTTTGAGGTTTTCCTTTTGAGGGGCAGTGAATATGAAATGAAAGCAGCAGTGCCTCCCGGCAAGGCTATGGCAATCATCCCAAGAAGCTGGAAGAGTTCTGACAGCCCCAGGGCCTGGAGGGTGAAAACATCCGTGTCCTCCAGACCTTTTCCTTGTGCTTGGCCACATTCCTGGTCTCTGGTAGCCACCATGGAAGCTGAACAATATCTCTGGGTGGGACCTGCATCCTGGCTTTCACTGTTCAGGATCTCCTCCAGCTATTTTGCCCTCCTGCTGCTGGGAAGAGAGCAACGGGTTTTGAATTTTTAATTTAATTCCTTCTCTTTATTTCTTTGGAGATAACGGAGATGAAAGTCTGCCTGGTAACAGTGCTGAGGAACACAAGCACACAGGGGGCAGGTCTTGAAACGTGCTCTGCTGCACTGCCACGTGTTTTAGTGCTGGCTGTATTACAACCTGAAAGCAGGGTGTCCAAGTCCCTCCTGACCGGTTCATTTTCTAGTTAAAGTCATTGCTTTATAGGAAAAAAGTAATAATCCAAGCCTGCAGCTATTAGACTTGCCCATGGTTACAGAGGGGAGCTTGCCTCCCTTCTTACCTGAATAGGTTTCAAGGAAACAGGGACATAACTGAATGCGATTTTCCCTAAGGTGAGCCAAAAATACGGTCATGTTTGCCTCCACAGGAAGGGTTTTATTTGCAGAGCCTGCAGGTAACTTGGGCACGTGAAGGCATGGCTGGGGCTGGAGCACAGGAAGAGGGGAGGCGGAGGGGAAGCGGTGACCTCGGTGTAATGCCATGAAAGGGAGCGAGGTGCGAAAGCGCAGAGGAAGCGGAGCCGCGGGAGCTGCGAACACGGGCGGGCAGCAGCGCAGAGCCCGGCCGGGCTGCCATAGTGCCGGCTGGGCACAGAGAGACGGGCAGCCTGCGAGATTGGTTATTTGCTTTTCCCGACGGGGTAGGGACAAACCACTGCTAGGACTGAACGTGTTAAAGTCACGCCACCTCGAGACTGCCGGCAGATCCAGCCCGGCTTTAGCCGGGGCGATGCTTTGCTTCTCTGCTTCGGGCCTTAGGATGTTGGGCAGAGGGATCTCAGGTTTGATTATCTGCTCATCGTCCCAGGGCACGAGCCCTTCAGAGCAGGGCTTGCCCAGGCTTTGCACAGATCCTTGCACATTGTTTTCTAAAAGCAAACCCACTGTATTCCGTGCATTAACTATGAAGTAAATTTAGAATTGCACAGGCAGTCACTCAAGCCTGCCTTGCTCGGCCATCACCTTCCCTTTCCTCCCTGTCTACACTTTACATCACCTCTCTACAGGCATGAATTTCTTCTTTTTCATTCCAGACTCTCAGGAGGAGATGGCAACAGACAGCTGCTTATCCTATGTCATGTCCAACTGCAGTGTTGTCTCAGGAGGAATATCATACATTACAGCTGTGAAAGATGATGGGACAATACCTTGGGACAGACACAGGGAGTGAGAGCCTACAAGGGAAATGCCACAATTCATCATTGGTGTGGGTGTAGTCAGGCTTTTTACACATTGGTAGTCAGTTATGGAGATTGTCACACATAGAAAAGCTTCCCAGTTCCCACCAGGCAGCAGAGGGAGGATCCTAAAGTGCCCTAGAGGATAAAACAGTCCTGCTACAGTCTTTAAGTATTAATATAACCCTAAAAGCATCCTGTCTAAAGGAGAAAATATTTCTGGGCACCTAACTTCCAAAAATACAGTCCAAGGAGACCCCAGGGCTTCCCCAGCTCAGAGCTCTCCCACAAGGACCATACAACATCTTTGCAGCCCACCTGCAGCTGCTGCAGCCTTCCACCTTGCCAAGAGTGACCCAGGAGAAAGCCCATTGGGCTTATTTCCACAGTCCTGAGGGCATTATCAAACACACCTGAGTATCCTATGCACACATTTTAAGAGTGGAAAGTGAGGCTGTTTTAGGGTTTGGATAAGGCAGTGGGGTGTCCTCTTGGGCTAGTGGCCAAGAGCCGTCCCAGGGTCCCCAGGAGGGAACTCTCCATAGCTGAACTGCTTCTCAGAGCAGCTGTGAGGAGGTACTTTTTAAGTCTCTATTAAAGCAGTGAGCTGTCTGGGTATGGGTTTGCTATGGGTCACACAGGAAGCTTGGGAAGATTTTGCTGGCTCTCTGGTGCTGCTGCTGCTATTTGGGTGGCTGTGTCCATTACAAACTCTGCTGAAAACCAGCCTAAAATCTTTAGTGGGACCAGGGAAGATAGAGATATATAGAATGGAGGCTGTTCCTAGAAGCAGGATGAAAGGAGGCTGAGCTCCCTTTCAGTCAGCAATACTATGGCCTTTGTTTGGCCTTAGTGAGTTATGTTACTCTGAGCCATGCATTTCTCTGGGACAGTGACAGCGTTAGGCTGCACCTCCTTTCTAGGAGAACTTAGCTCACTGGTCTTGCTGCGGCATGGGGAGCAGGTACCACTGATTTTTCTCAGCCTCCCCTTTCCTGTCTCTTCTCCTTGCCTCCATGGTCATGCAGTGCCTGCATGTGCTCTGGGAACTCATCCCAGGCATGGACTGGAAGTGTTTGATAATGAAATGCAATCTAGTTTTATTACTAAAACACAGCTATTTACATGTAAAAGAAAAAAACAATGAAAAAAAAACCCTCTGGCAGCTCGTGGTGACCAGAAAACACTTAAAACCATCTCTCATCAAGAAATTTGCCCTTGCCCCAGTCCAGGCAACCCCTAGGGGACCGATCTGTCCTCAGTGCAGCCAAATGGAAGCATGAGCTCTGAACTGAGCTGACTGGGATTCCTCCTGCATCCACCTTTATTTACTCTGGATGTTTCCCAGGTACAGAATTTCTCAAGAGCAGATTAATGGCTGAATGTGAGTAGAGAGCTGACATGAGCTTTTTAACCTGATGCTAAACACACTTCATCTTTAAGCATCTGTGGTTCAGAAGCTCCTCACAGTATTCCAGTCCCTAGAGAAGACCTTAAGCTCTGCACTGTGCAGGACTAGAAAATGAGACTGCTGTAGATATAAAAATTGTAGGTTATGTCTAACATACCTCACCCTTGCTCTGTTTTATGCTCCAGACTTGTTTCCTCTACCATGAACCTGAATACAGACCCTCAGCCAATGGGGAAGGAATGTTTTTTACCAGAGATCTGATCCAGTTCTAATTTTTTTTTTTTTTCCTTTCTTGAACATCAAGAGTTTGATATGGTCTTGGGGCTAAAAATAAGTTTTCTGTCCACAAAGCACTGTTTCTTTCATGTTCAAAGACTGGAATAATGGGTCTGCTCACATAGTTTTTTGTTGTTTTGGTTTTTATTTTCCCTGTGGGTCAGACCAATTTTTCACTTTTATCAGGTCAGCTGATGAAAACTCTCTGCAAACGTTGCTGTGGACTATGGGACTGCAGCTTCACCTCCCTGCCCTATCCCCAGTCTCAGAGAAACATGCCATTGCAACCCTGCAGCTTTCAGGTAGGCATTTACCTATTTCTGTAATTTTGCTGTAATTCTGTGGGTCTGTGAGTTGTGAAGTGGTTGTTGGGGGTGCTGTTACTGCTCCTTGTGTTGCTGTGAACCTGTGATCAGGCATCACTCACCTCTGACCTCTTGTCTTGGGCTCCCTGCAAATGCAGGGAGCAATAATCCATCCACCATAATATGTCTTTGCCAATCATTTTTGCAACTGTGACAGGATAAGGTACTGTGAAATTGAAGACTGAGACTCTTGGGAACAATTATGAAACCCATATCCTAAAAATGCTCATTTCCTTCTTGCAATTCTGTGTTTTCATTTACACTTTAAGAAAACTACTATAGCTTGTATTTTCTCAGAGACAAGCACTGCCAGCAGCAGATTGGAGATGCTGTTGAGTTCTTTGGGATGCTTTTCCTCAGGGCAAATACTTTCCTCCCCCCACCATCCCTATTCTACTGAATGGCTCATTAGATCCTATTTAGGTGGAAACAGTACTTATTTCACTTGGGAGATACTCAGAGCTGTGTGCCAGGCAAGCTCTATCTACCTGGAATTATTTTGAAGGATGCTCCTCTGCAATACTACAGTAATTGTAAAAAGATCACCCGGGTGTATTAGCAAACTGGAAGCTTTGAGTGATAATGTTAAATGAGTGATAAGCTGTCTACTAATTTGAGGTTTACCTGTTCCCTCATGTGTGTGAGTTTGGAGCTGGCTGCTTTCAGTGATCATGGCTGGTTTCAGAATTGCTTGCCCTGATTTAGATTTGCAACACCCAGAGGGGGTTTTGCACAGAGGAATATCCATGCTAGAAACAGCAAAAAAAGGTTGGAGAAGAACAGGTAGGCCTGCTGTGTGTATGGCCTGATGGAAGCTGCAAGGTCAAGGAGGGACAGTGATTATCTGGCAAAGTTCAAAGAGAAGCAACTGGAGAAAGTGAACAAAAATCCCTTATGTGGCAAGGGTCCACCTTAGCTGGGATGATGCTCCTCTGGGCTGGGAAGGGTTTTCCCCTACACTGACTCTGGTCCAGCCTCGATGTGCCATAAACCATGATGCTTCTACTGTTTCTGTGGGTATTAGGTAAACACACCTTCATCCTTGCAGTCCGAGAAATAAAAGCTTAAATGTATTCAAAGGAGGCTCTTCCAGAAAGAGAGCCCCAGTGGGTTTGACTTCAGAGGAAGGAGGTTTTGGTGCTGAGATTTTGTTGCCTTGCACAGTATCTCCTTGGGAAAACAGACCATGGCAAGCAGCTCTGGGCTGTGGGGAGCGGCCGGTGGTGGTCACCAGCCACACGTCTGCCCTTGCTAACTGAGTGAATGCTTTTGTGTTCACAAATTGGAGCCTGCTTTCAGCAGAAACATGTAAGATTGAAGAGATCACTTCAGCTACCAGCTCCAGCCTCCTGTTATTGCATGTTACAAATCTGCTCTCAAATGTGTTCTGCTTCATTATAATATCAGTTCAGTTTAATGACCCAGCTCCTTCTGGAATGTACCTCCAATAGCTCCCTACTTGGTCAGTTGGAAACTTGTGAGTTTCACCCTAAATTCATTCAAGCTCTATCTACATTAAATATTCCTGTTGCAGAATAATCTGGGGAAGCTTGAACAGCTTGAACTCTCTACCCAGAGTTATGTGTCTCCTGTGTATTTACAGGAACAAATCAGGTCAGCAGTTTATTTTTCCCCGCACTCCCAAGCTCCTGCTCAGGAAGCCACCTTGGGTTTGTGTGTAGCCTGTTTCTGCACAGTTGCTGGATTGAAACTGCGCTCTGAATATGGTGTGCTCCCTGTGCAACCCTGGCCCAGCCTTGCCTGCAGCCAGACACAGGTATCAATACTGCAGAGAACAGCAGGGACACCCTGTTTTCCACTGTGTTGCAGGATCACATTTGTCTTTTTCAGCCCAGACACACTCTGGTCTCTCAAAATTATTGATCCCAGAGTTCCTCAAGGAGCTCAGTTATCTTCTCTTTTCCAGGGGCAGAGATATCAGACACAAGGAACCATCATCCTTCTGCTTTTGATGTGTACAGGACTTTACAGCAGCAAGTGCAGAAATATTATTTGTGGCATATACTGGAGCTTTGTGAGACCAACCTGTTTGAGGTGGAAGTCTCACAAGTTACTCCCTAAAGCCAAAGGGTCTTTAAATGATGGGAACCCCTAGCTACAAAAAGCCAAAAATATTAAAGAAAAACATGAAGGAGCACAGCAGCAAAAGCCCAGATGAGCTGAAGATTTCCTTCAGCAAAGCAGAGCCCTCAGTGTCCGTCTTGTCTGTGTTTCCCTCCAAGGCCCAAAGTAGACAGTGGTGCTCTAAGCCACAGAGCTGGGATGGGCGAGAGCTGGGGAGATTTCCACTTCTGTTTAAGGGCAGAATTCCTATGCTTCCTGCTCATCAGTTCAAATGTTGCATTGTCCAAACAATTCCTTGGAGAAGGGAATTAAACAAACATCTCCTTTCATTTTCCACAATAATAGTTTTATTCCCAGGAAACCTTGTTTGCTGCATAATAATTTAATGGGTATAAGACAAATATACTGATTAACTGTTTCTAAATTTACTCACTTGGTACAACAAAAGGGAGCTTAATCTTGCAATGATGTGATTTGAATGATGGGTACCTTTGAGAGGCAGATCAGGCTATGAAGTCAAGGAGCTGTCCTGGGGAAACCTGCTGCTCTGTTCCTCTGTGCCTCCAGCTCTTCCTGCATGTGGGGCAGAGCACTGAACTGGAGGCAGAAATTCAGACCTTTAAAATACCCTCAGTGCTATTCAGTACGAGGCAGACCTTCTCCCAGGTGTGCTCAGGCTGGCTGTGGCAATGGCCATGTCATACCATGACCTCAGGTTCACAGGATGCACAAGAGGGAAGTCTGGAGTGTTTACTTTCTGCTTGTCATCTTTTGAAGTCTGTGACCATTTTCAGACCTCATCCTGTGAAGCCAGTGGGAGGGTGCAGGCAGAGATCTTGAAGTGCTTTCTGGACCCCTTTGTTATATCACCCCTGAGCACATGAGCTAAAGTACTCAAATAATAGTGCTAGAAAACCAATGAGGTGGTGAATGCATTTCCTAGCACCTTTCTACTGCTGGTTTTGCAGAGGAAGGGCACATCTGATGTTTCAAATCCCCCAGGGCTCGGTGAATTTGGCCTTTGGGTTTCAGCGTAGCCCGTGAATGTGGCTGGTGGCCAGTCTGATGGCTTATTCTGCAGTGAGACATCTTCTGTGTCCCAGCAAGGGAAAACCCTGAGTCATGGTGATGCCTCATTCAGTTCTGATGTTTGGACTGGATTAATAACCTGGTCAGCTTCACACAATTGCAAAGAGGTAGGGAAAAATCCAAGGGGCTGCCACTAAAACTAGTCCATTCAGGCCTGCAGCCAACATTCCAGATGTTCTGAATCTTCTGGGACATGTGGCAGAAAGGATAAAAACAAAACAAAAAAAAAACCAACTCAGCTCTTTAACACTTAATTCACATAAATTTTATGCTTTTTCTGATCCATGTGTCTATGGCTTGTGAGAATATGAATGCACTCTAGGGATGCAGGCAAAGATTTAAGCCATAATCCCTTCAATTTCAGACATTTAAAAAATATAAATGCAAGAGTAACTGCTTCTCCCAGGTCTAAGAGATGTTAGTCGTACATGAAAGGGAAGGTCAGAAAGGACAAAAGAAGACTCAATCTTGCTCTCCAGCAAATTCAACAGGAAACCTCTTTTTGACTCTGCTGAAATTGGGACCTTGAAGGAAGTGTCTCCTGCTGAAACATGCTGAGGATATTTTAAAACCAGATTAATAAATAATTGGACCATCTGCATCAGAGTCTGTAAGTGGAGTGACACATGGAGGGTGTCTGTAAATGGAACAGCTTCAAATATGCAGAGTAAAATACACAGTGGAATGGATTATTTTTTTTCCAGAATAGACATAATTATTGCCCATTTGCATCTCAATGGCAAGCACAATGAGAGACACTGCCTTAGAGATGGGCTGATTTCTCCTAAGAATTGAACAGATAGATAGTAAAAGATTGTGCCTGCCCTGCAGAGGTGACAATCATATTACTGAGACAGAGCTGAGTCAGGAGCAATACCAAGGAAATGGTTTTCCTGAGGCTGTGGAGCAGATCAGCTTCCCATTTCCTAGGATCCAGCTGGGCCCCTTTACTGACAGAAGATGATATTGCCTCTAAGGCCACCAATACCTGTTGAATCACCTCCCATCACTCCTGGGCACTGTTTGTCCTGCACTGGACGAGTGTTTTAATTAGTGTTCCTCTTGGGGCTGCAGCAGTGGTTGGGGTTAATGCCTTCCACCCACAGCCTTCATAAGAGCAGGGTCAGACCAGAGCTCACTGAAAGAAGCTGCTTCTGGACCACTGTTTTAATAACTCCTAATCCCTCTTTCAGGTGTTTTATTCTTTTCTTCTTCTCCTGCAAAGATCCCAAAGAAGTGAGCTGGCCAGCTTATGCATTGTGCTTCCTTGTGCTGCCTTTTGATCTGGTAACTGGGCACCCTTTGGCTCTTGTACTGGAAGAAGTGATGAGTAATTAACTGGTTCCTTGTTCCTGATGCTGCATTTTGTAGCTTTCTACCCTGAAGTTCCACTACCACTGAATTGCTGAGCCAAGGTGAACTAGTTATTTGGTTTCTTGCTTTCTAGAAACGCACCGAAGGAAGGTGGTGTATTTTTTTGGGGAAAAATGTCTCATTTGCATAACCTATAGATAGTAGCAACATCAGCCTTTTTTAAAACCTGAAATGAAGAGGAACACTGAGAGAAGCAATGACAGCAAGAGAAACACTTTGACTGAGAGACAGAGTGTGGGATTTATCATATCTAATGTGCAGTGCTCCCCTGCAGACTTTCCATCTGAGCTTGGCTCCCTGAGCTCCTGGTTTAGGGACAAGTGAAGACAGGTAAGAGAGGACCATTAACCATCCACATCAAATGAATTAGTCTTGACACTTCCTTGCTGGGCCAGACCTGTTATTGATCCAAGCAGACAGTGCTTGGTTTCTAGATGTTTCTGAAGGTATTTGGGGTGCAGTGTGCTTGCCTTCCCTTGAACACCTGGAAATTTCTCATCTCCAAGGCAGAAATTATGCCTCAGAAAACCTGAGATGTAGTATTTTTAGTCTTTTCTGCTGCACAATCACGCTGACTAGAATTTAAATTTTTTATGAATGCAAACATGTTTTTGATCAGTTGATGTCTCATTTACACTAATAGAATTAGCTTTTATAGGGATAACTCCTTATTTTTAAATTGTAGTTGAAATTGCATTATATGTATGTAGAGGGGAGACAGTCTCTTCTGTTTTGGTTGATTGAAATACATCTTTACTGTGAACAATGCACGTCATATTTTTTAGAGAACAAAAGAGAAAAACCTGTATGCCAATTCAGCTCTTCATTTAGTGTCCTCATGTGCAAAGAAAGCAGCAGCATTAGCATGAAGCAGGTGCTAAATATATAAATACATGCCAAAGACCTAAAAAAGGGTCCTAACTCATGGTAGCAATGGACTCTATCTCTAAAAAAAAATATAAAGGAGTAGAGATAATTGCATAAATATAAAGATGTAAATAAAACTAAGAGGAGTAGAGCATCCCCTTGAAAAAAGGGAAAGTTCCACCTGGGTGGTAGAACAGTTAAGGCTTCCAAGAACAGTCACGCCCTAACTTTAGACAGTATGTGACCTAAAGAATGGGACAATACCAGGACTGTACCCATGAGTGCACAACTGCAGGGGTACCAGGAGAAACAAAGCCTGCAGTTCTTCCCTCCAGGCACTGCCCTGCAACCAAGGCAAGGCCGTGACCGAGGACCTCAGCTGAGCAGGCGGTTAAGAGATGATGGGAACTAAAAACGTGAGACAGCATGGAGGACTGAAAATAGCAGGTGTTACCACGTGGATCCTACCCTCTCCCTTGCCTCTGTTTCCCCTAATGTGAATGTCAAAGAAAAATGCATGAACAGAGATGAATCAAAATAGCTGTTTTGGCTAGGATGGACATGACACATCCATGGTGCACCATCAGGATCACCCATGTTCCCTACTTCCATCTGAGGAAGTATGAGGCCCGTTCCTGCTGGCATCAGTGGGTGCTTGAACACAGCTCTACATTCAGCCCCACCAGCCCTCACCATGTAAGATCCTCCAGTGGAGTCTCCAGTCATAACCTGTACCCAGACCCTTCAGCTGATGGGATGGCAAGACAATATTTGTGAAATCAGCCTGTTATGCTCTGTGGTCTTATAGTCTTAACCCTCAAGGGTAGGAAGCTGGTTTTCATGAGTAACTTTCAACCCAAACCACCTGACCATCCCCTGCTGAAATTCATGACTGGGGTTGGGGAAAGATGGCTGTCAGTCTCTGTAGGAGATTTTGGACAGGAAACACAGAGGTAGCTCCAGTTTGCCACTGCTGGCAGGTTTGATAATGGTTTAATCCTCATGCAGTGTCTCATCTCTGCATCCAGGCATTCAATAAATGTAAAGCAGAAATAAAAGAACTGCCTCATTAAAATCTGGTCACAGAGCTGGAGATAATACCCCTGTTTTTATCAGTTATGAAGTCATGCAAGCCCCAGCAAGGAAGGGAACTGATGGATGGAGTAAAATGTAGTTTGTGTACCTCAGACACCCCCCGCTCCTTTGCGGCCCCATCCGTGGCTGCAGTGAGCACGTAACATCTCTGGCAGTAATGAACGACTGGCAGCGCTGCACGGATCCCTGCTGGGGAGCTGTCAGTCAGGGGCTCCCGGCAGGAAAGAGTGAGGAAATGGGAGGATCCTGATTGAAGAAATAACCCCTGACGCAGATCTCCAGTGACTAAATCTCCACCCTCATCGGAGGATCCAGATGCAGCCCTGAGGGCTGATGTCTGAGTCGTGTCAACGTGGCTCCTTCTTCCCTGCTCAGCACCAACACCTCCATCCTTTTGGCTTTATCACTCCAAACTCCTGGTTGAAGACTAGCTCCCTTGCTCCTGGCCTTTCCTTGAGCATGCTGGAAAAACACTTACTCCTTCTTTCCCTTTAACCAAAACTCCCTGACTCCAACCCAGCACTACTAACACACAACTATGAGGACATCTCGACATTCTGCTCCTGCAAAACCACGTCATTTGGGACTATGGCCCAGAAACAAAGTTCAGTTCTTTTCCTGACAGGACCACCCTACATGGGCATTCACTGACCAGGGTTTAGGTCTGTGAGCTAGAAAGGAAAAAGCACTATTTTTTTCTGATTCCAGTCCCCTGAGCACTTGGATGCTGTGAATGCTCTGGTTTTTCAGAAGGGAAGCAATACCTGACCACACTGAGGATAAACTCCCAGAGAAGTCAGGCAGCACTGAAGCTTCACATCTGAAGAAATGGAAGGGACACAATATAAATCTAGATCTTAGAAAAACTTTTTCAAAGAGCCTCTGAAAAGGTCCTCTCCCCCAAGATTTAGTTAGCACTTTTAAATGCACTGAACTCCAGAGATGTGCCCTGGGCAGTGCCATTAGAAAAAGTGCAAGATTGGAGCTGATCTGAAGTGACCCAAAAGCTGCTGAATTCAGGTCTAAAACCTCCCCTGAAGGGTTGCCCTCATTAGATTAGTCTGAATCTCAGACTTCAGTCCCTTGTGGAGATGCAGATAGAGGCAAGAAGATGAGATTCCACCTGGAGTACTGCATCCACCTCTGGGGTCCCTAGCACAAGAAGGACATGAATGTACTGTAACAAGTCCAGAGGAGTTCCCTGAGGATGCTCAGAGGGCTGGAACACCACTCCTATGAAGCTGGGGTTGCTCAGCCTGTGGAAGAGAAGGCTCCAGAAAGACCAGACTGCAGGCTTCCAATTGAAGGAAACCTTTAAGAAAAATTGAGATTTTTTAGCAGGGCCTATTGTGACAGAAGAAAGAGTAATGGTTTTAAACTAAAGAAGGGACAATTTATACTGGATACAAGGAAGAAGTTTTTATGGTGAGGGTGGTAAAACACTGGAACAAGTTGTCCATAGAGGTAGATGGTGGATGCTCCATCCCTGGAAATGTTCAAGGTCAGGTTAGATGAGGCTGAAAAACCTGATGCTCCCCTTGCTCATTGCAGGGGGGGTTGGACTGGGTGACCTTTAAAGGTTCCTTCCAATCCAATCTATTCTATGACTCAGTGATATCCCCAGCCTGGTCCCAGCTGCCCATGAAGGTTGATCCATCACTGCCCTTGGGATGCCCCCTCCTGCATCACTGTGTGTGAAGTGTGAGGACCCCTTCTCCCTCTCACGCCTGGGGACAAGGATGAAGCAGGGATGCTGCACTGCTGGATGGGGCTGTCTTTGGGGGCACAACCTGGTGGTCCATGAAGCTGCTCCAGAAACATCATCTCATGTTTCTGCAATGAGCAGTTGATTTCAAACCCCACCCTACAGCATTGCTGACTCAACATTGTGAAGCCCTGAGCACCCAGTATGTGAGTACTGAAGGTGCTCACCCCAGCACTGCTCCCCACAGAAACAGGCAGGGGGCTCAGGAAAGCAGGCAATCAATTTTTTTCCTTTTTCCCTCAAATTTGCACTCTGTAGTGACAATTCAGGTTGGCTCTGAGTGATTCACCAAAATCTGACAGGAGATCTCTAGTAAAATCTGTGTTCTACCCCCATTTCCTCTTAAAAAAGAACCCTGGATGACATCTTATTTTTCCTGAGCAACACACAGATTTTGGTACGGGCCATTCAATAGATTTTCAGACAATTCCAGTGAAGAATTAATGTTAACATAGGACAATCACCTCCCAAACTGACCAATGCAGAGCTAGGAGCAAGAAAAATAATATAAAATCAATTTATTTGTATGCCATAACTGGTTTCAGTCTGTGATAACAGGACCAGGATGCAGATCATGCAAATGAGGTCATCGCATGGATCTGGAGCTGAAATGTTGCAGATCTCTAGACAGGGATTGGTTTTCCATCTTGGCAAGTTTTTACAGATCCCAATGTCAGCTGGACTTGACAATTCACTCACAGAAGCATCCCTCTGTCATGAAACAGTTCACAAAAGTGCCCAGACACAGCGTCTTAGATTGCAGCATCTCTTTGGTTGATTGGTGAAAAGAGAACATGCTCTTGGTGGAAAATATAGTGTACTGTGACTGTAAATACTACGTGAATTATTAATTTGCTGTTTACTGACTTCAATATTTTTCTATTCAGTTATTCTCTATAGATAGAGCAAAGGACTGCTCTGATTTTTAAATAATACACAAATTATTTTTTGCACATATTTACAGGAAGAATTTTTGCACATCTTTTTATTTGAATAGATTTTGAATTATTTGCTGCATGTTTTATTAAAGCAGCTGTTCAATAATTAAGGAGAGTATATAATTATATGTAAGGCTACCGAATGATTCATATTGCAGTATTTGTTAGCAACACATTGAGAGTATAACCCCTCTCCTGTCTTTCAGGATTCATAGGTGGAAAGACCACTGTCTCAAATTTACTGCTGGGGAAACTGATGCATGGGAAAGGGAGATGGTTCAGGGGACTAAATATGGACTTAAAGAGTTAAAGCCAGAACTCAGGACCCTCTACAGATCCCCAGTCATCACACACAGCATTTTCTTGGCATACTTTGCATTGCCCTGTAAGACCCCCAACCATATTCCTGTGAACAAAGCAATAATCTCCCTGGAAAAGGAGGGAGTATGAATAACTAAAATCCTTATTGCTCTGTGGGCATTCTGTAGGCAGTGATTGACCTCAGCATTCAAAAGAGAGGGTCCCAGGTCCTCTGTGCAGATGACATTTAAACATGAATAGCCTTAAAAGTTAGCTGGGAGAACTCGCTGACTCAGGAAAAGGAGGGCTCGTGTTTCGGCTGTAGCCAGTTGCACACACTGTGATGTCATTTATTCTTCACAATACACAACTCATTTAAGGCCCTGCAAGCTGTGAACCATTTAAAGCAGCAAGACGGTGACTTTGAATGCTGTTACTGAAACATGTTGAAAAACCCTTCAGCTTAAGGGTTAGGGAGTTTGGAGATGTCCTGTTCCTTTCCAGCCATCAGAAAATTAGTCCAAAAGTGAATGGCCCATAGAGGGATCAAAGCCACAACTTTGGTGTTATTAACATCATGCTCTGACCAACTTACCCAAGGCAATATTTGCTCCTAACCTCCTAACTCTTGCTTTTCATTAAGTGCAGTGCCAGCCTCTCAGCTGAGAGCTATGAATCAGGCTTCCATCAGCACCTCATAAATATGACGTGAGAGGTCCAGCTTGGAATGGTGGAAGGGCAACAACCGCACAGACCAGTCCTGGCTGTGGGCAGAGATTTTATGGAGCAGCCAAGGAGGAAGGTGGACATCTCAGGAGCTGGATGTTTGCTTTCCAACCTTCCTTGACAATAGGGAATTGGGAATTTCCTTGACATAGGGAACCTCCCAATGATGAACTGCTCACCTGTGTTGTTTTTGGTTTTCCTGTGAGGCCTTTGTGTTGGCTGTCCTTGCTATGAGTTTCAGAGCCAACAAAGACAAAATTCTCTCCTAAACTGGATTTGACACATGGGACCACGGAGTCACGATATCTTGTGGACGGGGCAGTGGCAGAGGTGGGCAGATGTCTGGGGCACTAGCCCTGGCCCTGTACAGGGAGCCTTTTCAATTCAGCACACTGCCATCCCTCCTCTGGAGAGCTTCTTGCATGTCATGCAATCTTATTCAACCAGATGCACAAACTGGCAGAGCACATGGCTCCACTGAGTTTCTCACCTCCACTCTGATCTCCTTCTCCTCTGTCCTCAAGCAGAGAGAAGCCAAAGTTACCACAATTTGTGGGTAAATACTAGGGTGGTTACCAGCACGTAACTTTAAGCCCTGTGACCTTTACAGTGACAGTGATGTCCATTTTGGTTGTGGATCCCCACCTGGACCTCCCAGGTTTCCTCTAGGAGCCTATGTAACAACTGTTCCTTAAACTAATGCTGTTCCAAAGCTCTGTAGCTCATTTCTTTCTCATCCCAAAGAGATGCTGTGGGGTGGGCTGGATAAGGCACTCCAGCTCTCAAAGCTGTGCCTTACCCGTCAGCTGGGAGAACTTATAATTACAATTCCCATTATTGTAAGTTGTGCACACAGTCTTGTAAAACATGACACTTTAAGCCTATTAATTGCCATGTTTTGAATTCTTGCCAGCAATTTACTCCCCCCCACCCCCAAAGCCCCAACCCCCAAAAAAGAAGTTATTCAATCAAATCTGTAGCACAACACCACAGCTACAAAAGAACCCAGACTACTGTGACTGCTGCTGGATTTGGGGCTCCCAAAGCACTGTCCTGAGACATGGTTCACATAGGGCTGTAAGGTCCCTCTCACAGCTGCTGGCAAGGTCTGCTCCTCCAGTGGGATTAGGACTTCCAAGACCATGGCATGACCCAGGTTTATGTACACCAGCTGCTTCTCCTACTCCCTAAGAGGATGTTTGAGCTTAATTAGTTCAACCCCTTGATCTTAGACCCTTTCCTGGTCCCAAATGCTCACCTCTGCATCATGGTGGACTCTCAATCCAGACTCTGCAGGCTGCCAGGAAAGAAAGCGGGCTTGTCAGGAAAACTGGGGTTCAGCACCCACAAAATAACACCCAAAATAGCCTAGAACCTCTCTGTGTGAACTTCACAGGCATAGGTGGGTTAGTTTCTATTTCCTGCCCAAATTTCAGCTTTCTTCCTAGGAGGAAGTCCCTGTCCTTCAGCTCAGCATCTTCCAGAGCACTTTGAATATTTGGCCCTATGTAAGCTGTTGCACCTTGGGTGGCAGTGACTTTCCTCCCCTCCCACCATGAGTTCCAGCAGCAGGACCCCAAGCCTTGCTTTTGCACACCACTTTGGAGCTCTTTAAATGAAAATAATGACACAGAAGCAAAAGATTTGTATGCAGCAAAGACTGTGTGGATTTAAAATACTAAAATACTTTTTTTCTGTCTGGAGCCTATGTGACGACCCCAAAGGGTTTTGGAAACAATGATGAGACTCTGATCATGTTGTGATGTGGGAAGGCAAAGAAACCACGTGCAGTCAGAAATAAAAGCAAATGGAGATGGTGAAGAGCCAAAAAGGAGATGGGGGTTCTGCTTGCCTTTGGCTTCTCCTACACATGGGACATCTCACTGGGTTCAGAGGGGAGAAAAGGGAGCACCAGGGCCCCAGCTCCCCTTTAAGGGAGCTGTTCTCCAACCAGACAAGAAAGAGCATAGGGAGCATACAAAAGCACAACATGGAGATCTTCCTCAGAGCCAGGCTCTAGCACAAGAGCCCCAAGAGCTGCATCTGGCTCTTTTCTAATCCCTCACCAAGTGGACTTTCATCATACTTATAATTAGGGATAATAATTTAAAGAGATAGTTGAATAACCAAATCTGCTAATCCTTTAGTGGAGCCTCTACCCTTTAATCTCTCTCTGGTTCACTAATGCATAAAAATGTAGCCGGGCACCCACTGCCCTCATTAGAAGGAAACTTTACCCTCCTCCTCCCAGCCTCGGAGGCCTGCCAGCGATGAAGGGAGGGCACAAAGGCAGCCCTCTGACTGCTTGAGACATGCAGGAACTTTGAAAACATCAGCCTGAGCTTGTTTCAAGACTGATGTCACAACAGTGGCAGGTTGTCATGGAAACAGGTTATCAGCTATCGAAAACCATCCATGAGAGAAATGTCACAAGGAGAGATGGCAACTGGGGCTACGAGGCCCTGCATATGGGCAACTCTGACTCCTCCAAGCCTCTTGCACCATCTGACCAGATGAACATCCTCGCCTTTGCTGTAATTTCTGCTGTCACGAGCCACCCTGCTCTCCCTGTGACAAAGCTTGGTTTGCCACCAATGGGGTGCCAGTGGCTTTTGTGCATCCCCTCCAGCTCTCTTGCTTGTACCCTGTGTTCTCGTGGTGGGCAGTGGGAAGCCCACTGTGGGGATCACTGTGGGGATCAGCAATACCAGTGCTGGCATCTGCTGGGTAAGAGCTGACGCACTTACTGGGCGAGGAGCAGCCGCAAGTGGGAAGCCATTGTTAATTAATCAGATACGCCATGTAATGGCATTAATCACAATCAATATATTAGATAGGGATGATGAAGATGCTGTGCAATCTCTGTCAGATAGCAAATACACCCACACATTCCAGCACAGCCACACACAGTTCTTGGGACATCCATGCTCTTCCCCTGATCCTCCTGGCTTGATGACAGCATCAAACTGTCTTTTTGCCTCTGCTTCTAGGATCCTACCATTCTTCTCTCCTGTGCCTGCCTCTGGACTCACCCTTCCAGTCTGCCTGCCCCCACTTCCCTCCATCCTGCCTGCATTCCTTGTTTTTCTCCCATGACGTAATTTGGAGAGCTGCTCTGAGTGGCATCATCTCATCCACACACGCCTCCATCTCCAGAGCTGGTGAAGACTTTGGGAAAGGATGGGATTGAGACCTTGATGTGCTGCTGTGTAGGTGGGCAGTGCAGGCTGTGCTGCTCCTCTTGGAGGCCCTCTGCTCTACCAGAAAAGCATGTTAGCCTTTGCTGGAGCTGATTGATAGCAGAGTCTGCCTAAAAATGCAACATGCTCACACTATTCATCTCAATTGCACTTCCCCATGTTTTCCTGAGGAACAAACTCCATCTTCTTTTCTCCTGGTGTCCCTCATCCCAGGAGCAAAAATTTTGTGATGGAAAGACATCTGCACTTGGGTAAAGGGTCCTTCCAGAAAAAACACTCCTCCCTTCCCACACACAGTGCCACAACCTCACTGCACAAGCTGAAAGAGTAATGCATTTTCTCTGGCAGCTGCCACCACAGACGTGGTGGCATGTTTGAGATAACAAGACTTCATTTCAAATAGGAATGGTTTTCATGGCCAGCACAGTGAATAAATGTAAGACATCTATTTTTGCTTCATGTTCTGCTCTTCCTAACACACATGGAAAAGAAACCCCAGACATATCAAAACTTTGACAAAGCTAATCAACAGCCTATTTAAAAACAGAAAACGCCTTAATATTGGGCAAAAAAAAAAAGAAAAAAAAAAGAAAAAAGAAAACTAAATGCAGTCCATTAAAAGCAGATGAGAGGATATGAAAAACACTTTTGGAAGCTAAGTAATAGTAAAAAACATTTTAAAACCCCAAACTAATTGGCAGAAAAGCCCAGTGAGTCATTTAATGCTGTCTGTGCAGGCAGCATTACTGGCTGGGTAATTTATATTTCTTCACAGCATGGTCTTGGGGAAGGTCACTCAGGGAGGGTGTGTCCAAACCCACCATGTTTTTTGGCTCTGAATTAATAAAGGCCCTTTCCTGGGCTCACTCAGACTGGAGGGATATTTTCTACCTGCAGTGGGGCCATGCAAAACAGGTTGGGAACTGGTTTTTGATGCACAACAAAAGCTTGTTGCCTGAGGTCTGCTGTTCCCCAGGAAGGCAGTGCCAGCAGTCTGGAGAGCCCCAGCAGGAGCTGGGAGTTTTAAGCACAGTCTCTTATGACCAGGAGAAAGGATGTTTGTTACACAAGAATAGTGAGGGAGGGGTATTTGAAGAGTCCTACCACACATGAAGGCTGAAGGAATAATTGTGTACAAAATTTGCTTTGGGGCTGATGAAGGCCAACAGCCTCTTCTGAGTGAAGGAGAAATACAGAGCAGTTACTCTGGGATAGACCAGCAAGAACTGCCAGACTCCTCGCTTAGCTGCCCTCCTGCTACCTTTTCCAGATCCTGATTTGTGGTGCTGAAGACATTTCTGGGTGGAGAGGTCTGACAAATAGTGTGGGGCAACAGGGGACAGTTCTTCATAGAGACGACTCACCCCAATGACAGTCTTACCTTTTACTTTCCATGTTTTCATGATATTTCAGGAAAGCTGAAGCTATCCATTTAAAGTAGATACTGTGATTTCTCAGTGGAAAAATACAGTTGCTCTAAGTCCTTTCCAGCAAGCTGGAAAGCTTGCTGTCCTTTGGTCAGGCTCAGGAGGAGAGCCTGATTCCCAGTTGCACTTGTGGGAAAAGCCTTTTTGTAGCAGAGAGCATTAGGTCTGTTGGTGCTGGAGAGGTTGCAGTGCCTGGCACAGATGGCTCAACTCAGGTACAATGGTCAGTGCCCCTGAGGAGCCTGCACTGGCTACGGTAACGAGCTATAGCCAGAGCCAATCCCAGCTGCCTGCTGACCACTTGGAGTTGTCCTCACACAGCCATGTTGGACAGCCACCAGCTGGACAGTGAGTGGAAGTTTAAACACTGACTTGAATGATTGACATCTTCTCTCTCATCTCGCCACAAGGCCATGAGAGATGAGACAAAGCCAAAACAAGGTCAGGATGTCTGCACTTACAGCTTATGAGAGCAGGAGCTGGACCAGAGCAAATCTCCTGTCTCTGCCTCCTGACAGCTGACCTGGCTACTTAGGTGAGATGAAGAGTGTGTGTGGAGATCTAGACTTTGCCCAAATTCAATACTCTGAGTTCACAGGAGGCTTTACACTGATTAAGACCCATTTCATCAACTAGATGTAGATTAAAAGATTAACTGTCTGATTAATAGTTCTAGTTTTTGAGCAGGGGGAAGAAACCAGAGATGATGAAATAGTCATAAGTTCAAAGTTATTTTTAGTTTGCTAGTGAATGAGTCTCAAATGACTAAAACAAACAAATCCAGCTGGAATTAACAAACTGTACATACTTATACAGAATTGTATACCTGCTGTTGGAATCTCAAGTCCTCTTCTTCCAGCTTAAGTTTCATGTCACCTTCTTCTTACCTTAGCCACCTAATTTATTATTTTTGGCAAATAGGTTTTGGGTGTGTGAAGAATATCAGAGTTACAGATTCTAAGCGGTTGATTTACACAAGACTTTTCTGAACTGACTATTTTTATGGGGGAGGCTTTTAACTTGGATAGACCAAGCTGTATCCCAAGGCAAGCACCAATCCCAAGTAAAAGACCCAGGCTTTTAAAAGTAGTTTTTCTCTTTGCGTCATTCCCCTTGAGGCTGTTTCTGATTTTTTCTCCTTTGAGAACCATGCTGACTGCTAGTGGATGTTGTTCCTTCATGCTGTGGTCTCCCATACCCCATGTAGCACAGCCAGACTAGCCCAGCATCGTTCCTTCAGATTTTGCCTTCTTAAGCTAAACACATGGCTGGTGTCTTCCTCTCATCCATTTGCCCTGCCCAGCCAGCTAATAATCTCCTTACTTGCCAAGAAATGTAGCCAGTGTTAAGTTACATGTTTGATTGACTGGTGAATGCATTTAGCGAGGATTTATAACCAAAAAGACAGAAGTCTCCTTAGACTCCTTTCTCAGAATTCGTAAGGATTAATTATTTTTAGTCTGAGCATTGTAACTGAGAGTATCTGCTACCTAAGACCTTTCACAGGACAGAAAGGGAACTGGGTCCCTGTTACTCACACAATTTCACAATTAATATGTACCCTTATCTGCTAAGCCTCATCTGCCCAACCACCACGCTGTCACCTTCCTGGGAAAGCAGATTCTTCCTCTGGAGAAGTCCTGTTGCTCTGGAAAGTCTGGGGCCACAAAAAGGCATCAAATGTACTGCTCAATGCCCAACTTGACACATGGAGAGGAGGTGTCTGTATAGGTAACTGGAAATGTGGGAGAAGAGAGCCCAAAGCAGGGAGGCATTAGACTGCCACTAAAAGTAGTAATTTACCACTGGTGTTGGCAAGCCTACCACAATTTCATAATTCTGAGGAGGGACCTAGGCAGATGACAGAAGCAGTGGTTTCCCCAGCCTGGTGAATGGCCCAGACACTTGTTTGCATGCCTTTTCACCGGGACTTCTTTGGATGCCCTTTCCAAAACCACCATGAGAACTTTTACTCCCACCAGTGGGAACAGTCACTGCCATTCTAGCTGAAAGTAAGCTTCTTGAGATAAACACAAGCTTGTCCATCACTCTGGGTACCAGAGGTCCTTAACTCAGTAACACTGCTCTGGGCAGTTTGTTGGGCCTGCACTGGAAGGGTCCCCAAGCAGCAGGGAGACTGTGGTGACACTGGGGTAATTTCCAATGATTACTTTTCTTTCTACTCCCCCTAAAGCGTGGAGCTGTTTTCTGCTTAGTCTTGTTGCACACTAAATCATTCTGCATCCCATTGAGGATTTCTGGGCCTTAAGGACTCTTCAGTCCTTGGGAAAGCTGGACATCCCTTTCTTTATTCCACAAACCAGAGAAAAGAGGACAGAAAAGACTTGGGGACCTGACATGAAACAATCTGAGCACATTAAGCCAAATCAGCTACTAAGGAATTCATGTTTCACAGACAACAAGACAAAACGTCACACAAAGATGCAGGATTGAACATCTTTCAGTCCTCAACTCAGAGGCCTATCCCACCCACTGCTCCTGGGTGACAGCAATGACGGAATGTCCTCAGGCTGCCAAGACGAGAAAACGTGCATTTACACTGAGGGAGAAACCTGTGATTGAGGAGTGTGGCTTGGCCAGAAATCCAGAGGCAGAAACCCTCTTAAAGACTTGGCAAGTCTGGTCAGGCATGACATGTCCTGGCTTTAGAGCAGTTCTGTTATATGGAACCCAGGTCCCAGTGTTACATGGTAAGAGATCATGAAAACAGCAGTTGGAACTGTTACGTGAAGCTGCTCAAACTTAAAAACTCCCAATAAGTTTCAGGCTTTGGATCAATTCTTATTCCTTCCAGATTGCTTCACTCATCCCTCCTGGGTACTCTTGATCAAATCACAAAAATGCTGAGCAGATTCTTACAGTGTACTTTCTAATAAACCGTTTAGGAAAGCAGAGTTGACAGCATCTTACAGTTTTTTCTTCTTTTTTAAGCTAGCTCCACAGCCTCTGCCAAATTCAAGGATGCCAAATATGATCAGGCTGTGGATGGCACCATTCGTTTGTGTCAATCCTCCTCATACTAGATGAGCAGACAGGACATATGGGCCTATCCTTAACAAAGTGCACACAAGAAGTAAATGGGAAATTTCTGCAAACTGGTAAACTTCTAAGTGCAAGATTAACCCAAAGACTGCCAGATGCAGAAAAGAGCTGTTCTAAGTTGAGAAATGTTCTTTCACTTCAAATTCCTGTAAATACATCCTGGAAGAAGATATGGTGGAGAGGAGAGGTCTCCAAGATTATACAGGACTGTGCTTCATCTCCATGGACCAGAGTCTGGCAAATCAGCACCTCAGAGTGAGTTCAGCCTCTCAAACACAGCCTACACCTTATCCTCATGTCTTGAGGTTAGTCTGGTCATCTGAACCATCTGGAGCATATCCTGACTCTGCACAAACCTCCTACAACTTCAGAGGTGAAAAGCAGAACTGTGAGTCTGTGTTTGGGAAAACCTGTCTCTCTAGTGAGTAGAGAGAGAAGCTTAATCTTCTTAGCTTAATGAAGAGAAGGTGAAGACGTGACGCGACTGTAATCTGTTAAGTATTACCACTGGGAGAAGGTTTTTAACAGTGGAGGGCTTTTTAATCCTGTAGACAGGCAGAATGAGATCCAGTAGATGCAAGATGAAGGTGAACAGATACAGTCTAGAAATAAAGTGCATTTTTTTGAAGGAGTGAAAGCAATTAGCTGTTAAAGAACTTACAGAGAGATGCACTAGGTCCCCCTACTCCTGAAGTCTTAAACAAAAGCTAGTTATGTTTGAAATTTTAAGTGTCACTGGGTCTGAAATTAGGGAAACCTGACAGAATTTCACACCACAGAGAAACCAGGAGCATTGTTTTATAAAAGAACTGCTTAAAGAAATCCATGAATTTACCTTTGTTTCCAAAAGGCTTCTGCATGTCTGTTTAATAGCTGTCACCTTCCAGCCATGAGTTGTGCACTGAGCAGTTACACACATTCTCCATGGGAGAACGTTAATCAGGCTCCGGATCACTTGCACACAATCCTCCTCTCCCACTTCCATTTCCAGGTGTTCTAAGCTACCCATGACCACAGCTCCATGACTACATGTGACCAGAATAACCTGCCTCCTCTTGCAGCCCACTCCCCTGCTCTCTTCTTCTACTGTTTTCTCCCTGAGTCTCTGGGGCACAGTAATTTCCTGTCTCTCCCCTGGACGTTCTCAGAGGCTGCAAATGCATCTCAACCCAGCCAGAACATCTGGCTCCCAGTCTGGAATGTGTTTCTCCCTGTTTTTGTGCTTGCTGGGACACGAGGAGGATCTCTGTGCTGCTCAGGCTCACATGGAGTCCCAGATGCCTCTTCATCCCCGTCCTGGATGCAGTTCTTCTGGCCAAGCTGCTACACTCTGAAAAAGTTCCGCATGCTAAAAGGTCTTACTGGCATCCACCTGGTGACCAAAGGGTCACATCAGCACTGTCAAGAAAATCAAGGACTTTCTCTCCTAGCTATTGCAGTCATGGTGGCACACTAAGCCCTTGTCAGAGACCTTCTCATCCAAACCCTTTGAGACACTTTGGCAGTCCTGCCCTGAAGCCCTTTCCTGGGGCACAATGTGCTTGTGCCCTAATGCTGGCAAAAATGCCCCAGTCTTCCCAGGGACCCCCAACAGTCTGTCCAGTTCTCTAGTTCAAACTCTGTGAAATACACAAACATGTAGCATGAAGGCATTCAAAACAATGCTCAGCCACACCTGAAGTATCAACCTTTGTCCAGAACGGCAGTGTTTTGGATCATCCCAGCACACGTCAAATACATCCAATTGCTCCAGCAGCACTGCTGAGTGTACTTCTTTCCTCTCTCCTGCAGTGAGAGCTACCTCACTTCTGCCATCACCGCCATCTCTATAGCCTTGCATCTTCCCCCATCATGACTAGTCACACCAGGTTTTGTTCTTTCCTGTTTTAGCATGGTTTCTAATGGGAATGATGCTTGCAAGACTGCATAGTTGGTAATACACAGGCCTGTGTGAAACCCCCAATAAATAATTTTTTAGTTGTTGGCCACTCTCAGCCAAACTTGGCAAGGATAAGAGGATTCTAAGACAAAATTGCTTATGTGTCTTGAAAATAAGGGAATGCATAGAAGAGAGAAGCCTTATTACAAACTGTCAGTGTAGGAAAATCAATGTACTGAGCTGAATTTTCTATTAGACTCTGGGGTATCCTCACAAAATTGAGAGGATGCAAAGACAGGGTCAGAAGTGCCTTGGTATCCTGCAAATAGTTCACATGGTTAGGCACCAGAGACTTTGAATGCAAGGCATAAAGGAAAGCAGTCTTCATCAGCGTTGATCCATCTTTTCTTCAAGACCTCCCTGAAGATCTTTACTCCTGGAAACCTCAGAGCTAGGACCAGCTGAGAGCATGAGAGACAGTACTTGCCGAGGCTGTTGATGGAGGATCCTGCTCCTGAAGCAAGAAGGAAGCAAGGAAGGAAGCAGGAAGACCACATTTTCCAGGCTTCTCTGGAGCTCCCTCTCTGACTGCAAAGCAGCTATGTCACTCAGTGTGACTGGGTGATGTGCTGAGGAGCAGAGAAGGCAGAGACTTCACCAAAACTGGCCTAGGAATTTTCCCTCTACAGGGAACTGGTAGGTGTTCGGGGGTTCTACTAGATGAGGAAAGACTGTCTGCAAAGAGCAGAGGGAAAATCCAGGACTGGGGATTCCTACCTTGTCCAAAGCAACTCAGCAGGACAGCACTCTTAGGGCAGAGCTAGAGAGATGAGCAATGGGTCCAGCAACAGCTAATAGAGCCACTGGGACTTAGAAGTCATGCCAAGAGGGTCACTGCTCTGGCACTAGATCAGATGTGACTGTCCCATGCCCTGAGCCTGAATGGGATGCCAAGAGCACAGAGTGCTCTGAGACACACAGGTCCTGCTGTGTGCAAACATGCTCTGCACAGCTTGGGCAGCCTTGGGGGTCCTGCTCCTTCCTAATGACCTGATGTTATGTGTGGCTGTGACACAGCTTCTGCTCCCATACTGTCCCTGCTTGAGGCCAATCCTTGGACTCCCCATTGGATTTATCCAGATGCCCAGTAATTCACTTGTCTTGGCTGCTCTTAGGATGGTGTGCTGTGTGCTATCATGCTTTCCCAGTGCTGCTCCAGCAGTTGTCAGCCACACTTGCATTTAATCTGTGCAAAGCTGGGGCACACCAAACAGAAAAGCAGTGCCAAAGACTCTGCAGGTGACATCCATAGAGGAGGAGAGGAAAATAAACAGGAGTGAGAGCAAGAAAATGGAAGTGCTGGACATTGCTGCATAAAGCCCACTTCTGCTGCCTCCTTCCCTCCGTGTGACAGCCTGTCCATGGACTCTCTCACCAATATTCCCATCCTGTGCTGGAGCAATGCCAGCCTTGATACTGCAATGTCCCTGTCCTTCAGATGAGCTCTGCCTGGGGGCTATCAAATCTGCTGGTGCTGATGCTGACACCTATTAAGAGCAATAGCATGGCCAGGGCACTGCTGGGATATAAATCCAGTGATAGGAATGCATTTGCAGCCAACACTGCTGCGTGGGAGGGGTCGGTGTGTGAGGCTGCATCGATTTTGCTGGCACAGGCAAACTCCCTGCTCATGCAGACAGCAGCTGAGCACTGGGCCTGGTGTGTGAGCCAGAAATCACCCAGCTGCTTTTAGCTCTGCTGAACAGCTATGTTCCCTTCTGTTAAAGACTGCCATTGACTCTAGATACAGCCAGAGCCTTTGTCTCAACCTGCAGAGACCGCAGCAGTGTCTGGAAGAGTCACTGGTGTACAACCCTCTGTGTGGAACCAGCAGACAAGAGAATCGGAATCACTGTGGCAGCAAGAAAGCGTCACTGCTTGATCCCCAGGGCCTTTGAACTCCCTTGTCAATCCCCACTCTGCTTCCTCCTGCTCACAGAAAGAGCATCAGAAGGTGTAGATGGCTATGTAGGCAGAGGAGGAGGAAGGGCTGAGAAGCAGAGAGCGCTGAGGCTCCCAGCACAGCAGGAGGAATGGGAAGGGGATGCTGGGGACATAAACAGCAATGACTCTCACAGGGAAACTGGCAGGGTATTGTGCATGACTTTCCAGTTTTTCCTACCTCTCCCTGTTCACTCAGTGACACTTAAAGCAGTCTCCTGGAAATACATTTTTGCACAGAATGCTGCTGCCTTTAATGTTTCCCAGGGCCATGGCAGCTGCAGTGGGAACAGGAGGGAAGTAGAGCCACAACCAGGTCAGTGCTGGGCCCTGCTCAATGCCCCAGGCACAAGCAGTGGGAAGGGGAGAGAGGTTTCTTTTGGTTCTCCTGATTAAACTCCAGCTGGCTTTATTTCCCATTACATTGTTCCTCTGAAATGCCAGGCTGCACACATGAATTTGCTACTGTGGGGCTACTCCTTCTGAGGAGGTTGTTACAGAAATGCCTTTATTTTAATGAGAAACCAAATGTTATGAAAGGATTTGTTCTGAACTGCAGGGACATAGAGGAGCTTGTCAAAGAGGCATCCCATGAATGAGCGCTATCCATCCCCAGCTGTCGATGGGTTTTTGAGATCCAGCGGCTGGGCTCTGCCTGCTTTTCCAGACCAGGAGCTGGGTCTTCAGAGTTGCCCTCCTGGTTTCCACCTCTGGTTCTATAAGATACCTTACCCTAACTAGGTGCTGTCAAAAAACCGGCATGAATGAACTTGTGGGCATCCATGCTTATTTGAAGATAATAGATGGCATAAAGCTCTTGGACACAATGAAAGGTCAATGCCAAGAAGATTATGATCTCTATTGGATAGAGAGGCTCATTAAAGGGAGGGGATGGCAAGCTAGAAAGAGTGAAAAACTGCATTTTCTGAAGCTGAACTTTGTAAAAAGAACTATATCTGAAGGCAGCACATCTTCCTTTGACAGCCCTTATAGGCTGGAATGTAAAGTAGAGGATAGGGGTGACCTTTTTTCCCTGTAGGAGATAAGGAAACTGAGGCACAGGCAGCCAATTAAATGTAGATAATCAGTGCATTTCTGAGAGCTAACATGGAGACACCCAAACTTCTCTTCCAGGCCATAAACATCTGTAGTTAATGACAAAATGTTAATTACTGGCAATCAGCTAATGAGGGTAAAAGCTGAACTAATTTTCTGCTGCCTGTAATGCTACTCTAGACTGTGTTTTGCCCATCAGCTGAACTGCTATTTAAAAGAGGATGAAAAGGAAAAGGGAAAAAAAAAAACATTTTGGCACCTCGCTCTGCCTCCTCTGCCAGACCAGATTAGTGCAAGGGGGAAATTCTCTGGTGCAGACAAGCCCTAGTTCATTTTCCCATGTCAGGCAGGGAATCAGCTACAAGCTGAACACAAGGCCCTGCTACCCAGCCCTGTTTCCTACTATGATCAGCTCAAATGACTATGGAAAGGTGGAAATTCTGTTTCTTCATGATGCTAAGAAAAGATTCTGCACAACTGTGCTCCCCATAGTGGGACAGGGACAATGTGCTGCCCCTCTTTTTGCCCATCTAGGGTATCAGCCCCACTCAGCCACAGCATGGGCCAAATCACCCCCTTCTTGCATTTTGAAGAGGCAGCTGGAGATGACCCTCCTGGAACAGTAAGGCAGCACGTATTCCTGCTGTGCATGAGTAACCAGCAGCCATTCTGGAGGAGGCTATGCGCTACCGCTGGGCAGAATGATTCATCTCTGTGTCACGGACATGGCAGCAATAGCCCTGTAACAAAAGGCAGAGCCATGGGGTAATTTGTCATTATGGTGACTATCAGCCTTGCACTAATCAGCCTGGGTGCTCACATCTCTGATGTTTGCAATAAAACCTCTCCATGGCACCAAGGAAGGAAAGACACCAAGCTGGAGTCACTGAGGATCCAGCCCTAGTGGAGACTCTGAATTGTACAAAGTGGGTTTGGGGCTATGAAGACAAGCTACAGGGTTGGAGATTAGCTGTCAGTGTTGCCTACAGCACAGTAAAACCAACTTTGACTGGCACTGTGCTTTACCCTTCCATGGCACAGCAGGTTCATGGTAGCTCTGTGCTTGGGGAGCAGAAATGCCAGGCTGAATCTCATGCAGGATGAGCAGCTAAATGTCCCTTATCCTCTGACTTAGTTGCCAGGGACAGCTACCTCTGAAAATTGCTAGCTCCAAAATTCACTTTTAAATCTGGTAATTCATTTCAGTCCCAAGCCCTCACTTAAAGCCCACATCTCAGGATTTGTCTGTGGCTGTTTTCCTATGATCACATCAAGCCAGGTTTCTCAGGCAGCACATCCCAGCTGCTGTCCTGTGAGTCCTTCTCCACATCCCTGGGGAGCCTAGGCCTACATGCAAGTGGCTGCCATGGTTCTCCACTGTGCTCCTCCAACACGGTGGATGCCTTCAGGCACTAATGCCAACAGATGTCTTTTCTGTCCAGCTACCAGCTGAAGAAAACTCCTCCTGATTAAGCTGATTCCAGCTTCCTGATAAGGCTCCCCGTCTGCAGACTCATCTCCCTGCTGCCACGATGCTGACTGCCAATCAACTGCTACTGCTGGTGCAATTAATTCCATCTCCCTTTGCAGCCCCAGTTCACTGCGTGCAGGGACAGCTATCACATTTCATGCTCTAAAGGGCTTAACACCCCACTACACACACATACATCTGCACACTAGCAGGGTGGCCAGGAGGGTGATTGGAAACAGACTAAAGGAATTGGAGGCCTCGAGATGAGGCCACCCTAAATCAGATTCAGGGGGTGAGAGGACAAAGCAAATGTTCTTGGACAGAGTGGCACATGCCCTCCATAACATAAGCCTCTTACCTGAGTCAGGGTTGTATCCATCCCACAGCACTGTGGGTTAGGGTCACTGGAGCTCTGCATTGTCTCCCTTGGGATGCAGCAGCAGCAGCATCCTGGTAGTTCTTTCCCCAGTTAAAAGCTACCAGCCTTGCAAAGGGGCCAGGTGGAGAGGTAACTGGAGGACAGCAAATATATTTAGTGTTTAGCTCCGTGCAGAGCATCCCCTGCCTTGGCACTAAGGCTGAGCTGAGCTGGGCTGGGATGGATACATCCCATCGTGCAGCATTTCCACAGGTGGCTGGGGGAGCTACAGCGAGTCCAGGGATAGCTTAAAGGGGAGACCATTTTGCTACATATCCTGGGAATGGGAGTCAGCACCAGCATAAATCCAAACACCAATTCCTCTCCATCTCCTGCAATATACTTCCAAGCAGCTCCAAAGCTCCCCAAATTCAGCATATTTCCCAGCAATTCCACCACCCTCTGGGCTGATGCGCCATGGAAAAATACTTCTGGATTACTGCTGCCAACAGCTCCCCAGTTGACTGTAGTGTGAAAATCCTACGGGTCACTTTAGCTTATGATATTCAGGCTACATTTTACAAACATGCTCTCTCTGGCTCTGCTGGGTGAGAGCAAATGACCTGTGTGCCTGGCATGGAGGGGCTCTGCACCTCTCCCTTCTCTTCCAATAGCACAACATGGCTGGTTGATGCTGCAAGATTGAGTCGATAATTACTATTATCTTTATTAATCAATAATAATGTCCTTATTTTCTCTTGTAGGGCTTCCCAGTACATCCTGGCTTATTTATCCTCTGTCTTATTTCCATCCCAACTTTACAATCAGATCTGGGCGAGCAGCTGCCAGCACTGACCCAGCTGCTGAAGCCCAGCTGCAATTGAGTGAAGTCTGTTTCAGAGCAGGGACAAGTCTGACTTCAACCAGCCTCCCTGCAAGGAGGGAGCCTCATGGAGCCAGGGCCAAAGCCATCAGCTCCTGTAGGCAGCTCTGTCTGAGCCGAAAGGGCTGTAAGTACCTAACATCCCTCCAGGGAGACACTGAGACATCTGCAGCAGCTGTAAAAATATATAAAATGAGGCAAGGTTAATAGTGGCTATCTTGGGCATGTGTGCCTGTGTCTCCTTCTTTCATGCTGTCTGAGGGTTTATAATTGTCGATGCCCACACCATGATGGTCTCCCTGGGGAAAAGGGACAGCGCAGTGTCCCCCATGCCCAGGCAGGAGCTGGTGTGTGGGCAGAGGCTCGCTGGAGGACAGACTGGCAGAGCAGACATTTATGCCACAGGATTCCAAATGCCAGGTGAGAGGTTTCGTACTGGCACCATCCTTTCTTCCTTTAACCAGCCTGTATGCCCCTCCCTGGCTTCTCATTCAGCCCCTTTCTAACGAAACCAGCTGGTCCTACCCAGCCTGGCAACATCCCTTCAAAAGCCATGGCAAATTCCTGAGCTAAGCCACGTTACAGTAGTGAGAAGCCACTGCTCCATGAGAAAGCTCTTGCTCTTTGGGAGAACAAAACTTGTTCTGCTTAATTGCTCCTGGCAGCGCATTCTGGCATAATGAAGGTGGGAGCAGTGTGGCAGGGAAAGGCAGTGCTACTTCTCTGCACCGAGCCTCAAGATCCATCCCTTTGTGCTAAAAGCACAATGCAACGCTGGGCTCTCTCCTTCAAGTCACTCGCGCTGGGGAAAGCAGCATCTGCATTGAGCCCAAATCCTCCCTGCACACATCCCCAGCTCCGAGTGCTGGGAGGAGGCTCGTCTTGCTTTATTTTTAATCCCATGAAAAACCTAAAGTACGTCACAAGTGAGAATCTGCATTGTGGAAAGGCTTTTTCATAGACCCTTTGGACTCTGCTTCATGCGCCCAGAGAGCTTTGCAATAGTTAATTTTGCCTCCCAGCTCCCGGGAGGGAGGGAGGGATGGAGGGAGGTGTTACTATTTGCGGTTTGCTAAGAGGACTGTGAGATGGATGGCTGAGAAATAAAGTCTGTGGCCTGATGGTGCTTCTCGAAAGCATTAACACACTTTCTTCCTTCTCACCCACAGGCACAGTGACGTTTCACACTGCTGCTGGGGTCTGGCTCTCTGGAGACCTGATAGCTGTTCTCTAATGCCCCTCCTCTCACAGCAGCTTAAATAAGAGTCAGAGCCAGTGCCACAATCAGGAAAATGGCTCCTCTGCAAACCAGCAATGAGGTACCAAGCCCCATGGAGCCTGGGAAAGCCTACCCTGTCCAGTTGTGGCACCTAATCCTAACTCATCATAGGAGAACAGGAGGGAATTTTTTAAAAGAGGAAATTAGTAACTATTTAAAGGAATATGAATAATTTATTTGACATTTTTGGAGACCTGATTTTGGTTAAATAAAGGATTTAGTGGACACAAAACCAAACATGTCTCAAATAGCCTGGCCTTGGGGGCTGGCTAGAAATTGGTCAAGATTTCCTGGCCATCCCCAGTGCAGGGGCTCTCCGGGTCAGTTCCCAGCAAAAGCAGGTAGGGAAAAAAAGTCTCTTGCTGCTGGTGCTGAGTATGCTCAGGGGCACAGGGCAGCCAGACCTGGCCAGCTGAGCCCATCTACCAGTCCAGAGCTCCTTCTTTGACTGGCTTCTCCACTGGGGCAGGCTGCATTTTATCATCACTTTCTCCCTTGGCAGAATAGGACCAGATTGAAACCTTTAATCTACTTCCTTGAGGGAGAAAATGAGCAGCATTTCAATGCATGTGCCAGATGACCACACTTATGCCTTTTGATAGCTGAATCCCACAGACAGAAACAAGCATCCACAGGCAAACAGGAAAGGTATCTTCCCTTGAAAGAAGGTGCTGTAGTGAGGCAGAGATATCTCTCTTTCTTTGAACATCATAAATGCAATCCATTAAACAGTGATGAGCAGACAGCACTGAAAACAAACACCAAATTAAGCATGCCCACTCTAAGGGAGAGGTTTTGCCTGCCTTCTCCTCCCACTCTCCTGCCAAGGAGGAAGGTGAAGATAAAGGGAGGCCACCTGGAAGGACCATTCTGGGGGGCTGGGCTGGAAGAGCTACTGGAAGAGGGAAGTGGGGATGTGCCATAGGAGAAAGAGCCTTGTGTGAGGATGGTCACAAGTGTGTACTTAGCAGTACTGAGCTTGAGAAGCCTCTGGGAAGTGGGGGTGTAGGAGAGGTGCTGCTAAGTGGGAATCTGAGGTGACAGTCACTGGGAATATGTTACTCGGGTGCCTCAGCAAGATAGGTGGAGAATAATACTGAAAGCAATGAGGTTGATATCAGGGGAGCAGGGGTCTCATGTTACACTGGAGGGACCTGGTGTAACCTACAGTAAACCATGTTGATGATAGGGGAGGTTGGGGGTTATCCAGGGAATAGAGGAGGAGTCATGCCAGAGGTACAGGTAAGGCAGATGGTGGGCATATACAGCACATCTATCCAGTTTTTCCCAGCCCAAATTTTCACTAGTTAGATACTAATTTGATCTCAAAGTGAAGGATGGCAGTACCAGCCCCCACAACATGAGTGGGGAGCACAGGCACCTCCTGGACATCAGTCATGGACTGACTGCTGACACCAGTTCAAAAGGCCAAAGCTTTGCTGTGCTCATTAGGACAGGCTCTCATGCTGGGCCAACTCATTTGTTCAAAGGTCAGTCAGACAGAAGCTGGGACACACTGAGATGGCTGCAGGCACAGTCATATCTGAAGGCAGGCAAGTGGGTGGGCTCACATCTCTGCATGCTTAAGAATCTTCTCCCTGTAACACCATTCTCCAGAATGAGAAGACTAAAACCTATGACCAGTGACTTTGCAGCCACTTCTCAGTCTCCTCAGCCCCTGTTTTTATTAAGGTCACAGAATTTAGGTTGGGAGGTCCCTGGATTTCTTTTGTCCAGCCTGCTGCTCAAACCTTGGCTAGCTTCAAGGTTTCTCAAGGCTTCATTTTGCTGAATTGTCAAGATGTTAGAGGACTGAGATCCTACCATATGTCTGGGTTCTTGTCTCGGTGCTACTCTGCTCTCACTGTGAAAGTTTGCTTCTGTATATCCAGTGAGCACCTCACTTGCTGCAACTTGTGCCATTGTCACTAGACCTTTGCTGTGCCCCTCTGGCTCTGTGGTCTTTATGATCTGACTTCAAGTAGAAGAAGGCAGCTGATCTCCCCTTTCATCTTCCTGTTGCTAGACTGAACAAGTCCAAATCCCTCCACCTCTCCTCACACATAATCTGCTTCTGTCCCTTTAGCATTTTAGCATCCCCTACTGACTAGCCCAAATTGTCCACCTCTCATTTGTGCTGGCGGAGTATTTGGGCACTAAGAAAGTTATCTCTGAAATTGCAGCTTGCAACCACCTCATACAGCCTTTCTTCCCAGGATGGCCAGAAGACGTTGCCTCCCTGAGCTGGGAACAACTTCAGTGTCACTTGGGAAAAACTGCAGAGTCTGTAAGAACAAAAATGGCATGGCTCCATGCCTAAAAGTGTCAATGGCTTTCTTTTTCCTTTTACAGAGGTAAAAGGGACTTCCTCCTGGGACAGATATTCAGATGTCAGGCCAGGCAAGGAGCTTGTTTTCTTGAAGAGCTGAGCTTGAAGTTTGCTTTATCTCTGGGCTGAATATAAAATAATCCCCTTAAAATTGCTGCAGAGTATCTTCAAATGCCTTATACTTCATTGTTGCTAGAAGGTAGTTCTAAGTTCTTAGTATTGGGATGCAATTCTAGGCACAGTTTATGCCTAAGTCTGTGCTGCCATCTCCCCCTTCCCACTGCCCTTCCTGTGTGTACTGCCCTGTCCTATTACCAGTGCTGTGTTGGTGACCAGATGGTCAGATAGGGGAATTTATTAAAAAAAAGCTCATCAGAATTTTAAAAAAATTTGAGATCAAGTCCCTGGCTGCATGGTCCCTGGTGCTAGAGCTTGGAAAGGGTTGAAATGCAGAGCTGAGGCTGCTGGTCATTATAGCTGCAAGATCTTGGACTGGCTCAGCTTGCTCATGAACACACATCACCAAGACAGTGGACAGTCACCCTTACCCTGAGGACAGGTCTGTAGATAAGACTTTACCTTCTTTCAGTGACACTGACTTCTCTTTCAACTTCAGTGACACCTCCTTCTTTCCCTTGGAAATGTCCCTGCTGCTCCTTTCTGAATTGCTGTGCAGGGAGACACCATGTTGGGAAGATAGAGTTTCTGAACTGACTTTTGCCTGACTGTGCTCACCGTGGATGTTCTGCCTTCCAGCACTGCATGTCTTTCTTTCATGCAGCCTTTACCCAGTGCAACTCCTTTGTGCCAACCATCCCCCTCCTCATCCATCCCCCAGCAAGGTGTCAGTCTTCATTAGCAGAGGAGTGCGGGGTTTGCTGATATAATTTCCCAAGCAGTCTGTCTGAATACACAGTTGTAGTGGAGCAAAGGTACTCCAGGCCTTTGCTCACTGTTGTGAGCTCGGGCACTTGTGCTGGCATCGCCAATCTCAGCTGGGGTAGGGGTTCCCTGAGGGCTGAGCTCCTGAGAATTTTCTCTCAGGACAGATGCAGAGAAATACCTATGTCCATACTATGATCTGTCCCAGCCCCTGCTCTAGAAGGGAATCACTGACGTAGAAGCTTCAAGGACATTGACTCTTCTTTATTATAAATATTCAGAGGTATCAGTGTCAGAGGGAGATGCAACTCTCTTAATCATTCCCAACACTATTAACTAGACAAATAATGAATAAATTAATTAAGCAAAATTAAAAACAGACTGAATACCTGGGAAAGTGTCTTGACACTGAGTTGCCTTAGGATAATCTCTTAGGGACTTGGGGGAGGCTGTGGTACTCCTGGCATGTGGAAACAGATGTAGAAAAGCAACAAGAGAAAGCAGCGGAAACAATGTGTAGGTGCTGCAAGGTAGGAACCAGGGAGGAAACAACAAGCCTTTGATATCTATGACACAGCTGGAAGACTGATAGATTCAGCCAGCTCAGATTTTTAAAAAATCCCAATAATGTAAATTCCTTAAGTAAGCGCCAAGCCTATGAATAAGATAAATCTCTTAGTCACTTTGCCAGTGATATCCTTCTAATCTCATCCTTCCTGAACGATGCTGCTCAGCGCTGCTCAGAGTGAAACACTTTGCATAAATGGGTTTGCTGCTCAGAGCAATCACTCATGCTTCCCACTCCGACCCCAGGATTAGAGAAGTCCCCTGGATTAAGGCTGTTACTATTTAGAGTCAAGGGTGAGCCAGATAAGCAAGGGCTCAAGGGAACTTTCAAATGATTGCAAGAGAGTGAGAAAAAGAGAAGGAGACGTGAACAGGAGGCCATCACCATCTTAGGGAATTGCATGTCCCACACTGGTGTTGAACTGTACTTAAAGTGCTTTACAAAGAGAAATGACCCAATAACAAGGAATTATTGACATGCACATGGGAAAATAATGAACAGTAACTCAAGGGCCAACCAAGCCAACTTTTTCTTTAAAAAATAAAGATGACATTGAACTGATGGTGCTGTTTGCAGAGATGCTGAGTGCCTCTTGATTCCCTTCAGACATCTCTGTCTGTTGAACAGACCTAGAAGCTTGAAATTCAGAGCCAAGGTCTGCTGAACTCCTCCTCCCAAAACAGAGATTGGAAATGACCTGCTGAAGGACAAAAAGCGATCTGAGGACCAGAGACACATCCCCTGTGCTCCCATGACCAAGAAGCGCGTGGAGCCACTTACATCCAAGTGATGAGAGCCTCAGCACCATCAGATTTCAGACTGACTTAGGCCACTTTATGAAGGTGAAAAGATCATTCTGGATTCCAAAAATAGGAAAACCATGTTGGTTCATCCTAATTACACCTAGGACCATCATAAACCATTTGTCTTTTGCTTACTGCTCCCCTGCAGCACAGACACATGTGAGAACTGTTCCCAGTACTACTTAGGTAGCATATACTGTAATATAGTATGTAATCCCTTAATACACTAGAGCTTTTTTTATAATCCATGCTTGTGTGAACCCAGACAAATATTTAATACATTCTTATCACACCAACAGGAAATAGTTTCATAAATTCTGACAGACACATGAATTTTCAGAAGTGCCTGTCACACGTTTACTGAATCATTCCCCAAGAACTTCTCCCTTTCACTATTTCTCTGTGAAGACCGATTCTGCTGATGCTCTCCCCTCCCCATAGGAGAGTTTCCAGCAGTAATTCCAGTTGCATACCATAAAATGGAAAATAGTGACTTTTCAGAAGCCAGAGGATTTTTGCTGTTAGCAACATCAGATTGGATTTTCAGTGTTTTGCCAAGAGAAGGGTGTCCTCATGCAGTTTCTCCCTAGGTTCGCAGAGCAGCTTTTCTGGGCTTTGGTTAATTAAAATACATCATGTCTTGCACAACTTTTGAACTCCATTTCTGTAAAAGATATGTGAGGCTGCAAGCTGTCTGTCACATTATGCATGCCCCCCATGCCAAGACTGTAGAATTCTATTTGACTCTAAGTCATCTATTAGATGTAAGACAATTACTATTTTTTAGTGAGTCAATTTTTTCTCAGTAATTAGTAGCTGTCAGTTCAAGTCAGCTCAGTGCTGGTGTCACTCAGTGACTTCAAGGCTGTATTTAAAATCTTTTTTTCTCCCACACAACAACTCACCACAAACAATATCACTTTTCCTGTCTTGTCCACTGGAGCCATTTTGCACCATGATTATCCTGATTAGCCAGGCCAACAGTGAGGAGCACTTGCTGCTTGAGCACAGAAGGGTCTGCCCAACAGGAGAAGAGCTTGGCCAAGAAAAGGCAGCTCACCTTCTTGACCCTATTTCATTTCTATATGCTTCAAATCCTGGCTGCATCTGTCTTGCTATAAAAATGTCAGACTGTCTCTAGCACTTATTTTTGCTCATCACTTCAGCGTGGCCTTACTTGGCAACTTCTCCCATCTGTTTACTTCTCAGTGTTGTGCATGCATTTCTGAATTGCTGTTTACTTATAATAACATGAACACTCAGCATTTGCAGAGTACCTAGGTTGAAGTAATTTCAGTGTTTTGTAGTTGAGCAAGATTCCTTAAAGCATTCCTAGAAGTGAAGGTTTCCAGTCTGCTTTATGGAGGCATGAAAGGGTCCTACGTACTCTGTGTAGATGTAGCAGCTCTGTGTGCACTGGATGCCCTGGTTCCTGGATAATCAATGGAGGTCTAGTCAATGTTGACAGCAAAGCCCTGGGAGTGAGTCAGCGGAGCAAATGTAGGTGTCTGGCTCTCCAGCTCCGCTGTGTGCATTCGCTAGGGGCATGATTACCCACCTCAAGATGTTTTCCACTAAGAAATCATTGCGTGGGCATGACTCAGCTCTTGATTTTTCACTGCCTAAACACCCAGTCCACATGCAGACACCTACATCGTGACACTCACATTGAGGTGTCTGCAATTCAGAGCTGTGTCCCACCTTGGTGATGTGCCCAGAATCACAGTTTGTTTACAAAGCTCAGACGAGAAGCTGAGATCCATAGTTGTTGCTCATCCACTTTCATTCACTTGAACTGGAAGAGGAACCTCCTCTAGACAAGCCACCCCAATGGGGGAAATATTCTAAATGCATCCTCTCAGAGCCAGAGACCAACCCTCTACCTGTTATCCAGTGACCCAGCTGCCACCCTGACTCTAAAATCTGGGGTTTGCTAACTCTGACCTCCTAGGGTAACTCTCATCTGAAGAGGACTGTGTTAGCTGCTCAGTTCCCCACACCTTTTAGTCTAATTCTTTTTCTTTAGCAGAAAGGCAAACCTGGCTCTGCAGAAAGCAGAGGTGTCCTCTCCAAGAACTCATGGAGACAGGCCATGTGGTTTTCCTCCATATCGCAGTGTGCCATTTGCTTAGCGATCTTCTGACATGGCCAGGAAGTTTTCTTCACCACTTGCATTATCGAACAAGGGCTCACTACTGTTCCACAGTCACAGCCCTGACACCCCAGTGTCAGAAAGTACTCAAGCCTAAATCAACTTCTGAACCATCTTCATATCTTGGATCTTTCCAGGTCAGCCTGCTTTCATGACCTGATGAACTTATAGATGACCAGTCAGATGGAAAAATCTTTTTCAGTGGATGGACACAGAACACTGGTAAGTGGATTGAAAAACCACAAGACACGGAGGCCTGATCTGTGAGCTATTGTGATTCAGTACAGTTGTGATACACTGCAAATCACCACACTGCACTGGCCATGCCATGCACACACTACTGGAGAAACAGATCTCTCACTATAAATGTACCAGTAACAGCAGAGAGCATCTCTCCCCAGCTGGGAGATCTCTTTGCTGGTGCGCTGTGTTCCCAGCCCCATAGGGAGCTCAGCAGAGTCCTCCAGGAAAGTGCCTCACAGCAGCTGAAACTGCTGCATCTGCTCCACAGCCCAGATGTTCATCATGGCATCAATCTGCCCTCTGCAGGAAAACGTGACCCACAAATGACCATTTAATGTCCTCAATCCAATTTGAGCCACGTGGCAGCTGCCTTCTCCCACACTGCCACAAGCACACGTACAGCCAGGCCCTGCTCAGCGGTGAGCGCGGGGATCAGCACACGCTGCGGCAGTGCTGGCAGCTGGCTGCTGCCTGGGAATCACACAGAACCTCTGAGGACAGAGAGGCCACGGAATGTGCTAATGGGAACCTGGGACCCTGACCCCCATGGCTCTCTGACCATCTCGTGACAGCCTGAAGGCTGTGCAGTCCAGAAGCAGAGCAGTGCACGGGAGATACTGATGCCAATGCTGCTGCGCACATTTCAGGAGGGAAGAAAAACAGCTCAAGGCAATGTAGACAGAGTGATTTAAAAGGAAACAAGATTAAAGACAGTCACGTGAGTGCAGCTGTGTACCAGCAGTTGTGCCATATGCATTTAGAGGTAGATGGATATCTGGCAAAACTCCTTCTCTCTCCCTTGAAAGGATCTAAATCACAGGAAGGGCTGTTATTCATGCTGCAACCCACCCACGACAGGTGAAGCTGTGTCAGAGGGTACCAAACAGTATTGGCCAGGTGTACAGGGCTGTCTGAGAAATGGGACTTGGGGTGAATATTTGTTCCAAACATGTATAGGACATGCCAAAGAGGGGGGAATCCTGATGGTTTTCCCTATCTCCATGGATTTGTACAGCCTCTTTTTGACTCATCAGTATCTCTGGGATACAAATAGCTAATGGCCTTAGGAGCATCTACATAGGGGTAAAGACCTTGGCCTGTACTGATGGTTGTACAAAAATGCAAAACAGTTGTCAGTCAAAGTGAGTTTTGAACTCAAAGTTGTTTCATTTCCAGCTGAGCAAATTTTCTCTTATTTTACAGGATACAGAGAGAACATACTCTCTTGTGCCTAAGCATTGCTCCTCATCTCTGCGATACAACAGAACAAATAGCCTAATCAAGCCAAATGCAGAGCATGCTGAAAAACTGGGAACATTCACAATGTAGTTAGAGAAGGTGAAAATCTCCCCTGTAGCCTAGGAGGACTGGTATTGCTGCTCCACTCACAGCACTTAGGGGCAAAAATTATCTGGTAAGAAAAGACAGAGTTGCATTGCCCTTTTGGAGAGCTGCCACCTGGAGAGGGATGAAGTTATAAATCCTATGGAAGGAAACACACAAATGGGGCAATGCAGAACTGGGAGGCAAAGAAGCAAGGAGCTGATGAATGCCATTAGGCTTTTTTGGTGGCATTGGGATTGCAGAAATGAATGAATGAGGCTCCACCACATAACCATGTGCTGATCAGAGAAGCAGAGCACGTGTTTTCCAGCTTTCATCTGTCCCAAGAACATCCTCTTCCATCTTCTGTTTCATCACAGAAACCCAATCTCAGAGGCCTTCTCACATCCATTACAGGGAAAAATAACTGGATCCAACACAAACAGAAAGCAGAGCCATGCTATGGTAGAAAACCTGCCACTTTCAGAGATCACAACTTCTACCCTGTATGTTTCTGATCCTCCTAAACACAGGTAGAGCAGCTCAGTTACACACACACACACACACATTTGTATGCCTTGTGTTTGCAAATAATCTCTGATGTGGAGCTTATTGGAGTGCTCCGTGGAAATCTATAAGCCTGTAGCAGCTTCTGCATCCCCTTTGGCTTATCATAGCAATAAGAACTTCTGAAGAGTCCCTGCAGCTTAGTTTGCATTCCTACTGACAGATGCACTTTGGATGCCTCTGATCAAAGTTCCTCCTCTTATTAAGTTGCAGAGAATTATTTCTGATATTCTCCCTGCCAGTCATGATCACTTAACTACAATCCTTCCCCTGATCACCTGGCTCTCCACTCCAGCTGAGTTTTCCACAGTGATGGAGTGACACATAAGAGTTCTGCAGGCTTGAGAAAGAGCTGCTGCCATCAGCCATCTACCAAAGGTGTTTCTTCAGATTTTCAAGCAGTCCTAGGTAGGGCTGGATCAACATCCTCCCTTTTTGTGCTGCCTGAAGGGCAAGTCCCACCATTTGGCTGTGTGTGACTACCGTGTTGTGAAGGGCCCTTGAAAGAAGCCGACTGAAATAACAGTTCCTGGACTGGGATCAATGGAGAAGCCTCTAGAACTTTTACTATACAATTCCCTATGTTTCCTAAATGTACAGTTTTCTGAAATATTCCAGTATCGACTTCAAACTTGCTAGTTCCACTTCTGCTGGCAGATGGATCTTTTTCTTGCCTTTTTGTAAAGAGAATTAAAAGCAAAGACAACAGCAGAACCAGAAGTTCTCAGAGCAATGGAGCCAAACAGTGTGTATGTTCTCCCTGAATTGTACCTGGTAGTAAGGCTGCTTTTTTGGTGTCCAGTAGGGGTGGGCCTCTTATGACAGTTCCCCTCCATGGCATCATGCCCCACTTGGCCACACATTTTCAGGCAACTCATAAGAGCTTAAGAGTTCTGCAGCCCTTTATTTATCAAAGGTGGCGGGATTTGGCAGAGAAGTTTAAATGTCACTGAGTGTATCTTGTGAACTTATAAACAGAACTGACACGGATAAGTACTGATGCTTAGGGAAACAAGTAAGAAAGAGAGAATATTTTCCATTTCTATTAAAACATATCTTGGGACAAGTTTTGAACAGCTTTCCAGGCAAATAAATTGAAGGCAGAAAGCAGAAATGGTCTGTAGAAGAGAGAATTGCTGTAAGATTCCAGAAAGCAGCAATTGTAACAGAATGCTTCTGTTTGTTATAAAGAGACTAATGGGTGTTTTGGTAGTAATAAGACAACGTATAATAAATTTCTGCTATATTGCATATTTTTAGAGATTCATAGTTTTTCAAAATCTGCTTCTGTAAAGTTGAAAATCTTAGTTGCAGATCTCTTTTTGCTCATCCTTCTGTTCAATTTAAACAAAAACTATTCTTGCTCAATCAAGGTTTTCTACAACCAGTATTTCTGTAAGACTCGGATTTGAAATAGAATCACCTCCTTGAGGTTTAGTGATTATTGGATCAAGAAGTGTCCTGGCTATGACAAAGAGACATAGCTGAGCTTTTGCTATTATTAGCTATGTTTGTTCTCATTCTTCAAGGTATAGATGGGCAAGTATTTTCCCTTGGCATTTGTCTGACTACCATTACACAAATCTCAGCCCTTGTCCAAATCCACACTGGGGAGTTAGAGCAGACATTTAATCCTTTCTTTTGCACAGCTCCTCCTACAATCACTGTAAAAGCTACGGGGAGATCTTACTGCTGTCTTCAGCAACCTCATGGTACAGCAAGAAAGCCAGACTCTTCTCCAAGGTGTGTGGTTACAAGAAAGAGATACAATTTGAAACACAAAAAAAATTATGATTATAAATACAAAATACCCTCCCCACACACATTTTTACCACAAGGAACATAAATATTAAATCTGGTGTCCAGAGACATGACTGGAATAACTGTCCTTGGAATTATCCAGCTCTGGATATCTGGAGATCTGATTTGGTCAGGTCTGCTTGAGCAGAAGTTGAACAAGATGATCTCCTGAGGTTCCCTAAAATCCTAAAATATTCTGAGCTTGTGTGAATTTGTTTGACCTGAGTTATAACTCAAAATTGTCACCATCATCTGACATTTGCACTGAATGCCTGAGCACACCTTCAAAGAGATGAAGCTCCTATCTGGCATCACCAAGAAAAAGATGAGAGAGGAAATCTCATGAATAGCTGCAGGATGGGAAGGCCAAGAACTCTCCCACAGATTTCACATGTCTGCAAAAAGGGCAAGAAATAAATCATAAGGAGTGGGAAAGGTAATAACAATGACCCAACATGACCAGCTGGGCCAGGCCATGGCAGTATAGCAAACTGGACTTTTTCTATTAAAAAGTCCTCACTTCAAGCTATGGGGGCTCTAAAAATGTTTTTCTTAGAAATGATGTAGCCATCCTGTCTATGAAGAAAATTCTCCAGATGTGGGTTAAATGTAGGTGACAGCACTTCTGCTCTCATATGTCAGAGGAGGCTATGAACTGTTTTTTTCCTAACTAGCTGAATCCCATGAGTGTTTTTCCAGGCTAAAAGTTTCTTGCTTTTAATCTGATGTGGAATAAAACTGTCTTCAAACACAGAACTTCTTCCATGACGGAAATCTTCTCTGCCAGCTAGCCCAAGGGTTTTTGAAGTTGGTTGGTTTCTAAGTATGTGCACAGTACACAGTTCTTTCTGTGACAGAAAAGACAAAAGTTGATATGCAAAGACAGTTTCAGTTCTGTGTTTCCCTAGATTTTCTCCTTGGGCACTGCAACAATTTCCCACTGTTGGAGATCTGAAAATCAAGAAGGGATATTTCTTCTCCAGTCCTTGCACTGCTATTAAGCTTCAAGCAGGAATTTCATTGAGGGAAGTTATTTCACTGCTATTACAGAAAGGTTCAGACTAGACTAACCCAGTAACTCCCTCTGGCCTTAAATCTTGTAAGAATGCCTGCCTTTTCAATGTTAAGGAAATACTGGGGTTTTATGTCCCAAAATGTGAACTCTGTAGGGCAAGAAAAGCCTTTGCTTCACTTCTTGGTGCAATATTTGACATACTGACATCCTGTAAAGGTTATCATAGTATTAAAATAAAGAATGGTCAGGAGGCCAGAAGCACCCATAACTCTCCTTCTGCTTCTTGTGGAAACCCTCTCTTTAATTACTTAACTGCTATTTCTCTCTGATACAGTATTTTATTATTACCTACTTTTCTTGAATGCCCATCTGATCCATCTTAATGTTCTTTTAATATCACTTGGAATGGGATAATAATATTCTTGTACTTCTCCAGCACCTTAAGCCCTGACAGGTCCTAGTGTGCTTAACAAGGAGAAAAAGAAAAGGGAAGTGCTTAATTCATCAGACAGTGCAAGGTCATGCAAGACATCAGACAGAGAAGAAGACTGATAAAACTAAAAGCACTGGGGTGTTTTGAGGGGCAGGTTTAGCCCACGGCCCTGTACTTGTAGGAAGTGCAAACCATCCATTGAGCTCTAGTTCAGCACCTGCAGGAAATTGCCAGGGTAGGTGCTGATGTGATGTGGGTGAAGTGCCAGCAGGATTCCTGCAACGCTGACGCTGTGTGTTATGTCTTCAACAGATCCTTCCACATGAGTTTTTTTTAGCTCTCCCAAACACTGAGAATTGGAGTAAAAAACTACACAGGATCTATCTGGGTAAGGACAGGGAACACTGAAGGGTGTGGAGAAGCACATGAAAGTTGTTGGAAAACCACTTCTTTCATCAAGATACCAGTCAAAGAAGTCAGCTTCTTGGTTTTGACTCCACTGAAGCAGGACAATGCCTGTGCTGGGAAATTGGAGAGGGAGGGATCACAGTAATGAAAGCAAGAAATGAGGACCTGACCAAATGTCTGTGCAACCCTAGAGAAAGCAAATGAACACAGCATGAGTACACAGCTGGGATATGAGAGAAAATAAGTTCAAGCTGGGCGTAGGGTTAATGCCCCAAATGACAGTGTTAGCACAAGAAGATGCTAGGAGGAAATGTGAGCCACCCCATCTATAAAGTGATTGAAGAAGAGGTGGTGTGGGCAACATTTCAAGCATGACTGGCTAGAAGCCTGAATCCGTCACGAAAATCATATTCAGCCTTGCTGAGAGTGGCTTTAAATGGGGCAGAGAGCAGACACCTGAACTGAAGGAATGAGGATCCATTCGCTCTTCCTCTACATGGCTATAAGTGGGCAGAACCAGCCCCAGCCGTAAGTCTTACCTATGGCAGTCACTGGATCCTTAAAGAAAAGCACAACTGCTCCTCCAGCCTTTCCTTCTAGCTCCCCTCAGGAGGCAAGGCAGAAGAGCTCAAGTCATTAAGGATCTGAAGATTCAACAGAGTTAATGCTTACTGCATCTGCAGGCCCTCCTGTAAGGGGCTGCTCCTGGGGAAAAATGGATGCAATTCAGTAAGGCCAAATGCAGCTCATCCACCAGTGCAGTAATGCCATCTGCACAGAGCCAGGATGGAGGACTGGCCAAGAAGCAGCTCTGAAGGACATGGAGATCATGAGCTGAGTAACAATCAATAATCATCTGCTGTTCCCTAAATAAATGAATAAATAAAGAGGGCAAACATTAGCCTGGAATGGATGATTTCTGCTACCTGTTATACAGGATTCAAAATCTTTCTGTCTGCTTGGCACTGACATGGATTCAGCTGGATAATTATTTCCAGTGCTTTTATAACAAAATATGGACCATTTGGTAAGGGTAACACCAAGGATGATTAGTAGTCTAGAAAATACATCACAAAAGGAAAGGCACAATTGGGATTGTTTGGCCTAGGGAAGAAGGAGTGTTATGGCTTCAGCTGTCACTTAAACTAGTAAAATCCTGAAAGGATGAATTTTCACTGTATTTACATGCAAATACTGGAAAATACCTTCAGTTACTTACTTCTTGGGGAAAAAGGAAAGGACAAGAAGAAATGAGTGGCAGCAGGAAAGATGGGTTCTCCAACTATGCCCATCATTAAGAACTGGTTAGACCAGGCTCTGTGAGGATTTTGGATGGGTAGATGTCTTCAGACATGGGCACTGCCCCACACTTGGGCATGATCAGTGCAATAAACAGAGGAGACAAAACTTTCTCAGGGATCCCTTCAAGATACAACTACCCCATCCTCCATGGAGTTTACACAGTCTTCCCCAAGCACAGCCTGGTTCCTACGATAAACACAAAGTACTAGATATAGGAATAAACCCTTGTTTTTTTTTTTTTTTTTTTAGACAAACAGGATGGGTGAGACCAAGCTCTGATGTGTCAATTGGCTTTGGCCAAGAAGAAAAGAAGGAAGAGGAGGTGAGAGAAAACCACTCAAGAGTGTAAAGAACAAGAAAAGACATGACAGAAGATGTGTGAGAATTTCAGTATAGAGGCCTTGTCACTGGAACCAGTCTGCCCACCATGACTGTGCCTTATCTCATCACTTTTCACAGAGGGACATGGGGACAGTCCATTTATTATCTACATAGGTTTCCAGGTCCTGCTGTTACTTTCTTCACCAGAAGAAAGTCATCACTCATCACTCTCCACTGCCAACAGTGTAATCTGTTCTACGGTAACCAGTGATAAATCAGAAAAGGATAAAAGGTAGGTTGTGAAAAGATGGGGGAAGATAAGAAAGTCTTCAGCATCAAGCAATTCATTTTAGGTAAGCGATTCTGGTTAACAAAGGAAAAGGAGAAAGATAAAAAGTTAACAAGCTATTCTGTAAGTCTGGTTTCCCATGGAAACCATATCATGAAGGGGTTATTCTTTTTTTTGTCTAATGGGATAAACGTTCCTATTACAGCTGCTGTTCCATCTGAAGCTCTGTCCTCCATGGACTCTACAGTGTCTAGCACAGATAATGCTACAGTCTCTCCCTCAGCAGGACATTTCTAGCTTTCCTCCTCTTCACCCAGCTAGTTTTCATGAAGCATACAGGAATTTAGTGCCTTTCAGATCTCTGTTCTCAGCCAGATGTGGCTGTCATTAGTCAGTAGGTTTAGAGGAGGGCTGATGAGCATAGCCTGTAAAAGCTAACACCATCACATGGCTTTATTGCTGTGGCAACCAGATAATAAAGGGATGGGATGGTCACAGACATGGACCACTAACAATTACAGTACATTTTATCATCTTACTACAGGCCTAGAAGGAATGGAGACGTGCAGCAGGCACATCGGACACACAGTATCACAGATTTTTGGCACAACCATTTCTGACTTCTGGACCAGGCCAGCCTTGAATGTAAAAACACCGATTTGAGCAAAAGGCTGCTACAGAGGAGGCCCTTGCTGGGAATGAATTTTTGCTGAAAAGACAACCTAAATGCAGTTCAGTTTTGTATGAACAGAGCCCTTCCAGAGGCAAGTGTTGCCTTTGTGGAAATAACAGTGACTCTACAGATGCAAACAATGGAGCTACATGCTTTTGCATTGCTTGTTCTGTCACTAACTGACATCAGCCACTGTTAATCATGGCCTGAAATGTATATTTAAGAAACAGTGACACACAGACAAGTTCCTTCATGAAGGCTTTTACACAGGGAAAAGTAAAAGAAAAGAAAAACCGCTACTCAGCTAGCTAGTAGCACTGAAATAAATGGGTCAGGCATCAGAGTTTCAGCAGGCACAAAAGGTGAAAACCTTGTCTTCCAGAGCAATTAAAAGTCAATGGGATTAGTGGTTTTCACTATTATTTATAGAAACCCCGCTGTGTGCACAACATTATTGAAATACAGGGGTCAGGTCCCTGCTACTGGATGCCTACACTTTTGCTGTTGAAGTTAATGGGAGCTTTGCCAATCAACTCTGTGGCAACAGCAACTAAATCTAAAATAGATGACATCCTGGGCTGCATTCAGTTGATGGCTCAAGCAAAGCTTTTGCCAAAGCCAAAAATGTTCTGCCTGCACAGTATGGATTTCATCCTGGGACAGGTGAAAGAGGAGAGGTAGCTATAGAGGTGTTAAGATTCAAAGACGGGAAGGGAGATGGACTGAATGTCACAGGAAGCATCCTCTCTTTCTTTATGTCTCCCATAAATTACAATATACAGATTGAAATCTAAATGGTTACATTCCAGCATCTCTTATTCTTCAGTTTTAGCAGGACTGGCTGTTTTCTAATGAATGATTTTCCTCCTAACAGCAAAGAAATGAATCCTGTGGGAACACACCTATGAAAAGGACATGGATGGAAGCCTGCACTATCATGTGATTCAGCATGTTTGAAAACAGTGTCCTGATGGTCTAGCCAGTTTGGACAGACTCTGTGAAGCACCAACATCTATATTTGCATGTTTTCTGGGTTTTGGACACACTTGTGATACTGGTTGCACAGTTGTTCCTTCTTCCACTCATTCATTATCATACTTGTGCCCTGAATTCTGACACAGACTGTCTCTTTTCCTCTTTGTCTCACTCTAGTACTTCATTTTTCTCAATCTTGCAACATTGCAAATCAGAAATCAGGTATCCCAGACACCTCCTCCAATCCTCTGGGCTGCTGAGAAACCAGTCTGTACACCAGCAGTATCTCCTGAGCTTAGCTCATGCCTTCTACGCAGACCCTACCATGCAAGGAGCAGATGATGCTTTTTGCTCATGTCTATACCAGGAAGAGGTTGAGATTCTCACCAGCTATTTCAAGTAACACAGACTAATGACCAGATGTTCAATGGTACTGACCATTCCCTGAACCTACACAGGGTCTCAAGAAAGCGTGTTAGTCCAGGATGAATAACTTGAGGTCACTTTAATTCTAGAGAAGTCCTGAACATGGCAGGTGCCTACACACGGAACACATTACCTTACATGAGCATGAAATCCAGAAATGCACCTGCAGGAGTGGATCTCACTGGTCAGGCAAAGGAGACTGGTGAGCTGTGAGGCAAGACACCAGCTCCAGGGCCCTGCTCCTAGTCAGTCTTACCCTGACCTCTAGATTGGCTTCAGATATGAAGGATAAATTTACTTTCAGAAGTGTTATCATGAATTGTGATGACTGTAGATATTCATGATAATCACATGGCTTTATAATACTTCATTAAACTTTAGCTCTTTTTTGTCCTGCACCAGGGAGCTCCACAGCCCAGTTACATCTCACATAGAAATGCATGTCTTAATATCCATTTTAAATTGTCTTCCCTTCCAATTTTCTTGAAGGTCTTCATGTTCTCACATTAAGAAGCTGGCGTCCAAAAACTCTAACAGGAAATTTGGTGGGAAGAATAGTCTTCATCCAAGCATTTCTATTGAATACTGAGCTAAGTCCCAGCTACCAGCCTGCAGGTAAGAGTCTACACTCTGTTCTCTCTGATCCTTCATAGCCAACTAAATTTACCACTACTGACTTTTGAAATCTCTGCCTTTCCAGCATCTTTCCCCAAAAAAGAGAAAAAGAAACGCAGACTGAAAATGACAGGTAAGAAAAGATGTGCACACACTCTAACTGACAATATAACAAGCAAACCTTGAAACACATGGCTTTCCAAATTACCTGTTTCATTTAAGAATGGTTTTCTATTTATTTTCAGCACAGCTGAAAGCACCATTTCTGAGATCCTAAACTCCACAGCACTGCTAACTCCTTGTGACATGGGCTAACAGTTTATCCCCTGATGCAAAGGGTCTTTTCACCCAGTAATCCAAGACTTCCACCATGGTAATCCCCATGACTTGCTTTCAGCTTGGAACCATACCAAATACTGCAAAACATTTGTCAGAGAGGAGCTCATCTTAGTTTCTTTCTCTTGCAGAACATTGTCACAGATCCAGGAAAGTAGACAAAATTCTACGAACACTAAGAATTAACTAAAACAGAAGAAAATACCCCAGCATTTTTCTTCCTCACTTTCTCCCCAGAGCTTTGCTGCTCAATCCAGGGTCTCGGAATTTGCTGACACAATCGTGCAGGACGTTCGGTCATTGAAACCTTTGAAAATGCCAAGCAAGTCCCTGAAAGGAAATGCCATTGCCAAGAGCTGAGTTCAGTCCCTCATATTCAACAATGTTTAGCTCTCATTTTCAATGAAACCAGCTGCCTTTTTCAACTGTCAGACCTGAGCAGAGTTTGCTCTTCATGCCCTCAAAACACGAGCCCAGATGCTGTGATGCCCTGGTCATCAGATCCACTCTTTTCTTGCCCACATCCCTGGTTTCTCTTTGCTAACACACAAAGATCAGAACAGTTTCACAATAATGAGTTTTCCTCCTTCCTACAGTCCTCAGCACATTTTCAAATGAAAGAATCAGCTTACCCCTAAGAGCCACAAACCAACATGAGGAGCTTAAGATATAAGCAATTCAATAGCCTGAAGTATCATGCATGTTGGGCAATCATAAATTTAAAGCAAAAATCCCTACCAATTTTATTTTGCATTAGATACTAAGTAAAACCTACTTGTGAAGCCAGATTACTAAGAAACCTTTTTGGCTGTTGTTTTGGTTGGGATTTTTTTACATCAAAACAGGATTAAAACTCACTGTCATTTTATCTGAGTAAATAAGCTTAGAGCGCCTAACAGTCAATTTATAATGAAGGCTTTTGTTCTTGTTACTGTGATGCAGCCCTGTAAATTTGCCCACAGCTGCAGCAAATTCAGATGGTTTTGACAGGTAAATAAAATACTATTTAGATCTGTCATTGTTATTAATCTGCAGAGTAAAGAAATAGCAATTATATTTTGTTTCCAAGCAGATAAATTTTCATCATGATCTTGGCAGGGGTGGTATAGAATAATGTGCATCTATGACTTTTACAGTTGTGAGGGTCCAAAATATGAAGAGTCTTTGGTCAGCTGTTGAGCTATAAAAAAAAAAATGGGAAATAAAGGCTAAACCAGTAATAAACACCGTAACAAAAAGGAACAAGGAATGTGGGATTTAGCCCTGTTGGAGTTTTATTGACATAAACACCAAATAAACCAAACTGCAGGTCTTGACATCAGCTGCACCAATTCAGTGCTCAGTTATTCTGAACTGTACTTCCAGGAAGCTGTGTCAGGATCTGGCTGTGCTTTAAAACCCCACAGTTTGGGCCTCCATAATGACTTGTGCTTCCCAGCTGCTGCAGGGGCAAAAGGTTTGAAATACTTCTCAAACAATGCTGGTGAACAAAAAATTATTTGTGGAATAAGGTGCTGCTCAAGGATGAGTAGCAGAATACAGCTGCAAATATCTTATTGTATTGGTCAGAATACAATAGAGAATGAAAAAAGAAATCCTGGCGAAAGCCTTATGAGATGCCAGTCACATCTGCTCAGCTCCTCACTCAGGTAAGCTGGCAGATGGTCAGCAAATAGTCTCACTTTTACAATGCAACCTACACTGGTTTTCAGAGTAGAGAAAATTAGGATACAATTATTTTCAAGTATTAATGTCCTCCAAGGAAGGAAGCTACCTTTTAATTCTGCTTAGGCTCTATTTGCTCTGACACGTAAGCCAATCTCGCAGGTGCCTACGTCTTGTGTACACAGGCAGAATGGCAAGCCAGGGAAGAGTACTAGAAATGTGGAATAATGCAAATTCCCAGGAAGTGAATTGCACGGCTTCCAACTTTTAGAAGAGATGGGGACAAGACAAGCAAGAGAAGAAGATGTACAGTATCTCCAAAAAAGGATTATTTCTTCCATTTCGATATGAAACCCTATGACTGAAAACTGTGCTTCACAGCTATCTACCAGCTGCATAAACCATTAGAGAAGGCTACAGTCCACTGAGCACTGAGCTGTGACCTATGGAACCCTTGGTATGACACACCCAGCAGGACTGTGGATATTGGGATTGGTTGGTGGCAGACCCCACTTCTCCCAAGGAAGAATGGAAGCCCATTCCCCACTTTCCAGCACCCATCACCACCATCCTCAAACCAACATAAGGGAAGGCAGAATCACTGCATTACAGATGTAGGCAACTTTGGGAAAGGCAGGACGTGTGCCAGAGCATGGACACTTTCAAATGAGAACTGGCTTTCTCCTTAACGGATCACACAGGTCCATGAAAGGGAAAGAACACCTGGGGTAAAACCCATTTTGCATAAGATTTCAATTTATCACCTTATATCCTAATATCTGTGCCCAAAATGGAAACAGTCAAGTTGAACTTTGCAATCCTTCTTCATACAAGGATCCCCTATTACGACAGGTAAGGGAATTATCCCGAGTAACAATGGTTATCTGCACATATGGGCTTGATCCCACAAGCAGAGGTCTGCAGCCTTCCTTGCACCTGCAAGCTGTGTCATGTTAGGTACAAATGTTGCTGGGTACATCACTCTAAGGAAGTTGCCAGCCTGAAAATATATGAGATGCTTTTAATTGTCATTAAATATGGAGCACAATGCTCAAGGGTGGTATCTTATATTCCAGCATGGTTGCATTTGTTTCATTCTCCTGTATGCTGGAGGGAAACTTTACTGGCCTAACCTCAGTTTGTACCACAGAGCATCTCAAGGCTGCAGCTTCAGCAGGTACAGTCGTAGCCAGCCGTGTTTCTCCTGCAGATTGTGCAACTGGGAGCACGGGAGCAGTGGAGCACCTGCACAGTTCCTATTAGCCATCCCCTGGGAAACACTGAAGTGGGGTTTTCTCGTGCCACATATTTTGTACAGACTGCAGTTGTATTTTTAAAAGCAAAGAGCACTTTAAACTCCTCCTTTGCATCACTTTTGGAATCATCGCGACTGGGTACCCACAAAGCACCGAACAGCCCTTGCTGAGATGCGCTCCGCTCCATGAAGGTGCCAGCATGTCCCTCCTCCATGCCACGGCTGCACGGCTCTCAGGCTGGGCATGAGTGCCCGGGGCAAGGCTGCCGGGAAGCAGAAAATGACGGAGCACGCCTCCACCCCAAACCTCCCTGGGAAACTCTACCGAGGTGCAAAATCTGGAGCCCGGGGCCTGTACAGAAGGCAGAGCCCCTCTGGGTTTGGGGTCCTGTTCCGGCCAACAGGGACAGCTCCTCAAGCAGCAGGCCCCGGGTCCCTCAGGCCGGAGCGTCGCTGCCACCGGGCCCGTCGCGGCCCTCACACCCCAGCGCCCACCGCCCGCGGTGGCTCACCTGCTCGGGCCCCTGGAAGCAGATCCTGCAGAGCGGGGTGCGGATGCCGCTGTCGACACTGCTGCCCAGCGAGTAGCGGTCCTCGGCCTTGCCCTTGCCGAAGTCATCCGAGGAGGTGCTGCTGGGCAGGGAGGGCGGCGGCGGCGCGGGGGGTCTCCGCAGCAGGAAGACCTTCAGGTCATTGAAGAGCATGCGGCAGCGGCACTTGAGGAGGCCTTGGTTTCGCAACATCTGTCTCGGACGGAGGAGCCCGCAGCAGCAGTAGCAGAAAATGCCCGCGCCGGGTGGTATTAACATGTGCCTTTCCTTGGCAGGCGGGCACGGGGGAAAGAAAAGGGCAGGAGCCGGGCGCCCCGCGGCCGGGGGGCTCCGCGGCGGCCGCGGTGCCGGGGGGGCTGCGCTGGCCGCCGGGGAACGCACAAAAGCAGAGCCGGAGGGCGAGGGGGCGAAGTCCCCGGCAGCCCGCTGCAACCCGGCGGGGACGGCAATTGAAAAAAAAAATCCACACCAGGAAAAAAACCGACTCTGTGCTGCCGAGGGATCCTTTCCCACCTCCACAAGTTTGCTTAGAAATTAGCGGGAGGAGGAAATAAATCTCCCACGCCCGAGGGTCCACGGGCGCAGGCGGCGGTCTCGGGAGAAAGCCCCCGATCAGCTCTCGCAACTCCTAAGCCAGTAAAAAAGAAGGGTCCACGTCTCCGGTGGGTGTGGGGAGGAGAGAGAATATGGTTCTCTCGACAGTATTTGGCATCTCAAGTAATTTTCCTTTTTCTTCTATTTTATAATAATATTTTTTTCAATTAAAAAATAAAACCCTATCACACGAATCCCGGTGTGCATCCAGACAAAATAGCAGCTGGTCTGGCTATCAAAATGCAAAATTGGTAGCTGTTGTTATTATCAAAATTGCCTCTTTGACAAAAAAGACCTTCACATTGTTTGTGGGAAAACACCCTACGTTTTCAACACTGTGCTCCCAGGTGGCTTCAGATTTTACCGTTGCCTTTAAAAGATTTAATTGTAAATATTAAAAGTCCGGAAAGAAATAATTATCATTCAATGAGCTTAATCCCAGATGTACTGAGACAAATATATTTTTATATATATAATATATATATCATATATATTTTATATATATTTATATATTCTGACCTTCTCTATTCCAGCAGCTGTCTGGACCACACACACCAAAAAAAAAAAAAAAAAAAAAAAAAAAAAAAAACCCAAAAAAAAAACCAGGGCGAAATTGATGAGGGAAGGCGGCTGTATTATTCCCTAAGCTGTTACCATCCTGGACCAAAAACCCACGTCGAAATCGGATCTATTCTTCGCATGTAATTGACCGGGGAAACGTGGATCTTACATGGTCACGTTTCCTTTCCTCCTTTCACAAAACAGGAACGTCATCAAACGCATTGGCAGCTTGTACAGACCATTGTGGATGGCGAGGCGGTCAGGGCTCTATCAGCAATTGCAGGGACCTCCTTTTGATGCATTGGACGAGGCTCCTTCTTTCTCTCCTCCACCGTCCCCACCTTCATTTTCCTCCTCTTCTGTCCTCCTCCTGCTCTCACTGTTGCTCTCTCTCACAGGCATTGACATTCAACCATCGCAAGTCTGTCGCACTCTCGCTGGCAGGGAAAAAAATCGGAGCAGATAATTCTCTTATTCCTCCTAAAAGGCTCGGATGGAGCACAATGCGCCAGACACATGGGGCAGCATGGCTTATTTTTCGTGCGGTTCCTACCGCTTTGGCAACATCGAGCTGGTGTGTGCGTGTGTGCCTTCCTCCCTCAGCAGCAGCCTCCTCTCCGCTCTCCCATCCGGCTTGCCGTGATGATGTTGCTGTTGCTATCTCCCTTGGATGCAATGGGGAAGGCAGATTGTTTGCAGTGCGAGCGGGGATTTGCAGGAAGGGAGGGGTGGGACGTGGCCGCGCTGTTCTTCCTCCCCCAATTGAAGGAAAAAAAAAAAAAAAAAAAAAAAAAAGAAAAAAGAAGAGAGAGAAAGAAGAAGCAAAAAGGCGGGGTGAGAGAGGGAGAATCAAAGCGAGGAATGGAGTCCTTCCCAACCTTTGATGCCCCGAGCTGCCGGCTGCCTGCGAGAGCCCACGCCGGGGAGGAAGGGAGGAGGGGCGGGGAAGGGGCTGGGCGGGCGCTGCGGCTTCAGCACCACGGGGCGCGGACAGCTCCGCCGGGAGCCCCGCGGCAGCCCCGGACCGGCTCCGCACCGGCCCCGCCGAGCCCCGCGCCTTCCCCGCCGAGCCCGGCCCTGCGGGACGCGGCCCCGCCGCCGAGGGGCACCCGGAAGGCGGCGAAGCCTCTGCGCGGTTTCCACCTCCACCGGCCGCTGCGGGGGACCTGTGACACACGGGAACTTCCAGGAGCAGGAGGCAGAGGCCGCGGGTGCGGCGATGTCTCAGGCAGTGGTGCGGGTTTTACGGGTTCCCAGCAGGAAGCTGAAACCCCACCAACAAACTTTTCCCTAGCAGATTATTTTGTTGCAGAGGTTTTCACGGTCTAATAGCTATGATATCATTATTACATTTTACTCCAGCAGCGTTTTTTGCTGATAGATTTGTTTTGTTTCAGTAGCATGTATTTCAGTAGAAAAATGGGTTCCTTGTAGCCCAATGGAGGGTAAATATAACTGAACACTATTGCTTAATTAGAGTTTTACTGCAAGTAATGAATGGATGCCAAGGCCAATCGTTTTTACTCTCTCAGCCTGTTTGAAAATTTTAAGTAGCAGCTGCTGTTGGCCATTAGCTTTTCTCTGCAATCATCAGCAGAAGTGGCTTTCCCCACCCCATCCTGCTATGTGCATCCATGCAGACCCATGCAGTCTCTGAATGCTAGGGGAAACTTAGATCTCCACTGGACCTTGGTATTTGCCATTGCAGCTGGACCAGCTGACAAAGGTGCTGAGTTTGATGCAGACCAAAAGTATTATTGATACAGTCTATGCAATATGGCTAATGTCAGTGGAATGTCTCAGTTCAGGGACCAGTGAATACCTGCAAGACGGGACACACCTCATGGTGCCTGGGTCTGACATCATGTCAGTGCCATTGAAATGTTATTTAGTTTGGTTTCTTTCTTAAATTTCTCCTTGAGGAGGCCATTGCCTGCACCAATTCCCAGTCTGGGTTCTCTAGCTGGTCTTGTGTACAAGGTCTTCATTGGCAGTGACCCAGGCAATACCAATGGTAAATAATCTCATGTCTCTTAAAAGTTGTGCTGGACCCTAGACAATGATTTGAAATTGTTTCCCATAGGAAAATACATGACATGCATAAAACACCACATCATGATTAGTAGAGGAATCTATGTTGTTACCTAATTAAAAAGGAGCAGACTGATTATTTGCTACAGGAAAATGAAACCAGCACATGCAATTAATTTCCAGGAAATAAATTACACATTGGGATGCTTTAAAACATTCATCAATGCAGCCTGCCGTTCCTCAGAAAAGCTGGGCAGATTTGCCAGTGTGGCTGTCTACAACATATTAAAGCTCCTCAGAATTTCATATGTGTCTAATGGGGTCATTAGAGAAATAATAATGGAAAGAGCATTTTAGAGACTTCCTGTGTGTGAGACAGACTGGCTAGAGGCTGAGTCTCTGTGTCCATGCTCCAGGATGGCTTTCCACCAAAATCCCCATGCTTTTTATTGCTCCCATCTTCTTGTCTTGATGTCACCAACATTTTCAGAATGGTTCCATCAATAAGAGAATTGGAGAAAAATATATTGTTGTCATCCTTTGCTTGTGTAAAGCATCTTTCATCCTTCCCTCCTGCCCATGCCTGGTTTTACAGAAAGGATATTCTCAGGCTAGATGAGATCTTTGTGTTATACTCTGGGTTTTAATGTATGGGCTGTGTGCCCAGAGAGTTGAATGGCTGATAAATGTGACAAAATAAATAAAACAAATAATAAATCGGAAGTGCTCCATATGCTTCCCAGAGGTGAGTGGGTATTATTTCTCTTTTGGTAAATGGGACAACTGCCAATGTTTTCACACTTGGATGCTGCATTCAGGCCCTTTGGTACGGATCAAGGTGTCTCACTTAAAATGCTTGCACTGGAAAGAGCTGGCCCAAGACACTTTGGTGAGATCCCAGTGCAAGTCAGGAGCTGTTAGGAGGCCATTTCAGCCTTCCTAATTTTGCTTCACAGGAAGCAATGTGCAGCAAATGATGAGCAGCATCTTCTTTTGGAGAAGAACCTGTTTCTGGGAGTTTTGATCCATTGTCTCTTGAGCCCACTAACAGGCAAGAGGTTAACATTGGGAGGGTAACTATGGGAGGCATCACCTCTGGCAGACACTACCTCTGCCCTCCTCAGGTACCCAAAGAGGAAGAAAAAACACATGACTCTATCAGCTAGGAGTGGATAACTGGTTCCTCTTGGTTGCTTACATCCAAGCTTCTGACTAGGAAATTAGACTGGGGAGATGTCCAGGCACCTTGGCAGGCCTGTTTGTTATAGAAGGATTCCGGTGTCAGGCTGCAAGTTGGTCTCACAGTAGACACTCTAACGCTGGTTATCTAAAGCACAGTGTGGGCCCATTTGCCCTTAGCTACTCCCTCAACAAGGACAAAAAAAGTATTGCTATTCATGTGCCTCCTCTTCACCTCTCTGTACAAGCCATGGCTCAGCACAGAGGGGGTGGAGGCAGCAAGAAAAAGAGTGGCTAGAGCTGCATCAGTATTTGGTCTGCCTGTGTGGCAGCTTGATATAAAATCATATAAGCAAATTTTCAGTTTTATTTTTTATGTTGTTAGTTCAGGGATTTTTTTTAAATGGCAGAGACTGTGAGAGGGCAAATGCAAGCAGGAAAACATTATGTGGACTGTAGCTGAACAGCTTGAACTCAGCACACTGGTCACTGTGCACAAGCATGTGAGAGACAGACAATATAAATGCTGATGTGGACAGAGAAGATCAGGGAACTAGAAAGCTGCCAGAGAAACATTCCTTTGTGTTTTCCATCTCTCAGGAAACAGTTACCTAAACCCATTTTCATGCCCACCTACTCGGTCAATAGCTGCACTGCGCCTCCTGCTCCACTTACAGCTCTTTAATGGTGCAGAGTAGCTTTGATTGCTGTGGCATGGGCCCCATCCCTCTGGCAAACCAGTACTTAAATCCAATACACTGAAGGTTCCTGCTGCTCTCTCAATGATGGGGAGCTGCTCATCAGCTGAGTACCCTCTGATTGCTTGTCACAGCCAGACTTCCTAGTTCTTTTTCCCGGAAAGAGATATTAAATAAATCTCAAGTGATGTAATTACCATAACTCAGTTGAGGAAGCTTGTGGGCAGATGCAGCCAGGAGCTGGAGGGAGCTCTGTTACTTTTTTTTTTTTTTTTTTTTTTTTTTTTTTTTTTTTGATCTTTCTTTCTTTCTGGGCAGTTGCAAATGTGCTGATGCAAAGGATGTTGTTGCTGGAAAGCTGGGCTGAGCAGGTGGGGGTTATGCATCTTCTAAACATACAGAAATAATCTATATATTAATTGGAATAATCTTCTCAGAGGAGAACACAAATAATTTCTGGAGTTTTATGCCTTGGTGTATCTGCTGTCTTGAACTGGAGCAAAAGTCATTGCATTCTGCACACAGGGAGCTCCTGTGCTGCTGCTTTCTCCCCAGGCAGGGACTGAACTTCCACTTGCTCTATTCCTGCAAAAGTCATGGTCTGTCTCTGAGTTGATACATAGCAAATTTTTCTATTTCCATGGCAGCTTGCTCTCTACAAAGGGGAGAGAAAAGGATTGGTACTTTTTTGAAAAATCAGGCATGTCCAGCAAGAGGACCCCAAGCAAAGCAAAGTACAACTGCACATCTTTTTCCCTGGGTTCAGGAAGAAATCCATGTCTTTGTTTTAGAGCTTTCTCTACAAGCAGGCTTGAGGCCAGTCAATGTGCAGGAGAATGTGGGTGAGAAAATACTACTGCTGATGAGGACAGCCCCCACTTTTTCTTTCTTTAGGCTCTGGATTTAAAATTCAAACTTGCAGTGCCACAGCACTTCTCTTCAGGACTAGACAACTTCAAACATGGAGCTTTCCTGGTAACAAGTCCTACACTACCTCCTACAAAAGGAATTCCTTGTCCCCTTGGATGACTAGTCAGAACTCTGACTGGAACAGAGCAGCTGCAATAGACGGTGTGTTTCAGGATATTTTCAAAGGCATTCAGCCAAATGCTGAGTGGATTTAACTATCCAGGAATGTAGTAATTGTCATGAAATCCCAAGCCTAAAAGGACCTGAAAATTAGACATTAAAAAAATGAAAGTATATAATCAAAAGTCCCTTGGATATTTTTGCTACTCTCCCAAGTCAAGTCAAATTTGTTTCAAGTGTCTAATTAAATTCTCAGACTTATGTTATTTTAGTGACACACAACAGTCCTACAACTAGCTTACACTTGTCTGACGGAAAGAAAAACCAATGTTGTTAAACAAGCCCATTAGGGGCTATCCTGAGAGATATCCCATCCTCTCCAAATCCAGGTGAACAGAAAGGATCTAGCATGTCATCCAGCATTTGCTTAGTTACCAGGATTCATCAGCAGACACAGTAACACTGAGGATATTCCCCCTAGGACCTCATCTGGCACAACACTGCCGTCCACAAGAAAAAAGCAACAGTTTTGTATGGGCAGATTGATAGTCTGTCCTCAGGAGGATCTGTACCTGGCTTAAAGGGGTAGTGCATGGAGACACCACACCAGGATGTCCAGGAGATTAATCTTATGAATCTTGTAAATCCTGTGCTGAGCTAAGTTCCTTCTTGAGCTACAATTCTCCTTCAGTATAATGAATATTTGGATATTTGAGATTGTTTCCCCAAATTCCTACCAATATGTATCTTAGGATTTAACATCTTAGGCTGCCCAGATGGTTTCCACATCTACAGCAGCTTGTTTCTGGATCAGCAGGCAGATATACACGTGCTGCATAAGTACAGTGCAGGTAGTGAAGTTGCTTACAAGACAGATAATCTGATTAGCTTCATCAACAGTAGGTGAGTTTCCATGTTGGCAGAGGCCAAGACCCAAACATGAGAAGACCTTTTTAGGTGTTTCCTAAGTGATCTTTGTTGCATAAAATGGCTCTTGAGAAGAGCAGGGACTCTGGAGATGAGAGAAAAGCACACTGAAACACATTGCAAGAGGACATCCTCGTGTCTCCCTGTGCTGAAGAATTACCCACTGTATTCACCAGCTCCACATCACTTTCACAGAAGAAGGCAGTAGGTTTCCACATCTGCCTGGAAATGTCAGGCATAAAACACCAGGCTGACCCACAGCCTATTAAGATACTGCGTTGTCTCCTCTCTTGCCCTGACTATGCTCCAACACACATCAGAAACACAGGAAAGATCACAACTGTCACTAATAAGAGCACAAAGGTTCCACTGGCAGGTGTCACTCTCCTTGGTGACCTCTCCCCACACCTTTGCACAAGGGACAAATGCAGCGTCTGTCAATGAATGAACTGAAGGCTCCAACAGGAAGAGAGGACTGTGGATTTAAAGGCAGGGCTGTTGAAGGTGGCATAGTGCAGACGATGAAAGCAGAAGGAAATAGAAGAGTGGCAAGTGGGAAAAATTAGTGGATTTACATCCATGGAAACAGGAATTGATTTTTGACCATTGCATTTCTAAGGAGCACCCCCATTAGTACCTCAGAATGGAAACTTTGTTCTGAAAAGAAGGTCTTGGCCTTGCATGTGGCCCAGCCACAGTATGTGAAAGGGAGCTTAAACATCACATTGACACTCTCCCAGGGCCTCAGAAGCACGTGAAGTGAGAGACTGTTACATCCAAGTGATGGCCCAGATCTACTGCTTCCTAATGCACTTTATGTTAATTAAAGCGAGATTTCAAAACCATACACATTTTCTTGCCAAGATAATTAATTGATTTAGAAGCTTATGTAGTTAAAGAGTTTTGTAATTACATTTTATTGTGGGGGAGCATTTTAGGGATGGATGTTGCCATAAGCTGAACATCTTCACAAAAGTGGTGAGTGTCTGGGTTTCCCTGTGGGATGAACCCTCAGTGCTGATGAGCTGGAAATCTCCTCTAGTCTTTGGGGTCATGCAGCTCTTGATGTCTTGGTCCCAGTAGACAGAAATATTCAGTCTCACAGACCCTAAAAGGAAACCCTCAAAAGTAGTGGCTCCTGAGCCAGTGTCTGCAGGTAGGCAACAATTCTATGCTGCTAAAGGGGTTTTTCCTTCCTAACAGGCTTGGGCTCTCACTGGTGATGTTTTTTAACCCTCAGGTTATAGTGCAGATGACTGTCGTGATGGGTTGACTGTAATACCAGTCCTTTCCATCTTAAGACTAGTGTGGTCTCTCTGGATCTGCCTCCAGACAATGTGCTCTCATTCAAGAAGAAGTGGAAAACAAGCTGTCAGCCCCAGGAAACACTTCTTTCCCTGCATCATCGCCAAACTCACAACCCTGCCTTCCTGCCCTGCCCTGCCCTTTAAGGACATAAATTAATTTCTGGCCCTGAAAGCTCTTAAGCTAGATGGGAAGAGCTACAACCCCTTTGATTTATATTGGGAAACTGAGGCACAGGCAAGAGAATTCCCCCTTTGAGTCAGCAGTGAAGTGCTGCACAGGGAACTATTTTACCTCATAGCACTGCTCTCTTCGAGAGCAATTTGCACATCCTTGTGTGATGTGCAAGTAAGAACACATGCAATATATCTCTATTTTTCTTCCCTCTTTTTATGACTGAATAATCACACAATCTTTCTTCCATGGAAGTTTGACTGCTGCTGTTTATTGCCCTCTGGAAACGGGATGACAACAGCCCACGGCTCCTCCACGGCAACTCGCAAAGGTCTCCTAAGCAGAGAATTATGCCCATTGGAGGCAATAAACAGCAGGAACAGTAGAGTGACTAAGCACCAAAGATCCTGCATTTGTGTAGAAGCTAGCAATGAAAAGGAGGCAAGGATGCCCTGGAGAATGGTGCCTTAAGAAAAATGTTTCCAGCATTTTCTAAAAATGAAGGCTTTTGTGCATAAAACACAGGCCAAATTTGAACCTCATTCCACTGTTGAAGCTGCCTGTCATCCTGGGTGACTTTCATGCTAAGCATCAAGACTTAATGAAAAACTGGTAAATCACAGGAGAATTGGCCCAGAGTACACTGAGATGTATTCTCCTGCTGTCCCTGAAGTTGTTTGGGTGTGTGGAGGTACTGGTAGAACCTCCTGGGAACCAAGACAACGTGCAGACAGAGATGGAGTCTTTTCTATCTAAAGCCATCATGTGTTGGGACTCTGCTGCTGAGCCTACCCCTGACTGGCTCTGATGCCATTTGGGGAACTCTCATCTAGGCAGAAAAAGATCAAAACCTCAAGGGATATCAGCAGAGGATACTGCCCACATGGTCTCCATTCTCTGAAACAGAGCTGCACCTGCAGTAGCACTGGCACGTGATCCTGTAAAATCACTGTCCCAATGAAATCCTGATGTACAAGGGGGAAAAAAAATTCATCTCCTTTTGTTCTCTTCCCTGACCACCTCCTTCCTACATTTTTCTTCTTGATGCATTTTTATGTTCAGTGATATAAATTTTCCAGGTCAGTGCTAAGTCCCTTGCTTGTGTGATCTTTACATACCAGCAGACATATGCAGAGAGATGAGAGGAGACCAAGTGCAAATCAATCCATCCTGCTGACATTTTTATTTATCTATTTTCTTTCCCCATCTGCCACTGCTCAACAGCCTCAGTGTGTGTGTGAAAGAGGGATGGGGAAAGGGGTTGGGATACTGGTAGAGCCACTGAAGAGCTCTCTACTTGCAATTGCAGCTGTCCTCTTTCCTTCTTACTACCCTACTATCCACTGTTCCCCATATTCATTCTGCTTCCTACTACCCTGCTATCCATTGCTATCCATATGCATTCTGCTTTGTGGCAATAAAAACAAACAAACAAACAAACAAACAAAACAAAACAAAACAAAAAACCCAAAAAAAAAAACCACAGGGCTTTTTAGTGCTGATACAAGATGCCAGGTTGACAGCTGGGAAGCCAAGCCCAGACTCGACACCAGTGGCAAAGCTGCCTTGCTGCTGAGTGCATTGAGGGCTCCCATGATAAAAGCATCAGTGCCTGCAGCCCAAGCTGAGCTCCATAGCTGAGATCAAAGACAGACATACATTACTTGTGGACCAGGCAGAGAGGAGGACTCCTAACACACACTGACTATTGTATTTCATGGTTGTGACATCCAGCAGCCACACGGAGAGAAGAGACAGGAGTTTGTACTTTTAGGTCTGCATTTAACCATGCCTTCCCACTGAAATGTGCAAGCCAAGGTTAATCATGGCATGCAGTGGAGTCCTTTGCTCACTAGGCTTGGGCCAAGACCTGGATTTTTTCATGTAGTCTGTATTACCTGCAATAATTTCTACTCTACTCTAATTCAAGATGCCTCTGAATCATCAACTAGGGCAGGGTCCAACGGCTGTTAAGTTTCCCACATATTAGATCATTCACACAATCTCCATTTAAAGTATTTCACTTAAGCAATCCTGTTTTCTCTTCTAGGAGCTAAGCCTCAAGAACTCATGACCCACCAGGTATTTGCAGAGTGACATGCATTCAAAATGCAATTCTTTTACAGCAGTGGTGTTATCACATAGTGAACTTATTCCTGGAATGAGCATTGCTTAGGAGTTGTCAATACTTTAATCTGATTTATACAAGCTGTGTTCTCCCTCTCTCTCCCTCTTCCCTCAAATAAACACTAATAAGTTCTCAACCTGGACAAATCCCAGGTAGTGGGATCAGTACCTGGCAATATATCAGCTTTGTTGCTGAAATCAAGGATGAAGCAGGGACAACTGAAAATGCTTTTCCCAGTTGTTTTTAATTCAGCTTGCAAATAGACGGTGCCTGTCTAAAGTATGACTGCCCTATAGGAATACACTTCAATTCTTATACTACTGTGTGCCAATTAAGTAATTAATAAAAGTGTGGAAAATCTATTTTAAAAAAGGTGGTGGCATCTACAGGGAACATTAATACTGCAAGGTGTCATGCCCATTAATAAAACCTGATACCATCTGCAAATTCAGAGGGAACTACCTGTTCTGCTGTTAAGAGATCAAGTTTAGGTGCTGATCAGAAGATTTTGAAGACTTGGTCTTTAACTTGTCTGTGGACTGGAAAGTATTTGCAGAGCACAAGGGGGTTAGTCTTTGTCCTCCAGGACTCAGTTGTCATTTTACAACCTTAGGATGCCTTAGACATTGCAGGACATGAATGTCACTGCTTTTAGCCTCAAATTCTGTCAGCACGATATTGTGCCATGATGCAATCTCAGTCAGCACCTTGATTTGATTTGTGCATTTCTTCACAATTCACTCCAGGAGGGCTTAGGGTCCAATTCTGCAAACAGCTCTGCAAATGAGAAGTCATACCCACCACTGCTTAGAGTCCTTGACATCCAGCAGCACTCCCAGAGCACGGAGCAGTGCCCCCCATCCTCACAAAATTACATGGAAATGGTGGCCATTTCCAAACTTCACTTGACCTCAGAAGCAGTGCTTGATTTCTCTGTGTTACAGTGAATCCAGATGGACAACAGGGAAAGAATCAAGGGACTTGCTGAAAACCCAGCTGCTGCTTCTGAGCTTGGATTTTCCAGGTCAATACATTTCAATTTTTTTTCCATCAAGAGAAGAGAAAACCTCACTCTTCCACATTCAGTCTTAAATCAAGCTTCTGCAAGATAATCTTAAAAGGAATTTCTTGCCTGTTAAAAGAGGAGACCCACTCCCAACCCACACTTCTGCACTGACTGTGTTTGATTCACTAAACTCAGTGTTTGTACTGTCTCTGTATGTGTGCACCCTCGCATGACAAAGAGATCCAATCAGACAACTCTTGCACTTTCCTCCTTTCTATGGAGCAATATGAATAGCTGCTCTATGGAGCAACTTCTGAATATGAAAGATGGAAAATGTCAAATAGACCATCAGAAATAACTGTCATTAAAACAGATGATCAGCAAGGGAAATGTATTGCTTCAATATATAATCTAGGATCAAAATGTGCATTTTATAGTAGACAGCTATGTGATAATCACATGATCTGTCACCTAAAACTTGGGTCTGATCCCTGGTACAGACAAAAGGAAGGATTCAGTGGACAGCCGTGCTGAATGGGAGAAATAGTTCCTTTATTCTTCTATAATTAAGCTAATTCTCCTCATTTGTTATTGTTGTCATTCTTATGCTTTGTAATCCTTTTTACTGGACATAAATATTCCAAACAACAGTAGTTTCTTGATTCCCAGAAGCTGAGCTTAGACAAACTTTTGTGATTTTCAAACCAGGTCATAAGCAAACTTTCTGTGGATCCTTCGTAAACCTTTCTAAGTGTTAGGCAAGAATCAGTATGTTACACAAAACATCAAATGAGAGCTTGTAGTAGAATTTTGACATGACAAACACTAAAATTGTTACTTATCATACAATGTCTAACATCTATGTCTATTTATAGCCCCACTGAGAAAAGTACAACTTTGTTCTACTCACTTGTGAAGAACCCTACATACCTGTGCCACCACAAGAATAAAAAAGTATTAATTGCATTACCAGTCCATCAAGCTATTCATGCCACTCCTTCTCTCACCACCCTGTATTAAGCCTTTTAAATCCAAAAGTGGTGTAAATCTTTCTAGATGCCAGAGGACCATTTGGTAAAACACTATCCATTTTAACAGCCTGTCAGATTTCTGAATGGGAATGACTTCTTTGGTGGGAACAGGCCTATAACTTATACTGCTTCTCATTTCCTGAAGCACTGGAATTGTGCTGCTCCCTAATGTTATTTTATTAAGATGCGATTTGTCATCATGTTGCTGAAAACACGATAAAATGCTGGCTAATTAAATTCCTTATTTAACTTGATGAGCATCTGCTTTCTGTAGTCACAATCTTTTAAACAGAACCTTTATGGCTGTTTCTCAGGATCTGGCTATTACAATTTTTACTATGATCAGAAAGTGGAAATGCCCTCCCTAAACAAAGCACGTGCACTCCCATTGCCTATGACCCTTATTGTTTATAATAAGAAACGTATGGGCAGATTGCAGCAGTACCTTGCAAGCACACTGCCCTGACACTTCAAGAGCACTCCCTGTTGTGGAATAATTGCTATCCCATGGAGCCCAGTGGAAATCACTGAGACAAGCTGGTAGCAAAATACTGGAGCTGACAGCAAGTGTTTTCTAGATCAGGCTATACAAAATATAACAAACAAACAAATCACCTTGTGACTTCCACCTTCTTTAGCAGATGAGACTCCCAACACAAAGGAAAATCTTCTCTGTTGAAAAAGCAGGCTTAACAAGCTTAAGTACACACTTCAAGTTGAGCATGTGCTTAAGCGTGCTGTTTGTCAAGGCCAGATTCTGACTCACTTTCCAAGAACTGCACTCACAGAGTTTCTAAGATGAGAGCAACCTTCCTGCATCATTGGTTGAGTGAAGACTGGGGTAGAAAGAAGAGAGTCCTCTGCTGAGTCCACATTCCTAATTCAAGCAGCAGTCTTACATTGCTCCCATCTAACTCACAGCAGAGGATGGCAAACACTTGTATCAGAACCCAGTGTCAGCTCAGGGCTTTTAGGAAAGTCTTGAGCATGCCACAGGTCTGGGTTTCTGTCTTGGAAGACCCCTTGGCATCAGACCTTGCATCCCACAGAACTCCAGAGGTGCTCTGCCAACTCCTTTTGGTTGGGATTATGCTTTGAGATCCTTCAAGGAAAGATGCTGCTCCTGTGAAAGAGCAAAGGACCATTAATATTACATTGGTGTAATATCACACCAGTGACCTCTGATTCTGATATCTCCATATCTCTGGGTCTCTTATGCACCAGGAGGAGAAAGGGCAGAGAACTGTAGCTAGCTTTAACAAACAGGATCTCAATACTTGGCATATAAATACAAGGCCATAGCTGCTTGTTCTGAGCTTGAAAACCAGGCCAATAATTTCAGCTCCAGAACAGAACTAGGAATGCAGCTTTAGTTTGTTTAACCTCATTTCCTAAAGAAATAAAGCTTATGCAGTTAAATTGTCTCTGTGTGCACACAAGCATTCCTTCTAACTTCGGACCCTTCTGCCAGTTCAACGGTGTTTCACAAAGATAAAGTTCTGTTGAGCATCTGAACAAAAAATCCCAACCAGTCGTGTAGAGCAGAGTGGTGTGCTCTGCTCCAATCTTAAGCATAAGATACTGGAGAGTCTACATTGCCAGTGCCCTCACCCCAGCTGGATCACAGTGTTAAATGCTGGTGACACAGAAGCTTTGGAAACACTGTCTGAAATACAATGTAGGATGTGGGGCTTTTTCAAATTTTTGTTTTGGGTGCCAATGAGCTGCCCCCCACACCTGGGCTGCCTCACACAAAAGATCACGAGTAGACAACTTTGCAGCAGCTCTGTGAGGCAGTGGCCTGGCAGCGAAGCAGGGGCCATGTGCTGTGCAGACCATTGCTCTGGAGTGGAGCTATGGAGGGGAATCCAGCCAAGAAGGACAGAAGGCAGAAAAGAGACCCTGCAATCTGTTGGAGGGGTTGTACTATAAACAAGAGCAGGAAGGCTTCAGCATGCCAGGGAAGAACAAGCTGTGTAGATAAAAGAGGCTGCTTCAAAAGAATGGAGGGTGACTAATTTTTCTTGCACTGGGTGGCCAGAAAGCAGGGAAAAAGAAGTGGTCTTCACTGAGCTGGCAGTCAGAGGAGGGGAACAAGCTTCTCATGCTAGAAAAACTCACAGAAAAGCCTCTGCAGGTGCCCTTTCATCAGAGTTTCAAGGACAGCAGGATTCAGCAAACTCCAAATTTTGTCTTTGGTCCTACAAAGATGCTCAGGGAAAGGGCATGAGCTGTCAAATGGGCCAAGAGGCCATGGTCCTTGATGTGCCTCAATGGCAGAGGGAAAGTCGAGGGGATTTACAGCTGTCTAAGAAAAGAAATCTGGGGAATTGTAGGGGATGCAGGGTCAGCACCTCCCCAAACCCAAACACATCCTGGCCCTCCAACCTCAGGGTTCGAGTTCCCCATTAGGCAGCTTTGACCTCCTTGTGGATCCCAAACCAGAGCAGAGGAAGCACAACCCCATAGCCTAGAGAGGATAGGTCTTTTTACAAGACCCTATTCAGGTCAGACCCTAGCAGCCCAAAATAAAGGTTTCTCCATCTGGAACAAGCTCAGACAGTCCAGAGGCCTTTCTCTGACTCTCCTGCACCACAACCTTCTCTTAAAAGCTGAGCTGTATGTCCCCAGTCTGACCACTTGACTGGTCTTAGCTGGGTACGAACTGATAACATGGGATTAATTTATTTTAGAAGGTGAAACTACAAGTTCTCCACAGCTAGTCAAAGATTGGTGCAATTGGGCATTGGTTATGGTTTCTCTGAGCTCAGTGTGGGGTACCAAAACCCTCCCAGAAGCTGGGGCATCTCAGGATCCTTAGCCTGGGCTGATTTCCAGTTCTCTGCTGGATAGCTTTGCTACACACAGCAGCCCTGCGTGCAATTCAGCCCCAGCAGAGAGTGCAGGCTGGCTACACATCCAGGAGGAAGGAAGTGAGCTCTGTTCATGTGGAGAACCACCAAGGTGTGCTGGCAAAGTGGTGAAATGGGGAAAATTTTTTTAATATGACAGTAGTAGGGCCTCTAAAGAGCAGCCCAAGACCCCTCAAAGGATAATCCATGAGATTCCAGAATGGCTCTGCAGTTTTGGGAGACTCAGATATTAGCTACTGCTCATAGAAGATGTACAATAGAGGCAGTTATGGCTCATTTGAAGCCAGCAGTCAGCCATCCCAGCCCATGAGAGGAGGTTTAGAGTATGATCCAAATGAGACAAAGCGCCTGCTAAGAACAACACTGAGAACCTAATTTCCTTAATTTTTTTCACCGATGGGAACATTTCTTTGGAAGGATGTGAACCATTTCCTCTGCAGCACAGCTGGGGTGCACTATCCCTCCCAGGACTTTCACTCTGCATCTCTGCCCCTGACCCAGTATGTGGAGGGTGAGTCCAAGCCACTGCTGGAAGCATGTTCTGACTGAAAGGACACCTGGAGTGCACCAGCAAACTGCTTGCAAGTGGCCTCTCATTTTGTAGGTCTGTTCTCTGCATGGCCGGGCTGTTCCTGGTGTCTCGCTGAACTTGTGCCATATGGAGCAAATGCTTCAACGTCTGTCTGTGTCTGCCTGACCGTGCAACTCAAGAGCTCTCTGCAAACAATGCCCTGCTCTCAATATTTGCATGAGCTGGGGACAGCCCTTGGATTGGGCTTTTCTCACTCTTCCCAAGTTGTTGGGTTTTTTTTCCCCCACAAGACTCTCAAAGCATAAGGAGCCATCACCGAGGACCTGGAACTGTATTGCTGCTGGCAGGGAGAAGGTGGCTGGGAGCAGTTGCAGGGTTATGCTCTGCATGTTCCCTCTCTCTCTCATCCATATGTGACACTGGGATCTGGTTTAGCTCTGGGCAGCTAAAAGTGTGACAAGAAGGAGAGAAAAAAGATCTCTCATGGGCTCCTTTCTCTCTCTGCTGCGCAGCCACCTGGAGTCTGCTGGCTTGCAAGGGAAGAAAGGGCAAAGGCAGAAGAGCTGGACAGAGACCATGGGGCTATGCATCCCTTCCTAGCACACATGCTCTGCAGCGAGAGGACCTGAAACGTGCAAAAAGGTTTGATTTTTTGCTTGAGAGCAACAAAACCCTGGACCCAGATAACTCCTTAGCCTGTGGTTTTCTTTAAAAGTGGTGTGTTTGGAGTGCCTGTGAGCTTGTGGTGTGCTCATGTCTGCGTGTGATTCCCAGGTGAGGAACAGCACTCTCAGGGCTGTGCTGTGTGTTGAGTTGCGCCTCACTCTTCCTGCCTGCCTTGTTTTTCTCAGGCTGACAAGCTCCTGACTAATGGCAGTCACTGCTGCTTAATCAGGAAGCAATTTAATGATAACCTTTTCTAATTAACTAGCAGAGAGAAGAATGAATAAACTGTGAAACAGCCAGCTGGCTGCAGTGTCCCAAGCCAAAGGGCCTGTCAGGTGAGAGAAAATGGTGTCTGGGGACAAGGATGGCAGCTCTGGGCCAGCCACTGGGTAGGGTAGTAAAATTCTGAGATGGGATGTGGTTATGGTGTTCCCCAGGGCATTTTCTCTAGTTTCTCCCCAGTTACTTCTCTTTTTACCCACATGGGGAACGTGACTGTTCAGGAAAGGCATCTTGATGTGTATAATCAAGCCCCATGTAAAATTAAAACCCTAGGAGGCCCTTTTATTTTAACTGATGCAAATATGAATAATCACATTATTTTGGAGATGTTCACAAAATCATAAACCAGCCCAAGTTGGAAAGCATTTCGAAAGACCATCTGATGCAATCCTTTGAGGGAAACGGAGCCAAGATGAGGTTATCTATCACCCTGTCCAACTGGATCTTGAAAACCTTCCATGATGGGGACTCCACTATGTCCCTGGGGAGGTTGTTTTAATGATTGATTGTTCTCAATGCAAAAAATTTCTTTCTCATTTCAAGATGAAACTTCTTCCAGTGTAATTTCTTGAACGGTGTACGACCCAGTGTTGCTCCCTGAGGGACTGGACTTGTGGCAGGCTGCCAGTGCCAGCCTGCATAAAACCCATTGATTGCTGCCTTCTGCTGTGACCTGGGAGCCAATTCCCTCCCCATCTCACAGATCTCCCTCCTTCAGCCTATCTGGTCAACTCATCCAGGAAGAGGCCATGGGAAACATGGTCAAATATTGTGCTGAAGTCCAGGTTAACTACCTCCACTACTCTTCCCATGTAGACAGAAAATGTCACTGGGCTGTAGAAGGTGATCAGGTCAATCTGCCATGATTTCTGTCTAATAAACCTGTGCTGGCTTTCCCAATCACCTACTTCATTTGCTTTGTGACAGTTTCTTGGAAGACTGTACCACTTTCCAAGGGCCTGGAGTAATACTAATGGGCCCATAGTTTCCTGTGTCCTCTTTTGTGTTCTGCTTGTAGAAAGCCCTCACATCTATCCTCTTCCAGCCTCCAGGCACATCCCCTCATCTGTCTGGTCACTAGTAGTGTCCCCAGGGATCAGTGTTGGGCCAGTCCTGTTTATTGGCAATCTGGATGAGAGGATCGAATTCACCATTAGCAAATTTGTGGATGGCACCAAGTTGGGTTGGACTGTCACTCTGCAGAGAAAGCTGGACAGGTTGGATGAATGGGCTGAGCCCAGGGTATGACATTCAACATGACCAAGTGCCAGGCCCTGCACTTCACCCACAGCCACCCCAAGCAGCACTACAGGAGTGGCAGAGTGGCTGGAAAGCTGCCTTGTGGAAAAGGACCGGGGGTGCTGGATGACAGCAGCTGAACATGAGCCAGTCTGTGCCCAAATGGCCAAGAAGGCCAATGGCACCGGGCCTGTATCAGGAATAGTGTGGCCAGCAGGACCAGGGCAGTGATTGTCCCCCTGTATGCAGCACCGGTGAGGCCACATCTTGAGTGCTGTGACCATTCCTGAGCCCCTCACCTCAGGAAGGACACTGAGGTGCTGGAGTGAGCCCAGACCAGGGCAACAGAGCTGTGATGGGTCTGGAGCAGCTGAGGAGCAGCTGGGGGAGCTGGGGGTGTCCAGCCTGGAGAAAAGGAGGCTCAGGGGAGACCTTACCACTCTCTGAAACCACCTGAAAAGAGATTGCAGCTAATGGAGATAGGGCTCTTCTCCCAGGCAGCCAGGGACAGGATGAGAGGACATAATCTCAAACGGCACCAGGTGAGGTTAAGGTGGGACATTAGAAGAATTTCTTCACAGAACAGGTGATTAGACACTGGAATGGGCTGCCCAGGGAGGTGCTGGAGTCACCATCCCTGGAGATGTTTAAGGAAAGACTGAACGTAGCACTCAGTGCCATGGTGCGGTTGACATGGTGGTGTTTGGTCATAGGCTGGACTCGATGATCTCAGAGATTATTTTCCAACCTACCATCGATATTAAAAAAATGACAAAATAGCAGCTTGCACCAATGCCAGCTGCTGCTCCTAACCCCGGGGGCAGATTCCTCCTCAGTGCTGACAAGTGCCGCCACCCGTTCTCACACATCAGCTCCGCTGTCCATTCCTCCTCAGTCACCATTCAGCAACACCACACACTGGCGCGTCAGACCCACACACCAGCGGTAGCCAGCCAGAGGGTCCGCCCAGGCCGTACAGCGCTAGGAGCTGGCTGGGCAAGGCTTCAGCCAGGGACCGGCACCAGAGTCCCCGCACGCCCGAATGGGTGACAAGGGCGGCCCCGGGGTCCCGGCTCCCTCCCCGGAACGCCGCAACCCCCGAACCCCCGAGATGGCGCCGCGACCGGAAGACTACATTTCCCAATGCCCCGCGCGCCCCGCGCGCCACTCTTATCTCCCGGCGTGCTGTGCACTCCTGGCCGCTCCGTGCCACCGGGCGGTAGCGCAGGGCCTGCTGGGAGCTGTAGTCCCTCCACGGCACTCTGGGCCGTGCCCGCCGGCGGTGAGCGGGCGGCGGAGCCGCGGGGCGCGCGGGGAAGAAATCCTGACCTTCGGGTCCACGGGGGTGGCAGGGGGGCCCGAGGGACGGGTCGGGACCGCCGTGGAGTTTGGGACGGGAGCCTGCGCGGCTCCTGGGAGAGGAGGGGGCAGAGGGTGAGCCCCACCGCCCGCAGGAAGCTGAGGAACGGAGGGAGCGGGCATCCCGCAGGACACGGGCAGCGAGCGCATGGAGCGAGGCGGGCTGCCGGGAGAAGTGACGGGAGCCAGCTCCTCGCTTCTGTTTGAAGGTCCGGGACCTGCGAATGCAGGTTTCTCAGGAGGAGCTGGCTCTGTCCTGTGGGGTTCAGCAGGTATCTGCCACGCTCTGTGAGATACCCAGGAACCGAAGGTGAACAGGGAAGATGGGCATCGTCCCATCTTTGCTAAAAGGTACCCGAAATGGGACACGCTAACACCAAAGACTGTGCAGGGATGTAATCCTTTGCTTCCAGGTGCCTTTGCAGGGCTGGCTCTGCAGTGCAGGGTGTTCCCGTGCTTTGCTATTTTATTAGTTCGGCTGGCAATGGCAGAGAAGAGTACTCAGAGCAGGTTTTGAATAGGAATTTTCTCTTTTTTCCATATGTTTTATCCCTGCAGGACTGGCATGCAAGGCCTCATCAGTGTCTGCCACCATCTACTAGCTGATAATGGCTCAGCATTTGTGTGGCAGCTTTGCTGAACTGCCAGATTCATGTAGGATTAGTTACAGTAATACTCACATCACTAATAATGCTAAGTTATCAATACAATAATAATTTTTTTTTTTCCTGTAGACTGGCCTCTTTTCCTCTAAAGAAGCAGTTGCCTCTGTGATTAATTCCCAATGTAGTTTTGGTACAGATTTGTTGTTGGAATTGTTGAAGATGTCATCAGGCCTTACAGAGGAGCAGAAGAGAAGGATTGAAGAGAACCGCCGGCTGGCTTTGGCTAGGAGAGCGGAGAGGCTGGCAGCCCAGGGAGCTGGGCACGTGGGCATCGCTGCACCTCCGCTGGGAGAGCAGAGGCTGGGCAATCCGGCAAGCTCAAAGGAGGAAAACAATCATGTCGGGCTCGCCAGCCAGCACCGACACAATCCAAACACGCCTGTGGAGCAGAGGAGCTGTCTCCAGAAAGGCTATAACCCTTACACCGCAAAGCAACAGATGGCTGGCTCGCACAGAGAGCAGCAAAAGAGTTGTTCAGAGGACTCCGAACAAGCAAGTGGCCTAAAGCAGTTCCCTGCCATGACCCCGAATTCTCTGAGTTATTCCCATAAACATTACTTGGATGCTGGTAGTCAGGAACATGGACAACACACTTCAGTTAATCATGGAACATTCCAGCAGCCCAAATGCTACCCAGCTTTCAAAAACCCCACAGGACCACCTCATCCAAGATTCACTGATAACGGGCACCCTGACGGTAGTAAAGATTTACACACTCAGAGCAAATCTGCCGTTAAATACGTCTCACCACCAAGCAGTGCCGCCCTGAGCGATTCAGAAATGCTGATGAGCATAAACGGACTGACAGAAAGAACAGGGGGAGGTTTTGTCTCTCAGGCCACTGGTGGGATGCAGAAGCTGACCAGCTCTGCTGGTGTGGGCTCTGCCTTTGAAGCTGCCTCTCATAAAAAAGCAATTAATGTTACAAAAGGAAAATGCGTGAAATATGGGGAAGACCGATTCCAGGTTGAAATAGGGTACAATGCTGAACTTATTGCTGTGTTTAAGAAGGTACCAAGCAAAGCCTATGGTAAGAATTGTTTGTTTTCTTTATCTCTGTTTTAAATTGGGTTGAAGTTTTGGCATCTGCTGCTTTTGTAGTTGCTACTTCCTCTTCCCAGTGTACCTGTTGCTGGGGTGGAATATGTGGCATTAATGGGGGATTAAAGGAGTAAATACAAATTAAAGTGGATAGAAATTCTGGACATAAATACCTTGAGCTTGGATTTAGAGAAGTCTGAAGACTTGCTTTATGAGCAGTGCTCTGAGAAGTTTAGTGGCAGCAGCTGGTCAGTTTGTTGGAAGTGAAGGAAGCAAAGTTATTCATAAACTGGGATGTGAAAATGGGTCACTTCAGCTGTAGTTCAGAGTTATGAGCTGATTCTGTTTCCTGGGTTACAGAGAGCAGTGGAATCTGATCTTTTATCATTATCTTTGTTATATTCTTTTTTTGTTTTCCCTCATATGTTGCTGATCCCTGTGGATGGCTGTTGCATTGTTGTCTTAGTATTCATATTCCTCATGGATTTTTCTGTTGTCATGTAGCTGTAAACTTGGGTGTAAGTGTTTTTCAGATGTGTGGCAAAAAGTTTGCATGAGTAGGTTGAATGCTCTTACCTCACATGAACATTTCATGCCACCACTTTTTTTCTGCCCCAAATGATTCATATTCTACCCTATTACTCTTGCCCTACTTTAGATCCTGCTATGAAGAAATGGAATTTCAGCATGGGCGATTACAGCAGTGTCTGTAAGTAAATGTTGAATGATAAAAAACAAGCAGAATCTTGACACCCCCTCCTTCCCATGTTTTCCATATTATTGTTTTATTATTGTTATTATTTTGCTTTGTTAGTGTCTTGAGTAATAAAAGCAGTTTTACTTAAAGATAATGCCCATCTTTTAGGCATCTAACTCATAACATTTTTCTGATGGCTTGTAGTTGATTAGAAATAATTTAATTTTTCATGTAATCTAAATACCAAGCACAGGTTGCACTTTCTCCACCATAGAATTTTTCATCAACCAACAAGATAATAGGAAAATTATCTGCTGTGCTGGTACTTGTTTTGAATTTGTTTTGAAAACTGAGTGTGTTCCAGTGGCTGATGCTTAATTTCTGGGTCCATTAATGTATTTTCTTTTAAAATAGCTCTTATATAAACATATAATATATAAACATATTGTTCATTTTGTGTTTCAGAAAAGGATAAAGGGTGGTTCTCTGGGGTTTTGAGTGAGACTGAAAAGGAATTTGCCTTTTTTTTTGGTATAGCAAGAGTGGGTTTGTCTTTTTTTTCCTCTCCTGTCATGTTATTCTGGAAAGATTGAGAGATTATAGAGGCAAACACTTCAGGTAGGCTTTTCAGAAGCACACTGTATTGAAGTGAGTGATAAATCACTATTGATTTCAGTGGGAACAGAATTAGGCCTGTGTTGAGCACTTTAAAAAACCACAGTTGAGTGCTGGTATTTTAGCTTCCCATGTGGGTTGCCACACATTTATAATTTAAATGCTGTTGGCTTGCTTGAAGTGTATCAAGTACAGATGAGAGCAGAGTTTCTGTACCAAGGAGCCTGCAAATGAAGAGAATGGTTTTTAGAAATCAAGCATTTTTCTTTAGAGCTATGAAATACCTGAGTACTCTGTGGAAAGGTCCTGTTTACAAGTGAAGACAGTATGTGACCAACACTGGCCTGTGACATTGGGGAAAATAGCCTGAGAAAAGGGAACTAACTTAAAAGGGCCTTGAAAATGTAAGAGTGAAAGTGTAAAACAATTACTTTTAAAGTTCCCACTTGTAATTTAGTTTTTCTGAATAATGTCATCCTGTGTCACCTTTTTTTCCCCTTGTACTGTAAATTAAACATGCAGTCAAGCCTAGAAACAAATGTTGAAATAAAAGAGTAAAATATGCTTTTTTCCTCCCTAGTTTCTTTCAGTTTTAGTTGTAGAGGTGACCTCTAACTACACAATGCTAAACCAGTAGCATCTGAAATCTTTTCCTTGGTGCATTGGGAGGAGAAGGTATAAATTGGTGTTTTCCAGTCCCTGTAATTTAAAAATTATTTTCAGTGGGTACTCTTAAACTTTTTATTTGGAGTAGAAATCTCAAATGCTTGGATTTATTCAGGAAGTCACTTATTTTAAAACAAGGTTGGATGATACCCAAATGGTTTATTTATTAGTTGATTGGGAAGAAATTGTCTGAATTTTTTTCTCCATTTTCACATCTTGACCACTGGACTTAAAGTTTGTACTTTTTTTGTTGTGTATCAGTTTTCTGGACTACTTAAACAGAAGCAGAGAGGATCATGATGTGCAGCTCAGTGCTTAAAGGACTAGATTCACCTGGGTTTATTCTAAACATCTCCCAGAGAGGGGAAGTTGCCTTCCACAAGTACTTGAAGGCAGAGTGTGCTTAATGGTCCCCTGCTTTTGAGTCTAATGGACTCTGGAGATGTTAATGAATCTTTGTATTACTGTGGTATCTGTGAGGTGGAGGCTTGGGGACAAACTCCACTATTTTGGTGCTGTAAAAAGTGTAAGAAATAGTATTCCCATTCCTAAACCACTGGAGTTCAGTTGTAATAATAAAGGCAGCACATGGGTATAGATTGTCAGAGAAACACAGGGGTAAGTGGCATGTTTATTTCTGTGGATAGCTGTGATCTCAGGCTAACATCTGTAAAATGCTGTGTCCCTCCACCCTGCGTGCCCTGGCATTGTGTCAGAGGTGATTGCTGGTGATGGGTAAGACAGGAGTGCAGATGGCTGGGTGGAAGTGCAAGTCTAACTGTAAGACACAGAATAAAGGGTAATGAACTTAAATTGTAACAAGAGATTTAGGAGTTTGGACTAGATTCCTTCCTACAGCATTGCTCCTAGATGGATTGTCTATCAGACATTGACGTGAGGCAGAGGCAGATATTTTTTAATTGTTCTCCTTTGCTGTTTACAGAAGCACCTTCCCATCTTTTCAGACACATGCTATTGATTATCATACCCCTGTCCCTGTGATTTTCTGAGTGAAAGCACTGTAAGGCTGTGTGCAGTTTAATGCTAAATGTGCTTCTGCAGATTGCTTGTCCTGGACGAGGGAACTACATTTTAGAATTGCTGACAGAGAGGGAACTGAGTGCAGTCACAATGCTGGACAGGCCCTTGTTCATTTACTATCATATGTTCCCTTTGCCCCTGCTGTATTCTCTGTGGAAAATCCCACCAACCTCCTCCTCCAGGTCATTGCTTTCTCTGTTCTTTGTCCCTGTGAATGAAAGCAGGGAATCATCATTCCTTTTAAACTTGTGAGGGTTCTTTGTTATTAATTCTTTTCTATATCTCTATTCTCCCTAGTGGAAGCAGCAAATCAACTTTCATCAGTAATTCTGGCACCACTGGAAGGAGAAAATCTGGTTGGCTTGGCATCAGGCTCTCATTTTGTTGGCAGTAGGGTTGATGTGCAGTCCCTCTTGAAGATGTGTAGGAACTGGAAGAAGTCCTCAGCCCTTGTCAGAGGGAAGTGTGTGCTTATCTCTCGCCTGCGATTTGAGGTCGATATTGGGTATTCTGCAGAAGTGATTGAGGTGTTCAAAAAGATGGATTCCAGAAATTATGGTGAGTCTCCTGCTGTGTCTGCTTTTTAATAATGGCCTTGTTGGGGCTGTTCTTGCTTTACAGAAGAGAGGTTGTGAGAGTACATCCCTCTGAAAGAGCACAAGAGAATATGCTTTGGTGAAGATTTTGAAATATCTTGTAGTTCTAGTATCCATGTCCAGCGCTTTATCCCAAGACTGAACATGTCCTCAGCCTGTTAGCCAATGATATTTCAGATTTCAGCATGATTACATTTACATTTACTGTAAGTGAGGTGGATTGTGCTGATAATTTGCCAGCAGTATGGAGACCATGCAAAGTTCTTGCCTTTATTATCAAATGCAGTTGGATGTTCTCTTACTTCTGCTTTACTGTAGTGTATAGTGGCTGCAACTGCCTGAGCAGATTTGATTTACCAGGAGCTTTACCAGTGTTTTCAAGGCAGGTGTAGCTGTAGAGCACTTTTGATGCTGGCATTCAGATTTCAATGGTAAATACAATTATTTTCCACTTGTAATTTGGGAAATGAGACACAGTGATGAGGTGACATGCACAGTGTCTCAGAAGGTCAGAGACAGCATGGAGAAGAAATTCTGGAGCTCTAGTTCTTTGGGCAGGGCCCCACTCCTCATTGTGCCTTCACCTGACTCTGAATTCAGTCTTCTTTCCCTGGATGTTGCACACAAGTGCTGCCCATGGATAAGCCTGCCAGATAGGTCTGGCATTGATGTTACATTTTGGGTATTGATGAATTTCCTCCTGTACCCTCCTGAGCACTTTGACTATAGGGTACAGAGGCACAACTGAAAGTGTTTGTTTTACTGACTGAAGTCAGAGTTTGTTGGTTCACAAGCAGAAACTTGGCACACATTCTTCATCCCTTCTTGCCATGAAGATGAAAGTGGTTGCCAAAATCCTTGAGCAGGTGGGTTCATTAGGAGAGTTGATCTTGGCTTGCTCTGGTGATACCACAATTTCTAGATGTATGGTCATGCTTTTAAATTTTCTCCAAACTAACTGCTTAACATGACAGCAAATAGATAATTGATTTTGATCAGGGTGATAGGTCTTCTAAAACGGGCAGAGAACTCAGTCTTTTTTTAAAAGAGACTTATGGCAGTGTTTGTAACTATTGCAGATATGAATACCAGAAAGTGGAATTTCCTGCTGGAGGATTACCCCAAACTAAGTGAGTAGCTGTGTTCTCCAGTGAAGGAGAACTTCCTGTGCATCAGTTTCTGACTGTTGTCTTTTGCCTTTATGTATCTGTGTAATACTGCTGGAACTGTGACTTGCCAAACTGAAATGTCGACCTGTGTTTTGGTATGTTTTTTTTTTTCCTAATCAGAATCAGCCAGTCTCTGCAGCTTGCTTCTAGCACATCTGCTTCTTGGGTTTTTATGTTTAATGAAGTTTATAGAGTGCTTTGAGATGAATAGCATTACACAAGTCCTATGGATTGTAGCTGTTATTTTTCATCCCAGTCAGCATGCTGTGTTCGCTTCGGTGCTCATGTGAGGGTTTGTGGCTGTGGAATTTGGTTGGGGTAAGTTTCAGAAGGATAATGAGCCAGGTGCTCTATGCACATCCTTAGGAATTGTGTTTCAGAGCTGAAATGCTGTTTCTCAGAGTACTTGCTCTCCAGTATGGGATACCAGAGTGTGTTTAGTAATTAAGTAAGTGCCTGCTTCTATGATGCGTATCTTAACAACATTAGTAATGGTTGTAGGGCTGAAGGCCATATGGTGGGGCCATGTAGGAAGGCCAGGTCTTGAAAACAAGTGAGTGTGTCTTGGAGGAGACTGTTATGAAACTGTAGGGTTGGGATGTTGACATTCCTGATTTTGGTGAGTGCTGATGATCACTCACAATTTGGTCAGAAGGCCTTTTGTACATGCAAAGGGCCTGATCCTGTAGCATGTGCCAGGCAGCCTGAGCAGACACATCACCTCCTAGTCTGTCATAGGATCAGTCACGCTGGCTGGGAGTTGTACACTTTACATGAGGTATTCAGAATCCCACAGATCTGAGGAAAGGAAAATAATTCCATGAATCTTGCAGAGTGTAATTTGTGAGGGCATTTGAGGATTCCAGCACGTGCCTTTTAGAGGAACAGCATTTGCTTTGTTGCCTGTTCATTTGCCTACATCAAAATTAAAAAAAGAGAATTTAGGCTGGTTGCCATTTCCAGCAGAGAGATCTGTTAGCTGAGAGCTGTTTGTAGAGGTTAATGTCTCTTTGCCTAGTTGCTCAGTCATCTTTATATAAAGGTCACTTCACTAAAAACTGTCTGTTGGATGAATCATGCTGGTGGCAGATATATCTTAATCACTCTCCCAGCTCATGTACAGAACAATAGCAACAGAATTATCAGTGAGCAAATTGTAGCAATTATGCCAACACTCAGCTCAGTCTGTGAGTGTAATAACAAGCTTGTGCTGTTCTTTGGATGGAGAGAGTTCCTGCTATTGAAGAAGCATAAATTAAACCAGAGAGTTTAAAAAGTTTGGTCATTGCCCAACCACAAATGGAAATCTTTTCATATGTATATTTCTTGGAATTGATTTCGCCCTTTATATGGCAGGGGTCCATCCTGCTGTTTTCCTCTTGGAGATGACTGAAACAAAAATACCTAACTGAATTCTAGTGCATTTACTGCTGCTATAGTGAGCTCTTATTTTAGTTATTTTTCCAAGCAGATTTTTTTTGTCTTCTGGACTTCATACACAAAGTGGCTACTAAAGAAAAAAATGGAAATTGCTTCCTGCAGTAAAAATTTGTGCACCTGCATTTGTGTTCCTAGTGTAGAGGTGTCTTTGATTTCATAGTCACTGGACAAAAATTATTAAATGAGTTTTCCTGGTCACAGCTCACTGCATGTTTAAAACTGATGTTAATTTGCTTAGAATTTAACTGTTGGATTAAAAAGAAACACTTATTTTTGTGGGGGATGGGATAGAGAGGTTGCTGGAGAGGACTAAAATAAGGTTGCCCAGGAGGAGAATTGGCTAGATGCTCTGGTTGTTATGATGTGTGGGTTGAAAAGGTGAAGGCTCTGAGGTCTTGGTATAATGGATTCTGGAGATCCCTTTAGTTGAACTGAGAAGTTGTGAGCCTTCGTGGGTGAAGGGACACTAGTACTGAGGAGCTGAAGTAGCTGCCTGTAAGCTGGTTCTGGCCTGTAAGCTACTTCTGTCCAGGAGAAGAGCAGTGGCCACCAGCTGAGCAGGCTGTAGGTCCTGAAGGATGGCTGTTGGAATGCTGCTGCTGATGATACAAGAGCTGTTTCTCTGATTCTTGAGGTGCTTCCTGTTTTCTTACCCAATGTGGTAAATAAGCATGGTAAAGTGGAGGCAGAACCCAACTGTGTGAATTCAGGGAACAGCAGGAAAAGAGGATTTTCAAAATTCAAGATTAATTATATTCTTTAGGTGACTGTCTTGGGTCACTTCTGATGGTTTTGGCATGGTGGAAACCCCAGAGGAATAGAATCCCAAGGTCAAGGTAAAGATGCCCCTGCTTTCTAGGCTTCAGGAGCTCTGTTGTTCAAATCTGTACTTCATTTCTGACTAAAGTGTGCCCTAAGCTGCCCTCAGCATGAATAATCCAGCTCCAGCTGTATTAGTAGCAATCGTCTCTGAATGATGGCATCAGAGTTGCAGTTTTTTATAATCAAGTCTAAGTAAGAAGGGAAGAGATGTGATTCATCATATAGTTCTGAAATAGATTTTAAGGAAGAGTCCAGGCTACCACCTGTGCATGATGCCATGATTTCTGTGAGCTGTTTCAGGATAGGAAATGATATTTTTAATGAGGCTGAGGGTTGTGTCCTGAGATCCACGATGGAAGTTGTATGCTGTCCCTTCAGTTAATAATCTGCTCTGTTCTTTGCAGTGCAAGTGTTACTGAGCCTCGTGTCTGTAGAAGTGGAGCCACTGCCCGAAGCAATAATTAAGACCTTTGCTGCTCAACTGCAGAGATCTCCATCACTGACAGACATTCCTGATGCTGACCTTTCAGTAGTGGACTCCAAAATTGTGACAAGCCTCATGCCCTTTCAGCGGGAAGGTGTGAAGTATGTCCTTTTTACATGCTGTTAAGTGCTAGTTCTTGTTTAGAATTGTGTCTTTTATATTGGTGCCCAGATTGCCTTCTTGTCCATGGAGGGTTTTATATTTCTCCAGAGTCTAGGTCGATTAAACTCTGGCACTTTGGGCTTTTGATTGTTTGGTATAGGATGGTTTGTTAGGGATTTTTAAAAAAAATTTTATTATTTTTGGGGTGACACATCTGTTTTATTTCTGGATAGAATTCATCATGAGTCAGGTGGAAAGTAGTATTTTGCTAGTCTAAAAAATTGATCAAATGATACATCTCTGATCTCCCTCTTGTGATTCAGTATATACATAATTGTCATATGATTTTTTATTTTGTAAGGTAATTTGTTTTTTTTCCCAAGTGCATCTCTTCTGTTGTTGTTGTTGTTTGAATATTAAATACACATGGGAAGGGACCAGGAAATGGGACCTAAGCCCTAAGACATTTAAAATTACTAATTCTGTGTACAGATAAAAGTTTAAATGTCCCTGTCCCCATCATATATGATCAATAGTTGTTGATTTCAATATGCAGTCCAGGACAGTCTGTACTTAATGGTCTTAAATTGCTACTGTTTTTAGTAATAATTTCTTAGCTCAGCCAGAATAAACTCTGGAACACAATGTGAGTAATATCATGGAAAAAATGTGCTTTAAATAATTGTAAGGTCCTGAGACTACTTCTCATATGAAATCAAAATCTCTTAAGAACTGAGCTGAACTACTCTGTTCAGGAGTTTTCAGGCTTTGAGAGATTTGTGGGAGTTGCTTGCTTGTGTAAAGACTAAGGGAGAAAATCCAGGTTTGCTGAAGAACCCAGATCACTTCAGGTTTTTCCACGTCAGAGGCTCAGTCATGATTTGTGCTCATCTTGTTTGCCAGATAGTAACCCATTTCTTCACTCCTCTTTCCCTTTCTGTTTTCCCTAGTTTTGCTATCTCCAGGAACGGGCGTTTGCTCCTCGCGGATGACATGGGCCTGGGCAAGACCATCCAGGCCATCTGCATTGCTGCCTATTACCAGCAGGAATGGCCCTTGCTGGTGGTCACTCCTTCTTCTGTGAGGTTTACATGGGCAGAGGTACTGTGAGCTTGGCCATGTGCACAGGGTCAGTGAAGAGCCTGTGTGATGGTTAGACTGTGTTGTGCTTTGCAAAAGTTAAACTTCTAAACGTATTAAGGCAAAGAAACAAAAAATTATACTGATTTAGAAACTTGATGGTGGGAAAATGCTTGGCATTGACTGTATGGGATATGCCTAATTTTTTTCCATTGGCTGATTTTCTTTTTGTAGTCCAGCTGATCTGTTTGGAAAAGGGACTGCTAGAGAAAGTGTGTCCTCTGACCTTCTGCTAACTTTTTTCCTGCAAGTCACTTGGCTCCAAGTAGGCATTTTACTCATCAGTGTCAAAGATAATAGTTACATTCAAGCAATTATCTTGTATTTGAGCCCATCACAGCAGTATTTGCCTTGGCTGGAACGGAGTCCCAGATGCTGGGATTCTCCATTCTGTTCAAAAAGCCCCATTATCATCATCATTGTCTGTCACAGGATGTCTTTTGGCCTGTCCAGTGTATGCTGATGACTTCTGAATCTTTTATTAATGTTGGTCAAAGCCCAAGAAAGCTTGTATGGTTGAGTAATGTTAAATCACTGCCATAGTTTGTACACTGAGGCTGTTGGGTTGCCACAGGCTAGTGAAATGATCAGTATGGGAGAAAAAGGTGAGCCAGAGCTTTTAGGTCAGTGAATTCTTTCCAGAGGAAGAGGAGGTAGGAGTTTAGCTTTTCGTGGAATATGGCATTGATGAGAAAAGTATTGATTTGGATTTACTGGTTTTGTGCTATAACCAGGTTGTTAGAGCATCTTGGTGTGTGTTTTATTATCCAGTAGTGCAACAAAATGCAGGGTGAAAAGAAGATGATAAAGTTGTTTACTGAGAAAGGGAGTGATGCTCATCATACTTGAAATCTCAAGGTCTAAAGACCTGTGGGACAACACCTAACCTGAATCCATCACTTCTGTGGGATATCTACCCAGAACAATTTGGGCCTAGGTTTCCTGAAGTATTGGGCAACTGCAAATAAACTTCTACATTCTGCTTCAGGAGATTTAAGAAATACAAGGCATTTCTGTCTGGTTGTTTTGGTTTGTTTTTTTTTAAATTTGAGTTCCTGATTTCTTCCTTCCCCTACTCCCAGCTGCCCAGGAGGCTTTTGTGGGAGATGTTTCGTTAGGACACTTGCTTTAGGGGTCTGTTTGATTTCTGAGTATATGATGGATGCAGATGTAAGAAAAATGTGTCACAGAAATTCAGTAGGTGAAATTTATTATAGTCTGTAATCTACTCAGTTCATTTTTGTACAGATGTGTTTTACTGTAGTGGTACAAGCTTTTGTGGTGTCTCAAACCAAATCAGCAGAAATTTACTTCATCTTACTGATATCAGTGTTGTATTTTGGCACTCAGGCCACTGAGTGACTTTACAGTCAAGGTTCCATGGGAAGCTGGTGTGAAGGAGCAAGGTACTCTTGGGTCTGAAGTGTTGCACCCACGTGCATTTAGAGTTCAGCCTTGAAACTTAAATAATTGACAGGGTAGTTTCATAGAACTTTTTGTGGACTAAGGTCAGCACGCTGTGAAAAATTCAGGATCAATTTTATGGTGTAAATTAGTCACATGCCTTTATAAAAGGAGAGGGCAGTACAGTAGGAGTTTCCAGGTACTTCCCTTTTGCTGCTACCTTTGTGTTAAATTCTGATGTGGTGTCCAGCACATACTTTTTGGGTGGTACCTAACCTTACCTGCACGTTCACTCATTTGGTGGTGCTTTCAGTAAGTGCAGAAGGATAGTTCATTGTTACTTTCTCACATACTGAGAAATGTGAGAAGCTCGCATTTTAACTGCTCCTCCTGCTGATGAGGTTGCTGAACAGTGGAGAGGATTGATTGTGGTTGGGGGATTTCAACAGGCAAAGCTCCTAGAGACAGAGATGCCATGTCTCATCACCATTTGGTTACGTTTCTGTAGGGACCAGATCCTGATGGGCCCAGACAGTTTTCCGCAGAGCAACATCAGCAGAACTCAAGTGTTGCAGAGAGCTTGGTGTCACTGGGGACAGAATTACAGGGGAAATGGTGGGTGGTCTGGCTAACAGATGGGTTTGGGGGAGGATATCTTGCTCTGGTGTGTGGAGCATTTCAAGAGGTTGATTGAATGACAATTACCACATGAATTTCAGCTGCTGTCATAGAGCAGCTGGTGTGTTGTCAACTTGATCTTTTAATTTGGTTTTGTTTTTTCGGTTTTGGGGTTTTTTTTTTGGTGGACATTTTAAGAAGAGGAGGTAGTGGAAGAGTTTTGTTCATTTGGATGAGTTGTACTTCACCCTCACCATGGAGTAAACATTGCTATAGTCATAGATGTTTACTGCTTAGAAGTCTGTGTTTCACAACTATAGGTTTCCTGTTGAGTGGGAAAACTAAATTTCCCTGTAAGCAGTGGTCACAGTATTCCCTGGCTCTGAGCATAGCAGGTACCTTTCTCAGGAGGTTATGCACACTTCCACTAAAGATCACATTTTTGTTTGGGTTTTTGGGGTATTACTGGGGTTGGTAATGTGTTTTTCTTTTGTTTGTTGGTTGTTTGGGTTTTTGTTTTTTTTTCCCCCAGTAAGAAGGAATAGGGTTTGAGCTTTCCTTGCTATGTAAAGTAGATGCTGCCTTGTAGCCTGAGTTCTGTTCTTGATGTTCCCATTACCAGGGAGGTTGCCATGGGAAGGCTGCTTACCTCCAAAGTGATGTCTAATGGTGGATGGGGTGGGTCCATGTCCTAAGTATTCATGAGGATGTTCTGTGTAGTGCTTTGGGATCTTGACAAAGAAGATAAGCACCAGAATGCAATGAATTTCTTTCCTCTTCCTCCAGGCATTTCACAGGTGGCTTCCATCCTTGAGTCCAGGAAGCACCAATGTCATAGTGAGTGGAAAAGACAGCCTCACAGGAAGCTTGATCAACATCATCAGTTTTGATCTCCTCAGCAGGATGGACAAGCAACTTAAGAGCACATTCCAAGTAGTTATTGTTGTAAGTGGTACATGAAAATTTTCAAGTTAATTGTATGCTGCAAATGTAGCCTTTGTACAGCAAAGAAGTGTGAAGTGGGCCTTATTTAGGACTGAAAGTATCTTGTAATTGTGGCTGTGATCACAGCTGTGTTCATGTGTACAAGCATGAGGTTTCTCTGAAACCTTTTGAAATAACTAGTAGAGTGTAATTTCTTTGTGATTTCTAGGGTTGTGTTTTCACTTTTACTGGTTATGGTGCCCCTCTGATTTCATTGTGCTTGGTCATGTCCTCTGCTGGAGAGAGAAGTGTTTAATGTGGTGTGTCAATACAGTAGTCATGGAATTGTATCTTCTTAACTCTTGGACTTCAGGGTGGTGTTAGTGTTTATCCAGTAAACCAGATAACCTTTCAACATCAAGTATGTGGGTAAAGCATCAAAAAAATCTCCCTTAGCTTGTGTTCCACTGACAATCTGCATTAAGCCTTCTTTGATCATTTGTATAGTTTCTTTCATAAATTACTTCAAATTCCAGTTTTTATCTTTTTACAGAGACACAGTAAATGGCATTTTTCTAGATTTTCAGATTCAAATCATCTAGCGTTTCAAATCCAGCTTGGATCAATAGAGAACAAAAGTGTACATATAGCTTACTATGAGTATTTGATGTTCTCAGTCTGGTTTTCATCACACACACGCCTGCCCAAAGATCATGACAACTGGAACATATTAATCTTTCTGTTTCTCAGCATCAGATGGGAATGTGGTAATAGATGGAGTTCTTTGGACACCAAGCTACTCATAGGGGAACTGATCTTTCTCATTTTTATATTTTGTCTCCTACACACACTGACTAAACATTCTGTCAAGGTGGAAATGCAGATTATTATTTTTGTAGGCTCAAGGCTACTACCTTGGAACTTTTAACAGCCCTGAACTGGCATATATTCTTTCTGTGTGTTTATATGTTCAAATTTGGACCCTTGGTAGGTTTTAACAGATGATAGTAGTCCTACTGCGTGCTGAGCTTTCCTCTTTTTTCTTCTCTTCTTTTGGTGGCTGGGAAAATTAATGTAGCTTATTTGTTATTTAGGAGGGAGAAGGCTTGTGTCTGAGAGGCTAAGCAGTTACATTGTCTTTGCCTCCTTGTTTCTACACACACAGAAAGATGAGAATATACCCTTGGAGGATGCCAGCTGCTTTTTGTGCTTTAAATTCTGCCTTACTATAGCAGTAGAAGTGAAGCCCATTTGAGGGTGATGTCTGAAGTAGGAGACTATTACCCACCTGGTGAGCCCTATCAGCAGAACAGTTGGATCTTAATTAGATTTCTTTTTTTCTTATCATTTGCATTAACCCATTATTAAGGGAACTGGCACTGTATAGGTCTCCTATGTTTTCTGCATTTAAAAGATACATAGGGGCAAATGAATATCAGTTATGGAAATAATATTCCTCTTTCTCCTTCCCTCTCCAGCCCCCTCTGCTCAGATTTTTTTTTTGTGTTCATTTATGATTCATGCCTGCAAGGTTTGATTTTTGTTCTGTTTGCTTGCAGCTGCAGGTTTGAGTGCAGGAAGCCTGCTACTCTGCATCCTGTCATTTTGTTTAGAATTTGATGTGACTATCCCAATGCCTGAAATATCCTGAATGAAAGGCCTGTAATACTAGATAGCTGAGAATACTGGGAATTTGTTCTGTAACCTGCATTTTGACTATGCATCTGAACTGACTCTGCTTTCATGCTTGTTTTGTTTCAGGATGAATCTCATTTCCTGAAGAACACAAAAACTGCACGCTGCCAAGCTGCCATGCCTCTACTCAAGGTGTGTGTGCTGGGTGCCAAAGCTCTGATTGCTAACCTCAGGCTCCTGGGGCAGTGTAGCTCCACTTACAAGCTTTAGGAGCCAGCAGCTGGATTCTTGTGATCTGTAAGGGGAAATCCAGGTAATAGTGTAGATCCAAGACTGAAATTTGGCTTTACCACTTGTTTCCGTACAAATATTAGATGGTAAAACCTAACAAAACAACTTCAAAAGCTTGATATAATTGTGATACTGCCACTAATGAGTTCTGTGATGACAGGGAAAAGGGAATGTCAGAACTTACTGAATGTGTTCAGAGAGAGTAGACAGAATATAGTGGTGTCAAAATAGCTTGTTAAATGAGAATAATCATTATCAGTTACTTCTCGGCACACAAATTGCTGCTGCATGTCAGAATGGCATTGTCTGGGGCCCTTCCCTGGTTTTACTGCAGCCTTCCAGTGTATTTGTGTGGCTGGGGCTTAGGAGCATTCCTGCTGGTTACATGTACAGAGCTACTGGGAAATGGCAGAATGTGAGGTTAGTGGGACAGGTGGCCCACAGAAGGCAGGCAGTAGTCAATTATAAGATACCAGGAGAAATGTAAATTTTAATGTTTGCCTGTTGTCCTGGGATCAAAGAATCAAACTCATCCTGGTAGCCTCTAACATACAGATTAGAGTTATGGGTAGTTTCTAGACACTGCAGGGTCTGCACATTGGAAGAAGGTAGATGCAGTTCCTTTTCAGCAATTAACCAACAGTATGTATATAGAGAAGACCTGGTCTGTGATGGCTTTACAGCAACCACCTTTAACATGCAAGATTCTTAAAGGCATGCTGAAGATGGTTGTCCTTGAATAACTTGGTTGTTCTCCTTAAAGGCCTGACTCGTGTCTTCTCTTGGTTTTCAAATCACTTCAGGCTTTTAAATGTTTGGAAGCTTAAGTAGGAGGTCCAATTCTGCGGCAGTTTGAAATACAGTAATTAGGGTGTATGTCTGAAAATCGTGGAAAATAACAGATTTGCCCTCATTTTGATTAAATGCTCAGAAAACAGCCTCATCCTTTACGACTTGAAGCTTTGTAAGGATCAGCTTGTCAAAATTATTTGCAGGCTGCAAGATATGAGAGTGAAAGATGGTAGTTGTCAGGCAGAGGTTAATTGCCTGTATACACTTCCTGAGAATTTACAGTTTTATGCTCTCACATCACTGGTCTTAAAGAATTGAGAGCTGATGCTTCTGAAACTGAATTTCAGTCTTCTGAAAGCATTAAGAGTTTTATATTCATATTGTGCATTATCTCACCTGCAATGAGCATGCAGTACCAGATGTTTTGTGTTAGATGTTCAGGTAAATTCTGTTTGCCTGGTTGCTGACTAAAATTTCTGAAGTATTTGCTGTAATAGACATTTTTCTGTCCTTGCTTTCCAACATAGGCCTTTTTGCTCTAGAACTATCCCCTTTGGCAGCTGTGTCTTCATCTCCTTGTGAGTGATGCTGTGGTCACTTCTGCCACAACACATCACACCAATATTTTTGTATTTGAAATAATTGCCAAAATAGTAGGAGCTTTCATCACTTAAATACTGAATCTAACAACTATACTATGTGATACTTACAGTAAGTAGCCAGTGGGATAGAAATGGGAGTATTTTCATTATTTTACATGATACCTTGAAATTACTGAATAAGAGGTGTGGCTAAACATGCTGCTGAGGATAATATTCTTGTTCTTGCCTTCTTTATGTTAAAAGGATTTGAGCAGCAGTAGGGCTCTTAGAAGAGACCAGAAAAAGGTGGAACTGTGGCAAGTCCTTGAGAGGTAAACTGCTTCTAGTACCTCAGTCCCTACCTTAAGGTTACAGTGTGCAGCTGTGCCTGTGCTGTAACCAGAGGCCCTGGAGCTAATGCAGACCTTGTTTGTCAACCTTCTGAGCATTGTCATTTCTAACTTAGCATAATACTGCTTTAAACTGTCTGAAATTGCCGTAGTTGCTGGTATTTCCTATGAGGATCTCAATGCTCTAAAGCATAAATGCTTTAACTGACTTTTGGGGACAGAAAAAAAGAAATCTACTTAAGAAATGTGATCCTTGGTCCTTACATGCTACAAATATTTGTGAGTCCATAATGACACTGGACAGATCTAAGTTAAAATGTTTTGGAGACAGAAATGTTTGTCAGTTCTATCCATACTTAATTAATTCTTTCTATCTTGATAGAATCTGCACTTTTGACTTCTCCATTTGAATAATAAATTAAATACGTAAGTTGCAAGTGTTTATACAGAACTGCACAATAATTGGATTAAATTGGTGCATTGATAATAAAGATGACATACCTTGGATATTAGTTTCTAATTTGTCTTGTTAGATAGCCAGACTGAATCTCCACCTCTCAAATCTTTATCTCATTGTTACAGTATTTAAAGCCTTATTTTAGTTTTTATGTCTGATATTGACAGGTTTTCAAAATGAAGTGGTGTTTTTAGCCAGTCAGTCACAATTCATCTTTTCCTGCTCTCTTGTATATATTGCAGCGCAAGTATGGTATGGAATTGTCAAGCAAAGCCATGTATTAAACATGTCACCTAAGTTTGCCCATTGGGGATTTTTAGACATCTTTTTGATATTAACAAATGCCGCAAATTTTTTGTGTGCAGCACTGAGTATCTTTTCTGACATACTTAGCTGCTACCTTGACAGAGATTCAGAAAAGTTTTACTTGAGACAGAGTAAGAAATGTTGTAATGGCTGGATGTATGCAGTGGCTGTGCTCACTGCCTCATGGCTTACCCCAGGTTGTCATGAGTTTAGAGTAAATATATAAACATGTTATGGTAAATTCACTATTAGTGGACAGAACTTTGAGGGGAACTTAAAATTGCATGAGCAGTAAGATAGAGTGAAATAGCAGCAGCAAGATGTTTAGGCCATATATCTTATTCCCTTCATGTTCCAGTGATGTGCAAACTTGTGGGTGTGCAGACTTGTACGTGAGGGAGAATGCTCTGTCTGCCTAAGTGAAAGGAGGTGGTAGAGTTTGCACACAGTCTGTGTGCATCCCTGCAGAATTATGGAGAAGGATGGATTGCAAGCTGTAGTAGAAAACAGTCCTTTGATGTTTGGTCATGTGGCAAAAATGCTGCTTTCAAAGTCAGCCAGCTTTCACACCAGCAGGTCTGTGCTGGCAGCTGCCTGAGATTTGTCCCCAGCTGCAGCAGCTCTCACAGTAGTCAGGGGCTAGAGGTTGCTGTGTTCAAAGTGGTCTTTGTGTCTTGATTCCATGCACATCAAAGTGAGAATAGCTTCATACTGTTGGGCTGTAGTTGAGTCACCAAAAGGTCTTGTTAGGCCTGGCATGTCCTTCCCCCTAGCTCAAAGCTGTGTCAATTGGTAATAGGACCTACTTGTCATCTTGCTGTTTTTTTCTGTAGTCTCGTGTTTGGGACTAAGTTCTCCTAAGCATACTGACATACTGGTTGTTCCCATCACCTCTGCCCTGGATCTGCTTCCCTCAGAGGCAGAAGGTGTCAATAGTGTTATACTTGTTATACATTTTGGTTTTTTCTTCTAAGATTCGGCTGGCTTGGAGATATAAACATAGGAGAGGGAGTATACATAACACCAATATCCTTAAACCAGCGAAGCCTCAGGGATGTGAATGGAGAAGAAACACAAAACACAAGTTTCTCACTGATCTGTAGTGGGATCTCTTGGGTACCAGAGTGGAAAGGATTCTACTTATTTTGACCAGCCAAGATGCTGCATGGTCTTTATTTTTCTGTAACTGCATGGAATACTGCAAGGCATGGAAACTAGGGAAGGTCCCAATGGAAAATGGATGAGTTTTTTGGAAGCATGACAATAGGTAGTAAAGAACTGCACTGGAAACTGATAAATAAAAGGTACTATCTAATCAAAAATTCCAGTGGCATTAAATGTTCTTATACTCTTTGTGGTCTCTGTGAGCATTGCTTTCCAACACATCGATAATATTACTGATTTGATTGTTCCCATTGAGTTGCTGTTCCAGTTAATAGTCTGATACACATCCTGATGTTTGCAGGGTTAAAGGTCTTTGTTTTTGTTATGGGAGTCCAAACACACTGTGTGGCTGGAATGGAAACCTTTTATGCTTGTTGCCATAGAGCAGATTCAAAATAGTGGACAGAAACAGGTCCTGAAGGTAGAAGGTGAGGAGGGAACACAAAAATTTCTATTTCTGTTGGAAAATAAACAGCAGCTGTTTTCAGGTATTACAAATCTGTATGGATTACATAAATAAACATTTCCTTATTGTCACCTGCTGAGAGAAGGAACTTCATCTTGAAACTGAAGAAGCTGTGGGCCCTCAGGGCTTCATCTTCAGATCTGCTCTTACCTTCCATTTTTTTTTTCCTTCTTGGAATAGGAAGGCAGTTTAATTTGCTTCAGTCATAGCTTATCACTGCTGTTTGACACACATTGTCTGTCTAGATGTCGGTTAACAGCAGGGAAAAGTATTTATATTTTTTTGGAATAATTTAATCTTATGAAATGTGGAGCCTGATCTCTTGTCCAAGTAGAGAAACAGACTCCTGAAAGCAGCTGCTACTCTTCCCCTTTACCACATCTTCTGTTTCATCAGGTGATTATTTTATTATAGTCCTTCTCAGATTTTTCATTCTGCAGGATAAGCTATTCCTAAGCAGTTTAAAATTACACAGTAAGCAAAAACTGGGGACACAAGTAAATGTACAGCCAGAACCAGCCACACTTACTTAAAAAAGTATGTCAGTCTGATAGCATATGGCATAGCTCCTGCTGGGAAATCCATTTAACACAGAGACAGTCATTGTATGTTAATGAGGCTCTTCGTGTGTTCAATTATTTGTCTGTCACATAATCCCTCTGCCTCGCCTACTCCCCTTTGAATCGATGCTTGCTGGGTCTTGACCTCTAGAGTAAGTGCCATCATTTCATAAATTATTCTTTGACTTTCAGAAGTGACTTGGTAAATGTTTTCACAGCTGTGGAATTAATTCTGGCTGGTGTATTATGTAATGCTACAAAGCCACATTTGTCTTAGGCTACTTAGTAAATGAGAACTGCAGACCAGGTCTCCACCAGTTCTGTGAACTTCATGCCTAAATGCAACTGAGCAGCTAATGTTAGTTCATCTGTGTGGAAATATGTATCAATTGATTACAAGATCTGATTTTGCTAGAAAGTCCTTTCTAGCCCCTGCAATCTTATTTTCTGTGGCGTTGTTCCATATTGTTGTTACAGACCTTTGAAGAAGGAGGCTACGTGCTCACTCTTGGCAGCACAGAAGGTTCAGCAGGAAACAAGAATTAAGCAGTGATCAGTAGAGACTTCTCTGCAGGAGCAAATCTTTATTGGCATCTATTCAAGATGAGTTGCCACTAGAAAAAGAAATGGGAATCAAAGCCATTTCTTTCATCCAGAATTTAAGTCAGCCTTCAACACTTGGAAATTTGTCGTCCTAGGGTTTTTTTTCCTTCTGTTCTTTCTTGAGCTCCATCTGTCACAGGTTTTAAAACTGAAAGGGACCTTTGGGATAATGAGTTAGACCACCTATGTTCCATGAAATTTTCTGGAATTAATTTCTGAAGTTCTTCACAGCTCTTGTAGGGTTAGTGTCTTTGGAATTTGGTTGGTTGGTTGGTGGTGTTGTTGTTGTTATTTTTATTGGTTTTTTTTACTTTTCAGTTTGCTTTATATAGTTAATTAGAAGACATGTCACAGCCCTTAGTAAGAGCTTGCAGTGGTTGAATACCCTCTCTGTTCAGAAATAAGTTACACACAGCAAAACAGCAGCTGGACAAGTTTAGAATTCAAATAACCTGTAACTTCATCATCCTCTCTTTTGACACCTGTTTAGAGACTGGGAAAGGAGCCTGAATAATTGTTTTAACTACTGGGGAATTAGTGTTCCAACCTCTTCTGTGCAGCTCCCAGGGAACACCCTCTGAGAAGTGAGAGCCTTGAGAACAGCACAAACCCTTTCAACACAGTTGGGTTTATGTTGCATTTATTATGTCCCTGGTCTGTTTTGAGTGTGTTCTTGCTTTAGCTTGATCCAGAGTTTTCTTACATGAGATGTCTGTCATCCCATGCCTTCATGTTTCCCTTTTTCTGGCAGTTGCCTTCTGTTGGTCCATGAGGAACAAGTTTTATTTGGAGGTTTCATGCACTTGTAGGACTTGCTTGTCTTGCTTTTTAGTAGGTTTCTCAGGGTAGTGTCAGTTTCTTCCTCAAAGGTTTCTGCTAGGTTTCAGATACTGTCTAGGTTTTGTTCAGTTGTCCTCTAGTGTTACCTTAACTTTTAAAAAGGACCTAATTTCTGCTTGATCAGTTTCCTCATGGGATATGGTATCTCTGGTCTCTGTGACTCCTTCCTCTTCTGAGTAGCATCAGCACCTCTGTTGTGTGCAACCTTTCACCTTCTGACATGCTCAAAGGTTTGACCTCTCCTCTTACTTAGTTCAGTAACTATTCTGCTTTTTTAGCTGTTCAAGGGAATTGTCTGATCCTGGTGGTGATCACATTTCCCTCTGATCTGTTTAGTAGGGATTATTGGAGAAGCAAGTCCCACCTTGATCACAACCTATATATAAATAGCTGATAGAGTCTTGAATTAATTTCCGGAACTCTTTTTCCACCAGATTTGGTTGGTAAGTGGATGAAACAGCTGAATAGATCTGGATGACTTGTTGATCTCAGTGAAATGATAAAAGAATTTAATTTTCTTTTTCATTTAAATGTGAATGAGCTGTTGGTACAGATGTCACTCAACAATCTCTTTGTTATTTTAATGAACCTGCATTAAACCATGTAGGAAATTGCAAGGCACAAGTAATTTAACTACAGTATGTGAATTTACAGCAGTAGAAATGCATAGCTTTTATCTAATAATAGAATTAGGTAATAGTGGCAGTAGGAAGGTAGAAGTGTATCTTGGAGACTTTAAAGTGTAATTTTTGCCGCTTCTTCTTGGGAGCACCTGCTTTAGATGCAGGCTTTCTGTCCTCTTCCTGTCTCCTCTACAACACATTTTACAATCTTCTTACATGATTTGTATTTATTCTCTCATGCTCTAGCATCCAGCCACAGGTGCCTACACTCACCATTGGCTGTCAGATCTTCTTCTGGCCCTGCTTCAGAGAGCTTCATTTTTTTCTCCTTGCTAGTATAATTTATTTTTTTTTAATGAACAAAGAAGTAAGAAAAAAAAATCCTTCTTCCTTGTATCTCTTCTGCTTTTGTGAGAAAGACAGTCTGCTTGTGGCTTGCTGTGGCAGGTTTATTATGAGAGAATTTATTTTGGAGGTGGGGATGTACCTGCGAGGGTGTGTCATTTTCCTCTGAGAGCTGATGCCAAATGAAAAGTTGAGCCAGGCATAAGTTGTGTCTAGTGGGTAAATGCTGATTCAGAAAGTACTGTAGTAAAAATGGATGCACCTTTCTCTTAGAGCATGTGGATGGGTATTAAGAAACTGTGTGGCTTGTCCTGTTCCCTGGAAGTTTGAAGTACTGGGTTTGAATGTCTTCAGGCAGCGATAGCTGAAAGCACCTGTGAAGGTGAAGCACTCTTCCATTTAGGGTACTTGAACTGGGAGTCTGGGATTTTCTTTCAGGACTGTGGTGACTCTTAAGTTCTGCTCTGTTGTAAGCTGCATGGTAATGATGCCCTGCTTGGTTTTCCCAGGCTGCCAAGAGAGTGATCCTGCTTTCGGGAACGCCAGCCGTGTCGCGGCCCGCGGAGCTCTACACGCAGATCGCCGCTGTGCAGCCGAGCTTCTTCCCGCAGTTCCACTCCTTCGGGCTGCGCTACTGCGATGCCAGGAAGGTACTGCCCTGGGAAAGTGGCCAACTGGGACTCTGCAAATAGCACTGGTTTTTTCAAAATGTGGAGGCTTTTCCTTCCTTCTTCTTTGTGCATGATATTGTATCTCTTTTAGAGAAAGTTTCTCTTCAGAGTAATATTTGGAAAATTCATAAGCTGAGGAGGTGTAGGTGCTGCAGTTGTGGGCCTGAGACATGAAGGCAGTAGTGTTTCTTGCCTTGAAAGCCATGGAAATAAAAAATGGGGGGAAAAAATCCCCAAACAAATGTGGCCATAACTGGTGAAAGGATCCTATTCTTATCAGATCTTGTCCCCACCTGAGTTTTTTAAAGGGGTAGAGTAACTAAGGAGCCTTTAAGCAGTTGTAGATTTGGGCTAATTGATTTTTTAAAAAGTAAAAAACAACAAAGAAACCTAGTTTCTAGTCTTAGCCACTTTTTGATAAAGGACTTTGTTGCTTGGGATTCTGGATTTTATACCTCCAGGAAAGTAAAAAATTGAAGACTGTAAGTATATCTTTGTATTCCACCCTCTTCTAATTTAGAAAATGGATGCAATCCTCAGCATATTTTGAAAATAACTCCTCTGCCAGCTGCTCAGCAGTTGTTTCCACAGAGTTACTGAGTCCAACCACTGCAAGAATTTGACTTTGCGTGAAGCCAGCATTTACAGCCACAATAGCAAATGTCTGCCTTGCTGCCAAGGTATGGGCAACTCACCTGTACTTGGATTTGCCATCCCAAGAGCTGTTGTGTATGTTGGAACACACACTGCTAAGATAAGAGCTGTTGCTTCTTGTGCACAGAGGCTCTAGGATCTTCTGTGTTGTTGCATAGGCACAAAAGAGGGACTCAAATCTCCCTACAGCTCTAATTCAGAGTATTCAGCAAAGTGGTTGGAAACACCAAATGACCATTTCAGTGTTGAAAAATATTTACTGAAGAGCTGAACATCATCAGTGTATGCCATAAAAATAGTTACAGCTATTTGTAGGGCTTTTGTGTTTGTTTTCTTTTCTGTTTGGGGTATCTAATGTTTCCACCAAGAAGATTCTTACTGCAGTCTCATATAAAATTCTTGAATCCCCTTTTTCCTAGATCTGAATGCCCACTTGCTTTCATAGCCAGTGTAGTGCTGTTCTGTGTATGTCCAAGTGTGCAAGTCAGAGGAGCACTTAATTGGCTTTGGTAGTCATGTGCTGGTGCCACTGATCAGAGAAAGGCCATTAGCATGCAGAATCACAGAGCATCAGTCCTGGGTCTCCATCCATAGTAGGAATCATATGGAGGGAGAGGCCACATCTTCTGGTAAGCTTCATTGTCTTTGAAACTGAAAGATTCCTTCCTGAGCATTCCTTTCAGAATGGTTCCTACAGGTAAATGAAGCGATACAGTTTAATCTTCTTTGTTTTCTGCAGTAAAAAGGAAAGCTGATTTGCAGCATGTGAGTCTAAGTAGGTTTGGAGTTTGATAAGCCCTGTTAAGGGTAAAGTTCTGCACAAGTAGCTGTCATTTCAATTATGAGGCAGATGGACCTTGGATCAAAGAAATAAAATTGTTTTACAGGATCCAGGTTGTAGCAGTGTGTCCAGTGTAAATGACTTTTCAACCTTCAGTGATATTCAGCATGGAGGTCACAATCTATGTCAGCCTCCCTTTGAAACCTTGTCAGGATTTCTAGCACAATTTTCTTCCTATGTCTGACCTTCTGACCTGCCTCTCCTAGATAGTTGAACATTGTTGGTTTTCTCTATGCTCATCTGGGACATTTTGTTACAGTTAATGTCAGTAAACGATAGCAAGAACCTAGGAGGAATTTGGTTGGTTGGAGAATTGGGGCTGCTGGAAATTAAGAGATGTAGATAGTATTAGAGAAAAAGACGTGACTGCTGAATATGGGTTGCCATAGATCCACTTGGCAATGAAAAAATTTAAAAGGTGATTGTAATTGGTTCCTTCATGACTGTAGAGTATCCCTGACATTTGTTGCTGTAGCTTAACCTAAGACTGTGTTAGGAGTTGCATCCTCTCTGAAGAACTGTTGTGGTACTTCTGCTGTCAATACTCAAATAAGTTTTGCTTTTCTGTCCTGAAATTTGCAGCATTATGAGTGGAGGAAGAATTGCACAGAACCAGAGAGGCTTTGCAAGGCTTTTGAAGATGTGTAAGGATGAAAGGTGTTATGTAAAAATGTTTTGGTATTAATAATAAATCCAATTGTATTATAAGATTAAAGAAAAATTGGCAAAACTGATTCATTCAATTTAAAACTAAAGTCTGACTAGTTTCTGTTTCAAGATTTTTATGACAGAAGATTGCAAATATCTGACAGATCTGATTAGAAAAGTTATAGACGTTTATACATTTTTATTAATTCAACCTCCCAGCATCTGTACTTTTAAAAATGCAGCAAGTGAAATGTCACCTGTTGTTTATAAGATGTCCCAAGACTGTTTCCCAAAATACATGCTGTGAATTCATTTTTCAAATTGGCTGATGTTGGCAAATATTAAGTAATTTCTATCTGAGCACATGCTCTGAATTTGTAAGAGTTTGGCAGCTTCTGCTAACACTGTAATAAGTTTACTGACTCATGTAAGATGCTGTAACACTTTGGTAAGAAAATCACAGTTGGAAGCATGTGTTCTGGAATGTTATGGATCAAAGCCAGATGTGTATTTTGGCAAAATAAATGTCCCTCTTTTTTCTCTCTTTTCTTTTCCACAATAGGGCATACAAAAGTAAATTTTAATAATTCCAAAAGTAGTTATCTCTTTATAACTAGCTAGGTGCAGCACAGAGCTAGAATGTTTCCTTGTTTGCAAATTGTTCCAGCACCATAAGCAATATATAACCTAAACATGCTGTGGGGACTCTGCCTGTGTGTGCTTTTTAACATGACAGTAGATGGTGTCTTGGCTCTGTGTGTGCCTTGTTCTTTCCCTTAGGAGGATGCTGCTCTTCTTAGGAGCATGCTTGTAGCCAGTTTGGCTACGTGGACACAAAGAATATGTATACTTGCTTGTTATGGAAGTGGAAAGTGGGAAAACACAGGCTTTTAAGTGGAAAGCGGTAGCCCAAGGGATATCCAGGCCCCACAGGAGGCCTTGCAGAGCAGCCTAATCGTGTTGGTCCTTCCTACTCACCTACCAGTGCGCTGAGCAGTGTGGGCAGCGGGCTTTGGAGGCTGGGCACAGCACCAGGGGGGTCCTTCTTGTTTCTGTCCATGTGCTCTGCTGGGCCCACAGAGCCTGAGAAATGCAGAAAGGGAGCATAAAGGCTGTGGCTCAGCAGTGTCAGCTTTCATGCCTGAAGCTAATAAACCCTGGTAGACTTGAGCTAGCTTTCTGTGGACCTGAGGGATGCATCTGTCTTGCACTCTTGGTTTCAGGAAAGCAGAGCAGTGATACTCATGTTGGTCTTTTGAGGGCTTGGCTGAGATCCAGATCTAGCCCTACACTACTGGGCTGAGCCAAAGTTTTAATTCTACAGGATTCAATCTGGCTATGTATTAAGGGTTTGAGTTGTTTCCTGCTTTAATGAACCAACTGTAGCTAATCAGATGGTGCCGTAATTACATAGGAATAGATTAAGTCAGATGAGTTTAATGATGGCCATAAGTACCAGAATTTGAAGTCAGTTAATGGTTCACATCAGTACAATATGGCAATAGGATTGCAGATTGTTTTATCTCAACCTGAAGTAGGAGCATTCACTTTTGGATACCAGAGAGGTCTTACTTCCCTATAAGCTTTTTGATTCCTCCTCGTCCTGTCCCACAGCATGTTCTCATCCCAGTTCATCCAAGCACCACCCCTTAATACAGTCAGTAGCATGACTAACCTTATGGCTGGTATGTTTTATTTTTTGCCTCATGCATTCTAGGAGAAGATGGAGGATGCAGTGAATCTTTCTCATTTACTTCCATTTCTTTATGTGTTGTAGCAGTTTTCTCTTGGGGAAGACAAAATCAATATAGATATTAAGTCTATTTTATCAATTAATGTAGCTGATCAAGGTGCTGAGTCTCCTCACAATCTCCATTATATGCATTTCAGGAGGGTGTATGTAGTGGCTTACTTTGGATTGTTATTCCAAGACCAGAGGTTGTATTTTTGGACACTGCCAATATTATTTAGAACTAGAGCTATGAGAAGTCACCTCTCTCCCCACCTTGGTCTTTGGTATTCCTGCAGCTGTATTCCCTATACTTATTTGTGAAATTGCAGCAGAAAGGTTTCCTTTTTTTCCCTTGCTTCAGCATTAAAACTGTATTGGTCTGTTCTCTGGAAGACAGACGTTTGAAAGATGCTTCTTTTGGAGAATGTACCAATTTTGATGCCACTGTTGTTCTTTCTCAGTGAACAAAAGATAGGCTGTGGGGTTGCTGGTAGGAGAAGTGATGAGCTGAGATTAATTGAACAGGTGTATATTGCTTGCACACAGGATCTTGGAGGATAGGCCAGGTTCAGAGGAGTGCTTCAAGGAGGAGTAAATGAATGTCTTGTTCAGAGGAGCTTTGAAGTGATGATGCTTCGAAGAAACAATGTTTGGAGAAATGTCTTCTGGGCCACAGTTTATTTCTGTTTAGCTTGAGTCTGAGCCAAACACAGTAATGGCAGAAATAGAGTATGCCAGGGAGCAGAGCAGGAGTCAGGTCACAGTGGAGAACAGACACTTCTGACCTAGCATGTCAGACAAGTGTAACAACTCTGTGAAGGCATCTGGGTTAAGGATGTTTGTCCTCATGCTGTTAGAGAATATTTTTGTGTGTCTCTCTGCTTAAAGCTGAGATAAATGTGCATGCATAGAACTGCGGTGAATTCTTTTGGCCTGCTCAAAGCTGCAAGTGGAGAGCAGCAATTCCTTGCTATGTGAAAGTGAGTATCAGGACACAGGGCTGGAGAAGGGATTCCTGCCACCTTTCTGCATAGTCTTCTTTCCTGCACCTCTCTGGGCTCTTGTAGGTAGGAAGAAGGGGAGCTTGTAAGTAACCTTTTCATGTTGAGTGGATTAGTTTGTATGCTTCTACCTTATTGCCATTGTTGTCAAATCTCCTGCTGACCATCCAGTTCTTGCCTTGTCCGGATTCCCTAGAAATTTATTCTGCTTTTGGATTGTATGCAGAGCAGTGTCTTACAGGTTTGACACCGATAACTGCTTTGATCTTTCCCAGATGCCATGGGGTTGGGACTATTCTGGATCATCCAACTTAACTGAACTGAAAATTTTGCTGGAAGAGTCCATCATGATCCGACGTCTGAAATCAGATGTGCTTTCCCAGCTTCCAGCAAAGCAACGCAAAATGGTTGTGGTGGCTCCTGAACGCATTAGTGCAAAGACCAAAGCTGCCTTGGCAGCTGAAGCAAAGAAGATGGCCAAAGGATATGACAGTGTAAGTCAGAAACTTATTTTCACAATGAGCCATTGCTGCTTCAGGTACTTTTATTTTAAAAAACCTTTTTGTGAAAAAACGGTACCCTGAGTTCCAAAGGTCAGACCCACACCTTTATGTGAAGGCACAGTTTTAAATGAGTGTACAGCACAACCAAAACTAGCTCAGCCTGATTTGCTTTTGATCTAAGTGGTCTACTTTGTCCCTTTGTATGAAATACCATTTCCTCTCTTTTTTTCTTTCTTGTTAGTAATTTTTAATTGTCTTTCATATCTCCTGCCTCTCTACCTACTCTCCTGTCTAGCCTTGCAATCTCATTCAGCCTACAAAAACAGATTTATTTGAGTTGTGTTGTGAACTGAGCAGTAGCCAAAAATGCAAAGAGTTTATTTTTGCTTTTCTTGTTTGTTTTCCTTGTGTGAAAAATGCATGTTCTAGGCTCCTAGGTTGCTAATACAGTTCTGTAAGAACTTGGGTGTTTTTCCTTGCCATTTTAGCTGGGACACGCTTTCTCAACTACAGCTCCATTTGTGATACACTTGTCATCCAGCTGGTAGGAGTTGAGTAGGAGGTAGGGAGGGAGGTGTCAGGGCTGTGTGAGTATCTGCTGTACCTAATGGCGAGTAGGAGACTTCCCCTCCAGGCCTCTATTGTTGTGCTTTTTTAGGCTGATTTTTTTTTCCTAGCAAAGTGTTTATTGGCAGCAGCAGAAATATCTGTAAGCAAGAAGGAGAAAAGGCATTTCTGAGACTCAGATTTGTTTATCTCTTCCTTCTACAGAAACAACAGGAGAAGGAAGCTCTTCTCGTCTACTTCAGCAGAACAGCAGAAGCTAAAATCCACTCAGTCGTGTAAGCTCCGTGTCACTGCTTCATTCTTGCCCAGTAAAATGTGGTTTTCTGCTGAGAACAGAGAGATGGTGCCTTAGAGATAACAGTTCAGGGACATGAAGCATAGCCACAAGTCAGCCTAGAAAAACTTGATTGTAATTACAATGCACTAAGCATTTTCTTCTCTTGGGGTTCTTTGGCTAAATAAGTCTTCTGATTTCATTCCAGATACAAATCTATACTGTCATTTGAACCATTTAGAATGACTTTGTGTATGGGGCTTGGATCAAATTCCCTGGTCTTTTTCAAGGACCCTTTTTCCCTGGACCCTTTTTCAATTTAAGGAGCAGGGAAATAATGAAACTAAAAGCATCAACAGAATTTGAGAAGACAAACACTGCAGTTCTGCTGCAGCGGAAATCCTGAACCAAAAAGCTTAGGAGATGGGCTTAGATTTAGTTGTAGTGTGCTTTAGGAATCTCACAGCTCCCACTGAAGTTCTTGGCTCTTCCACAGGGCTCATGTGGGACCTCAGTAGTAAAATTTTTGTACCACAGGTGTGCTTTTAACTCTTTCTTCCCTACAAGTAATGCCTTTCTGTGTCCTTTCATCCTTAGCCTTTTTGCTGAGACTGCAAAGGAGTTGCTTTAGGTCATAGCATAACTTTCTAATAAGTAATATGGTAATAATATGAAAATAGTTTACTTTCCACAGCTCTCTGAATGTAAGGACCAATTACTGTGGAATGTAAGGACCAATTACTGTGTGCACTGTGTGATTTCTCAGTCACATCTAATGATACTGTCCTGTGATCATCAGCACTTCCTACCCTTAATGTCTTATCTTCCATTGCTTCCACTGAAATTACTTGCCACTTGTTAAATAGAATGTGGGAATGAGATATAAAATGATTGTGATGTTTTGGTTGGCGTCTGCTTACTACTCTGAATGTTTACTTTGATACTTGTTTTCAAATACTGCAGCCCCACTTCTCTCCCAGATTTCTTTATTAAAATAATATTGTCATGTAATGGGCATCTGAATATTATGAGCCCTGCAAAGTTGTCTGCTGTCTTAATAAAGTGCTAGAAATCCTTCTAGGACTTTTGTGAAAGATGCTGCTGACCTAGGTGTGTTGACTTTAGTAAAGGTTTGGTATTCCTGATCTTCTCAACAACTTTGCTGTTCCAAAGAAAAAAATGACGTCATCTGTATGGGCTTAAAAGTGTTCCTCAGGCTCCAGTTAACCTGATTGTAATGCAAGTTACTACATAGAAATGGGTTCTGTAGCTCTGCTGCCAGTCCATGGGAATGTTTTCATTTAAGTCATTTAAAAGGAGCCTTGTTGCCTCTTATTGGCCATTAGCCTATATGCATGTGGATAACTCCTAGAAATAGCTGACAAATTTAGATATTTAAGCTGGAGTAAATTGTCAGTGGGAACCCTTGCAAGAAAAGGTATTTTTTTTCTGATCAGTGTGTTTAGAGGTGTTTTCTTCTGATGTAAAAACAATCCCAAGTAAACCCAGGAAGTTTAACTGCATACAGATTACTTTAGTGTATTGTGATTGTACAGAAGTTAGAAATACAGATGGGTGAGATTGTAATTAAGTATAGATGACCTTCAGTCGATTGGCCTGGAATGTCATCTTCCAAGTAGGTTATAATAAACTGATTCTCTTTGACACCCAAGTATAATGTAGGCAGCTGTCTGCTTGTGATGAAGAAAAACTGAGGGAATTTTCCTTTCTGTATTTTAATCTATAGAAGACTTGACTTGCTGCTTGCACTTTACTGCAGCTTTTTATGCTAGCCTGTTTCCTAGTGTTTGTGTATAAATGGGCAGTATCTTCAAAATTTGTTATGAGCAGAGTCTGTATTCTCTCAGCACGTAATTTTATAGTGTTTTGGTGTTTTTCCTTTTTCATGTAGAGAGTACATCCTGGAGTTACTGGAAAGCGGGAATAATAAATTCCTGGTGTTTGCTCATCACAAGATAATGCTGGATGCAGTAGTTGCAGAGCTGAAGAAGAAAGTAAGTGACTGGTTTGTCTTAACTTTATCACTGTTCCAGCTTCAAAGTTGTTGAACAGCCCCCTGGATTTATGGCTGGTCAGATAGTTTAGGGCAGTTAGTGACAGAGATGATTTCTACTTGCTGTGCTGCTGAGTGTGCCCTTCACCAAGGGAGCTGAGCTGTCAGGGTGAATGCCTCACAACATGCACTCTGTATTAGCTGAATGGCTTTTATTGTATTTAATGTTCTTTAATTCCACTGTCTGCACTGGAGCTTGTGAATTCTTGTGTTACCCTGTGTAGCCGTTCTCTAGGCTTTCCTGAGAGGGAGAATGAGACTAACCAAGCCCACCATCCCTGCCAGCCTTTACCTCTGTGATGCTCTTACATTTTTGAACTGAGATACTGTAGGGAGAGTTGATAGACCTGCCAGTCATTTCTCTTGACTTCCCTTGTTTGTCTAACTTTTCATGTGAGATTTCCATTGATGCTCCTAAAGCATGCTGGAGCAGTGTGAAGAATGATTTAAGATAACATTCTGGACTATAACCAACAGTGGCACTGGTGACTTAGCTCAGTGGCAGCACTGGACGTGGGATGCACTAAAACATGGAAGGAGTATACAAGAAGGAGGACACCAGGTCTCTAAACAGCATCTTCTGCCTTTTCACAGCATGTCGAGCACATTCGCATCGACGGCTCCACATCTTCAGCTGAGCGGCAGTCTCTGTGCCAGAAGTTCCAGTTCTCAGAGAAGCAGGCTGTGGCTGTCCTTTCCCTCACTGCTGCAAACATGGGCCTGACATTGTCTGCTGCAGATCTGGTGGTGTTTGCAGAGCTCTTCTGGAACCCAGGGGTGAGTGTCCTGGAGGGGACAAGGGTGGGATGTTCCCTGGAGAGCAGAAATGTTGCTGATTAAGAGATATAACGGGCAGGTAACTTTCTCTAGGGTTTGTCTCTTTATGATGTCTGCTGGCTCTGCAACCACAGGTTCTTGGGCTTGTACTTGTGAGGCTGGTTTACACAGCTTGCTGGCAGGGGAAGGTGGCACAAAAGGGAAACAGGCTTCTGTCTTTATTTGACAGAGCTCTTAAGGGTTTGTCTAGCCAACACCTGAAAGGGTCCAACATCAGCGCTGACCCTCTGCTTTGGAAAACTGTTCAGTGCCTTTTGGGAACCTGGTGTACCAGATTACTTCTTGGCTTACTCTGAGAATACAGGTCTTAACAGGATCCAGATAAGAAAGAGTTGCTAAGCAGAAGAAATGATATCCTCTGTTCTCTGGTGCTTACACTGTTTCTCAGATGTTGCAGTTTTCACTTTTTGTCATGTTTTTACTTTAAGATTTTGATCCAAGCAGAAGATCGGGCACACCGAATTGGACAGACCAGCTCTGTTAATGTTCACTACCTGGTGGCTAAAGGCACAGCAGATGACTACCTATGGTAAGAAGTGAGAAAGAAACTTTGGTTCCCCTGACATGTGTTTCCACTGTAACATACTTGGTGTGAGGGGTTAATGCTGATTTCCACAGCCTGTGAGGGAAGGATCAAGATGTGCCAGGGCTGCTGCAAGCTGGTGGCATGGCCTGGCTGCAGTAGACATGACTGAGTGGCTGACAAGCAGGAGGAATAAAAGTAGTAATCTGACAAAGAAAGGGCTCTCAAGAGAAATTGTGGGAGAGCTGATGCATCTAAAACCTTCACAGTCTCTGTGTAAGGAGGAGGAATTGTCTTAGATACCAGCCCAGAACATTCCTGTGCTAGGGTTCTGTAAACGAAGTCAGCAGACACTGGAGATGGTTCATTGTATTGTAGATCAGTTCTGATGAGCAGTCGGGCTGCTGTGTGCTCGGACAGGGAGCTGTGGAGGAGGACTGCACTGCTGCCTTCCTCTTGCTCTTCAGTGAGCCCTTCAGACAGATTAAAAAGGTGCTATTGACCCACCTCTGGATAGTTGTGGTGTGAGGCTTTTTGCCTCCTGTGAGAGTTACCAGTGGACATTAGTCCTTAGGACTGGGGAATCTGACATCTGGGGGTGGACAGGATCTGAGGAATTTTTAGTGCTGCAAGGGAGCTGACCTGCAAATGATGACAAGAAATTATCTACCAGCTGCTTCATTTAAATCCAAAATTACATCTTTATTACCTTGTTTAAAGGAATGAATGAACTAAGTGAACTTGTGCAGTTCCCAGAATATCATGATGGCAAGTAATTATAACCCTACAATGCAAGGATCTGGAAACTGATGCATCACCCAAATTTCATGGAAAGTTAATGACAGTAATTCTGCCTTTATTTGTGAAATGCTGTCTGTGCAGTCATTAGTGCTTAATGGGGAAGAAATATGGCTCTTTAAAGGACAGTGGCATCTTTTTAAAGACAAGAAAAAGAACAAGAGGACAAGGCTATTTGGTAAATGCACTAATTGTGCTGTGGCCTTGGCATCTTTCAGTGTCCAGTGTGCAGGTGTGGCCGGGACCTCTCAGCCTCTTGAGCCAGTGATGGATTCTTCCTCCTGCTGTACATTGGGAATTATCCTTGAAATGCTGGTGCATCTGTTTTTGGGGTTTACCATTGCTTGCCTTAGAGACTGAGCACACAGGCTACTAGAAGTCCTTTTAGCTGCATCGTCTCAGTCTGGCTTCATACCATTGGTGTTACCTCAGTCAGCTAGTTTCTCTATTGGACATATGTGTTCTCCAAATGTTTATAGCCCAAAATCCTCTAATTGTTACCAATTTAATGGATTGATATCTCAAGACAGCATACAGTGATTATAACCAAGAGCAGGACAGGTCAAGGAACCAACAAAGTTTGGTAGAAAAGCCATCTTTATTCCCAGTTGTATCCTTTTTTAATCTACACATAGTAAATGAAGCTGTGTCCTTGATTTTTTTCCTTTCAGTAATATCCGTTTATCACTCCTAGGCCAATGATTCAGGAGAAGATCAAAGTGCTGGGTGAAGCTGGTCTTTCAGAAACCAATTTCTCTGAAACAGCTGAGTCAACTAATTACTGTCCTAAGGTAATTGACCTGAAAGAACATTGGTGGTCCCTGGGAGAGGCTGAATGGGCTTTGGCTTGTGTACATCTAGATTGGCACAGGTGACCTTACACCTGTTCTGCCTTGAATGTCACAGACCAGATTGTTCAACTCCTCCCAGGATCCACACCTTGGCTTGCACTCTCCACAGAAGTTCCAAGCCTGCTGCTTGCAAGGAGACCTGTTAGCATCCATGTCGTATATATGTCTTTGAGTATATAATGTATGAGATACATATGGGTGTGTATGATGTATAGCATGATCTATACGCACATGTGCACTGTGTAAGGGGAGTGTCCTCTGATTTTGCTCACTGTGTTTTACGTGACAGTGTGGATGTAGATCCTGTTCTGTTCTGTTTCCTCAGCCAGATCCAAAGCAGAAGACTATCTATGACCTTTTCCAGACGACCTTCTCTGAGAGCAGAGATGATGCTGATGATGTTTTGTTTTTGGAGGCAGCTGATGCTGGCTGTGAGTTTGACTCTGGCAGTGCCTTGCAAGACAGAGAAGCAGAGACATGTTCAGTGAGTCCCAAAAAAAAGCGGCGTATTGAGGAAGTGTGAATGGTCACAGCTAAAAATAGCAGCTAAGACATATATTTTTTTTATTAAAAAGAAAAACCAAAAGCAATCACATATTATTTTTTGAACTTTTGAAAATAAAAGACTTCAAATTTTCTGTATCTCTGGCATGTTTCATCTCAAAGGATGAGAAGGCAGTCTGACAGTGTGACAGATGTGCAGCACACACCTGGCAGCCTGCAGGGTTTGCAGTCCTGGTTTTGCCAGTGACTGAATGGACATGGGCAAATATCATTCTGCTGTGTTTCAGCATATCAGCTTCCACAGTTGTTTTGTTTAAAAAGCAGATAATGGTTGTCTGTCCCCAGGGCAGAACTCTTGAGAAAACTAACTCGTCTGCAGCTGCAGAGTGTTTTTAACAATGTTTTCAATTTTCAAGAGTCTGTATTTCTAGGAGTTTGTTCACTGGCAAATCGGGCCATTACTTGGTTCACTCACAGACTGGCTCTTGGGTATTCCGTTTGGCCATGAAGAAAAAAGATCCAAACAGACCTTGATGTTTTGTGGAGGTGGGGAAGAGGAGGGAAAAGAGGAAGTTACCACCTTGAGCTAAGTAATGTAGCTGTGTGCCAGTAAGTGTGCATTGCCTGTTTTAGGCACATGCCTGCCTCTGCACACTCATCTCTGGCCTCATGCTGAGTATTAGGACCTGCTCCATGGCAAGTGCTTCTTCTGTCAGTGGAGGGGGAAGCTTGTGCTGACTGCCAGGGATTAACCCTGACTTCTCAGGGAGATGGGGTGGGGGGGTGTGTGTTTTCTTCAAGACTTGACTGATTTCTACAGGTGAATGAGAAGGGGACACAGGCAGACTTCTGCTCTTGTTTAAATAATAAGTTGTTCTAAGCTGTGATTCCCAAGCTTTTGCTACTTTCTGTATTTTAGCATTCCATCTCCCACCTAGCTGTGTTTTACAGCTGATCTGTAGAAAAGGTGGCAAACTGAAGGCTTACATTTAGCTCCTGGAGGCCAGTAGCTGACGTGCTGTGGAGGTGATGTGCTTGGCTCTGTGCAAGTACCAGACACTGACAAAAATACCTCTCTTGCAAGGCAGAGGAGAAAAATGTTTGTGCTGTAAGATCAACCTGGTAACATTAGGTATTTTTTCGTGCATTGAAGGGTTTGATTGTTCCATTTTCAGCTGGTGTCGTCATGGAAATGCCCCACAGGCTGCATGTACAATTGTGCTGGGTGGAGAACTGCATTTCATTTGTGACTGCAGATGGTGCATTGGGGTGTGAGCAGTAGCAAGGGGTGTTGTGACTGGGCAGCTGGAAGAAATGTTTTATCTCTGGGTTTGAGGCTGAGTTAACCATCACTGCTCTTACTTCAACAGCTGGCCAGGTGATGAAGACACGCTTTTTGACATTTTTAAATGTCTGTCATCTTGAACACAGAGTATTTAATCTGCCTGTAGGATGAGTGATATTTCTACTTGCAAAGTGGGTTGTTCTGAGTAAGGGGTCTGATTGCTGTCTAAAAAAAAAATGCAAAAGGCATTATTTGTGTACCCATATTGTTGTCTCCTGTAGAAGTAGTTCTTTGTAAAGCTGCAGCTGTTTCAAAACAGTACTTTTCTGAGATACACTGAAAGTACCCTTGGAGAATTCTGCTTCTTATTAACTTGATTCATCTTGTCTGTATGTTGATAAATCCCAGCCCTGCTGGAGGAATGCCAGAGAAACCTTCCCTTTGTTAGGACATATAAAATCTCAGCTGGTTTGCTGCCCAGATACAGAGGTTTTTCAAACACACCTGAGATCTACATTATCCTTACTACATGAAAAAGAGGAGAAGAACCTAGCAGGAAAGTGCTGTTAGTGATAACTTCTAGGGACTGGAGAGACTGCAGGCCTTATCCCAATGGCACCATTAGTCCATCATTTATGTGGTGAGGAGGTGGCTGGGCAGCTGGCAGCAGGCTCAGACAGGATCTCCAAGGCTTGCTGAAGAACCTCTGCAAGGCAGTGTGCAGGATGCCAGTGAGACTCACAGCAGGCTCAGGAACATGGAGCACTCCTGGGCCTCTTGCACCTGCCAGCTGAAGATGATAGAGCTGTATCTTTTTGGCACTATCTAAAACCAGCAGAGAAAGGGAAGGACCCATCTCACTGGATCTTGGAGCATCTTACTGTGGCTGGATGCCTGCGTGTACACCTGCATCAGTGCTCCCACCTGTGTGTTTTCAAGAAGGATGCTAAAACAGCAACAACAAGTTAAAATATATCAACAATAAGCTGGAGCAGTTAAACTAAGTGTTCTGTATGCCCCAGGCTGGCTAGCTTCATGAGCTGAAGAGTTCAAGGGGGTGGCCTGTCTGTGTCCTTTATCTTCTCAGTCCCTTGGAAATGTGTGTCTACTTTGGCAGTGCTGGGAACAGCTGTCTCCCAGGGTGGCTGGGTTTGGTTGTTGCCAGAGCTCTCTGTGACACTGGTGGATGATGGATATGACCATGTGCTGTACTGTCACAGCAAACCTGAACTCTGTAGATACAGACCAGAGAGTAGCAGTAGATTCTCTGGATGTGTTGACTGACAGTTTATATTTCTTTTAACCATATCGTCACTAGGCAGCCAAAGGAAATTACTTTTTTCTGTTTTCTAATACGTTGGTAACAAAGCTGTATCCTGTGAGTCATCATTGTGACGAGGATCTGAAAAGGGCAGATATATTCGTAGGATATATCAAATGAAATTTTGATTCAACTGAGGGAGATAAAAATACCATTGCCTAAAGTCTTGCTGAGCCCTCATCTCAAACATTGCTCTGGCCCACCAGCTCCCAGAAGAGCTTGCAGGGATGATCAGGGAATGAGAAGCCTGGCATGACAGAGGGAATTAAAAATGTTGGTGTTCAAACCCTGAGAGCAAGAGCCAAGAAGGGATGTGACATCTGTCCATGAGCATCTCTTAAAGTACAGACCCCAGCCAGGGAAGGGAACACAGTGGCTGGGTACACTCGATTCCTTGATTCCCTCTTCACTAAACAGACTGCAGGTGAAGAGTGCTGTCATTGTTCAAGGCAGCCAGGGTGGGTATGGAGAAAAACAACCTGCAGCGATTACCTGGGGACAATTCTCTAGGTGTACTGGGAAGCTCTGGCCCTTTCCTGCCAGGAGGGGATGAGCCGTAGCTGCCTCTGTGCATGGAAAAGCTCTCAGGCTATCAGTGGCACTGGTGTATTTTTCCCTCCGTGTTTTGGTGCTGGGAATCACCTCTGAAGCAGCACACGAGGGCTTTCAGGGCTGGTGTTTCAGCACTGGGTAACCCCAAGGAAATTAGGAAATCAGGTTAAGACCTGACCTGATGTGGAAATTCTTGAAACCTCATGGTTTAGGGCTGGTATGTTTTATGATAAGAATTCATCCTTTCTGATTTACATATATATTATTATTTACTTTTTCTGCAGTTCTGGGCACGTTTTCTGTCCGTTTTGACTTGCTGTTTATCCTCTTTAAAAACGAGGTGAGTGAATGGAACTGCCCCGTCTCCTTTTCTGCTGTGACTTGCCTCGCTGGAGCCCCAGGTCTCTGAGCTCGGGCGGCGCTGGCGCTCACGCACGGCCTGGTGTCACAGCGGGCTCCGCAGGCTGGGCCAGGCTGGAAGCAGGGCCATGGCGGAGCACACGGCACGGGACTGCACGCAGGCGTTTGGCAGTGTCTGCAGTGAGGGAGCCCCTCAGGCTCTCGGAGCCCCTCACGCTCGGTGGCAGCGTGTCCTTCCCGCGGGCCGGGCTGCGCCGCGCCGCCACCCGCGCCAGGCCGGGCCGCCATCCGCCGCCGGGCTCCGCGCGTCACTTCCGCCCGCGCCGGCCTCCCGCGCCTGCGCACTGCCGCTCTCTCTCCCTCTCCGTGTCGGCGCCGGCGGAAGATGGTGAGTGAGGCCGGGCCCGTCCGGCGCCATCCGCCGCCATCCGCGCCGGGACCGCCGCAGGGCGCGCCCGGGGCAGCGCGGAGCCGGGGCCGGGGGTGCGCCGCATCACCGAGCCGGCCCCGGCTCCGCGCTGCGACAGCGGCTCGCTCGGTTCGGGCGGCCGGAGGGAGGCGGCCTGGGTGAGGGCAATGGCAGCCGGGGCGCGGGGGACAGAGGGGCTGCAGCGCTCCGTGCCACCGCCGGCTGGCCCCGGGACGGACGGGGCTCTGCTCGCTCCCGGCGGCCCCAAGTGCCCCGGCAGGAGCTGCGGGGCTGCAGCGGCGCCAGCCCGGTGGCGTTCCATCGGTAATGCTCCAGGGGAGGGCGGCGAGGAGGATTGGAGGACTGGAACAGCTCTCACGAGCACCGGCTGAGCGAGTTAGGCCTGTTCAGCCTCAGAAGAGGCGATTGAGAGGGGATCTCACTATAAATATATATCATTAAATAGTTAAAATAGCCTACGAATCTATATCTCATCTCCTGTCAAGAGGCAAGAGCCGGGCTCTTCTCGGTGGTGCCGAGCCGTAGGACAAACGGGCAGAAGCCCATGCACAGAGTCAGTCCCACCTGAGCACGGGGCAGAACTTTCCTGGCAGTGACCGAGCCCTGGACAGGCTGCGCAGGAGGGTGTGGGGTCTCCCTCCCTCAGTGGAGATCCTCAGGACCCGTCTGGATGCAGTCCTGTGCCGTGTGCCCGGGCCCATGCTGCTTGAGCAGGCAGGTTGGACCAGGTGGTCCCTTCCAGCCTGAGGCATTCCCTGACGCTGTGAATCCTCAGTTTTCCCAGCGGCAGGGGAGGCTGCAGCCCGGCTGTAGGGTGCTCAGCGCTCAGCTGCCGTGCTGGGAGAGGGGAGCAGCGAGGAGAAGGCTGTCTCTGTAGAGCTGGAGCTCATTCTGGTTTGCCTCCCCACAGGCCAAGCGTACCAAGAAGGTCGGGATCGTCGGTAAATATGGGACCCGTTATGGTGCATCCCTTAGGAAAATGGTGAAGAAGATTGAAATCAGCCAGCATGCCAAGTATACCTGCTCCTTCTGCGGCAAGGTGAGAGATCTCTTTCCCTCGCCAAATGTCTTTAAAAATCACATTGTTACTGATGCTAGAAAGGTGATTTGATGCTTCAGTAATTTTTGCACTGAAGAGAAACGTGCCTAGTTCCAAGGCAGGGACTAGTGTGTCGTGAGCTTTGGGCTGCTGTCAGAGTCCTTGAAAAAGAGAGTAGACACTTCACATGTATGTTTAGTAGCAGTTAAATGAAAACAAACATTATTACATTTCATGATACAAAAGAGTGAGCAATGTTGCCATGTTATATGCTTTACAAAATTAATAAAATTGACCTGGCAGAATTAAAGCATCACAGTTGTTATCTTGATAATTAAGGCTTGACTTGGACTTTTTTTCCCCTTCAGTAACTTTTTACAGCATACCTGGCAGAGGAACAGAGCTTGCTTTTCCCACTTTAAAGTTCTGGTGGCAGTTGCTTACTTTGGTGTGCTGTGTAACTCTGGATGGGGAAGAAGTTCTGATAGGAAGTAATCTTAACTGTGTGTGTACATAATTAAAATCTGCTGTTAAATCTAGTTTCTGACAGTTTGAAAGGTCCATCAGCTTATGCTTTGCACAGATATTTTTTATTGCAGTCTGTAGAGTAGGAATCTTTAAAGTGTCTGGAAATTTTAAAATATTCTCGTCATGGGGTTTTTACTTGCTTTGATTTGTTGTTGGGTTTTTGTTTGTTTTTAACTTGGTGCCTTTCATGTATGAAGTGAGAATGTTGATAGTCTTGTCTGCAGAGCTGCCTAAATCAGGCATAGGTGTGGGCAAGCCTGTTGTCACCTCTGCAAGGTGAGGGATCCCTGCCTGGGGGAGGGAGTTCTGTACCCACCACTCACTCTTCAGATGCTCTTGGAAGTGGGTCTGGGTTGAGCAGGCTGGGCTTGCCAGGGGGGGTCCTGGGAACAGTGGTGTTACCTGAGCACCAAACCAGTGAGAATATCAGTTGTTATAACCAAGGTAGCTCCTTGCTATTTTTCTCCTTCAAAATAAGCTGAAGTTTTGATTATGCCTTGGGAAATGATCCGGTTCATATCGGAATAGGAAAGTGCTTCAGAAGCGTCTGCAGAATTTGAGTAAAAGCATTGCCTGTCCCTTTCTTGTCTAAACTTGGCTTATAGGAGTGCTGTGAAGGCCTTGCCTGAAGTTTCTTGTTTGGCTTTTTCAGCTGATGGAGAGTGACTTTATTTTTTTCCTTTTTTCTTCTGTTCCAGACCAAAATGAAGAGGAAGGCTGTGGGTATCTGGCACTGTGGATCCTGCATGAAGACAGTTGCTGGTGGTGCCTGGACTTACAAGTAAGGAAATGAAGAAGCTCCAATCAGTATTTATTCTCACATAGCTGTAGCATAATACAGCTTTTGACTTTTTATCTTCTTTTTTTTTTTTTAATTTTGATCTACTGATCATTAAGTAGATCTGTCTTGAGATAGTGATGGGGGAAGTTGCCTGTTCTGTAAAATTTCATTGCTGTGGATCAAAGTCAATTTGATTGCTATTCTTTGCAATAGACAAAGCCAGATTTATTCCAAGAAAAGTTATTTTCATGTTTTCCTTTCGTTGTAAAAGCAAAAAAAATGGAATTATAAATAACCTTTATTGTGAGGGTGCTGTTGCTTACTCCCCATCCTTGCTCCTTCCCCCACAGTTCTGTAGAGGACACTCCTGCCCCACGCGTAGCAGTCGTGAGGGATCTGAGCCCACACGCTGGTGCACGTGGTGGGTGCATGACTGGGAGGTTTGGGTTGGGGTGTAGCCTGTGAAGTTCCTGTGCTTTGTGGACCCAGGCCTACGCTTTGTTGTCGGGAAAGTAAAAGTGGAGTTAGACCCTGTTTGACAGCACAGTCAGATGATAACAGTTTGAAGTGAGAAGTGCTTTCTCAAAAATAAACAACACCAGCACCGTCGTTCTGCCACATTCTAATGACTCTGCTTCTTCCTCCAGTACCACCTCTGCAGTGACAGTCAAATCTGCCATCAGAAGACTGAAGGAACTGAAAGACCAGTAGAAGCTACTTCCTGTTCTCCTTGTGAAACATCCTTTTTTCTGCACTGTCAAGATCTGTCCTTTTATCAATAAAAGGGTGATGATGGCGTGGAATAATTTTTGTCTTTTCTGCAAAAAGTCCTGTCTGTTATGTATGGTGAGTGCCAGGTGTCCACCAAAGCTGCACCATCACTGCCTTCCTCTACTGGACAAGGGAGAGAAAATAGAATGAAAGGTCTGTGGGTTGAGATAAGGGCAGGGAGAGATGCCTCACCAGCTGCTGTCATGGGCGAAACAGACCTGACTTGGGGAAACCAGTTTAATTTATTACCAGTTGTATCAGAGTAGGATAATGAGAAATAAAACCAAATGTTAATTCCAATCACCCCTCCCTTCTTCCCAGCCTCAACTTTACTCTTGATTTTCTTGCCCTCCTCAGCAGCTGCACAGGGGGATGAGGAATGGGGGCTGAGTCCATCACATGCTGACTCTGCTGCTCCAGCTTCCTCAGAGGGAGGGCTCCTCTCAGTTCCTCTGCTGCAGCGTGGGTCCCTCATGGAGTCAAGTCCTAGCAAACCTGCCCCAGCATGGGCTCCTCTCTCTGCAAGGCACAGGTCCTGCCACAGGCCTGCTGCACTAAAGCTTCCTACAGTGTCACAGCCTCCTTTGGACAGCCCTGCTTCAGCATGGAGCCCTCCTGGGCTGTAGGACTGGGATGGCAGATTTGTTCTAGAATCATTTGGTTGCAGTGGAATCGAGGTATGTAGCTGTTTTGGTCAGCTATAGAAATAGCAACATAAAAATATAAAAAATACATATATAAGCAAATAATGGGTAAAAAAGAGGAAAATACAAAAAATACCACCACCCAGGGATCCAGTGACAAAGACTTGATTGTGGGTGACTTCAGTGTCCCTTAGTCTAGGTGATGGTCACAGTGTTGGTCTGTGGGAGGTGGAGGAGCCTCTGAAACAAAAGTTCGCTGGGTGAGTACCTTCAGGTGTGGTGGGAATGAATGCCCAGGTTCCTCCCCTGAAGGGGGTGGGGTTTCCAGTGTCTGATGTAACAGCGTGGGTCGTGTGCAGTCCAGGCCCTAAATGGGTCTGGGGGTTCTTCTGGGGTTTTTGATGGTTTATGACCAAGCCATGACAGCTGCCTCACATCATCCTAGCTGAGCCAGGAATGAATGCTGTCATGTCTATGTGTGCTTGTGAATGTCCCAGTACCTTCCAGGGGATAGGGGGAAGGGAGGAGGAGTTTTACATCTCTGCCAGTGGTGTAAGGGAGGGTGTTTGCATTATAAAAAGCGTATTCCCATCTCGAAGGATCTGCTTCTTAATGCCCTTCTCCCTCATCTGGCTCAAAAACAGTTTGTTGCTAAACAAAAGCTGGTTTAAAGTTGTGCACCTCATCAGCTGCTTTTGAAAAGGCTGATTGTTTGCATCATTAACCCTTACAATTTCAGTCTCCCAAAGGTGCCTGTAGCAGCTCCTGTTTCTGCTGCAGTGGCCTGGGTACCTGCAGATCTGTTCCTCTCTCACTCCGCTCTGGCTGCAATTGCTTTTGGTTTTTTTTTCTCCTTTAATCTGTTACCCCAGACACTACCATCACTGCCAGTGGGCTCCTCCTTGGTGAGTGGTGGTCCGTGCTGGAGTGGGCTGACATTGGTTCTGTCAGACACAGGGGAGGCTTCTGGCAGCTTCTCCCAGAGGCTGCCCCTGTAGCCCTCCCACTGCCAAAACCTTGCCATGCAAACCCAGTGCACTGTTCTGTATTTACAGGTGTAAATGGAGACACTAGTAGTGCTATCCAGTAGTTTGAGTGGCCCTGGCTACTGGTGAAGCCATTAAAATCCACTTCTTTTCTAGTTAATTGCACATTTTGTTGCTTGAATGCGCTGAGGTGAATCTGAGGAAAGCTTAACTTAAAGAAGCTTGGCTCATCTTGGTATGTCCTTCACATCTGTGCCTTGAGGAACAGCATAGAGCTCCACGAGTGGAAGAATGGGCAGATGTAAGGTGGGGAAGACAGAACAGATAAAACATCTCTCTGCCCTCCCATTTCCTCAAGGGACTGGGCCATGTGCTGCAAGATGGAGAGAAAAAGAGCATTTTGACTGGAATGGTAAAAGCAACTCGTGCTCTGCTGCTGGCTGGTGCTGCTAATCCTTCAGCACCACCCACAGATAGCTGTGTACCACAGCCTGTGGCATGTTCTGTTGTGTGGCTCTCATGTGAGATTCACATTCTCTGAACCTCAAAGAAGCAGAGAGAGAAGCAGAGAAAAGAATGATCAAAACAATTCTTATCTCATTTACTACACCTGTGTTTGTATCAAAGTAGAATACAATATAAAAATTATTTTAATCATTCTTTTCTCTACTTCTCTCACTATTTCTTTCAAATTCAAAAAATGTGAATCTCACACTCATGTCCAGATGTTTGAGTCACCTTATCCACACTGAGTTGCAAAAATAAATTTTCATCCTTTGGACATTCAGTCTTGGTGAAAAAGCTGCTGTTTGAGTTAATAATTGCCTCCAAATAATCCATTTAAATTGTCAAGATGCTGGAGTATCTTTTATGGTCTGACTTGTGACTTTCAATTTGGTTTTATCAGGGGGGTTTTTGGTGGCTGCATCTCCCAACCCTAACAATACAGGTCAGAAAAAGAAAGTCTTGTTAATAACTTCGGTTATTAACAAAATTTATAAACAAATTTTTCTGCTGGAGGGAAAATAGCAAGGAAGTAGCAGAGGGGTTGCTTATTCTTACTCCAAATTAAGCTTTACATGGATTTGGGTAGTGATAAGCCACAGCAATAATGATTCATTAATGAGCCTGACATCTTCAAAAGATTAATTCAAAGCTGGACCTAAGTAGGAACTTTTTCCCAAGTTGCAAAAAGTCTGTGGCTCACAAGTTTGACTTCAGTGACCCTGAACTTGTTTTCCAAACTTTTTGTTTTTCCTTTTAATTTGGTGCTTCAGATTTCCCTTACTAAAGTCAATTAATGTATTCAGGTATCTGCTGTCATTGATATCAATCTGCATATCCTCATATCCCACCTGGCTTGGTGATGTAACCACTTCCCTGGGAAGCCAGTTGCAGTGCCCAGCCACCCTCTGGGTGAAGAACCTTTTCTTAATATCCACCTTAAACCTCCCCTGACACAACTTAATTACATGCCTTTGGGTCCTATTGCTGATCACCAGAGAGATCAGCCCCTGCCCCTCTGCTTCCTCTCATGGAGGACAGTGTGGTTCTGCATATTGCTTTTTATTCTTGATTCAGTGTGCTTGGGCCACATTTCCATGTGGTGAGACATGACTCTGCACACCTCTGTGCTTTCTTCATTAATGCAGAGGTCGTAACTGAATTACAGGTTTCTGATGGAGCTGTCTCAACTGCTGTGAAGTATGAATGGCTGTTCATTAACAGGTGCAGAGGATGTGTTTCACTGTGTTGATATCCCAGGATGGCTGCGCTGGTATCTTATCTGAGATGACTTCTATTCCTGTTGAGGAGGTTATTAGTTACCCTTTGGATATATATTTGCAGAGGGTGGAAGCTGGGCAGGGTAGAAATACAAAGAGAAGATAAGGATGTGAGATGAATGTTACCATGATATTTTATGAAAAATCCATTGCTAGGATTTTTCCCTCCTGGGAAGCTGAGGAGCCTCAGGAGAGAAATGTAAACAATAACTATCTGCTGCTGTGGAATGCAACAGGTGCAGCTGTGATTGGTGCATTTTGGTTGTTTCTAATTAATGGCCAATCACAGATGCAGCTGACTCGGACTCTCGAGAGTCACAAGTCTTTTTTATTCATTCCATTTCTTGTTCTTTCTAGCCTTCTGATGAATCCTTTTCTCTCTATTCTTTTAGCATAGTTTTTAGTATAGCATTTCAATATAATATATATCATAAGATAATAAACCAGCCTTCTGAAACATAGAGTCAAGATTCGCGTCTCCACCCATAAAGTATTCACCGCAGACGACCTTTTTGACCTGGATTGTGTGGTCCTACCTGCATCCCTGTGGGATGGGCTGTGCCCGCAGATCCCTGGGCTTCTTGTGCCGTGGTAGCCCGGCGTGCTCCTCGGCAGAGGCATTTTGTGTGGGTGACTCTTCGAGGCGGGGCGGAGGAGGGATGCGCCGGCAATGCAGCGAGCGGCCAGCGGGCGCCACTGCCGCTCTGCTGCGCGGCGCTGCATCCCCTCCGCCCGCCTCTGCGCTCCTGCCGCAGCGGCCCAGCTCCGCGGCTCCTGCTCCCCCCCAAAACAGACCATGGCAGTCTTTTCCATTGTCTGTGACAAAAGACATCAGGAGGTTAAAATAGGAACGGGCAGGTTGGACGTGAGGATTTTGCAGTCATTTGTCACCTCTAGCAAAGCTGAATTTGTCAGTGCTCAGTCCAAATGCTGTGTATATACTAGGAGAAATTTGTGTTGACAACAATGTGATTCGGCCAAGTGAGCCTCCAAATTTGTTGTTTCCTCTGGGAATCTAGGGTGAAAACAAGAATTCTAAACAATATTGCTTACTGCTTTCAGTACATTTGCTGATAAGCCTTAGTCAGGAACTTGGATAGAGTTGTCTTAGATGTTGTAGAAGCAGAGAGCTGATACCTGTTCTGGAAGGTGTGAGTTTATGGGAATGCCAGACCCATCTGGATTACAACAGCTCTGGATATTGCAGAAGGGTTTGATGGAAACTGAGGTTTTAAAATCTGACTGAATGTTCTGTAGATGTAGCTGTGCAGGTTAGTTTATCTTGGTTGCTTTTGAAGAGCAAGTGAGAAGGGCACTTCCTTCTCAGAGCAATCTGTCAGTCCCATGGGATTTTTCTTTCAGGATCAAGGATATCATCCCCCTAAGGGGATGATAGCTGTAATAAGCATGGCATTTCAGGTACCAAAAGGTGTTTCAGGAGCCCAAAGAAACTTGGAAATAAAAACTGAACAAGCTCAGGGCAGATACCCTCATTCTGATTTCTGTTAAATATTTCTTTGTTTCCAAAACAAAATAATTGTTTTGGCTTTACCCCCTTTGTGCTTCCTGCCCCCTCTTGGTCACCGACACCTTGTTTGGTCTGTAGGGGATCATGATGCCATGTCTTGGGAGCATAACTGGTGTTATGCCCCATATTAAAGACTGGGAATTTAGGGCTTACAGGAATGAGAAACCCCAGCTACAGGGGTTGGTTGCCCTTCCTGCATGTCCTGACTTAAGGGTGGTGTGAACTCAGCCTGTGTGCAGGTGCTCCCTTTTGGCTTGGTGTCTTAGGAATTTGACTGCAACACAGCCTGGTAGTTATAAGCAATGGGCACCATGTTTTAAGGAGCATATTCCCGTGTGATTTCTAACTTTCATGACCATTAAATGTTTTGTTCTTGTATGGTCAGCTCCTTCCTCCATGCTGCATCCCAAGGAGATTGCAATGGCACTTCAGAAACAAGAGTGACTGATGCAGGTGAGTCACCTTCCTGGTGCAGGCTAACCCTGTCTTGGGACTATCTTCTACGTCTCTCCCTAGAAAGAAAGCAGGGATGAAGTTTATTGCTGGCTTTGCATGCAGCTCAGAACACTCAGACAACAAGAGAAGCAGCCAGATTTAGAGAATGATGTGAGCAGCACTTTAATGGGCTGCAAGACACTATCTGATTTTACGTATTATCCCAGCTTCCACCTGCTGCTCATCCTACCTAGATTTTCAGCAGCTCCCTATGGGGAAAAATTGCATTACAGAGCTGGCCCAGCTCCTATGGATGAAGTGGGTGGGTGACAACTCTCTGCTGCCCAGCAATGCAGTGGGACTCCCAGCTTTCCTTGGAGAAATGGTTCCTTAAAGGATGCTACACAATGATTTGCAGTGGCATTAGATTGTGTATTTCCAACGGCTTGAGGTGCCTGCTTGAAACTGGCCCCAGTGCTCTGGAAGTGGGCAGTTGCCATCAGTAACACATCCTTCCTCCAAGTATTTGATCTCAGCGGATGTCTTTTGAGCCACGGAGTGTGGCAGAGTTGTGGATATGCCTCAGGTGCCCTTATTAGATGCCTGGATGCATTTTGAAAATGGCTGCTTAGAAAATGTCTAATTGCTATTCCACATATTCAAAAAGGGTTTTTTTTTTCTCTTGTCAAGGCTTTGGCATGCCTTGGATTGCTAAATATACTTTCCTCTTGCAAATTCTTGGCAGGAATCTGTGTAAGGAATCATGCCAAGCAGTCTCTTCAAATGTTAACAAGCTCATCGGTGTGGCTTTCCCAGTGCAGGGTTTGTGCTCTTTTTTTTTCCACCTTCCTTCCCAAAAAACCCCAACCCTTCTTTTTGTACACTGTTGCTCTAAGCACATGAACTATGGCAGCTCTGCAAGAAAGGATTTTTCTAACCAGAGCCAAAAAAAGTGCTTGATTCGTGTTCAACAGTTTGGTGTCACAGCCCTGCTCAACCTCCCGGGGCTCCTGTTGAGTAGGAAGCGTGGATTTTGGGGTGCTTGTGGAAAACCTAATCCATTTCTTCTCCTCCTTTGCCATTCTTGCTTTTCCTCTGTTCTTAGCAAGCTGGACTGTGTCCTTGCATGGTAATCGTAGATTTGATGTCTTTCTTCCAGTAGCCTATTAGCAAGTGAATGAGGCTGTCATGCTTCCCTTTTGTTTCCTCCCCAGTGCTTATCCGGGTGCAGAAGCAGCCCTGGAGGTGGTGCCTGCAGCCGGGCAGGACCCATAGATTAGAGCTTCAGACTGGGCTGCTCCTCTCCCTCTGCCCCAGGCAAAGAGCAACGCTGCTCTGGCATCTGGAATTTACAAAGCAAAGAAAGCAGTGAGAAGCCAGTGCAGCACCTCTGAAAACCTCAATGTTTCCCTAAAGGAAGCTTACCCTAGGACATGGCCATTCATCAATCAGTATGAGGTTATACATCTCCCTTTGGCTTCACTGCAGACAATCTTGCACAAGCATTTGGAGAGCTTTGCCCCTGACTTGCTTTCCTGGCCTTCAATCATCTGATGGACACACCTTGGGAGCAAGCCTTTGTGTTCAGGTTGGGATGCTGGATTCCCCTCCCTGTGCTCAGTCCTACCTCGTCTTCATGGAGAGGATGCTCAGTGTGGGATGCAGGGAATGTGCTGCAGAGGAATTGAGTTGTGGGGCCAGAGGGCCTGAGTGCATCACACTGCAGCCTGGAATGAGCAGTGGGTGTTATTGAAGGGACCTCTGTTCACACTGAGAAATATTTATTTATAACTCATGAGTTTAGTTTCAGGAATTTGCTCTGTGACTCTTCTCCATTTCTTTGATTAAACCTCCTTTTGTAAGAGGAGCGTTTTATTTTGCAGTCCTTCCCCACCCTGAGACACATGTCCTGCAAGTCACAGCTTTGCTCTGCCCTTCAGGCAATTCTGGAACAGCTTCAGCTCTCTGCAAATGTGGAGAGGGAAACTGATTCCTTCAAGTAAATATACTTGATGCTAAGTGATGGGCCAAGAGGACACCTGCCTTTTTCACTGAATATTCTTCTTTCAAGTTGCCACCCACTACTGGGGCCTCACCTTTGAAGGAAGAAGTTCTGATGCAAGGAGGGATTGTCTCTGATATCCCAGCTGTGAGGCCAAGTTGATTGCTTGAAGATAGGATCTTGGGCTCTATCAGTCATGTCTGTTTCCATTCAAGCGGCTGCATTTAAAACTGTCCTTACTATGCATTTGAAACTGTCCCTACTATTACTATGATGGATTAGATTTGAGATTAAAAGGCAAATCTGTAAAGGGAACATTAAAAAAATCCTTAAATGAAAAATAGACCCAAGGAAAGGGGGAATGCAACCCAATGCAAGGAAAGAAGAGGAACAAATAAATAATCTAGGCATTAAACAATTAATTTTTAACCTTAGTCAGCTGAAGATGTATTTTCCTTTGTGCATGAGGAATATGAAACAAAGAAATGCAAGTTCCTGTAGGAAGCAGGAGATGCTTGTTCCAAAGTAGGTCCACCTCTGACAGAAATGCTGTGTATGCTGTGGTGCTCCTTGGGAACCTCAGGTGAAGACTATGCTGGTACCTGTCAAAACAAAGAACAAAAAAGTCCAAGGAAAAGATAGAAGATGGTAAGCAGTCAAACAGATATGGAAGATTCACAGCTCTAAAACCAGGCTTGTTATCTGAGCCCATCAGCAGCCTGGCCATTACTTTGGTTTGGACCATTATTACTGCACCAGTGCTTAGCAGGTGAGGAAGGTTTTACAATATAAACCTTAATCACTGATAAGTCATTTCACATTGCTTAGTTGGAGAATCCAAGGCATAAGAAATGGTGGTAGAGGGGCTGGTTGTTACTTTTTTGCTTTCAAAGGGTAGAGAGTGATTGTACATGGTAATCAGACTACCTTGTTTGGTCAATGTACTTTCCTGCCCTTTCCCACTGCATCCCTTCTTTCTTTGGTGTGTTCTCACCTTTCATGGACTCTTCTCCATGTTGTGAGGCCCTTAAGGCATGGAATATCTTCTTGTTCTGCCCACTGGGGCAAGCTGAGCGCAGAGGATCCTGCATGCTCCCTGTTACCTCTGTTCATCTGGAGCATGGAGGTCACCCAAGCCTTTGAGAAGACATTTCAGGAGCACTCCCTGCCATCGCAGCAGGAAGGTGGTACCTTTGTCAAAAGGAAAACTTGCCATCACTTGCAGAAAAAGGGGTTGCATAGAAATGAGACAGACTCTGACTTGTGGTTTTGCTCTAAATCAACTGCATTTTTAACATTCAGAAGCCAACAAAGATGAAAGACTCCTGGTCAACCTCTCTACTCCCTTGGGAAAATAAGTAAAAAGACTTGATAAATATTTTGCATTAATAAATTCCATTTGTCTTATAAAACAAAGTTTGCCAGCTACCAAAGCAGGAAAAATATTTTACATAACTCTGAGTGCGACGTCTAAAAGGTTGCTATGAGCCTGGTTTGAGCAACTCTTTCCATATCCCTGGATGTGAAGGAATGCTAATCTTCACCCAAGCTAGGACCAAGCTTGCTGCATGTGTCTGTGTGGTGGTCCAACTCTGGCTGGCTGCCAGGTGCCCACCAAAGCTGCTTGACTTGGGAAAATTAATTTAATTTATTGCCAGTCAAACCATTGTGGGGTAAGGAGAAAATGAAAACCAAACTCTTAAAACACCTTCCTCCCACCCCTCACTTCTTTCCCCAGCATAACTGATTTTCTCTCCCTCCTCCATGGCCTCAGGGGCAGCACTGCTCACCATGGTCTTCCCCATGGGCTGCAGGGGAATCTCAGCTCCATGACCTGGAGCACCTCCTGCCCCTCCTTCTTCACTGACCTGGGTGCCTGTTCCTCTCACATGTTCTCATTCCTCTCTCTGGCAGCAAATGCTGCTGTGCAGTAACTTCTTTTCTTTCCCTTCCTAAATCAGTTATCTCAGAGGTGCTGCCACCATTGTGGATGGGCTCAGCCTTGGCCAGAGGTGGATCCATCTTGGAGCTGGCTGACATTGGCTCTGTTGGACACGGGGGAAGCTTCTGGAAGCTTATCACAGAAGCCACCCCTGCTATCAAAACCGTGCCATGCAAACCCGTGTACTTTTCTGCCAGACAGTTAGATTTATTGCAGGCTGGTCCAGCAGGTACGAGGTAAGCCATGGAAAAAGAGATAAAGGTGTGTAAATGTCCCAGAAGCTGTTTGTGAACTCAAAACAATGTCCCCCATTGTGCTGTGGGAATGTTACTATAAAAGGCAGGAAAAGTACAGCTGCCTACTACTATTATTTTCTTATTAATTTTTAAGTGTGATGTCGATTAATCAGTGGAGCAGATTCCCCAGGGATGTTTCTTGGTCTGGACTACCAAGTTTCTGATTCTCAGGGCAGGAATTGAGGACTGGCTGTTCCTGCTGATGCCGACAGGGTTCTATGTGATGGTTTGCATCACCCTGCTGTGGTTGCATGTCAGGCTGTGGGGTGTCAGACATCAGCCACAGCATCTCAGGGAGCTGCAGGAGGCTTTGCAAGCCTGCGCCCTCAGTCTTGGTTAGCACTTCCTGGCATACAGAAATACAAATTGTTATGAGTGGTAGAAGATGGAGACACCCAAGCCTGAGACAAGCAGGGTGCAGCTGAGGTCTGCCTTCGAATAACAGTCTCAAGACCACTTCAGGTTTGGTACTTGGAGCGCTCCAAGCCAAGGGTGCTTTTTTGGCTTTGTAGGATGCAGATCATCGCAGCTGACCAACCTCCCTCCACCCTTCTCATTAGTCTTCTCCTAGGTACCAGCTTGGCTTGCAGGAGCTGGAGTTGTTTCTCTGCTCAGTTCAAGTCCATCTCCTGGTCACCCCTGCCTGCCTCCTAGAAGATGAACTAGCTGCAGCTTTTTGTATGCTTACGCTTCCCCTTGAGCCTCCCTTTGCCTTGGGCCATCTGCCACCAGGTGATCTTTTGGAAGAATGGGGAGACCAAAAGCTCACAAGTCTCTGTCGGTGTCAAGGCCAGGAAATGGTGTGAGTTAAAACACAAAGAAAACGAGGGATGCAGCAGCTCTGGGGGTACAAGAATTGTCTGGAGGTTGGCTCCTACAAGCACTGAAGCCCCCAAGCCCTGCTGTCAGAGATGTGCATGCCAGGAAGATATTCCATGGTGAGTGACATGGGAAGTGACCGTTCCCTCTTGGGAAGGTATTTGAAACGGTCAACTAAAGATTTATCCTGATTTGGGGTGAAAATTTATTTGTGAATCCCAAACAATGTCTCGGAGCTGTGGGAATGTTGCTATAAAAGTCACGAAAGGCCCAGCTGTCTACGATTATTGTTTTGTTGTTAATTTTTAACAATAAGGGCAATTACCCATTGGAACAGATCCCCCCTGGGATGTTTGTTGGTCTTCAGTATTTAAACTATGAGGTTCTGTGAGCAGAGACGTGTCTAGGGCAAAGTGTATGTACAGCACCGAAAACCTCAGTGCCTTCAGCCACGGCTTGTGCAAACCTACTCTCAGTTGTGTTGCAGCAGTTCAGGAGGGCACATGTGGCCAGACATGCTGTCTCAGCACGGGGGTGTCTGCTCCTACTGGGGTGGCAATAAGTCTTAGGAAAACTTGGAGACTTGAGTAGCTCTGAGCACCTGAAGTCGTTCCCAGCTTTATCAGATTGATATTTCACAGCAGAATGGCCTGTTCAGGCTATATATAGCCAGCCCCTAGCTGAGAACAATTAGTGTTTGTTCTAACAGCAACTGAGGCTCTTCTGAAAGAGTTTCAACAGCTAAAGGATCAGTTCTTGGTCACCAAGGGCGGGGTGTTGTTTTGGTTTTATCCTCCCCCTCTCCCCCTCAGCAGACTGTGCAAGTGCCTTCTCTTTTAGGAATCAGCTCTGGAACAAATGGAGACTCACCACTAAATTATATCTCTGGGCAGAAAAGCAGTGCCAAGCCAGTCAGTTGATTTTGTAATGTAGGACAGAGCCCCCCTTGCCCTGCGTGCAGTCATGCACAGACTCCTTGGCAGCTAATTAATAATTTGCAGTTGAGCAGCGGCTGCTCCCTTGCATCATTTCAACGCGGTTGCCAAGTGGAAAATTGAAAAGCAAGACAGAGCCAGAGAGAGGATGACAATGACACAACAACAACAACAACAACAACAAAGGTTTAAAGTTCTAGGAAATTTCACTATGTGAGGTCAAAATTGCTTGTGTTCAGAGGCTGGGCTGTTGGCTGGAAGGCACCTCTAGTTAACGTGGCAAGGCCCTTTCTTTTCAAAGTCCTGTTGTCCTCAAGCACCTCCTGTTTCAGAGGAATTTCTTTGTCCTAAAATGCACATGTTTGGGGAGGGGGAGGATGTGGAGAGTACACAGGACTAGGGTAGGTTGAAGAGTAGTAGAATGAGGGTTTTTCTCATGGTCGGGAAAGTAACAAGTGCTCTGGGGGATAGGAGCAGGCAAGGAGGGATGGTGAAGCACACCTCCCAAGACAGGACTGGCAAGAGGATGAGGGTTATGCCACAAAGGAATTTGCAGAGCAGGGGATACCCAAGAGTGGGCTTACAGCCAAGGGAAACCTGGTCCTAGTTTGTCTGGGTCCCGAGGAACACATCTTGCCAGGAGTATTTCTCCTCCCAGTTTGCTGGTCAGCAGTTGGCCTGTGTTCGGCCTGTTCATGGGACAAAAGGACTCTCCTCTGGCTGGAGGGTTTTTTAGCATGGTCCAGTTAGATAACAGTAACATTTATGGCCTCATGAGTTAGGTTTTCCACTCTTCTATGATGTTAGCTCTGGGGAAGAGCTGGAACACATGGAACATTGGCACAGCAAGAAGTACAACAGCTGAACTGAGCACGTGGAGTTTTCGCACATCTTCATGCTTGAGGTTGTCAGAGATGTGAGGCGAAGGGATCCAAGGGATGACTGGTGTTCAGAGCATCTGATGAGCTGTTTCTGCTTTGCCAGCCTTTCTTCTGTTTCTCCTCTCCATGGAGGAGACCATGGAGGCATCTGACTCTTCTCATCTACAGTCACAGCAGTCTTCATGAGGTTGGCAGCTCCAGGATCTGTGTGGCTGGAGACTGGCAATTATTTGTGGGAAGTAGGATAAAAGATCATCAGTCTCAAACACCTGACCTATGAGGAAAGGCTAAAGGATCTGAAAAAGGAAAGCCTTTTTGAAAACATTTGTTTTTAAATACACAAGATATTTTGCTATAAGGTGAAATGGCCTCATTGGTTCTCTGTATTCACTGCAGACCTGGCAAGAAGTGATGACTGAAACTCCAGCAGCGAGTTAAGTCTTGGTTGGACATCTTCTGGCCAAGTAGATCTGGCCTTGCTTTGAGTTGGGGGTGGAGCAGAGCCTTCCAGAGGTCCTTTCCAGCAATAAAATTCTGAAATTCTGTGATAGGAACAATTTCCCTGCAATAAGGATGGCAACACAGTGATGAAGTGAGGCGATAGTAATGTCACATTTGGAAGTTCCAAATTGGAGATTAGGCAAGCATTTGTCAGAAGTGGCTTGGGGAGAGCTGTCAGTGTTTGAAGGAGGGAAAGCAGAATGTCCTTCTGATGTCTCTTCTGGTTTTGACTTTAAAAACCATCAGCTCTTAACTCTCAAGCACTGACATTTGAGCACATCAGGCTATGCATCCTCCTTTTCCGCTTGGAGGATACTGAGGCTCACAGATAACTGGCATGACAAAAGATGGGGGAATCTGGGAGGCCAGCTGGTTCCATTCAGAAAACTGTTGTTCTCCCATGTTCACTCTCTTGGTTTGGGGGTTTTCTGGAGAGGGAAGGAACCAATGGTGTGGATGACTCATGGCCCTTTTCTAAGAAGCCCAGTAATGCTGTGTTGAATCACTGAGCAAACAGGCAGAGCTGCAAATAGCCAGAAGTCCTGGGCTCCTTCTGCTGCTCACGTTTCATGATTTCATTACTGAATCTAAACTTGGGGCTCACAGTCCCTTCCAGGGAGGTGTGTTTAACAGCATACACGTATCGTCAGCCACATCTCTTCCTCTTTGCCCTGAGCCTTTGTACACAAAGCAGTGATGAGGGGCTTGTAGCTTCTTGCAGTTTCTTGCTTCTGTGGGATTCCTGTGGGCTGAGCATGACTGAATGGCTGTGGTCCTGTGGATGAGAAATGCCTCACACCCTGCTGGCACCAAGGAAGGATTACTGTTCCCCTGCTTAATGCGTTTGTTTAATGCCCATTCCGTGAGGCTGTTTCTCAGGCTGTTTTCCTTGCAGGATATGTCTCTGTGTGTGCAATTAGCTAAGAGACATTAGCTTAATGACTTGTGCGTGTCTGAGTTAGGCCTGGCCCAGTCTCGGATGGCTGCCTTTCTCCTGTCTGGAGACTTAATTCTCTGCAGCTCAAACTGCTCTGTCATGCTCATCCCAGGGGTTGGATGCAGACAGTGTCTCTTGCTGGTCCCCAGCCAAAGGAACCCTGCTATCACACATAATTACCTCCTTGACTCATTGTGACTTTTATTGCTCCCATCCCCCCCCTTTTTGTTTTGTTTTATAAGTTTGATTTGTTCTTTCGAAGCTATTGTTTCCATCCCTGTATTCCCAGTGGCTCCAGAGGACTGCAGTGTATTCATGCAGGAATTACTGGGGCGGGCTCTGTGGTCTGTTTTGTGTAAGAGTTCAGACTGAGTGATTGTTCTAGTCTCTTCTGGCTGGTTTCTGTGCTTATGGGTTAGGCAAAGGGAGAGTAATACCTGGGCAGCAAGCTGCATTGTTCAGGAGCCTGGTGCTGAATCAGAGTCCCTCACCAAAATGTAGATGACCATTTCTTTTTAATGGACTGATTGTCTTGGTCATCTCAAGTGGTCCACCACAGCTGGCTGGGCAGTGGCTCAGGTAAGATGAAGGGGACACTGGTCATCCAGTCTTCTGAACAGTTCCAGAGCTGGAATTTTTCAGGACTGTAAGAGCAGATCTCATAAGGAATCTCTCCTCCCCTGTCTTTTGTCCTCAGTAATTTTCTTTCCCATGTACTTCAGACCCACATTCAAAACTCAGCCCAACAAATGTGTCTGCAGAAGCACTGGTAAAAGACAGGTTCCTCTTTCTTTGTTCCTGGCTGCACTGAAACTTCTGCTGGCTCAACTGGATGACTTCTCCTCTAGGCAAAAATGGATTAAGTTTCCAGAGCCACCACTGTGAAACTATTTGCTGTGATTGGACCTGCACAACAACATTTATGGGAAGAAAGGCAAGCAGATATAGGGTATCCTATGAGCTTGCTGATAGGTAAAAGCATGGTCAGATAGTTCTTTTGAACCAGACATTGTCTGCCTAGTGCTACCTCTGGTCCTTTCCTGAAAAGTGAGGGCAGGAGTGCTGTACCTTTTGGATAGCAGTAAGTCAGTTTATCTGCTTCTCTGGTCTTGTGAGAGGTTTCACTGGGCCTCCAGGTGCCTCCACATCCTTTCCAGTTCCTCCCTCCTTGTGCTACTACCCATAGGTAAGGTCCTTGAAATTATCACCTGCAGCTCACTCTCAGGAGAGATGTGTACTTGTTCCCTTGGTGGAAGCTGAGGAAAAAAGGAGTGCTTGGGTAAACCATGTTGGAAACTTCCTTCAAGGATTTCTCTATGGGTAGGATGTGTGTGCCACAGAGGCAGCTGTTTTGGAGAAGGTGGTTTGAAATACTGTCTGGAGCAACAGGAAAACAAGTGACAAGTTCATATCTTTCATTGCTTTTCCTCACCAATTTGCACTTCTATAGTAGATTTGGCAAGGCATCAGCTTCAGACTTGGCACTGGGAGGAACAATCTGAATTAATTTACCTTATCTCTGCTTTAAAAACTCCAAGATCTATCAGTTTATTGTCATCCTGGAAAGGACTGTGACATTTCTCTTATTGCTGAATACATTGTTCATGTTAGAAAGTGTCACTCATGTTGTTTTTTTGATGTAGATGGATATAATCTGCATCAAATCAAATACATTCCTTTCATTGATGTAATTAATGAGCAGAAGGCATGGGGAAATTGTTAAATTGTTGAATACTGCAAATGAAGGCCTTCAAGAACAACAACAAATCCATGCCTCTAATGGAAAGAGGAAAGACATGTCAATCTTGTTTAGTTACCTGGTTATAGAATTCAAGATCCTTTACTGACAGTTTCAGAAAGAGTGTGACAGGGTAAGAATATAAGAATACCAGATCCAGTGGCTCCTATTGAGCCAAACCCATATGAACTCTCTCATCAGATATGTTTCTTATTTTCTTACATAAATTGTTTTCCTATTATGAAAACCAGTCCTTTTTGTGAAACTAAGCATTTCAACAGGGTACATCTCTCTCTGAGGACTTTTCCCATAGATTTTCCATGGGAAACTGACCAAATAACCCAACTCTGAGGTTGTTTTCTTTTAAATCAAATTTATAGGCCTTTGCTGAAAACCTTGTAGGTTTTATTTCTTCATCTTAAACCTGAGAAACATATTAAAAAGAAGTCAAGGGTAATGACAATTTTTAGCAGCAAAAAGCAACATTTTAACAACCTTTTTTCCTGAACAGCTTTACTAATTGTTCACTAAAATACTGTTAAAAGCCTTGAAGAGGAACAAAACCTCCAATGCATCATCTCCATCTGTCTTGGGAGATGGGCAGGGAAACCGCCAGGAGCTCATGGAGCAGGGACTGTACTGGACAGGGAGCAGGTTCTTTGCTGCTCTGTGCATCTTCCTCCCACAGAAGGCATGGAAGGTCATCATCATGCCCTCTCCTCAAGGCTTGGTTTTCATTAAGTGCATGGGTCTGGGTTTGCTATCTCCGGCTCTACACACAGGCTCTTCCTAACCCCTGGACCAAGATATTTCTGCAAAGAAAAGTAAAAAAAAATACTGTGAAAAGAACTTTCCCTTTTAGACGCTGAATACAAAGCTCCATTTGGGCCTGTGGCCATTTTTAAACCGAGTTATGTCAAAAGATGAGTCTGTCCCTTCATTTATCAAACAAAACAGCCTGATCTCTCTTTTATTCAGGTCTTGTACACTAAAGCTGTACAAGTATAGGATATGGCTGGCTGAGCCAGCGTTCTGCCTGGCCTCACTGCTACCATGATGTTTTGGGGTTATCCGTGAAGAAGCGAGAACGTTGGATGCAGATGGATGTGCTCATGCACAGGTAATTCCCTCTCCTTCCAACACCAAAATTCCTCCACTGGGCTCAGAGGGATGCAAAGGGTAAAAGGCTGTAGCAAGCCAGGCATGGAAGCCAGCTGTCCCATGCACAAGTCTCCAGGGCCTTAACCTCCAGACCACAGCGCTCAGCTTCTTCTGAAAAAGGGCAAGGCTGTACAGCAGAACTGTGGAACTGGAAGGCTTGTGGGCTGAAATGAGTCCAAAAGACATATTAACAGGCATGAGAGGCCTGTGATGAAATAGCTAAGGTATTAATGCAGCCAGAGGCTGGTAATGAATACAAAAAATGCCCACATTTACCCAAGAGGTCCCAAAGGTCTTTTGTCCAGAACATTGTGATCCTTAGAGAAATCTCTTAAGAAAGTTGAACCACAGGGTTAGGGCTCCAGGACAAAATCTGGGCTCATGTGGTCTCTCAGCTGTTCCGAGAGACCTGTGACCTGATGAGACCTTATTTGCAGTTTTGTTAAAGAGCATGGATATCATCCTCTGGGACTTGTGCCCTGTCAGGTGAGGGTGCCCTCCTGCCCCTATAGGTGGTGTGAGTCTCCCACTGTGCCCTGTGGCTGTGCTGCAGATAGCATAGCTTAGTTCATGTATTTTCAGATGAGGTTCTGTCCCCTGGTGACAAATCCTGAATGCTCAGGTACTACCCATGATATACAAAATGCTCTTCTGATACTTAGCTCTCCATCTCTCAGCTGCTGAAGAAAACCTCTGAGGTGCAGAGCACAGGTCAGTGCAGGATAAAGTGCCACCATCACAGTCTGACCTTCACCACTTCTTGTTTCCTCGGCCCATTCATTTTTTTAATACATGGAGAACCTTGGTCCTTGGTGCTTGAACCAGGGGCTTTTGGTGCTGAGCACAGCTGGGCTGCAAGGAGAAAATGGGACCTGGAGACTGCTGAAAGCAGAGAGTTGGATGGCTGAACATCCCTGGTGCTGGATAAAGTGCAAACATCACACAAATGAGGAAACAAAAGCAGGTTTGATAGATCTTCCTCAAAAGACAATTCTAAACCAATGCCCATCTCACCTGCTTTTTCGAGTGGCTGAACCCACTTTTTAGGACTCATGCACTGCAGTCAGACACCTTTTTGATGCTTCCAGAGGTGTGGCAGGCCCTGACTGTCCCCAAGGCTGTATCCATACTGCTCGCCTCTCCATTCTTCAGAATTTTTTCTTTTGTACGGATGATTTCCCATTCAGAGTGCCCCAATGAGGAAGGGTTGCTGAGTGGAGGCATTGCTGTATGGCACTGGCATGTCCCTCGGCATGTCCCTTGGCATGAAAACACCACCAATGCTGTGATTATTTTGTGCACCTGATGTGAGAGTCCGTACAGCCATTCTTTGCTTTGACCATTAACAAGGTCTGATTTTAGTCCAAAACAAGCTTTCTTGAAACAAAATAGTCATTTTCCAGTCTTCCTGTGGAGGCCAAAAGTATTTTAAGTTGGACTGGGCTGGCCTAAACACAGGGTGGGGAAGGAGTCAGTAGGTTTGGGACATTTTAATAATGAAGAGAAGAATGTGAAAGGAAGGATTAAACATGGTGTTTTATGTGTATTTATTGAGTCAATTTATAAGGTGCCTTTTGCAAAATATCTTGAGCACTGCATGGAAAACCACAATGCAAAATATTTAAAAAATCTGAACATGAAGCCAGCGTGTCCCAGCATACAGCCAGGAAACAAAGGAGAAGCTGGCACTGGGAACAGTTCTCTAATCACCAGGCCCCAGCAAAAGGAGATCTGTGTCTGCAGGACAAGGTGAGCCATCACAGGAAGGATCTGTTCCCTGTGTTCCAGACAGCCCCAGGTGGGTCTCTGTGGACAGCGTGGAGGACAAATGGCTCAGCCCATCAGACCTCCTCCAAAGACAGACCTGGGCTGACAGACCTCAGTGGAGATAGGGTGACCCTGGCTGATCTAGGAGGCCTGAAGGTGGCCCACTGCAAGCCCAACTGGTGAACACATAGGAGTAGGACTGCCTGGATGGGAGCACTTTGAGGAACAAAACCGCTGCTCCATCTGTACTGCACAATCCTCAGGACTGCTGCCATGGATCATTTTCAGGGAGAGGCCAATTAGAAGCCCATTTCACCTGGCCAAGGCAAGAGCACAGATGTTTGTGGCATGTTATTGGATTTTCTTGCTTGGAACTGAAGCATGAGTTTTTGGCACACTGCTCTGCTGATGTTTTTTTCCTGTGAGATGGCCAGAGCTGCCCCTCCAGCTGTGTGGCTCTGCTAAACCTTGCGGAAGGGCTGCCAAGTGCCCCCCAAAATCTTTGTGAAGTCCATGGGACACCTATATGGTGAGGAACACTATAAAGGATGCACTTAACAAGAGTGCTTTGAAGTCATGGATACTGAAAAAATATTCTGTGGAGGATTTAACTGAATTAAAGAACAGGTAAAGACCTCAAGGCAAAATTGCCACACCTCTATTATACAACTTCTTCAATAATTTTTAAGGGTGGCAAGGAACTGAAAATGGGTAGAGTAGAAAAATGACCATGCTGATTGCTTTAAGCCATACAAGATGCATTTTTTAGCATCTGTAGCACAGTTAATTTCCTTATACAATATTTTTCCTGGAAATAATTTGCTACAATAAAAATGAAGGAATACCATGACCATAGGACAGAGATTAATCTGCAGTACACAAGGATGTATCTTCAGGGGAGGAATCATACCTACAAGAGGAGGTTTCATTGCAGGAAATACTGCTCATCAAATTGCTGAGTTGTCAGCATATTTGAAGAGATAACTTTGTTTTGCAAATCTAACCTGTGCAGTTTCTGCTGTGGCAGAGGCTGGGAGAGATGAGTGAGATCAACAAACGTTGTGAGTGGGGTGGCCTTCATCACTTCCTTCCCTACAGTCAACCACTTGCCTCTTCCAATGAGAATAGTGAAATACTTTAAAAAACCCAAAACAAATCAAGAAAACCAGCTCATAAGACTTCATCTGTTGGCAGAGAGGCCCAAGACAGGACTTCAGTCCGGTTTTAGCTCATGTGACTGAAGGTCACTCCACAAAGTAGCCCTTTGTTTGGCTGGGACATTTACTACCTATATTAAGGCTTTGGGCAATCTGTGTTGGGAAAGGAGTTTTGGACAGGTGTCCCTTGAGAGTGGTCAAGGGTTTTTAAGTTATGAGCTGCTTGTCCACCTGTCTGTCCCATTGTTGGAAGAGAGGTGAGAACAAGAACTATGAGGGCCAAACCTTCCATTTAGATCCTGAATGAGAAGCACAGACTGATGCATCTGCATAACCTGGCAGCATCACCAGGCAGCATCATCTGGCTTTCTGTCACATGGTTTTCAGGTATTATCTGGACATTGTCCTTACCTGGAGGACTTTACCAGCTAGGAGCAGAACTGATTTACAGCCTGACATTTTTCAGAAATAAGAGTGTGCCTAAAGCAGAGAGGTGCTTGTATGGATGATGTTAGAATAGGGGTTGATACTTGGAAGTGCTGCAAAGCATTGCTGGAGGAGCTGCTTTGCATGCAGGAGGATTTGACCTTGAACTTTTTCCTGCAGTTCAGGCCAACACCCTCTACCCCCTAGGCCTGAAAAATGTTCCTCCTCCTTTCTTTAAAAATATATTTGTTATGTCTAATTTTTCTGGCCAGAGCACTGGTACAGACTTGTACCCACAGAGCTATGTGGGTCAAGGGTGGGACATGATGTGACATGTGAGTGACTTTAGCTAAGCTTACTGGAATCCCCAGTACAGTTACACCAGAACAACTGTTCTCTTCTGGGGGCAGTTCACTGTCATTCCAGAGGATGGTGGCTTTACTGCCCTAGTGAGAATTACAGCCCTGTGAGTCTTCCTGGGCTCACACTTGGCTGTGGCAGCCACAAGTTCACTGTGGCATCCATGCTACCAGTTCCAGAGTGGGTTTGAAAGCAGACACCCAAAACTCTGACCTGCTCATGTTCAAGGGACCTGCCAAAGGGTTCTGGGTGTCTTGAAGCAGTGCCTCTGATAATCCAGAGCATGTGAGCTCGGATCTTGGCTGCTGAGCTCCAGACCTTATGTGGGACATGCGTGGGTGCATGAGTAATGTGCCTAGCAGAAGAGTCCCATTCTGGGGACAAGCTCAGGTAGAAGAGTCATGTCCCCTGTGATCCCATGGGTTAGACACATGGGCAGGAACAGGACATGGACTGAAGCGGTGATGGAACAGGTCTGTGTGCTCCAGCCATGGAGCTGCAGCCAGACTGCCTGGTGCCCAGCCAGAGCACTGCAGCACCCAGGCCCAGCTCCAGAGTGGGTCTCCTTGGGATCACACACACAACTTCCTCCAGCCCAGCTGCTGGGCAGAGTGGAGGCCACTGCCATGCTGCCAGGTGTGTGGGTGAGTCACAGAGCACAACTCCCCCGCCCCCAAGTTAGTCTAGACACAGGGAGGTCCAGCTGCCTGCAAACACCCCATCCCATCAGCTTCCCAGCCAGTGCTCTCCTGGCTGGCTCGGGTAATTTGGAAGGACTCCAGCAGAGGGTTTGGCAGGCTGATCTCTCACAGTTCTTCCCAGTTCAGACCAATGTGGTGAACTGGTTTACCAAACACTTCACACTGTTCACTGTGCTTTTGCCCTTCTTTGAGTAATGACTGTGTTTATTGGCACAATGTCAACACTGATGAAGTGACACCCCTTGTCTTCATGTGAGAGGTTACTGTCATGCTGGAGTGGAAGCATCTACTTGCTTTTGTGGGAGAAAAGTGGGTATAGAGGGCAACTTGGTAATTTTACAAGTGACAGTGTTGAGTACAGGAAACCACGTGGTTGAGTCCCATCTCTGCCACACCAGAGTGGGTTTTCCAGTGAATTCTCAGAAGTGGGGGATCTTCAAGGTGTCCTAAGAAAGAGTCCACCTGCCTGGGAGGATGCAGGCAATATCTCAGTGACATGTGGATTATGCTGAGCTTGCTCTCAAACCTCTCCATGTGCTTATCACCGGTGTTGATTTTTTTTGATGTAAATAGTTTGTGTAGAGAGGTTCCATTTTCCCACATACCATGACTTAAACCTTGTGGGAGCTCATGTGCAGGCTGCTGGTGGTGCGGGTATACAGCAATCCTGGCTGGCTTCCATGCAGCTACCTGCCCTGACCTGTCCCATGAAATTAAGGGATACAAAAGCTATTTCCTAGGAGATCTTTTGTGTTTATGCTCTGCTGGGTCAGGCTGGCTCACAAAAGTCATTGGGCTGGGGTTGTTTCTGTATTGGCTCAGTTGCTGGAGGAGTTTGAAAGCTGGACGCATTTTTATAATACCAGCTGTGCCCCCATCTCCTCTCCATGGGGCAGGGTAGTCCTGCTTGGACAAAAGGATGGCAGTATCCTCCTGACAACCTCTTCTAGGCATACTGATGCAGCACTAGAAAGCAGTGGTAATGTCCTTCAGGGAGACAGATGCATAAATCTTGAGAACCTGAGTTAGAAAAATCTTGTTTCATTGAGACAATGGGCAATTCAAAGAAACACAAGCGGCAAGAGTTATCCTTCTGTGATATTTTTTTTTTTTTTTTTCCTCAGCTCACCCTCCATAATTTTCTGTATTCATTGCAGTTTCTAGTCCTCTCTTCAGCTTTTTCCTGCCCACTCCCGTTGCATTCCCAGTGCATGCAGCCCTTCAGAAAGGCAGCACTGGACTGTAATGAGCTGACTCTACCCAGGAGCTCCTGGTATCCGGCAGAGGGCAAGCGAGCTAAGACAGCGATCCCGTCCCTGCAATCTCCCCCCAGCAATGCTCCCTGCTCAGGGAAGATCTTTTGGGATTGTTCTAGGCTCTCAGCAGACAAAATCACAGTATCCAACCCCTTTTTTCTCCTCTTCACCTGCCTGCGTCTTTCCATTTCTCCTGGCCAGTAACACCATATTTTGTTTCTATACTGGTGTCCAGATTGGTACTGGCATGATCTTCTATTCAAAACTTTTAGCTATTTTTCAGTCTGACTAGATACAGGAAGTATTTGTTTAATGTTTTTTGTTTCCTGTGTTTATTTCCTGCAGTTTTGGAAGACATCTTCCTCTTTTTGGGTCTGTTTTGGATCACAGGCCCTGGGATCTTGGAAGCTGATTCCCCAGAGAAGCTGTTGTTTCCCCAGCCTGCTAAAAGCAAGGAGCAGTTCTGTCCAATGCGTGCACAAACATTACTCAAATGGCTCCTCCTGCTCCTATACAGCTATAGTACATCCAGACATTCACATTGTTACCTGTTACTGTTCCAGCTGGCAGCTTCACAGTCCCATGTGCTGCAGGACAGAATCTTTCTAATCAAGTCCTCTCCTTTCTGGGAATGTGCACTGTTCACCCTTACACCTGGCTGAGGATAAGATTTAAGATTTAATCAGCAAATTAAAAAATAAACAAAGCAAGTTTGAAGAGAAGCAGATATTCCTGTCCTTTATTTTGGGATGCTCTCTCTTTGTTCTCAGCACAAGTTAGCGTGTGTGCATCATCAAAGGGAATTAAAATGTGGTTCAACTCTCAAAAGACACTGCGGGAAACCAACACCAGTTGCTGTGTATTTGCTTCCTGTAAAAGGTCAGCACTGGGCTGTACCTGCTGCGAGAGTTAAATATGCTGAAGGAAATCATATACTCATTTCTCTTTGAATGCTTCTAGTGCACAGGCTCCTTATTCTCTTAGGTTCTTCTGGAAAATCCCAGTAATGAAGGTAAGTAGGCTTTAATCCAGCTCACAGCTGCTCTGGTAGGTAAAAGAGTGAGTAACTGGTTTATTGCCTTAGACAAGGGTGTGTTTGCTCCTGACTGCTCCCTGTTCCTCCCTGCAGCCACACCAGCAGTGCCCACTGGGACAGGAGGGAGAGCTGGATGCTGTAGAAGGATGGATCCCGCATGGATGCAGAAAATGGATCAGGTCCTGGTTGGGTGGATATCCCAAAAGCCAGGGTATTGCATAGGGTTTGGGGGCAGGCGGATTTGGACCCTCTGTTTTAGAGTTTGTGGGTGAGGGAGGAGAACCTGTGCTTGCAGAAAGCTCATTAGAAAACAGCTCTCTCTGGTGGGTGGGTTTCATCTGGAATCTGTGAGAGACAATAAACAGGATGTCCCACAATGACATTTTTATAGAGCTGCTTTGCAGAGTGGGTCTGTGTTTAAAATCCAAATTTAGTTTATTTGAGTGGGAGCATCCTCAGCTTTAATGTCTGCTTGCTTTCAAAGCAACATGATAGAGCTTGGCTCATGCAGCTCTGATGTCCAGGCAAACCCATGATCTGGATCCCTCCTGCTATCTTCCTAAAAGCCCCCTACCCTTCCATTGAGCTACACTGGTGCTCATGTGTTGAGATTTTAGCTGTAATGATTTTGTGTGAAGGGTTAATTGGCAAGCTTTGCTCTGCAGCAGAGCAAATTTTTGCTCTTCATTTTAAGGTTTAAGCATCTTTGTACATCAGGCCAGTAAAATATTCTTGGAAATAGACACAGAGCTATAAACCTAAAATCATGCTCTACTGCTGAATGAGATACAAGAATCTTTAATAAAAGGTCTGGTTAATTACTAGCATGTGATGGCAAGTGATGAAGAGAGGCTGTGGCTGTGTTTGTTCAACGTGGAGAAGAGAGGGTAAGAGCCAATTGCTGTGTTTGACTCTCCAAAGGGAGGGTTCAGAGAGGATGGAGCAGGTCTCTTCCTCAGACAGGCACCACAAATGGACAAGAAACAACAGGGTCAAACTGCTGTGAGGGAAGTTCTGTCTCAATAAAAAGAAAATAATTTCATAGAGAAAGTGATTTAGCCCAGAGTGGCTGGAGATACTCAAAACTGGATCAGAACAGATGCTGAGCAACCTTTTGCAGCTCTGAAGGGGAACTCTGTAAGTCTGTAGCTGAACAGTGTGCTCTGCACAGCCCCTGTTTGTTTTAGGTGGAGGATTCCTGGAGGTATTGGTTTGTGGAGTTACTAGGGGACTTCTTCTTGGGATGGAAGGAATACACAGCCTTGGGCAGTGGTGGCCCAACCTTCTTACTTTAGTTATGCCTTTTCTTTGGCAGGGCATCCACATCAGCAGGAAAGTGAAGAGTTTGTTAGTGCAGCTCCTCCTCTGTCACAGCGAGGGTCCAGAGAAGCAAGCCAGAAACCAGCAGTGATGCTTGGAGAGAATGTTGCAAAGGGGTCTTGCTTGTGGGCTGCATGTCAGTGCTTGTGTTCATAGGCTGGTACATATAAACATACTGAAGAAATAGAAAGACTCACTGCTGTAGGAGTGTCTCAGGCTGCCTGGCTGTCTCAGCAGGGCTGCATCAGTGCAGGAGGGCTCATTGTGCTACCCTCAGATGAGATCATCCAGATCATCCCCTCCCACACCTGTCTTGACAGGTAGTGTGCTTTAAAGCACATGATTAAATATGGTGAGTTGAGGCCCTGTGCTTTTCTGCTGGCCCCTGGACACTTTTCTACTGGGCTAGTTCCTCAGTCTTTCTCCTGTGCTGCTGCTGAAGAGGACAGGGGGTTCTGTCTTGGAGGCAGAAGGGTAGAGTTGGTGTTGCCCCAAGGTCCTCTGCAAGTGTTTCTGCTACTGAGCAGGGTCAAAGGTGGGATAAAGTTTATCTAGGTCCTGGAGAGCTGTAGGATTATGACCTCTTCCTGCAAGATGCTCTGTCCCTTCAGCTCTTGGCTCCATCTTCCTCTGCCTTGGCCCCATATCCAGAAATGAGTCAAGAGAGGTGTAGGGCCAGGGAAATGGGACTGGAGAAATTCTTGTTTAAGAGGTTAGTAGGGGGTTAAAGGCACTGCAGTCCTGTGTGTTCCCTAGTCCTGGAGTAGCTCCTTTCTTCAACAGCCAGGGGACTTTTAGTGCTGGGGTTTCTTGTGCTAGACATAAATGTCAGTGTACCTTCAAACACTTCTCTTGCCCTAGGAGAGCGCTGTGCTCTGAGTCAAGATCTGAATGGCCTGTCTTGCCCCAGCCAAAACACGACTGTTCCCTGTGTTTCTTCCAGTACTTGTTTTATTTGTCCCATGAGACAAATAAAGTTACTTCCCCGAGGAGGCTTTGACATAGGCAGCTAGAGACCAGCAGTTGGAGTCCTTTCTTAATATGTAGTCACACTACACTTTCCTTTACTTCATCCTGTTCCATCCAAGCACTTTCTGTGGACTCATGTAAGCAATCCCTCTCTCCCTCGGGCTGCAGCCCCTTTCCACTCCATTCCTGCATGCAATGTTGTTACTCAAAGCAGTATCCCAGCATGGTGCTTAGAAAAGAGCTGTTTTCTCTCCTGAGTAGGTTCTCCAAAGCTGTTATTACTTTTCCAACAGCAAATACAAAGCAAGTGGAAATGTTGGCTGATGCTGCTAACAAAATTCTTAAGCATCTATGTGTGCTTTGAAATGCTTTCTTCCTGCTGCCCTGCTCAAGGGGTACCAGGCACCGACGGGAAGCCTGTCAATGCAAATGTCAAAAGGATCTTTGGGTTCACATATCTGTCAGGGGGATACTGTCCATTTGCTATTCCAAGGGCTGGGAGGCTGTCCCAGCCCTCTCCAAGAAGCTGGACCCTTTATCACCTGGACTCACTGAAACAAATGGATTTTTAATCTAACGTTTATCTTGGGATCTAAATCCCCCATGGAAACCATGGATCATTGGAAGACTCGGTAGGTGTATGGATTGTGGTGGCTCTTACGCCCAGGCATGTGAGATTTCAGGAGCATTCCTACTACTGAAGGGAAATTATGGTTGAGTGGTCTGGAGAGGGAAGGTCTCTGAGGCCAAAAGAACAGGTCCTCGGTAAGGGCTGTTAGTTGCCAAATATAAACAGTACTTGTCCCCATTCCCTCTAAGTTACAGCTGGAATTTTGTGATGCCTGTAAAACCACTGAAAATTTAGGGTCTTTGTAAACAAGTCACCTTCTACTGATATCCTGAGAACTGCCACTGGGACACTGCAATAAAGAAGCTGTGTACAGTACTAGGTCCTTTAGCCACCCAAGGCCTACTTCAAACAGATTTGTTTAAAGTAGGAATATCTCTGCAAAGATGCACTGCTACCTTGGCTCTTCCTTCCTCTCCCTCAGCTACGTCTCCTTGCCAGGTCCTCTTCCAAGAGCAACTAGCCCTAGTACCTGCAGAAATCAAGGACAGTCTCCACAAAAATCCTCTCTGCTTTTGTCTGATCATCCCTAGAAGCCAAGTCACTGTGCCTGATCTACCTAGGTCAATATTGAACCTTTTTTTCCTTACCTCCTCCTGGTCTGCTGCTTGGTTTCAAAGTGTTTTAAACACCTGCAACTAATGACGATATCTTTAAGGGAAGCTTAGGGATGAGTGAGGAGTGATTACTGGGGTGGCCTCTGCTCTGTATGACAACTGCAGACCAGACAAACTTGTGACACCCTGCCTCTCTGCCCTGCACCCCTGCAGGAGAGCAGTGGTGCCTGGGAGATGGGTAAGTAATGAGCACCTGGCCCCTTAGCATGAGAATCACCATTGCTTTATGCCTTCCAGCTAATGGGTGGTTTCAGCTCTGCTAATCTCTAATCAGTGCTGGAGAAACCTAAACAAACTAGCCTGGACCATTCCTAAGCATTCATAATTACTGGATCAGGCTCAAAGATAATGCATTTAGGGCTGCTCTAAAAACATTTCAGATAGGGTGAATGTAAATAAAGTGGCCTATAATTGACCCTTCTGCTGACATCTGAACCCTGGCTCTGCTGATGCACCTGGGGAAAATAATATGAGGATGGAGGGGGGTGCCTGGGGCATCAGGCAGGCCCAGACCTACCTCTGAGTGTGACCTGCGGAGCAGCAGAGCTATGGGTGTGGATCAGAGCTGCAGGAGCTTGTGGGGTACCTGAAACCCTTGCACGGGAGCCAACCAGGCTCCAGAGAACAAGTGCTGATGGAAGTGTGAAACGTGCTGATGGGAGTGTGAAACACGCTGATGAGTTTTGGGGAAAAGATGTGATGCTGGGAACTCAGTTCTGGGCCATTCGTTATTTTCCTCGAAAGCTTGCTGTTTACTGTGTGATTGCCTTGGGCGGCAGCTGTGGGCAGGATGGAACAAGAGGGTCTTGCCAGTGCCTCCCTCCTCCCTGCAGGGCTCTGCTGAGCTCACTTGCACCACCCCAATTCAATGAGCAAAGCTACTGAAGTGGGGTGCCTGAAGGCAGGTCAAGGCAGCATGGGGCTGGAGCACTGGGACTCCTGGGGAGTGTGGAAGGAGGGACAGAGAGCAAATTCCATGGTTGGATCCAACAGCCTGGATTTTCAGGCTTAGTGTTCCTTTTGAGGGGGAGTAAAGGCCCCCTCTCCAGGGGCAGAGGGCAGGGCAGAGCTCCTTCTGCCCCTGCTACTAACTCTGGCCTTGGTCAGGCTCCCCTGGCACCCCCTGGGAAGGAATGGGGGATGAAGGAGGGAAGACTCCCTGTCATCCTACTCTGATGTGCTTCACTGTGAGCCAGAGGCAATTCCTACCTCCCAAAACCTTTTACTCATGGCCGAGCTTCACTGAATCTCCAGGGAGAAGGCAACATTCTTTTATAGCTCTGTCCCTTGTCAAGAATAAACTAGGAAAAATAAACTCACAAACAGAAAATGGAGGTGCAAATACATCAATCCCAGCCTTCCTCCTCACAGCCTCCCCTTTGTCATCACCTGCTCCTCTGGGACTCGGGAGACTTTCTCTAGCACCCACCATAAAGCACTTTGTGTCAGTCTACTGAAAAGAAGGACTTTAAAAATAATTACAACACTGTTTTAATCTTCTCGACTTTTTTTTTTTTCCTTTCTTTCCCCCCTCCCCCGTGCCCCATTACCCATGAAGAAAAAAAGAGGGAAAGAAAAAGGCAGAAGGGCACTTTGTTTTCTCCCCCCACACACTCAGAGCTGTAAAATACTTCTTAATCATTGGTAGCAAGAGGATCTCCGTGCTGGGCCTCCACTTTTTGTTTGTGAGTTTATTTTTCCTAATTCATCCCTGACAAAGGACAGAGCTATAAAAGAATCAACCAGCACGTCTGTGGGAAAAAACTGCCCTGAAAAGGGTCAGAGAATACTGTAGCATTTCCAAACAATTCCAAGGGCTAAAGCCTGTGTGAGATGCAGCTTCAGCTGTAACTTGCCTTTCTAGGAACAAGCCTACATCTGTTTGGCAATGCCATATTTTGTAGGGTAAAATAAACCCTTGAGAACAAACAGGCCAGCTTATCCAGAGGGGTAAATGCTTGGGAACAGAGCTCACTTGTTAATCCTAAAACTGTCAGCAAAGACCCACTGGAGAAATTATAGCTGGCCACGGGCACTCAAGCTGTTTCCCTCTGCCTCCCCGCCTCCCCCATCCCCATAACAGCTGTAAAATCTTCTTTATTGTTCTGCTGGAGTTGCAGAGCAGCACAGAGAGGTCTCCCAGCCCAGGGCTGCAGCAGCAGGGGCAGGGGGAACATCTGATCCATTGTATCTGCACCGGTGTTATTGCTTTAGTGGCAGACAAAGAAAATGACGGTGATAAAAGGAGAACAGCCCGAGCACCTACTAAAGAGGCATATGAACAGGAAATCCTGGCTCGTTCCCACATCTGAGCTAAGTACGGTTTCTTTCCCTACAGGATCATTATGTTTAATGTCCTTCTGCAATTCAGGCAGCTGAGCCAGCGGAGCCCCTTCCCTCCCCCTCCTCTCTACCTTCCCTTCTCTCATCAGATTTCGAGCCCTCCCTGTGGAAAAATGATTTGTGCATAGGCAGCCTACACAACGGCGCTTAGAAGGAATTTGCCCCTGCCAGGAGTTATTAATGGCACCCCAGTAAATGCCCCCAGCAAAATGGGCCACTGCAAGCATCAAGTGCGTGTTGAAAAATCGGGTTTAAATCGTCCCTTGGGCAATGACCTATTGGCCACCTAAAAAACACAGGATTGGTTTGCTGTATAATTAAGTTCAGGCCATCTCTTGTGCTTACACATGCAGAAACCCAGATGTCAGCTTGGTGCGAGTCAAAGTTCTGGGCTCTTTTAAAGCACCAGAAGACAGACTGTGAGGGCATAACATTTACCACTGGAAGAAAACCTACTTTGAATACTTGGAATATTTAACTGACTGCAACAGATAATTAGCCAAACCCTCTTACGCCTCCAAATATAGATTCATTAGTCATATGAAAATATCTCATTGGAACCAAATGTGAGTCATTAGTGAAGTCAACAGCAGATCATAAAAAAGGTACCGAGAGCCTCCTTCCCGCTATCCCCGAGAAGTTGTAAGTGTGCAGTGAAAATAATTTGCTCCATTTTCTATTGAACATCTGCTGGGAAATCTGTTTAAAAGGGAGGCTGTTGAGGGGCTGCTGGTATGCAGGGCTGTGCATCCCATTTTCCCACTTGGAGATTTGTGGGAGTAACAATTGCAAATCCTGTGCTGGGCTTTTTTACTGTATTTATTTTTCTTTTTGTCTTCTGGAAGCGACTTTCTCAAGCTGCCCAGGCTAAAATTTGGGTTCTGTAATATAAAAAGGTATTTTGTAACACGAAGTAGAATAAAAATCTCTCCATTATTTGTTTGTAATTTCAGAGGAACATGTTAGTTGGCTTGGAATTTCAGTCTCCTGCACTCGAAGCAATGAGTGCTGCTGCCACAGGGACCCCAAAACCAAGTGGATACTTTCCAAAGCGAAATGGGGCTGGTTAACATCAGTGTCCAGCTTAAGCAAGGTGCAAACAAGCAATGGTGTGTTTTAAAAACTAAAGCAAGTTAGGGTACCTCCACTATGGCAAGGTATCTGCAGCATGATGGGCAGACAGAGAAATTGACCATGCTTGATTAAACTCTTGTAAAATCTGAGTTATTGTTTGGGAAGACCCAGGGACTGGAATGGGACTGCATACTCAGTCCCAGGATGTATCACAGATTTCACAGAGCACGCTGAACACTGCAGTCCATCAACCAACCCTGCAGTCGTCAATCTCACAAACAAACATGTTGTTGTATAACTCCAGAGCCGTGAGTAATCCTGTGCCAAAAGTTGTGTCGTGCGAGTTGTCAACAGCAGCATTCTTCATTTTTCTTAATTTGAAAAAAAAACCCAAAAAAACCAGAACAACAAAAAATTACACCAGCAAATTTTAAATGCTCCAAAGCTGTCATTTTTCCCGTGGCTGAGGGAACACAGGCTGCCTCAGTGCCTGACTCTAACCATACACCCCAAAGATATTAACTGAGTTTTCCAGCTTCTTTAGCTCAGTTGCATTCCCTTGACTTTGCTGTTACTATTTTTTTATTACAGAAAAAGTCACCTCTATGTAAAACCCCTTGTAATTAAAATCCTCTGTGTAGCCTGTGGCAGTCGAGCAGCAGGAAAAGGAGTGTGATAGGGTTTAAAATGGGCATTTCATACCAAAACCCCAAAGCTCAGAGACCTCTGTCTGTGTGCTTCTGGTTGTACCCCAATTTTGTTCAGCCTCGTGAGGCAGTGCCACACGGGAGGTGCCGAGTCAGCGGCAATTTGATCAGGAGGCAAAATACCCTGTGGGCAGCCAGGCTGAAGACATGGGGCATCCCTATGGGCATGGAGCCCTGGGTCTTCAAGAGGTCTCTCCCAACTGCAGGGTCCTGTTCCTATGGAGGCATGGTGGCTCCCAGGATTTGGTGAGCAGCTGAGTGTTGGGGCTGTCCCAGAGTCCAGGTGTTGGCCCCCGTGCCCATGGTGGCACCTGGACTGCAATGAAGCTGCTTGTGCCAGGCCTGGCACTTTTGTGGCAGCAGGGTGAGAGTGGGCCCTTGTTTAACCACCAGCTCCCCTCGTTTTTGGGGTGTGGAGATCACACAAAAAACAGTGTTCCCCCTCTCCGAGCACTGGGTGTTGCTGTGAGGCACGACCCTCCGGTGGAGTGGGATCTCCATCCTCCCTGTACAAGGTGTCTCTGTGAGGCGGGTCTTGACTCCCTTCGAGTTTAGCTCCGCCGTATTCAGCGGGGCAGACCCCCATCCCCAGAGGGAGACCGTGTCTCCCACTACAGCAGGGCCTCGACCCGTGTCGAGTACTGGGGTCGAGACTCCCCAGTTCCTCTCTGGGTCATCCCCAGTCCTGGGTGCGGCTGGCCCCAGCCCACTCTGGATCTGATCGCCGCTCACCACCGGGAGGGACAGCCCCAAGCCCCGCAGGGGAACGGGGGCGGGCGCGGGGGCGGCTCTAGGACCCAGCGGCGGCGCGGCGCGCCCGGCCCCGCTCAGCTCCGCTCAGCCCGACACCGCGCCGAGCCGAGCCGTGCCGTGCTGTGCCGTACCGTGCTGTGCCTCGCCGGGCCGTGCTGTGCCTCTCCGGGCCGTGCCGTGCCACGCCGCCTGGTTCCGCGGTGCGGGAGCCGGGCTGCGGCTGCTGCCCGGTGTGCGCCCGCCTGGAGGCCGAGGCGTGCGGTGTCTACACGCCGCGCTGCGCCGCCGGCTTACGCTGCTACCCAGACCCCGGCGCCGAGCTGCCCCTGCAAGCCCTGGTGCAGGGACAGGGCACCTGCGCCCGCCGCCGCGACACGGCCGAGTACGGCGCCAGCGCCGAGCGCCCCGCAGGTGAGCAGCGCCCGGCCCCGGCCTCCGCGGGTCCGGCACGGCGCGCCGAGAGCCGCGCACCGGGGATGGGGCACCGAGCGCTCTGCGCGGCGCGCCAGGGACCGGGCACTGCGCGCCGGGGACCTGGGACTGGGGAACGCCGTCCGGGCTTCGGGCACTGGGGACAGCGCACCGTGCATCGCTCACCGGGTACCGGGCACTGGGGACAGGTGGGCGCTGGACACCGCGCACTCGGGAACGTGTGCCGGGGCAGCGCCGGGGTGCCGGAACGTCCAGGGGACAAAGGAGCCCTAAAGGGTGACCTCAAGGGGGTCCTCCCGGGGCAGAGCAACCCCGCGGGAGGGCAGACATGAGGGATCCCTGCGGGAGAGGAACCAGAGTAAGTCCAGGGAAGCACAGAGGGAGGGAATGAAAGGGGCGCTGGAGGGGGGGACAAAGCATGAGAGCATCCCTGAGATGGGCAAAATGGGGTATTTGGGGGTGCAGTTACTTCGGGGGTTAGAGAGGTTTCCTTTGTAAGGGGCAAGAACACCAGGGGTGGAATGTAGCGAGTAGGAGGGAATGAAGGGACTGCTCCAGGGGGCAGGCTGGAGGTTGGGGTCTTTTAGGGGAGAAAATCCACCATGGGAACAGATAAGCATGAACTTTGGGGAGATACAGCTGAGGGATGGGGAGCAGAGAGAAGCGAATATTCAGATTTGTGTTTGGTGTAGGAGTAAAACCACCCTGAAGGGTGATGGATGCCCCAAAGATAAAGAGAGAGGTGGTGCGGGAGGACCATGTACTGCCTGGTGGGAACCCACACAGTACCCCCACAGCTGAGGGACTGCGGGGGCCCTGCTATGTGAGGAACCTGTTCCCTATGGCCACCCTTTCAGCAGAGTCCACCTTGGAGATGAGGTGACCTCTGCCAGCCCCCTCAGGCCCCCCTGCTCTGGGAACTGGGTGCAGGCACAGGAGGAGTGCCTCCCGGGGCACAGCCCGGGGACAGGGACACCAACAGGCTCCTGACCTGTTGCTGTGATTGCCGTGGGAGGGAGCGCTCTTCGGGTTGCCGGTACAGCAGTGCTGGGTTTTATTAATGCCTCCTCTCCCGTGTGATCGACTGCAAACTCTTTCCTTTTCCGTGGGATGTTGAGAATTGACAAATCAGCTCTGGAAATAGACACCGGCACTTTCTCCTTTGTAATCACTCCTCCTTGACTTCTGCTGCCTTGCTGGTTTTGCTCCCCTGGCTGTGACTTGGGCTCTTGACCCTGTTTGCATAACTAGTTCAGCAGCACGGCTTTGAATTCCCTCCTTTCCCTCTTGAGGCTTGATTTAAAAGCGCTCTGAACCGGGCTGTACCTCTTGGCTTCCCTCTCTGTGAGGATGGGAATGCAGCCAGGTACCTGTGCATGCTCCTCGGGGTACCTCCGCTCGAGGAGGAGAGATGGAGAGAGCGGAGTAAAGGAAAAAAAGCGGCACGGAGAACTTGGCACGTTTCAAGCTGCTGCTTCACACAGCCAGGCTGCAACTGCTGTTGTCCCCACTCCTGTCCCCTCTCCTGTCCTTGCTCCCTTGCCTAGCTGTGAAGGACTGTGCAGAGCCAGGACTCTGGAGAACAACGTTGATACAAAATCTTCCTTGACTACAGAATATGAGTGACAAGGGAATAAATTTTAGACTCTCCAGAAGAAGCCAAGGGCATTTAGATTTAAAGAATTTGCCACTGACTTCCAGGCTTAAGCTGGGGTGGGTGGAGGGCATTGCAGTGATGGGCTGAGAGGTGATTTTCTGAGTTAGTGCTTTTTTTTTTTCTTTTACAGATTTTAATTCAGAATTATGTTAACTTCACTCAGCATTTTGCTTGATTGGATTATCTTTATTCCTTTACAATGCTTGTGATTTATTTGGTTGTATCTCTGTGGATAATACACACATAAATAGCACACTTTAAAAACCCTATAATGTATGTGGTGCTCTGTAATATCCATAGGGGGTGAATAATAAAAATACTGGCACATCTTTAACCAGCGTGATGTGAAACATGCAGCTGGAATATTCACAGTTGAGCATGTCTTGGCAGAGCAGCTTGGACATCCAGAAAAGGGTTTGCGCTCTTCAGATTACAAAACTTTTAACAGGTTATTGTAGCCATTAGGAAAAAAAAAATCCCAACCAAAGCCACAACAAAAACAAAATCCGAATCTGCCAGCTTCACTTGATGCTCTTCCCTTCAGACTGTCATCTTTGATCCCATCTGCACTTGCTTGCTAAACATATATGAGGGAGCTGAGTTTGCTTTTCATTTTAAACAGTGACAAGGAAAGCACTCTGGCACCCAAAAGAGCAGGGACTGGAATTTGCTTTCAAATGCTGATGTTAAGCCAGTTTCAAGAGTGCCCCAAGAGCAAGTTTTTGCCTGCAAAAAGCAGGTGTTGAGGGTTTTTTGGTGTGGTTGGTTTTGTGGTGCCTTTTTTTTTTTTTTCCTTTTTAAATGTGCTTAAAGGTATTTACCCTTTTTCCCCTTTCCAGCTTGAAAAGGCTCCTTTGGCTGATTCAGGACTGGAATGCAGAGCTCGTGCTATTCCTAAATTAAGAGGTTGGCAAGTTTTTTTGTCCCTGATGAGAGGCAGAAGGATTGCCGAAATGAAACAAGGAATAAAACTCTGCAAATTCTCCTGCTATGGCTCCAGCATTGTTTAGTCTTCCACTAAGGTCTGTAAAGCCAATCCTGAAATGGTTGTAGGCGGAAAGTAACATAAACCACCATGTAGCTAAGAAGCAAGGGATGTTGCTCATTGCACAAGAGGCTTTGGGTATTTTGGAGATGTTGGGAATGTTGGAACAAAATAGCAGCAGTCTGTGGAAATCAGTCTGAGAACTTCTGCCCTCCCCGGGGAGGCGAGTGCATCAACTCCCCTCAGTGGTGGGAGTGAGGTGAAGATTCAGCATCTACAGGGATCAGGGCCTTTTAGGTAGTTTTGGTGCCTCTGGACCATGTTCCATTGCAGTTTGTTTCAGGTCATGGTGTAACAAATTCCCATACTTCTGACTGGAACCACCTGACCTGGGGACAGCGTTGTTACTGGGTGTGCAGAGCTCGGAGAGCTCCTGCTGGTCTTGAGTGTGTTTATTCTCTCAGCACCTCAGCAAGATTATCACAGTCTTTTGCAGATGCAGTAAATTATGTGTCCAAGATCCTCCAGGACACAGGGAGCAGAGTGAGGACTGTCTTTTCATTGTGTTAGTCTGTGTCCTGGCAGAAAATGTCTGTCCCTGCAGCCACCTTCTATTCAGAACAGGTCTAAGGTGGCCATACGGGTCTTGTAGACATAAGTGGCCATATAAGGTCTTGTAGTGTGATTTGAGAGGCATTTTAGGTGGCATTTTAGGTAGCACTGGGGTCTTTCAAACCCTCCAGTCTCAGCCAGAGGGTGGGGATCCTGCCTTCTGTTCTAGCCATGATGACCTGGAATCAGGGGCTTGTGTGGTATTGTCCAACTCTCAGCTCCCGTGTCCTTTGCCCTTTCTTCTGCTGGTTCAGCTCTCACCTTATGTCAGAGCAGGCTGGTTCAGGAGATAGTCCTGCTGCAAGCTAGCCCTAGAAAACAAGTGTCAGATCAATGACCTGAACTGGCTCAAGGTGCAGCAGGGTGCCCAGCAGGATGCCAAGTGCTGCTTCCAGGTGGGAACTTATGCTAAAAGGTGCAGCAGGGCAGATCTCAATTATGTCAGCAAATGCCCTAGACTGTCTTGCCCAAGCTATGAGAATAGTTGAAGAACATATTTTCTCCTAATGGAGACAAGATCCTAGGAATAAAACTTGCTCCACTCTGAAAAAACGTTTCTTGAGCCACTGTTCAAAGCTGACCAGTTAAGAGAATTTTTTTTCCCCTTGGCCAATGAGTTCAATTGTGTTTGTAGTATTACTTCGTTGTTGGGATACCTGTACTAATTTAGTGGGATATGTCTCAGAACCCACTGCTAGCTAATGAGTCCTGCTTTGGAATCTCACTTATTTATTAAAACTAATGTGTTTTTTCAGTCCATGCTAGTACAAAGTGACCTTTCCTAAGGGAAGGAGAGCTGTGAAAAGAATGTGGCTCCAAGCAAACTTGAACTTGATGGGCTGGGGTTGCCTTACTCACCTGACCAGAGTCTCCTCTTTGAACTCCCATGACACGAAAACAGCGTCAAAATAGTTAACTGTTAAAAACACAGCTTGTTTTAGCATCCAACTAAAATCCTTATTTGGGTAGCTCCAAATGCCACACATCCTTCCTTACAGGTCAGATGTCAAAACCTTAATTTCCCCTTGGCAGGCAGCTGCTAAAAGACAGTTTAATGTATTGCTTGAAAACACAGAAGACTCTGAGGATGGAGGTAGCATAATGTAACTGGAATTTTAACAGCAACTTGAAAACCATGCCAGTAATGCTATGAATGCATTTTTCATTTCTACTGAATTGCCAGGAAGACTTCTGCTTTTCTCCTGCTTTTATAAGGAAATGAAGCATCAATCATGATCTGCATGTGCATGTGTGTATCTGTCCTTCCGCCCCCACAGCTTCTGACCCTGTCAGTCAAGTTGGCGCGTCCAGTGCAGCAGTGGAGGTCCTGTAAGTACTGTGTTGCTAAAACATGGGTGAGGAGCAGAGGAGAGCCAGGCTGCGAGTGTCCCCCTCATCCTGTACTGGAAGCACATGAGCAAGAGGGAGGTTAGTTACGAGTGCAGCAATCAGGCTTTCAGCCTGGCTTATGCAAGCTTGGACATTACCACACGCCAGGGAAGCTGACTACCAGACCCAAATCCACAGGAGTGTGTTAATATGTCCATAGCCACTACAATGGCTCTGCCCAGGATAAGCCAAATGTCTGCACAGCTCCTTGTCTTAGAAGAAGTTATTAAAAGTCAAATGCAATTAGTAACAGCTGTAGGGATGATAGGTGAATGAGAAAACACAGTTCATCTGTCCTCATTGCCTCTGGGGCTTTGCCAGTAGGTGGACCAGGTCTTCACGCTCGCCTGTGGCAGCTGTGTCTGGTCAAGAGCTAACCTGGTCAACTTTTAAGTATTAAGACAATAAATAACACCTTTGTGAAGCAGCTTCTTGAAAATAATGCTACCCCCTTCCACAGTCCCACCGGAGTTTGCTATGGTGAGAGTGCTGCTGGTGTGAAAATGGTGGTTTGGAGGGAGAGGGAAGCCTGGGAAGATTTCAAGGCTCTGACCCAAAGCAGAAATGTGTTTTCATGCTGTCCCTTGGCAAATGATCTGTTTCCTTCTTGCCCTTTGCAGTTGTTTCCTTTCCTCTGGATTTCAGGCTTATACTCACTGAGTATGGTATTTGTCAAGGGAACAGCAAGAAGCCCCGTCTGTGAGAAAGTCCATGTCGTTTGTTTTATCCACATCCAGGAATTGAGCTGAGATAAACAATTCAGGAGGCAAAACAGTGAAAACTGGAATGTGAGAGGTGTCTTTGTGTATGGCTCTGTACTAGACCTGGCTGCAGTATCATCTGGGTCTAATTTATCTGCCCGATGGGCAGCTGTCGCTGTTATCCACAAACACAGCTGGATTTGTGAAGGCAGGGTTTCATCCCAGCAGCCAGCAGCATTCCTGTACCTGCTTTTCCTTGTCATGTGTTCTGAGCTATGGAGCTAGGAGAAACAGTAGTTTCCTTGGTGGATTTTTTGCATTTCTATTTGGATTGGACAATTCTAAGCTTTCTGAACATGGTGACATCTGCCTTTCCTGCTAGGAATCCTTCAGGGAGGATCTTTTGCTCTAATCAGAGAGAGTAAGAGGAAGGCCAAGGTAGAACGTAAAGATGCTGTATGAAGCATTTCTGTTACAGAAGGAAGGCTGAGCTTGGTGGTGTACTGGTTTTCAGGCATAAGAATTCCTGTTTTCTTTCTTTGAATTGAGGTGAGATATGTAACTCTGATCAAGTGTCTGCTTAGCAGACCCTTTCTGTATTAGAGAGATGCAAATCCATTGCAATTGCTTGCACTTCCACTATTGCTTCCACCCATCTTCATTCTGGCTCTCCCCTGGGGAGGTGCTGCCGGAATCAGTGCCCCTGTGTCCTTTAGCAGCACATACTGAACACATTGTGCTTGGCTTTCCAACTTGTCCTCTCTGACTGTTTGCATCTGCCAGAAGGAGCAGGTTTGTCCTGAGGCCTGCATTAGTGTCTTCCCGGGGGAGGGAGCTGTAGTACATGTGTGCAACAACGCGGTGCCTCATGGCTGCTGAGTGTGCTGTGGGACTGGGAGGCTGACCATGCTGCACGGTCCTGCTGTGGACTTGTGAGAGAAGGAAAAATCCTTGCTAGTGGTTCGAACATACTGTGCAGTTTATTCTGCTGAGCTGATGTCATGGTAGCCATGTGCCACTTTATTCCCCATGCACATTTTCATGTTCTGTCGTACAGGTCTTGGTCTTTGTTTGGATCCACAGATCCATGATAAGAAAATTTACTCAACTGAATCTTCACTTTTCTGGAAGGATGAGTTTTCTGCCAATTTATCAGATTTCAAATCTACGCTTATTATTCTTTCTACAAAGACAAATTACATTCAGTAGACCAAGTCTGACTGAAATATCTCTGCCTACTTTCAGCAGTCACTGCCAGCAAGCCGGAAGGTGTTTCTCATTCAGAAACTGGCCAAGCGTGACCTCATTAGACGTTGAGTTGACACCTAATTACAAGAACACGTGATGTGATGGCTATCCTAGGCAAAGGCTGAGGAGAAGAGGGTTAGTGCGCAGCTATCGGAGCTTTGCTGCAGCCCTGCATTTGACTGCTCTTTGTAATTGCATTATTGATTGATTTCTGCTCAGTGTTTTGCCAGACATGTCATTTAGTGAGATACCAGTGGGAAGATGAAGTCTCTGGTTGCATCAGCTTATGGTAGAAATAAATTGTTTAAGAAAGGAAAGGATCAGGAATTACTTGCCTTTGTTACAGACTGAAATACTGGGAGACATCAGGTCACTTTTATAAGCCTTGAACTGTCCTCTGACATTGCAGCTTTTATTCTGAAGAAAGCTGCACTGTGCCTCTTGGCTGGTGAAGGAACAAGTTTACTGCCTGGTGCTCTCTGTAGTCAAAGATCCCATTAATTCTGCCGGCTGCAAGGAATGATTTCTTGGTATTTCATTCTGGACTGTAATTGAGAGTGACACAAAGCACTGGTGGGAATTGGACTGTGTTGAAATCCCTGCTTTTTCTGTTTTCTGCAGATAAACCAGCTCAGGTGGGATGAGGGTATTTCTAATGCTCTGCCCTTGAAATTTATAAAATTTTCAACACCTTACTGGCTGGAGGCAATTTTAGAGAGGTGTCTTTGTGCCTCCTTCCAGCTTGTGCTTGTGATGCAGGATGTCTACAACACTGACACACAGTACACTGTACTTACTTGCATAACAACATGTGTGGGATTACATGTCCTGTAATATAATGAAAATTCATAAAGCTTTGCCCAGAATTTTTGCTCCAGACTACAGCAAGATTTTGTGGTATGATGTTGCTGGTCAGACTTCAGCCAGAAGTCTGGTCTCAGCTCTCCTGGCTAGTTGTAGAAGGCTTAGTCCAAGCTGATTAATTTCTCTTGGCTTGGTGAGGAGATTGAAGCCTTCCTTCCCTTGTTTTCTCCTTGCTGTTTTCTAACTAGAAAAGGGTGAGCATCTGACATCCATTTCTTCAAGAGTGCTTGCTGCTCAGTCTGAGGCGACTGGTGAGTTGTTGTTGACTGGTAGGGTTCCTCTTCTTTTGGCCGTAATGAACAGGACTGTTTCTATGGCTTCTGCAGGGGTGGTTTGGGTAGGATTTTGTTTAGGCAGAAATCCAGGTTGTTACATATTATTACAGAGATCATTTGGAGCAGAAGATCTGGTTTTCTAGTGGTGTTTAGGGAATATTGCCATTCCTGGAACAGGATGCTGGGTCAGCAGTACAGGTACTAATTAGAGGCTAACCCACCAATCCATCACTGAATTTAAAGAGCTCTCTGGAACCGGGAGAGAAAAGTGAGACTAGAGCAAAATGGTGCCTTCTTACAGGTCAGCTCACTGTGGGAATTCTGAGTCATTTTGTTGTTGTTGATTTTAGTAACTAAAATAAGTGTATTCTCTCATTTTTTTCCTTGCCAGACCCCACAGACTCTGTCACCCCAAGCTTTCAGATTCCATTAATTTTTGTGCATTATCCAGGGATTTTGATTGATTAGATTCCTTCTCTGCAGAGGAGCCCAGCTTCCCACTGCCTGCAGATGGGACCTGTAAAGCTCAGCTTCCTCGCACACCCAGCTGGGTGGTGGGAACACAGCTTTGCACATCTTCAGGACAAACTTGGTGCCCTGTTCCTTTCGCGGCACCTGTTGCTGAGAGCATGGCCAAGACTGGCCAGGTGGAAAGCAACTGGTCTGCTGAGCCTTGGATAAAGCCAAAATGCCTGTTTTGGGCTGACTTTGGAGGTCTGGGAAGGTCTAGATCTCTCTGTACATAACTGAGGCATGGTTGGTCTGTGGGCAGGGGGAGGAATTTGGCATGGAGCCCTCTGAAGCAACTGTCTTGTCTAGTAAAACTCGGGCTGTGGGAGTCGGTGTGAGGAAATCACAACATCCACTTTGGTTTCTGCAGGCTCTGTCCCGGGGGCTGGTTGGGTGTTGCAGGAGGCCACAGGAATCCTGCTTGTGACCACAGCCAGATTAATGGCCACTTGGGCAGCTTTTCAGAAGTGAGGAATTCGTCCACTTTCACAATAGTGGCTAGAAATTCCACATGAATTAATTAGTTTTATTACAGGACTTGTCCTTCCTGCTCCTCCAGGGCTGCCTGAAACACTGAACTCATTACATGAAGAAATGGAAATAGTACTAAAAATAAGAACTGGTATTCCAAGCCTTCGTGAGGAAACACACAGAGTATACTGACATCCTCCACCAGATGTGCTTCCCAAGCTGTGGCTTTTGGCCAGATGAGATCTAAACCCGAGTTTCAGATCAATTGCAGCCACTTAAACATCCCCGCCTGCTCCACGACGCAGTCTTCTCTCAGCCTCTTATTCCCTGCTCAGTTTAGGCTGTTCATCTAGGCTTCGTAATTACTCCCACAATTTCAGTTTAATGCAGTGTTCAGATCTGACCCCTGGATGTTGCACAGGGAAGGCTGTGCACTTCAGCCTCCTCTCCCCATTAGAATGGGTTTCCTGCCTTGCGAGGACACTGTTGGCTTTTATGGTAGTGAAGTGCTTGGAAATACCCTTGTGAAAGGGTACTCTGCACTTGAGTTGTGGTGGCATGGGACTTTGGAAATGTTTGATTGTAGTCAGAGTAATGTTAGACTGAGTAAATATTTTGGGAGCTCAGAGCCAATAATTTTCCCTTGCTTACGTTTGTGGGGGGTCAGCCTGCAGAAATTTACCGCCTCTCACGTGGCTTTTAAACAAATGTTGTGCGTGGACTCAGTGTGCTTTTATTTTAATCCCTTTTCAGAAATGCTGATGTTGTCTTGAGATTTGCCCTGCTGGTAAGGGCAGGTGTACTGCTTGCTGATCATTCCGGTGTTTGCTTTATGAACATTGCTTCAGATACTGTGGTTGGACAGGCTCATTTTGAGTCTGACCCCTCCTTTCTGCTCAGCCCCACCTTTGTGACCCAGGCTTGACTTGTTTTTCTTAGATGAAGTGAGTTCAACATGAGAAAGCTGACCAGTGCGGTGGTAAAGTTCCTGCAGGTCCCACGGCACAGAGTGGTATGGTTTCTGCTCAGCCCCCTTGAGAATTGTGACCCTCATCCTGGACTATGGCTAAGTGAGCTAACAAGGACCGAAACACAGAATTTCCAGCTTTAACAAAATGTGCCCTGTACAAAGAGTAAAAAAGGCAAATGCAGACATAGTTTCTTCTAATCTCAGATGATTGGAAAGCTTTTGTTGTTCTAGTAATGTTTGTTGTGGATTTCACTCACTGCTTTCCTCCATTTTTGTGTTTATTCTTTTTATCACGCTGGTTTCAAGGATTTGTTACCTTACTCCTGGCCATTGGGCTGGTCCTGCACATGCTGAAACTGACCTTTGCCAATTCAGACCGCACTGAAGGTGCTTGGGCAGTGCTGATGTGACGGGGCAGTAGGTGAACCTGGCCAAATGTCTGTCACATTCATAATCTGGCCTTAGGTGACAGCCAGCCATGCACAAATTGGGAACTTATGAAACATGAGTACGGAGCGAGCCTTGAGAGGTGGGAACAGTGCTATGGAAACCCCTCATGCTGCTGATACCACTCAGCCCACGATTTCAGGGATTTCCATAGCACAGCCTGGTCTGCTGGCTGCTCACAGAGGTGTCTTCATTATTTGGTGAGCTGCCCTGACTTCCAGCAGTGACACTTCAAGTGCTGGGGGAGGCAGACAAATCCACGGTGATGTCTGTGTACATCAGTCCTGTGTCTTGAGGCTTCAGCTGTGGCGAGAAGGGAGGTCCCATCACTTGGGCTGTACCCAGTGGAAGCACAGCCCTGCCCAGATCTGTTTTTATCCTTAGCTATGGGGTATGCTAGGAGGGCTTGTCGTTGTCAGCAGTATCCTGTCCCCTGGAGCTGATCTGCCCAAGCAGAACTAAAATGTCTCAGCTGACCTAAAAAACTGCTTGTAATTGAAATGCAGTGGCCCCCATAAATATTTAACTGAGTCTGTGTTTTGCTGTGCATTTTTTTTTCCAGTTCTTCTCTTTTGCTTTTCCCTGCCTGTGTGTGGATAGTCAACTGAATGCACATCCCCTCCATGGCATCCTGTGATGAAATGGCATTTTTGGCAGTTAAATTATGCAGCTTGCTTGTCTTCCATCATCATCATGTTTAAGATGGATATCAAGCTCAGTGTTGAGTGCGTGAATGCTCCTGTGGGAATGTTTACACCCCACTACAGGCTGCTCACTGCCATGCAAACCACATCCTGACAACCTGTGTGCAGCCTGCATTAAGATTTTGCAACTCTGCTGCTGAAGCAGTGGACTCCCATCAGATGAGGGAAGTTACCAAAGTTTTGCCCAAGAAATAGCTGTGGATGCATTGGACTTCAGGTTGTGTGGCAGAAAGAATCTGCAATGCAAGGTTGCAGTTAGTGCAGCCAGACAGTGACAAAGGTATCTGTGAGCAGCCAGCACACTGGGCTGAGCTTTGGAAATCCCTGAAATCGTGACCTGAGCTGGGCTAACTGCCTAACACCAGTACCTTGTGCAAGGTGTGCAGCCTGCCGTGTACTGGAGTAACCCCAGCTGGGATGCTCTCCTTTGTCCAGCTGTGGAAGCATGCACTGTGCCTGGAGGACACGAAGCCACAGCCTGGCAGGGACTAGGACAGTGCAGACTGCTCCTGTGGTGGAGTTAGGCTGGGGGTGCTGCAGAGACATCAGAAAGGTCACCCATCATCACAGCTCAGCCCGGAGCAAAAGTGATTTCCCCACTGTGACAGAGGTCAGTGGCTGCATTTCAGAGCTGGAGAGGTGGTGTTGGTTCCCCTCTGATCTGAGCCCAGCACAGGGGCCGATGCAGGGCAGTGCTGCCATGCTGTCCTGGCTGACATGTCCTGGAGAGAGTGGAGCTGTGCTGTTCTCAGCTGGGGTCAGACCCTGGGCCAGAATTGCAGGTTTGCCCCTTTTCCCAGACAGACACATGCATCTGTTTAAGCCAGCCAAGGCACAGGGCGAGCAAGACTGGATCTCCCCAAAACTGCCCCTGTTTCCCAAGGACCTGAAACAAGGGCCACAGGAGTGGGATTAGACACCAGAGTTTGAGGACACATATGTTGCAATGCTGCCTGGGGGGTGCTTCTGTCCAGGGGCTTTCCTGTGGAGAGACATAGCCGGGAAGCAGAAATAGCAAGTGACTAAATGTCACGGTTACATTCCTGCCATCTGAAAAGAATTCCTTATTTTCTTTTGGCTGCAAAAATTAACTTCCCTTTTCTCCTCTCCGAGCGGGCGAGCTGGCTCCCGGTGGCTGTGCCCTCGTGGCGGATGCACAGGACGGTCCAGGTCAGACTGAAAGGAAAACTCTCCTACTGGGGGCTTTTCACTGTTGTGCTCCTTTCTAAAGAAAATGTGCAGGGCTTTTCTTGGCCCTTGTGAAGGCCAAGATGCAGGTCTGTAGCTGGAATAGGATAAGACTGGCCTCATTTGGGAGCTCTTCTGGGTTTTGAGCTGCTTGCTTCCCTTCTGCATCCCGCTGAGCTGTGTGGGGTGGGGGCTGGTGGCTGGCATCCGGCTTTTTGTTATTCATGTAATTAATCTCATTCCTCTCCGACTGTGGTTCTGCAGCCCCCAGGCATAGACTGGCTGTTTAGCCTCTGCTGCACAGTAAGAGCTCCACCTGGGAGTCAAGGAAACTGAGGCAGGTACAGCTGGGTGTGTTGTCTCGGCGTGCTTATCCTTTGGTCCTGGAATATTCAGTAATGGGACTTTACCTTAGGAGACTAATTCCTTAGACTGAACAGCTTGCTAGTTGCTCCAGTGATGAACACTACAAAAATTATGATGGTGCCAGGTGTTGCCTAGTTCGAAGATGCCAGGGAGGGGAAAACACGGAAAAGGCTTCAGTGCAAAATTCCCTGGGAGTTTTAAAAATGTCTTTTAATACTCTTTGCAATAGCAGAAATCTGGACTTCTGTGGGATGAGGGCCTGATGGGTGAGGAATGACTCAGCAGCTGCTCCACCTGGGAATAGTCAAGAGCTTGGTCCTTTGACTTGCAAAAGTCTTTTGTGGGCCCTCTGGGATCCCCTTAGAGCCAAGAAAAAATATGCATCATTATACCCATGCTGACCATGTGCATTCAGGCCAGCATGCTCATCCCAGTCTCTTGCCTTTTTTCCTTTGCTGCTTATTTTTTTTCTCTAGAAACCTGTAGTTTTTTCCCCACTGATTTTTTTTTTTTTTGGGTCAACAAGTTTATTATTTTCCTTCTATGAAGTGCTGTGCTTTCTTTCTTCCTCTTGTCTTCTTGCTGCATTTCTGCCAGCCTCATCTTCTCTCCCCATGCTTGGTCTCATATTTAGTTCGCATATTTTCAGCAGGGTGCTAGCAGGATTATTGTGACCTGTCTGGCTCAGTGAAGACCTGCTGAAACCTGCCATTCATTGATCCAGCGAGAAGAGCTGTCAAGGAGCACTCCTCTTTCCTGCCAGGTTGGGAGGGTCGGGCAGAGCTCTGCACAAGCATGTCTGGGAGCTGTGGAGGTGACACTCTCTGGGTTTGGAGTATGATGGAAGCCACGTGTTGGTTCCTGCTTGGGACTGATCCTTTTGGTTTGGCTGCCAAACCATTTGAAAGAAAACAAAAGGTAAAACTAAGGTTTTATTCTGGTAACTTTGCAATATTGACATTGCTCCTTGGGAGCACAAAGGAACCTCAAAACAAGCTTGCAGAGATATTTAGGGAGACCAACAGCTAAAGACATTCACCACTTGAGTATCTTTAAAGAAAGAAAAGGGAATGAACATACACTATCTGAAAAGCAGTGCCTAAGAACATGCCACCAGTGACCCAAGGATGTGTGAAAAGTCATCCCAAACTCTTCCTATGCCTGAGAGGTGAACCCAGGCTGTCTGGGCTCCCACACTGTAACACATGGGTTTTGCAAAACTCTGACATTTCATCTGGCAAAAGCAGCTGGTGGTGTTTAGGGGAGAGCCTGGAGGAGCACAGAGATCCCTCTGGGCCTGATGAACCTCCTGAGCAGCGACTGCAGGAGCCAGCAGGATCTCTGGTTCAGTGGGTGTGGAAGATTTTAGTCGCAAATGGCCAGACTCTTGGTGGCTTGTGTTGTCATTGCTCTTCCAGTTCTTGCTGAAAGTGGGCCATAAATGTACCTCCTTGGTGGAGCTGCTGGCACACAGGCTCCCTCCACCCAACTGGCCCCAGAACTGACCACAATCTTCTATTTCTTTTCCTTCTAAAAGGATCAAAAAGAAGTCTTGGGTTTGACTATAAGCCAGCCTTTTTGACTTGATTGCTGTTACTGCTGCGATTAAACCCAAGCAAAACCAAAACCTGGAATGTTTTCTGTATGTCCAGTTTTAGTTCCTTTTTTTTCCAGGTCATCAGCCAAACTAAACAGCCCCAAACAGACCCCAGGTGTTTGCACTGTCCTGCTTTTCATGAAAATGCATGGTTCCTTTATAAAAATGTGTGCAAGAATTTGGGATTTTCCTAGTCGCTCTCTTCCTTGAGGGCATTCGGAGAGATGCTCTTAGTGATAGCTGTATTGAGATGTTTTTATCCTGGCACTGTCTCTCTCCAAGGCAGGGCAAGGAGAAGCCATCAGGAAGCTGTGGAAAGAGCAGTATGACTGAGAACCAAAGTGAACTTAGGAGCAGAGCCCTCCAATGAAGTTTTCCTGGCGGTGGTGTCAACCCTCTGGATGGGTTAAATGTCTGCATCTATAGCCATCCCCTTTCTCCGCTCCTGCAAACTGAACAGGGCTTTGCTGGAAGCCCATCTCAAACCTGAAGCTGGTGGCTTGTGAAGTGGTGCCAATCCAGTGCCTGGACTGCACTTGGACCAGTGCCCATCCACTTTCCAGAGAGTGGGGGAGCCAAGTCCACAAGGAGGGTTTTCCCAGGTTTCAGTGAGTCGAGTGACCATTATGGCATGTGGGCTGAGACATAAGTGGACCTTTATGTCTTGGCTCTTTTTCTCCAATTACCTGAGGTGCTGTCTGTTGTCTCAGCATGTAATTCCTCTCTGCTTTGCCTCATAATTCCAGCCAGTGCAAATCGCTCTCTTCCTCAGCTGATATCCATTCTCTGACTTAGCATTTCTGCTGCTGCTGAGTTCTGGCCTTCCCCCTCTGGGGGCTGGCACCCACCAAACCCAGCTGAGAATGTGGCCCTTTGTGCTGGAGCTGCTTGCAGGAGCTGGGGAGCTTTGCCTTCCCTGCTGCGAGCCTTTTTGGCTGGAGAACGCGTGCCCTTTCCTGGTGGGGAGGGATTTAGGGGTGAGGGGGAGGTGAGAGCGCTCCTTGTGCTGGAAGAAAAATGATGAATGACTCTCTTGTGCTTCTGAACAAAACCAGGAAATGGGGGGGGGAAGCAAAAAAAAAAGAGGAAATGAGAAACAGTAAAGAGGCCTCCCCCGCCTTCATATAAGCAATCACTCCACAGCATCTGGAGCCCAGTAAAAGGGCTGTTCCCAGGAGACCTCACACTCGACTGCCACACAGATCTCCTTTATTGCAAACTCTTGGGGATTGCACCCTCACCCACGTCCCCTGTGCTGGCCCTGCACCCCGAACCAGCCTAACAAGGGCAAACTGACGCTCAGTTTCCATGGCCATGAGCACCAGAGATGGCTGAGTGTGGCTTGGCTGGCAGGGCATGGCCCGGATCCACCCCAAGGATGTGCTTGTGACGCTGTCCAAGCAGCGAGAGCACCTGCACGCTGTTTGTGCTGGCATGCTGCCTGGCAGCACCAGGGCACAGACAATTGTGGTACTCTTAGCTGGTGTGAGATCTGCTGGAGTGGAGTCACCTCTCCTGCTCTCTGCCCCAAAACTGTTCTGGATGCATTAGATGCAGTAGGGAAGAGCAGAGTAGGTCACTGGCCATTGTGGTGTCAGATTTTAAGCATCCTCCTTGGTTATTTGTTAAAAAACGTATCTGGTAGGAACCTCAATAAGTTAAGCTCTTTCTTACTGTAACCTTGCTGGCATTACTGGTTTAGCCATTGTGGAAGGGGCTTGTTAGCAGTAGGAAAACTGTTCCTGAGTGCAGCTTTAAAATCATAATGCAGGTTTCAGAAATAGAGACTCTGGGAGGGGAGTGGTTCCCATCCATTTCCAGATGGAGGTGATCACAGTTAATCACTGAGCATCCTTATGAACTCAGCCAAATCACTGGGTACTAATTTAGTTTTAGTTCTTAACTCCTCTGTTGTGTTCATCAAGTCCAATTGAATTTATATGTTAGGTGGGATTTGGTTGTTTCTCCTTCCTGAGCTGAGAGGAGCTCTTCTCCTGGATGTAAGTCAGTGTGAGCTGTTGTCCTCTAGTCTGGAGATGGGGAGTGGGGGCTCTGTAGCAGAATTGTTTGTCACATAGGTAATGGAGATAGTGAGGAACCTCTGTGGTGATGGATGTCCTTGTTGCTTATATGCAGAGATTATACTTTCACCCAGGCTTCAGCTGAGTGCTTATTCACCTGTTTGTGTGATCCCATTTTCATTCATACAAATCTGGACGATTGAATGCATTATCTGAAAAATACATTCTCTCTTTTTGTGGGCACGGGAAGAGAAAGTTTTCTATTGTGAAAAGTTAAATCATCACTTTGGATATTTGCAGCTGTTCTTGAAATCCCCTCTTATCCCTTGTCAGCAGAAGGGAATCCTTATCCTGTTTCACAAATGCAGTGTCCCCGATAAGTATCTCTGCTTGGCATGCTCCCAAAGGAGCTTCTTCTTGAGGGCGGAGAAGAGGGATGGCTGGGCTCACACATGTGCTCACATGGAGGAAAGGCAGAAGTTGCAGAGGAGTCACAGACACCCCACTGTTTTGTGGAGAGACAGGAAATCAGGTTACATCCTTGCAAAGTGGAGTCTTCAAATTTCCCTTGGCTAGTTGATGGTGATCTTGGTGGTGATGCTGTGAATTTGGGCTATTCCCCTGAGGCAGCCTCCTTGCAAATTGGCTGGACTCGAGAGGAAAAGCAGTATTACTCTTGAGTTTAAAGCAGTTCCTGGGGTTGCTCAGCATGTAGAGGAGTTTGCTGAGACGGACACGACTGTAAAAATCCTCAGCTCTTCTAGCTCAGCCTAAAATCCACAGGGCAGTACCTTCCTGAACTTTCTCTACCTTTACCCTTGTGTCCTGGGTTTTGGGTGCTTGAGGAGGCATGTGAGAAGCCAGGCAGACCTCCACTCTCTCCACTGCCTGAGCCCTGGGCTGAGCTTTGGAGTGACCCCTGAATTGCACTAATTTGGAGGCCATGCTGGGAAGAGGCACTGAGTGCCCTGCCTGCAAGGTCTGAGCTGTGCTGCTGTGGGCTTAGCTTAGCTTAGCTTAGTTTAGCTTAGTTTAGCTGGAGAGCAGTGGTGTGTGTGGCAGGCAGTAAGGACAGATTTTGTGTTTGTGTCGCAGAATGGTCAGGGACTGGGCTGGGAGCTGGTTATTTTTTATTTAGCAGTTATGTGACCAGTCCTTAAAGGAGGGCAGCTTATGATTCACCCTGTGCATCCTTTTGCCTTTACATGAGCAATGCTTTTCAAACAGGGTTCTTGATGGCTGGGGAGGGGAGTGTGCTGAGTCAGCAGCTGTTGCTGCTGCTGGTTTAGACCCTGGTTGGGGGTGTGAAGTTATGGGGATGCTGCAGGCCATTGCAGCCTTCTCTGCTGGCTGCCCCTGTGTGAGGGAGGACCTTGTGCTCTCATTAGTGCAAACCAGCAGCATTTGAGCCTGGTAAATTTACTTTCTCTGGAAGTCACTCGATTGGAAACCCTGGTTCAGTTGAGTGGGTGACTGCTGCATTTGGGTCCTAAGCCCTTCAGAGTTAGATGGGCCCACTCAAAGGGAGAGAAATCTTAGGAATTGTCTTCCTTGGGAAAAGCTCCTGAGGGAAGTCTGACTCCTCTGTGGTTTCCATAACAGCATGCTGAGGTGTCTGCATGTCCTAATGTCTTACTAATTTGCCAGTGATGATTTTTTTTTTGAGTTATTTTAAACAGGCGCATTGTGCAACTAATGGGCTTTTTATTGGTGGTAAACAAGCCGAGCTAGACAGGAATGCTGCCGAGGCTGGACTGGCAGGCTTGCCTCTCAGTACTGTAGAAATAACTTGTTCGGTTTTTTTCCTTAAAGAGGGAGAGAGAACCTGTGGCTTTTCTGCAGCCTGATGCTCCTACCAGCTTCCCCATGAACAGCTGCTCTGCACCTCATGGTCTGATTTTTGTGTCTAAAACTGCTTTCTGCATTGGTTGAAGGGACTGTACCCTTTGGTGGGAAGCCAGTGGCTTTGCCCACACACCGTAGCTGGGTGGTGCAGGTCCCAATCCCAGAGAGCAGCTTCCTGCCAGGCAGCGCCTGGGATGCTCAGGGCTGAATGCATGGAGCTGGTGGGTCTCCATAGGGGCCGTGGAAAACACCCTGTCTCTTACCTACTACACCTCTTGCTTGATGGGGTCAAAACTGTGCACACAGAGCATTTTCTCACTCCTGGAGGGGAGTGAGGGCTGGTTGGAAACAACTCCGCTTGGGAGAACGCAGGCACTGCCACAGAGTGTGTGGGCACTGGTGGTGCCTGGCAGGGCTCGGGCAGTGCTCGCTGCGGGGCTGTGCTGGGCACTGCGAGCTCGGGGCTGTGTCTGGCCTCTGTCCCTGCAGTGTGTGCCACCACCGGCCAGGATAACCTCAAGTGAAAAGTATCAGACTTCAGTGGCCAAGAAAAGAGTGCTGACCTATTTTGGACACTTATTTATATTCAAGTTGCTTCTCTCTGTCTCTGTGAAAAAGCTGTTGTGACTCCAATAGTTTTGAAAAGTTTTTTCCCCTCCCTTAGCTTTTGTTTGGAACAGGATATGATCTAGGACTAACATCTGTATTTTTCAGTAGCCAGAATAAATGTCTTATTATCTTTTATTTTTCTTGTTGAAACAACACTTTTATGGAGCAAAACCAGTTTTGTAATACAGCTAAGCATTTAGTTGCATTGTGTCTCAATTTTTACAGGTTCTCCTTTTATTAAAAATCTTTACTATAATTCCCAATTTTCAGACCAAAATAGAAAAACGTTGGAAGTATATCACTGCTGTTTCTGATTGTGAGCAACAAAAAGTCATCTAATGTAAAGTCACAAAACTTATGGAAAACTGGTTGGGTTTTTTTTTTTTTCTTTTTTTAGTACAGTTTCCTTCTGTCACTTACTGGCTGGATGAATTTGCTGGAATCTTGATCTTCTGAAGGATCTTACTGGTGAAAATGTTTTGGGTGTGGTTTTTTTTGTGGTTTTTATTCTTGTTTTGACAGCTATTCGCTAACTTTGTGTGCTGCAGTTCACAGTTAATTTCTCATGTTTTTTTAAAATTGAAACTGTAGTTTCTCTGACAAAATTCTACTATTAGAATAATCATTAAATCTAAGCAGCTTGGTCAGGGTAGCTTTGTGCACTAACCCTAGATGGATACTTGTCATCCTGTAGGTTTTAGGATTTGCAATTCTGTCAACAGTAGGAATCTAAGTTAGATGCTCAATCAGCAAGAAAAACAAAGGCAGATGCTATGAATAGTCATCATTCATCCATATAAATTATGGTTGTATCCATAATATTGTATTCCATAATTTTTTCTGCTTTAAGGTTGGAGGGTTTGTTTTTTTTTTTTTTTTTTGTTAGTGTTATGGTTGGATTTTTGTTTGTTGGCTTTTTTTTTTTTCCCTTTCTGTGTGTCTTTAAGACATGAAAGAGCAAGGGTGAAAAAACTTGCTTTATGGAAATTGCAAACCCTTTGGGTTCACTAGCTGAGCTTGCAAACTCACTGAGTAGTGCCAACCTTGCACTGAATTAGCTGTGCCCTGTGCAAGTGCATCTACATGAAGGTCATATGCAGCTCCCAGAAGGCCAGGGGGAGCCTTTCCATAATCCTTGCCTGCAGCTGGATTTGATCCAAAGTATATCTGAAAAAGATCATGGCAGTTTCTTTGCTGAACAGAGTTTTGGTGGCTTTTGTGCTGTCACTTCTGTGTTCTGTCTTCAGTGGCTGACATGAAATTTGCAGTTTGCATGCTCAGACAGACACACGGCCACTTGTACCCCGTGTGTGCACTGAAATGTCTGTGTGCATTGATGTGGCTGCATGGGATGATCCTGTTGCACCATGGCAGAAGGGCTGTGCTGGCTCCCTGGGCTCCCTAGGCTGATGGCTCTGTGGCATCAAGTAAAGCTGCTCCTTGAGCATGGTCAGGCTGCAACTGTTGCTGCTGGTGAGGTAGATCCTGTGCAGGGTTTTGGAGAGAAGGACTACAAATTTGCCTATTCCTAAACTACAGTTTTCCTATTCTGGACACACACAGAAATGACTGTTACATTTTCCTTGAGTCCAACAATGATCAGTCCCTTTGCACTTTGGCTTAGTTATCTTCATCATTGCTGGTGGTCTTGTGCACGTGTGGCTTCACACCTTACACACCAGAATGTCAGCAGGACAAATTTTTTATAAAGTTACTGAGGAAAACTTATGATTCCATATTGTCAGTTCCTTGGAGACATTTGGATCCAAAGCTGAGGCTTGAGTGTTGTTTCCCTGTGGTGCTGCCACCATATTCGTCTCTAAGCGGGAATACTGATTAAATTACAGTGCACCTCTGATAATGTGCACATATGGCAACTCTCTGAAGTTTCATATTAATTTTTATTTTTCATGTGGTGAATAATCATGCTCACACATCCAGAGGGTTGAGGAAAGAACAGGACACAGTAATTGCTGGATATGAATTTCAAAATTCCCTGTGGAAGACTGTCTAATTAGATTTAATGAGCTGGCTGGTGAGCATGCGTGTGCATGTGTGCTTTCACCACCTCTCTTGAGCCAACTGGATCAGAAGTGCTTATGTGTGTCCGAGGTGAACTGGAGGAGTACGTGGAAGAGATATTTTTATACTTGGAGAGTGCAGGTTTGAAGCAGACTTGTACCTGCTTTTCTCATGTGTGTGCTGTAATGAGGGACTTCCACCGTGGAGGTGAAGCATTTGATAATGCAGGTGATAAATTGGAAGTGACTTTGATGTGGTTTCAGCTGCTTAGGTGAGGAGGGATGGGAGCAGAATATCTGTATCTGTGGAGTTGTTATCCCTTCTTCTGTAATGTACTCCTCAGAGCTGCTGGTGCAGGGGATAGCAGAGCTACAGCAGGTCACAGGATGTGTTGCCACCGAGCTGCCAGAAGAAGGTTTTGAATTAGCTGGAGGCAAATGGTCAGTGAGTCTGGGATTTCTGTGAGTGAGGTGGATTACAGCCATCAGGTTTGAACATTGCTGTGTGTCTGATCTGCTCTGCTGGCTGGTTTCCCACCCCTCCTTCACTGGACAGGGTCCTGAATTGATTGTGTGCAGTTTGGCTTTTTTGCAGGGGTCATTGCCATGGGTCAGTGCTCTGTTTCCAAGAAGGACCAGAGTGAGTAGAGAGCTGTGCTGAGAGGGTGGCCATTTTAATGAGGGGCTTCTGTGTGGTTTTTTGTTTCTTTCTTCCTTTTTTTTTTTTTTAATATTAATTAACCTTTGTTTTCTGTCAAGAAAGTTGTCCTGAAGCATGACTTAGCAAGGCAAACATGCCTGGACAAAGGAAGCATTAAGCCTGCACAGAGGGAGGGGAGAGGGTTACACCTCTAATTACTTTGTGTGCATGTAATTTTTTTCCCCTCTGGTGACTGATGGGTCTTGAAAGGACTTGCCGGGGTTGGTGTGTGATTCACCAGGGCAGAGCGTGTTCTGGGCTGAGACTGCCGGCTGTCTAGCCCTGGATGCCAAGGGCAGGCGATGCCCTTGTGCTGGTGTTGCTCACGCCTGAGTCAGCACTTGTACAGCACAGCTGCTCCCCAGCTGGGGGCCAGCCGTGGGATTCACTGCTCACGCCCCAGCCCAGCTGGACAGGAGGATGCAAAGGCTTGGCTCTGCCACATGAGCACTTTCTGGAGTGGGCTGGGGTGAGAGCATGTGGAGCAACATCTCCTGGTTAGGAATGTGGGTGCTCAGGGCCATCCTGAGTGGGTGTGAAGCACTGAGCTGCCAAAGTGCTTATGCCAATGAAGGGGCAGGAGAAGGAGGCAATCCTGAACCCCTTTCACACATCCCTATCTCCAAACAGGGAAAAAGGAATCAGTGCTCTCCCACCCTCTCAATAAGCAGCAGCCTACAAACTACCCAGCCTGCCACCCTGTCATTTTCTCTGGTCTTCTTGCCTAGTCCTGGAGCCCATGGTGGATACATAGGCTCTCCTGAAAAAAATGGGACCTGAGATTGGCTGGGTAGGGAGTTAGAGCTCATGATGTTCATGAGGGAAAAGGGGAACTGAGGTGAAGGAGAAAAAATGGGTAATAAGCAGTTGTGGGAGTGGTGTTCAGGGAAGAGGAGGAGAAGCTGGGGCTGTGAAGAAGAAAGGAGGAACTTGTGGAGTGGGCTGCAGTCCTGGCCTCAAAGCTGATGGATTAAGAGGGCTTGGCAGAGAGTTGGGGATCTGGTTTTAGGCAAATAGTGTAAAATATGTGGAATTCAAGGAGGGAGCTCCAAAGCCAGTGGGCTTGGCTCCTAAAGATCCCACAGGACCGAATGGATTTTAGTCGGCTTTCTGTAAAGGTTTTCTCTTTCCCACTAGTTTTTGGATCCATTGACCAGCTCCCTGCTGGTGGGGTGGTGCAGAGGTCTGACCAATGATTTTCATCTTCAAAGTTTGGTAAAAATAAATGACCAGATAGAGGAAGAAAAGCCCTGTTAGTGTCCACTTGGAGAGGAAGGCTGCAGCATGGGTTCAACTGGAACATGAGACATCAGGGCATCTGTGTGGGTGCTTAAGGGCCAAGATGCGCTCTTTGGCAATACTGCTCTTGAGATGCCTGTCTTTGGGAAATGATGCACTTTATGCATCAAAATCATGGAATCGTTTAGGTTGGAAAAGGCCATTGAGTTCAACTATAAACCCAGAACTGCCAAGTCCTCCACTAAACCATGTCCCTAAGTGCCATATCTTTTAAATACCTTTAGTGGTGACACCGCCACTTCCCTGGGCAGTCCATTCCAATGTTTGGTAATCCTTTCTATGAAGAAAGTTTCCCTGATATCCAATCTAAACCTCCCCTGCTACAGCTTAAGGGTATTTCCTTGTCCTATTGCTTGTTGCAAGAAGGGCCAGAAGAGATTATTTCAGAATTCTATTTGGCAAATGGAAAAAGCCTAACCCTTTCATGGCAGTTGGGAGATGCAGGGGATGGGACTCTTCCTGAGCTGGATTCCAGATTTGAATCCCGCAGTTTTAGATGTGGGGTTTCCCTCCTTCTGGGCATGACACTCAGTAAGTTAAGTATATCTTACTGCTGGGACTTTTTTTCCAGTCCCTTTCTTTTTTTCACCAATTCCTCTTTCCTGATGCTTTCATAAGTCTCAGTGATGCCTTGTGAAGGCTGACGTAGAACAGAGGCTAGACAGAGTTATAGAATAAAGTAGGTATTTATTAAAAGGCCTTAATGGATACACCTTGGGCAGCACAAGAGCCCAGCCAGGGCTACACCCAAGATGAACCCAAAATGGTCAGAAAAATGGATGAACAGTCACGAGGTCTCACACTTTTATAAGTTCTGGTCCATTTGCATATTGCAGTTCATTGTCCAATTATAGCTTTAGGTTATGAAGTCCCACCCTTCTTGTTTTTCTCACTTCATTCTGCTGTCGTTAATGCTCTTGGACCTGAGATTTGGATCATTTGTCCTTGGTCCCCAGCTAGAGAAGGAATTGTTTTGTCTCCCTACTCTGTGAAGAGAGCTTATGATCCCCTAATATGAAGCTCAGAACTACACACTAAAGCAGTACAGCATCTGAAAAACATAAAAACTAAAACATGAGGCATCATCAGTGACTTAGAGAAAATACTTTTCATATCTTCCTTCCTCCCCCTGATGAGCATCTCTTCTATTGTTTTCACAAGTGAAAAATTGTCTCTAGCAAAAGTGAATGAGAATCTTTGCATTTTGAGCAAATTCTTGTCCTGCCAGGGTGGGGAAACCTATCAGTATCAACTGTTTGGTTGGTTCCACCAGCTCTTCTCTGCTGATAGAAGATCAGCTGCATCTTGCAGTTGAGTTTGGTTTTGGTTCTGTTTTATTTTATTTTTTTGTTAAAACCAAAAAACTCCACAAAAAAAACCAAATACCCAAACCAGCCATCTGTCTGGGAGCTCTTTCATTAAATGGAGCTGAGGGACCTACTTCAAGCTACCTCTTTTGCAGGAATCTCTTTTGGCGTGAAAGGAATTATTCATGCAGTTACGCAATTCACGATGAATTTTCAATTTGTCACAGTTTTTCCCTGCCTCCTCCCTTTTGTCCACCAGCCTAACTAGGCTCCTGCTGAGTCTCTTCATTGACTGACATGCTTTAGCAAGAGTTCTAATGTGTAGGTGTAGTCCTGATCCAGCAGCCCTTCATGGAGTGAGGTGTTGCAGTGCACAATGAAGTTCTAGATTCTTCCCAGTTTAAGGTCACACCTTCTGAGAGGAAAAGCCACCATCATTTTTCATCATGAATTCTTTTCTGAGAGCCTGTGGTTGCTTGGTGTCTTGGCTTTCCTCCCTTCATCTGTGTGGGAAAGCCACAAAGTGGTTCACATTCCTTGCAGGAAGAAATCTTGGAAGCGGAGGACTGTGTGATCCTCTGCAGTCACAACCTGAAGTGTGACTGAAGTGCACAGGTACTGGGGAAAATCTCAGGAGCCTTCACTTCATGCGTATCTGCTCAGATGGGTGGTAGCTGAGCTAATGTTTCATTTTTCTCAAACAATTTCAGATGTGGGATGGAGGTGTTCACTGCTCATCCTGATGTAGGGAGCTCTGCCACCTTCAACAGGAACATGAGCTACTGTTGGCACCAGTTAAATTTTAGAGAGGAGCCTGCGTGTGCTGCACATCTGTGGTGGGTTGGTCCTGGCTGGATGCCAGGTGCCTACTAAAGCTGCTCCATGGCTCCCCTCCTCAGCTGGACGGGGGAGAGAAAATAGAAATAAAGGCTTGTGGTTCGAGATAAGAGTAGAGAGCAGTCTTGCACCACTGCTGCTCTCAGGGAGTTCATGAATGTGCACCTAGGTGGGATGGCAGGGAAGGCTCCTCCGGTCCACTCACTCTCCCTGCAGAACCTGGTGTTTGCAGAGGATCTGCAACAGGAGCATGGGGATGGGGTTGTCCTGCAAAAATGGTGAGTATGGCTCCTGAGGTCTCACAGTCACTGTCACATGTTGCCCCCTCCCCTCTCCCCAGGGGAGAATGGGTCAATGGGGTGGTCTTGTGCTGAAGGAGCCATGCAGTGGGAGATGCCTGAACAGCACCAGCATGTTTAGTGAGGCAAGTGTTTGTGGGATGTGGATTTTCATTTTACTCCTCCCATTCATAATATTCTGTTTGGATCAGCGATAGGAATTACAGCTGATAAAGCTAGCTGTTGCCATTAACAAAGCCATTTTCTTTCAAATCCCTAGGAGCCCCAGCAGAGAAAATAATAAAAATTCACTTGCTGTTCATGTTTCCAGGGTGTTCATGCCTTGGAGATGCACCAAGATGGAATAAGAAGATCTAAGGGAGGGTAAACACTCCTGGGACTGTGATCAGGAGTATGAAGATCTATTCCCAAAAAAATATAAAACAAAATATAACAAACCCAACCAACACTTCCCTGAAGACCACTTTTGTTGCTCTCCTTTGGTGCAGGCCTGCATTGAACCTGGCCCCCCCATCCTTCTCTGTGCTGATTTCTGTTACTAATTTCTCTTGCTGCAATAAGTGTTAAATCCCAGCTGCTAAGCAGCAGGTCTGGGCTGTGTTTCAGCCCCCTCCTCTTTCCCAGGAGCTGCTGATGTGCCTGTGCTTGCACCCTTCATGCTGTGTCCTCCATCCTGACACAGCTTTTTCCTTTCCTCTCTTTCTCTCACTTTTTGAAGGGTTCAGGTTGGAGGTGTGATGTGTGTGGTGGGGATTTTTAAGGGATATATCTGCCTTGACAATATTCCTTGAAAGCTGGCCCAACCTGAGCAGAGCAGAAAACTTGTGGAATATTTGAATTAGTAACTGGTTCAATGGTCTCCTGGGTAATGTGGCACAGGGGCAAACGTTGCTACTGGCAGACACTGGAGTTGGAAGGAGTTCTTTGCTGCAGAAGGTACCCCTGAATTCCTCAGCTGTGGTGAGGCCGGCCCAGCCAGCCAGAAAGGTCCCCTGGGCCTGCTGTATTTCGTATGGGTCCTAAAATTACTTTAAGTGAATTCAAGCTTCATTTCTCCTGCTTGATCCAGCCCTCTCCCTGGGTTTCCTCCATGTGTGATGTGCTGGAGTCACGGCGATACAGGAACACCTCGTGGCCTGGACGGTGGCTGGGGCAGAACATCCCATTCCTGTGTGTGGGGTGCTGTGGGATGCTGAGCGCGCAGGGGCCGCATCCCTGGCTCCCCTTGTGCAGCAGCTGCAGGCAGGCGCTGAGCAAGCCTTGCCCGCAGGCTTTGAGAGTGAGCAACTGGCTCTGTGCTTCCCTGGGGCTGCTCCGTAACGTGTCTGTCCCTGCTTGTTTGTGCCACCGCCTGAGCCCCGGGGATGGGGAGGGCAGGATCCCCTGTGCTGCTCCAGGACCTGGCAGCGGAGCGCTCCACGTCCCCGCTTGGTGCAGGCGAGTGCATGCATGTGTTTTATGAGGCTGAGTTCACTGTGCCCGTTCTTTGTCTCTCCCCTACCCTTTAAAACTTCGAAATCTTACCTTCTTCTTTTTTTTTTTTTTTTTTTTTTTTTTTTTAATCCCTATCATATGAATGCATACTTCATGCTTCCAGAGCATCTGATGCCAGTCAAAGTGCAGGTCTTTCTCCTTTTGCCTCTACAGTGTGCCATGCCATATTACTCTGTTGAGAGGACATCTGGGCAGTAAAGTGCAAACATGGTCCTTGTTTGGCTCTTGCACTCAGGAAAGACTTCTTTTTCTTGCTTTAAAGCAATGCACTGCCTGTCCCATTTTGAGCCTGGCTTTCTTCCAAATGAGCCTGTGTGTGGGCACGTGTGGATTATCTTTGTCTCTATGGCTACCCTGAAAACTTTTGAACCGGAAAATTCAGTTGAGGGATTGAGCTCTAAGATACCGGTTTCCTATGGCTTTTATGGAAATAGTTGCTGGGTGGTAGGACTGTTACCTTGTTCATGTCACCTAAGGGGTTGAAGCAGAAACTTAGCCAGTATTAGACATCAGAGAAGCAGCAATGTACTCACAAGCACACTCTCAGGAAAGATACATAAAACTCCTTAAAAATCAAGCTTTCTTAGTTATATCACTCAAGTGTATTAATATTAATTAGGTCATTTAACTAATTACCTGTTCATCTGCATGTAAGGGGCAATTGATAGCTTGCTGATGGGTCCCATCTGGAAACTGTAGAGCATGAGAAGCAGACCTTGAGAGTCACGTGTGGGCAAGAGGGGTATGATTATCACTTCCAAGAGCTCTTGTTTGCTAGGGCATTAAATAATTTTGGCAATTCCTGAGGTTTCATGTGGAATGGAGAAGTGCTGTCTCTGATGAGGGTTAAACACATGGTTTTTAAGAGAGAATTAATGCATGTAAACTATTCACTGGTGCGTGCTCGCTAAGAGCTGCTGTCAACATTTTGAGTCGATAACAAGTAACAGCACTTGCACATATCATCATCATCCTTATGTTTTGTCTCTTTTCAGTCACCTTCCCAGCTGGGGATTTAAAGATGTTTCTAATTAGTCACTGTTTCAGGATCTGGGAGATGAGAGTTACTGAGGCTCTGTTGCAGAGATGTCTGTATTCTGTCCCTCCCTGGATCTTATTCTGGGATGAGCATTGTCTGTGCTGCCCTCGTGAAGGTCACACACTCTACAGTGACTGTGAGGAGATAAAGCAGGGGACACTGGAAGGGGAACCTTGTGTTTGGTGTTTCCTGTGGGCTTTAGGTCTTTTAGAAGGGAGACAATCACTGAAGACTTACTGGCTTGTCTTGCACCATCATTAGGATGTGCCAAGTGCTTTTTCTTCCTCTGCCTTGTCCAGCTGCAGTGGCACACAGATGCTGTCTGGCACCCGCAGATTTTCTAGCCTGTGTCTCTGGGTATTTCCATGCTAGGCTGGACAAGATTTGGTGGTGAGCAAATGTGTAGTCACTTGTCAGTCTCTAGACTGACTGTGGGAGTCAGGTCCTATGGATGATTTTTTTCAGTGTGTTTTTTTTAAACATAAGTGGTGACATTTCCCATGTTTCAGTCATCTCATGCCTGGTATAATAATCTTCGGAGCCATTCAAACTATTTGTTACTCATTTAATGAAAATTGGCAGAGATGCTTTTAATTTTTGTACTTAAAATACTACAAATTTGATGTTGGAAAGCCAAATGGAAAGAATTCCTCCATGCCAGACCCCTGAACAGAAGGGGAGTGTTCTTGTTCTGCTCCCTGGAGAATCCTCCAGTCCATTGTCATTTTGGGCAGAAGAGAAGTTAAAGCTGGCCTCATCCTCCCCCCAATTCAAGAGCATTTTGATCAAAATCTTGACATTTTAAGCTGGCCTCATCCTCCCCCAATTCAAGATTATTTTGGTCAAAATCTTGACATTTTAATGCAATTGTTTCTTTCTGGTTTGTCAAGCCTTTTCTTTCCTATTGTTTGCAACCTCTGAAAGATGTTGCTTACGCCCCTGCTGATGGCAGGTTGATGTCTGTCAGACTTTCCTGATTCCTTCCCCAGCTCCCTGAGCCCAGTTCCCTTTCTCCAAGTGTTTCTTGAAAATGAAGCACAACACAACCCTGAAGTTCAGACTAAGCTGCTGCAGCAAGTGTAGTCCCCAGAGGTTCCATGTGGGAATTCTGATGGTGGAATGGGTTTGAACTACTGCTTTATTTTTCCCATCAGAATGTAAGGAAGAACAGGGTCTGTCAGAAGTTAATATTGCTCTCAGAAGACAAAATGAAGGTCTGAGATGGGGAAACAAAGAGGGGGAAGTGTGTCCTTACCTGCAACAAGAGCTGTGTTGCTCAAAGCAAGGAGTGAAATAACATGAAATATAATTGATGATGTGGCATAAGTGGTGGAGACGAGGCAAGGAGGCAGTTGCCTCTGGACATCTGCACATGAACAAACAGCTGTCTCGGGAAGAAATTAATTTGCCCTGGGAAGAAACTACCCTGGATGGGAACTGGTTAGGGCAGGTTTACTTGGGTACAAGGTTGCATCATGCAGCCTTTTTTCCCTCCCCTTGGGCCATCTGGGGATTTCCTGGCTGATCCTGTTCATGCTGCTTTCTCTGGGTGCTTGAGAGATCTCTTATAGGTGCTTGTGAACAGCTGTGGGGGACAAAGATCAGGCTGGCCTAGCTCATTAAGAGAAAATGGGTTCAGAGCAACTAAGGTGATCTGGAGGCATTAATTGGTGGAAGAGCAGGACAGGATTTTTCCTTTTCATCACAGCAGCATTCCGAAGACATGCTGGGAGCTGGGGAGATAGGGAAATGGCAGCTGTATTCATGGAAGCACTGAAATAAGATTCTCACTGCTCTTGGCAATGGTCCTTTGCCCTGCTGTGTTGCCTCAGCAAGGCACACTCATCTTCCAGTCATTAGTCATTCTCTTGTTATTTCATTTTGTGGAGGAGATTATAACCAGCTGAGGTGATATGGCAGTGTGAGAGACCAGGCTGCTGTCTTAAACTGCTGTAGTGTCCCTTTGTTTTGCTTTGTCCTCCTTCCAAACCCATGGCCATCCAGACCATACAATGGAGAGAAGGCAAGAGCATTCCTTAGGGTGGGAGGAGCAGACAGTCTGGATTTTTGCAAGTCAAGTTGCCCAACACTGGAGTTATGTTATTCACTGTGGAACAAACAAGGGCTAAGCATTGTGATGGTGCAGTGTTGATTTCAGAGAATTTATAAACTGTGATGAATTTATGGAGAGCAAAGGCTCAGGGCTGGAGGACTTCATCGTGTGGCTGCTTATTTCAGTCTTTAAATCAGCCAGGCCTCAGGATGTTCAGCAGGAGCAGGTGGATTTGAGGGAGTTCAGCTTCAGCTTCTGGACCTGAAGATCTAGATTGCCTAATCCAGTCATGAAGCAGTGAGATTAGGGATGCTCATCCTTTCCCCTGGAGCCTGAGTGTTGTTCTTTGATGAAAAAGTCTTTAGGAGACAAGATTATCTCTAAATCAGCCTATAGAGAAAATTGCATACTGGGGCTCTGTTGTCCTGGAGGGACCTCAGGTCAACACACTGATTTGAAGTTGTAACAATAGCATTTGATCAAGTGGCTCAGGTGAAGAGCTAGATTTATCACTTCTAGGAGACTGACCTTTGCTCCCAGGGTCTTACACTTCCTTCAGGACCAAATCTTGGCCCTTCTGAAACTGTTCACTGCCTGGGAGCAGCACTATGAATGAATAGCTTATTACTGCCTGATGTTTCTCAAGGGCAAGTTGCAGACTGCTGTTGCCTCTTTCTTACATGCCTAGGCTCACATGTGTTTTGGCACGTACACCTCTTTGATATGAATAATGATTGGGTTGAGAAAATGCAAATCACTTCTCCAAAATTGCTGATTCTTTTTCTGTGAGGGAGGAAGGAAAAAAAAAAGATGCACCCAAATCTTTACTGAAATTTCCAGGTTTGAGCAGTGTCCAGCCTCTGCCAGGCTTGGTAATCACCTGTGCCTGATGCCAAGCAAGAATAGGAATTTTTCAGCAGGTAAGAAGGTAACAGGTCAGTTGTGTTTGGTTCTGTGGGGGAACATCTGTGTTTCCCCCACCCACCCTGCTGTGTGATCCACAGGGGGGGCTGTGTTAGGGTAAGTATTCAGAGGCAGTTGTCTGTATATCCTGGGTTTCTGCATACGGTCAGTTTTGCTTAATCTGCATAGTGTGAGGAAAAAAATCAAGTCAAATGCACAGCTCAGGATTATTATCTGGGGTTGTCTTAGTTTGGGCAGCTGCAGTGCATGAGGTTTTTTGTGAAGAGGCAATTTTTGAAGCAAGGCAGGTGAGGTAATTACCACAATCCTTTTTTTTTGGATTTTGCTGAATGCCTCCAGCCTTTGCAGGGCTAAAGAGAGAAAGGAATCAGTGTTTTCCCCAGTCCCCTACCCCTTTTTACTTTAAACTGTATGTTCAGTGTTAATAGCATGACAAAATAAAAGGAAATTACTTATGTGGCACTAAAAGCACAGTCAGTGTCAGAGTAAGGGACTTGCACCTAAATATCTATTAATTTTAGCTATGTGGCTGTCCTTGCCATAGTTACAAGGACTTTTTCTGTCTGCTAGCTTGACACTAACAGTCATTCTGTCAAGGATGGGATTTTTATGGTCCCTTCTTTATAGATGTGTACTGCTGGATAGAGTGGTACAATTAATTCCTCAAGGTCTCTTAAGGATCAAGAAGCAGGGTAGGAGGACTCAAATCCAATTCTCTTGAATCGTAGTTCACAAACTTGGCTTTGAGACTGTTTATGGGACCTTCCTGGTGTCAGGATTGACTTCCCTGAAGTCAGCTGTATTGTACCACCATAAATTACCTTAAGCAGATTATGGCCAGGGCCACATTAGTTGCTTTCAAGGACCTCACTGTGAAACAGAGCACACAAAAATTGGAGTGGGATCAGAAACAAAGAAAGTACTGAAAACAAAACTCTTTGGTCCCACAGTCAGTTAACAGAATGGGCACTGAGACTTTCTTAGTCTACCAGAATCCATTTTTGTCTTAGTCTAATTCATCCTCTTTCATTTGCATTTCCCCTTTTTTGGCTAACATTGGTTTTGATGAAGAAACGTGCCAGGCCCTGTGACATCCATGACAAGTCCATTCACAGTCCCTCATGTTGAGCCAACACTACTGACTCCCATCTCAAACAGACCAAAGATGAGGCCACAATTAGCAGACTTAAATGTTCTGCAGTGACAGGGTTTTGTGGTGGTGTTTTTCTGTGATGGTGTGTTTTGTTTTCTTTTATGGTATCCTCAGAAAGGAGGAAGGTCTGGGTGGCTGTGATCAGAAGTCAAGGACCCAGAATTGGTGGTACCAGAAGCACTGGCATGTAGCCTATATGGACTGGTAGAGATGCTGTCCTAGCTATAGCAGTGTAAAGATGACAAAGGCAACCTTTGTGGGGAAGGTGGAATTAAAAATGAAAATTAGGAAAATTAAGAAAATGAAGGAAATTCTATGGGGTGGCAGTGATCATGTGGATAAATGTCTATAATGTTATTGGAAAGATAAAAGTTTCCAAAATAATATTTCTGTGGGAACTTAGGAATATATCTTAATATCTAGGAATACACATTAACAAACATGTTTTATTAATAAGGTAAAACATAGATATGCCTGGATGTGGTAGCCCAGATTTTTTCATTAAATAGAGCACCAGCAAATGGAGGTGCTATTTTAGGTTTTGTTTTGGTAACTAGTGTTGATGTTAAGAGGGCCTGATTGTACAGAGGAATCTCGGACCTAGTGCTCATAAAATGGATTCCTATTAAATAGAAACCTAAACAAAAGTAGATCTGGAACTAGGATACTTGTCTTTGAAAGGGCAAACTTTGAAAAATGAAAAAACCTGGTGGGTGAAGTCATCTGGGCAGGGAATCGTGAATGCAGAGGATACAGAACCTCTAATTCAAACATGCAGAAACTATCTGGACCAGGGGTCCTAGGCAGAGGAGGAAAACAGGGCAGGAAAGGGCTCCTTGCTGAAAGCTGGTGAATAGCCACCTTAAAAAGGATAGTTGGGATTAAGCAGAGTCTGTAAGGAATGGAAAAAAAGACTAATTGGCAAAAAAAGCAATGTCTTAGAGGTCAGGAAGGGTAGGGATAAAATGAGAATTGCCAGAAGTCATGCTGCGTTAGGTCTGGCAAAAGAAATTAAAACAAATAGCAACAGGTTTCTCAGCTACATAAATAAAATCAGACTTGAAGCTGCTGTGCTGTGAGGACCAACTGGAAGATCAAAGATTATATAAGTATGGATCCAGTATTATACCAAATTTTGCTTTGTTGTTAAATACAGTTAGAGGGGATGAGAACATGGAAATCTTGGAAACTGAGGGTAAGAACTGAAAGTCAAAAAATCAAATTGATTTAAATTAGTCAGAGGGTAGGAGCACCACTCCTGGTGGAAAGTGTAGGTGTGAAGATGTTGAATACTTGTGGTTGCACTGTTAGGCTCATTGCTATGAAGAGAGAAAGCCCAGAAAAACTTTAGGATACATGATGTGGATGGTTGAGAGGGTCAGGAGTAGGATGAAGCTGAACAGAACGGAGTGCTGGGATGGGCAGTGAAAGACCAGACAGAACACTTTGATGTCTGGGGCTTCTGTTAGTGAAACCTGCCAGTGGACAGCTAAAACCTGCATGTGTTAATTGATACTAGGGGGAGGGGGGGCTTCCATCCTGCTTTGAAGAAACCACCCAGGCTCACCCTATATCCACAGAAAGTGTCCCACGGGGAGGGAAGCGTTAGCCCCCTGGAAAGAGCTGGCAAGCCCTCAGCAGCAGTCATGAGCCTGAATAATGGATGTAGGTAGGTACAGGTGCAGGGAAGAGCTCCAGGGGAGTGGGAGCTTGTGCCATGGGGAGGACTTGGCTGCTCTGATGGGTTACAGGAGGAAAACAAAGACAGGGAGGGGAAAGAGCACTGTGAGCAAGAAAATAGTGTTGGCATGAAGTTGTAATATCATAACTCAGCCCTAATAATATCCTGTCTAGAAAATATGGCATCTTCTGCTGGCTGGAGCACTGCCATTCTAGGATGATATCTCCAGGTGATACCTCAAGGGTAGGGCAGATACTTTTGTGCTCCCAAGGAGGTTGCTGTGATGTGGCTCATGGCAAGTCCCATGTCCAGTGGTTCAGGAGGCCCTTGCACTAATCTCAGGGAGGACTTTTTTCCTTAAAAGAAGAATTTTCTAAAGTGTTTTAGTTCTCTTCATGAGCCCAGCAGGTTTTGTCAACACACAGGGAATAGTGCTGACTCTGCCATGCTAATGCTCCTTCAGCTTGGCAGAAGGCAGGTTTTGTCATGGGAGAGTGATTGTTAAAGATCAGTGTGACCAAGTGATGATCAAGACCAAATTAAAAATAAAATTGTGCTCAGAAGAGTTTGGGGCTTCATTCACAGTACAGTTGGATTGAGGCTGAAGCAGTATTCCTGTTTCACAAAAAGTTTTACTATACTGAATATTCAAAGGGAATTGAGAGATCATTTTGCTGTTGTTCTTAATACTGTTTTTTAGGTGAGGGCCCCTGGTCTGCCTGGTTTTTAAATTTGTTTTATTTTAAATTGTAGCAAAGCAAATGGCATGACATTCTCTGACCTGAAGCGGGTTTCCATCTATTTATTTATTTACTGAGATTTTATTGCTCAGCATTTCAGAGTAGCAGAAGTGTCCTATGTGTTTGTTTTCTTTAGGCTCTAGAGTTTACTCTGCAGCCAAGCCAAACTACTCCAGCTTTGGGGGGAGCTGAAATGAGGAAATCTGTACTTTGTGACCATGCACTTTAAATGAAAGGGCATTTGGGAAATGGAGCAAGTGATCAGAAAGTGAGTATTTGAAACGGGTAAGCGGGGGAAGGCTTTAAAAGAAAGCCCTTATTCAATGCCAATGACTAGATAATGTGGTAAAGTTGGGAACAGAGATAGAGAATTGGTTGCTCAAGGGGAGGTATCAGGTATGTTGTCTGAGGCCAACAGCCCTGACAGAAACAGGGAAAAGGATAGCTGGCAGCTCTGATACTTTAATTGCAAATGAAACAAAAGCTGGTAGGGGAGAAACTGAGAAGTGTCACATGCCTTTAAGGCCTCCAAAAGGCTCTTTCCCAGCTTACAGTGGGCCTTTCTAGACTGATTTATTCCTGTGACTCAGTGAGGGTTAGATTTTAAGCATTTGCTTCTCTCCACTTCCAAGCTCTCCCCAGCATGGCCATGCTGCCTTTGGGGCAAAGGAGCAAGATGCACTCCAGACTATTTATGGCTCATTGTACAGTTTCATTCTGGGAACATTGCAGGGAGGCTGATGGCTGTTCTGATGCAAAATATTCATCAGCCTTCTGCCATTTTCCAAGTTAATTTGTCTGGATTACTTCTCTGATGACTTCTCACATTTTCCACCAGCTGATGCTGTATTAAGAGTTTGTTCCTTTGTCTCTGGGGATGTGTCATTGTATGGTTGTTTCTCCATTTTCTGTCCAATTTAAGGATTCAGGCTGACCTTCTCAATTTTGTCAATGGAGGCCACTTCCATAAGGAATCATCATCTGGAGACCTCCATCCCAGCTCCACTGCAGTAGGTGTGATCTGAGCACTGCCCTTTTCTTTGGTGGAGGTTCTTGGTTTAGGGATCATTCCACACAGTGTCAGGTCATCTCTTAGGGCATCCATCTCTGATGCTCCAGGGTTAATTTTTCACAGCTTTACAGCCAAAGGACAGTGTCCCATTCTCAAGTCTGCTTCCTGGTCCAGTTCAGACCACAGATTTTTGTTATGTGAACTGCTGTTTTGATTAGAACACTGCAAAAAACCTTTGGTCTCGACCTTAAAATTACTCATAACATGATATACTATCACAACCCTTTTGTAAACTATACCAGTGACTAATTATTTGGATTGTCCATGTTTGTCTAATCCAGTAATTTTCATCTCAGTAAAAGCTGCATATCTATGAGTTCTTTTGGTCCTTAGACTTAACTATAGGTGTCATCAGATTTTCCCTGGTTGCCCTTTTCCTTTCTAGTATATTATCTGACCAATCTGTCCTACTTTCTTCTGTGGTGCTCCATTATATATTTTAGGAACAAGAAAGACGCTTGTGTGGAGTTATCTCCACAGGTTTTATTCACTTTTGCTTTTCATTATTGATAAGTTTCCATTCTCCTCTCCTCTTACACCTCCTTAATAATAAATATTTATGTTGCCCCATCAGTTTATATAGTATTCTGCAGACCTCTAAAGAGGCAAAGTCCTGTCCCACTGATTTCTTGTCTTTCCATACATCTTCCATGCTGCTGTGCAGGCACTAGAAGCAGAGATTATACAGCTTTGCAGGGAAGGACTCACATACTGCAAAGGCTGGGTGTATTTTGTTCCTCTGGAGCTCACTGGGAGTAGAAGGCCTTCCTAATTCCCTTTCAAAGAGGGGATGATATAGCAGCTGGTGGTATTACACATGGAGAGAGTGTGAAAGTGCCCTGAAATTGGACATGCCCATTCTACCTTCTCTGGTCCTGTAACAAATCCTGTCTTTGAATGCAAAATTTGCTTTACCCCTCCTGTGAGGTGTTAAATGCCACCAGTAACTCTTCCCTGCTCATTACAAACCCTTCCTTCCAGCATTACTTGTGTGCTGCTCCTCCAGCTACGCTTTCTGTGTGATGTAGGAGGGAGTAGTGAAGTGAGGTGTTAACCCAGCTCTTGTGGCATTAGGGATGTCTTTGGTCTGGAGGAACTTGATGATGAAGAGATCTGTGGCTGTGTAGGCATCGGCCAAATGAAGGTGGTAGAAATGAGATCAACCCAATGAGATTTCTTACTCTGGTATTCTTCCTACTGGTATTCAGTAGGAAGACTCAAATGTAAATATGATGATTGCAAGCACATGTGGCTGTGGCTGTCCATCTTGAGACCTGTTCAGTGAAAAATGGATTTATCTGTTTGCCAAGAACAACTTGCTTTTCCCTTTAACCCTCAGGAAGCCTTTCAGCTTTAGTCTGGCTGACACCATGATGGTTTATTTAGCAAGGCAAAGCATGGTGAGGCTGAGGGAGGGGTGTGAGAGGCCACAGCTGGGCTTTGTTGAGACACAGGAATGGGGCAAGGGAGAAAACTATTAGGAAATAGCAAGTGTTCTGGTGCAGAGTTTGGGTGGGAACTTGTAATGTTCAGTGGTAAATAGCTGGTTAATCAATACCAGATTGTCTCTTGGAAGTTGTCTTAATTACTTTAGCCTGTGCCAGACACTGATATCCTTGAACCCTGAAAAATCCCATTAGAAGGTGCTTTCATTGGTCCTCAGTCAACATGTTTCACTGTGTGACAAGAGCAAGTGCTGATGGGCTGGAGATAGGCTGGAGCCATCGGGGCAGCACTGGGGGTGGCACTGGAGGGGTCTTTGTGTCAGGGCACTCTGTGCAGCTCATCAGAAGCTTGCAGTGAGTTCCTTGCTCTAGGGTGGTGTCCCAGCTCTCCACTTAGGCAGCACTAAGAACTGCTGCTGCTGTTTTCCATGTGCTTTGGCTTTGTTCCTGTGCCCTTAGCTCATGCCAAGGCCTTCTGTAGTTGCAAAAAGGCTGGGCATTTTTCTTTCTTTTTAAAGAAGAGGTGTTCTGGCTTCCAGCCCCTCACCAGGGCTGTGGTTGATTTTGGAGGCATGCATGGCACACAGCAGGTGCACTTAGCATTCTGAAGGTCACCCCTTGGCTCAGGGGTCTTCAAAGCCTGTCTCAACAGAGTATAAAGGCCGGCACTGTGGTGTTTAGGTCTTTCGGCTGACTTATTCCTGTGGGCTGAGGGAAAGCTACAAAGCAGGAACAAGAAGATCACTATTTTTCAGTTTCATTTGGCATTCCATGAAAAGACCAAGCAGGGCACAGAGCTGAACTATGAAGGTCGCTCCTGTAAGAAGTTGGAAATGGCCTTGATATATAAATGGCATCTAAAAGGAAGTAGAGAAATTCACAGATGATGGCTGGCTAAGAAATGTGATCAGCCATGCGCAGCCTCTGGCTTGGAAAGTCCCTATGTCATTGGTTTCCAGAAGCAGAGGAGATGATCAGTCATTACAGTCCTGATGCCAGCTGCTGGTCACAGAGGAGCAGCTCATTCCCTGCTGCGTTTCTCTGGGAAGTAATGCTGCAGAAGCCATCTGCTGATCTGCTGTCCCCTCTCTCTGTCGTGGTTGAAGGGGGTGTCAGTGTGGGTTGTACAGCAGTACCTAAATTCTCTGCCTTCCCTAACTATAGAAGATGGAGTGTCCTTTTGAGGCTAACTTGAACTGGTGTTCTTACAGGTAGAGTCCAGCTGGGTTCAACTGTAAAGCCTAAAGAGGGATTTTTTCATTGGAAAGATGTCTCTGCTTTGTGAGTACGAGCTGTGCTGGAGGAAGAGAGGAGGGCAGGGAGAGGTTTGGAGACTGTAATTTGCTCTGCCTCTCTCCCAAGGAATCCAGAAGTTTGTCTTGTTAAAGACAGGTCTGTTTTCCTCTCTAATGAAACAAGAGTGCCTGAGTAATTATCAAACACACAGGAACATCCATTGCCAGTTTAGGATAGGAAGTGCAGAGTTTAATTACATTTTGACTCTCTTTCACTTCACTATTCAGATATTTCTTTTCCTGGGTTTGAAGTCTTGTTGGACTGGGACAGGAAGGACCAGGGGAGCTCATTCAGCTGCTGCTAGTACGCCTTGCTTTTTGCTCGCTTCAAGGGTGGCTTTTGTGTTTAGACATCGGAGAAAAGATACCAGGCAGCAGGGATAAAGGATGGCTGGACTCGGCACTGCAGCATGAAATCAAACTGGAACACAGCACTGGGAGAGCTGACAGTGCTTTGAATATCTTATTCTCATAGGAAGGGGTTGGGCAGGACATTGATGCCTGCTTCCCTTGGAAGGGTTGGAAGCCACAGAGTTCACAAGTTGTGACGCTGGCTGAAGAGGATTCTCTTGTATGTGGCAGGCAGCAGAACAAGGAGCTGAGGTCAGGGCAGGACACTTGGGAGATGGCTGGTGGGGGTGGGGAGCATATCTGCTGGGCACAAAAAGCAAGTGGTGGTGTAACTGAGGAGCTTCCTTCTGGGTGCCTGAAACAGATTGTGGGGATTGCTGCATCACAGCCATGACGTGTGGTGGTGTGATGAAGCATCACTTCAGCCACTTACCCTGAAGTCTTGATTTCAGCAGGTCATTCTGCTTTTAGCAGGTATAGAGGTCCTAGGCTGCTTGTGTGGGTTGCATTCTGTGTTAGTATTAAGCAGCATCATGTATTTGTGTGCATTTGGCGCTCCATGCCAGCTAAGCAGTCTTAGCCTCAGTCTGCAGGGAGAGAAATACTGTCTGGGATGGTACCCCTCCCAGATCATGGCCTGAAAGCTGTGGAAGGATGCTGGGCATGGGCCCCTATGAGGATGCCACAGGCCAGTGAAGGTGCCCAAACTCCTTGCCCCAGGAGGCACCAATCCTCTTTTCCCAGTAACTGCAGAGTACTTGGGGTGGCTTAGTGGGAAAACAGCTGACTTCACAGCCAGTGCTCCTCTGTGCTCCCAGCTACTGTGTGCCTGGCTTCTGGTTTCACAGGGAAACAGGCATATAGGAGCTGGCAAAGGGCATTTCAGGTAACCTCTCCTCAGTCTGGGGGCATGAAGGACCCTTGTACTTTGTGGAAGGGATTCAAGCACTGCATGCATCAAATACAGGCTTCCTGAGCTGGGCTTTTCTGTTGTTCAGGCCACCTGGAAGGATGTGCCAGAGGAGTCTCGCAGTGTGATTGATTGTGAGCGGTAGCTGGCACCAGCACAGCCTGCACTGGGTGGTTGCAGGGGTACATGGGGGCTGTGTTTTGATTCTCCTTTTCCTGTTTGTTGTAACTTGGCAGAGGCAAAGTTTCAGAGACAGCAGGGGCAGCAAGATCCTTTTTCTTTCTTCCTGACATGTACTACACCACCTTCTGCCAGTAATTCTGATTTTTTTGCTGGGAAAACAGAGTGGAAAGGGAGGATTGGTGGGGTTTAAGTCTGCAGCTTTGAAGCACATAAACCAGAATATTTATTTAGCATGGGGTTTATTGTCTAGAGAGGAGACTTCCCTAAAAGCAGCCCCAGAGATTGTGAGCAGCTGTCACAGTGGCTTTTGTTCCTGCTTCAGGTGGGAATTTAGTGGAAAAAAAAATTTAAAAGGAAGAATGAAGAAAGAAGCAAACATCAGCCACGCAAAGCCCTCTCCCCAAGGCCTGTTCAGAAAATAGAGATAAAGCAGCAATAAAGTCAAGTGCTCAATTAAGCCAGATGTATGTGCTTTAAAACACTAACAGATGTGGCAACGGTGGCTCCAATGAAATAGAGTTTTATGGACTAAGTGTGGTGGAGGTTGGCGTGGGTGCCCGTTGCTTCCTAATGGTGAATAGTTCAGCAGTGCTTTTATTTTGGGGACTGATAAAGGGGGTGTGTAGCAGGTGAGGACTGTTCCCCACTGTCTCCTTGGCTCCTGCCTCCTTGCCTCTGGAATGGCTGTGGTTACAGTGCTTTCCAGTTGTGGTGGTCTGAGAGCAGTGTGTGTTACAGCACTCCGGGGCAATCTACCTACTGACAGCCTCCCACCTTAGGGCTCCCGGGATGGTTTAGTGCCCCCCTTGGTGAGCTCCTTCCCCAGAGCCTGTGCTTGGGGACTTACATGCCCTTAAATGACTGCTGCATTTTGCTTAGAAAATTTGGGGGTTCCAAAATAGCGTAGATTAAGGCCAGGTAAAACCTGTTGCATGCTATACAAGATGAGCAGAGTACAGTGTGAGCAGTACTTGCTGTAGAGCAGCTGTCTGGGCTGTGGCTGGGGAGGCTGACCCACGTCAGGTGTACATCATGTTCCGGGCTGGTTTGGAGCTGGTATGTAAACATCCATGTGCCACAAGCCAGCTTATGGTGTTTGGCATTTTGGGGTGATTTCTGTGGGAACAACAGTCCTTCTTGAAGCTGGGGGATTCCCTGCACTTCCTTGCAGAAGGTCTGTGTTTCACTGTTTGGATTGTTTACAAAGGCAGGGGTGGTTTTCTCTAATTTGAGGGCCATCCCACCATGTACATCATCAGATCCCACTTTTCAAGTGCTCTTTGCCACATGCCTGGATCTCTTCCAAGGCTTTAAGTAGTATCCAAATCGTCTGGCCAAGAAAGGGGTGCTGTATCAGGTGTAAAGCAAACACACCAGGGAGCTTGGTGCTGGGCGTGCTGGCAGGCTATACACAAAATGCTTTCTGGAGCTGTTTAAATAGAAAGCTGACTGATGTGCATCCCAGCTTCCATTACAGTGGTTCAGCTGGGTTATCACGTTTGTCTCCATCACTGTGTTCTGTGGTGGTCTGTGTCTTAAGCTTTGCAATGCCTCCATCCTCCTTGGGAATGCAGCTATTGATGCTCCCCTGTCTTTTCTTCCTTCCTCTACCACAGTTTTATGATTCTCTCTTCCTGCCTTTTGCTCAGCAGGAGTCTACAAACTCCTGAGGTTTAAATTTGGGCAGATTCATGGGTGGCCCAAAATAGAGTCTTTTTCAAACAAAATGAGGTCCAGCCCTTTATAGAAAAAAGGCAAAAGACTAAAGCAACATCATCAGAGTGAAGGAGCAGGGTGTCTGGCACTGCTTCCTTCACACCTGTGGGGAGGAACTTCCCCTTCTGAAGGCCAAGTGGCATGGATGTGGCCATGCTGTAGGCTCTGGAGGTTGGAAGTCACTGAGGGACCGTAAAGGTGCCTTGCATTACGTGCATGTGCATGGCCCTTGTGTGCCACAAACAGTTATTAACAGATCAAACTGTTGCCTTCTGGTAGAGCGTTCAAGTTCGAGTTTGAATGTTTCATTGTGTTCCTGCATGTTCACGTGTACTGGTCAGCAGTGGGATGAATCTACAAAGTCTTAATTTTGTCAGAGCTCCTGATTATTTCAGTAGCAGTGCTGTATCAGTGAAGACTTTATCCTTAGAGAGTGGCAGTTGCCTTGTTTCAGTAAATGCACATACTAAGAAAAATACTAAATCTGCATAACAAATACACATGCAAGTCCCTGCTCATGGAGCACTTGAACACGAGGGTTCAAATTCAGCTCTGCCTCTAGCTGGGAGAAGGGTAACACAAGGGTTAAATAAATTTGAGCAAAGTGACTGCAAAACTGAGTGAAATACTGCCCGAAGAGCAGATGGCCAAAGTGTTTTGACATAACCTGAAACAATTGTGGTGTTGCTTAGCTTGGATGTCAAATGAGAAAAAAACATAATCTGGGAGCAGCTCAATTTGTGGCTTAAATGTGGGATATAGCAACTAAGTAACAGCCCTCATGAGGAGGGAAGATAATGACTCTGAGTGCTGGAGGCAGCTGGGAGATGCTTGTGGGCAAAAAAGGCTCAACTAAATTGCAGCAGATACTCCCTCTTCTACCTACGGTTCAGTGCTCTGGTTTTATTCGGAGGCACCTGTGCTTTGTGCCTGGGGAATGCAGCTTTCTGGGGAAAAAGCACACAGGGTTGGCTTTAAGGGCTGGTGCACAGCTCAGGGGCTGCATGAGGACAGTGGGTCCAGCAGACTTTAAGGTGACACTCATGGTATTGGCTGTTGTGCTCTGGCAAAGTTTCTAAGAAGTTAGGAAGAAATTACTGTAATAATAGTGTGTTTTGAAAAAGGCAGACTTTTAGGAAATGTGCAATGAGATTTGGGTGGGTGGTGAGGGGAGCCCTGGCTTGAGCTGCTGTCTGGAAAATTGACTTTGGAAAAGTGAGATGTTATTTAAAAACTGGTAATACAAATGACTGAAGTTCATTCCATTTGTATGCATAATAACTGGAGAAGCCAGTGTGGCTGAGAAGGGAGCAGAGCAATACCAGAGACAGGTGAGAGATGGCTCTCACAGGCAGGATGAAGTACCTTTTTGCATTTTTTTGCTTTGTTTGTGGGTTGTTTTTTGTTTGATTGGGGTTTTTTATTCCTAGCTTTGAGGAATTTTCCACCTTTCTTGAGGGTCCAAGGTCAGACTTCTGGCTGTGCTGCACACAGCCTTCCCAGATGGTGCAGTACTCTGCCGCAGGCTCCTCTGCTCATGCTGTGTCCAGAGTCACTTCCCCACCAGCCACTGATCCTGATAGGAGTTGTGAATAGGCAACAAATGGTTACTCACAAATCAGTGAATTGCAGTTGGGCTTCCAGAGCCAGAGGACATCTTTTTGGTGAGCTTTTGTCTATCCTTGAGGAGCCAGAACAGGCAGAGGGCATTTTCAGAGACTGTCTCCCTTAGCTTCTTATATGAAAGAGCCCACAAAATTCCCTTCAGCCACCTGTCCTTGAAGCAAGATGTCTTGTATTTGGCTAAAGCACCCTATCCAAGAGGCATGGACAGATGTGAGTACTTCCTCTAGTAGTCCATCTCTGTGCAGGTTCAAACTGATCTTTGGCAGTCTGTCTCCAGCTAGCATGGTGTTTGCTTGTTGCTGCCTGGACCTATAAAGGTAATAATAATTTGAAAATAGGAGAATAGTCTGAAAAGGTCCTGTATACTATAGTTTTTCCCAAAATATGTGATGGAAGCAGAAACATTTAGTGTGATTTCATTTGAAGAGTTCGTTGTTTGTGATTGTGTCCATCAGATCATAAGTCCTTCATCAGTCCTTCCTGGCAGGCTGCAGAGTGTATACCTGGGAATCAGCCTTGTTGAGATTCATAGCTCCTGTAATTCTGGCAGCATCTAACTCTCCTGCAGGAAAGAGAGGTGCAGCAGCCCAATGCCAAACAGAGATCATCTAGATAGTAATGAACATGCAGGCACCCTCATGGAGGCTGTGATAAGGAAAATTCTTCTGTGCTTGCCTACTCTGGACTGTGTGATGCAAAACCCCTGACAGATCTGGACTCGGGGTTAGAGATGAGCCCGTGTTTCCATTGTGGAAATACAGGTAATTCAAACACAGCAGTTAGACCTATAGGAAATTAATAAGGTGGTTCACTTTTAATCTGGAAATTCATAGGAACCAAGGATTTAGGCATTGATCTTTTACTAGAAATTGGTTCAGGCTTTTTGGGGTGCCTGAAGACCACACAGATGCATGTGAGTGAGCGGGGAAGGAGAGCAGAGACTTGGTCTGGTAGGATTAATGGCTTCTCTCACTCAGGCAGAAGCCCCTAATGACTAAATAGTAACTACTCTGGGGATTTTACAGACAGGGTCAATGTCAAATTGGGAAGCTGCAGTGCAATTAATTTAAGCTGGGAAGTGTTTTCAGTTAATTCATTTGGTTCTGCTGGGAAGGTTGGAGCTTTGCAGAGGGCTAATTGTAGAACTGTGTTGAAAAGGCTGAGATACGGTTCAGTAACAAGGGGGAATGCTTTTATGGTGGCAGGGAGCTTGGAGAGCCTCAGTCAGCAAAACCTTCCAAACGCGTTAAAGGTCTTTTCCCTGAGCATGCTGCCTTTACACATGTTGAGGTTAAGTACACGCACAAAAATACTGTCATCAGCCATGAGGTGAGACCCTCTGGCTCCAGAGCCTCAGCTTTTAGCTAAGTCCAGAGTGTCTCTGCTGTAGGTGTGCACTGGGATGCACAGTAGCTCCATGCTCGGGAGAAGTCGTCAAAGAAAAGCAGGATTGTAAGTGGAAGCTTGGTAAATGAAGGGACTTGAAGCATTCTCCTCCTGCATTTTTGAGGGTCCTGAACAGCATTCTCACAATTCTTGGCACACAGTGAACAGCTGGTGCGGGAGAGAGCAGAATGTTGCAAATAATATGTGCAGGCTCACAGCTGGCAGGAGGAGGGCTGGAGCAGACCTTCCCCATCAGTGGTTTGTGCTTTGCTGGGTCTGCACAGAGTGGACTGATAATGTGCTACACAGCCCTTCAGTCAAATAATTTGGAAAGAAAACGAACAAAACAAACCTTGCTATTTTGTCTCTCTTCAGCCTGGTTGCACATTTCCATGAAATGGTGGAAACTTACTATTTTTGTGAATTGTGTTCCTGTTTGAGATGCAGTTGGCATTTGCTGACGTGTTTGTAGATATATTGAGAGGTGGAGGGGGAGGAGAACTAATAGGGACACAGGCAGTCATACAAACATACACACATGCAGAAACACAGAGGTAGGCTGTGTAATTGCACAAGTCCTGTATCCTTGGGAAACCAGGCTACAAACATGGTTAAAAAACAAAAACAAAAAAAAAACCAAACCAAAACAAAACAAAAAAGACAGAAGTAAAGCCCCGGGGAAGGGACATCTCGGTCCCTCTTGTATCCTCATCTGACATCATCTTCATGTCAGCATTGCTTCTCCCTTGGTTCTGGAGGACTTTGTGTGCAGAGATGCGCAGGTGTGGTGCGGGGCACTGTGCAGTGGTAAGAGGTTTTCCTCTGGCTCTGGACCTAGGTGCATGGAGGAGAGAAAGTTGAGCTCTCCAGCCACCAGAAATAGGCAGAGAAAAGAGAGCAAAGCAAGCTGCTGAAAGCTTTGCTGCGCGGAGTCAGTGTCCCTGGCACTTCAGAGGAGCATAAAGCATTTCCTGTAGGATGCCGGAGTCAAAGGAAAGCACTGGGTGCCCCTTGGATCACCCCTCAGTGCCAGCTGCTCAGGGTAGGGAGAGGAGCTTGCTAAGCAACCCCTGGCCAGAACATGCCGTTCCCTGTTCCCTCCCCAGTCCTGCCTTCCCTGCTAGTAGAGATGGGCTGAAAAGATCTCATGGCAAGGAAAAAAAAAAAACAAACAAAAAACCAAAACCAAAAAAAACCCCAAGGGTGTTTGCAGAGCCCTTAGGGCTTTTGGCCCCAGGAGATCTGAGAGTGCTTTGTGGACAGCTTATCACAGAGCTAAAGCATGCTCTTGGAGACTAATGTGGGAATTTTCTGGCTGTGGTGTGCAATTCCTCACTGTTACAGAGCATGCTGGTGTGATGAAATAACCCTGGGAGTGCAGGCAGGCAGAGGGTCCTGGGGAGCTCTTCAGCAGATGGAGAGATACTCTGAAGTGATCTGTGTGCCATGATGGTAGCCTGTGTTTCTGAGTGATTGGGATGATTGGTCTTCAGGGTAGTCCTCGCAGAAGCTGGGTGGCACAGACATCTCTCGACTTGTAAGTCCTTTGAAACCAAATCAACAGCTTAAACATGACACGTTCCCTGTGCAGAACTGGATGAGGCTAAGCAGAACAGGCTGCTGGCTGAGGAGACGGGACAGAAAGCAATATGGGGGTGTCCATGTACCTGAATCCAGAAGGGATCATGCACAGCTTTTTCCTCTTTAGTCTGTCAATGGCTGTTAAACCTAGTCTAGGTGAAATAGCTTTGGTTTCTGAACTGCTGATGGCCGGGGAACAAAGGAAGAATTGCTCTGTAATTGTCTTCTGCCCCTCGCCTGAGCATCCATGGTTGCCCTCTGTGAGAGATGCTGTTCCAGGGCAGGTGATGCTTCTTCTCCCTTTGGGATGTGTGCTTTTCTCCCATTGCTCCCTCTCCTACACAGCCCATTGCTTATGCTCTCTCTGTGGCATTTCCACATGCACTTCTGTGCAAAGTGAAGAGTGAAACTTGAGTGGGTGCTTTGGTTTCATCTGCCTCTGGACAGCTGCATCCAGACTAGCTTGATGATGATGGGGCCAGACCATGTACCGGTGCTCCCACATTTTCCCTCTGCTGCCAGCTGAGTGTGGAAGGATGCTGTGCCACGGCTCGGTGCTTTACAGGTTGGCAGTGCTAATCAGCAAACCCTGGGTTCTTTTTGGGGGAAGGATGTGGGCCAGAGGTCCTGGGCGTTGGGTGGGCTTTGTTCTTGGCTGCTCCTGCTGTGAGGAAATTGCAATGCCAGTGTAATCCTTGTTGGCAAAGTTGTTCTGAGGTTTCTGAGTTCCAAGTCATAAAACACCAGAGCTGTTGCACCTTTGCCCAAGGCTGTTGTTGAAGTACTTTGCAGATTGATGAGGCAGAGGTCACTGGGGCTGTGCTTGGGGTTTGTCTGCTCCTTACCTACCTTCCTACAAGCAATTCTTCCAGTGGGGCTGTTGTGCATATGAAAGGTCAGGCTTAAAGGCTCTGTCTCCTCTCAGGCTGTACAGGACAAGCACTGGCTTCTTGGCAGCCTGGGACAGGCAGCTCTGCTCCTTAAAATAAAAAGTGGCAAGCAATAAGGCATTTAAATTATCCTGAAATGATAGAACTTGCAGACACAAAAAGCTAAAAGATGTAAAAAACCCCCAAACCTAGATAAGACAGATGTCACTGCTTAGGGTGAAAAATCTCTTCATGGATGCTGCATTCCTGCAACCCCAAGTGTGCTGCTCACTCCTGTACATGGTGCAGTGCCAGGCCAGGACTTGAGCTTCTGGATTTGCCCATGTATTTCATGCATGGCTTTAGGCAGCTATCATATATTTCTGTGCCTTTTTTTTTTGTTTTTCTTTAGCCATGTGCAATTCAGGATGAACACCTTTCTGTCTTCAGGGTAATTAATGAACTGCAAAGCCCTTAGATGTCTTCAGAAGGAGAGTACTGGCCAATGGAGGCTGTGATTGCTGCAGGAGGGAGATGTAAGCCCTGTCCAGCCCAGGACACAGCTGGGACCCCCAGATAGTGGGGTTTCAGGCAGAGTGTTGAAGGCCACTTGGGTGAAACTTTCTCTGGGTCTGGGACCTTAATCAGCATTTAAACACTGTACAAACACCCTGGGCAGATAAGCAAATGCATGTGAAACCCTCTGGGCAAGCTGTTGATGAAGGAAAGCAAGTGCAGAGAGAGCAGGAGTGGCACTGGCGAGGGCGGCTGCAGTCCTTGGCATGGTGTAAGCTCCCCGTGATAGAGCCTGGCTCTCCTGTGCTAAGTGAGTGCTACTGGCTCCATCCTGTTCTGCTGCCCAGATACGCTTCAGAGCTCTTCAAAGGGATAAAAATATATTTTTAACCTGAGGCAGCTGCCTTTTTTGTGTGGTACATTTTTTTCTCGTAGCTCTGGAAGTGACAGGTTGTTTTTCAGCCCCTCTGTTTCTCAGCTGTCTCGGCAGAGGTGCCTAGAGGTCTCAAACCAGATTCTCAAAAATTTTAGCACTGGAAATTGGTAGTTGCTTTTTGAAAATGTTGGCGAGACGGTGCAGCTCCCTACAGACGTTAACTGATGGCCATTTGAACAGGCTTTTTCCTCAGCCAAGTCCTCGCCCCGTTGAAGCAAATGGGAATTTTCCTTGAAAAAGGCCATAAAGAAATCGTTTTCTTGGCAAGTAGAGAGGTGTTTCATGGACTCCACATCAGCGTTCAGGAGAACTTCAGCTATCTGCTTAGGTTCCTGCCACACTTGTCCCACCCTGCACAAAGCTCTCTACCTTTTGATCCAAAATAACACAGGGGATGTTTTCCACATGCTGTAAGAAAGAACTATAAAACAATTGTTTTGGAGTTTGACACCACTCCCTTACAGATATATTTAGTGTGAATTGAAATTGGTCAGCAAAAAGGCGTTGGTCAGGATGACAGATAGATTAGGGCTCTGTGTCTTGAGGCTATTACATACCTGCCCATCCCATGCTAGTAGGGTTGGTAGGTGGCTTCATTAGTTCATGGATTGTAATAAACAAGCATGACTTGCAGCTTTTGGGCAGCATCAGAAAGCACTGTCTGGCTGTAAGAGGGGTTATTTGCCTTGTGTCATGCTCTGTGCTGTCCCGACCTTGAGTCTTTATCTCTCCACTCTTCTTGTTGCTCCCTGGCCCTTTTGCTCTTTCAAATGTGGTCCATCACACCTGTTTCTCAGCCTTCTCCTATGCGTGCACCTTGTCGTGAAAGAAACATTGGTGCTCTGCACATGGGGCCAAACTCTTTTGTCTCATCTCCCTTCCCTTGTGATGAAGCCACCCCTGGAAGCTCCAAGTCGGGATAGCTTCTCTTAAGAGCACCACCAGATTTGTGAGAGGGAAAAGTGGCAATGGGGCTCTGCCATCAGCCCCAGGTGGACCAGTCCAGCTTGGCAGCAGGGTCAAAGGCATGGCTCACCATGGCTGACTTGGCTTTAGAGAGGAGAGCTTACAGTCAATAGCAGCTAGACCTTCCTGGCTGCTGATTCAGTCTTGCTCCTGTGATGGTGCCTGGGGAGCCAAGACCAATCTCTCCTTGTCCCTGGGTGTGTTCACCCACATTGGCCTGCACACTCCACTCCCATCAGTGGTTTTCTTTGGGCTGATACTTGTTAGCATTGGAAAGTGAGAAAAATGAACAAAAATATTATCAGAAGCAGGTTTTGTGAATGAATCAGCCGACAAGAGGCTTACCAGCTCGCCTGCATTTACTAGCATAGTGCTTATTTGGGCAGATGTCGATGTATTTTAGTTGGAGGCAGGAAGGAGTGAGAATGGATGGGGGAAGACATCACTTCCAGTTTGCTGCTTTTCTGTCAGTTTGTACCATCTTTTTCTGAATGAAGCAGAGGACTGCAGTGTGTCTGAGAACCTGCCCTGCTGCTGCCCTTGTTCTGCTGTTGTTGACAGTGTGTGGGGCAACAAGAAGAGGAGCACAAAAGAGGTCAGAAGGCTAAAACTCTCCTAAGCCAGCCTTGCCTCTCCACCCTTGCCCATCTCTTCATGGTGCTTTTTCAGTTGATTTCTCTCTAAAGGCAGCCTCATGGCCTTCTCTCTCTTCACTATGTGTTTTTAATTAATGGGGAGACTGGTGTATAAACAGAATATTCCTGCTCAAAATATTGCTTGTCTGACTCCTAGGATGATGGCCAGATGGCAATCACCAGACAGCAGCCTAGACTTTGAGCTCGCCCATCTGGCTATCAAACCTGGTCTCAATTCTCATCTGGAACCAGAACTGAGGAAAGTAATGGACTTTGCCAGATTGGTTTTGCCCCATGTTTGCTTTTCAGTTGCTACCTAAGCAGCTAAAAACCTGCAGACCAAATGCTTTTAGTATTTCTGGAAACTTCTGAAGAAGTTCCAAAAGATACTGGACAAATCTACTGAGGGATGGGTCTTTTGGTGGCTTTTCAGTCCTGTGGGTCAGATGCAGTCTTCGGCCATGAAAGTGCCCTTACTGCTGGTCTGCAGCACAGACTGGGAATGGTCCTTCTGCACCCAAGCAGCTGCTGATGGTCTCTCATGAATGGCAGGCTGGGCTGGATGGCTCCTTGATCGAGCCCACCTGAGCCATCTTTGCATCAGGTAGCTGCATGTTTGCTGGGTAAATTCAGACAAAACTTTTCTTGCCGTTTCTCCTTTTCCCCGAGCTTTTCAACCCCAGTTTGGGGTTGAAATACCTAACAAGAGCTTAGAAAGCTGTGGCAGAAATAAAACACTTTCTATTGAGATTTTTCACTCTGTCATGACAGTAGGGCTATGCTGACAGTAAGGATAAACATCATCATGCAGATTCTGAAAAAAGGAACTGTTAACATCTGTAAATGCTCTGTATGCTTGGTCCTCGGAGAAGCAGGAGAGATCCATAAATTAAGCACTGTTACGTGAGCTAAAGCATTGCTTGCCTTGCCTCATGCACAGTTCGATGTGATTTCTTTACCTCTAGATAAGTGCCTGAGTTCCATAATGCTGGGAAGCTGAAATTGGAGGTGCCAAAGAGTTCCAAAGAGTTCTGATGCTGGGAAGTTCGGTGCTACAGTTCTTCCTTGGCAATACTGAAAGACACTTCCTGTTTGTCACCATCACCAGAACAGCCTGGTCTGTCCCCTGGTATGGTACCTGTGGAGCTGCTGAAGAGGTTTTGTGTAGAGAAATACATACAGAGACGTACAAAGCCTGGCCTGGGTTATTGCACTGGGAGGTGATGTTCATGTGTGGGTTCAATCCTAATTTGGGCTGGAACGGACCTCTGGAGGTCTTGCTTAAGTCCCAGCTTAATTCAGGGTCAGCTTCAATATTATATTTAGCTATAGTACTATATGTGCTTGCTCAGCCAAATCAGAGCAGGCAACAGGGAGTGATCAGCTATCACCTCCTAGGTGTTTGGAGCAAACAGAATGAATTGAGATCTGTCCTCATTGCCACTGCCAAGTCCAAAGAGACTGGTGGCTGCAGCATTGTGACCATCGTGTCCTGCTGTGGCAAGGTTTACTCCCACAAATTCCTGGTGAATTGGGAAAATGCATAAAGCACAGCAGAGGAGATGGAAAAATACCAGAAATCCCCAGATTTCTTCTAACTGATTTTGAAATGGCTGAACTAGCTGGGATCTTGTGGTGTTTAGCAGTGGCAGAGTTGTGACTGTTCCACGGTTAGCAGAAGTGGCCACATGCAGAAGTAGGTAGAAGCTAAATGAGTAACACAGTGTATGAGAAACAATGGGAAGGATGGTATGGCAAAGATGATGATCACTGAAATGGCAAGATCTCCAAAGGATGTTAGGGTGGCCACATGGCCACAGTACAGAGGTGAGGTATTTTTGAAAGCAGAGCTGAGAATTTATTTTAGCACATGAATGTTGAGTAAGTATTCCTGGAGATACTCTGGGAGATGACAGATGGACTCAAGGTATTGTTACTAATCACTGTGGTTTTAAGTGTTGGAGCTGAAGTACATTTGGCATCTCTAATGCAACTGGACTTGTAATGGGAAAATTGCATTCTTGGGAAGTAATTTAGAAGGTCACAAAAAAGCCAGAAAGAACTTCTCCAGCAGCGATTTCGCCTGCTCCCTAAACTGTCTTTTAGAGTGGTAATAACTCCAGAATGAAAGAATCTATTCTCACCTTCCAGATGAAAGGGCTAACGCAATTTAAAATTTTTGCATGCAAAGATTTTATGGCTTGGTAACCAGCCACGTCTGAAAATGATTCAGGGCAGGATGAACATGTGAGGCAGCGCCTGACTGAGCTGGACACTTTCCTTGTCTGCCCTGTCTCCTGCAGATAATGGTGATGACCGGTCTGAGAGCATTCTTGCTGAGAACCACGTGGATGGCACCGTGGGGATCCTGAGTGGAGCTGGAGGGAGGAAGCCCATGAAGACGGGCATGAAGGAGCTGGCAGTGATGAGGGAGAAGGTGAACGAGCAGCAGCGGCAGATGGGCAAAGTCAGCAAGGCCCATCACAACCATGAGGACTCCAAAAAGTCACGGCTGTCGACAGGCAGGGTGAGAGGGCAGGGCTGTGGGGAGCTAAGGGGGGCAGCTGTGGGCTCACTGGGAAATGCTGACTGCAAAGCCTAAGTGGCATCTGCAATAAACTGTTTTAAAAACAGAAAAAATAAATTGAAAGAAAAAAGTGGGGAGAAGCAAAAGAGGAGAAGCAAACATTTTTGGCCCGATGCTGGGGCTGAACACACCATCTGATGAACTTTGATATGCTGGTCAGGTGGCATTATTTTCATTGCAGCTTCACCTCTGGAAGGGGGGTTTCTGCTGGCTGAACACCCACCTCTGCAGGGGTGCAAGCATGCTCTTTGCCCATGGATTGGCTTTCTCACACCCTTTTTCCCTAAGCAGGAGTAGCCCAAGGGGATTTGAGGGGCCAGAAGCAGGGCTGTCTGCCTGCTGCAGGGCAGCCCCAGTCCGGGTTAAAGGAGGCCACAAGCCCCGAGGATGACCTGTGTGGCTGTCCTGTAGTAGGGAGAGTGCTCTAAGACCTCCCAGTCTACTCGCCTGTCTGTTACTCAGTTCTTGGCCGTGGCTTCCCTCTAGTGGGAAGTTTGGTCAAGGCAACTAGATGGGATGGGAATGGGGATGGAGATTGAAACCCACCCCAAAGGGTCCACAATATACATCCCTGTAAACATACAGAGTATTAATATCTGGGGAGCACAGGGACAGAAAGGAGCTTTAAAAGAGTCTGCATGCCTTCCAAAGACTAGGCAAAACAGAAGTTCAAAATAAAATGCAGGCACCGTCAGCTTTGAGAGTTCACACACTGCTGCTGCTCCCTTGCAAAAAAAAACTCCTCACCCACTGCAAAAGCAGAGAGGTGTGGACTCAGTTTGGCTCACATCAGGCATATTTCAACCACACTGCCTTGGCTGGAATCCCTGTCTGGGAGCTGCTGTGGAGCAAGAAGGATGCCTCCAGAGGCTGGCTTGGGGTACTCCCATTCCCATCCCCTCCACTCCTATGGAGTCTCACATGCTTTTGAGTTGTACTTCTGGGCATCACAGGTGTGTACTCTGGGCTATGCTTATGGAAGCCCTCCTCATCTGTCTGGACTGCTTCATGTCACTTGTCACCACCAGTGGGAGCCATGCTAGCCTCTCTGAGGTTTCTCCTCTGTATCCAGGACTTGGGACCTGGTATTGTGTTGGCTCTTGGCCATGTCAGGTACATGGGGGATGTGCATGTCTATGCACAACTCTGATTTTGGGTGCCTGGAAGTGAACTCTGGAGCAGGACCCAACGGCAAACCTGTGTCTTTAGGGGTGCACATGTGTTCATCCCTACTGGTGTTCCCATTGTCCACAGTGTTGATACTGTTGGTACCATTTTCCTGATAATATGGGGTTTTTTTCTGCTTTCTGGGCTGTTTTCAGACCCCTTGTCAGCAGGAGCTGGATCAGGTCCTGGAACGCATCTCCACCATGCGGCTGCCAGATGAGCGAGGGCCCCTGGAGCACCTCTACTCCCTTCACATCCCCAATTGTGACAAGCATGGCTTGTACAATCTCAAACAGGTAAGTGGGGAGAGTGGGGGCTCTGGGGCTGTCTGTGCTTCCAGCAGCAGCCCTTGGCTCACTTCACTGTCTGTCCCCACCATGTGCAGACACCGAACATGCATAGTTCAGGGCTGGGCTGATACCCTATGCATGACGTCAGGTGTGGGGTAAATAGAAAATGCTGCACATGGCATGGACAGGTTTAGTTACACCCCTGTGCATCTGCAGCTACTAGTTTGCAAGTGGAGATGAAATCCACATCCACACATGGCTGTGGACAGTCCAGAGATGGAGAATCAGTTTAGTTCTTCTTCCCCACAAGAGCTGCTCATCTGTCCAGGTATATTTTAATGAACTTTGAGCCAGATCTTGTCCTGTCTGGGCTCTGCTACAGGAGAAAAGCAGGGGGAAGAGGGACTGAATACTGACCAGTCTTGCAGACAAAGCAGAAGGTGCTTCTGGGAGTCAGGAAGGTTTCTACTGTGCTTTACTGGTTTTCCTCCACAAGTTGAGGCTGGTCCCACAGCTCCAGGAGGGATTCCTTCCAGGCAGGTGGGGGTTGGGGTGCAGCATGCTTCTGAAGGTATTTATGGGACCCAGAAGAACTCAGAAAACTTGTGTATCTGAATTCTGACTTCCTGGCTTCATTCATGTAAAACCACCAGGTGTCAGTGGCTGAGGAATGGGAAAAAACTGCCAGGAAAAACAGCAGGAACAGCTGGTGTAGGGTTGACTGGAGTAATCTGTGAATAGTACTTGGATATGAGGATTCCTTATAGCTGAGCCTTTAGAGGGGACCCATGCTGTTTTCATGGCTAGGCCTTTTACACAGGGCTACTTCTACCCCTTCATCAGAAGCATTAAATTAAAAAAAAAAATTCTTTGAGAGTATCTCCCTCTGTATGTTCTCCTGTCTTTGTACTACTTGGGCCCTCACCCATCTACCCCTGAAGAGCCCCATGGGCTGGCTGGATCCCCCAGCATGACCACACTTGGAAGGGCTGGATGGAGCAGAGCTGGCAAATTGCCTGTAAGATGAGCCATGTCTGGGGAATGAGCCTGGACACTGCGGTGATACTTTGTGTGCTACGGAAGAAAAAACAGTCTCTGCTGCTCCTTGTGCCTGAGGAACAAGTCAGCCTGCACTGGCCTGCTTGGAGTAACTTCGCATCTTGCACTACAGCCTGTTCAGAAATGTATCTGCTGGGGCTGGAGGGATGAACATCAGGTTCAAAGTGCAGCACTGCAGGGCAGGAGGAGGACAGTAACTATTAGACCAAGAAACTTTTCTCTAATGAGACTAGGAGGACAGAGGCCAGGTCCAGATGCACCATGGTCCCTGCCTCTCTTCTGGGATAAGTGAATCTCTGTTTGGTCTGGCTGTGGGGGCCTTGATCTGATGTTTGTTTAGCCTAATCTGCAGGTGAGAAGACTATTTTGCCGCTCCTCTGTCAATCTGTTCTCATCCCTCTTTCCTAAGGGATCTTTGTCTCTTTGGATGCTTTTCATCCACAGTTGGCAAAGGGTGATGCATTTCAGGGACACTTGTCCTTCTGGTTCATTAGAATTGGCTTCTTGGTCCCTGGCACAGCCCCTGGGGAAAGAGGTTCAGCCCTCACCCTGGACTGCTGGAGTAACATGGCTGGTGCAGCACAGGCCCTGGGGGGTTTGAGTACAGCATCCCATGGATTTTGCCTGAATCTAAACTCTAGTGCCAGTTCATCAGAGAAACCCCAGCTCTGCCAGTGCTGGGGCTTTGGGCTGGGTGACCTGGGAAGTGGTTTGTTTTGTCCTCTTGACTCTGACGCGTGTCCTGTCCCTCTCCATGCAGTGCAAGATGTCGGTGAATGGGCAGCGTGGCGAGTGCTGGTGCGTGGACCCCATCCATGGGAAGGTGATCCAGGGTGCACCCACCATCCGGGGGGACCCCGAGTGCCACCTCTTCTATACAGCCCATGAGCAGGAGGACCGGGGAGCACACACCCTGCGGAGCCAGTAGACAGATGTGATCTTGCTGGCTGGAGGTGGCTCACTGTGGCCCCAGTGCTGGATTTTACATGGGTTTCAGCATGTCTCTTTAGGCTCTGGAAGAGACTGGGTGCTGCCCTCCTTCCTCAGCTGCCTGGTTCCTGGGGAGGGGAGGGATAAGGGGAGGGGAAGCTGGTGGGGGGTTTGCAAGGAGAAGGGACTGCTTTCTTAGTCTTTCACCCAACATAAACCAGAGAACTGGTCTTTTTTGCTCCTCGCCCTGCAGCCCTGCCCTCCCTGCTGCTTTGCGGCATCTTTCTGCACCCTCCAGCACAGAGTGCCATGTGCTCCCTGACCCCTCCCAGGGGACGAAACCCCTTGCTATGAGTGGGAGAGGGTAAAAAAACTGAAAGAGCCCAGCCTTTTCCCCTCTTTTTCTCTCTTCCCCAAGACCAAAGACTGTAAATACTGTCACCTGCCTCTTGTGTCCTGCCAGTCAGTCTCTTGTGCCCCAGCCCAGCCATCAGTCCTGGCATGGGATGTAGTGTGGGAGGGAGGAAAGGAAGAAAAACCCTGGATTCCCAGCTTGAACATATCACCACAGTTGGGATGTTGCAGTTCCTCAAGGAAGCAGCAATGAGGGAAAGGGCTAAAGATGAGACAGCTGCCACCTTGCCCCCTAACTAACACTCTTGGGTGCTTCCTTTGCTTGTGCTGGGGCACAGCCAACTCCAGAGGGGCCCAGCTTCAGTCACTGGTGTGGGAGCATGGGGTCTTTGGGTGATAGCAAAGCTAAATGCTTGTTTTTCCAAGGGATTTGAAGGGCTTTTGCACAGTATTTCTTAGGATCAGCTTATGCCGAGGGAGCTAAAATGAACTTGCCGAGGCTGGGTGGAAGGATGCGTGTGTAGATTTAGGATAACAAGCCAGGGAATGTCTCTCTTTCTCTCATTCATTTTTTCTTTATTTCTAGATAGGAAAAAACAAAACATCTAAAACCTACGTTCCCAAGCAGCTGCCCTTGTCCCTCCATTTTTGCCTGGGACTCAAGTGAGCATCTGTTATTCAGCACATAACTTTTTCTTTTTGTAAGTAAATTACAGTATATATCTTGCTTTGTAAAGGCCCTCACTCACACACACACATGCAAACACACACACACAGACACACACATGCACACACTCTCACACTTTTCTGCCCACATACACATATGTATAGATGAAATCCAAGTGATTCCAGGTGCTCTGAGAGGTTTTGTGCTGGACATGCTGAGGAGAGATGTGTCTCTGCTGTTAATTCACCTGTTGATTTCTTTCTGTACAGAACACACTGATGCTGAGAATAAATAACTTCCCCATCGCCTAAGCAAGGAGGTTTTATTACTTTTTTTTTTTTTTTTTTTTTTTTTTTAAAAATGGATGTCCTTATTAGAGCAATTGCAAAAACCTCCTTGGAGTAAACGTCTCGGGCTTTTCTTAAATGGTTTGTTGTTTCTTATCCCCCTTCTTGGACCCACATTTCAGATCCAAAGTGTGAAGGGCACAGGTGGGCTTTGTTAAATTAGGGCCCTCGTGCCTTTGCAAGGGTTTGGACATGGCAGTGGAGGAGACTGGGGAAGAACCCCCTTTGGAAAGGGGGCATCCCCTTTGGGGATGGGCATATGTGGATGTGTATGAACGGGAGCAAATGAAAGAAGAAAACACACCTCCATGCAAAACCAAGTAACTGTAAAAATGATGCTACCTGTTTTCTGTTAACATCTGAGGGTGTTCTGCTTTTTCATATAAAACTTGCACATGCTGGCTCTCATCTGCAGTTTGTACTTTGTTTTGTTTAGGAATAGGGAAGTTTTGTTATTTGTTTGCCTTCCTTTTTAAGAAAGCCAAGATACATAAGGTTGGAATAAATTAACTAGGATTCCAGAAAACTGTTGTCTTTCCCCTCGACAGTACTCACAGGACGTTTCTTTTCCTGATGCATCACACACAGATTTGTCCCTGTTCATCCTTTGTCCATGACTGACAGGCAGTAATGGGAGCTGAGCTTTTCATTGTTACTGGCCCTGGTTATGTGGGCAGGGAGGAACTGGTGTTACTCCTCCTTTGCCTGGCTATATTCCTGCTGTACACATGGGTCCTTGTGAATCTGTTGGGAAGTGCAGGGAGCTACAGGCCTCTGTGTGTGACCACAGCTGCTCCACTCATGTAGCTGTGGAGAGAGGTCCTGCACCTTCTCCCAAGGTGACAAGTGCTGCCAAAGGGAGTGTAACAGCAGAGCTTGGTGTTTGGGCATCACAGAGAGGCAAATAATAATAAAAATTAAAAAAAAAACCCCACACTACATTCAATTAAAATTGCAGCATTGAAGGAGAGGCTCTTTGCTGGCTCTAACATCCTGCATCCAGCTGGCTGTGTTTTTCCTTTGGACTCCCCAAAGGGAGGCAGCACCATTGGACTTGTTCCCCTTCTGTTTTCTTCTATCTCCTGCCACAAATTTCAGACTGACACACGTTGAGGGGCTTGCCAGTGCTGAGGAGCGCCTGGAAACTGTATGGGAGCAGGAGGCAGTGATTGCAGGGGAGGGGAAAGAGGACAGGCGTGATGGGGGGGTGGGATGTAGGCTGAAGAACAGGGGAAAAGCAGCAAAATTACTGTCCTGTTCAGTCTATCTGGGGTGAACTGGAGGTGGCTCAGGTGATGCCATGGGGGGGATGCTGAGTAGCAGGGTGGGCCACAAGGGTGCTCCAAGCCAGCTGCTGCCCAGAGAGGGCTGGAGGTGGCAGACGTGCCCAGAGCCCAGCAGTGTCTGGGGCCACCGTCCTGTTCAAGGGCTGGAACAAACCCTTGAAACAAGGGGAACAAACACGAGCTGTGTGTGACACCTTCCACTAGACCAGGCTGCTCCAGGCCCCATCCAACCTGGCCTTGAACACTCCCACAGCTTCTCTGCCCAACCTGTTCCAATGCCTCGTCATCCTCATAGCGAAGAATTTCTTCCTGAAATTTTTACTATAAAAACCTGTACAATAGCACAATATAAACAAGGATATTTAATATAAAGAACATCCTTAGTGTAAAAATGTATGTATCTGTGTATAGCTGTAGCTACTTATACACATGTATACAGCTCCAGCTGTCCTTAGGGATGTGATTTATCAGCGCGTGGCTGAAGGCAGCGCTAACTTTTTGCATGGAAAGCCAGATTTCAGGGCCTCTGCGGCTGGAAGCGGCAGCACCGCGCCCGGGCCCCGTCGGCCGGGCCCTGAGGGTAAGGCGGGCGGGCCGTGGCGCCGCCTGGTGGCGGCTGCGGCGCCGCGCGGCTCCTGCCCCCTGTGCTGCCGGAGGGGGCCGGGCTCGGCCGTGTGCGGTGTCCGGGGGCTCGGGGACACGGTATCCATCGGGACAGGGTGGCTGTGCCAGCTCCATGTGCTGCAAGATGGCTGCGGGATGCATTGTTAGGCGTAGCCCTGGCAACCCGCGGTCCTCAGTGCAGGGGCAAAGGGGATGATTTCACCTCCTGCCCCGCTCTGGGCACCCAGCTCTGGTGATGCTGGCAGGTGAATGGAGGGGAAGAGGGCTACAGGAGAAGGGAGATCGGGGGCAGTGGGAGAATGAAGGGTGATGTTTGTCTGGGCGGTAGGGCAGGGTCAGATCCAGCACCGGGGAGGGATGAGCCACCAAGAGCTACCACAGAGTGTTTGAGGACCACGGCCTGGCTGGGCTGAGCAGCTCCAGGGATGTTCCTGCTGCGGGGACATTGGGGCAAATCTTCCAGAGGCCCCAAGAGGTCTGAGACTCAAACAGCACACGTCTGCTCCCAAGCTGTGGAGCTCAGTTTGAGATAGCATTTAGGGACTTAACGTCACTGGTTGCCAGGTACTTTGCCCTGGTAAACTGGTTGAATGTGCACTGCCACATCCATGCAAAGAAAATTCTAAAAAAAAAAAAAAAAGATAAAAAATTGTAGCTCTGCTTGTAGGAAGCTGTAAAGTTAAGCTTGCAAACTTTTACCAGTCACCTAGCAGGTTGTTCTAGTATGAAAATCTCCACTAAAGCATTGCCACTCCATGCCCTGTACTCCCCGAGCACCCTTGTGGATCTGGCTAAGCCCCCCAAGGGACCCAACACAGGCAGCCGTGGGATGCTCGGGGCTGGAGCAGCTCACTGGCAGGCCCTGGCACACAGATGCTCCACGAGGGTCAGGCACGAGCTAACTGAATGCATAACTTTATTAAATAAATGCTTTGTCATGAGAAAAGACAAAGATCAAAGAGTAACATAAATTATAAGTTGAATAAATAGTATACAGCAATCTTCACTTTTTAATAAAATGTGAGATTTTTTTTTTTAAGTACAAAATGCTAAACAGAGCATTAAGCTCTTCTTCCATTGTCAGTTTTTCACAAACTGCTTTTTTTTTTCCCACCAGTAAGATTATGAGTATTTCTTGTTTACTGGAAAAAAAAAAAACAAAACAACAAAACCAAAACGAAACAACAGAGCTACCGTATGTATGTAAAGCTATAAAAAGCTACCGTAAAATGTGTAGTGAGTATTGCTTAAAGATAAAAACCAGGCAGGAAACTCGGAATCTGGTGTGTTTTAACAACTGTGTTACAACGGTGGGTAACGTGCGTGGTGACGTCTGTCCCGGTGGCAGTGGCGGTGGCTGGTGGGGCTGGGGAGGGGGCCACAGCAGGCAGGGCTCCTAGCCAGGGCCAGGACAGCTGTCTGGAAGCGAGGTGAACTGACAGTTCTTTAAATATACAATGCTCCATTTGGGGGGAAAAAAATCAACAATGACAACAAAACAAAACAAAACAAAAAAAAAAAAAGAAAACTAAACCAACAGCAAGAGTTTTCATGGGGAAGGTGGAGAAAAGGGGAAGGGGGGAGAGAGCGGAGAAATAGTGCAAAATGCTCTTGTACTAGTGGTTTTCAAAGTCCACTGCAGTACAGACAAGGGGCAGCCCAGCCACTGAGCGCCGCTCCCTGGCAGATGTGGTGGAAGGGCTGTCCTGAGCCATCCTTGTCCTCTCCTTCCCAGCTCACATCCTAGATACCAACGTGGGCTCAGCACAAATACCGCAACCAGAGACCCCTGAGCCTCACAACCCCCCAATGCACAAATTGCTGGCATCTCCTGGTGTGCCTCAACCCTCCCCAGCTTCCAAATCTGCCCCTTCTGGTTTTCTCATCCTAAATGCACAGGGGTGCTGCTGGGTGCTGAGAATGGGAGCACCTCATCACTGCCACCTCAGAGGGTGACCAAGCCCTCCTGAAGTCACTCTCAATCCCAGCCCAACCCAGGCTCCAACCCCGGTCCTAAATATTACTGCAGCCTGTAAACAGCCTCGTCCTGCTGGGGATCCTTAAGGGAGTGGGCAGCTGGGGGGGGTCACTTGGTGCCCCATCCTGGGAGCTGAGGTGATCTGGGGGGTGAGGCTGGTGCACCCCAAATGTCCATCATCCTTTCCCCCAGGTTTGTGGGGACAGGATAGGCAATGCCATCCCAGCATGGGGTGTGCAGGGGTGAGGGAGGCTGTGTGGGATGGATTTTGGTACTCTGGGCTCCCAGGGCCACGTAGACTTGCTTGGTAGGGAGAGGACAGAGCATTGCCCTGTGTCCCAGTATCTGTGGTGGCCTCATTGTGACACCACCGTGGGGCCCTGTGAGCTCTTACCCTGCAAAAGCATCCTCGCCAAAAGGCAAGGTCCATGGGGGCCTGATGCCCTTCCCGTCCCACCCCGGGGGCACGTCTCCTTTCTCTGCAGCCAAAGGCTTTCAAGTTTTGGGAAATTAAACAAAAAACAAAAACAAAAACAACAACAACAACAAAAAAAAAAACAACCAAAAAAGCAAGAAAGAGGAAGAGAGAAGGAAGGAAGGGTCCTGGGAAAGGTGGTACTGGCCTATGACAGTCAGGAGGTTTTGCACAGGGATCAGCAAGTGAACAGTGTCAAAAATGGTGTCCGGTGGCCCTTGGGGTTAGCACAAGCTCCTCCTCCTGCTGTCTTCACCCCATTCTTCACTCCACTTGCACCCCAGCATTAATCCACCTCTCTGGTTAAACCAACCCTGCTCCATCAGCCCTGCAGAGCCTGGAGGGGTCTGTCTCTCAGCCCCCACCATGCTCCCCTCCAATAACATGGAATTACCCCACTGCAACAAGCTTTTTTGGGGGCACATCTACACTGGTAGCACACTTCCTTCTTTTCAACATGGGAAGGTGCTTTGTCCCCAGGACGAAATGTGCTCTGCTGGGTCTCCGTGGAAGTCCATAGGCAAAACTCACCCCCACTGTCATTTGGAGGGAAATAACCACAGGTGTCCAGTCCTGCCCTCCATTAGGGTAACGTCCTGGTGGGGAGCCCACGGGATGCTTAGGGGAGTAATGTCATCTCATGAGAGGCTGTGAGGGCTCTCAGTCTGTGATGGCAAGAAGCCTTCACCAGAACCCCTTCGTCCCATCCCCACTGGTGGGGCCCCAGTAGTGCTATGGACCTCCATTCTTCTCTGCCCAGGTCCAGGAAGCTGAAAGGGGTATGGGGGTTCAGGAACCTTCCACCTGAGATCAGCTGTGTCCTTTGGCCAGTGCTGGCTGCCACCTCCAGCTGTGGCAGTAGGATGTGGTTCCCAGTGGGTGTGTTTCCCCACCACAGCACCCAGACCCCACAGCTCCCTTTCTTTCCTTCCATTCGCTGCAGGATCTCCTCCCAGCACCGACATTGTGGAGACCCTTGTCAGGGATAAGCAAGAGGCGAGAGTCCCAAAATCAAATGCAAATGTTAAAAACAACAAATGAGTTAGGAAGGCAGCCAAGGGCTGTCCCAGCATGCCCAAGGCAGTGGGTCTCCACGGAGCAGTGGCTGCTGTCACTGAACAAGGAGCTGGGCCCCAGGTTAAAGGCAAGGGCCCATCACAGGATCTTACTGCAGGGTCGTGGGAATCAGCCGTGGCAACATGAGCAGTATCCTCAATGCAAAAGGATGGCGTTGTCCTACCCACGGGGAAAGCTATAAACCAGCCTTAACAAAAAACCAAGATGAAACAAAGAGGAGGTTTGGGGGTTTTTTGCCCCTGAAGCAAACCACATTTTTGACTGTGTAAAAAAAAATAAAAGTCTCCATAGTTGGTCGTCTTCGTGGTGGCAAAGGGTGGTGAAGAGTTTTGGCCCTGATTCCCCTGTCCCCATGTAGGGATACTTCAGTCTGAACAGTGATGCAGTCCTCAGTGTTGATGAGGCCCTGATTCCACAGGCACCGATGCTCCTCCATAACTGCTTCTGTGTTTAATCCAGCAGGTTATTATTTGTTTTTGGAGGGGCAGCATATCCTCCAATTTCATATTACATTGAAACCTCCGAATTTCAAGGTGAAGCGTTGCAAGGAGGGAAAGCCACATCAATGCACACACAAGTGCATGCAGGTGATGAACACTTTCACACCTGGATGGACAATGGTCAGTCCTGCTTGTCCAATAAAATTTCTGACCTTCCAATCAAGATGAACTGGACAGGGGAGACTGTATTTCCTTTTGTGATAATTTTTTTTGAAGACCACAGATACTTTCTGGGGGTATTTGTGCTGTTGCAGGATCTGTGTTTCCCTCCCCAGCTTGTCTCCAGACACAAAGTGAACAGTCCCACATCTCCTCCCTTGCTGAAATCTGCCTGGATTGGGGGCAGTCATTTGAGATGGAAATCAACTCAAGTGAGTCCCAGCAACATGGGGAGGACACCCTGGAGGACTGCAAGGGGAACACTGGTGGCCACAAGATTTTCTCTCAAGACCCTTCAAAAATCAACTAGCTAACATGAAAAAAAAATAAAAATAAAAATGAACCTGCCCAAAACTCGTACTGGAGAATCAGCAACTTGGAGAGCTTCCTACATCAGGGTGACCTCTGCTTGTGGCAGAGGGGTGCAGGCAGCATTGGGGAGAGGTGCAGGATGGCAGAGTGCCCATGGCTGGTTTGTCTCTGGCTCTATCCTTTCCTTGCTGAGTCCTTGTTGTCAAAAGGCTGTTGTAGATTCCGAGTCCTCAGTTTCTTCAGGGTTTATTTTTCTCTCTTCTCTTTTTTTCCTTTTCTCTTCTTTCTTTTTTCTTCTCTTTTTTAATTTTCTTTTTTCTTTTCTCTTTTTTCTTTCTTTTCTCTCTTTTTACTTTTCCTTTCCTTACTTCTCTCCTTTCTTTCTTTCTTTCTTTCTTTCTTTCTTTCTTTCCCTTTCCGTTTTTTTTTTCATTTTTCTTCCTTTCTCTTTTTTTCTTTTCCTTTCTTTTTTCGTCTTACATGAGATGAAAGGAATCGGAGTCCCGGGGCGTGGGGAGGTGTGGAGGGGAGGGTGGAAGGGAGTCTGGATAGATAGTGATGGGGCGGAGGGAGGGGAGGTGGCTTCACTCCACATTGCTGCTGTCGAACGCGTGGCACTGCAGGTCTCCGCTCAGGAAGTCAGTCCCCGGCAGCTTCATGCCATACTTGTCCACACACCAACACAACCCACGCTTCCGGCCCCGGGAGGGCTTGCACTGGGGAGACACCCAAGGGCAGAGATCAGAAGCTAGCCACCGGAGGCTGTGTGGCTCCCTCCCTGGGGATCTGGCCTTGGCCCCTTCATACCAGCGATGCAATCCCCATGGTAGGATCTGGCTCCTGCTCTCTGCTTTCAGCACATCCCTGTCCCTGCTGCTACCCCAGCCCAGGGTTCTCTGATTTTTCTCCCTCCCTCACCAGCTCCTTCAGGATGCTTGCTTCAGGCCAGATGGCACTTGGAGCCATTGGCAAGGCCACCCACCACCAAATGTGTCTGGAGATGCTTGCAGCAACACCCAGACTAACCCAGCAAAGGAAAAACCTCCATCCTTCCCACGCAGGGCATTGGTAGAGAAAAGCCTTCCTGGGTGGGGAACATCTTACCTGCTTCCTCTTGTAGAAGCCCTTGCGGTCACAGTTGGGGAGGTGGACAGCACGGGGGACCATCCGCTGGCTACTCTTCAGCTCCTGCAGGGATGCCTCCATGTGCCTGCGGCACGGGCCCTGCATGCAGGGAGATCAAATGTGAGAAGGGAAGCACCTCACAGAACCTTCCAGCTGCAAAAGCCCCTAGGTCCCCCCCACTAGTACCCATTTCCCAGGGGTAAAAGCCCTCCACAGTCACCTTCCCATGGGAGCCTCATGGAGGGAAGGTGAAGGCACCCACCAGCTCAAACTCCTGCCGGAGCTCGGGGATGACAACACGAGGGTGAGCCGTGTTCTCAGCCATGCCCACGAACTTTGCCAGGGTCAGCTTCTTCCGGCGGTCCTTCTTCAGGGCTTCGGCCTTGAGCTCAGAGAGGCGCCCGTGCTTGGGCCGGTAGGCCTTGGGCGGGTAGGTCTCCTCCGTCATCTCCGATGTGGTTGGCTCCTCATGCTCCCGGGACTCCCGTTCTGCAAGGGATGGGGTACCAAACTGTCATGTCTCTGTGAGATGAGTGGGGCTTGCTTTTGCACAGAGACCCTCATGCCCAATCCCAGAGGAGATCTTTGGACCAGGCAGGATAAGAATAACCAAAGGAACCCCTTTCCCAGCTGCTGCCTACAGCCCTGGCTTTACACCACTGAGTGGGACTTCACAAGGTTTTTGTGTGACCTCTGAGCTTGGGACAGGAAGGTGTCTAGAGAGCATGGAGGAGTCAGAGGTCTAGGATGCATTTCTACATACAAGGGTCATCACTGTTTTTGTGGGAGAAGACCAATATGAGGGTCATCCTACCTCCAGGGCCAGGTGACACATAAATGAGGCAGAGAAGCCCCTGTTTATCCATGCTGAGAGAATTAAGTGACGAGTTCATGCTTCACACTGCCTTAAGAAGGCAAGAGCACAATCCAGGAATGCTTGAAGATGATACAATTCCAAAGCCAAGGTCAATCACACAGCACAGTCACCATGTGGCTGGGCAGACATTTCAGCAGTGATACCAAAGATGTGGCTGACAAGTGCTAGGATCTCCAGGGTCCTCAGCTTGCAGCCCCACTCGGGATCAAACCAGCTGACACACACCAAGCAGCCAGCAAAGCCAAGGGTAACACTGCCAAGTAATGCTGCCTGACTGCCACTGATGGTACTGACAACAAAAGGGGACCATGTTTAGGTTCTGTCCATAGCACCCATCTCCCTGCAGACACCTCCCAGCACAACCTCTGCTGGCAGGATGCAGTCAGGAGCCCTGAGCAGTTATATATAGGAGCAAGCTAGTGACAGTCTAAACTTAGATGACTTGTGACATTTAGTACAACCACCAGAGTGAAAAAGGGTTATTTCTCAACTAAATTTGAATACAGTTTAAAGGTCCTGAGGTTCCTGGTCTCCTGACCCCTGGGTACCCAGCTGTCTGGTGTTGATGACAAGTCACTTGCTGGTCTAGCAAGTGACTATGAGGAAACTAACTGCAGCAGAAGGAAAGCATCAGAGTAGCTGAAATCTGTCCCTGAATAGCCTTTCTTGCAATTTCTATGCCAGTGAACCCAGATCATCCCCTCCTACAGGAGGGAAAAATGCTCAGGATTAAAATAAAAGCAGATATACACCCCAAACAAGGGAAGCGGGATTCTTTCTGCAGACCAACTGCTTCATGGAGCCCAGATGCAGCACCAGGAGGGAGAAAGGTGAAGAGGATGCCACTGCTGCCCAGGGATGCCTGAGGATGCCCAGTGGCGGGGACAGACAAGATGTTTAGTGGCAGATGACAGTACCAGACTGTCACACACACCTCAGCTGGGGGGTTTGGAGGTGACTGAGTGTCACTGGGTCACTAGGTGCCCAAGCCAACCACAGGTACAAATCTCCTATTCCTCCTTGCCAAGGGGACCTCGCATTCTCCCAGCAAAAATTTGGAAGTTTCTCATGGCCACCTATTTATTAAAGTGGCCCTTTGTTTTTTCTGTTTCCACAAGAACAGCACTGGATGAGCATTCCCAACTCTACACCCTCCTAACTGCCAAGAGCAACATAAAAAATCCCCTGCACCATCCCCAGGACTCATGTGGCTCCCCAGGATGGGATAATTTTGCCATTTTGCCCCATGATGCTTATATGCTTGAGGTTTTATTCCTTGCTGCAGGACTCAACTGCCTGCACAGATCAGGGCTCATCTGCTCTAAGAGGATAACAGACATGGGACAGAGAAGAAACTGAGTAAACTGGGAATTACTCCCCAGAGAATGAAACAATACAAGGTGCAGCTGAAGTACATCCTTTGCCTCAAAAGATATTCTGGCAACTCAAGGTCTGAAAAAAAGGAGGCATCTGCAGTGACTGAGCCCTTCTTATAGCAGTGAAAACACTCAGTGTTCTGTCCCAGGAATCCCCTCTGGCACCCAAGTCCAGGACTGGAGAAGGTGCTGCCAGAGTACCTCCCTGGGCTGCCCCACAGTAATAAAGGGAAGTTTCACACTGGTGCTGGCAACCCCCCAGTAACACAGGAGGGCCACAACTCATTACCTCCTCAATAACAAATAAGTGAGGCACAGCTTCTTAGGGCAATCCAAACAAATAAAAACAAGTAACAAATAAAGGATACAAGACAGTGAGGATTCAGTCAGAAAAACAGTACAGGGTGTCCAGTCCCCAGAACTCAGCATGTAATGGGTGTCTGCAGCAGCCCAGACTGCTCACATGGTCAGTAGCTTTACTCTCTTGCTAGCACCTTATCCCTCCTCTCCCTGCAAGCTGCCAGCAAGCCAGAGTGAGATGGGGACTAACGTGGAGCCCTTTCAGCAAGCACAGATGGGAGCCACAGGAGCCCTGTGCTCTTGCAGATGTGCACTAAAAGCTGTCCAGATCCAAACCCATGTCTGATTCTTTCTGCAGGGTTGAAAAAGCACCTGGAACTGACCCCCTTCACTCTCTGCGGAATGCATGTATTCCTCCTCAAGTGGGAACATATGCCTGGGATGTCATACAACAAGGGTTAGAAGTGATGGGACTCCATCTGTGACTCAGCAGTGGTGTCTAGTTTGGGTCTTTATATCCCAGTGATAACTCCAGGGATGCCTTGAAGGGATCCCTTTCCTCCATCCTGTTTTTTATAGCCTAATTTCCTTCAACAACAAGGCTGATGCAACCCCTTCTTCTAACAAGCCAATTTTGGCAAACTGAAGGGCAAAGGTCTCTGACAGAAGCTCCTGACAAGCTCTGGGCAGCTGCAAAGGGGCCTTCCCAGTGCCAAGAGGAGAGGTAAAGGCAGAGCGGGGGCATGCAGCCCCTCCCTTCTCTTCCTGGCTGGCCCATCCACTTTAGCCTGCAGCTGCCCACTGCTGCCAGACCAGACACTCACATCAGCATCCCCAGAGCTCTTGCACCTACCTGCCCACCCTCACCCACCAGCTCATTCATTACCCTCCATGTGCCCCCAGGCCAGCTCATGGCAGGCAGGATTTGGCACTGCTGTGCCTCCATGCCTGAGGAGATGCTGGCAGGAGCAACACCCTGTTTCCCCAAAGGAGCCCTACTTGTGTCGAAGACTCGGGAAGGAGTTCAGGCTGGAGTTCCTCCTCCCTCACTGTCAGGTTCTGGCCTGCCACACAGCCCCTTCCCGCCTACTCCCATCTGCCTGCCAGCCTGGTGGCCACCTGCAGAGGCAGAGCTGCCTGTCTGGGGACACAAGGCATGGGCAAAGCACGCTGCATCCCTGTGGGCTTAGGGTACGGGCAGGAAGGCCCTACTCACAGTGTTCCCAAATGAGGGACAGTGGGAATCAGAAGGTGGGTGGCTTACACAGCTTTATTCCTTCTCCCCACAACTCAGGAGGGGATCACCTCCCACTAGAGGTCCCAAGCTTACTGGCACAGAAATATTACACAAAAGAATGACATTGCTAGCCAAGCTGAGGATGCCTGGCTAGCTTGGAAGTGACACATGGGCTGTAGTCACCTCAAAGGGATGTTGACCCTACAGCCAAGGCAGGAGACTGAACTCAACTCAGAGCCACTCCATGGCTTCATGTCTAGTCTGATCCACTGCTGCCCAGGGAAGGAGGGGCAAGCATCTGGAAAGGCTCTTGACCCAGGCCAGGCCGAAAAGACTCTGCTGTTGATGGGCCCTGGGATGCAGAAAATACCCACACCAGAGCACGGGCTGTCCTATGCCCTGGACTGAGGCACAGTGTCTTCTCCCCTCTCCAGGCTAGCCAGAGGAAGCTCCCTAAAAGGAACCATTTCCAACTGTTCCCTGCAGAAGGGAAGGGGAGTGGCAAAATACCAGGCACTGTTTCTGGGAAGCCACAAATTGCTCCTGTCTGGCTGGCTGCTGTCCTTGAGATACCACCCAGAGCAAACTACACATCATTCTGCCCTGCATCAAAACCCAGTCTGGTGCTCCTGGGCTTCAGATGCTTTGGACCCATGTGAGGTCCCAGTAAGGTGGTGGATGCACTCACATGGGGGAGCAGAGTGTCTGGGAACACTGCATCCCTGCCTGCTGACATTACAGACTGGAACACTAAACTTTTTCCACATGGCTGGGAGGCTCAAATTTTTGTAACACATTTTCATTGGTTTCTGGCAGAAAGGATCTATTGACCGCTGCTCCTAATGAACCGTGCTTGTTACAGCCACAGCCCACTGCTAGAGGACTTGCTGTCCTGTTCAACACCACCCCCAAAAGCCACATGCACCGAAGAAGTACATGCACAACCACAGCACAACCCTGCTAAACAGCCCTCTTGATTATTATCATGATCATTATTATTTATAGCATAGGTACTAACATAATACACCACTCAAGCAGGAAGGTGTTGGAGAAAGACTTCATGGGGATCTCAGTTAAACCTCTAGCACAGGAACAATACAAATGTCACTCGTGGAGACTTTGAGAATTTGTCCAGTTCCTCTGCCCCAAACTCAGCCATCTCTGTTCAGAGATGATCATTGCATATGGGGCTTATACAGGAATTCCGTTCTTAGGTACCTGGCTAGAAAAAACCCTGAGTATTTTCCCCAGCTGCCTTTCCCATTTGTTGCCCACTCTGGAGGAGGGGACATGCTCGACCTACATCAAAACTTCCTGTTACTGGCAGGCAAATTCATCCCTGACCTGGACTTGCACCTGTGGCCATGATGGGAAAACAAAAATTCCTCCTTCCTGGTCAGCACACAGAGACAGCCACTGTGTTTGCATTCTCAAGATGCAGGCAGGGAAGGGATAATGCAGGCAGGGAAGAGATGCAAAGAGAGTAGAGTCATCTCATCTTGCACCCTTTGGCAGCTGGAGAGTACAACTGAGCAAAGCATTCCTGAGCTCCCCAGAGGCCACTAGACTCAGCCCAGGCAGAAGCCCAGGAGCTTTCACCCTCCTAATGAAGAACAGCTCGCTTACATTCCTGTCCCAGGCACAGCCCCCAGCGTGGTGGTGACTGACCCCCAGCCCTGCTGGGGTGGTCAGTGGAGCGGCCCAGGCGCTGTGCCTGTGCTGGGGTCACTGCTGAGACCACCGCCCTGGTGAGGTCAGGCAGTGAGCTCAGGCAGCCGCCCAGCCCCAGGCCATCTGGCACCCACTGGAGGCGGAGCAGCCAGGGCTGAGGATGGAGGCTCCAGCCAGTTCCTCCACTAGCCCAGGGTGTTGTCTGCTGGAGACCCAGCTGCAATGTGCCTTGGACTTTGAACGAACTTTTGTGCTTTGGTGGGGTCTTGGCATCAAGCCAGTGCAGTCCATCTGGCAGGGACTGGCGAGGGAGCATGCTGGTAATGTTTGCAGGTGATGAGAGGCTCAAAGGCGACACCACACACCAAGAAGGACAGAATAACAACAGCCCTGCTGGGACTGCCACCCCACCTCTCACAAGTCTCAGCAACGTGCAACAGACGCTTAAATCTATGTCACATAACACCCAAATGCTAGCACTGAGGTGTTCTGGGTGGCCAAACTCCATGTGTAAGTCACTGCAGAGATGCTGCACCCTCCAAACTGTGACCAGCCCCATCATCTGGCTTGGGTTATGATTTTAGGGTGGAATGAAAGTCCAGTCTCCTGTGACTCCAGTGATCACACTTAGACCTCCAAAGGTCTGAAGTTAAGAAAGGTAATTCCCACCACCTCTTCAGTCTTGGTCCCCTTGAAGCCTGTGATGTTCCCATGGGCCAAGCTGTTTTACAGACACAGGAGCAGTAGTAAGAAAACACAGACCCTATTTCATTCCCTGGGAATTAGGAACTTCAATAGCTGCCAAAGGCAGCAGAACACTTTTGTGATTTGCAGAGTGTGAAGTCCTTAGCAGTCAAAGCACTGTGAAGTGCTCCCAGCAACACCCACTCTGCCCCACCATACCCAGTCACCTACCAAAGACAGATGATGAGAATCCAATTAGTCCATGGCTCAAAAGCCACACAAGCTTTTGGAAGAGGGGCTCCAGGGTATTCCAGTATCTTATACCCCTGTGACAACAGGGTGGAAGTTGATGAGACCTCACTCCCTTGTTCCACTGAGACACCTTTTAAGGGAAGGATATGGATCAGTAAGGCCAAGCTCAGAGAAGAGATGGAAAAGCATTCAGAGAGTTGGCTTGGAAGGTTAGGACTGATCTCCATTTCATTAAGCCAAGAGCCAGGAGGATGCTTGGGAACAGCTCAAGAATACCTGAAGAGCCTCAGAGAACAAGCACTGATGACTTGTTGAGGGGTGTGCTATTCCGTTGCTTTTTAAATTTTTTTTTAAAAGTAATTGTTTGGGCTTTGCTGAACTAGCCTGGAAGACCAGCTCTTTCTCAGGTGATTATGTCTCCTCAGCAGAAACCTGTGGATGCAGATTCTGCTGTATCAGCCAGGGCTCACCTGCAGAGCGTGAATATCAGGTGCTTGGGCTGCCCCCAGGTTCACATAGGATTCATGGGAAAGGGAGATCATAATCCTGATGACCTCTGTGTCCTCATAGAGAGCTGGATGGGGGAGAAATGCAGCTCAGCATGTGGGAAAGGAGCTCTCAAGGGAACCAGCTCATGTTTTGGTCTGCTTTGGAAGTGCAGGACCTATCTGTAGGAGTGGATCTCTGGGTCAGCATGACTTTGCAGTGCCAGCAAATGCCACGGAGGTGGGAGAGGTACAGCTATGGGAACTGGAAGCTTAAGAAAGGATCTGTGTTGCTATGAGCACATAGCAACTTTCCTGAGTTGCCTTCTTTACTGCAGTCACAAAACAAAACTCTCTGAGTAACTCTGTAGAGCAAGGAGAAAAGCAGGTTTGGATATGGGGAGCTTCATGATGGAAGCTCCTTCTCTACACATTGCTAGCTGTTAGTTCAGCAGTCTCCAAGCACCCATGCTGTGCTGGAAGAGCCAAGCTTGGGCACCAGCTGCCTTGAGATGTAACAATAAAGACTGTGGCTGAACAGGTGTTGTCTTTGTCTCTTTCCAAGGACTTCGCAAATCTGTTTACAGTCAGATCTCCATGCAGGTGTGGGAGTTTGCAATGCACATAACAAGACACGCCAAGACCCAGTGACAGTCTGAGTCAACAGGCAGCATAGCCAGAGACTTTGGGTTCTCATGACAATGATTTCTGTCCAAGAGAGAGCCAAAAATGTCTAACCAAAAAAGAATTGGGAAAATTTCCAGAGTTTCACTCTCCAGTAAGATGATGAGCAAACGTCCATCAATTTCAATTAAATGATGCTGATGTGCACCATTTTGCAAAACTGCAGACACTCTGTTGCTAGATAGCTGCTTATATCAGCCTGACATTTCCTGAACAAAGTTATCTTCCAGAAAACTGAACTGGCAAGTGGAGAGGAAGGAAGTATTGCAGGACTAGATTTATATCAAGAAGCTCCTGTTGCTGATGCACTGATGATAGGAAGATAAAATGTATTTCGTTCACATCATCTGGAGACTGCAGATGTTCACCATTCCATATGTTGAAACTGCAGAAGAAGCTGAGAGCTGAATTATGACCCACAGAAAAGTAAATAAATCATCTTTCAATATCAGAGTGACCAAGACATATTCTTCCTTCCTGGAAAGGATGAAGTAGTTCAGCCTTTCTTAGTCTCACATCTTCTCCAATAAATCCACCCGAGCAGCAGATTTCATTGGTTGCAATAAAGGAGGCAAAACCCATACCAAGCTGCCAAGAAACTAAGAGCAGGAAAGATTAAAAAATAAAAACTCAGAGGAGACTGCATGACAGTCTCTGCCTAACTAAGGGTGAGAAAAATCTGGTTTAGCTCCTGCAAGGCATCATTGAATTGTTTACCAGCAGTTTCTGCATGGGGCTTATTTGTGACAAAAATATGAGAATACACATGCTTTAAGCTTTTCTGAATGAAAACAAAAGGTTGTTTGATCATCTGACCATCCGCGATGACTTGGAAAAAATCTTCCTGTGCCCACAGTAATGAAGGAGGTGTGATGTGTCCATCAACTGTCATTATTGCATGAAAAAGAAGCAGGCACGGGGACTTTTTGGATGCAGGTAGCTCAACGTCAGCAGTAGAGGAAGTATAACTAGGGAGAAGGAATAAGTAATTTGCCCTCCTGGACTCTGTGGGGCTTATCTTCAAAACTCAGGTGAAAAGTGGTATCAATATACATGAGACATCAAGAAATCTGGATTTAAAAGCAGGTGCTGCCAGGATGCTTGCCCCTTGCTCACCACAAAGAGACAGGAAAAGGCCCATCAAGGTGGAGCGTGGAGATGCACCTGCGTGACGTGTTGGACAAGAACTATTACAACACCAAAAGTATTTCAACACCAAAAGTATTTCAGGTGTGCAGCTGTGACTGCAAGTTCCAGCCTAGCCTGTGTTAACTTCCAGGTCTTCAGCCTCACTTTCACAGTTTTGCCTTAAACCAGATGGAAAAGCTGTGTGAGATCACCCATTGCTCATCTCTGTGTCAGCACCAGATGACACATCATCACATGTACTGTCCATCCTGACTATTACCACCTCTGAGGGATGAAATTTCCAACCTCTGCCCTCAGGACTCCTTTCTTAATGGCTCCTCCTCTCAGAAAGCCTTTGCCTGCAGTAGGCCTGGATGTTATTTAATCTCTCAGTCCACCTAAGTAGGACTACAAGAAAGTACCAGAAGTTTGACATTCACACTCAGACAATATTGATAAGGAGAAATTTGCCCAAGCTTGATCCTAATGAATGACTCTTGCCTCTCTTAGCCATTTTCCACCCTGTACCACTGCATATTCAGTGCAATTTCTCATTGCTAATTTTTCATTAGCAATTTCTTTTGGTACAACACAATGAAAAGATGCTTTTGAATGTTAAAAAATCACCATGGGTCTCTTGATGGACAGAAGGGTATAGATCTCCATTTTGGGGTCTGAAATTCCATGAAAGACAACTGATCACCCCTTGCCACAGATCTGCCTTTCTGGAATGATAAAATCCTTGTTGCACTTTGTTGTTTCTCCTGCAACCTCAGGCCACTGCTGCTTTTAAAAAACCAAATAACTGGCCACTGAAATGGTTATGAAATGATGCAGTAAAATTTCACCAAATTTTATCAGGAAAGAAGGGCACACAAGTAAGAGCAATGACTGTATGTTACTTTGTATTTAGATAAAATATCTTAAGACATGTAATAATATCTTAAGACATGTAGCTGTGGCAGCAGCATAATTGACTGCTGGACAGGTATACAACAGGTATAAGATAATTTTTCTGCAATTCTTCCCTAGTAAAACTTTTCTTCTTTTTCAGCATGTTCTTTAAATTAGGAAGTGAAAGCCAGGTTCCATAGTTTTCAGTGGCTTATTTAATTACAGATTTTCATCATTAGTCTAACACATAACATCTGATTTCTTAAGCATGAATAATAAATGGCTCTGTTGATTTAATTGTCCTCTGATGAATCCCATCTGTATTTGGAAAAATAAAATATTTCTACTGTTTTTCTACAAAAAAGAGTTATGAATATTAGCCAACTTTGCCCCCAAAGTTACCTTTAAGAAACATTCCTTCTTCTGTTTAGCTAGGCAATCATTTCCCTAAGTATCTGTGAGGATTACTTTCTTGCCCTTAAATAGCAACCAGACAAGTCATCGCCATCAACATAACAATTATCTCCATCATCAAGCCAGCTGTGTCCATCCAACAAGCAAACAAACCAAACTGCAACAACAGCCCTCCAGGCTCAAAGCTGCAAAGAGCTCTCCAGCTCTAGCAGAGCCCACAGCCTTTGCTTTGGCCCCACAGTCCTTCGAGGACTGAGGCAGCTGGCTCCCACTGAGGGGAGAGGTGCCCAAAAGCCTTTGATTCTTTGGCCCTAGAGGAAAGGTGCTCAGCATCCTGCAGGATCAAGGTCTGCCAGGCTAACAGGGAACACTGTGCCAGTTTGTTTGACCCCCCATTCCCACATTCTGCATGGAAGAGACAGTACCACCGGGGTGGAGTTACAATGAAAAATGATGGGAATATCAGAGGGGTCTGGAGAATGAGGGCAATAGCGAAAGCAAGGCCTTGTGCAGGTGCACACAAGAAATGCCCACTAACTTCACAAGGATAAATTTAACATGCCTTCTCAAAGTTTAATCTGTTGACCAGAGTGTCTCTCTCACACTTGTCCTGGAAACATCAAGTCAAGAAGACTTACCAAAACATGCTGAGAAATGGATTCCTTGAGAGCAAATTTGCTCACAGCAAATCACCAAGAGTCCCGCATTTCTGCAAACACATTATGCTGGCTCCTGCTGAGATTAACTTCAAGCAATGGATTGACATGAACACTAAGGGGTCCTCTCAGATCACTAGCATCAAAGAGCTACCTCAAAAACAACATCTTGCTGAGAGTTGCCTTGGCTACACAGCTGAAGGAACACAGTGTCTTGTGGGGGTTGAGTGGTAAGGGGTGGGGGATGCCACCAGATATGACAAGACCCTTCCAGGATGACCTGAGGCATGAATCATGAACTGTGCCCAGTGTTCTTAAATGAGCAGCCCCAGGATCCAGGAGTGCTGGCACAACTGTTCCTCCATGCTGTGTCCTTGCCCTGTGTATCACCCTGGGGAGACCCAGTGCGGAGGCTCATGCTCACTTGGACCAAGTGGGCCAGGTCTTAGAGGATTCCAGCATGGGGGGGGTCAGGTATCCCTCTCCTTCTCACCAGCAGAGCTTCCTCATACTTTTGGCTATTCCTGAGCTGATGATAAACAGACAATATCTACTTTTTCCCCATAAAAAACCTCCTTATAAACAACTAGGTGGTTATCAGGCTGGCTGCCAGTGAATTCACGCAGGCTAAAGATGATCTTTGGATCGTCTCTGACCTCTGCATGCATCATGTCTTTGGGTCCTGTAGCTTCCTCTGCTCAGTGCTGGAGGCTGTTTCTCCTGCCCTCAACAGCTGCATTTCAGCAAATGTGCCATCTTTTCCCAATTCAGTTCTTCTTTCACACCTTCCTGAAGGCCAGTTGTTGCTGCCTGGGCATGGAGAAGTTTGCAGGATCCCAGAGACCTCCTCAGTGCCCCTGGCACCATCTCCTTCCACCTATGACACCAGGGACCACTGCTCTGGCAGATGGACTGGCTGTCCTTTTCAAGGCACAACTTCACACCTTCGCTGGGAAGAATTTGCTTGTTTGACATGGGAAAACTTGCCTTCAAGAAATCTCTCAGAGTATTATCTTAGTCTAGCCAGAAAACACAAGCCACCTCCAAACAGAGGGGGTGAGTTTGGATCCACACAGCTGGCTGAGAGGAGGACAGATCTTGCATCTATCTCCTTCCTCACCTCCCGTTGTTTGATATGCTCACCTGGTGCATCTCATTTCCAAGCCCTCAGTGGGAGGACAGGGTAGGCTGATCTGTACCCACTATCTGATCTTCATGGCAAAATATGATGTGCCAGTCATAACCAGAACCCCTGCATCTAAGAGAAGTTTGTGTGTGCTGCCTGGAAACCATTCTGCCTCCAGAGACAAGAATGCTCCGTGTGTGTGCTTGCACACATTAAATGTTTATGCAGGCGTGTGTGGGCGTGTGAACACGAGTATGTGTGTGCATATGCTCACACGCATATCTCCCCTGTGCATATTAATCCTGCTGCTCTGCAGCCCACAGAGGGGCAGGTGTGTTGCAGCCAAATTCTCCACTTACGTCTGGCCTCGAATTTGCACTACTAGTGCTTGGGTTAAAAAAAAAAAAGAAAAAAAAGAAAAAAAAAAAGGTGGTGGGGGGGGTGTGAGGATTTGCTGTGCCATGGGCGCTTTTATCTGCCCTGTGAGTTCGCACAGGGAAACGAGCTACAACTGTTCTTAGCGGCTCACCCAGCTGAGAGGAGGACGGCAAGCCCGGAGAGGATGAGGTTCCCGCCACCCTTCCCAGGCTGCTCCCAGGATTTTCATGCATGAAGAGTTTAGGGAAACGCTGCTGCTGTAGCAGCTCCCGAAACTGCTCCTGCATCTGCGGCTCCCCGGGCCCGGGGCGAGCAGCGCTTCCAGCCGTCGTTAGGAGGAAGCAGAGCACCGCGCAGCGCGTGCGGCAGCGCCGGGCGCCGCCTCTCCTCCTCTTCCTCCTCCTCTGCCCTGACACGTGTGACGAACTAAGCGACAGGAGACACTGGGGGATGCCTTGAAGCTGGCACAGAAGGTACCCACTCTTTCCTGCTCCCTTTTGTCAAGCCTGAGGGGACACCCCGCAGTGAAGCGAACGCTTCCAGTCGCACATGACTGTGCTCAAGTCACTGACGTGCCAAAGCCGCGACGATCATCTGGGCTCAGGACGCTGCTGCTGCTGCTTAAGTATGACACAAGGAGGCACAATGGCTTCCTCCAGCATCCCTCAAGTTTGCAGAGGCTCCCGTTTGAGACCAGCCCCTGCTCTCCGCTGTGGTGGTGCAAGCTCTCCCTGCACTGACCTGGAGTGGGTCCAGGGCTGTGTGGAAGCTCGGGGCCAGCTCTATCACTCATGCACACACGCACGCACAGAGCCACGTCTTTTCTCCGGTGAACTCTGCTGGCACTCGGCAGGAATTTCATTTGGATCAACTACTTAATATTCTCTCTCCTTCCTTAGAAACCAGGCTGCTGAAAAATCCTTCCAGCCAAGGCCCCTCCTTTCCTGTTTGAACCACCCCATCCCTTCCTCCCCCGTACACACACACCGCAGAAACCCAGCTCTCTTGCTGGCACCTGATGGATTTCACTCTCTCTCTATTTTTTTTTTTTTAATATATTGTTATTGAAACTCCAGATCAAAAGAAAAATGGAGATTTTCCTGTTTTGTGTCTGAGGTTTTGCAGGCCTGTTGATACTAGCTTTCACCTTGACAGCTCGGAGCTGCTTCGCACAATGGACCTGCCGCTCGCACCAGCCGGGTCCCTCCCAGAGTGACATGTGCACAAGAAGCCAGCACATCCCAAGCACCCTGCTCCCTTGTCCCCTGCCCCTCACCCTCATCCCAGAGCTCGGCATGGAGCTGCCCACCTGCCTTGCCACATCCCCTCTGCTCACCCCTGAAACCAGCATCCGCAAATGCAGAGCAGGCGACTACGGGAAGGGGGAATGGGGTGGGGGAAAATATGTTGGGGAGCAACAAAGGACAGCACCAAATACAAGCTGCAGGAAGTCTGGCCTCGGCTGGGCAGCACTCCTCCTCCTCCACCTTTCAGCTGACGCTGCAAAGATGATTTTCTTAGGGCTAATTCTGTAAACCCTCCCCTTTCCCCTCCTGGTTATCGTTGGCTCACGGTTTCATAAGGAAACTTGCCAAGTCTTGCTCGCTTTCTAGAAAGAGAGCAGGAATGAGAGAGAAGGAAATATTTGACAACCTTTGTTTTTCCATGAACGTTTTTAGGGCAGCAGGCTCCAATCTGTGCCCTCCGCTCCCTGATGCTCAGCCTGACCTTGCTGTCTCAGCAGGAGGAAGTCTGGCAGGAGCACAGGGGAGAAAAATGGAAAGACATGGTATATTTCAAAGGAAACCTAAACAAAACAGAGAAAACCCAGAATCCTGCAGCCTGTGCCATAAATGAAGCTCATTCATGTTTTTTTAACCAGGAACAGTCAATTGCAGATGTGATGTTTGGCTTTCAGTAAAGGACAGTGTCTGACTGTTGTGGGAGGAAGGACTACAGGGACCATCCTGTCAGTACCTACATACCCATCTACTTAAAACAAGTCCTACTAAGGCTCTTTAATCCCACACTTGCTTTCATTTCAGACCTCTGAACAAACCAGGAGGACATTCTGCTCATTACCTCTAGCATTCCTCAGTACCGCTGCCCAGCATACATGTGAAGAAACCGAGGCATGCTACCTGCAAGCATCTTGTCTCCAGGCAAGACATCTGCTCTACAGGAGAGCTAAGCCTGGCCTCCCAGGCTCTGGCTCTTGCAGTGCTGCTCAATGCATTTCTACCTTGTCCATAAGGAGGAAAGCATCTGCAATTTTAAACTTGGCCAGCACGAGAGCAGAAATAGATAGAAATGCAGTTTGATCTAGTCCTCACCACTGTCACATAGTTTATTTTGCAGAGTGCTGATTTTTTCTCAGCGGTTCGCAGCTCAGGGCCAATTTTGGTCATTGATAGATGGGAGGGCCAGGCCAGCTTCCCCAGTGCACGGTCCCTGTGCTGCTCGCCAAACTGGCAGAGGCCAGAAAGTTCAAGTCAAACTTAATTTCTTTTCTTGCCCTGTTGCTTAGAAACATGCCTATGAAAATATACTTTGTTCTCACACACTACCAGTCGAATGCCAAGTGACTTTTTTTTCCCCTATCCCATCCTCAGGAATTCCTGATTTATTTTTTATTTCTATTTGCAATTGCATAAATCTCAAGAGAAGCCTGCTGGTCTCCTGTGGCTTCTTGCAGCAGCCTTTCCAATCCAGGCTCATCTGCTGTCTGCAAACAAAACCTGTCGAAAAGAGGCCCCTGCGGCACTTGGGGAGTCCAAACTGGAAGCACAGGTAGTGCCATGGTGTTGGTTTGCACGACACACCTGCCACCGCTCTCCTGTCCCTCTCCTTGTTCATTCAATGGGTGTTGAATCCCAAGAAAATCAAAAGCAGTGGAATTACAAGGGCCCTGGCTAAAGTTTTCACACAAAGCACCTGCTAAAGGACCAGTTTCCTTGGGAAGTGCGAGAGGCAGGTGAAACGGAACGATATTCATGCTGGGAGCCAAGCGCCAAAGCTTTTTCAGGTGCCTGTATGAGGCACCCTCAGCACAGGCACAGGGATGGGCCCCGCTCTCCTGCTGGGATTCAGCTGCATGGCTTTGCCTTCCCGACCACACTGCCTGCCCCTGGCCACGCACACACACGTGCAGAGTAAATAAACACCAGGATGACGCACTCCGGGATACTTGGCCTATCTCTGCTGACAGCGGTTACTGCCCAGCATCCTGGGCTCCTCAGCAGGAACGTGGCTCCTGGCCTCACCCTCTGCTCCCTGTGCAGGTCGGCTCCCAACCCTCATATCTTACAGCTGCCCTTCCAAAAACCAAGCTCAGCTTTGCTGTTTCTAGCTGATTAAAGGGAGTTTGGACATCTGATGTCATTCGAGGGAGGGGGGAAGTTATTACACACAGAATTTGGTTTTGCTCTGAAGGATGGTGCATAGCAACACAACCACTGCCTGCAAGCAGCAAAGGGGAAAAATAATAAAAGCATCACAATTTATTAGGTGCTAGAAAGGAGAAACTGATTCCCGTTGCATGGGTATAAGCAGACGCTTGCTAACAAGTAGAAGTGACTGTTTCATGGACCAAAAAAAGTGAGAGTTTCTGGTTTTTTTTTTTTTTTTTTTGGTTTTTTTTTTTTTTTTTTTTTTTTTTGCCAAGTGGTTCCCCAGACATACAGACAACCCTCCCTACCTCCCCTTCACACCGTGGCAGAAACACGGATGTATTTGGAGGAATACAGGGAATCTGTCCTCACATGAGTTACAGGATCCAGAAATGGGAGTCAAATGAGTGTCAAAATGAAGGAGAGCTTTCTTTCATGCTTTCATCACGTGCAAGGCACAAACATTTCAGAAGCCTGGCCTTGCACTGGTGCTGCCATGCTCGCCTTCATGCTTGCTTTTAACCTGTTCTTGCCTGTTAATAGCCACACCACCATTATTTTGTGCAAATGCATGTCCTGTCCCTAATGCACCTGCTCTCTTCATCTCCCTGAGCTAAAGCCCATCGCCCAACAAAGATGTCCAGCAGCTGGCAGACAGAAAGAGCGGGCTGTAGTGATTCCAAGGAGGAAGTGTGAGCCAGAGCAACAAACCTGGGGGTGGCTGAGGACCTAGGGAACAGGCTGCTGGTTGAAAGGAGATGCCCTGCTCTCCTCTGTACTTCAATCTGCAGAGATCAGCTCGGGCCCCAGAGCAAGGTGGAGGATATGGAGATAGAAAGTTGTCAGGGAGAGGGCTGAAGACAGGGATGCAGGAAAGATGTAAAGGATGCAACTGGGATGTAGCTGTGACTAAAAGGGTGCATCTGGAAAGTGAGGAAAGAAAACCCTTCCACTGGAGATGGGACAATCAAGAGGAGACGATGGAAGGCAGGGTGGGGGCTGTGAGATGATGCAACAGGAGGTTTGATCAGAGCACAGATGGAAAGAAGGATGGGAAAAGTGGCAGGGGGCATGGAAGAACAGCTAGGGGGATGGAAAAGTACCCACAAAGATGGAAAAGCAACTGTGGGTGTGGGTGGAAGAACATCTAGAAAGACGTGAAAGTAGCTGGAAAAGTGGAAAAGCAATAGGGGGGGTGAAAGAGCAGCGGGAGAAGTGCTGGTGGTGAAGAAGCAGACAGAAAAGATGGAAAAGCAACCGGGTGCTTGGAAAAGTTGCTCGTGGAGGGGGTGGGGATGAGAGAGAGTGGGGAAACAGCTAGAAAGATGGAACAGCAGGCAGGGTGTAATTGTGTGTGAGAAAGAGAAAAGTCAGACAGAAAGGCAGAAAAGTAGCCACAAAGATGGAAAAGCAGCTGGTGGTGGTGCAGGGGAATGGAGGAGCCGGGAAGGCGAAAAAGCACACGGCGGGGGAGGGGGGGAGGGGGGGATGGAAAACCGGGCGGAAAGATGGAAAAGTAGCCGGGAAGGCGGCAAAGTAAGTGGGGGCATGGAACAGCACCTGGGAAGATGGAAAAGCAGCCGGCGGGATGGGAAGGCAGCGGCGGGGGCAGGGAAGAGCAGCCAGTGGGAGGGAGCAGAAAAGCAAGCGGAAAGATGGAAAGGGAGCCGGAAAGACGGAAAAGCAAGCGGAGGGTCATGGAAGAGCACCCGGAACGAGGGAAAACGCAGCCGGGAGCTGGCGGTGGGGTGGAAAAAGCAGGCGGAAAGATGGAAAAGGAGACGGCAAGGCGGATGAGCATCCGGGAGAGCTGCGGATGGAGGATCGGGGATCACTCACCGGCCTTGGCTTGCTCGCGGTAGCTCTTCTCGCTGAGGCAGACGGCGGTGCCGTGGAGCAGGGCGTGCAGCGGCTTCTCCTCGCCCTGGCGCGGCAGGCAGCGCAGCCCGCGGGCGCAGCGCTCGGTGTAGACGCCGCAGGGCTGCCCGGCGGGCAGGGCGCAGGTGAGGCAGCAGCCGCAGCCCGGCTCCTTCACCAGCTCGCAGCCCAGCGGCGACGGCGGGCAGAGCGACAGCGCCTTGGCATCGCAGGGCTCGCACTGCACGAAGGAGCCCAGGCACCGCGACAGCCCCGGGCAGGCGCCCAGCAGCACCAGGAGCCGCAGCAGCATCGCGGCGGGGATGCTGCGGGACGGGGCGCGGGGGGCTGCCGGGAGCGGGCGGCGCTGGCTTTCCGTTTGCCCCTTCGGGGGCCAAAAAAAAAAAAAGAGGAAAAAAATTAAAAGAAAAAATGAAAGAATTTAAAAAAATAAGATTCAAAAAAGGAAACAGCAGCCCCTGCTTGCAGGCGCCCCACTCTGGGGGTTATTTTCGGGGTGCGAGACCCTCCTGCTTTTCTTTTGGCGTTGGGAGAGGGGGGACGTCTAGATTTCCTTTTTTTGTCCTTTTTTCCCCCCTCCCCGTTTCTCCTTTCAGCTTTTTCTCGCCTCGAAAGGGGGAATTCGCACCGCGATCCGCGGGAGCGCAAAAAAGAGGGAGGGAAGGAGGGGGGAAAGGGAGCGAAGCCTGCAGGGGTTGCACAGCCTACAGGTTGCAGGGGGAGGCGTGGGGGAGCAGGGGTGTTTGGGGAGGTGGGACGGCGATTTCACACACTCGCTCACTCACGCGCACACACACACACTCTCTTCCCAAAGGGCTGGGAGGAGGCAGGTTGGGAAGGGAGCAAAGTTCCTTGAAAACCAGTGTCCTGCTAATAATGCATCAAAGCAGTCAAGAGGAGAAGAAAAAAAAAAAAGAAAAGAAAAGAAAACGCAGGAGAAGGAAGAGGGGATGCAAAGCTCCCCTCCCCTCCCTCTTCTTCTGCAGGAGGAAAAGCCTCTCCCGACGCAGCGAGCTGCTGGGAAGCTTGGTATGAAGCAAAGTTGTGTTTCGATCGCCTCTGTTCAACTCTCCCGCTTTCCTCTTCCAAGATTTGCAAAGAAAAAAAAAAAAAGACCAAAAGAGTAAAAACAAAAAAAAAAGAAAAAAAAAAGTTTTCTGCAAAGTTGGAGTGTTTTGTTGCAAAGTCGGCAGAGGAGCGGTAAAAAATCAGGGGGAAAGGAAAAAAAAGAGGAAAAAAAATCCACTTTGTAGATCTCCCAACACTTTTCCCCTGGAGAAGTTTCTAAAGAGACTGAATACTGCAGAACAGGCTGTCTTTTAAATAGACTGCCTCTGGCTGCCTGCCAGCCCCTCGCTGCAATTTGAGATCCCAGTGACACCTCAGCTTGACTAGGTGCCAGCAGCGAGGGCCCTATCAGTGCGCGCTCGGGCCGTGGGGGTGGGGTGCGCAGCTCCTGACTTCTGGGCTTCAAACCCCGGGCAGTGATCAAGGATAATATTATGAGGAGAGACAAGGGGAGGAGGAGGAGGGGGAAGGGGAAGCCGAGGACTAAAAAAAAAGCAAAGTGGTTGCCGTTGGGTTGCAGGGCAGCCTGGAGTCTGGATGGGAGAGGTCAGGGCTCTGAGTTTAGGGAGGAAGTGGGAGATGGAGTTAGCAGGGCCTGATGTTAGGTGCTGTGTGCTGTGGGGTGCGGACCCCCGCGTGGTGCCGGGGAGCGGCGCGCTGGGACCCGCGCAGCGCCCGTGCGCTCCGAAGGTGAGCGCAGGAGGAGATGGCTGGGTGCCTGCCAGCGAGCTACTGTCGCCCGCCCGGGCCCAGGAAGGAGCCTTTGTGTGTGCAGGGTGCCCAGCCCTCCTCTCCTCTTCCCTCTGCCCCTGGGCGAGGTTTAAAACCGCAGTGAGGCTTTGCCCTGTGTCGGGGTGCGCCCCTGACACCTCTAAACATCAAGGGTTAACACGGCCGGACAGTGAGCAGAGGGAGGGCTGGGCTGCTTGTAAGCACTGTGTTAGATTCCTCTTTGGAAAAGTTCGCTGTTGCTTAGGGCATGCCAAAAAAGAAGGGGAATTTTGCCATATGAAGTCCAATTTGCACGTTTTAGCTCATTCTTCTGCCTCTTGCCCTGCACAAAATGGGGAGGGAGAAGAAAGGGGAAAAAAAAAAAAAAAAAAAAAGCGCTTTGCAGTGCTCATCCCCTGTCCTGGGCAGCTTGGGGTTTGTTGTCTTTTGTTCCACCGCTGCATTCCTCAGGGTTACAGTTCTCCCGGCCCTGGTCCTTCTCACTTGCCTCCCTCAGTTCTCATTCATCTCTTGGAGCGAGGAAGCTGGAAGCGTAGGGGAGGGAATCTCCAAAAGCGGGGTGTGCAGCCCCCGCAGCTGTGCTCAGGGGTTACACCTGGAGCAGGGGGGTGAGCAGAACCTGGGGTGGGAGTCTGCTCAGAAGCTCAAGCACGGGGGCATCTACCGGGGCAGTGGGAAATTCAAAGGGATCAGCTAATTCTGGGTGAGGTTTATGTGCGATTCAAGTCAACCCCCCTTCCACACAAGCACACACTCCTCCAAAGCTTCATATTCCCCAGGTTTCTTTTTAGATCAGTCATCTGTGCAGCTGCATTGCATGGATTTTGCCACTAGAATGCACCCTTATCTATGGTAAGAGGACGGATGGTTGCTTAAAAACATTAACTCCTTCTTCTCCAAAATTTCCAGCTTAAGGCTTTCTTTGCACCTCTCAGGTGTTCCTTGTTTTACTGCCTTTCTACTCCATGTGGACTCAGTAGTAAAGATCAAATTCCTCCTGTTCTTACCTCTTGCCCTTCAAAAAAGAAAACATTTCTAAGCTTGGTTGGGTGGTTTTTTGCTTTTCTTTCTACCAAGAGTTTTTTTCCAGAGGTTTTATTTATTACTACCTGAATCTCTGCTTAGATCACAGTTAAATGAAAAAAAAAAAAAAGAAGAAAAAGAAAGGCACCTTTAAGGTAAGAAAAGCACTCCCCAGGGGTTTTATCTTGAAGTGCTTTAAAATGGTTTCTCCAGTTGACACTTAAGGCTTTTACAGCATATTAATTGCATCCTGCCCCTGTTTTTTATGAGAATCTGCCACTGGTCTGAATGGGTGCTTTGCAGAAAATACCACCAGGCAGAGAGTGAGCACTGTTCACCTGGAGATCTGGAAACACTTTGTGAGAGGGCTTAGGGCAGGAGAAAAATGGCTTTCCTCGTTCTCTCATCTGCCCTGTAAGAAACAGAGTGCCCCGTATTAATAGCTGGTACAGAGACAGTGAGAGTATCTGAGGGGTGGAGGAGAGGTTTCACTCCCACTCCTACCTGCGAGACACAAAATGGTGAGGCATGTAGAGAACTGCCTCCATCAAGCCCAGCTGCAAGCCCTGGCATGGGAGGCTTGGGCACGGCTGGATTGCCACGGGGCAGAGATCCTGTGAGGGATCCCAGGGGAAGCTGCTCTAACTTGGGGCTGTCCGGGAAATTTCTCTAGGGCCAAAACCCGGGTCACGTGAAGTTGTCTTGCAGCCACCCTCATTTCACTCCTGTGCTGCGAGGACACTCATCCACAAAAGCTTGCCTGGAAACTGAGTTGAAGCCTCAGCCAGAAAAGGACAATATTTTAGACATGAGAGGTACCCTCTTGGCAGGTTTTCCCCCATTTTATGAAAGTAGTCTCAGCTATGGGAATCTTAGGGCTGCCACCTGTACTGGATCACTGAGGCCAGCAGTTGGGATGGAGTTGCAGATGACCCCTGGTCTGTGCTCTCTCCATGCTCTTCTCAAGGTCTGTCTTTATGGCATCTTCTGCTGACACCAAAAAACGCCCACCACCCTGGCAACATAAGGCAGCCACAGGACAGTGTGCAGTGTATGGCTGGCCACGAGCTGTAGGAGAGCCTGCAGCTAACAAAGATCACATTTCTCCTGGCTTGTGCTCTTCCAGGGGAGATCACAATCATGTTTTATGTTTATAAGACATGCTCTCTTATTTCGAGGGATTGAACAGAGAGCATTCAGAGGAAACCAACGTTTCTGTTAGTGTCTTCTAGTGTATTTCATTGCTATAGGCTCTATGTGTTACATATAGCTCTGCTGCAAAAAGAGAAATAATTATTTGGAAAGCAGTTAGTGTTCTTAACATATCAGATATGTTACACTTCATTATGATAATCTCAGTAATATGCAAAAGCACTGACTTTCCTGGGTATGATAAAGAGGATGGAACACATACTTTAATCAGTTTGGTCTAATCTGTGAGTTTTGGAAGCACTTAGAATATAAAAAAATGTTCAGGCAATCTAGAAAGATTAGGAGCTGAGTGACAGATACAAAAGTAAGATACTCTTTTCTTCTCCCTCCAAAACCACTGTCCGATTTTTGTAGATCTGAAACTCATTAGCAAAATAATGCTTATACAGGAGAATGTATATATTTTTTTTTCATGAACAAGCGTTAAAAAGGACTGAATAGTTGTGAAATCAGGTGCCTGAAGCATCGTTCTGAAAAAAAGAAAAAGCCAGTACTTCTATAAAGCTTGGAGGGAAAAACAACAAGCAACAGAAGTAGAACTGATGGGACAAGTCTGAGACAGAAGTGTGGAAAGGAGAGATGAACACCAGCAGGAGGTGCAGATATTGACACAGTATTTCACTTTGCATGGAGACTGCGTTGAGTGTCAAAAGTAAAATGTGATTTCTTCCCAAGATATTTGTTCTTCCCTTGGACAGTGCCTTATTGCTTGTGATGATAACCCCAACAAGTGTTCACAGCTTTGTGCTGGGAGCCCCTTTCCAGCAGGATCCCGCAGCCCATCCCGCAGCAGTGGATGTAGTAGAGCTAGCGAGGGCTAGGTGGCATACTGGATACGTTGGAGAGTCACCTCTAAGGACTTCCTTCCACATCCAGCAAAGGCTAGGCTGAATGAAATTATCTCTTTGCAAGCAGCTTTCTGTGTCATTAAAAAAACAAAGCAACCGATGCTTCCAGTGAAGACAGCATCAATGTTTTGCTTTCTAACATGCCTCATGGGGGTATCAATTTTAAACCGCATGTAGAAATGGAGTCTCCCCCCACCAGATCAGCGCTTGGGTGTTCTGCGGGGCCGTGTTGGCTCTGTTTCACATTACCAGGGCTCAGCTGCCAAGATTTCCAGTGGTGACGGGTGACTGGGGTGCCTCCACCTCCCAGTGGCCCACACGGGTCAGCTTGGGGTGCAAAGTGGGGGGATTCAGTAAGCGAGGGACACCAGATCCTGGGCATCGGGAGGTCCTTCCTCAGAGACTTTCACGAGGAGTGAAGCAAAAAGGCTATGCTGGGTGTTTAAATGATAGAGGCAGAAATAGCTCAGGGGACAAATTCCTCTTGCCTGAGCACAGACAAAATTAATTTCTTCTGCTAACAGGGAAAAGACAGATGTTTCATCATGAGCAGACAACAGAGGTTCCCCTTTGCACCTTCCTGGCCGGCGCAGAGGTCATTGTGTTGCTGGTGGCTCTCAAGGACCTGAGTGTGGGGTGAGCAGTTCAGTGCCCCTCGCAGCACCGTGCATGGCCCAGCACCAGTAGGGCTGTGAGTCTCCTGCCCCACTGGCCATGCATGCCATGGCCATGGCACCACAAATGTACCTGCTTCCCTGGGGCATTGGAAAAGTGCAGTCTGGCTCTGGGGAGAGGTGCTCGATGACTGGGGATGAGTTGCAAAAGAAGCTTCTATTTCCCTTATCTCTGCAACAGGGCTGCTGAGGCTTTTGTGTCTCAGAGGCGACAGGATGAACTTAAAGGGCTGTCTTTGTAAGTGGCTGGAGATCTTGTCAAGGTGCTCTGCAAGCTGGAAATATCCATGTGATTCACTTGCTTTCCACCTCCACCTTCCCCCGCTTCATGCTGCCCACATTGTTTTTTTGTTATTAATTGTTTTAGATTCAGACAATGCCTCTCCTTTGGCCTCAGGCAGACACACTGGCTGAATCACTAAAACACTTTAACACACATCTGCTGAGGCAGCAAAACTCGGTATCTCCTTCTCTCTTTTTCTGCCTCTCCAGTATCACAGTCAAAAGGTGACTGAGACACAAAGTAGATCTGAAATTGGCTGAAAAGGGAAAGTGCTCCCAGCTGAAGTGCAGAAAACACCTGCATCTAATAAAAACAAATGAGAAACATCATCAATAACTAGGAGAAAAAGTAGTGTAAATAAAGAAAGAGTATAAATTCAGATGGTCTCTGGGAAACTTGAACAGATGCCCTAGCCTGCTGTCTTCTGTAGGTATTGGCTAATTATTTACCTTGTAGTGAAATAAAATACAGGGGCTTGCCTTGTCTCTGTAGCATGGATTCAGGTGCTCTAGAAACCTTGCTGTGCATGTGGGTGCCATGGTGATGGGTGACACAGAAATACAATAGATTGTTGCTGTGGCAGGGGAGGGGCATCTTCTAGAAGAAGGAGTTAACCTAAGAAGGATACTCCTTTCTGCCTGTGTAAGGTTTTACATGTTCTGAGTACTTGGATAATGATTCAAGGTAGAAAATGTGTTGGGAGTTGACTGAGAATCCTGAAGTCCCTTACGGGGTGTGTTGGGTGGAGGTGGGCTGTGCTTTGCCTCGGTGGTCATGTAGCTGCTGCTGGCCCCATGAACAGCAGTGAGGAGTACTTTACCTCAAGGAGATGACTCCTGACTGTGACCTCCCTCCAAGCCTGCTCTGTGCACGTTCATTCCTGAACCTTTGCATAGTGCCTGAGGAGCTGGCATGAAAATACCCTCTTGGAGCCCTGCTGATTTCATTTTTTCTTTTTTCATCTTTCAACCACTCTGGATTCCCTTCTGCTCTGTGCATGAGCCAAGATGGATATAGGCTTTTCATCTCTTTTTGTGATGCCATGTGCTTGAAAATGTTCTTACCTGAATCAGTGTTACCACCAGGAACACACCAAAACCCCTGTCCAAAGGGCAGGGAGGTGTAATTGTCATGGAGAGTCCCATGGATGGGTGGCTGGCTGCACCATTGACAGGAGTGGGTATGGATGGTTAGGAGGCTTTCTAGGGATGAGGAAACATAATCCCTGTAGCCTGATTCTGAAGAGTTCTCAGAAACCATCCTGTCTCTTCTGCTGAGGTGCTGCAGAAGTTTCCAGGGACATCCAAACTACTCTGGGATCTGTGGATAACAAGTGCTGGCTGTTACCATTTATAGTCCTTTGAAATAGGGAGAACTCTCCTGCCTGTGACTGTCACACCTTGATTTCTTGCAGAGCTTTCTGCTGGTGGGATACCTGTGTGCAGCTGCCTTCATTAAATACCCACAGTGAGCAGTTTTATTGTTCAAAGGACAATTAAGGTCCTTACCAAATTAATCCAGGCTGCAGCTTAGAGCCTCATCTTCCCTAATGGGAAAGGAAAATATCCTGTCTCTGTCCCATCCCAGACACATGCATGGAGCCCATCCCTGAAGGTCTGCAGAGTGCTGTAAGATCAGAAATGCATGAAGCGTTTCAGGGTCCTGCTGAGACTCTGGGGACAGCAGGTTCTGTGATGGGTGTGCGGGCTCATGCAAGACTGGATGGAGATGGTCCCAAACCAGAGAGGCCCTCAAACCTCTGGGTGTGCTTGGATATATCCTCTTCTCAGCCACCAGTAACTGGCCTGGATGTGGGCTCATGATTATATCCCTGAAGTAATTCCCTGGACTTCTCCTTACCCCCACTCTATAATTATTCATAGCTATTTTCTAATGCCTGTCCTACCACTTGTTTTCTTTCTGGCTTTCTTTTTCTTCCGAGTAATGAAAACACATCAATGGCCTTTCTCCAAGAACAGTTATTAAAGCCATCACCCCTGCTTATCCCCCCTCCCCTCGTTTAAAGCCTATCAAGCTCCATTGGATTTGTGGCCAGAGTTTGCATCAAATTACTATTTTAGGGTTGCCAAAATAAGCACAACCAGAAAGTTTGGAAGGGGTGGGAGGAGGGAGAAAGAAGAATAGGGAGAGAAAGTTATAATCTTCCCAGATCACTATTAATTACATTTATAATAATTATACTTTTCCAGACAGTTACACTACTGACAAAGTAGGAGGATCAGCTCTTGCAGGGCAACCTGTGTGTGTATTTTGGCCTTTGCTTTTCCTCTGCAACAAATCCTTTGTGACTTGCAGCTGCTGCTGGGACACCTTTGTCCCCAGAGTGATGCAGAGGACAACATGCATGTGCAGGGAGGGTGGATGGCTTCACTCCCTCGATGACAGAGCTTGCTCCCACAACAAACAGGTCGCAGCTTGGCTTGCCAATTTGCCACCCCTCTGAGGCTGAAATTCAGTGCCTTGTTTTGTTAATCCTGATGGTCTGGAGCACAGCAGAGGTGGGGTGCAGGACACAGGACTGGGGGTAATTGTCTAAAGCTGTTGCTCAAGGCAAAGAAGTATTAAGGGGTGCCCTCTCATGGCTCTGGACTGAGCTGTGCCTCCTTCTGATCTCCTGGGAGCATGCTCTTGCACGGGTGGATCTAGTGGATAAACAGAGCAATTGGGAGTAGCTCTCACAAGTCAGACTGTTCCTCACGTGTCAGAGGATATTTATTTATTTATTTAAAGGGGTGTAGCAATCAGGGAAGAGAACAGAGATGTCAAAAGGCACTTGGCTTTTCTCCAACCAGCTCCTTCTGGTGCCGCTTTCTGAGGCCACTGTCCTCCCCAGTCTCCTGCAGCGCTGAAATCCCTGACAAGTGTCTCCCTTGCACTGCAGCCGAGGTTATTCTCTGCTCTCATTGCCTTTGCTTGACATTTCCTGCTTGGCACACCCTCTCCTATCCAAAGTCAGAGGGGTGAGGACCCAAATACTCATCAGAAGCAAAACCTCAAAGGCATTAAACACATTTTGTCATTGACCCAGTTATCTCCATTTTCAGAGCTGTTTTACTTCAGACACATCAAAACTTTGGATCCCACATATTCTCACCTGTAATGTGATACATTTTATGTCTTCTACCAAATGCCCTTCCTAAAACTGTGTATTACACAGACCCCTCGGTGGAGAACAGAAACACCCTCTTACTAGCAGGGAAACATTTTTATACAACATTCACTTAGCCTCCTGCCTGTGAATCCTGATCCTCAAGGGTCAACTAAAATAATACTGACTCTTGAACTAAAATTCATAACTCTCCTGCTTGTGTCAAATCACAGCCTCAACTAGAGATATTAATTTTATGGCATATTATAGCTTTCCCTGCAATTTACCTATCCCACAGGATTCTAAAGGCAATAATTTTCTGTCCGTCTGGCCATCCAGGACCAACAGCTTTTTTACCTTCCCTTTTCCCTCTTCCTCCTCTGCTTTCCAGTTGCTGGCTCCCTTAAGATAGACAGGCATGGCCATCACAGCAAAGACACACAGGTGGTGTTTGTGAGCCAGGCACAGATCTCCCTGGCACTCCTGACAGATGGCTTGCAGCGGTGGTCCCCTTGTTCTCTCACTTGTGCAGTAACTGCAAAAGTACACAGAGCAAGCGCTGAAGGGCCTCACTGCCTCACCTTACCTCCTTGGTGAGGGGAGGCATTTTGAACAACACATCCTTTCCCCTTGCTTTACCTAGACAGCATCCTGACTCCCTTTTCTGCCCTGCTTGCTGCCTGGCATTGCTCGTGCATACCCCAGCAAGAATCCTTGCCACCATCTGATGTACAGCCATGGGACACACTGGTCCATAGGGTTGAGACTGGCCCTAAGGATTGTTTCACTCAATATTAAAGGAAATAATAAGTGGTATTAAACTAGATGCATAAAAAGTGGTATTAGAGCACATGCCTAAAAAAGGCAGTTGAAATTAGAGTAGACGCAACAATCCAGGAAGGAGTTGAGGGAAAGCAGAGTCTGTGCCCAGCACAGAAATAGTGAGGCCTTCAACATACAAGTGTCTCTTGGGCTCCCAGACTCTGAGCACACATCAAAGGCCTGAACTTGGTCCAAGCCATCATTTCTATTCTTTCCCCCCTGCACTCCTCCCTTTTTCTTTTCTTGAGGAGGGAATCTCCACAGCCTCCTGTGAACCAAGTTTCACAACCTGGGGCATGTGTCTTTCTCTGCAGTCTTCCTATTTTCCTTTCACAGCTGTGCTGTGGTAGGCTAAGAGAGAGGGAGAGGGAAAGTCAGAGCCACTAATGCCTTGAATTGGTCCTAACTCCTCAGAAGAGTCACTGGGAGGTTGAGTGAAGCACATGGGTCTCACAGCAGGAGCCAGCACCCTCATGGATCTTTGCTGGGAAACAGCATATGAGCATGTCTTGTGCTTTTGCAGCCTGGGGAAATGCAATGACTCAACACACTTGTGCCAGTGGGTGACATCTTTGTGTTGGGATGCATGTGTCGGTATCAGGAATTGATTCAGAATTCCCCCTGCATATCAGGCTGACAGGAACTCGCTCAGACCGAAGGCATGCTCCGGCACACGTGACATCGCATCTTTGAGGGCACGTCTTGCAATGGTCCCAGGAAAATGCCGGCCAGCTCTGTGCTGTTTGGCAAGAGGACAGTAATGGCAACAGGACAAGAAAGCACAGCCCTCCTACAAAAGAAAATTCCAGGAGAGCTGCTCCGTAGCTGTGGGCTGCACATTCCACTGGGATCCATGGACCTTTGGTCACCATCCCTCTGTCTGAAACAAGTCTGGTATAAATAATGCCTTAAAATATTTGGCTTCCTCTAGAGCAGTTAATTTTTACATTTCAGATGGGAACGTGAGGTTGAACAAGTGAGTGCAAAATGGGCAACAGGTGGTTGAGGGCTCAAGTCAAATGTAGACCAGCTTGACAGGATAGACTCAGTGGGCAGTGCCATGAAGAGCAGGCAATTTACAGCAGTTAGGAAGAGGAGCAGGGATCTCCCTCTCCTGTCACATAAGGAAGCTGGAGAACCCTTTCTTGGTCACATTTGGAAGGACCACAATTAACAAGCATTCTAGCAATGATGCCATCTCTGCCAGCATTCATATACCAGAGTGATGGATTGTTCCTCAGGACAAGAACTTCATCTGTGAACAAAAGTCTCTGCGTAAGTTTCGGCCAAAGGAAAAAAATAATTCCTCCCACGTGCCTTCATTTTTATGGCCCATTTACACTCTTTTTCCGGAGTTTTCAGCAGCCTCTTCAATCTTCCTGCAGAAATCCCTGAGGACAGTCTGATCCAACATAAACTTTACTGTAGCAGCTTTCCCAGGTGACTGGCTCCTGTAGCTATTCTCTGTGCTCTAGCTCTGCCTGAAGTCACTGCTTGTTGCCAGATCCTTGATGCTTTTCTGAGGTCTCCAAGTCTGTGAATAGCACATTGCCTGATTTCCCATGTCTTCCTTGATGTCCGTCTTGTCTGCCTCTTAAAATCTCATCTTTCCAAAGCATGGCCAGAGTTTTCAGATCTTGTATGTCACACTCTCTGTTGAAACCTTCCAAAATCCAAACGTATTCCAAGTCTAATGGTGGAAGATTTTGGAGGAGATCACAGTTAGAGTCGTTCACCTCATCCTCAACTTTACTGATGCTCATAGAGTCATAGCACAGAAAAATTGTTGGGGTTGAAAGAGGCATTAAAGGTTATCTCATTCCAAACTCCTTCCATGGGCAGGGATATCTTCCACTAGACCAGGTTGTTCAAACCCTGTCCTGGCCTTGAACACTTCCAGAGGTGAGGTAGCCACCACTTTTCTGGGCAACCTGTTCCAGTGCCTTACCACCTCCTTGTGAAGAAATGAAAACAGCTCTTCTGAATGCAATAGCCTATCCTTGGAGACTCCATCTCGTCTGTCCTTATATCTTTAAAAGTTGGTTGTCTGGTTGAAAGTAGTTGTGGAGCTATTTCATGGTTAAAGTCAGGTGTGGAAGATCTGAGATGTTTCCAGATCTGAGAGAGTTTTGGTGGATATTGAGAAATCCTGTCCTTTCCAGGGCCAGTTAACCAAGTGGTGACTGCTTCAGTGTTCACAGTGTTCCTCTAAAACAACCTGGCTTTTGTGCCTTGAAGTCCACAGCTTTTCCATCAGCTTTGGCTGATGGCTGCTCAGCTTCCAGGGCCCAGGCTGCAGTCACCCTGGTGCAGCTGCAGCCTGCACAGGATGTCTTAGGCTCAGTCATGCCTGTGTCTGTTCCAGCTGGTGGATGAGCCAGAAGAACCACTTCTGGCTGAAGAGGTTGCTGGAGAGTGGCCTTAAATAAAGTTTGGACTTGGGAATTGTGTTCCTGAAGATGCCTGGCTACAGTTTTAAACAAGCATGATGTGTAGCTGCTGCATTACAATCACTAGTCTTTTTCCTCTCTGCCATTACCAGTTTCCATAAGCACTGAAAGGCTTATGATCTACAAAAAACCTCAACAAAACAAACCACCCAAAAAACCACCTCTGTGTTGAGGGAAAAGGTTAGTTAAGAGACTACATTTCCTGTACATCAAATGGCTGAGGACATACAGGTTTCTCAGTTTCCAGGGCACTGTAAAATCAAACACAGTAGGAAGGGGGAATGAAATTAATGGGAAAGGTGTCATGGTCTGTTCTCAGCCAGAGCAATCTCACCAAAAGTGATGGGACTCTGCCAGTGAAGGCATGAGCGGGATTTGGCCTTGCATCTGGTAAATGGGGACATTACCAGAGTACCAGATGACCCAGCCTAGTTCTCTGAAACCAATTCTTCTAAAGTAGAAAAGATTTGTTAGAAGGCTGCAAGGTCAGGAAAGCAAGATTATTGGTTTAGCAGCCTTCTGCTGTTCTGGGGACCCCAGGCGATGGCAAGCACAGCTCTGCCCAGTGTTTCACATCTTTGCTTTGTCATTTAAAGATTTGTAAAAAGGACAATGAGGCATTCTCCTTTCTTTCTCTTCAATATTTGCACAGTTGGAGTAATTCTTACTCTGTACTTTTTTTTTCTCCTCAGAAAACAAGTGCTTCAATGCCCTTATTTTCTAAATAAACCGAACATGCCCACACAAGTGCACCCACGAATATGAGCAGCCCAGAGCGCATGACCACAACAACGAGCCATTTTGTAGCACAGTCTTCATGAATATCCTGTTCAGACCAGCCGAGCCCCCTGTTCATAAACAGCTCTATAGTTCCTATTAACCAGCAGCCCTCCAGTAATGATCCGTTCTGTTCAGCCCTGTACCCTTTGGTGACCTCCCAATAAAAGACCCTACTATTGCTGCGCAGCTTGGCCACAATTAATCAGCGTAGCTCTGGGCTTGCAAATTACTTTCACCCTTGCCAGCCATTACTTTCGAGTGACCCTACAATAACAAATCGAGATCCACTGCTGGCAAAATAGTCAAGGTTGGCTTTTTTTTTCCCCCCCCAAATACCTCAAAACAGCTCTCTAAATAATTTTTCCCCTATCCATTTCAGAAATTAAAAGGTTTAACTGGAGCACAAAGAAATAGTAATTTGGAGGAAAAGGCAGAGATCACTTTTAATAGGTTAATTGTCCAGTCAGGAAAAAGAAGGAACACTCAATGTCAGTCTGGAGGATCCAAGTCACAGATCACATCTATGGAACTGCAGAGTGTGTGTCCCCACCCCAGAAGAGGAGGATGTAGCCCGTCTTGTACCTGGGCCTGTCTCTTGCCTGAGGCCCCTATCCAAAGGCTTAGGAGATGCTGTGACAGCTGTGCTGGGGAGTGTGCTCGCAGTTCCATAGCACAGTTGCATCCCATGCTTAAGTCCCAGCCCTCTTTCACTTCCAATTGCAACAAACCTCTGATCTGTGCCCCCTGCATCCTCCCTGCTCTTTCTGGGATGGTTTGCTGGTGGCCAGTGCTGTGAATGAGTCACTTTTTCCTATAGTGGTAGTTAATATCCAGCTCTCTTCTTTATCTGGTTGCCAGTTTTCAGGAAAACTGTAGAAATGTTGTACCTTGGAGCACCCTGCAGTGCTGTCAGATTGAGTTGAAATGGGCCAGTGGATTGAAAAGCTACTGTAAAGTCATGGGGACATGGAAATGCCCGTACTCTTAAGTATAAATATAACTGTGCTCCATTCAGTCTGTATTGTCTGGTGTCACAGCATTGTGGTGGCATTTTCACTGTGTCCTTCATAAGCTTCTGCCAAAGTCAGAGTCTGGAATTTGTCCTGTTTCACCTTGTTTTAGCACCTGGAGATGAAATGAATTTTAAAAGCAGAGGGAAGCACAAAGAGCTGGCACACAGTGGGGTCCTGGCTCTGATCTCTCCAGAGCCACTGACTCACTCTGTGATCTTCGGCAAAGCTGTTGACCTGCTCGTGCTTTGTGCTACACAGCTGGAAAATTGAGTAAAGAAAAAAAAAAAGCCAATGAGAACTTCACTCAAAAGAGCAGATGCACAAATTTTCTAGATAAACAAATCACCCAAGCCCTGCCACTCCAGTGTCCCCAGTCCCCTCTCTTCTTTGCATCTTATAGTTAAAGCAACAAGCAGTTTAAAGTTGAAAATCTGGGGCTATGTTTTCTCACACGTTCTGGATCCTCCTTTAACTGTGAAAATGTTCAAAGTGAAAACTTGACCTGGCAACAGTTTCTGAATGACCTTGCTCTGGCTGTGAAATCCACTTCAGCTTTGCAGGAGCAAATTTTTACAGTCTTCTCTGGTGGAGGAACAAAAAGATTTTTATTATTATTATTATTTTTCTTCAAGAGGAAACTTTATACAGACTGTGTGTTATGTTTTCTCCCAGCACTGAAGGTCAAATCTGCAGTTCTGGTCTCATTGTTCCCCACTCACTTTATATCACCCAAAAAAAATAAACCCCCTTCCCGTCTCTCACTGCAGTTACCCCACGGCAGCAGAGGGGAAGGACAGAAGCAAGCAAACAAACGTGACATTTCTGCCATTGCAGCCACACACAGTAAAGACATGTCTGGGCAATGTGATCATGTAACTGGAAGTTGCTAATTATAATTGCTACCTCCTAATTCAGAGGAGAAGTGACTCACAGGAACCCTGGGCTATCCGGGCCTCCCAGATCCAAGTTCCTCAGACTACAAGCCATGGCACTAAAGATAAAGGCCTCCAGTGGATTAACTTCAAGCTGTAACTCAAAAGTGGTCAAAGACACCACTGGTGAAGATTTGGTATTGACTTCTCTCCAGCTTGATGGTGAGTGTAGGATCAGAAGCTGTGGCTGAATGTCTGCAGCTCAGTGGGAGCCAGCTTGATCCTCCTCAAGCACACAGTGCCAGAAGCCCTCTGCTGAACACTGCAGTGATTTTCTACTGGTCATTTTTGCCAGGGCACTGTGTGCAGCACCAGCCGTGCACTGGTTGAAAAAGAACATTTATGTTTGTTGGAAAGGCTTCCCCTGTGCGTGACGGTGGCTGTTTGCATGTGCAGCCAACACGCCTCACACCTCGTCAAGACTCACAAGTGCACACAGCACAGGACATTATTATGTATGTGCCTGCACACTCTCACAAAGCTGAGCCTTAGGTGACAACTAATTCTGAATGATGTGTTAAAAAATGTAACAGGTATACAATAAGGACTAATCCTAACCTGAAAAAAACCACTTCTTTTTATCTCCTGGCATGGTCCCTGGATAGGAAAGCCTAGTCTCTGACACTGAGTTTCCTCAGAGTCATAGGCAAGTGTTAGCTTCTACTTCTTAGTCTTAGACACTAGGCATGATAAACATGTCCTTTTACTTGGCCAGCTCATACCTCTGTTTCTGAAGCTTGGCCTGGGGAATAGCATGTCTCATTCCCAGTAAGGAATCTGGAGGTGACAACCACAGCATGGAGGAGGGAAGGGAATTTAGTTATAAGCCAAGTTGGACTGACTTGTGCCAGGCAGACTCCAGAATATGGTCCTTGATCTTTTAGTTACAAGGATATGTATGGCCTGCATTTCCAGAATTGTAAATGAGACACCACATAATCAGGGTTGAGAGAGTAACACACTGAGGAAAGGGAGTCAGGCCAAGGACATATTACAGTATTATCTTGTTATTCCTTCACACTCTCTTTCAATCAAACTGTGTTCCCTGTCCAGCATTTTACACGTGATAATAGACTCTCTGGGGGCAGAGGCCATCTCCTTGCTGCATTTGTGCAGCCACTGAAACAATGAGGTCATGTTCTTGATGAGGAAGAATTTCTGCACACCAGGGATGCTGATGATGCCAGGATGCTCATGGGAAGGGTGAAGGAGCATTCGCCTGCTGAGATGCTACTCCACAGCAGAGTTGAAGGTCTGTTTGCTTGTCTCATTTATTCCAAGTTGGCAGGGGTTTGGTCATGGCCATCTAAGGAATATGTGCGTGAGATATTGCAACCAGACAGTTCATTCCTCTGCCCACAGAGGTGTTTCCACACTGGAAAATGCCTCACTTGCACAGGAATTGCCCCTGCCACCAGAAATAAATAAACTTGTAACTAAAATGTAAGGTCTAAAGAATATTGTCAGAAGTCTCTTTAAGGTAATTTTTATTAGGTGTTGGATGTCCTAGTTGAGGGTTATTTTCCCTCTTAAAAGCTAACGTAGGAAAGAATCACACCATCAGCTCAGCCCTCCCATGAACTGCCGGCAGACCATGTTCCCAAGGGGAGTGGAGGCAGTGGGATGAGCCTTGCTAGATTACAGAGTGTGACCAGATGTGCTGAGGAGTTAGTGAAGCCTGTTCTTTGCTACGGGGTTAACGTGCATGAGGAGACTGCTCATCCTGTAGCTGGTCCTCCTGTGGAGCTGGAGCTTGACGTTTCTTTGAAATCATCTCCTCCTCCCGTCTCCGTTGCTGTGGGAGGCACTGCTCCATCACTGTGACATTGATGGCTTTTGGGGCACTCTCTTTGCCCTCCCCACACTTCCAAAACAGCTTTTCTAGTGCAATGTCCACTCTTGTCTTTCTGTCCATCTAGATGGTGTCCTATAGATATTTCCTGCTGCCCACTGTTTGCCCCATCTCTGTGGCCTAGGCTACCTCAACCACAGAGGCTAAGTGTAGGAGGGAGGGCAGCAGAGCAGTGAGACAGAAGTTGTAGTGGCTTGGAAAGGCTGTTCAAAGGCACCCAGAAGGGATTTGTGAGCACCATTCTGGCTCATGCTCTATAGCCACAGGCAGGCAGTGATGGAGAAAGTGCTTATATGGAGGCATAAACTGCCCTGTGCTGAACTTTTCCTGTGCACCATCCCCAGCAGGGCAGAGTGGTGCCTGGATATTATGTACCTCTGAGAAGGGGGTGATAAAAATGCCTCATTATGCACTGGCTGGTGTCACATGCTGAGCTGATTCACCTGCGGTACTCAGGGACTTGACAAAGCCAGTGAGCTGGTAGGAGAATCATAGCCATCCCTATTCTAAATCCACTTCCATCCTTGTCCTGGGGGTTGGAGACTTGGGTCACATTTCTGTACATGCTGCTTAGCCCTGCTGCCTGGTGTAAATAGAACAAGATCCTTGAAGAGAGATGTGTGTGCTTGCACAGCTACAGATCACCCTCTAGGCAGGCCATGTGAATTGAGGCATTCAGGAAAACCTCATCCACTGCTGCCTGGTAACTTCTTACAAAACCCTCTGAAATCAAAGAGGAAGGAGTCAGGCAGCCCCAGCCCATGACAAGCCCCAGTGACCAGATGAAAAGGAACAATCCCTAATTAGCAGCTGGTGCAGAGCCATCTGTGCTTATACATAATCTGCTAGATATGGGCCACGTGAGGAGAGGAGAGCCTGGTGTCAGCTTCTTGTGAAACCTGCTGTGATGGCAGGACAGCAGGATAAACTTTTGGGATGCTTATGGCAGGATGAGAGTGGACAGTGTCATGAGTGACATCATATCCAGGAAAACAGCTGGGAAAGGACACAGTGGGGAAATTTAGAAGATGTAGTGGTGGGAATATGGAATATTTGCTAAGCTGAGACCTGGAGAAGCTGTCACAGCTGTGACATCATAGGTGACAAGGATGGGAGAGAGGAGAATGGGAAGTCCATTGAAACCATAGAAGACAGTAACTTCCAGGGTTTTATCCAGGAGGGAGCAGGTGGGGTAATCTCCATTGAGAAAAGTCTCACAGTTCATTGCGTCTCTTTTCCTTCCCCTGGAGGAAGGAAAACATGCTTGAAGGGGCTTTTTGTTTTGGAGAGAGTTGGGCATTTCACCTGCATTATCTAAACCAGTCCATATTTTGCAGAGTCTCAACCTGCAGCAACACTTCCACATCACTAATCACAATTTTGTTTTGGTTTTTGTTGTTGTTGCACAGATCTGAACTTCCCAGAGGGAGCAATAAATGACAAAGAGGTGAGGTTTACACTGCATCCAGATGTGCCTGGTAGACAGTTGTGCAGTGTGTTATGTTTCTGCATTGCATTATATCTCAGGTTTTGACCCCAGGAGCAGAGCTCCTCAGCAAGCACTTAGTCACACATAAGACTGAGGGACAAAGAGAGGGAGCAGCAGCCTTGGAAAATGGTGCTTTGCCCACCAGTTGCTGGCTGATTGCATGAAACAGCCTGAGATTTTGATGCTTTTTGTTTCCAGTGTCTCTCTGGAGTTCTGGCCTGTTGCAGCCATTTGCATTCACTGATTTTGGTGCTGGCTCTAGGTCTTCCTTCCAGCAGTCAGATTCTCTCATGCCTGAGGTCATGCTCAAGCCCAAGTGATAATACCACATTCACATGTTTTTCAAAGGCTGGATCAAACTATAGAGGTGACTGAACCTAGGAACAAATGTCCTGTTGTGCACAGAAACAGTGTTGAGCTGATTTTTGATACACCCACTTAGTGCAGCCGGGGTGCTGGCAGGCTGTCCGTGTTGGGTTGGTGCTTTATGGGACTGCAGCAGGGAAGCTGTGGGATGTTGGGTTCTCTTGCTGAGAGCACTGTTTGTGATTAAAGCCCGTAAAGTGACCGCAGGTTGTCACCTCTCTTTGGCATGAGATACACAACTAGCCAGGAAAAGGTAGTAAGTGCTGACTTTGCCATTTTGCTAGTCTGTTTGCAGTCTTCCAGCTGGCTTTGAGCTCTCACAGTCGTGTTGTTCTCCAAGCTGAGCTGTGTTAATTGTCTCGAGAGACCCAGCATCAACTGCTTTATTGTAGCTCAAACTTGTGACGAGTAATTCGTTTTCTCTTGCTGTAATTGCTGGTAGTAAAACATTATTTCCACTCATCAGCAGGTCACAGGGCAAGACGCAAGCAGTCTTTGTAGCAGTTGTGGCAACCCATCAGAGAAGAACATAGTGTTTGAGATTCAAGTGCCCCTGGATTTGAGGGTGCTAAAACCAGCACATGATAACAAAGGAAGATGACAGTTGACATCTCTCTAGCAAAGACTTTTAAGGACATGGGCTTTGGCTCCTACCTGAGGCAGTTTTGAATAGATTTCTAGCTGTAGAGGGGTCAGCTCCTCCCAGACTGTCAGTCCTCTTTTTGTAACCCACCTGACATCCATTTCCTGTTGGGTTCCTCTGCTGTGCTCAGCTTTGGTGGGTTCCCTCAGTCATGTGGAACTGAGTGATTAAGCTGCATGTTCATGTAGTTTGTAGTTTTTAAGCTGCAAGATTTGTAAGCTATTATAAACAGAAAGGCCCAGCCAAATCTTGCTGCCTGACAGAGCTATCAGCATCTCTGGATGTGTAGGAGAGGCCATCCTTCCCTCATGTTTATTTGTAACACAAGGGAAAAGAGGGAAGCAGAGTAAAGCCTAGTACCACATAATTTACTGAAGAGTGACAGCTAATTTGCATTTTAGCTAAGACATCCAGCAGCAAAATGCAATTGCTTTCACACACACACACGCTCCAGGATTCCTACTACATGATCTTGGACACATGGATTTGATGGACAATGAGTTTTACTGAAGCCCATTACAAATAAGGAAGAAATGTGATGAGGCTCCAGTGAAGTGTTGAGTGTTTGTGCGAGAAGGTTTGCATTACTAAAGACTCCCGTAAAAGGTATCCTCATGTGAGCTCAGTGTCCCTCCCTGAAAGGTCTGTCTGTGCCTCTCCTGTGAGGTGGCCACTTGAACAGTTCTGTAGGTGGGTGCTGAGAGATGGACAGGAGGGTGGTTTCTGAGAAAATGACTCCTGAAGGAAGGACTTGACTGTGAGAAGAAGGATCAGGCAGTTGGGACTGTGCTCATTTTACTCAGATGTCCTTACTTAGAAATTCTCCACTTGCTGGTCATTTTAAATCTCACAAGTCAAATGTGAAGGTTTTAAAATTAGTTTTTCCATACTGTCTAGGGAACCTGGTGTAGTACTGTCTGCTTTTTATTTTTTCTGTGGACAAAAAGGTAGGGAGACCTATTTTTTGGTGTGTTATCAGATAAATATGACAGTGGAAATCTCTATGTTGCATTATCTACTTTAGTCTCTGCTGTAAGGAGCAGAGTCTGATCTGAACGTGCTCCTGCCAGACCAGGGGTCTCAGTGCTTCTGGTTGCTGGTAGCCAGTGTGACACCCAACCATTACTCATGACAGATCCTTGGGCTGAGGTTCAGGCTCAAAATCCTTCTGCTGGAAAAGTGCCCTGCATATGACTCCAAAGAGCAACACTTTATTTTCCTCACCATCAGCTAACTCAAAAAAAATCCTCGTGTTTTGTTCCTCTGGGCTCTTTTGAGTGCAGGGTGTGCAGCTCTGTGCCACCTCTCTGAAACTGCTCCAGCAGGGACACAGCCTGCCTTTCCTTCCCAAATCTGAAAGCCGAGCCCTGCTCCTTCTCTTTCACTCATTAATATGGAGCAAATTCAGGACCCACACAGCTCATGCAGGGCCATAGTGTCTCCTTTCAGCTGCCATTTCCAGGGGCTGTGTGTGTCCAGGGTGTCTGTCCTGGCTGGATGTGGAGGCACACCCTGCTGAAGACACGATAGGACCAACCAACTGCACCTGGGACCTAACTCGTCACACTTGGATGGGTTCCTGCTTTCAGACCAGCCTGCTCCGGCCAGCTACACACATCCTCCAGGCAATTTTAATGTTCCTGGAAAGTCCTCCCAAAAACAATCACATCATCCAGATCAGCTGAACATGTGGCCCACTGAACAGCTGCCAAAATCAAATCCATTCGCCTTTGAGAGGTGCTAGGGGAATTGCAGAGACCAAAAGGCATCACGTTAAACTCAGAGAGTGAGACACGCTGTCTTTGGACAAGTTTCTCGATGAGTCTGCCCTTGGCAGAAGCCACTGAGCCTGTTTGGAGAGGAGCACTGCTCTGTGGTGCAGGCAAGTGCCTTGGGCAGCTCTGCCTGCTGGTTTTACTTCTGTCTTCACTTTTAGTACTGAGCCACTTCGAGAAATGTTGGCCACTCAAGTCCAGTCTCCCCAGAAGAGCACAAGCTCTGCTGAGACCACCCAGTGGTGGGGCTGGGTGTGATGGAGCCCCTCTCCTGCTGGGTTTGGTTACCAGAGCCCGTCTCGTCCTCGTTCTGTTAATACAGCGCCGAGAACAATGGGACCTCAGTCCCTGCTTTGGGTCTTGAAGTAATGAATAACAGCATCTTCAGCTGAGGCAGTCAAGCCATATTTGGGAAGGATGCACTCTTTTCTTCCAGGAAATGAGTCTGTGGAGCAGGTTAGCCCCTGGCAGCACACTGGTCATGAAACCTGTGTGACAGTAATTTGTTGAACACCTTCATCCTCCCTCTGCACTGCACCCCCTGCATTGCCCTTGACTCATGTGAGAGGTTTTTTAATAACCAAGAACATCAGTGACCCTCAAGGATATTTTGGAGGATGTGAAATTCCTACCTACTAATGAACAAAAACCCTGAACCCAGGGTTTTCCCTAGTTGCTTTTCCAGTCAGGCTTTTCCTTGCTGATTCTTGGGAATTTTGCTTGTATGTTGCCATTGAAGTCTTAAAATAAAAGAAAAACTGTGTCCTTGCAAAGAACTTATCTGATAACAATCTTCTCCCATCACTGGTTTATCAGACTTACAAGCCAAAGGAATGTTAGCAAAGGGGAGAAGGGACAAGATGTCAAATTTCCCCCTGCCAACCTTCCTTTCCACCTAACATCTGCCAACACAGGGCTGGATGCAGAAAAAATAAAGGCTACGCCTGCCAGATGGCTGATGGATAATGGTACCATTGTAAAAATTGGCCAGAGCAGCTCAGACAGCAGCCCTGCCACCCTTCACAGCATGGGATGAGGGCTCAGATGGCTGTGCTTCACCTCCAGCCATAAAGTGGGATCTCCCCTCCAAGACCCGAAAGACCTCATCCTGCCAGGTGCAAAGCTCTCTGCAGTCTCCTGATATAAGTAGGAGGGGTCCTTGGCACCATTTGGATTTGTTTGTGTGGGGATTTCAGGAAAGGGATGGCTCTGAGCTGCTGGGGCAAGCTTTTGCAGAGAGAGGGTGCTGAGATACCTTCTGTAGGACTTTCTCTGGGGCTGTCAGCCCTGATACATTCTTAGTTTTCTTATTTCTTTCCATCTCTTCTGCTCATTTGTGCTTTCTTGGATTGCTGTCACAGAGGAAGGTTTTTATATTCATTGAATTTATACCTCAGTGACTCAGCACTGGGCTCAACCAGAAACTCAGTTGCCCTGAGGAGATATGGATGGAAGAAACGATCGTGTGTGTAAATATTTGTTGGCAGGGGACAAGTTCTTCCCCAGCCTCAGCTCTTCACACACTTTTGATTTAGGAAAGCCTGAAGAAAGCTTTCTTACTTCCTCCTGACTGGTGCCGAGCAGAAGCAGGACCAGACGTCATGCTCCGACATGCTGAGCCGTCTCCTTCCTTCACGCTCGGTGCCTTTTCTCCTGGAGCACTCGAGGGGAGCTCAGGGAACAGCACTCCCAGCCAGCTTGCGACTTCCAAATGCGTCAGCTGATCGCTATCTTGTCTCAAATACCTGTCTGGTACAGACCATGTGTGGAGTATTAACTCTGCAAAAGAGGGGCTGGAGCACTGGAGCAGGATGGACAAGGAGCTGAACTTTAACTCTTTCACTGCACAGGTCCCTGCTCACTGGTCACAGCTACCGTATGTGAGGTTCAGGGGGATGCAGAGCCATCCATGAGGATGCAGGAGAACAGAGGAAGACACTTGTGAGGTGCACACCAAATGGATCTGGGAGGGCCATGTCAGAATCAGACAAAGTAAGCAGTTCCTCCTGTTGCATGTAGTTGATCTGTCAGATGGACATGGATAGAGATGAGCATCTAGGGAACTCTGGATGAGTTAATGAAGAAGAAATGAAGAAGAAATTCCCTAGGGATTAATAATTATTTGCAGAGGGTAAGACGTTTAGATAACACTGGGGAAACAGCATATTTGCTTATCCTGTTCTTACTTTCACCAGGTTGCAGGGCCAGATGTGTTCAGGCCCAGCCCAGCTGCCAAATGTTCTCATACAATCTTCTAGCTCATTGGCAGCTGCCTTAAGCTGAACAGTGCCTGGGGTAGGCCACAGACCTTTAGTATGCCCTTCTTGGAACTGCTATGAGTACTCATGGAGAATACCAAATATTTCTCTCTTGGTAGCCATTAACAAAATGAGGGACAGAAATGTTGCTCAGTGATAAGCCAAGATGTTGTCCACAATACATTGTTTCTTAAACACACTGGGGAAACACAAGTAACCATGAGAGCTAAATGCTCTCCCTTGGTTCTTCATGTGCAAAGTGTGTACAGCTGCAGACTTCATGGCACTCTGTGACTGCACAGCCTCAGTACCTTTTTGGTAGTTCGCTCCCATCAGACTAGACGTGCCCTTTGTCCAGTCAGCTGTGTCTAATCCAGAGCCTCCTACTTCACAGAAGGTGTGGAGCAAGACACAAATGAATAAGCTTACCCTGGCTCATTTATTGGACCTGTCACTGCCATGCAGAGGCACTGCTGGGATGGCCAAAGGTACAGGGAGAACAGTCGGGGGACACAGCAGGGATTTTAGGTGTTGGGTGATGGGAAATGTGACCTGCACCAAGAAAGGGTCAGGAGCACTTCATCTGGGATATTATTGGAGTGGCAGCTAGAAGAGACTGCTGGCAGTATCTCCAGGCATACCCTGGCTTTTAGCTCAGAACTTAGTACTAAAATAATATCCTTTTAGTACTTTCAGGTATTTCTGAGCACCTTTCTCCTGTTCCAGAATCCTGCTCAAGTTTAAACTCTGTTTTCACTTGGAAATAAAGAGGCCAAAGCCCATGTCTAGTGCACCCTGAGAGACAAAATTGTTTCTGCTGCCACAGAAGATCTTTGTATTCTTGTTCTGGAGGAAACCCACAAGCTTGAACCTTATGCAACATATTTGGCAAACAAGGCTGTGGCAGGGTTGTGGCTTTGTGACCAGATGAAATGACACAGGACGGGAAAGTCCCCAGAACTCAACCAGAGTGCAAAAGGGACAGATGTAGAAAGGGGAGAAGACTGCTGCTGTGGTGACATGAAACAACAAGATCTGTCAACACAGTGATAGGCTGGTGAAATTCCTCTGCTGTCCCATAAGTGTCTGGTACAGCTCTACCAGAGAGAGAAGGACCCAGAAGGTTAAAAAACAGGACAGAATGAAGGAGGTCATCCAGTGACTGGTCTGGTTAATGTTATATTGGAGGGCAGTCTCAAGATGTGGTTTACCTCTCTAGTCTAGTGTTTAGGTATTTGCTATAGCACTCTGTATAGATCCCAGTTTAGGCAGTGGGGATAGATGAGTGTCTCTAAGGAATATCCCAGCCTGTCCCAAAGATGGAGGCTATTCCTGCTTGAAAATGTCTACCTTCCTTCATGAACACAATAATCTAGACAGCTATTTAATTTAAGCATCTAATTTAGAAATGGCTAAAGTTGGTGGGATGAACATCAATGTAGATAAGAACGAGCCCTTCCAGCCTTCTCCATCTGATTCATTACATAAATATTCCTCTGTACTCCATTAAAGAAGATAAAAAAACTGTTTTCCACCATGTGAATAACAGTAAGTACTTGACAAGACTTCAGAAGACACCAAGGCCTTTGTGCTGTATTGTTGACAAAAGAATTACCAATGTGGACTTTTTCTTCTTTCATTTGCAGCTAACAGAAGACGAAACAGTTTTCCAAGAATTCTGGTTTTAATGTAAATGTGTCAGTATTTTTTTTGGAGATGACAAAGCCTTTTATGAAACTAAGATTTTTAAAGGCAGCTTCAATATACAAATATCTCACCACAAATGGCTTTTGTGTAAGTTCTACAGCAAATATCAGCTTCTTCTGAATAAAACCCTAATTTTCTCTGGAAATGTTCATGTCAGTGATGGGGACCACTGTGGGGTCTGGGAGGGCTGTTAGTTTGCTTAATGTAGCACAGCTAGAGAGAACTTTATTCTTTGTCTAAAATGCTCTTGAGGGAAGGACAGAGAGGCATCCCCAGGATACATGGGCTGGATCCAGTGTCATGAGGATTGAATTAATCTGAAGGAATAACAGTCTCTGGTCTGAACTAACTATGGCTCTAAGAATGAAGGTAGGATGAGTGGGTTGATGAGACTGGGTTTCACAACAGCTGCTTTGCTCTCCACAGAGCCTCGCTGCCTTGAACGGGGCAGTCCTGTCCTCTTGCAGCTCTTCACACCGGGGAATTGACTCAGGAACATACTGAGGCAGGGTGCCAAAATTTAAACCTTATGAGTAATCCAAGGTGTTCGCATGAAGATGTGACAAGAGCAGCTTGCATATTTCAAGCTAGACATGTGCTTCACAAAGAGGTGAAAATCCCTCATTCTAGGAGTGTGATGAGGGTATTAGGTACATTTCAGTCATAGTTTTATATTCCTTTCTTGTATTTTATTTGACAGTGATCTAAATCAGAGGGTTTCTTTCTAAGCCTTTTCTATTAGGAAATCCATGTTTCTGCTCTAGATCTTTCTTGTTTGTGTTATACGTCTTTGAGAGCTGGTGATTCAAACTAAGTTTGAGGTCAGAGAGGGAGGCTGTCTACACAATGGCATTTTAGCACTTTCAGTTATGTTTTCTAGCCTCTTCCTAACAGTGATGTAGTCTCTGTTGGACACCAAGACCTTGAGGCTACAAAGGAATTTGGCACAAGACTCAGGGAACAACTCTCTGAATTTCCCCTTTGAGGTGTTCTTTTCTCAGCACACCTCATTTCTGTCTCATTGAGAAGCCAGTTTGCTTTCACCGAGGTCTGCTGAACTTTTTACAGTTTCCTTAGGGATTTACATATATAATATACAAAAAAAATTACTATAGCTAGGACAGAAGGTGGTACAGAACAGCACTATTTAAGTATTTCTGGTGTGGAAAGAAGGATGCTCTGTCAATCTCAAACCACAAAAGGGATTCAGGAAGAAGAACGAAATTTCTCTTCTCAGTAACTCAGCCAGACAAACAAGGCTAATGAGGTTTTTCCTACTAAATGCAGACTGGAATCCTTCACTGTCGCAGACTGATGTGGTCTTCACTTAAGCCCTTAGTCCTTGGGGTGCCATCAGACAGAGGCAGGGTGTTCTCTTCCTAGCACTTCATGAAAAAGTAGGGTAGATAAAGAAGTATTTTGTCATGTTCACTGCTCCGCATGGCACCTGATCACTGTTTGACTGTCTCATTTTCAGGGTAGCCAAAGGAATTCAAGAAGACTGATTCTTGATTCTTCCAGTAGGATACTCAGACACTTTTAGGCCTCACACAGGAAGAATCTCCTGTGACTTTCCAACAGATGTGGATGTCTTAAGATCAAACTAGAAATCTCACAGTAAAAAAGGAAGCTCCTAATTATGTCGTGCTCCAGGACATTCTGATTTCAAAGAGGTCCATTGCTCTGTGCAGGATGGAGTAGCACTCTGGAGGTATGGAACAGCCTCTTTCCCCCACTTGGTGTTTGCAGGGATATATGCACCTCTCAGGAACACTGTGTTCAGAATCAGGCAGATGAAGTGGTGGTGTCTCTGGTGAGCTGTGGCATGGTATCATCAGGGACAGAAGATCCTGATGAAGAATATTTTAAATGCAATCAATCTCAATGACTTAAGACAAAAAGCATTATTCACACTCACACACATCCAATTGACAGGGCCTGCCAATACCCACACAAGAGCCCATCCAGATGGATCCTTTTGCAACAACTGCAAACATACTAAGAAGAAAAGAATTTCAGTTCTTCTGTTAGCCTGAAAACACATGAGCTTTTAGAGGAATTATTAGTGTTCTGAACATATGGCAACTCCCTGCATTGCCTGGGGAAGCTCTTGGCTTTCCAGTAGAAAAGCTGTTAAACCAGTAATGGGGGACTGGGTGTATCAAGTGTTTATGAGTCTCCCATCTGTAGGCCAGACAGAAACATCTCATCCTCAGTGTTTTTCAGTATCATCAACCCATCTGCAGAACTGTCTGTTTGACCCCGGGTATGTGATGGACTTGGCAAGAAGTAAGAAAGAAACAGTGGTGGTGGGGGGGGAGTGAGAGGTGAGGAAAGGAAGATGGGTGCAAGAGGAAAAGATCTAAGGTGAGGAATATAAATAAGCCTGTTCAAATATCATAGAAGTGACATCATAACATTTCTTCACCCAAGTCCTTCACTCTCAAACTCATAAACTAATTAGAGACGTGTATTTTACAATTCCCTCACCCTACTACATTAAAATCCATTTTTTCAGCTGGTCTGGCTGAAGAGGAGGACTCCAATGACATGTTTGCAGGGGAAAGTGTTAGTGCATGGGATGGTCAGCTATGATCTGGAGGGACACAGTTTTCACTGGTGAAGGAAATAAACAGCAAAGTAATTTTTGTTTTTATGTTTTGAAACTTTCTTCTTTTTGGCTTTGGGCAGTGTTGGACTTCCCACCCTCTGCAATGCTGTCAGCCTGAACCGTATGGACATCTGGCATGCAAACAAATTACAGCCCAGGAAAATGCTGTCTTGTAGTTAAGTTTGTCAGTCTCTGCATCTTGCTTGTGCTTTCTTCCTTCCTTTCTTCCTTGCTTTCTTGCTGTCTTGCCTTCTTTCCTGTTCCTCCAGCACCTGTCTGTGTAATAAATTAGTGCTCCAGCCACCTTCAATTCATTCCAGAGGGAAAGATCTGGAAGGTTACAGTGTGATGACACCCCCAAGGCTAACAGCTAGGCTCATAAAACATGTTATCAATAAAGCATTTCAGTTTTTATGATGGAAACCAATCTCTCACAGTCAGCCGTGGGGTCTTAAATACAATTTAATTTCTACTAAAATGGCACTGACCGTGACAGTATATGGTCAATATATTCTCAACACACTTGCCACTTTGATAATAATAAAGGAAATTATTGACTTATTGCTGTTTTAAAAACTATTTTGTATATCTGTTCCCCCCCTCCCTTTTCTTTTCAATTTGCACAAATTTCACCGTTCTTTTCATTTTGAGTGATGTTTTCTGCTTGGTTTCCTTCAGAACTGTTTAGTACAACTTCTGTTTTCACAGACTTATAATTCCTCAGGGAGGAGTAAAACAAATACCATCTGAGCTATAAACTATATTCCAAAAAATCTTTCCATCCAATACTGAAGAAGTCATATGATAACATGGAAGTCATATGTATTTGTTCAAATAATTGGGGTCACACGAGTGGGATAAGGGGGATTAGTATTTGTTGTTATACATATATATATATATATATATATATATACAGAGATAATATATAATGTGTGTGTGTGTGTGTGTGTATATATATATACACATATATAATGTATATATTCTCAACACGCTTCTCAACATGCTTTAAGTGGCAGGGATGTTTACAACAGCTCGTGAAATTACTGACAGCTGTAAATACCACACAACCATCCTCACTCTTTTCTGGTTACTGAAACAATGATTCTGGGAGGGAGAGAGAAGTAGATCCAATGGATTTCAGAAGTTATACAGCAGGAGGAGGACAGCTCAGAGTCCTCCTTCAGCTTTTATTTTCTTCTATAGTTTATGTGTGAGACACAATTCTTAAAAAAAAGAGAAGTGATGTGGGCAATCAAAGACCTCATTTTATTGAGCTGTAGCATCAGGGCTATCACTAGTACCCTTTAGAGGCCATTTCCAGGAAAGAGGGAATCACTTGCAGCTGTTTCCCAGCCTGATCTGCCCATCTTATTCCTCAAAAGACATTTCCCAGCCTTACCTTTTTCACAGGATGGATCTTCTGTCTTTGAAAGTGAGACAGAGAACAAGTGCATCACGTTTAAAATGAATGGGTATATGTACTAATTGGTGTTCATGAAGTTGTTTTAAGTCAAAATTAGATTATTCAATAAATTTCATAAGCAAAATGATAACCCTTGTAAAGAGAAGGGACAGAAAAAATGCATAAAGATACTGAGCAGTGAGAACTGTAAAATCTAACTATCAGGTGCCTCAGGATTTCAGAGCTCTAACAAGTGCTGAGACTGCCTTCCATGTTATAAAGAAGGGAAGCTTTACAGATAGATTTCAAGGAGGATAACATCACCAATTTGTATATTCATAGTATACTCCTCAAATGCATGTGGAGCAAAATATGAAAGGAGATGGCTGAAAATGTGAATAAGCTTACAGCAGCTTACAGCTTTATACAGCAGTTGATCCTCTTTCAAAATTAATTTTAATTTTGTAAAAGAAGTTTAATTATTTGAGGCCATCATTGCTGCCAGGCTCACTGCTGGCCCTCCCATGTGCCCAGTGCATCCTTGCAGTCTTGGCTTGGCTGTGAATTCCAGCTGAGCTGGAGAATTGCAAGAACTGAACAGTATGCATAAGGCAACCAGGAGAAACGTGGATTCTTATTGGTCTTCCAGGTCTTCAAAGTACTGCATGGGCTGAGGTTGATGCTGGTGATTAGTTTGGAAGCAAATCTGATTCACTGCTGGCAGGGTTTCTGTCTGTAACCAAGGAAGGTTGGTGAAATGTGAGTTTTTTGGCTGATTGTTAATGGAAGAGGTAGAATAGATGATTTTAAGAGATACTTCAGGATGTTGGGATGACTGGTTAAGAGATCAGGAGCACAACTAGTGTTCTTTATCCTTCCAGTTGGAGGGAATGATGAGGACAGAAACTGGAAGACTCCAGCAGATCAATACATGTCTCTGAGCCGGGTATCACCAGCAGAATTTTGGTTTCTTTTGATAATGGGTCAGTTTACATGACATCAGGCCTGCTGGCAACACCTGTCTCAAAGGAGTAGAAGGATCTTTGCACAGGAGTTAGTAGGGATCTAAAAGTCTTTTCTCACTGAAATAATTCTATGATTCTGTGATCTAATCCAAAGAGGGTAAACAAGACTTGCCCAGATCTGCCTTTTCTTCAAAACTGCCACTTTTATGTATTACAACAGCAGAAGAGCTAACTTTTGGTCATGGAGAGTGAACTTAATTTGCTTTTTTTTGCTGAGTTTTCAAGATGAAGTCTCATTTCCAGTGGGTGGAGTGGTGATACATATATTGCATCTACTACGTCTAAGCAGAGAACCTCCATTTCCAGGGCTGTCAACTGAACCTTCTTCACACTATGAAGAGCACTTAATAAATGCAAAAAAAAAAAAAAAAGTGAAATGTGATCTTGCTGGAATGGGGAGGCATCCAAAAGGACTGTGCTTTGGGTTGTACAGCCTTCACAAGGAGTCAGAACAAATATCCAGACTTCAATGTGAGACCAAACAGAGTTGTTCAGTCCCTATGGAGATGAGATGTAGAACTGGAGAATGTAAACAGATGTGGAGACATTTTGATGCATTTTTGAAAAGACAAATTACTTTCATGCTGCTATATTTTAGAGTTCACTCCATCTCCTTATCAAAAATATGATGCAAAAAGCAATAGTCACTTCATTTCCATTTCTCAATCTGTCTGGAGAGCAAAAGGCACAGTCATCTTGTAGATGAGTTAACAACAGTGTCTAACAACTGTTGGGAAAGTCTTGGAGAGGTTAAGACACCAAAGAAAAGGGAAAGAACTATCAAGAAAGTAAGAGTCTGAAGGAAAGCATCATGATAGATCAAGATATTGAAATAATGTGTGTTTATATATTATTGCAGGTGGGTTGATTAGCACATGAGAGATTCCAGCACAGCCTCATCCATCTGGAAAAGGGAATGCAAATGGTGAGTATCCAACTAACCCCATATGGATATAAACATTCAATTGAAACACGAAACTATAGGATACAAAATAGGTGGAATTTCAGCATCATAATCTCATCACCCTTTTTTTTTTTTTTTTTTCAGGAGAGATTCACTCCATGGAAAGGGCAAGGCTCACACACTAAAAGGCTGGAATATTCTCAGCATATTTGGAGCTGACGACTGTGGGTGAACAGAGGGTGCCAACAGTCAAGACTGTCTCTGTATCTCTGGGTTTGATGGGAGGGCCCCTTGTTCAAGGGTATCTCAACCAGTTTCATCTAACCAGTGTGGTCTGTTCAGGTCAATATTATGGACAGCAATAAACAAGGGGACACTGTGTCTCATCAGTCTCATGGATATAACTTTCTGCTTACAGCTGTATTTGGCAAAGGCCTGTAGGTGGTTATGGACTTTGAGTCAGTGGCTGGGCTTGGATGGAAGCCTTCTGGCTTGCAGTCCTGCACTCTAACCATCTAATCTCTCAGCCCAGAGGAAATTGCGGTGTCCCTTTGGGCCCTTGGTAAGACACCACAGCTTTGTTTGTTGAGTGCTTAGCTTTTGATGGGGATATTTGAAGGTTTCGCAGATGGCAGTCTGTGATTCTCTGCCCTTTTTCTACCTGGAGGCTGCCAAAGGATGGCAGCAAAGAGGCAGGCGTTAGAGGGACATTGGGATATGAAAAGAGGGGGTATGTGCAGAAGAAGAAATGCTGGATTTGCTTTTTCTGTGAAAGAAAGGCATACTATCTTGGAAAACAAATTATCTGGAATACAATATTTTCTGCAGTTTGGTGCTGATAAAAAATGCTGCACTGGCATTCTGCAACACGATAGCCCAAAGCAAGAATATGGTTTGTTATTACATGTGTGGCCAGGAGGACTTCGTGGTGGTGGAGGAGATGTCCTCAGCTATGGCTGAGTATTTAGTTTCCATGTCCCTTCTGTCCTAGGATAGCAGTCAGCAATAATTACTTTAGTGGTTTCTACCCTGCAATTCATAACCTCTAGGCACTATACTCAGCTCCACAAATTTCTTCCATGCAGGCCCCTTGTAGCAGGATGACGACTTCTACTCTCTGCTGAGCTTGGTGTAGATTCACGTGGGAAAGCTGGAGAAGAAATGCCAGTTCACAGGAGTGACACTGAAAGTGACAGGCCAGCTTTGGGTAATGAGCCTCCAACATTTGGAAACAACCCTGAAGTGACAGAGTAACAAACATAATGATCGATCTGAGACACATGATTTAAAGAACTACCAGGCCACCAGATCTAGACAGGAGGGGAAAACTGATCACTGATAACAACTGTTATTGACAGGAGTGTTAAGAATATCTCCTGATGACACAAGGAGACAGCCTGTGTCCTTTAAATCTGTTGCAAATTCCTATTAACTAAGCGTGATTTTCTTTAGAACAAGAAAAGAGGCACTTTCTTTTTGTTTTCTTGTTTAACAGAGCTCCTGTGCCTGACATAATCTTTACACTTGCCTCCCCAGTTAAGTATCTTTTTTCTTTTCCTTCCCTGGTGTTTGCATGAACTTGGTGAACCCTCATCACGTGTGGCAGTGTTTATATTTGCACAGGCTGTTCTGCGTGTCTCTGTTTGTGTTGCCACCACATCTATATGGCTTGGCAGCAGCCCCATGGCTGTGTTTCAGCTGCATATAAATCAGCTTCCCTCCATCCCCCGGTGTTTCCATCTGTCTGTCTTCCCTGATTGCTCTGAAATGTTACAGGGCATGGAGGTTAACCCATGGCTGAACCCTTCAAATAGAGGTGGGACAAAATAAAACCTGAACTTCTCCTCCACAAACTCAACTCTTCAAGTTATGAAGGTGTGGGTTGTTTGTGTTTTCGAAGGGAGAGGAAGCACCTTAAAATAAGGACTAACCCCTGCTAATATAGTGTAGTTTTCAAGTCTTTTGTTTTGGAAAAAAGTTGTTGCAGAAGCTCTGGGGTCACCTCTGGACTGTGGAGCTGATCATCCCTTAGACCCGCATTAAATGAAGTTGGCCCTGCCTCACAGAGATTCAATCTCTGCTCTTTCATTAATTATCACTTCTGGTTTCTTTAATTATAATATCATTGGTTCACTTCTTTCACTAAGGGAAGAGATATGAAAAGGGTCCAAAGACTGATGGCATGAGGAGCTGGAGGTGCCTGGTCAGCCAGGAAAACAGGTGTCAGGCAGAAACTGTAGACACTGTAGACACTCTCTTATGTACAAAGACATTTCTCCAGGGATCTCCTCCCAGACAGAGTTCACAGTGCAGCTGACTGAATTGCTGTGAACCCCAGAAATAAAGCTCTAGCCTGCTCAGAGTGTCCACGGTTTTCTCTTGGCCAGGTCACTTCTCTTGGTGAATGGATATCCCAGGGGAACAGAAATGGAGCATATCCCTTTGCCCATTGGTGCTAAATGGCCAACCCAGTAGAGATGAAAAGAATTAAATGGGGAGCATGTACTGCTCTCAAATACTGGAATTGCCCATTCCAAGAAACGGAGAAACACTGATAGGACAAAAGACCAGGTAAAAGAATAAAATCTCCCTGGTGTGCTTCAGTCAGGTGTCAGATGTAAAAAGCAACATTTTCTCACCATCTTTGAATTTGTTTGGTACTCTGCCTTTCTTCTGAGCATAAAACTGAAACCAGGCTCTTCACTTCTACATGTAAGAGTTAGGTGTGTGTGTGTGGATACCTAGCTCTTGAAAGAAGAAAGTCCCAACAACCTAATCTCAGAAACATTATAGAGTAAATAAGAAATATGGTGGATAAACTTGAACTGGTCTCCCAAGTCACTCAGAGTCTACTTCACAAACGAGAATATGTCCTTACCTGGGAAAAACTGATTAAAAATCATGTGTGACTGTGGGTTCCTACCTCTTTTCAGCCTTCTCTCAAGTTGGAAGGTGTTTGGGCTTTGTGCTCTAGTTTTTCTTAGCTCTCTGGCTCCAAACTTGAAATCTGCACAAGTTATGTCAAGTTGGATCTAATGTTTAATTTTAATAGATTCCAGAGAATAATGGGTAATGCCTGTTTTGGTACACAGATAAATCCTTAGTAATAGGATTTGTCCTATTACTACATCTGTCTAACAGTTCTTTGTTACTAAATCTTTGTTGGAGACTGGGGGTGGCTGTGATTTAATTTTTGTTGGGAGTAACTGATTTAGAAGTTCAGGAAACACAGATATCCCTGTGACATAAACATCCCCTCCCATTGCACTTCTAGCTGAAAGAGAGAATCCTAGATTGTTTTTTAATATTGCTGATGTCCCAGATGTATGTCTGAGTAGATGTCATTAAAAATCAGACTTGCAAGAAACCTTGGACAGTATCTATCCACAGACATCTTATAGAACCAGTGAGGTGTTGATATTAACCAGAATATTACCATGGAAGTTCCTAGGAGGCCACAGAAAGAGCATAGGCTGACCACTGAAAACAGATATGAGACAAGTGCTTGACAACATTTATATTATTTTTTTTAGTAGAAAAAGTATTAAGGAACCAACTGAGACCCATACTGACATATCTATATTTAATTTTTTTTTTTTTAAATGCTGGATTATAAATTTTAAGTCAGTGTTGTACAGTCTGTGAAACAGTGCAAGAACAGGACATGACTGACAGTACAGGGCTAGATCCACTGGGATTCAGCATTTAGAAAGTGGAAGAGAAGCAATCAGGTGTCAAAAGACAACAGTAGGTTAGATCACAATGAAGAGACATCCTTCCCACCCACTGGGGACTTTTCTGCTTCTCAGAATGAGATGCAGCTGTTCAGGCCTTAGGACAGAAAAAAAAAAAAAAAAAAAAAAAAAAAAAAAAGTGCAAGAAAAGATTGATCTGGACACAAATCCCTGGCAGGGACTGGTGAGGATAGAAATCTGGAGAGTAAGAGTGCTGTGTTATAGCCAAGCTGGGGGTTGGGAGAAACATTCCCTGCAGAAGGGATACAGAGATTGCTACTGAGATGCTGAGATTGAAGATTTTGCCAGGAGTGGAAATAAAAGTTGTTTGTGCCCCTCAGACTAAGTCCAGGATCTTCACACATGCCTGAGAATACTGGTCTGTGGGCTGAGTTTTTTCAGATGGACATGGCATTTACAGCTTTGACTTTTTCACGTCTGTGCACTTTATAAAGCCATGATCATATTTTATTGGGCTTTTGTAAAAAAGACTCTTAAGTCTAACAAAATTCCAGCAGAAATGAAGAGGCTGAGATAGAGAGATATGCAATAAGACGGAGACAAGAGGAGGAACTTGAGAGGAGGATAAGGCAGAAATAAGCCCTGATAGAAAACTTCTTGGGTAAAGCTGAAGACGGGGCAGAGCTGTGCCAGAGCAAGTATTGATTTATACACTTTAAATTAATCCATAAACTAAAGACAAATGTAGAGCTTGATTAACACTCTGCACTCCCCTCCCCCAAATGATACTCAGCTAGCCCCTGCTTGAACCTGGAGCAGAATGCAATACCAATCCACTATGCCAAGCATCCCACCAGAGGCATCCCGTTAGCATTGCTGGGGATGAGAAATGAAGGGGAGGTGCAAGGCAATTAAAGGTGACAGAGAAGGAAATACGTTTCCCTTTCTGTCCAGCCTAGGGAATTCAGTACTGCAGATAATTACTGAAATACCTTCCAGAGCAGGAGAGGCTATAACAGGAGAGGCCATTCAGATATAACCAGTGGTATAGGTAGTGTCCCTAAGAGGGATATGCTGTCATAGGGGAAGGAGTAAACATTAATATCCACTATGCTTAGAAGGGAGTTTCCCTCTCCTGCAGAGTTTGGCAGCACATATTAGATTCCTTCTCCCTCATTTTGAGGTCCTACAGTCCAAGTTTAGAGGAGCTGGGCAGTGCTCTAAAAGGCTCCTTCTAGTCTGCAGTGAGTTTGAAAGTGTTGTTCAGCTCACCCTGAGACTCCTGGTGGGGCATGAGTGCAGCCACGGCACCAGGAGGTGACCTCATTCCCAGGGAGAGGAACAACAGAGCAGCTGGGTCACTGAAGCCAGATACTGCAAAACTAAATTTGCTTTCATAGTCCATTGCAGCATCCACACATTTGCATACACCCACCCTGAACCCAAGTCCCTGGAACTCTTTTGGAAAAGAACAAACAAAAACCCAAATAAGCCTAAAAACTACAACTTGCAACGTGTCAAAATCCAGGAAATATCTGGCATGTAATGTTTGTCTCATGTCCTTCCTATAGCAAGAAATGTTAGAAAAATGTTTTGGTCCTCCAAAGAAGTGGGCTGTGTGCTCTGTGCAGTATGGAAAGGCAGCCCCTCCAGCCCCTTCATGATCCCCAAGCCTTCAGTGCTGGGATCAGCACAAGGAAGGATGCCAGAAAAAAAGTATGAGATTACCTCTCAGCAAAGCCCTTTGGCCTGAATCACTGACATCTTTGATTTAAACAGTAATTTAAAACACGCATGATGAGAAGTCAGGGAAGGGATCCAGGAAGGCCTGGGGTCCAGCCAACCTGGCAGATCTGCCAATTTGCTGTTCAGAAGGTAGGTTTGCTAGGAAGGGGCAGGATCGTGGCTGAAACCTGTCATTGCCTCAGCTAAGCCACAAGACCCTTATTCAGAAAAGACCAGAGATTGCCTGGCTGAGCCAGCACTGCCTTGCTGGATGCTGCAGCTCTGCTCTGCTGCTTGGCTGCTCTAAAGCACTGTGTGAAAGGATGTGAGGAAAACCCTGCCCTGCTCCCTGCAGAAAAGATCAGAAAGCCCTGCTGATGTGTGCCCTGTGGATTCTTCTCTGGGCCTCCAAGCCAATGGCTCAGTGATGGAGCTTGAGTGTGAGGATGGCAGGCAGAGGCAGCAGGAAAGCTGCTGAAGGAACTGAAAAAATCTGGATTAAGGGAACCACAAAAGGAGCACACATACAAAGAACATGTATCCCAGGCAGCTTTTCTCCACTCTTCTGTCTCTCCCAGACCAGTGGCTTTCCTGAGTAGTGCTGCTGGCACCTGCCTCTTGACATGCAGAGACAAAAGACAGCAAGGTAAATCCATTCTTAACTGACACATCCTAATTACTTGATCTCAAAAAAAAAAAAAAAAAAAAAAAAGTTTATGGCTCTAGATAAAGGTTTCCCAGGTTGAACACTACTGCAAAACTGACACAGGCCTGCTGCTAGTGGGGGCCCAGATTTAGAATAATCAGTGATTTCACTTTAGTGAAGGAAGAGGTGAGTTCTGATCCAGCTCTGAGTCCACACTCTGGCTCTGGTCCACCATGAGTACCACTGGTGGGTAATTGCCTGTTGGGCTTAGATGCCAATATGTTATTCTCACACGAATTATCTTTTTCCCTGCCAGGCAATTTCAGATTCTGCTCTGATACTGGTTGTATCATTTTTCCTCTCCTGGGTCAGGTTCAGGTTGGAAACTTATTTCTTGAAGAGGGCAGACAGAAGAAGAGGTCTCTGACTTTGAATCAAATTCTGTATGATCATGACTCAATGATCATAAATCCTTCAGGGCCTGAAACCTAGCAAGGGAATAAATGAAGAAGCTCTGTCTCTCTTGGATCAAAGGGAGGAAAAAAGATGTGAAGGAGACAAAAGGTGCTGCAGGGTATGTGAAAATCAGGGCTCCCATGCGTCTTGCTGAAGGCTGCCAAAGCCGGGCTCTCCGCAGCCATCCCGTATCTACGCAATGCAGCGATGGGAGCGATTTTAGATAAGATCAGGCCTAGAGAGAGCATGCCCGGCTCTGTTTCTTCCAGCAGAGCAATATGGAAACCCAGTGCTGGGAAACCGTTTTTCTGTGCCAGGAAAGAGTCAGGGAGTTGTGTGCAACCATTCAGGAGCCTCCGCTCCCACGCATCCTCCTGCTCCCTCCCTGAAACCCTGCCAGGACGGCAAAGGAGGAATTGATTTACGTGCAGTATGCCAAATAAATAGATAAATACATAAATAGATACAATAAATTACACCCTTCCTACCTTGCTCATCTAGAGAAAGAGAGAGGGATGGGAATCAAATTCAGGAGGAAGTCATCTGCAGGTGTGCAAAGCTGGGCAGTGGGTGCTGACAGCTCTGGTAAACATGATATTTACTCCCTCAGAGAGAATTTCAAACTGCTCTTTGTGAGACCTGTCACTCACTGTCTCCTGTTCTCAGTAGTGAAATCTCTCTACTGTGAGCTCATCAGGGTCAGACTGCAGTGGAGGAGTCCAGCTTGAATTTCCCTAGTGTTTTAGTTCTCATTTTGATGGATTTGTTTCTGAAAGAACACTGCAGAAAATGTCCCCTTGGCTGAGTATAACCCCCTGACAGTCATTTTCCTTCCCCATTTGCCTGTGTCAGTGGCAAGCCAGTGAATTCCCAAGCATTTTGTCAAATGTCCACCCAGCTGAGCAGGCTCTTCTTCCGTGGTCACTGGAAAATTGCCTGGGGAAATAATATAAGAAAGTTACGGTGCTGACCATCCTGTAGTTGGGAGCTCCCAGTTCCTATTAATGAGTTCCTTAAAGTACTAGCTGAGAAGGCTGCCCTGTAGACCTTGGTGTTTAATAGGCACCAGCCTCAGTGAATCATCCTCTTCCCTGCTTCTGGCATCCTCAGCATTTGGTGTCAAAAGAACATCTCATGGGAATTGTATATAATGTAAAAAATTTCAAGCAGCTCCTTTGAGCTTCCCCAGATTGACCCTCCTATTTGAGATCTGGTCTTCCACAACCATGCACTATTCCTTTCTCCTTTGTCTTATCCTCAGCTGCCCACACACCTGCAACAATGCCAAGAACAGGTCTGTGATCCATGGATTGTTCTCATGAGTTCTCTCAATAAAATAATCAGAGATCCAGTGACTACATTGGCCCATCTACTCCTTGGAATTCAGGAGTGAACTCAGTGTCCACAATTGCCTAGGGACCAAAACACATGACAGAAAAGAGAGTTTTTCTCTTCCTGCTCTTGCCAGATATTCAGCTCCCACTCTGTTGAAATACAAATGCCCTTTTCCTCTGTGCACCATCAGCAGCAGAGCTAAACATCCAAGTGAACAGTTGTTTTTCACTTTACCACAGAATTTGTTGAAGTGACGTCACAACAGAGCTAAATTCATCTTTGCCCTGACACCAAACTCCCACAGAAGGTAATAAAAGGGCTGGGAGAAGATTTGGGGTCAAGATATTTCCATGTACCATCTAATTCAGTTTAACACAATGACCAATAGCAAACTACAGCTAGGAGGGTAGTTCTAGTTGCTTTAGCACCTCTTGTGGGGTCCATACTGGCTTCCCTAGCTGTTAGAAAAAGAAGAAAAAATATTCTCTACTGTCTGTTCTTATGCCAACATTTTCCTGCCTTCTCCCAGAGCAGCAGACTTGTTGCTTTCTAATCCCAGTGTAGATTAGGAGTTGCAGACCAGGATTTCCACACCCAGTAATGTTCTAGAACTGTAGCAGATCAAAAGAATAATTAAAAATACAAAAAAAAAAAAAATGTATACTAAAACTGGAGAGAAAAACTATGGGTTTGACAGAGACACACATCTTCATCTACCTGTACCTCTCTTTGTCTCACACTATTTCTTTGGCCCCTCTCTCTTCACTAATCTCTCTTTCCCTTGTCCCCCAGAGGCTGATTTCTCTTTCCTCAAATTGCCTAAACAGCTGACAAGGAGACAGTAAGTGGAGAACAAGTGTTTCCCACCTGTGTGCAGTTGAAAATGGTGCACTCTCATTTCAGACCCTAAGAAAGGCCGCTGAGCCCCAAAGTGGATTTGTTTTTCTTAGTCTCCTAGCTAGTCTAAGGAGAGATATTCCCTCTCTTTGAAAAACCCACTTCTAATAAAAATAATTCATTCCACTTCTGAGTGAAACCTCAAAATGTCCAAATTCACTGGAAGTGGGTTTCTGACCTTTTGACGTGAAAGATGAGCTGGCACATTTCCCTGGGAAACCTTGCTTTCAGGCAAAGCATTTGACAAAGTCAACCTGTTCCTGCAGAACCTCTCCAATCTGGCCAGTGGTGTTTCCAGCCAAATCCCCCTCCTGCCCCACTCCAGCCCTCTCTGTTACAGCCAGAGAAGAAAGCATTAGTGAAACAGAAGGATCCCTTCTTGCTTTCAGAGTGGAAATGAAACCAACATTAGCCTATTTACAGAGGATCTTCATGTGAAGGCTCAGGCCAAGAGCAAATGCCAAACAGGCCTGGGGTTAGCCTTTCCAAGCAGCAAAAAAAAAAGGCTATAAACGTGGCCCTGAAAGAAAAAAAGAAAAGAGAAAGAAAAAAAAAAAAAAAAAAAGGCAGGTGCTATTTCAGCAGAGTTCCCTGCTCAGCAGTTTTCTTTCAAAGCTTTCCAGTCCCACTGTTTGCTGAGTTGCTCTGGGCTCAGCTGCAAGGCAGGCCAGAAAGTACATGCACAGGCCATTATTGCTGGGCTGGCTCGGCGTGCCTTCTAGCCATGTGCGGATGCTGTTGCATTGTCTGAGCCTCCTGGCAGGCTCCCAAGGGGGCTTCTTGTTTGCACTGCCACATCTGTTTGAAATTCTGGCACATCTCAGCCTGAGAAATATGGTTTGTGGTGTCATAGCAACCACTTTTTCTTGATCTGACAGGCAAGGCAACGTTATGGAGGCCTGGAAATGCTCCTTGCAGATGTGGTTGCAATGGATAGAAAGCTCCTGAGGTTACTGATCACATGTATAACCTGTGGTGGTTTTTTCCTTCCCTTGTTTGCTATCTCCCACTGTGCCTTAAATCACTGTACTTGTGACGGTGGGTTAGTTCAGAAGTTTGAATGAGACCATGAAACCTATTCTTGAAACTTCAAAGATGTCCAGCTTGGACCTCTGTTGCCCAGCTGCAAAAGGCAAAGACATGATAAGTCCACAAACCAGGACCATGGTGGTACCAGGGTGAATGGGTCAGGAATTTGCCCTCCTGTTCCCATTGTAAGAACATGAAGCTGCCTAAGGGGGACTTGCTGAGCATGTCTGTCCTTTATCCTGAGGAGGGGTGTGAGGTGGAAGGTGTTGCATGTGTTTCTGCAGCAACCCTGTCCTGGAGCAGCATGGACAGAGCCACTAAATATATCCTCCACCACTGGAATGGTGGTGAAGGGAAGATCCTGAAGCTCCAGATGGAAGATAAATGGGAAATTTATTTAATCACTATCATTGTTAATGAGTCAAAGCATCCTCTACCTTTGGGCTGGGCAGTGTTGCTAATTAGCACACAGTCATCAGTAGAAAATGTGTTTGCTGGGTCTCCCAGTGGAAGCCATGAGAATTTGCCCTTCCTTGGCTGCTCTGTGCCCAGTGCCCTGTAACTATAGCCAGGGTGCAGAGGCCATGGCCTCCTGCCAGTGCTCCGTGCTGTGACACCCTGGTGTCAGCAGGGATGTAAGCCTTTGGCAAAGACAAAGGGAACAAAGCCACCTGAATCTTTTCCCCCTGGAAAGGAGCCTGGCAGGAACTGCAGGAATGTTCCTCGAAGCAAACAGGGTACCAGAGAAACTGAAAAGGATGAAAGCCTTGACACCAGTGCCTGTCTCCTGGCTGGAGGTGCTGCAGAAAAGGCTTTTTGCATGGAGGCAAGAAAGGAGAGCTGAGCCCCACGAGAGGTACTGTAGGGGTGCATGGGTGGGTGATCTCCCTCCAGGAAAGCACCTTGCCTTCCTGAAGAAACCAGCTGCCAGGTGTGACTTTGCTCTGCTCTCCTGCAAGTGTACAAATGGTGGCTGAATGGTATGGATTTGAACAGTAGTAGGCTGAGCTGAAAGCAGAACATTTGTTGTATAACTTAAAAGTAGGTCAGAGACAGGTTATCCCCAAGAAATGGACTTGGCTTAGCCAAGAGGAGTGAGTATTTGCAGGGCTGTTAAAAACTTGTGCTTCCCCAAAGAAAAGCATTAACAAGCAGGGGAGGAAGGGCAGTGGATCCAATTAAAAACACACGGCAAGGCAAAAATGAGAGAAAAAAGAAAACAGATTTTTTCAAAATGCCTTAAAAATATACAGTGGGATAATCCAGACTTGTTTGCCATAAATGAGGAGGCAATCACAGTTCAACACAGGTGTCCAGGCCCGGAGGGAAGGCAGGAGAGAGGGCAGCCAGGCAGCAAAGAGAATAATTACAGACTCCGTTGAGGGTATCGGCACTTATTTTGGGGTATGAGTCCAAGTTTTGCTGTGAGGATTCCATTTGGAGACATGCCATGGAGAAAACTCTCAGGAAATATTGACTATTGCTACCCACAAGGGTGTGAGGAGCTGGAGTCTTCCCAGCTCTGACACCAGCCTGTGAATTAGAGCATACCCTGCTAAGCCCATGCCTCAGTTTCCCCACCCAGATTCTCCCCTGACAATAAGATCCTGATAACTTTGTCACACATTCTGGGATCTCTGCAGGGAAAGTAAATGTAAAAGTAGGAAGGATATAATTTTGAACACACTAAAATAGTTAACTAGTGTTCTGGTCTTCTTTATGAAATTCCGTGTGTGAAGGGAAGCACCCTCTGTTATGATCATCCCAAAGACTACACGAAGCTCCCAGACAGTCAGTCAGGGGTACAAGTGTGCCCAGAAAGGAGTGATGGCTGCATGAATTTGTGTAAAAATGCAAAATCTCCTCAAGTCAAGTCCAAGCTAAATCATTCTCAAATGACTTGACACAAAAGCAACCAACAAATTATATGGAGTGAGTTACTCACTTCCCCCTTTTTTCCTCTGTTTTATGTCATGGTTTACTATCAAAATGTTTCAAGCTCAAATGATAGCAGGGACTCCTGGTGTCTCTTGCTGAAGCATGAGCATAACATACCCCTTCAGCTTGGCTGGGGATCCTTTAAATTCTTCTTCTTCTTCTACCAAGGGTTTCAAAGAAACTGTGAGTGAGCTCTGGGTTACTTAGGTAGGGTTTGTGTCTAGGAAAGTGCAGTCTGATGGGAAGTCTGCTGCTGAGAGGGATGGTCCCACCTCTGCATTTGGGATGGCTTACACAGGTTCTGGAATTGTCTTCTAGGTGAAGATCACAAAAAGATAACATAAACTTAAGATAACATGGTCATTGTTCTGTTAACAAGTAGGGCAGTAGCTGTGAGGTGAGAGTTAGAAATGGGTAAGTCTTGACTGAGGTCTCCCAGACAGCGTGAGATAGAGAAAATCTTGCTCTGGTGCATGATGACATTAGTGCAATGAAAGTAGAGGAAAAAGACAGTTTTGCATGGGAAAAAGAATTTGTCAATTCCTTAGTTTGGTGGATGCAATAGAGGACTTTCTCTACTTTATGCTGCCTGTCTGTGATACGGAGAATGCCATATTTAGGGAGGAGAAATGCACACTTTCTGACACAATTCATCTGCATGAATGTAGACAGTTACTTTTGGATGTGGTGATTCATACCCAGGTCTCTGCTGACTCCACTGATTACATCTGCAGTGTAATGTACAACCTCTACAATGGGCTGCAGAGAACACTTAACATGATTAATTGAAATGGGGTTGTCAGTACCATGTCAGATGTGTTGCATCCAAATTCTGTCAGTCCTTGGGCTGTGAGCCAGTGCCATCCTACCACCAGCTGGGATGAATTTGGGCCAGAACTGTGATGGAGCTGCAGGATGCTCTGCACTGTGACCAGGGCAGAGCTGCAGCAAGGATGGAGGGAGAGGGGTGCCCAAAAAAGGAGGTAAATGTGACTCAGGTCCCTGCCTGCCAGGGCTTTTGTCAGAGAAGAGCTGCAATTCTAAATCAGAAGGAATTTCTGGGGGTTGCATGTAGCTTGGGGTAGGGCAGTGCTCTGGAGTGAGCTGTGAATGAAAGGGGAATCAAGCTGCTAATGCCTTAGGGATTAGGTGCCTTGCAAATGAGCTGGTTAAGATAATTTTTTCTTCTGAATTTACCTGACATCAGCCACTCTCAAGATACTTGCAAGGTACTTGGCTAGAAAAAGTACAGGTGTGTTCCAGTGCAGCTGTGTCTATCCTGTTCATTTAGGGGCTTGGAAGAGTTATTGCCTCTTCCAAGAAGAAAGCAGGTTTGTTTTTTTTTTTTTTTCTGGGACAGGAGAGATTGAGGAGGGGTTTGACCTAGAGGGCTTGTATGGTCTAAGCTGAGCTGGGAGCCAGCAGTATTGTGGGTTTTCCAAGATCCTGACTCAGCTTTTGACCTTTGGCAAATCATTGACCTGAGTCAGAGCAGCTGGAAAGTTGAATAAAACTTAGTCTGAAAGGAAAAGTAAAGATGCTGGATTGAGCTGAGCTGTCAGCCTTCTGTATTTGGGCAAATTTTTATTCAAAGATAGAAATAGCCTGAACTGCCATGCCTTCCTCAGGGATTTATATGACTTTGGATGATCCCCTCTGCTGCTCTGTTGTAATACAAGCAGTTGTGTTGCTACTCTGAAGTAATATGAGGAAGGAATGTGAGATTAAATGAACTGTGATTGGCTCTGTTATCAAGATATATGGAATTCAGTAAATCACAAATCTTGATGGACTTGCTGTTTAACGATCCAGTTGGGATTTCTCATGGGGAGGTGGAAGAAATTCTAAAGAGAAGTTGCAAAAAATAATTTTATTTTCTTTCTTTTAATTGAATTTTAGAAAGAAGTGTTCTGTTGAGAAAGGATGGGTCTGCAGAAGCAGTAGTGGAGATAAATCAAGTGTAGGGATTCCATGCCTGGTGCTATTGCTGATTTCTTACATAGACTGGGGCAAGATGCCCAGTCTCTTCTCCTTCCCATGCTCCAGCTGTAAAATAAGGCAACCATATTTGCGTGGAAAAGTTTTGAGACTGTCCATTCACATATACGTTGCACTATAATCCAACTAATCCATGAAGTCAAATCATATGGATGCTCTCAGGTTATTGCAAAGGGAATCAAAAGCTCTAGAGATCTCTGAATGAAGGATAAGAATTTCCTCTCTTCTAACTTTTCTTCTCTCAAGCATTGCACAAACAAAAATGAAAACCTGGCCTTCCGACAACTAAATTTCTCCCACTGTTTTCTAGCTTCAGGTGAAGGTTTACATCAGCTGTTTTTTAATTCACTCTCTTTCCTTGGATTAAACAGGAATTTCAAGAACAGAAAGACATCTGTGTACATCACTAAGCAATGTGGTCTTGAGCGCTGCTGAGTTCTCCTTTCTGCTGCTCCTTACATCAAGTCCAGTGGTGTTAAATGCGAGAAGTTATGTCTGTCTGAAAGCCAAGATAATTCTCAACTTGTGTTGATCATCCACGGTGCTGGAGAATGGGACTCACAGTTATTCAATGGCTCTGAACTGAACAGTAAAGGCATAGTGTTTCCAATTAAGAGGTCTGATAGTAAAAGAAGATTTATGGAAAAGATGGTAGATTAACAGAAAAATGCTGGCCCAAGAATTTTGAGGGCACTGACTCAGGGAGACAGTTAACTGCAGGCTCCCTTGGGTTCACCAGGTCCCCTTACCACATGGCATTCATTAGGAAGCCCCAAAAGCAAGTGTTTGGCCCATAAATGTGTGACTGTCTTCCCTTCTTCACTGAACCTTTAAACAGTTAACAGCACTCTATATCTTCCCTGCAGCAGAAGCAATTCCCAGACGTTGAAGCATTTCCATTGCAAAACACAGCTTGGGATTCTGGACTCGGTTATTTGTTTGGAAGATGTAGACAAAATGAAAGTGTAGCAAACTCATACCAGATTGGATCCACTTCAGAAGCTGCCAAACAGCTGCCAGTGCTGTCGGGTCAGAAGAGCTTGCCAGGCTGTTCCCTGGGGCAGGGGGTAGATTTTAATGGGGGAACCTGGGATCTGGAGATGAGCTATACAGCTATCCTGGAACAGAATATGCTGTCTACTGCATTTTCCCACCCGCAAGTATATAAACATGCCCCCTACCCCCCTTTCCAGGCTGAAATGCAGCTGATCTAGAGCATATCCACAAAAAAAAAAAAAAAAAAAAAAGAAAAAAAGAAGCCACTGGGCAATTAGCAGTTGCTGCAGTGTCACTTCAGACAAAAGAATATACAATATATGCAAGCTGGGGACTTGGGGAAGAACAAGAGAAAAAAAGAACAGAAAGGAAAAAAAAAACCTGTGGGATGCCATGTAGCTCAGTGCCCTGCTAAAAGCCCCGTTTTTAACCTCTGGGTCATCCTTTTCAGCCCCACTCTGCTTAGAAACATTGGAGAGTGAATGTAAGCTGCTCCTTTATAGTCTAGGAAAGAGGAATGTCTTATTAGCGTAGATGAACAAGCAAACTACCTCACTGAGATAGTAAGGTAGTTGCAAAAGTAGACTTTTTGAAAGCATGTGAGAAGTCCAGTCAGTTGGGAGTCTTTAGCTACAGCATGGGACTTTTCTTTTGTTTCTACCTTAAAAAAAAAAAAAAAGAAAAGAAAAAAAGAAAAAAAAACCCAACCAAAAAAAAACCCCAAAAATATATCTAGGGAGATCTGTAGCTCAGACAGTTTGGCACCTTTCACCAGCCTGAAATGAGTTAAAAAGAGAGAAACAGAAAAACAAGTTGAATGGGATACTGAGGTTCAAAACTCTTTGGAAAAAAAGATTTAAAAAAGAGAGGTCCTTTATTTGCTGGATTTAGATCTGAAAGGATTTTTGTTTCCTTTTTAATACATAGAAAAGACAGAGAAATATCTTCCTCTCTTTAGGGACTTATGAGAGCTCACCTTGTAAATCTGTCCATTCAGAAAGGTACAAACTCTTCCATATGTCATTAGTAATGTATGTCTTCAGCTTCCTCTCATCTCCCACTTGTGTGAAAGGGAGCTCTCCCTCTGTTATCAGAGATTAAGCAGAGACAACAGGAAAGAAATCCAGCAAAAGTGAGATTAAGTTGGTAAATTACAATGCAAAGGGTTTTGGAAAGAACATCCTCTGGGGCTGCTTGAAATTTTCCATCAGAATATTTTTCAGTGGAAAATTGCCTTTCAAAATACAGCAAAGTTGTTTTATGTTAAGTTATGACCAATCTCTCAACAAGGCTTCAGAGTGTGGCAGGAGGCCTGGAGATTCAGCTGCAAAATCTTTGGACAGTGTCTCCTAGAGGCTGTCACCGCTGAGCTTTGTGAGCCCATTCTGCTCCAGTGCTGGGCTTGCCGTGTGAAGTGCATTTCTCACCATGGTGACACGACTTCCGTGGTGCATGGCATTGTCTCAGCAAGAGAGGGGACCATGCTGCACCACGAGAGATGTGGGCCAGCCAGGAATGTCAGCTCACAGGGAACAACAGGGACACAAAGCATACCAGCTACAAATCCCACGGGGGAGCATTTCTGCACTGAAATGGAGGGCTCTTGGCCAAAGATGTTCATTGTTTGGTGAAATCTCAATATTTTCCATGGGAAAAGAAAACAAAAACACAATAATATTAATAATAACAAAAAAGAACAATTTTTCAGCCCAGATTTATCCAGTCAGGGTTTGAGAAATCTCAAGGACTGAGTTTCGATTAAGAGAATTTTTTCAGGGACCTTAAAAAATTAAGAGTGGGAACCACACATTGTTTGGGACCAATCAGGGGACTGGCAAAAGCCAGCAAGAAGAATGAGATAGTGACAGTCTTCAATATTAGAACAACTCATAATGAGTTTGTTTCTCTTTGCTCCTGTTGTCTCTGACTTTCTCCCTTCTCTTGCCCCAGAAAAAACTTGGTAAATTACCTATTTCAAGAGGTGAGGAGGTCTTGAGCACCAACAGTTAACATTGCAAGTCCTCAACAAGACAGGAGTGATCAAGAGAGAAAGGAAGGGAGAGGGATTTGTGTCTGCAAATTGCAGAGATACAATACTCACCTTTCACTTATGCTCAGTTTCAAGTTTCTGTTGAACAGCATCTGATACCTTCCATTTTCCATAGGTGAATTAGCCAAACAACAGACAGACAATAGAGACAAATTGACTAAGTCAGAAAACGTTAAATGAAAATGAGCTGGCCATGGGAGGGAGGGAGGGGAAATGTTCAGGAAGCCTTTACTAGTAAGGGATGCTTCCTTGGATTTTTTACTTGTTTTCCAGGTAAACTTGGGAACTGACAAATTAAGGCAGTGCCCTGGGAAATCTTCACAAGAGATTATGTGTTCTATAGCCCTTTGCAATTACACATGCACTGTATAATTTCAGTCTCTTTGGGCTGGGTCCGTATTGGGGTGCATTTTCCCTCAGCACTGGTGAGTAGTCACCTTCCTTTGGGTCATTACTTGTGATGCTGAATGAAAACACTTCTTTCTCTCTTTCTGTATTTCTATATTGAGAAAAGAAATCAAAGTAGGTCAGATTGTGTTGAGTTTTAGTGTCAAGACGAAAGGGTCCCTACAACAGCCCATCACCTGAAACAAAACTTTGTCAAAAGTTGTGATGTGCTCAGGCCTGATTCTAAGACTTAGGAGTTATTCTGAGACTGATACAAGCGATAAAGTGTTCTTTAACTCTTCCCCCTAAAATAAATGTTCTAAGTGTTTCCTGAAGGGTTGTTCTCAAGGGACTTAGTCTCGTGACTGACAAAAGAGAAGGTGGAAGGAAAATGTTAGGCATTCTGAAAGACTTTCCACCCAGCATGTCAGAAGAAAGCAAAACATGACCTTGATAGCATAAATTAAGGAAAAGGGTGGGAATGCAGCCAAATCATAAGGAAGCATAAATATACAATTATGCCTTTAGTATCCTCTAAGTTTTTGGTCTTTTATTGTTTTCTGGCTGGTGATTACAAAATTCATCAGTGATGGACATTCTAGATATAAGTGAAAGGGAGGGATTTGTGTAGTCAGTTTTTTCCTTGTGTGGTTCAACCAGATGCCTTGAAATATTTTTAAAATTTTTTAAAATATGAGGTAATATTCATAAGACAGTTCATCACTGCAGAATTTTCAAACTGTGCTAAGTCAGGAACTTTAAGGGGCAGCCAGAAAAAAAGTACTGATAGCTATTTAAATAGAAAACCATTATGTCCATCTGTGGAAGTCCTGGAGTTTGAGACTGGTGGGAGAACAAAACACTCTCTGTTTACCCTATTCATAATCTTTTCCCTTGGCATCTATTATTAGCCACTGTCAGCAGTGATGCTATGGAATAGAAGGATCTAGTCTGACATGGGTTGTCCGTTCATGTCCTCTTGTGATACAAAAAAGGTGTGTTGTTTGAAGCAAACTGCCCTATGTGACAACCACAGTTGCTTTAGAAAATGCTAACCAGCCACTGTGATATTAACACTAAAAAAAAAGAAAAAGAAAAAAAAAGAAAAAAAAAAAGACATTTCCCTATGTTTTTGGGACACTCCTTCATGGAGCCATTGTCACCACAAACCAAATTTTCTTGACTACTTTTCATTGACTACTACATCTATGTCCTTACAACTGTTCAACATGTTTCTCTTCTTTGCTTCAGCCATTGAACTCAGAGGGACCACCTTATCCAGCACAGTTGTCATGAAAGGCACCAAAACCCTTCCTCTCCGAGGATACAACTGCCTTGCAGCTAAAGGCAGGACTGCGGCTCAAGCTGGACAGACCTGAAGCTGAATCAAGCTCATCAGGATCCTGCATTGCAGAATATCTGTCAGACTTTCTGATCCACTCTCAGCGCCTGAGCTCCCAGAGGAAACTCCTTACATCCTGCTGACATTTCCCTCAGGAATAAAAGTTCTTGAGATGTGACTTCCAAAAACACAACCACCACCAGGCTGAAGTGAGTATGTCCTCTCCAAAATGCAAACCAGCACAAGGAAGCTGAACTGGGGCACCCATCCAATGGAGTGAAATGTCCTCCCTATTCTGTTCATGCCTAAACAAGCTGACCTGAAACCTTCTGACCCTGGCAGAGATGTAGGGTAGATGCCTTCCAAGCCTCAAAAATTGGCAAGCAGTATAACCATAGGACAAAAAGCAGTTCAAATGCCTCTTAGTGATGGTTGAACTAAATTCAATTTAATCTGACTGTTCAGCTGAGCTTCCTTGCCTGTCCATCTGCATTGATTCAGGTCTCAGCTCAGACCACAAGAGCACCAAAATCTTGCAGCTTATTTGGCTGTGAGGTAACAATTTCTTTGGGAGGACTCATTCTTCCTGGGGAGGATCTTCTTCCCCAATTTCCTAAAGGAAACTAGGCTTGAGCAACTGTATTGTCGGTATTTGTATGTGCCAATGTGCTCCCCTCCAAACAACTGTCAAATTTGTTGGCCAAGTGATAGAGTTCTAAGAGATTTTTCTGAGATATAAACAAAAATAGGCACCCAGAGAGAGACACAGAGAGATACGTGGTAGCACAAGTTCATATGTTTAAATTAGAGTCCTGAGAACAGGAAAAGTTTCAAACAGAGGTCTTCATTAATCACCAGGCACAAATCAGTGGGAATCCAGGAATCAGTAGTACTACATGAACAAATAGTTTGTTTGTCCAGTGTTTCTTCCTTTCTTTTTTCTTTTTTGGTTTGAATCTGTACAGCACCTAGCATGTCGGCGTACAGAAATACACTTGTAATAACACAGCGGGAGAGTTGGCATGCAGGAGGGATCATGAAGAGGGAAGAAACCATCTTAGCAGGCAGCTTCTTCATTTTGCATCAGTTTTTAATGTCAGGCCAACTCAGGGTGCAGGGGTGAGGGAGCAGAAAGTGAAGAGAAAAAAGAAACAAATGAAAATCCCACAACCCCAACAACAGAAACCGCAGACAAACCAAGAAAACAGCAGCATGTCCAGGGAGTGCTTGCTCCTCAGCTGAAGGGCCTGTTTTCATACTCATCTCTGTCTTGTGTCCCAGACTCACGTCGCCTCTGAGGCTGAAATACTGGTTCCTTTTTCTGAAAATCGAGTCTCCTGGGCTTTGGTAATATTTTCCAGTCTTTCTAAGGTGTCTGCTTTAATGAGTAAGGAAATAAGAAGACAGACTGACTCCATGGGCACAGAGATTGGTTACCACTTACTTCATAGTGACTATCCAGACAGAATGAGAAGAAATGAAGCAGGGATTAATTGACCCAGATTGCCTTTGTAAAACAAGGTGGGAGGGATCAGGTAACGATTTCCCAAGCATTGTCCAAGGAAGAGGCATAAGGAGGCGGGCAGTGTGAACAGCTCTCACTAGGGCTTGAAACCCTTCTTCAAAATCCCCTTGCCCTTCTGCTTTTTTTCTGCTGTTCCTTGCAGAGAAAAGCAGGGGAAAAAAAAATGCAGCTCCATCTTTCCAGTTCCCATCTTCCCTGAGACCCTCCTTGCTTTTAATTTTTTGCACTGCTGAAGGATGTCATGTGTACTAGAGGACAAAACAGCCCCAAAGTCTTGACTTCCACAAACCTTGCCTTACACAGCTCAGTTACTTCTCCCTTCTTTTATTTTCTTTTTAATCCTGTTTCTCCCTTCTATCCCTTAGGCCCCCTCCCACTCTCTTTCACATTTATCCCTTAATCAAATTGCTATATGCTCTTCTCAGCAATTCTTCTCTAAATCCCTCAGGCGGGTTAGAAGCCCCCTGAGGAAAGATCTTTTTTGGCAACTGAATTGAGATAGGAAAGAGGTCCTTGACAGAAGCATATTCTATCCCAGAAAGTTTTTAATCCTTCCAGATGCTTTGTCACAAACTGTGCTTTTATGCTGGTGCACTTTTAAAGGCAGCCAGGATATGTGCAGAGGTCAGATCACAGAGCTGCTCTGGAAAACTCTAAATTGCTCTCGCCTTTGATTCTTGTGCTTTAAAACCACTCTGAAGTTTAAATAAATGGATTAGAAATGAGTTAAAGAGCAGGGTGCTTAATGCTTATGCTTAAATCTATAGCCTCAAGCCACGGCACTTTGGGCGGCAAGATCCTGTTAAATCTCACCAGCTCAGCAGACTCTGAACAAGTCAAGGCTTGGGTGCAGATGTCTGTGGAGAAACAAGGTGAAACAGACCAGAGAGGTGGCACTGGTCCTTCTACAACAGCACAGAAGGAAGCCCAGGGTGGTGAAATGGGCGGTGGGACATACACTGGAACACCTTCCAGAGAGGGCACCAGCACCACAGATATTTGCTATTAATACTAAAGCTCTGACACCATAAATTAATTTAATTTTATTTTGTTTTAGGTCTCATGATTTCCAGACTTGTTTCCAGCTGGGGAAAAGGAGGAGCAGTGATAATGTGGTGTGCTAGATCCTCTCAGGAGACTCAGCCATCTTGAAAGCCCGTTCTGCTTCCCGTTGTTTATTATTGTTGGATGGTGAAAGGACAGCTGTTATGTTACATCCTAGAGGTAGCTGCTCTTCCAGGGCTGGATGAAACGATGGCTGTAAATGCCAGCTTGGCAGCTATTCTGGCCCTCCTTGGGGTAGGCCTTTACCCCCTGCTTCTGGTGCGGCTTTGTTCTGTGAAAGAAGAGCAAAACATTTTGTAGCTGCTATTGAAAAGAGTTTCTCAACCTTTTAGGATAATCCCTGTTTTAAAAGGAGGAGTTGAGTCAATGAGAAAGTAAATCACTTGTGAAAATCACAGAGCATTATTGCTGAGTTTCTTGCTCAACACTACCCTACCTGAATGCAGCATCCCTACTTACAACGCTTGCTTTTTTTTTTTTTTTTTTTTTTTTTTTTCAGTATGAGACCAATGGTATTTATTTCTGGTTCACACTAAGACACCAGGAGTTGAAAGAAAACCATTCACAGTGACCCAGGGAAGCCTTTGGAAGGAGGCACGATGATGAAAATCCTGAATTTTGGATGTTCACCATACACCTCACCACATGTATAAGAACAGTCCAACTACAGAGGGAACAAAGAATGGGTTAGCTTGGCTTCCAGAGCTCACACACTCTTCTCTTTGCAGCAGGCTATAAATTATGCAGCATTTAAAGATGACTTTCTAAACCCCTGGCTTTAAAGCTTATTTATAACTCCCACACTGATATTTTTCAGACTCGTGACAGCTCCCACCTTCACAAGCTGGGGACATGCCAAGCACCTGGTCTTTTCTATAATGGCCCGTTCTCCCCAGAAAGCTCCCCCCACCTCTTTTTTAAGCAATGCTTTGGATATCTCAGGGAGATTTTATTTATAGCAGAGACATAAAAAGCAAGTGGAAGAGAGTGAGGATGGTCAAAGGAAAAAGTAGCAAGTGTCCTAAATGTCTGACAAACATCATAGAACATGCTGGAAAAAAATAAGGCCCTGGGAGCAGCCAAGATCTCTTAGTGATAATTTATGTAGGAACATCATGATTTCATGCAAAGCAGGTTAGGCTCAGACCTAGCCAAGATGGAAACTTATGACTAAAGGGGATCACCTCAGGGAAATGATGAGGGAGGTGGTACTTGTCCTTCCAGAAGGGACTAAGCTGACCATTGGCAGAATCACGGGTGTGTGTGGGTGAGAAGGTGGCAGCCTCATGTTGGCAGACATTGATCAGCGACAGGATCCTGATGGGGTCTGTGCAGAGTCCAACTGGATCTATGACTTTGGTTTTTGTTTGTTTATTTATTTAATTGATCTCCCAATGCTAGAGAGCATCTTCTTGGGGGAAGAGCCATGTCTTGAACTATAGCATGGATAGAGTCTCTAGTAGCCCTAATGCTGTCATCTGGAGTGAAATATCTCCAGCCACAGCTCAGTCCTTGCTTTGGGTTCTGGCTTACAGTCGGGTCTGGCTCTGGAATTCCCTGTAGGAAACAAGAGCTAAGATACTGAATCTTAAATAGAATAACAGAAGTCTAGCATACAGAAAAAAGTCTCACATCAGCCTCCTTTTTAGTAGGTGAGGCTGTTCCAGACCCATGGTTTTACTTCCAGCTTCAGAAGCACATCTAGGTATCACAGTCAAGAGAAAGAGCTACCCAGGCCACGCCACCAGCCTGCAGGAGCAAGGTGACTCCTGAAAACTGAATATAGCAGGGAGTGAGCAGCATTTTACAGCAACCCAGTTCCTCAGGATTTGTTTGTAGAAGAGACCTGTTTCCCCCCTGTTGATTGCCATGGCTTCAAAGCCTTGGAATGTCTTTGGCTCCCTGTGCAGCAGCGTGAGGCAGAGCCCTGCAGTCTCAGTGGGGTTTGCTCCTTCTCCCAGCCTGAGGAACATTTCTGCACCCCAGGGCAGGTGTTTGCATTGCCAGAGGAAGACAATTCAGCTTTGTAAAATCTTTGAAGGTTTTGATTTTTTTTTTTTTAAATAAAAATGCCTGAAGTCGGATAAGCATTAAAGAACTAAACAAAACAAAAAAGCCCAAATATGCATGTGAGGCATACTTGTGTCAGAACATCTGTTTTCAGCTCTATGCTTTGATTCAGATGTCTCCTCCTCTCTTGTCTGAAGTGACCAGCAGGTCTCAGTGGTCAGAAATCTGGCCAGAGAAAAATCTTGCTTGAAATTGCTTTGTCTTTCCTGCAAAAATGCTCCAGGCTTTGAAGGAATGGCACTTTTCAGCAAAAGTAAATTGTCAAAAATCTCTGACCACCTTCAGTCTATTCTCAGTGGCATCAGGCATTGCAGGCAAAACAAAGACATCTTGGCAAAATTACACCATTGAAATTGCAGGCAGAAGAGCTCAATTTAACACCCACTAATTGTTGCACAATAGTCACAGGAATAATCGGAATTTGTTAATTAGATGCATGCCAATGAGTAATTCAAGACTGGTTTAAATAATTATTCCTATCTTCCCAATAGGCTGCAGTGGTTATTAGCTTGCTGGCTCTTTCTCTTGACTGTTCTGCTTCAAATAAAAAAAGAGGTGAGAGACATCCATGCAGTGAGCCATGGCACTCCTAAATGAAATCCTGCTCCTGGGATACTGAGATCTGTTTTCCAATGAGTGCTGTTGGTTGTTGCTTTTGACCACAGAAACATCAGAGACAGAGACAGATAGCAAAGTGGACTGCCAGAAAGCTCTTGGATCAGTACTGTGCCAGTGAAATTAAATTAATACTTTTCAGAGTGTTTAATTCCTGAAGGGAGATGTAAGGATGACAAGTGCCACAAATTGAAATCTTCCATTGTAACCATAAGGTAAAAAAAACCCAAAAAAACCCAGACCAGCGGCCAGAGAACAAAACTCTCCTCCCTGGGACATAGCTGAGTTCCTTGTCCCCCAGCCAGGAGAAATGCCCTCTACTGGCTCAGAAAGACTTTTTTTCTTCAGTTTCATCATAAACTTGCTTATTTGCCACCTTCAGGTCTCCTAATAATTTCTCACCCTCCTTTGGTTAGCTCCTTCAGTGCTGCTTGGTTCATGTCATGCTTTTCTTTGGACCGTGGGAGATACCTTAGGAAGGGATGGAAATAGAACAGTGGAAAGGAATTAGTGTAACTGATCTTGTGAGCACTAAACAGTAAAAATTGCACCCCAAACACAAACATGGTGAAAATCCCCTAAAAACAAAGCCAAATTGCATTCCATTGCACGATATTCTTACCTAGCCTTGTGAAGAGAAATGCCCAAGTATTAAAGGAAAAGATGGTTTGAGAGCATTATTCTTTTTCAAGTCATCAGCAGTCACAAATACTTAATGTTTCTGTCAGTCTCCTTGTGGACTCTAGGGAACTGTTGCTACTGAAATAGCCACCTGATGGAAAACAGCAATAGTACAAACTGGTTCTGGGTGGAAAATACTCTGATCTGTAGGATTTGCTGGGGGAGTTAAGGAAGGCAACATACAAGCAGGAGCCAGGAAACACAAAGACTGGGTTTTTTTTTGCCAAAAATGTAGGTGAATGGCTGCAAGTTCCAAGACAATAGTTTTGTATTTCCCCTCACAAAATAGCACCTCTGAGCACTCCAGAAGCCCCTTGTCTGCATTGCACTAAAGCACCTGTTCATTTGTTGGGATGTGGGAGCAAGGGCAGAGGTGCAAGAAGGCAATGTTAGTGGCAGAGTCAGCCTTGTTTGCTCAGTACACAATCCCTCTGTGGAGGGGGCGACTTTGCTGCACCAGCAGACCCCAACAGTTTATGAAAAACATACAAACACCAGTCATTGCTTTCCCTTCATGTTCCTGTTCCTGGGGCAAGTTAGAACCCCACAAACTGTGCTGAAGCCGAGCACCATCCCCCGTTCTTATCCCAATTACCTCACGTTCTCTGGTGGCTGCTCTTTCTGCCTTCTATCTTGCAGCAAGGGAACCAAGGTATTATAAAATGTCCTCCCTCTTCTTGAACCCTAACAGAGACGTAACTACCTTTCTAGTCTCTACTCAGCATGCCTCATTCCTTTGACAGAAGTACTTCCTCTCTCAGCTGCTCCCTGCTCATTTACACCCCTTCCATCATGATTTCCCTAAATTACTGCTGCTAACTGAGCTGCCTAGGCTAGAAGCACAGACAAGATGAGCTCCCCAGTCAATGGGGAGAGACCAGGACCTTCTGGCAGTGCCTTGGTGACCTGGGTAACCCTCCAAGGGTTTCTCTTTTTGTTGACTGCAGAGGGAGCTGAAAGCCAGCAGGATGCCAGTTTGTCTGCCTGAGGTGAGATAGAGCTGTACCATTGCATGGACAGGACAGGATAGGACAGGACACTTCAGGCCAAGCCATCCAACAGAGCAACATTTGAACAGCTCACAAGAATTCAACTGTTCAAAGAAAGCAGCAGAGATGAGGACACATGAAACTGACTCAAAGCAGGGAAAAACGGCAAACAATTGCCCCTTGTTGGAATTTATGCTTCTCTTCTTACACTTATGTAAGGAATCTTAAGACAGCCAAGAACATGGAAAGCAGAGGTTCCCCAGAGACAATCTCAATTCATGAAGCTTCAGTGGATTTTGCTAGCCCTGAACTCACTGCCATGAGACTCACACCTCTCTCTTGTGTTCATCTCTGCTGCAAGAGCAGTAATATGACTTTCTAGTTGTCTTATGGCTCCTTGTATTGCCATCCATTCCTCCGTCACTATCACTGAGGAAGCACTTGAGCAGAGTTTTACCAGAACTACCAAACAGAGAAGACATTTAAGGGTTCCTACATGACACTCAGGGTTCAAAGGTTTTCTTCAGCCTGGGTTTGGTCCCAGTCAAATGGGAGGGGTTTTTTGATTGATTTCTTTTTTTTTTTTTTTTTTTTTTTTTTTTTTTTTTTAAAATATTTATACTGAAAAATAAATCAATACTCTAAGCATGTTGTAAGTAAAATTCAAGTATTTTAAAATTTAGGTAGCACTTCAGCAATTTTACAGAAAACAAGGCCAGCAAGTTAGCATTGACAACTACAACACTAACACTTTCTTTTTTTTTTTTTTTTTTTTTTTTTTTTTTTTTTTTTTTTTTTTTTTTTCTTTTCAGAGTCCAAAGATCAAGACTTCTCCACCCCCAATCAAATAAAAAAGCACAATAACAGTCTGGCCCACCTCTTTTATAGGATCCTGGGATAATTACCTGCTCACTTCAGCTGCTACAGCCTTGCACCTTGAGATCCCAGAATACACCAGTGGTCTCACTGCTGCTCAGCATTAACTCCTTGTTTCCCAACTCCCTTCTCTGCCAGCTGGTGTATACATGGTGTATATATGAGTATTGGGGGAGTTTCTAGTCCTACTCTAATACTGAACACAAGTTGTCCTGTAGAATGCAAAGAAACTCTCCCTTAAGCAGTCTGTTTGCTCCATCTTGATTCAAAGTTGAAACTAGATAGATCAAAAATGAAAAGAAACAAAGCATCAACTACTCACTGGCCAAATAATGGGCAAAGGACCCAGGCATCCTGAGAGGGACAGAAACAATACAGGTGGAAGAGAAGGCGATAGACACAAACTGTCTGACACAATGGTCTGAAGAAATATATAGATCAACAGGGAACAGAACATTTTTCTTTTATGAATCAGCATGGAAACCTTTCTGTAGATGTTAACACATCATGTGCTTTGCCTAAATACCCCACAGACTTCTTTAATTTCTAATTTCTGTGGTAAAGAAGTGTAAACTGGGTTGTTCTTCTCTGCTTGATCTGAGATACCAGCCCTTCCCTGCAATGTCTGATTGTCTTTGACTTTCTGTCTCTAGTTTAAGTGGCTGTAATAATCCTAAACAGAGCTCTCTGCACTTCAGCAGACACAGGTCATGCAGTAGTGACGTTTTTGATAATGGTTCATACTTTGTTATGCTGCAAATCAGGGGATGTCAAGGGATTTCCCACCTGAGATTTACCCACCTTCACCAAAATTATTTTGGATGGAAAGGAGCAGCAACATCCAATATAATATAAAGCACATTTTTGGCTAACATCTGAAATGCCTTCAGATATCATCTAAAGTTACACACACATGTCCCCAGTGAAGCCTGAAACAAAGCTCTCAGAGAAGACAGGATTAATTTGAGGTCAGAAGGGCTTTGCTTTCTGTCATAACATTGCCATGATGTAGTACCAAACTCATTACTTACCGTGACATAAAGCTAAGAGACTAAGGAATGGTTTAGAGTGTGTTAGCTTATACTCCCCTTCCACTGCAATATCTTCTCTTGAGGATGGCAGCAAACAATCTAAACAAGGACTTGTGTGTATGGAACAACTTAGTCCCCATGCAAACAATATGGGGACATCAGGGATTTCTGTGAGATGTTATGTTTTTGTTGTATCCAAATTGCCTACAGATTTTTCTGTGTCAGTCTCAGCTTGGAGGGGGCTGTGTTCTTTAATTAAACCAAGTCGATTAGACAGTTGCAAAGAAGGGAAACTAGTTAACAATATGTCATCTGACCTTTTCTGTCGTTTTCCTCAGCTCTGATCAGCTGTGAAGCAATTCTGAACTTTTCAAAACAATTTGTTCTTCAAATTGGAATAATGACAGTAAATAGTTCTTTAAATAGCCTCATTTGTCAGCTGTCCACTGGGATTAGTTAACATTAAAGAGCTGATCTCCTTTAACTGGATACTTTAGCTGTCTACTGCTGACCTTCCATATGATCCCAGGTAGGTGTTGTTCTCCGAGGGTCTTGGGTTCACCAGTTATAAAGTTGGAACAGGCAACTCTAATTGTTTAGTTCTGAAACACTGGGAGTTGGGAATTTCCATGAATTCAACCCTTTTTCAGTGTACCAACTGGGAAAAGACATCTCATACTCAGCAAAATAACCCCTGTGCTGGAGGTTGTACCATCAACTAAAATTTAGTTGCTTCAAAGATAAGTCATACTTTTGCCTGACTATTAGCCCCTTCTTTTTGGCCTGGCTGTGTATTTCTTCAACCTCTGCAAACAAGCTGTTGTTATCTATGAATTCTCTGGCTACTTTTTCCTGTCTATATAAATAAAAGCTTAGAATTGAAGTTATGCTTGTGAGCTGTGTCTGAACAAGCATACTCTGCTGATAAATGCACATTTAAAAAAAAAAAAATAGCCACCAGGTTCCAGTTATTTTGAGTATAATGCTCATGAATAATATCTCCCCAGAAATTGCAGGACTTTTGTTATTGTCACCCTCACGAAGTTTACACTGAACTTCTTACACACTGTCTGATTAATCTAAGCATACACTGAAGATGCTTCTGACATTTATAGAGCATGTGTGGAGCAATGGGGATCCATTTATCAGCATGTGTGAAGCAATGGGGATCCAACAAAAGATCTCAAGATCCACCTATAGTGGAAGTCCAGATGAGAAAAGGGAGTGTAGCCAGGAAAAAACCCTATTATTTACTTATCTCTCTGTACAGCAACTATCTTGTATAGCACTTATCTTCTGCCCATGTCATGGGCCCTCCACAAAGCTGGATGTCTTGAACAATGCCTCAGTATATTGGATACAAGCTCTGCTCTCTCCTTGCTTCAGCTATCCTTGATTACACACTTCCAGGTGCTGATTTCCAGATTAAGAGAGTCTTTATTTCAGACTTTTCACACGCTGTCAACGTGGTGTTTGATTACATCAACAGAGGCAAAATATTGGTGCTAAGTGGAAATAAAGAGATTTTTTAAGCAGGGAGATCTATTTTTGTCACTTCCTCCTGTGGGGCAGGTTATCAAGATGACCTGCAAACAGCATTGCAGCAAAGAACAGCTCACTGTTTCAGGAGGTGAGGGGAGACGGTATTTATGGCGTGTCATAAACAGTGAAGGACTCTTTGGACAATATCCTAATAAATACTCTAAAAAGAAGCTGCCAGAATCTCAGAACTCAACATACAGACTTGTCATCCTCTCCCTTCTGCTCTGTGATCTAGTTAAGTTTTGCCTTTTAGTATTGCCACAATGAACTCAGCTATAAGGACAAACTTTGGAGGCACTGATAAGAGATTCTGAAGGACTGTTTATGGTCAGGACCCATGCAGAAATCAATAGAGTGTGCTTGTCTTCACCTGGAATGCCTTATGAGGCACCTGCCCCTCAGAGGTATTTTTCCAATTGTGGTGTAGATCACGAACCCAGCAGGGCCCATGGGCCCTACCTTAGCCTAGTACAGTGTGAAAAAGCAGAATATGACCATAATTCTAGGACTGATGGCCTCCCACAGAGAGAGGTGGACTCTAGCTGTGCAGTGCTTGGCTCCAGGTTCAGAGTTCTCTCAGGCTTTTACTTCTGTGTGATGGATGCAGAAGTAAGACTATTTGGAGGACATTGCCTAGGAGGAAGCCCCCAGTCATCTCTCAGCAGACCTGTAAGGGAGGGAGCAAGGGAGATGAAAGGTAGTTAGTGCCAACATCTGGAAGACAACCCGTGTGTTGTCCTGAAAAAATGGTTCCCTTTCCCCAGTACTGGGGGCTCATACTCTCCTCCTCATTTTTGGGTTGAAGTTTGCTGCTCCTGCTTCTGGATTGACAAAATCCACTCTTTGTTATGCCCTAAGTCCCTCAGAGGGAAAGAGTATCATAACTTTCTTGAAACAGTGGTCGCCTTCCTCCCAGACCCAATTAGCTCCAGGAATGGAGCCTTGAGACTGCCTTCCTACTTGGACTTTCTCCAGGGAGACCACTAGGCCAGACAGCCACTGCTGCCATGAGCAGGGTGTTTCTACCGGGAGTGCTGACAGCCTGTTTTCATCAGCTCCGAATGGAAAAATTGTTTGGAAAAAGGCCTGAAATGTTTATCAAAGAACCACAGCATTTAGTATAAATGATGAAATGACGGCAAATTAATCTAAAACCCACCATCGGCGCTATCAGGAGTCATGGGCTGTAATAGCTGTGATATGGTCAGTGGGAGTTTCACCCCAGGCCTCTGTGTAGTGGTTTCGTAGGCAACTCTTGTCTTTCAGCTGAAATCCAGCTGCTTCTGGGCTGGATCACAAGCTCTGCAGGGCACCAGCAGCGTTCAAAGGTGACCACTGCATTGGTCATGGCTACTTTGTGCTGCTGCATCTGCCCATGGCCTTTGGAAGCCTTTTGCCTTATGCTGTCAAGTTTCTCATGACAGGGACCAGCCTGTTGTTTTATGCTGTGATGAGGATTAATAATCTTCACCATGGTTGATGATGTAAACATGAGACTGTCAGAGTTGTAAGGGCTAAAGGCCACAAGGAGAATGGCTCTTTGAATGTCTTGTGGTAACCACAGGGAAATCTTTCCTTTCCTTAGCAGTCAGAAGTTCAGGCTGTTCCTCTAACAAAAACTACCCCTCAGGTCTTTCTGACTCATTTGCAGAGTAATAATTAGGAAAGAAGTGTTTCTTCCACTCACTTGGCATCACCATTGCTTGTGAAGCCCTTCTGGTAATGAGTGTTACTTCTGTGCATGGAAAAAAGGCTTTAATCTTGCATGGGCCATAGCAATCCCATGTAAAACATACAAAAAATGCATTTTTTAGAGTTATGTTTCTATCTCTCATGGGCCAAGACCTATCTTCTAAATGGGGAACTGAGTGTAATGTTGTGGTGGGGTATTTCTCTTTGGTGTGCCAGCAGCTTGCAGCTGTCAGTCACAGGGCTACGCTTTGCACTCACCTTTGAATGTCAGTGTGGTGGCACACCCTGGAGACATCACGGGCCATTTTTACGGGCAGAGTCAATGGAAATAAAAAAATCATGCAGTAGACAAAGGAAGAAGAAAGGAAAATTCACCAAGCCTTTCTTGTGTCTGTGATCAGTGTTACCTCAACAGATGCCTAAGAGGAATGTGACATGCAAATTCATGTGCTGGGCCTGAGCAGGGAATCTAGTCTTTTTTTTCCTCAATGGTTAAAGCAGAGAGAGCTCAGTATTTTGCCTGGAGATTTCCCCAATGCCTAGAGCTGACCAACACCATCCCACCATGCCTAGAGAGGAGTGATGTGCGAGTGGAGAATATGGCATAGAGGCACCTCAACTCCTCTGCTCAACCTGTTGCCCTTCACCTCTTAATGAGTCACTCTGGACTTATTAAGCCCAGAGTTCATTAGGATTCACTTCTGTTTTGGCCTTGCTGTTAAGCACTTGCCCAGAGCTGAAGATCCTGAGAGATCCTGGGTATGAGATCGGAGCGAGGGCTGGAGGGAAAGCTATTGTTGCTCTTATCGCACTGTGAGGTTTGTTGCATTCCAAGGAAATCATCTGGCACTTGGCTTTCCCCACTTCCCTGGCCACCGTGAGGTTTTAGGACAATCCCTAATCTGTTCCCTTGTGAACACTGAGGGCCTTTCTTGTGGGAAACAAGTTTGCAAGTTCAGTTGTTTCTATCAAAGATGAGAGAACATCCAAGCAGCGCCAGACAGTACAAGCTTCCCCCACAGGCACTCTGGCTCTGGCATCCCACACTGATCTATCACCACCAAGACCCACAGCACAAGCCAGCATCTCTGTCCCAAGCAGCCACCTCCTCCGCCTCCGCTCATAGCCTGCGTTCCTGGCTGCCTACCTCGCCTCCTCTCTGGCAGAGCGGCCAGAGAAAGGAGACACAGTGCAGAGCCTGGGAAAGGCTGACACTGACTTTTCCCTCCCCTTGTAACTGCCTGTGCACAAAAGAGTACCTGCAGGCACACAAACCCTTGTGCTTGAACATGTGGCTGAGACCCATGTACCACCTGATGGGATGTCTGCAATGTCTGAACTCTGCGGGGTTCTGGCTGGCAATGGGAGTAGAGCAGGGATGTGTCTTGTTGGGGTAGGGGAAAAAAGGTGGGACTTGGGGAGCAGCACAATGGTGAGGTGGCAGTGAGGACTGGGGTCCCAATTCTCTCCCTACTATCCTCCCCCCTCTTCTCCTCCTGCTCCTCACCAAGCCTGCCCTTCATCTCCTTACCACAGAGTGCTTTTCACTCCCTCCTCTCTACAGGGAAACAGCCACCCAAGAAGTAAGAAGGAGTGTCTCACTCTTGATGCTGTCAAAATCATTACCGTGTTGCTTCTGAAAACTTGGCTTTGGGTATTGAAGAGCCTAATTCACCAGCCCTGCCTCCCCACAGACCACTTCTGCCACCATCCAAGCCCTCATTTCTCTTGCAAGAGGTGCTGCGGACAAAATTCAAATCCAAAAATCTGGGACACCTCCCATGCCTTGCCTATCTTTCCTTTCACAGCTTGGTCATGATTTTGCATCTCAGCCCTCTGTCAGAGGTCAAAGAGGAAATTTGCTTCCACCCACCTTCAATAAGTATTACTCTTTCCTCCTCCCATTCCACCTGCTGAGACAACCTAGCCCACTCACTCCACCTGTGTCAGGGGAATCAAAGGATCCCCCTGAGTTCTCTCCTCCAAGTCCTGCTTCAACAACAGAAGCACATCTGGTTGTGGTTTCCCTTGGGAAGGCTCCAGATAGTGGCTGTGTTACCAGCCCACTTACCTCAGCCAGCTGCCCCTCTGCCTGTGCCGGCTCCCTGCCTCCCTCCTCACTCCTGACCACTGCATTACTGGTGCTCCTTTCCTCTGCCACCTTCACACACCACAGTCTCCTAGCCAGAGAGGGGCAGAGGAGGGATGAAATATTGTGGGATCAGGAAGTAATGAGAAAACTTGTTTTTAACTCTTGTCTCCCACCTGAGGCTTTCGTTGGAAGGGCTGAGGACATGGGACAGAGATCCAAACTGAATCACCCCTTGAAGATGTCCACCACACCAAAGGAAGAGGGGTCTGGCTGGCTGGGGAAGCTCCTTTTGCATTCCCTGATCCTCCTCAGTCTGGATCTGAGCAGGCTTTGCCACGAAGACATCAGCAAACCTTCATGAAGTTGCACTGGGGAGAGAAAATGCATGTGGAGTCCCTAATGCGGCTGCAGTTTCCAGTGATGGAAAAGGAAAGTAAAGCAAACCATCAGGAGTGCTTGTCAAAAACACAAGGCTTGGGAGAGTGGGTAGGAGTTGCTTGTTTGCTGGTAAATTGTAATGGGCTTCATGGAGAAGCACCTAGGGCAGCCTTGAAACCCACCCATTAGTTCAGTGGGATTTAATGTCTTCCAGTGAGTAAATACCATCTCATTTTGTTAGCACAAAGTGGTCCTCATCAAAGTATTGGCAAGATTACAACATTTTTTCATAAATCCAGCAAATTGCAGTCTGCCTACAGTCATCCACTGGAGTCTTTCTTGTCTTATTTAATTGAACTTTGTGTGGGGGAGGGAAAGAGGATTACATTTTTTATTGCTGGGTGTGTTTTATGGGAGATCTGTCAGCTGGAAGTGACAGTGCCAATTAGGGTTGCATGTTTTTGTGTGAGTTGCAGAGTTTTAGAAAGCAGAGGAAAAAAGGGGTGAAGGCAAGCCAAGCTATTTACATAGCTTGATCTGGGGAAGAGCAAGATGGCAGATACCTTGGTTGCTACCTGTAGCTGTAAGTCTTGTCCTCTGTTCTTCCTCCCTCCTGCCAAAACACATGCACATTCCTTGAGATGTGCCTAGGGAAGATCGGAGGTTTATTTACCACTGCCCTAACCACACCTTTCCCCAGCTGCACAAGTAAGGCTCCTGTCTGCACACAGGGTATTTTGTGGTCTTCTCCTACGTGTTTCCATAGGTGTGAAGCAAACACCTTCTGAAGGGAACTCCTTTGGTCTCCCTTGGGTCACTCTGTGTGATGCAGGTAATCTCAGAACAGTGGTTTAGGAAGGAAAGGTACAAAAGTCTGAAACACTCCAGGCTCCAACCTGGTGTGTTAGAAGAAAGTGATTCTAATTCACCCAGAAAAGTGATGATGAAAATGAGCATGATAAGTTCTTGATTTGCAATTATCTCCTCACATTAGTGAAGGGACAGGAGAAGGAGAAGGAAGGGAAGATAGTGTATTTCCAGGTAATCTTAACCCCTTGATTTTACTCTCTTGAGCCAAGTATCTTATGGCAAATGCAGCAGCAACCTTTCAAAATCTTTACTTTCCAATCCCTCAGCATCCTGAGTGCTCACTGAGACTGCTGACAATCTCTCCCTTCTTTGCTGTGTCTCTACAGCCAGCAGCTCTGCTTCTGCCCAAAAACACCCTCCATACATGAGGCCTATCAGCCAGCTTCATGGGCTAAATGGCAAATTCAGCAATCTGGGCAGAGGGACAGGTGGTGTGGAGGGTCACAGTATGCTTTGAAAGCCAGTCTGCTCCCCTTTGTGGAAGGGATGGGTGCTCAGGATTTATGCTGCTGTACATGAAAAATAAACATTTGGTCTCCACATGCTTTGCTAGTCAGTGTGTGCTACCCAGCTGATTCAAACACCCATCCATCAACCCTCCCTTGACTCATCACCACAACACTGAAGTACACGGGGGAGTGAGCACTCCCACATGTGGATGAGAGAAGGCTCCATTTGCCATGAGATGTTGAAATACCCCTTCGAGCCAACTCCTAATAGAGGCAGTTGGATACAGCATTGCCTAGCTGCTGTAAACCATCACTTCCAGCTCTGACTAGATGTCCATTTTTTATCTTTCCCTGTGACACAGCGTATCTCCTTTGGTAGGCTCACCAGACCTCTGGACCAGTGCAGGAGTTTGCGCTTGTGGGCCAGTTGGGATGCTCTCTGTGGCTGGATTTCAGAGCTGGTGGCCATCATGAGTGGCAGAGGAGAAGTCCCTTTTGGCAAAGTGGGGATGATGCTGTCTCACCCATCACCCTTCCCTTGGCTGCTTCTCTGGGTTTCCACTGGAGCACTCTTAATATCCTTGTTTCCAAACAACAATGTCACTAATCATAATTTATTGGGACTTTAAGGACACGTTTGACAATGACACTGACTGCTGGTGTTTGAGCACTGAGCAGGAATTTTAATGAGAAAAGGAGTAAAATGAATAATGCATTAAAAGGGAGATGGGTTTTACCAAGCTTGTGTTTAAACAAGATGATGAAGAGTGTGATGAAAATTTATCTGCATGGTAAGATAGATGAACAAGTTGATTCTGTTGAAGGCCAGGTGGCCCAAAGTATTCATTCTCCTTTCTGGGACTGGACAGCTCTGAACCTGTGCCTTTGGGAGAGCAGTGAAATATGAAACACAGACAGTGGGATTGAGCACAGACTTAGCAGGTTTCCTGATGACACGAAGCTGTGTGGTGGGGTTGACACATTGGAGGGAGGGAATGCTATCCATATGGACCTTGACAGGCTTCTGAACCCTATGGAGTTCAGCAAGGCCAAGTGCACAGTCCTGAGCCCGGGTCTGGGCAATCCTGAATACAAGTGCAGTCTGGGCAGAGTCCTGAGGAGAAAGTGTTGCGGTTGTTCAACAGGCTCAACATGACCTGCAACCCAGAAAGCCAGCTGTAACGTGGGCTGTGAAAAAGCAGTGTGCCCAGCAGGCCGAGGGAGGGGATTCTGCTTCTCTACTCCACTGTAGTGAGACCCTACCTGGAGCCCACCACTTTCATGGCTCTGGACCTCCAACACTATAAGGACATGGACCTTGTCCATGTTGGAGCGAGTCCAGAGCAGGCCATGGGGATGCTCCAAGGGCTGGAGCAACTCTCGTATGAACACAGGCTTAGAGAACTGGGATTGCTCAGCCTGGAGAAGAGAAGGCTCCGTGGAGACCTTATAGATCCTCTCAGTATCTAGGGGAGACCTGCGAGAGGGCTGGAGAGGGACATTTTACAAGGGCATGTAGTGACAGGACAAGGGGAAATGGCTTTGAACCGAAAGGGGATAGACTGGATGTTAAGATGAAATTTTTTTACTGTGAGGGTGGTGGGGCACTGGAATATGTTGCCCAGAGAAGCTGTGGCTACCCCATCCCTGAAAGTGTTCAAGGCCGGGCTGGATGGGGCTCTGAGCAACCTGGCCTAGTGAAAGATATCCCTGCCCATTGCATGGGGGTTGGAACAAGGTGAGCTTTAAGGTCCTTTCCAAACCAGACTTTCTATGATTCTGTTCTATGAAATGGGAAGGTGTTCCCCAACAAACTGCTCCTGTCTTTGGATGGGTGTTATTCCTCTGACACAGTGGCAACATTTGGGCATGGGTGCACAGCCCTGCCCTGGTCCTGTCTCCTCAAGGTTGCTGTGTGTGAAGAGTTTTATTGGGGACCAACTTGACACACAACTTGGAATGAAGTGGATTCACAGACATCTCCAGTGGCACTCCTTGAGGCTGGTGGGGAGTAGGTTCTCCCAGTATTTTCTAGATGCAGGTGATGGTTGGCAAGTTGCATAACACTAGAAAGACCAGGGAATGACTAGAACATTGTGCTCGGAGCACCCTTCTTTTCCATGAAGCTGTGTCTCTAGTGGTAACAACACAGCACACACATGTGTGGGACTAGGCTGCCTAAACAAAAGAAGCAGCATTATTTTGGGAGCAGTGGAATGGCCATCTAGCCTCTATTGGATATGTAGAATGAGGAGAGTGGGGCATAGGTCTTGCTCTGTATCTGGCAGGCCCATGAGGATGCTGAGACACCCTAGAGAGTCTGAATTGGCTCAGGCAATTTGCTTCTGCCTGTTTCAAGTCAGTGTCTCCCTCCTGACTATCTTGTTTCAGGTCCTGCTGGATAACAGAGAGAGGGCAAAAGCCAGAGAAGATATCTCTGTCCAGAAACTTAAAATACTCTTGTGACAGGAGTATTAGAGTTCAGACAAGAACTTGCCAAGTTTCATATCAACCAGTATCTTGTCTCCAGTGATAATGGATGATTCAGGAAAGTGTGACCCTTCCTTTGCCCCTAATCATCTGTTGGCACTATTTACAAAACTTTTTTTTCATCCCACAAAGGCTGTTCTGTATAAATACATTGAAGCAGATTCCCCAGAAATAGAGCTTAGAATTTCTCTACCCTCTATAACTATTCCCATCCAAATAAACGTACTCGAAAAAAATGAAATGGTTACCCTGATTTAGCAAATAAATCAATCCAAACACATGACTCCAGAAATGACCTTACAGCAACTTTTTTGCTGTTTTGTGGTGCAGTTTAAGAAATTCCGTCCTCAGAATGACAACACGTAGATCCCCTAAGATGCATGGAGCATCACCTCCTAAACTGCCTCTGGTGAAATTTTCTGGAAACATTCCAGGGGCAAAGAGCTTGCCATGTGTTTCATGTCCCATGCAGCATGCAAGATGGAGTTATTTGTTTGTTGCTGCTTTGTCTTTGTTTGTGCAAACTGACGCCGCAGGGACTTTTTTTGAGGGCATTTTTCAGCCAAGAAGATTATTCTATATAAATACAGTTAAATAAATAGATTTATCATCAGAATAGCTTCAGCCTGTTCCATCTGTCTATCTATCTATCTATCTATCTATCTATCTATCTATCTATCTAATACTCCCTTTGTAGATAAAATAATTAAATTCCTATCACAGCCTAAAACAGACACATTGGGTTTATCATGTTTTGTGTCTACACTGAAACTGTGAGCAAGAACTGGGCTGATTAAATCAGGGAGATTTATCAGCTTCAGGTATACCTTGGAGTTACTGCCCACAGTGGATCATTCTGTTCCTTTGCCAAAGGACATTGCTTTTTTAGCTAAGGGACAGAGAAGCGTCTGGGACCCGTAAGCCTTTCAGTAAGTAACCTTGATCTGAAGAGGAAAGTGATTGAGAGTCTGAGCTGCTAGCCCAGAGAGGAAACTCCCATCAGCTCTGAGGCACTCTTGGCTACTGTCACATTTCCCAAGGATTTTGTAACGCTGAATTCCCTTTATTTGTATGTTTTCACCGGTTATCACAAATTATTTTGGAAGCATGACATAGTTTTTGAGCTGTTGGGAAGCTAGCATAAAAGTCATCAGAGAAAGGAAAGATCTTTCAGTCCTGCTGTTGGTATAACCTCTATCAGAATCTGATGCAGATGAGGGTTCTGCTGGAATGTGACCCTGAATAAGCCACTAAGAAGAATGTTTAAAAACTGATCCATTAAAAGACAGTTCCAAAAGGACTGAGAATTAAACTCCAAATAAATACCCTTCTCCCAAGCTTGCATGTGCAGTCCCCTACATGCAAGCCAACAAATAGGATAAAAGGAAATAGCCATAATAGGAGGAAAAAAAAGGCTGAACAAGAAGTCTTGCCTGACTTCTAATGAGCTGTGATGAAAAGCAAAATAGTAAAACTACACAAGCAGACCTATAAATTAGGAGTTTCTTCTTCTGAATGATTACATGTCCCTCCCATTAAAAAGGTTTTTAACTTTCATATGTCCTTAGGGAATGGAGTCATTGCCTGTCAGTTGATGCACCCGAAGGTGTTTGACCTGCTCTTCACCATGAGGTGAAAAGGGTTACCTTAAACCTCAGAGGAAGAGGGAGTTACTTGCTAAGCTGCCATAATTATGTGTGGGTATCTGTGGGCCCCCAGTGTACTTAACAGCTTTGCTTTCATGGAAAGCAGTGGGATTTTTCCACTTGAGTAAATGTCAGGTACCTAATAAAGATCTGGACTTGGGGAGTGCCTTAATCTGTCTGATTGCTAGCAAACAAGTGTTTTCCCAGCCATACTGGGAAAATAAATAGAGGGAAAACTGTGAGACACAGAAAATTTGGCAATAAGTGTATATGAGTATCTCACATGAAAGACAGTCCCTAGTTCTCTTTGGAAACAAGAACTATAGGAAGTTTCATGAGCATTTTGGGACCAATCAAGGTTGAGGCTGTCATCTCCTAGCTTGAGAGCTAGGAAATATGGGACAACCCAGGCCTCCGGCTCCAAAACAATGAAATCATTTTCATGCCCTTTTCTTTGCTGCAAGAACTGCAAGTGTAGAAAGAATTAGAAGAATGAGTGGCTGAATTCCAGATCATAAGAGGTGAAAGGTGAAAAGGAGAGAAAGGACAGTGGCTGATACAGGTCTCCTGGCTTTCCCCACTACACCTTGCATGCATATGGAGCTGTGTTTTAAGTCAGATGCATCACAGAAAATTGGAAAGTCTCAATTTTTGTTTGTACAAGTGCATGAATAAAATGAAAGATTAGGTTATTACAGACATCAGTCATGCTTTAAAAGCCCACGAAATTGGCTGAAAATGAGACAGAGACAATATGAATAGATACAGTGTTACTATAGTCTATTTCCCGTCACTGTTGTTGCACTTATCAGACAGAGTCAAAACTGTTCCTTTGCCTTTGTTAGACAAATACATGACTGTGAAAAAACTCTTTTCCTAAGGACTTAATTTTTGAGATTTTTTTTATTTTTCCTCTATTGAATTGTCAAAATTAATATGAAAGAATTCCTTTAGATGGAAAAAAAACCCCCAAACAAACAAAAAATCCCCATCAATAAAATGGGTTTTTGAAAAGCTTTATTTACATATTAACCTTTAAATGAAGTTGATCTACAATTTACAGTTCAATATGGAAATGCATCTTAAATGAAAAGAAAAAAAATTAAGAGCATATAATTTTGGCAACTATGACTTTCAAAGCAAAATTTGTAAAAATATTAACTTTATCTTTTCAATAGGTTAATTTGAGATACATTTTTCTATTAAAAATATAGTATAACCCACTTAGCTATATTCTAATTGTACAAAATCTTCTGTACCCCAACCCCTTTGAAAATTATGATGTGAGGGGAAAGGAGATCCAGAAGATGCTTACTTTCTTGAGCTGACTAACAGGTGTGTTGTCTAGGCCAACTCCTCAGAGGGTACCTTAATCCTGCTTTTCTTAGACAGGACTGTGTCCTGCCCCCACCCCTGTCCATGAGTTTCAGGAGAAGATCTCTGGACACAAAGAGATGACAGCTCTTGTTGTAATATCCACCCCCATGGATCCCCTGCAGGTAGAGCTGGGTTGGTGATCCCAGAGGAGATTAGCTATTGCTGATGATGCTGAAGTACAGGAGATGCACACGGCTCATCTCGGTCATTCAGTTTGTGTCTGAGATGAGGCACTGGATAAGGATGCAGAATTTGTGCAGAAAAAGCTGAGCAACTGAATCATTAATAACTGGAGAGGAGGAGCTGACATTTATTTGCTCAAATATCCATAAACAAAGATTTTCAGAAAATGGTTGTTTTCAAATGAGTCATTGAACGGGCATGGTGGTTGGGTCTGCAGCAAATCCTCTGTGAGACACCCGAGCTCTCAGTTAAGAACCACTTTTTCAAGGGAGAAAGAGAAATTTCAGATTCAACACAGTACTCCCCCATGTTGGCAGGGATTTTATTTCTCCCTGCTGTGATCAGTGACGCACTGTGGGTCGGGGCTAGAACTGTCTCTGTTCCTAAGATTCATGGTCTCTGTAATCTTTTTCGATTTAAAAATGGAAATGTTTAAAAATTGAAATGTTGGGCAGTGCTATCTCCTGACACATTTCCTGTGGTGTTTACATGGCTGCATCAGTGGACATTTGTCATTTAGACTATTCCAGGATTCCACGTAGACTTTGTCATCCCACTTGCAAGATGGACACAATCTGGTCTTTAAACCAATTCCCCTCCATTTGTTCTTGATTTAATTTCTTTCCAGCTGAACGGCAGCCCACAGGGAGAAACAACAGGTAGCTCTGTTAGGAAGGACTCTCTCTTGCTTTCTGTGTGATCCTTCCTCACATTGCCATTGCATTTGTAGCTCAACCTTCAAAACCAGTCGAACCATGAATAATGCACATGCAACCCTATGGCTTTTCATGACTGTCCAGGGAGCACAGAAACAGATACTCAAGAGCCTGGGCCAGACTCAAGAGTCCTGGCCAAAAAAAAAAAAAAAAAAGGCTTTGATTTACTCCTACTCTCTTTGTTCCAAGTTTCCCTCTGAAAACAAAGAGAGGTATATATGGTCTCTTGGCTTTGTGCAAAATATAAAAGCATTTTCATTTCTGCAAAGCCTCTGTTGTAGAACTAAAGAAAGGATGCTTTGTGAGCAATTGGTTAGTGCATGTTCTTTAAAAAAAACCTTAGCAAAAAACTTGGCTTCCGTGAAATATAGGAGGACCAAGAGATCTGATCTGTTCAGCACAGGTGAGAGGGAGTGATCTAATCAGGAGGGCTTTTTTATTCCTTTTGAGACATCAGTCTGGCTCTTAAATGTCCTCTGGCTGGCAAGCTTCAGCAGGGTATGAACTGCCTGGGTTTTTGAGAAGAAGGCCAGCTCAGGGGCCAGCTGTGATGCCTCAAGGGCTTGTGCTGGCAACTCTGATAAAGACAATCTCTCCTTTGTGGAACAGGGCCACCATCAAAATCTGTGGTTCTGCAGGGTCTGCTGGCTGGTAGAACAAATACCTAGCCGTGTTTGGCAGCTGGTGACTCTAACATGCAGTGCTGGTCATCTTGCTGGTTTATTAGATTGATCCTTCTCCTTTAGGTCCTTTCTCTGCTGTGGCTCCTGATGTCTCAGGAAGTTAGGCTCAAGTCATTAGAATCCCTTGGGAGTGAAGTCCATACTACAGTCAGAGGTGTGACTCAGCTTGTGTAAATACACCTGCCTGGGGTTTGTACAACCTTGTTGAAGGCTTGTGGAATTATCTGGAGAAACTTAAACTCAGAAGTGGCTGTAGAGCTGAAAGGATTTAGGAGGAAATACCAGTTAGTAAAATATATGGAATATCTTTCTTGCATGTTTATAATCTCCACAGTGCCCAGGTGAGCTACTGTGAGACTTGCTAGGTCTGCCCAAGGAATTCATTGCCTCTCATTTGCCTGCCCTGTAACCCAGCATAAGCTTGTGTTTACAAAATACAGAGGACTTGAGTAAATCAAGTTACAGTTAGAGGGTGGGCTGCTTTTGTAGACATGAAATATACAACAGTTTGTTCTTCTTCTTTTTTGAGAACCTCTCTCTAGATTTTAGAAGATTGGTGCTCAGATGCTACCCAAACAGACAGCACTACGAATAAAAGTGTTTTGGAAATTTTCCAAGGAAACGTATTTTCTCTCATAAAGTAGAAATGCATGAAAAGACATAAACTCCAGAAACATATGGATTTTGCTCAATATCTATTTCAAGATAAGTTTCTGGTAAAGCTAACATTTTCTGGTTAGAAAATAATTTTTCAGATGTCAAATTTTTTAAAAAACATATCTTTTATTTTTATAATAAACATTACAAGATGAATATTGAAAGTACAGAAAATAAGACTAATTTTTTCCCCTAGAAATGGAATGTTTTAACTGCCCTGAAAAGATACTTGAGACCCTTGCCTCATAATTTGGTGGATAGGAAATCATCTTTTTTCTGATGCTGTCCTAATCCACAACAAGGAAAAAAATAGAGAGTTACAAGAATTCTTTTACAGAAGAAACTTTCTGATGCTACTTCTTCATTTAAAACAGCAAAGATAAAAATGCCCTTTCTCAGTAGCCATGGAAACACCATTATTTAGTTCTTAAATAACAGGACTGATTCTCCCTTTACAGCAGAAGGATGACATGCTCACTGGTCTAGGAGCTTATGGCTCCATGGAACTCAAAGTGTTTTGTGAAATACGTGACTCCCATTATTTAAGAAAAGCCCCAAATGTAGGAAGAGGTGTTTGTGATGCCAACCAAGGTGTTTCTGTACACTTCAGCTGTTTACAGAGTATGCAGAGTTTCTTTAAGAAAATTCAGAGTGTGAGGCAATGGATGCAAACTCTGCAAGAGAGGAAAGAGTTACTCAACGACACAGTATTGGACTGGGTCCAAGAGGATTATCAGCAAAAAAAGGGGCTTTGGTTTAGTTCTGCTATCTTTGTTCCAACTTTTGCTCTGTAAAAAAAAAAGAAAAGGAAAATATACAGGCTCAGGTCTATATGCAACATATAAAAGCATTTTCACATCTGCAAAGTCCTCACTGCAGAATTAAATAATGAAGGCTTTGTGAGCAATTGGTTGGTACTTGTTCTTAAAAATAGCTGCATCACAGACAAATCAGCTTTTGTTCAGAAACTGGGCAGGCCACGTGACCAATTCAGCCAGGACAGGTGATGACAAGGACTGTGGCTCGTTATTGTGTTGTGAAACTTTTGTAATATTGCCATGCTCTGCTCCAGGACCTCAGCAAGTTTCCAGCTAAGGAGAACCAGGTTTAGACAGGTGCACTGGATACTTTTACTCCCAGGACAATAAGAGAGAGGACCAGATAATTGCTGGATTTGGGACCCATCCTTCCACAAAAAGCAGGTTCAAGGAGTAAAGAGGTCTTCAATCCTTATACATCAACATTGTACCTTCCCTCTTGTTTATACCACAATACATTTTAACAACCTTATTGTCTTATAGCAAAATATATCCTATATGCCCTATTTTGCCCATGTAGTTAATACAATTACAGTCATCTTATATTCTACAAAAATACAATTTAGCTCAGAGAGGAAGGGACAGTGTTAACTCGTGCTCCTGGGAAGCAGGATTTAGGAGGCTCCTCTTCCCATTTTAACACTACACAGGTGGGCTGGAAATTAATGAGCATCTGTCTTGTGACCACATGAATCTGTGCACTGTTTGGTGGGTGAGCTGTGTTCTGGCATCTGTCCTCATAGCTACTAAGCAGGAAAGATGATGCCTAGACAAATACCTGTTTTCCGGAAGTGTCCCAGAGTGGTTTAAAAAGAATAAGCACAATCAGCAGGGTCTACACGGGGTGTCTCCCTTTCAGTTCCTTCTGTTGAGCTTTTGTTGAGCTTGCCCTCACTTGATTCTTAATGTTTGGCAGCAGTGAAGTCCGCGGCCACTAACCAACCTGCTGCACAAACCAGGATTTATGTTTCTCCCTGATGTTTCTTCCTCCTTGGACACATGATTTATTTTGAGGAACTAACTGAATCCTGACTGATTGTGCAGTAATTCAAGGCTGAGATTTTGATTCTTAGTCAGAGACTACTTTTTCCATGTTACACTTTTTTTCCAGGCTCTGACAGTGGTTGGATTAGTAGCACAGATGGGTATAGGTGTATCCAAAAGTGTACATTAAGATTAGTGGCTGTGTAGACTAACAAGACCACAAGAAGAAATTTAAGAATGACTCACCTAACACTTTTGTTGGATTCTGCCTGAGAGTGTGATAGCAATTTTAAAATTTAATTTAGTAGAATTTAATTAATTAAAAATAGGAAATTCACCTTGTGCCTGACAGTTTGAATTATTCTAGTGGAATGTGATCCGGAAGCCGTTCCTAGATAAAGCATGAAGGTAGAGTATGTGAAATGTTCTTTCATTGACCGCTGAGCGCTGGCTGTGGTTCTTCATTGTTTTGTCTTGGGTGATGGGCTCTGTGAGAGGGCCAGGCAGTTTCATCAGTCCTGGATCCTGGATCCTACTCTTGAGAAGCTCCATAAGATGACATGCCAGCCTTCACCTCCTCTGCGTATCTGACTGTGCAGGGTGGCAGGTCAGCCTGCCTGCAGAGCTCCTCTCTGGCAGCTGGGCCTTTGCTCTGGGTGCCCACTCTGCTTGACAGGAAGATGAATGAGAACATTTGCAAATTTTTGTCTTGTACAATGTACAATCTCGTACAACCCGGCTTCCTTCCAGCCCTGATTTTGAAACTGGCATGTGACTGGCTCACTTGAGTCTTCCCATGTCTTTCTAACATTCCTTTTCAATTTGGGCATATTGTTCTGCTTGGTGATAGTGGCCCTGATAATTGCATGAGTCAGCCATTTTGCGCAGTTTGGCAATATACTGGCCTATTGTTTTTTCAGCTCTTTGGACAATGTTCCTGTTTCTGTGGGTTGAAAAGCACTTCTAGGATTTTGCAGTCTTTCCTGCTCTGGTCTTGTCCCCACCAAACACTGCAGATGCATATGGTGGGCCTTACCTCAGAGAACTGAAAGCATGCCTGCTTGCACTTAATTTTCTTTTGCTTTCACTATCAGCTATTATAGTTCTATCTTGAAGGCAAAAGGGCACCCAGCTACTGAACACAGACTCACATTTCTGTAAGATGTGAGACAGTGATGTGCCGTTGACCTTGCCCTTTTCCCTTCTCTTTCTTTCTATGACAATGTTAATTTCTTGTGCTTGCAAGTCCTTTTTCCTCCCTCCACCACCTTCCATGATGCAGCAGAAAAGGCAGCTGCCCACAGAGAGGTGAAAGTGTTGCTCATGAGTGTTGGTGTCCTTAATTATCACAGAAGTGCTCTCTTGAACTGAGTGCTTCAGGGGTATTAATTCATGCTACTAAACTAGCTGTGAAGAAAGGATGGCTCACTGTTATTTTGCATTTGTTTGATTGGCACCTTGTTTGAAAGTAGGCTTTATCAAGTTTTATCTTGAGCTGAGTGACACAGCTAATTATACTTGTTTTCACAAGCACCAAGCTCCAGTCTGAAGTAGAGGGAGCATATAAAGCACCAGTGTCATAATTCTTACAGATAATGCTTGATTTTGCAAAATGTTTCGGCACACGGGTTTGAAATGTGACTCCTGCTAGCAAAAATCACATCACAGGAAGACTGTGTGAGCAGTCAACAATTTTTGGTGCTTTTTACCCTTTATAATCTAGGGAACAAGTGGAAGGGGCAGGTCCACTGGGACATGTCCCAGCACAGAGGGAAGAGCTGAGCGATGATGGAATATTTTGCAGGAGATGCCGTGTTCTTTTTCTTGCTCCATGGAGCCTGGAGGACCTATGAGTCCAAGGTTATGTTGGCTCTTGGAATTGAGATCCAAGGGGTCCAGATCAAACGTTCACAGAAACGAGAAGAATAATACAGATGATTCTACGCAGGAAGTTAAATTCTTCTTACAGAACCAGGTCAGGGGTCACTGAACAATCTGGGCTAGGAACTGCTTCTCTAGAAGATGACCCAGGTAAATATGTCTGCTCCATTAGACCACATCTACTACAGAAAAATATGTAAATCTACAGAAATAGCTTAACATCATAAAAAGCTACTGTTTTTCTGTGCCTCCATGCCAGGTCATCTGGTGGCAGGTGCTAACCAGTAAGAAAGATAATTTTCAGTCAATGCATGGATGACTCATCAGCACAGCAGGTCAGAGAGCTAAGGGCTGTAGATGGGCTTCAAGAAGAGCTGAGATAATTTTATGACCTGTAAAAGCATTTGCCTGGCTGTTCTTGTATAATCAGTAAGAGAAGGGTAATCAAAGCTGTTCCTTGGGGCACCAGATAATGATACTAATTAGCACATAGACAAGGCTTTGCTGAAAGCATTGCACCCAGGCATGTGATAATTAATTAGCTGATTGTCTGGGGAAAGGTGTGCCCCTTGCCTTTTCCTTCTCTTCCAAGATTGTGCAATGGGAAGAAAGGAGGATTTTATGCTTGCTCATAAAATAGATGCCACATCTAAAATAGATGTGGATTTAGTCCAGCATGGCAAATTTGGGTAGTCTCTCCAGGAATGTGAATTTGTGCTGAGGTTTAAAAAAAATCTCTTGAACTGCTGCTCCAAGTTGGATGTCAGTGCACTGGGAGACAAAAGTAGGGCTATTAGGTTTTTTGGTCTGTTTGCCCTCTTAAAAAAGGACTGGTGCCAAAACCAGATATGTCCACCTCTTGTGCACTCAGGCTATAGCCAGTGATACTCAGTCACAGCTCTGAGCTTCTGGGGACAGAGGCTTGCATGGGAAACAGTTACTGCGAGTTTCTATGGCGCAAGAGCATTGCCACTCAGCGAAACAGGCGGTGGTACAGGCTTTTGGCACCACCTCAGGAAACTTTGCAGATCAAAGATCACTCCCTCAGATGGGCTGTGGGGCTGGCTGCCTTTCCCAAGCACAGCTCCCTGCAAGGAACCCAGATTTGATGAAATCCAATGCCCTGACATTACAGTGACCGCTTTGGCTCCATGGGGCTCAACTCAGACAGAGGTACTGGAGTCTGGCAGTGACCAAGTGTTTTCTCTTGTTGGCTTTCTATTTCTAGGAGACTGTTGGATAGGATCCCAAGTGATATATCTGGCTTCTTGTCCAGGCTGGTTTGTGTGTGTGCATGTGAATGTGACTATGCAGAAAATATCCCTCCATTGTTATACGGGAGAGAAGCAAAGAAACACCAGTTTAAAAGAGCAATGTGAGGAAAAGTATAGTATTCTTTTAGCTCTCTACAAACCTCTGTCTGGCTAGGCCTTCATAGTACTCAACGTTCTGCCCAACCAAGTCACAGCCAAGTTTTGCAGCTGCATTCAAGGCTTCCCACTGCCTTCTCTCCCTTGTGCTAGCAGAGAGAAGAGAACCTCTGCTGTGTCTGGAAGTGTGTGACGTACAGGTTGGCTGGCTCTACAGGGGGCAGAGGAAAGAGAACATGCTGTTCCTTGTAATTTCAGAGGTCCTGCATACAAGCTACTGTGTGGGAAGAGTTTTTGATTATCAGACCTCTGGTCAGGTCTTGAGGAGCTGTTGGGTGGTCATCATTTCTGTGGAGGGTGGGTGGTGGGAAGTCCCCTTTACTCCTGCAGAGGAGTCATGGAATGTTCACCTCTGGGCCAGGTCTTTTCAAATGAGACAAAGCCAGTGTTTTGTGAGCAGAGTTGGAAGCAAGAAGGAAATAGCCTTGTGCCATGAGTTCCTTTAAGAGGGTGATTTTTCTGTCTCATGAGATATAAACATGCCACAAAGCAGGACTTCCTTTGATATGCTTTAGGCTTCTGTCCAACCCACTTCCAGTGCAGCTTGCCTGCTTTGGGGTTTGACTTGGTACCCAAACCTGCCATTTCTGCTCCTTGGAGCAAAGTTTAGCCCATAGATGTCTGAGCAGAACTGTGGTGATCTGCTCCAACATTGTCCCACCAAGACAAAGCCAAGCTGTCCAATGCTCAGTAGTGGTTCCACAAATATGAACCTGCAGTCACCTGAGTCTGTATAGCCATATCCATCACAAGCAGTCATAAACAGTGTCCACAAGTATTTGTCAGTGCCTGTAGGGCTGACTTTTACAGAGCTCAAATTATCACATGAGAGGATAGTTGTTCTCAAGGCCAGTCATTTGCTTAATGGGCCCTATTTTTAGATGAAGGAGGCAGAAGTGGCAGTGTTGCTGGGAAGGAAGGTAACTACCACCTTTGCTGTGACACTGGGGGCATTAAGCCAAGTCTCTTCTTCCTAAGGTGGTACTCCATCCTCAAGGAGAAGAGAGTCCACTTTGCTTCTGCCATTGTAAGGACAGAGAAAAACACATGCACGTGGAAGACTAAACATAAACCATTGCATTTTTGATTTGCAGAACTTGTAAAAAAGCTGGTAATATGTCAAAAACTGGAAGCTGAAATCTTCTCAGATGTCTTCCCAAAGTGCTGAGTAACATATTTTAGAACTGTGCATTTGGGCATGTGCGAGTTATTGTGTGTGGCAGAAATAAACCACCTTACTTTCCCTTATTCATGTTGCACACAGACACAAATGTGTCATTCACATAAATCAGACACAATTATCCAGAGGGCTCAAATTTACCTTGTTTCTGATAAACCAGAGACCTAAGAAATTCTGTGATGGGAAAAGGCTGCACTCTGCAAGAACACACCAGGTAACAGTACCCTTGTGAACCATAGCCCAAAGCCTCAGCTTTTGCTCTGGTACCTGAACATCTCACTGTCCTGAGGGAAACATCTGCGGAGCAATTATTATCTTGGAAAGAGCCATGGGAAAATAAAGCAGTCGGTAACACTTGAAAAGCGTCCCAGATTCCCACTGAAAGGCTTTGTCAGAGCTGTGAACCTTCACTTTATTTAGCTGTTTGCTTTTTTTTTTTTTTTTTTTTTTTTTTTTTTTTTCCTGGAGTGGGTAGTAAACCAAAAAAGTATCCTGTATGTTGCTGCAGTGGGAAATCTCAGCCACGATAACATTCAACTAAAGGTTGTTATCTAGTGGATTGTAACCTGTGGAATATGGGAATATTTCTCAAAGAAAAAGCAGGGCTTGTCACTTTGGTCTTTAGGAGCTTAACTGTGTCACAGCAGGCCCCAGCTGAATGAGCCATGTAACACTCAGAGGAACAATGGCTATGTCATACTGACCTGCAAAGGGGTGGGGTGTGTTCATCCCTTCTCTGCAGGACACAATCTTCTTGTCACAGACACTCTTCTTTTTTTCCCATTTGTTTTTTTTTTATGCAAGAGAAAAGGGAATTGGGACTTTCAGCCCGCACAAACCTCTCTGCTTCTGTTTCTGCTGACATATGTAAATTACCATGGCAGGTCATTAAATATGTGCCTATCACAGCAGGAGAAATGACTGAACATGGTGTTTCCTAGCAGGACAAGCCGAATGGCACAATCCCAAGTGCTGCTCCATGCTCTGGCAAGTGTCCTGCTCACGGGCCTCGTGCAGCAGGAACAGGGTCACGTCTCGGACCCTGCTGGGCACGGCCAGCTGCAGGGGTGACACAGAGATGCCTCATGGGGTCTGCAGAGGTGCAGGTCTGCAGGAGGAAAGGTGTGGGGCACACCTGCATCAAATCCCATGGAAATGTCACGTCAGGCTGGGCATAGCGCTTGGCTCTTGCCTTCAGAGGCTACCAAAGGGCTTTGGGCAGGAGGCAGCATCACCCCACCCATTTTCACAGATGGCAAAATCGAAAAACAGGGCAGTGAAATAACTCAGTTAAGGTCACCCAAGGAGGCAGTGGAGGAGCTGGGAATAAAACGCAGGTTTCATGAATCACCAAACCACACGGCTTCCCCTTAGGGCTATGGATGTATTATAATAGAGCAAGATCCAGATGTGGTTTTTAACTGTCGTTCAGTACTCTGTGTGATATTACTCTGGCTAAGAAAATATACAAATTTGGACTCCCTGGAGATCTGACTTGTTTGGGGAGCTTGATTAAGCCTGTTTGGCATGACATTTTTAGGCAGAACAGCACACAAAGGGATGGGGGGCAATTCTCAAACACACTGGCAGGGCCTGTGGATTGCTGAGTCCTTTCTGTAACCCGGAGGACGCATAAGAATTTGAGAAACACAATCTCAAAAAATGAAGGAGGGAACAAAGTCAAAGGAAAGAAGCTGGACCACATCAGGAGGTAGGAAGAAAACATATGCTTGGCAACAAATCTGTGATCAGATGTGCTGTTCAAGTGGCAGCCAATCCCCTTAGAAATGTATTATTCTCCAGCTGTTCATCCTTGTTCTCTCCATTCCCTTCCCAACTCACCAACTAAACTTCTTGTTAACTGTTCCAGGTATCAGCCTGGGCTATTCTGAGGGAGCTCTACTTGGAGGCAACTGCAGAGCTGCCTGTGCTGGCTTTTTGGCAGAGCTATTCAGCAGTGGTGGTGAGGAGGAGACAAGACAAGGGTCCAGGGATGGCCAGCTCTCCACCCAACTCTGTCACATCTCAGCAGCTCTTCTAGCTGCAGTCAGAGGAAAAGGGCGTTAGCTGGGTAAGAAAATATTGCTCTGCATGTAAAACTCCCAATGCTTTGATATTAACAGTAGGAAGTGAGCGGGCCAAAATCCCAGAGCCTGAAGCCATGATTTAAATTGATCTCTGTTCACATTTCTACCTCCAGGTTTGGTCTGGGGGGATGGGGAGAATGGAAAAATTGCATCTTTGCATCAAATTTCTACATTAAAATTACCACTCACCATACCCTGACAAACTGTGCCTGTTTTTTTTCCAAAAAGGCCTGTTCTTGCAGTCAGATGATCACGTCTCATCTCTGACTTAGCTAAATAATGAGCTCCTTAACTTTTGAAATTTTGCCTATACAGTTAGAAAGTTATATTCATTATACTTACAAACTTGAAGTCAAACATAATTCCTTTCATACTACTTGACGTTAAATAATGGTTTGTGATTTAAATTTTAATTACTGATTTCTGCAGCAGTACTCATGCTTTTGAACATTTGATCTTAGAAATGCAGATTTCATGCTGGCTTAAACTGGAAGCAGCACAGCTTTCCTTCCTGATAGGATTATGTGATAGTCCTGAGTGATTATCCAATCTGTAATGGAGGCACCATTGGGCCCAGGTGAACAGAACCATCCTCATCCAATCCAGAGACCATGCAGAAAGTCTGTGTCAGAAACAAGAGTCTCATCCTGCTGTGGGGTAGTTTTACTAAGGTCCCAGAATGCAGTGGATGCTGCATTTTAAAGGCCTGCAAGGGCCTTTGACAATGAGGTGTGCAAGTCTCACTTTCTGATGAGACCTTGTGCAAGACTCCTGGCTGTGTTGAGGGTCCAAAGTGGTGGAGAGAGGTTGAATTTTGGGGAAAGCAGTGCAAATTCATTGCTTTTAGTCTGCAAGACTCTGGTCCAGCCCCTATAAACAAAGCAAGAGAGCAGCTGTCATGTGTACTGATGGCAGCTCATACTCACTAGATATAGGTGAACTGAACAATAGTTTGATGGAAACATAGGTAGAAAGCACTGCTTTGATATTGGCATTAAACCTTCCTAACAACCCAGTTATATCAGCCTCTTGTTTTAAAAAATTAAAAACCCTCAAAGCTTCCTGAGTGTTTATGCTTATTAAAAAAGGTCACCAGGAAGCTATGGGAGAAAATTCACCTTTAGCTTCTCTGAAGACAAGGGCAGGAGTCATCTCACTATACTCTGATTACCTGTAAAGTGGGTGGTTTACATAAATTGAACAGGCTCTGTAGCTGCTGATGAGGTACTGACAGCTCCAGGAGAGCATTTCTGCCAGTCTAACAAAGAAATAAAAATGACAGGGGAAGACATGCATTCAGAGGGTCTCTTTTTCCTTTGGCCATAGGAGTTTAGATCACCAGTTTAGTACAGGTGCCTACAGTTTAGTTTCAGTGAGCTGAAGTCACAAGCTGTCATAGAGAGGGAATCTGCCTGACCAGGAGAAGAAAAACAGGGGCTGAAAGAGGGAAGCAGAGAGTGGGCCCAGAAAAGGTAAAAAGAGACAGAAAGTTGAAGAGTTACAGACAAAAGACAGAACCTTTAGAACGAAGCCATTTCAGAGGTTGTAAGGTAATTTGTCCTTCAATATCAGGTTGGCTGTTCAGTGGCTGGCACTTTGCACCGTGTGAAAAGATCTCAGCTGAAGATCTGTGATAATCTGGCCAGCCACGGTGTACTCAGGGGCACTACTCCCATATGCCCAGCAGGCAACTGCAGGGAGAGGAGGCAGAGCTTTCCCACCACTGACAGACACCCTTGCTGCCTCCTGCTCCCACCCACAGTGAGTCATGACTCCAGAGACACCGCCCTGGAGAAATCCACAAGCCACTACAATGTGATATTATGGACAGGATGGAAATGATGCCCTTCTTGAGGCTCATGGAGGAAAAATTTGCCAGGGTTATGGATCAGGAGGTACTGGGAGTGTGAGGTCAGGAGAACACGCTGAGGATGGGATACAGAAAAGATGCACTAGATCTGGGTGGTAGAGGTGGCACACTGCAGGAGGCAGGTCTTGATGGAGAGACCAAACTTGACAGCTTGCTGCATCTACCTGCAATAGCCAGCATTTGGCTGCACATCTCTTTACAATCAAAGTGAACTGTTACATTACAATAAATGCAACCCAGCCAGCCAGGTGTTAGCTTGCTCCTCAGCCACTGATCACTGGGGCACTAAGTAGAATATTGTAATACCTAACACTTCTGCTCACAGCCACATTTGTCTGCAGTGCCGTGTAAAATCAGTCTGGGTTCAGCTTCTCAGCCTGTGCCAGTTAGTCTGATTCCCCAGGAGACAGGTGGGGGGATGCCACATGAGTGTATTTACAGAGGGACGATATATTAAACCTTCACCCTGCTTGTAAATTAAATGCATGGTTAAAGCTCTGGTCAGATGGTCACCCGACCACACCGCCATCTCTTTTGATTTATCTCTGCAGCAGATGCAGACCCACACTTCAGTGGTGAGCCCTGCCGGTAGCAAATCTATTATTCACACTACTCTCTGCCCAGGAAAATAAGAAAGTCGGGTATATGGACTCCTTTGGAAGGGAAGAGGGAGTGGCATGGTTTCATGGAGTGGTGGAAAGGCTTATCTTTGCTGAGCTCACACCTGACCTGCCAACATGAGGTTGAACAGGTTGTGAGGGAAGGCAGGCAGCCAGTGAGCAGCAAAGCCTCAAAAAACCCACAACCTGCTAAATAGGGAACCCTGTGTGGCTCCAGCTCTCTTGTTCCCCCGGTGCTGCCAGGTTGTAGGGTGTCATGTGGCAAGAAATCTATTCCTCCAACCACCCTCTCTTGTCTATGTGAATATCCATGTACACCCCTTGCCAATGGGATGTGTCTGTACTGTGCTACTGATGATGGGTTAGACAGAGCCTTCAGGAAGTCCTTCTCCTTTTTAAAAGCTGGAAATGGGAGCTCTAGCTCTGTAAATGGGCTTCAACCTTGTCTGTTGCTCAAGTCCTGGCCATGCTGCAAAGTGGCATTATATTGCCAAAGACCTTGTTGTGATCTTCAACATCCTCACAAGGGGAAGTGGAGGGCAGGTACTGATATCCTCACTCTCATGACCAGTGACAGGACCCAAAGAAATGGCATGAAGAGTAGTTGAGGGAGCCTTAGGCTGAATATCAGGAAAAAAATTCACCCAGAGGGTGGCTGGGCACTGGAACAATCTCCCCAGGGAAGTGGTCACAGCACCAAACCTGACAGAAGCTTTAAGACAATGTTCTTGGGCACATGGTGTGACTCATGGGGTGTGGCTCATGGGGTGTCCTGTGCAGGGCAGGGAGTTGGACTTGATGATCCTCATGGGTCCATTTCAACCCAGCATATTCCATGATTCTAAGTCACTTGATTTACTCTGTTTTTTCTCTTCTGTCTTCCTTTATTTTCTCTGGATTCTCTATTCTTTCTGCTATTGCTTTTTATGATGCAGAAATGAGCAAGGAAGCAGATTTTTATGGTGTGAGACATTAAGAGGAACCTTATGCCACACTAGCATGGGTACTGTGACAGGGAAAAATGTGTATTGTCTGCGTGTTTGAGACCACTTGTACACGACAGCAACTACAGGATCGTGGGGATAGAAAAGCCTGATGTCTTGAATACTGTAAGAATATTTAAACACAAGCCAGCCTTGATCCTCATTCTGGGAAACAACAGCTGCTGCCAGGATAATTTTATCCTCTTGCTTACACAAGAGAGAAGATCTATTCTACAAACATCCCGTGATCTCCTGGACCCATATATGCGGTTATTCCAGGTCAGGGTTGCATCACTGGAGTGGCAGATCCATATTCTGACCTGTTTTTTTCTCTAGTCCAGCAGACTCTTCCTGCCTTGAATGCTCTGAGCCTCAGGACTGTATCCTTTCCTCTCGTGGTTGGACGGGTTATCACTGCATCCTCTTCCCAGATTGTCTCCGTGACTTAGGAGTAGGTTGGGAAAGTTTTGCTCTATCGTATTGAATGTAGTGACTCACTTAACATCAAAAACAAACAATTATGGAAGAGAAGAGCTGGTTTCCCTGTTTGCAGGATGCAAAACCCTAAAGATAAGAAGGTATACTCATGCCCTTATCAGTTCTCATGTTGAGGTATTTGGCTTTTCCTGGCATTATACTTCCACTGTCTGCCTGAGTGCAAAAGAAAAGACACTAATTAATTAAAAAAAGACATTTCCCAGCTCACTGCCTTTCAGTTGGAACTCACTGCCCTGCTGCACCTGTAGTCCTTACAGGACCTCTGATTACCTCCCAGAAACACTTCCCACATAGGAGTTTCTCTAATGAAAAAACATGGAGAGAGAGAAATCTCAAAATTTGTTAAAATTTTTTTTGGGGGGGGTGGCAGGAGAAGAAGACCTGAAGTGTTTCATTTTATAATCAGGCATTTTGATATTTTCTTATTTCTTTGTTTGTATTGAAATAACTTTCTGGCTCCATATTTCCTTTTATAAACATTTAGAAGATAAAAAAATGCCCAAGCCTTTCATAGGAGCTAAAAATGAAAACTGTTGGCTTTTTCTGGAGAAGCAAATTCTCTTCAGAAGGGACAGAAAATGACATAAAGTTGAACAAAACTTTGTATTTCAAGAAATAAGATTTCCTTGAAAATGACATTGCCTTCAGATTTGTTCAGCACCAAAGTTTCTCTTTTTATTTTATTTTTTTTTAAATTTTAACTCTTGAAATTACTGATGAGTCCAATCACACTTTTTTTTTCTCTGAACTGTAATTACTGCACTGGAAAGATTGTGTAGCACAGCAAAAAGCATGAGCCCTCCTGCTCATCCTCTGAGCCTGCCCAGGAGCATGAAGGGTGCCCTGGAGGGTGGCTCTTCAAGCACATTTTTATTTGATTAGCAATGGTCACTTGGCATCTGTGCAATCAAAGTATTCCCATATTTAACACCAATATGCTAATGCTGACAGTCAGTGGGTTAATCATTATGGAAATACTGACCAATTCTTGAGTCAAATGTCAGGTGGTGCCAAAAAACAGAGCCCTGGGACAAAGGACAGAGAAGTTCATCTCTGACTAATACTGCAGATAAAACGGCTGTTATGCAAAAACGTGTCTTCCAACACAACACTTGGGTCACAGCAACATCTGAACCACAAAAATTCATTCTTCTTTCCCATGAAAAGCAAATGCCATGCATTGCTGAAGTTTGGGATTCTGCAAGCGTTTAGTGGGGGACAACTTACTGATAACAAACTGTCCAGGCTGCTGGAGGTTATTTATATAGAGTTTAGACAAAAAAGAAAAAAAAAAGAAAAGAAAAAAAAGAAGGAAAAAAAAGTCTTCAGATATAGCCATGACTTAACTTAGAAACTAGAAATTGGAAAAGGGTTTCTAAGCAGCAGAGGAGAGGAGGTCTGGAGCATGTCAGCTATGGGTAGAGCACTTGTCAAAACTGGTATCAGGTTTTAAGATGATCTGCATCAGTCAATGAATGACACAAATGGCTGTAAAGGGAGGCCAGGCCTCCTGATTTAGCTCTGCCTTTCTATAGTCCTGTTTATTGAGGGCTGAAGGACCAAAAATAGAGGCAATAGTCATAGCAGTCAATGCTTTCAGTCTCTCCCCAAAGTATTTAAAACAACAACTTCCATCTTCTGTAATCACTCAGGATTTGGAAGGTTTCCAGTTTTGATAGCCCAATGTAACAGAGAGCAAAAAGTGGGTGATTTCACATAAGATGGTTCTCTCTCAGTATCATTGAGCTGGATACATCAGCAGGCCCTTTAGAAAATCTTGGTTCACCCATCAACTCATGCCCACAGACGTTTGCCCTCAGTCAGCCCTTTCTGGCTCACAGCAGCAGCAGGGGGTAGAACACACTCAGTAGCACTTTTGGAGGATGGCAATTTACTGGGCAAAATAGTTCCAAATCTTTCCCTAAGCTTAACATTGGTTGCAAATATATGAATGTTACAAGGCAGGGAGAACAATATGTGACATGTATTGTGGGCTGTGTTTCTGGTGCTGTGAGTCTGTGTGTATCTTATTGTTCACCAGCGTTAACAATGGGATTCATGTCATCTAATTTTGACTTTGCTTCTGGAGCAGCTGAAGTTATTTTTTAAATCCCTGGCCATGGCAGGAGATGTGGCTATTGCTTAAGGGACGATGTGTGAGGCACAGCTGGGATGGAGCAAGGATGTGCTGCTACATGTGGAAAGAAGCTGACAGCTCTGGATGGCAGTGCATCCTCTCTGTCACAGAGAGTTTTCTTGGAGAGAGACACATCTTCTGCCCTTCAGCAGAGGGGGATCCTGAATAGCCAGCTAGGAGTAGATGCTGAATTTTTAAGCAGAGAAAGGACAGTGTGATGAATCCCATCTGAATAGGATATGGTCATTAACACATCATTAAAAATGCCTTGTGTCTTACAAATGCAAACAATAAAATCCTTCTGGGAGTGTCAGACTCCCCTTTCTCTTTAAAAAGCAGCTGTACTTTTTGAGTACATGGTAACCTTTCAAGACCTGCTACTCTTATTCTTTTTCACAGCTCTGCTGTTCCCCAGATGGGTAGGAGCAAGGTGTTTGCTCTCTGTGCCTTACTAGAAGAGTCGCATCCTTACCTCATCTTTCATAAGGCTTTACTACTCTGGACCCAGTGCAAAGCAAATCCTTCTTCATATTCTGACTCTTCTTTGGCATCTCAGAGAGGATTACAGCTTTTGGCCGTATCACAAGAGATAATCTCATCTGAAAGAAAAGTGGGTGCCTCACCAGGGAGTGCCATGAGCCAGGAGATGGAGGCTCCTAAAGAGGAAGATGGAAACTGTGATTTGGCCTTGGAATAGATCTCTGGAGAGCATGTGAAGCCCAAGGGTAGCAGGTTCATACTGTCTGCAGTGTTTGTAGAACAGCTTGGTAGAAGAGAACTCTGTCATCCACTTTGAAGTCATGAGTCCAGGCAAACTATGGTGAGAAGTACCAGCCCAGGAATAAAGAAATGAATTGGTTTGTAACCTTGATTATCTGTCCAAATTATTGAATCACAATGCAAAATAAAGAAGGACATCAATAATATCCTTTTTATATATGGCCAGTTCTTCTACTAGAAAATGCTGTTACAGAGATGTTCCACTTCCCACCAACTCCCATATCCCCTTGCATCCAAATTCAACTGGGTAACATTTCCTTAGACAATAACTTCTGTACAGCTAATCCTGGCATGTTAAAGAAGGAGGAGGTGTAGAGGAAGGGTCCTGCAACAACCTAGAGAAGAGCACATTTCATATTGCAGATGACAGGAGGACCCCAGCTTGAGCTTGTTGAGTTTAATGAAACAAAAGCTGAAAAGGGTAGGACTGGCTGCCACAGATACATCAGGGAACAAATACTGGGGAGGAAATAGAGCTATTTAACTCAAGTACAATGTTGGCACAAGAACAGCTGGGTACAGGCTGCCCATGAATGCATTTAGACAATGGGAATAGACAGAAAAGAGCAATACAAAAGTGAAAAAAAAAAAGAAAAAGTAATTTTCAGATTATAGAGTAATAGAAATGGCGCTGAGGAAGGTCTCTGGAAAGCTGCTCATTTTGGGTTTTTTAACCTTTGGTAATATGACAATCACTCCTAAAAGAGAAAAGCCAGAGACCATTTTATCAGTGTGGCCACAACACTTTTAATTCACAGCTTACTAAAGCAAAGACTGTCCCTGGCATGTTCCTCTTAATATTTTCCCAATTTTGGCTGTATGTTTGCAAATGAGAACATGAAATATTACAATTAATAATTTGCAGTTGTTTCACAGTCCTTCAATCTGACAATGCTTAATTGTGTGAGAAATATTGCTCTACTGCAAACCTCTGCCCCAAAGCCCTGCCATAAGCAGCTAAAGCATCCCTCACTCTTGATACACTTAATGAGAGGTTGTGGAGATGTGGTTGTTGCTGACAGTAGGACTCAGACTTTGCAATTTCTTCTAGCACCAGGCAAGGAGGGAGGCTTGAAGGAACATGAGGGAAATGCAGCCTCCACCTCCTCTCAACCACAGGCAACAGAAGGAGTGCTAAGCTTGCCCCTGGCTCCCCGTCCCATTTCTGCTGCTCTGTATCCCCATGCTGCTGTGGAAACAACAGCCAATTTTCCCAGGCTGCTGAGAAGCCTTGAACCCTTGCTGGGATCTGTGTGACCTTCCTTATGCCTCTTTCCTCCTTCCATCTGCTTGTCTTATTATCTGTTTAGCAGTCATCCTCTTGCGAAGCTGGGGAAAAGCAGTGGGTAAAAAGAGGGCTCAATAACAACCAAGTCCTTCATCCACTTGGAGACTAGAGGTGCTACTTTCTACAAATAAATATCAGTAGGAGCTTATTTTGGCTGCGTCTGTGCCTCTGCACAGGAACCTGTGTCACCAGCAGCTCTCCAGACTGGGGTGAGATAAAGTGTCAAATCCTGCTATTTCAAATACCCATGTATGCATTCTTTCCACAGGCTGTGAAAATACCCCCAAAAAGCTCTTCTGGGGCTTAGAGCATTACTGTTCCAGTCTACACTGTCATTTAGTTCCCTGGGTATTAGAGAAATCAGGAGGGGAGAATGCCAGATCTGGCTTTATTTTGGCCATGCAAATGTATTACTGAGTAGTGAAAAGTCAGGGAAAAGCATAAATCTCACTGCTGCACTCCAGTGCTCTGGGAGTTTTTCAAGTCCCTCTGGAATCCAGAGGCAGTTTTCAGTTTGTAACTCTAAATGTACTTTACTGACAGGGCCAAATCCAGCCTTAACACAAGGCCATGGAAGTCAGGGGAGTTTCATCAGGAATGTGTCAGGAATTGCACCGCTGCTTTAGGGGCTATATTTTAGGGGAGTTGCTGAGCCAGTCTGCCTTTACAAAATGTCAGGAGTAATAAAGCACAAGCCTTGTACCAGTGTATTTTCACTCCTCACCCTGAGATTATCAGATCACCACAGGCACCAAATCACTCTTGCAAGACAACAGTAAAAATGCTTTTCTCTGCTCTGCTCTACTACATTGTGCCTCAAAACTCCTGCAGATGTTCCTGTAACTTTATCACTTTCACTCTTAATTAGCAAAGTGGCATTTTCTCTGTTTCAGTAAACAGCGAACAGGGCAAGGAACTGGACTATATACAGTCCCAATGGTGCACCCCCGAATCTTCTCACTTCTGCACAGTGTGAGGGTACAAATATCCCACAGAAAATGGAGCTGCATTGCTGGTGGACAGGTAGCAGCTGTCCTCACCGCAGCCCTCTGCCTCGTGCCAGTTGTGACAAGCTGCTGCCCCTGCAGAGGTCGGGACCCCGGAGAACTGCAGCAGAGACATCAAATACTATTCAAGGCTCCTGCAAAGTTGTTGCATCTCAGACATCCCAACTATTTTAAATTTTAAACACAGCTTTGGAAGGCATGTCTCTCCTGCAACATTCTTCCCATTGCACTCATGTGCACAGGCTTGGCTTTCCAAACAACAGCTCTACTGAGGAGCTTGCTTTGTTATTAATAAGATGGCTGTGTTTATGTAGTTTAAGTGATGTTAAAATTAAAGTGAAGTTATGATTCAGCTGACTTCAAGTTTTCTCAGCACCCTTCCTTTGCACACACACTTTGCCCTGCACTTGTTTGCCTTGGCAGGGCCCGGGCTTCATAGTAACAATTTCATCTTCCATTTATAGGCATCTGCACGCCATGTTATTCTTATAAAGCAGAACTCTTCTCAGAGCTGAGCAAGGGGGACATGTAAAGCCATGCGTGTGAAGGCAAAAAACTTTTTGAGATCTCAGCTCCTTCACGTAAGGAATAGCTTTGTCTCTGCCCTTTGGGAAAAATTAGTATGAAGGGAAAAAAGTCCAGTCTCTGACTCTGGATCTTGAAAAAGAAAGAAAAACAGTCACAAACCTGGAGTGTATTATATTCAGTGTACACTGTTTGGCAAACTTCCAGGGCAAATGTAGCAAAGCTGCAAACTGGTAGAGTTAGATATATCAGGTGAGCTGTTTTCTGCATGCAGAGAGGAATTAATTTTTTTTTTTCAGATATTTATACTTCAAGTGACTACTGTACCAGCAACTACTTCTTCTAAGACGCTGGGCTTGGATTCCCACCCAGGCTTGGCTTGGGTTCCCACACAGACTTCCTAGTACCTGAGCACTATGCAGCCCATGGAGGATTGTCTCATTCCTGTTCATCATTAGCCAGACCTCCTTGCAACTCTATCCTTTGAATCAGTGCTCATGCTGGAGCTTCTGGATGATTAATTTTTTCAATGTAATTAATAAATTTTAAAAAAAATAACATTAAAGTGGGCTCTTAAGCAGACATTTGACATTTTAAAAACCAAGACTCCAGGGGGATCTTTCACTTTGCCTTATATATCCACAGTAAAGAAAAGAAACATGAAGAAGAACCTGGCTGCAACAATGGCAAGGGGAATGGCAGATGTGGCATGACCTGTTGAGACCAGCCTGACCCTCATGAAAATGAGATTTGTCCTCCCTCAGTGCTGCTGAGTTCCCTCTGAGGGAAGTGCTTTTGCTTCAGCTAAAACCTGGTCACCCTTGCACTGTAAGCATCCATTGTTTTTGGCAAGCAGCCTTCCTCACCAGCCTGTCCCCTACCCACAGGGCCCAAAACACTGCCAGATCCTTGGCCCAGTGTTGGTTGAGATGGCACTCCTGGCTCCCCAGCAGGGCTTTGCTGAGAGTCCCTTCTCTTCAGGAGCCCCTAAGCAAAGCCTGCTGAGGCAGGACCCCTCTTGCAGACCTGCACTGGGTGATGCTCAGCAAGGCTCAGCATGGGCAGTTTTCACCATGAGGGTCAATCAGGGTGGCCATCACCTGACTGATGCAGCAGGACCTCCAATTCTGGACCCCAAGCTCATCCAACAGCCCATCTGAGTAGCTGAGACTGCAGATGCTCAGCAAAATGAGTGTAAGCTTATTATTTCTCTTTTCCCTCAAGAACATGGGCCAGGGCTGCTTCTCTCAGCTCCTGCGGTGGACACTGATGCCACAAGAACAAACTGGAAGAAATTACCAGATTTTGTAGCCATGGGGAGGAGAGAGAAAGTGCAATATTTTGGGTATAACTGGATGGGGTGCAGATGTGCAGGCAGAGCTCATGGTAGAGTGCTCCTTCCTTTCACTATCCTCTCCTGGCGGTGTGTCCCGCCTTGGTGTGCCTTTCTAGACTGTGCCATTTCACTCCTGTGCCTGTACGTGCATCTGTAGCGTGACTCCTTGTACGTGGCACATCCCTGTCCCAAGTCTGCTTCCCATTTGCAGGGAATCAGATTCCCTGCTGTTTCTGGGGGACTTTCTCTGAGCTGCTCAGCCATGACCAGAGCCTGAGGCGCATTGGATGGCAGCTTGTGAGTCCCACACTGCAACAATTGACCACAAACTGAAAACCTCCCAGTGGAAGGCTGCTCTTTGGGAGTGTGTAATGCTCCTTTCCCCAAATTACTGGTTACTCAGTCACTTGCGCATAAACAGGAACTTTGTCCCCTGCTCCTTTCCAAGTGCTGGAAGGCCAGCAGCTGGCATGCAATCCTATCATCTTTGAAACAGCATCATCCCCCAAAACATCAGAAATTTATGGATGGTGTCCTGGCTTTCCAGTAACCAGATTCACTTGTACTTTCACTGATGTTACAATCCACGGAGTCAAACAATCTACATTTTGCACAAAATTGGCAAGCTGGAGCTGCAGGTCTCCTTTGCTCACCCCCAGCAGATGACCCTCCTGGCTCCAACTATAAGCTCTGTGGGGCAGAAGCAGTAAGAGTTTTGCAGTGATGAAGTCACATAGGGCCTGTTTAAATTAGAAATATTTATTTTCCTTACAGACTTTGCTTCCTCCTTACTGCTGAGGGACTGGCTGTTTGTGCCACTCTTTCAGGGACCCTCAGCAGAAAGTGCCAATCCCAGGGGTATTTGGGCCTTCCTGAGCAACTCTCAGGTGCTGTGGAAGTGGTTAAATGAATTTTCTCTCTTCTTTCTATGCATCTGGAATAGAAATACTCCCAGTGTCCTATTAATTTTGTCTGTGAAAGGGGCATGGGGGCAGTAGGTACATGAGTTTATAATTCCTGATCCAGGTGAAGCTAGTGGGAAGATGCCCTTTTACCCTCCTATGCCCTCTCTGCCTTCTTTCCTCATCTTCAACCAGTGCTTTCCAGCTTGACATTTCCCCTGCTTCTATCATCTCTCACCTTGTCTGCCCTCACCCTCGCCTTTAAATATTCAGCTTCTCTCTTCTCCTACCCCCAATGCCTTTCTGCCTTCTAGCTTTGCCTCTGGTGAGCTCTCTGGGTGTGCCAAGCCACTGTCTCCTTGTTCAGCAGCAGCCTCTGCAGCTGCTCTGGCTTTCTTGGCTCTCTTGGCTTTCATTTCTTTTGGCATCCCCCTGAACCCGGAGCTGGCAAGCCTCAGAAAGACCCTCCAGCAGAGAGGTTTCTGACCCACTGTTCCCTCAGAGGGAGAAGTTCAGTTTCTCTTAGGGAAGTTTGGGGATGCTTTGTCAGCAGAGGGGATGGGGAGACCCACGTGACTGCCCAGGGAAATCATTAACTCCCCATCTGAACTGAGCAAGGTGCTGTGAAGAAAGTGTGTGAACACAATGCTTTTCATGAAATACTTTGCAGGGGATCATAGGTCTTGTAGGGGAAGAAAAATGGACTAAAAAGGAGAGACAAACTCGGGAAAATCTGACCATTCAGGAGAGGGATAAATAAACTCAATCAAAGAGGGGCAGAGGCCTGATGAGACCTGTCATGGAAAGGTTTGGGAGTCCAAATGAACAGCAATAAGCTCCACAGCTCTGGTTACAATAGATCTGTGGTGAGTGGTAGTGAAAATTTGAGGGGACAGAAGAAGAGATGAACAGGACTCCATCTCTAAACTGTGACAGGCTGCTCTATTAAGAACATATTAATAGCAAGCAAACAAAAGGATGGCATTTTTGGTTGCTTGTTTGTCTGTTTGGGTTTATTGGTTTTGAATTTTTTTGTGTGTTTGTGTGTTGTTTTGGTTAGGAGTTCAGTGTGGTGTGAATTAAATATTTTACCTGCTCTACAAATTATAAAAAAGGACTGGTCTTGTCCTTTGACTGTTGGACCTAAAGCATCAGAGATGGATTTTGATTTTAAAAGCCAGACACAGTGAGTCTGTGGGAGACCAGGTAACTGAACAACATGGAGCTCAGAAACCCTCAACAGCCTCACAGGCCTCTGTGACTGGGAGAAACCTCTTTCCAACTGGTGTTTTGTTGTGAAAAAGCGGTAAGAAGTCAGCTTGGTTTCAGGTCACTGCCAGGAAAAGAGAGACACAAAGTGGAGGCAGTTCAGCGGAAGGATGACCAAAATGATGAGAAGTGGCTGAGCTAGCTTGGTTTCTGAGCTGCAATTGAGAAAGTGAAGCCTGCCTGGCTTGGCCAAGTGACAGTGAAGAGTTCAGAGTGACAATCAAGTTGCCACAGCTTCATGAATAGCTGGTAAGTTGTTTGAGGCAGTGGCAAAGTCTTGATAAACCTCCAGATTGCTGAAGGGCATAAATACCAAGGCTACAGAGAAAATGGTTTTTGTCCCTGGATCAGGTCCTGGCTCAGGCTATGGCTCTCTTTTCACTTTACCACTGCAGATGGCCATCCTGAAAATGAGCCCAGTGCACGCCTGTAGCACAGGCTGAGCTTTACCTCACCACTATTGGAGCCACAGGAAATATGAGAGCCCTTGTTCGGTGTCATTTCCTCTTCTTCGGATTCTGAGCTGTAATCAATGTGTGTTGGCATTGCCTGTGAGCTAGAAGCTTGAATGCAAATCCTTGAAAGGAACAGCAAAAGGCGCTTTTTTTTTTTTTCCAGAATGCTATAGCAGCACTGGGATTGGATGTTGAGCAGTGAATGGATGGCCTTGGTACCCCACAGGACAGAGGAACAGCCTTACTCAGGTTGAATAGGTTTTTCTTCCTGATGTACCCTAGTGCATCAGCTGAGAGGCTGGGCTAAATCTTTCTGAATAAAAGCATCCAGTTCTATGCAAGCTCTCCATGAATGATGCTGGTGTAATCTTGTTCGTGAGCCTTGGAGTTAAAATTGTCTGATAAACTTGGAACAGATTGCTCTACATTAAACTTTTGTTTCCGGATGTGTGGAGACTCAGGCAGATGTCACACTGTTCATTATGCTGAAAATACATTTTCAAGATCTCCTTCCAAATCGCAAGGGCAAGAAATGTCAAAAGCAATCACACCAAACTTCCAACATAATCACCTGACTCCAGGAAATGGGGCTCTAGACCTCAGCTGATAACAAAAGGATTTGTAAATAGCAAATGGTTCGTTTTACAGCTGACCTAAATAAGAGGGAAGATAATTGTTTCTGTTTTACACAGAATATTTTATTCCTTCAACCTGAAATGAAACAAGCCATTTTGATTTGGGATTTGTTTGTTTGTTTGTGTTTTGGTTAAAAATGCTAATTAACAAAAAGACTGGGGAATTTCAAAATGAAAGAAATAATTTGGGAATACAAAGCCAAAGTCATATGGGAGCACATTTTATACACATTTTGTTTCCAAAATGTAAAAACAGAATCTTGGGATAGGGTGGTTATGTGGAAGGGGTGGAGGGCTGGTGGAGCATGATATTTTTCCTCTGCTTCTCAAGTTGGACTTAATTACTTCAGTGATTTCTACTCTTGAATCTCCAGCAAATTCCTTTCTGCAGGCTCATTGCATGATATTCCCAAAGGGAAGTCTAGATCCTTTTTACTAAAATGTGACTGAGCTTGGAAAGATGATGCACATTATCTGTCACTACCTCGTCTCCCACTCAGAAACTTACAGGACTGTCTTTTCTCTCACTGGAAGATCTGTCCTTCTTCCTGGAATCTGGCACTGCTTTCTCATCCCAGCTGCCTTTCATCCATGCAGGAGTGTGGGGCAGAACAAGCCTTGTAAACAAGATGGTGATGCACTACAGGAGAAGAAGGCTGACCTTAAAATATTTGGATTTCTAAAGTGTCTGGTCTAATGAGCTGAGCTAGCTGAAGCCGTGGGGCAGAGAGCAGTGTCACCATATTCAGCTGTGTTGCAGACAGCCTGCAGCCAACCTTCTCAGGGGAGAGAGAAATCCGAAAACAGCCACCCCACCACCAAGAGAAAAATAAGTGTCCTGTCTTGCATGAGTGAAATTTATGGTAATAATAGAATGATGCTGCTCCACAGATGGTAGGTCAATAAAGTGGGCCTTACCCGCCCTCAAATCTTTGGTATTTTAATGTATTTCCTGATTCTGTGAGTTACAGCTGCCCTGTTGCACATATAGGCACATAGCCCTTAATGCTGTAGAAGAGAAATGGAGTAGTATTTATCTCCTTGTTCCCAATGTCCCCTTCATCTTTGTTTTAAAGGCTTGATTCAGCTTTGAGAAATCTGCCTTGCTGCAAGTCAAAGTAAAGGCATGCCCTGAAAGAGGAAGACATTTGTATTTATTTTAGTTAATTGCTTGTTTGCATAATTACTCATTCCAAAATCCAACTTACAATAAAATCTTCCCTTCCATCAATACAGCCATTGTTACAGCCTCCAGCATGTCTGCCCCAGCAATCATTTGCTGGAGCTGGGAAGGCTGTTTTGTAAAGGTGAGCTTTACAGGCTAGCTCTGACCCACAGAAATCAGGTCAGAGAGCTCCCCAGTCAGCTGGAGACCCACTTTTCTTCCAAGTCCTTCACCATAATTCACTGTAATAAAGAAAGAGTAAGGGGATGACAAGGGGGATTTGAGGTTGGTGAGTGTAAAACAAGGATGACTTTTAGATTTAAGCATCTGTTTTTTGACTTTGCCATCTCTACTGTAGGTGTATGGGAATGTGTGTCCCTACATATTAAAAACTAACCAAATCAGACTATTGTTTGAAAGCAGAAGAATAGTGACTTGAAAGATGTTATTTATGTTCTTTCTTTTTGTGTGTGTGTGTGGCTTTTTTGGTTTGTTTGTGAGTGTGTTTGTTGTTGTTGTTTGGGTTAGTTTCTTTTTTTTTTTTTTTTTTGGGTTTTTGTTTTTTTTCGTTGGTTTTTTTTTTTTTTTTTTTTTTTTTGGTGTTTTCGTTTTGTTCAGTTGGTTGTTTTTTGTTTGTTTTTTTTTTTGGGGGGGGATTGTGTGTTTTTTAGGTGTGTGTTTTTTCTTTTGTTTGGTGTTTTTGTTTGGTTGTTGTTGTTGGTTTTTTGTTTTTTTGGGGTTTTTTTTGTGTGTTTTTTTTTTTTTTTTTTTTTGGGGTTTTTTTTGTGGGTTTTTTTTTTTTTTTTTTTGTAAATGTGCCCAAACAGGGGAAGAACCTGCTTGGACCTGTGGGGCTTTGGGAGCCCTTGGCAGCATGTACAGTGCACCATAGTGCTTCAAGACAGAGATTTTTCCCCAGTACTGAAGAAACACATAGACTCTGTTTTGAATGTCCAGACCAAGTCAATGATGAAATGGTGTGTCCTGTTAGGCTAAGATGACAGCAGAGGGCAGGGTGTGCAGCCTACAAAATTAAAATTAAAGCAAACAAAAGGTTTTCTAAGCTTCTTTGAACATCATGTTAGCCTTTCACCCATTCCCAGCTATGAGGTGTGACCCTGCCTGGATTGGCAGGGTCTGCCAAAGGATCAGGTTCTGACTGGGTTTATTTTGGCTGTGGCTATCGTAAACCCAGGGGCAGAGCTGGAAGCCTTCCCTCACCCCAAGTGCCCTTTGGGATACACCCTTCCTGGGCCAAGCTGAGCCAGACTGGCAGGAGACAGCATTTATGGATGTACATCTGAGACCTAGGGACAGCCCAAGCACTGCTTGTTTTCTAAACATGGCCAGAGGGTGTCTTAGAAAGCCAACAAGATTCCCAAACTTGATGAGATGGAGGCTGGTACAAGCAAGACAGGTCAGTGGATCTGGCCTAAAGATGAGGAGGTGGATCATACTGAGGGATCTGAGATTTTACATTGGTGATAGCTGTAGCTACTCTCATTTTGTGATCTATTCTGTTTTGCCCTTGGGCCTATGCCTTTCCTTGCTGGCAATATGCAACACCCTGGTGGCCTGCCACTTCCCTTCTGTCAAAGATACCCGTCTGAGAGGAAAGCTGGACAAGATGACAGAATAGTTTGCTTTGTGATCAGTTCCAGTGTGCCTGGACTGGGAACTGGATATGGCAAATGCATCGTCCAAGCAGAAAAGGAAAGGCCACTGTCTAGGTGTACGGTTGGATGTCTCTGAGGATGTGCCTGGAGTTTTACAGGATCAGCCCAGTGGTTGTCTCCTAGCTGGCAGAAATGGCTGGTATCTCCTAGGGAGTTTCTGCCCCCATGTTTCCCAACATCTCTTCCAAACGTGTGGGTATCCCAAGGAGGAGCCAGCGCCTGCAGTAGTGTGGGAGGGGGAGGAGGGAGAGGAAAAGAAGCCCTGTGTCCTTGTAAGCGTAACAGTTTAGTCTTTGCTCTCAGGGACACAAGCTGGCAGTTGGCTTTGTAGTAACCCACATGACAACAGGAATAACATCAGGCATAATTAGACAAAATGATGGTATAAGTTCAGCTCTTTCCCCCCAAAGCACCCAGCCCCCTCAACCCATTTTGAAACAATGCACCTTTTGTGTACTCCAAGTAGCTTTAAAAAACACAATTGATTTCTTTCTTCCCCATCACAGAAAAGAGTTTGCTGCTAGGATAACAAAAGTTGAAATGTCTCAGGCAGGATGGAGAGTGAAGCAGGGAGGGGATGGGATACCTCATCCCTCCCAGCTTCTTCTGATGTCCTCTTCCAAACCCCCCTTACCTACCACCACCCACGAGATAATCATTGTTCTTTGTTACTCCTGTTTTAAATGCTCTCCCTTTCCACCCCTGCAACCCAAAACAGTATCCCCTATTGTTTTGGTGTTACAAGTACACATGACGTAGTCATGATTCTGCCTTCTCTGAGGCCTTGTCAGGTTATGGATGATTGATCATGCTTCATCCACCCAATGAAGCCCATCAAAGAATAGTACAACATTCTCCTCTCTGTCTCCTTCCCTAAGTGTGCCTTGGCTGAGAGGACTACTGTGCTGGATTTGAATGGAAATTATCTAAGTGTGTGGCTCCAGCTCCCCCTGCTAGCTCCCCTCTCTTTAAAAAATGAGACTGAAATGTAATCAGATTTACTTTAATGAGGGGGGACTGAGAAAATGCATCCCATGAAAAAGAACTTTGTGGGCAACCTAGGTCCCACACCATAAACAAAATCAAGTCACTCTGTATTAGTGTAGGGAAAGCCTCAACATAGGAGAAACCCTGTTTATACCCCCTCCTTATCACAGCTTTCTAGCCAGCCCATTAAACTGCTTTGTACCCACTCTTGTGCCACCTCCCCATGGGGATGCATGTGTACATGACTTCTGGGTAACAGGGTTAGATGTGCAAAGGCAGCACCAGCGCTAAAATGGACCCAAATCTGAGTGTTTGATTTCAGTTTTAGATGGTTTTGAGTCCCTTGCTGAAATATGAGTCATTTTAAAGCTACTAAGCTAGGAACTGTGGGGGTTTTATTGGTTTGGCTGTCTGGTTTTTGAGCATCTTTAAGGCATTTAGACATGAAGTGTGATGCCAACCACTGCAGCATTATTAACATTTTAAGTGTTTGAAGACTGCATGTGACTGTGTAATGTTATATCTATATATGTGGGTGCATGTAATGTCGATAACTGAAATTGGTTTATAGCTCTAACTAGTTATATTCTTTTTAAAGTCCCAGTGAGATACCCAGGCAATCAATTTTGAAGACTTGCAGTGCAGTCATGCAAATAAAACTTGGGAATAGTGAAGTCTGACAAAGCAGGCCTGAGAATTATGGACGTAAAATTTCTTCCAGAAGTGATCCAATAGCTGTACATGTACAAAAAAGAGAATCAGAAATTATATCCTCAGAATGGTTATTTTTCAGTGCTCCAAATTTTGGTATATCCATCCACGTTCTTTCCTCAACAGGACAGTTATTACTTGTGCAGAAAATACCAGCCCTGGCAAACTTTAATCCCAAACTGATGTGACTTGAAAATATTCAGACTCAAATATTATTTTTATAATATTCTACTCAAAGCAGAATTTTTGAAAAGCTGTATTCTTTCTTTTGCTCATGTAGGGTTTGATTTTGCCACCCTAAAATTTCTGGCAAGTTTCAGGCTAACAAGTGATTGTTCCAGAACTTTTAATGTTGTGGCAAGAGGGGATTGTTCATAAACTCATTTCCAAACATAACTACTAGGTTAACTGTTGACCAGATAGTATCCAGAAGTATATTTTATTGACTGTGAATTCATTAATAGTTAACTGGTGTGCAGACATTGAAACAATGTGCTGATTCTTCATATTGAATCCTATCTCAGACAAATACAATAAGATGCCACGGTCTGTTGCTTTCTCAGCTCAACATTGCTGAGTGTTGATGTCAGGGAAAAGTCTTACTCAGTTAACAGCATTCCTAGAGCACTCTGTGGAACTCAGAGAGCTACAGAAAACTTAGAGGCTTCATTGAGAAACACAAGCTGAACCTGGAAAACAGCATGACACAAAAACCCCAACCAAACAAAAACCCAAAACAAACAGAAAAACAACAAAACAAAAACAAAAACAAAAACAAAAACAAAAACAAAACAAAACAAAAAAATAAAGAAACCAAAAGGAAAAAGATGGTTGGGCTCCAGAGCTAAAAAATATCAGAGGGGTTCCCAGGGTAGTAACATGCACCTTGAGGAAAGACATGCAGACAAAAGATCAAAGCTTCCTGATCCAGCACAAAGCAAGGGTTTCCTGCTACAAAATGTTACCTCTGTCAGAAAGGTTCCTTGGATGCCTTTTCGATGGCTACCTGTTTATATGTTTGGTTATCTGTTTATATGATTAGTTTTTGCTCCTTTAGAGCCTGGAGCTCTAAATTTTTTAGCTTTCTTACCCAGAAATGTGAGGAGTCATTTGTAAGCTTTTGCAAGGCAGAGAGAGAATGATTTCAGGTCTCTGAAAATTCAGGTCTCTGAAGAGATTTGGAAATGCTTGGTGTTGGATGTGATTGCTACTCATAAAGGAATTTGGTTTCTAAATGCTGGTGTACCCAGAAACACAGGGAAATATGTTTGTTTTAGAGTCCTATTGAACTCCAGGAGGATAAACATTCTATATCTGTTGAAGGCCACAATCATTGCCATAAGATTAACTAAAAAGGAAAAACACATGGCAGCAAGCCAGGAAACACAACTATCAGAAGGTAAACGGGCATAATCAACCAGGGACTCCAGAAAGATGCATTATTAACCGAATAAAACATTTTACCCCATCTGGAGGCCCTATTTCCCAGAAGGATGTATCGAAATAGAAAGCAATTATTTAGGGCTAAGAAATAGTGTTAAGGCTATGGACAAAGCCAAGAAATTGGGCCAGCCCTCGTTGTGGTGGCACACTGAGGATGGTTCTTTTGAAAGACCAGAGAGTACATTTCTGTTCATGCCAGCCTCTAAGGAGAGACATATTGACCATACCTGTCCTGTCTGGAAAAACTAATTGCTGGGGTTTTAGTTTGGTTTTGTTTGTTTGTTTTGTTTTGGGGTTTGTGGGGTTTTTGTTGTTGTTGTTTTGGTTTGTTTTTTCTTCTGGCAAGGAATATATGATAGTGAGGAAAGTAGGATTTTCCATCACTGCTTCTGAGATTGTTCATGTTGGTCTTGCTCTGTTTCTGTGCCAATCATACCCCACTGCTCAGATTACTTCGGCAGAAATCTATTTGTTTTTGATGGATTTTTGTCTTAGTGTTTATCAAACTGATTTATATACGTATGTACCTGGTGGCACCCCCAGTGTTTGCAACTGAAAATTCTTTACTCCATTTTCTTGCTCAGTGTATAATTATCTCTTATCCATTTTGAACCTGCCATCTGCAAACACCCAGGAACTGTTTCCAGTTCATGGAGTTCTGTTTTACCTCCTCAGTCGTGGTCACAGAGTTGCACTCAGTCATGCATGGGTTTTTTTTGTGTAGCCTTGAAAATGAAATAGGAGTATAAAAGACAGGGACAAACCATTTTTTGCCTACCAAAAAGTAAACTTCTTCCTTGTTTTAATGTAGTTGCTCTTTCTCTAAAAGATCAAGTGCACTTGAGAGACTGACAGTCTCTGAAATTTTCACTAGCAAAAAAAAGGAGAGATGTGTAAAGATTCTGTAGCTTGATGAAGCTGTTTTGCTCTTCCAAACAAGTCTGTCTCTGGCTTATTTGCAGAGCAGGTAGTCTTGTATTTCTCTTCACTCTTCTTTGGAACAGGTGATGGGTAGACTGTTCCAATGCCTCAGTAGACCTTCTTCAGCACACTGGAATGGCTGTGTTGTACTGAAAGGTTGTGGTCTAATTCTGTGAATATTCATGTGATGTGGGACTGGATATTACATTTACAATGCAATACTCTAGATGTAATTATGAACAATTGCACCTCATGTTGGCTGCATGACTGAAAACAATAACCTGGATCAATCACACCAGATATCTGACATGGAATTTTTAAAAAGACAAATTAATTAACTTACTGTGCTTTTCAGATTTTCTGGTTATGAGAGAAAAGCAAAGCATTTTTCTTCATCTACAATTATAAAAATCATCATTATGATATCCATACCCTGGTGTAATACTGTGGGTTGGAACAAACTATGCCTTCTACATCTTTGACTTTAAATATCAGATGCTTTGGACTGTTTGAAATGTTGGGGTTGTTTTTTTAGTAGTTACTTTGATATTTCCTGGCCATATTGAGACCTAAGTGCAATATGGATGATGTTTTATGATGCAAAGCCGTGTGACTGCATTATATTTGCATTCTATGTATAAAGGCTAACCAATGTGACTAACATATGGGAATCTGTTTGTGCTGCTCAAGGTTTTGCACATCTAGTTCTGGAAATCAGGCTGGTGGCACAGGCCTGGGAACAGCTGCAGCTATATAAGGCATTGTTCTGCCTACCTAGCTCCAGATCAGCAGCCTGAATTTATTTTTTCTGTGGAGTCTGCCCAAACATCCTTTTGAAAGTGACACATCCTGATGATGGAAGACCTTCCCAGGAAAGTTTCAGCAGGGAGGAAATGGGAGAATATAACGTCTCATAAACTCCCTATGACTCCAGAGCAAGGCCCAAAGGCCATCATTACTGAGATGCATACTGTTAACGTCAGTTCCAAAAGAGGATCTCAATTTATTGTGTGTTGGGAGTTTCTAGAGTCAGCTCCATCCTGCTATGTGGTATAACAATGTGTCAGTTGCACAATAGGAGTAACCTCACAGTATTCATATGTCACTTCAACAAGAGAGCAAAAAAAAAAAAATACTCTTGTCGTTACAGGGTGGTTTGGTTTTTCTGACATTTAATTCTTACATGGCAGGCATCAGTGCTTTAATGGGTGAGATTTTTGGACTGAAAACAAAATCATTAATATAAAACAGTTACGAGTCTGTGCGTCCTATCCTTGACAAACTTCCCTATTTCTTTTTTTTCCTGCCTTTTATTGTCATGTCAGAGCTGATCATAAGAGACAGGCTTTATAGCATTACATGGGTGGGCTTTGGACTATTGAGCTTCTGTTCTGGAGATCACAGACCTCAGTTTCACTGTCTTTGCTCTCTCCCTAACACAGTGAAAACACTGAAGTGACATCCCAGAGGTAAATTTTTTAGCCTTGAGTTTAAGTCCATGAATTCTGAGACAGAAGGAAAAAGTTGTATTTCACAGTCACAGACCGATCACAAAGCAGTTTCTATTGTGATGGAAAACTAAAGAGCAAATGTGACCCTTGCCTCTCAATTACCCAGTATGTCATAGCAGCTGATCTCTAAAGATAGGCTAGGCCGTGTCAGGCACCATCTGATACAGAACAAGACCACCCAACAGAGGACACCCAGCAGGCAGGTCTGCCAGGCTGCTGCTGTCCTGCTGCAGAGACACTGAAAGCAGAAACGGTGACAAACAGGCAGTGCCATTAGCAGCACAACAGGAAATGCTCAGAGATGAAGAGAGAGAAGCTGGAAGACAGGAAGGAGACAAGGGCTTACATAATCATATTTAGGCAGCCATACACCCATAGCAACACCTTCCCCTATGTGTCACCACATTCTTAGTTCCAGAGGTGCCTGGGAGCACTATGCAAAGTGAAATCAAGCCCCATCAATGTAACATGTGGCATGAGCAGATGGGACAGTTGAGTCCTACCACTAACCCCCGTAGTAGCTTTCAGACTAAGGAGGGTGTTTCTCATCCTTGCTCTTCTGCCTTCTACATGGAGCAAGAAGTACCATTATAGGAGGTGAGTGTTTGGACCCTGACTGCCTTCTCTGCCATGTATTGTGGCATAGAAACAGGCTTCAAACAACTGCATGAAATATGCATGGACAGCTCTGCTTTGTGGGAAGAGCCTAATGCAAAATCTGATTCACAATGAACAGAGATGAATGCATTTTGTTCCTTGTTTTTCATTGCATTCTTAATATGTGATGTCAGAGACCTTCTTGGTGCACATAGATATGTCCTGGGTTGTCCAGGCCTGGGGTGATTTATTAGAACAAGGGAAGTAAATGGTTAAGATTTGTCTTAGAGTAGCAGTTCAACCTTAGTCTGTAAAACTGCCTCGTAAATCTCTGGAAATCATTAGCTGTTAATCCATTGCTCAGCTGATTACTGAGAATAGTATACAGGCCTTTAATTGTCATTATCCAGGAAAGGCCATCTTTTGCTGCTGAGAGAATGGCTCTCAAGTTCATCTAACAACATGTGATAGGAGCAGAGTGGTGATAGATTGAAACAGACTAGAAAGATTGGAGCAAGTTAGTGATTTACCTTCTCCATAAATTGGAACCACTGCTGGGGGATGCAGGATGCCAGAAGGGGATGGTGAAACTGATTACTCAAAATCAAGTAAAAATCTAAATTTCCTCCTCTATTCAGGCCTTCCCCACATGGAACATGGGATACATGAGCAGATCTCATCCTCTCTACTTCACAGGAACTGCCAATAGAAATTCCTTAGCTCTGCGAGGAATACAGTCTGGGGCCTTGTGAATCATGAGGTCACCTGAAATAGAACGATCACACCAGGCATTTCCAAATCCTCCTGGTCACAAGGAGTGAACTTAATAAAACACTTGTTTAACTGACAGCAACTGAGGAGTCATGAACAAGTGAATTCCCCATCACTTCCACTTGTCACCTGTGATCTATCAACCTCAGGAGGTTCAGAAGTTTGTTCATAACCTGCAGAAGAGCAGGACTGTGGGCCCAGGCACATGTGGTGGCCCATCAGCTCTGAGCCCTTTCTCTGCATCCTTGGCCAGTGGGGCTTCATATCCAGACAAAGGTCTCCAAGGAGTGACTAGGCAAGTAAGTGGCCCAGGTTAGTGCCACACTGAGCCACTTGCCTTGGCACAGATCTGAAACCTGTTGCTCTGGGTTAACCTGTGGGTCTTTGTTGAGGCAGGAGAGGGGTGTGCTGGGTGTGTGAGGCATTGTGCCCACTGCAATTCACTCAAGCTACATTTTGTCCAGAAGTGATGCTATGGCCTGTGCTCTTCCAGATAATTGCAACAGGAAAGCCCTGCCCATCATCTCTCACTCTGTTCTCCTTCCTTTCCTCTCCCCGGATTGGGCACCACTGCCCAAGAGCAGTGGAAACATGCTTATGTGGATATCCTGTCAGGACAGCTCATGTTATGCCCCAAGGTCACAGGAAGACATCAGCCAGTCCACAAACCTTTTGCACCACTGGTGGAGTCCCTGGGGGTCAGGCAGGGTCAGAGCACAGATGGGGCTCCTATCCCATTCCTGTTCAAACACCCAGCAGGTGACTGTCAGTTTTTAGTTTTGGTCTTTTGGCTGCTCCATCCCTGTGTGTTTAAGTATGTGTTGTGTGTGTAGGGAGGGAGCAATACTGATGTTTTTCGGAACCACTCATTTTCTTGCCTTGTTTTTTTTCACTTTTCATAGCATTATTACTCCATTAATATTCCTAAAAGCCAAGCTCTAGTCCAATGGGTTCTCATGATTAAAGACTAAATGCTGCAGAGGAGATGACAGTCCTCACATGTGCCAATGAGTCAGTGAATTCCTTTGTGAAGCCTAAGTCCATCCAGATGTTGACCTCAGCTCTAATGCTATGTTCTTTCCTTATTTTCCTCTAGCATTGCTGGGTCTATTTAAGATGAGTATGACGTGACCATCAATGAGGAAAGACAGGCTCTCTAAGAGGGTAAAATGCTTTCCTTCTTTCTACAATAGGATTGTGAAGCTCTTTCCACTGCCGTAATTCTTGGCTGTTGCCTTACAAATGCTTGTGTTACAAATATTATTGCTCATTTGGTGCTATTTGCATTACGCAGGCCTAAATGCCTAAAGTCAGTCTACGTATCTTTCTATGGGTCTAATTTGGATTTTCAGGCTTTTTCTACAAATAGCTACATGGGCTACACTGGTAAGCAGGGACTACAGAAAAGCAAAGACCTATCTGCATGTGGCTGCTAGAAATATTCTGCTTTCACAGTCTAAAACCAGTATTTTCATTAAATACAAAGAGAGAGGACAGTTTTCTGCCTATCTAGATTTCCCCAGCAATTTTGCTGTTTCTTTACTTTTCTTTGTAATCAATCTCTTAGAAACTGGACTCCAAATTGCACTTTTGTGCAGTTGCTGGCCCAGGTATTTCCTTGCTGTGGATCAGGGCAGCTCCATCATCTTCCCTGCAGGCTGTATGGCAGCAGGCCAGGATGTGCACTGCTCCTGAAGGTTGGTTGTGACAGGACCAGAGGCAGGCATAGAGCACTGACTGCTGCACAGGTTTTAGCAGGGCTCCAACAGAGGAAGCAAGGACAGTGCCAAATGAATCATGTTCTAGGCTTTTCCTTTGCCTTTCCCACCCCTCTGGGTGACACAAGCAACTTTTTCATGATGCACATCAGCAGAACTGGATATTTTTTCTAGGACTTTAAACAGATTTCTGGAGTCTGATCTTCAGAAACATTTACTCTGCCAAGTCCCCTCCCAGATTTGAGACATTTTCTTAAGTGGTACTTTGCTTTCCTGTTATGGGATTCAGCCTGGAGATGCAGGGAGTATAAATGGGGATTTCCTAATCTCAGCTTGTCCAATTACGTCCAGCAAGATGGAGCTTTCAGGAGGTTCCTCTCCAGCTGTCATAACAAACCCTCACCGTACTGACCTGCCACAGTGTTGATTCCTGTTGAGATATAACTGATCAGCTGATAAGGGGGGCTTTAGATTGGGAGCAGAATGAGCACAGCAGTGCACCTCTGGCACTGTTTAGTCTGGACACCCTTATTCCTTTGGTACTGGGATTGGCCTGTTTTTGGCTAGGGCACCAGGCCCTTAGTTACAGATGCTTCTCACCTGCTTGCCATGCACACATGAATCCTAGGCCTGCTGCTCAGCTCCTGACCCCTTTTCCAGGTTCCAGTGGCTTTCACTCCCTGTTCCAAGCCTTTGCATTTCTGTGCTTGCACCAGGCGTTGCTTCCCTGAGCTGCAGCATCAGAGGCACAGCCTCTTCTGTATGTGCAGCTTTCTGGTCTTGGAGGTAGCTTTGGCCCCTTCCCCAAAATTGCCCCAAATACTGCCCTTTAAGTAGAGGTAAGGTAGGAAAAGTGCCAAGGGCGGTGACAGCTGCAAAATGGCAATTCTGACCAGATGCAAAACCAGGATTCAACCCTCTAGAGCCTCTGTGCCAAGCTCCTTCCACCTGATTGTGCTGAATATGCCTGAAGGCAACTGTCAATAGGCTGGAGCACCAGTGACTTGATGTCTACGATACAGTTAACACAAACTGGCATGTCCCTGTTTAGTTTCCTCTATAAAACTCTTATTTCTACTCTCTACTTCTCTCTCCCTCTTGCTGTTTCTTTTTGTTTATTTGTTTCATGATCTCTGCTGAAAATACATTGATTTACTTGTAACAACTCATGCCAGCATCAGAACAGCCATATCTGAATTTATGGCCAATTTTCAAACAGAGTAATTTCCTGCTATTTTCCTGCCTCCTGAGTCAGAGCAGTATATTTCTACATACTGCCAGGCACGGACAATTCTTACTTAGAGATGAAGCCATTCCAAACCAGAGCCAGTATGCTTTTCAAAGGCCAAGTCTTTCAGCTCTTATTCAGGATTTTTATTGTAATGATCCAGACACGTGTTTTCTCACGGCCTGTGCATTACAGCTCTCATGGCATTTCAGAGATGCAGAAAGAGTGATGGAGGTTACTTTGCAGTGCTTTTCAGAGGTGGTGTTGGGATGAGTTTGAGTTATTTGTTTATGAGATTAGTTTATACAGCGCTGCTGCAGAGCTGGTAACAATTTTCATTACGTGCTAGCTGGCTGTAGAGCATCTTCAAAAGGGATCTGCTCTGTCTCATGGCAGAAAGCAGCACAGGTATGAAAGGAACTCCAAATACTTAAAAAGGCGGCACACAAACAGACTTTGTCCTCCTTCTCAACGACCCACCTTGACAGCACTGGTTTGATGATCAGCAGCTTCAGTGCATTAAGCCAGCCCCATCTGGCTTAGTGACTCAGGGATGTAAGGCAGGAGGGAGGGCTTCTTCCAGTCAACAATTTGACTGCTTATTTTCAGTCTCAGAGGCCCATATCACATCTGGAGTTTTCCCAGTCATGGGTTTTGGTTTTGGATTCATGGTGTGAGAGCACAGGGAGGGTTATTTTACCATCCAGAATTTCCAGTAGTGGACTGTGGCATTCAAAATTAAAGTAAAACAAACAAACAAACAAAATTGTCATCCTTCCTGCAAAGCGTCATCTGCTCTTAGGGGTACAAGAAAAAAGAGCCACAAAAGCCACCACCAACAAAAAACCATCGTCATTAACTTCACAAAATTCCCAAGGAACAGGCAATACAGCAGCTTGACATTCTAGGTGAGTATGAAGTAAATGCAGTCTTGCAGACATATATGTTGTGATGCTGAGTTCCTCACTCAGTGAAATCCTCCCAAACAGTAAGCCCCAATTTCCTCATTGGAAGCAAACGCATTAAGGGGCACTCACAGTTTAATGTGTTCAGTGCTGACCCAGATCAAACTGTGGTATTCTGTGTAATACCTGATGAAAGGCAAAGCAAAGAGGTACCTGGAGGACCTCCAAGGCACTGGATATGAGACATCCTCTCAAACAAAGTTCGTTTAAGGGAAGGCCCCAGATCCATGCCAGATGATAAGATAGGAAAGAAGGAATTAGCTTGCTCAAGAGAACCTTCTAAAGGAAGGGATGGTACAGGATGGGGAAGAAACTCAGCCTGTCTATATTCTTTCCTCAGTTAGAGCAAGAAGTTGCTCTCCTACAATCTTTTATTTTACTTAGGGTGTTCTATGAAATGTTCCAGGTGTTTCTGTGTCTCTTTCCTTGCTGTTTCCTTTCCAGGAGTAGTGATCTGCAGCTCTCAGGGAAGACTTAGCACCCTATTGGTCATCAGCCCCTGACAACAGGCTGGCTGTGGGCCTTTGGATTTTCCCACTGACCTCATTTTTCAAGGTTGCATTTTCCACCTCTGATGGTTTCAGGTCTGATCTTAAAATAACTTTACCTTACAGTGATTCACCCACATCTGAGGGTTGGGTTTCTTGGCCTCTTCTGAGCCTGGGTGTGTTTTGGTTGCTCCTCACTGATCACTACTCAGTTTGCCCCCAGGAGGGCCTTTTGACCATGCTCTGATAATTTTTTTTGTGCTCTAGTCATATTGAAATGTATTTCACACCCAATATCTGTCAACAAGGGGAGAGAGCTGAGGATATCATGACAAGCTTTGACTTGGAAAGGTTTAGTATTAGGTGCTTATGTATTTTCCAAAAACAGGTACAACTCTTCATTGCCATGGTGACATAGCCCTTCTTGATTCTCCTAAGCAACAGCAATTAGGGGACTTACTGGCCAGAGAAGGAAAGTATGGACCCAAGGGCCTGGGAGATGACACATACTTCTTCATGAGTTTGGAAGTCCACTTAATCCAGAGAGAGAAAGCATCATTCAAAAACTGCTAGCTACTGACACCCAAGAGCAGGATTTAGATTCACAAAAAAACCCCAAAAAAATAAAGCAACCAAACCCCCAAAAAACCAAAACCCAAAAAACCAAACAAAAAGAAAAAAAAAAAAAAAAAGAGTTTTAATCAATACAACAAACAGAAACCTTCTGTGGCTGGTTGAGTTTTAGAGGATGAGGGTATTTTATTTTTTCTTACATCCTGACACTGACTGGCTTCAAACACCTTGTACAGTATTGCAGTTACAGGATGTAATGTTACCACATTTCCTGAATTTAGGTTTTGGTGGAAAACAGAGGCTGTATGTCATTCTATTGGGGAATTCACCAGTATTCCTGCCAGCTCATCATCTTCCTAATGTTGCCAAGTAGTAAGTGATTAATTGCCATGAGACAGACAAGTAAAAAAATCACAAGATACAGCAGAAAAAGAAACATTTTGGAAATGAGCTTATAGAAGATATGTTCGCACTTTGATATTTGAATCCTTTTTGTTCACGTCATCAGGCTTTTCACAAAAGTTCTGGTGTTTGTGTGCAGAGATTATCTGGTAAGAGTGAGGAGTTCAGGAACTGAGGATTTAAGAAAACAGCAGCTATCACAGGAATTGACAACCTCCATGTCCTTTAAAACAGAAATGCTTAAACTGTGGGTCACAGCTGGTGTCTAAGGCCAATTCACCTGGTTCATGTCTTCAGCTGAGATTGATTTAGGAAGGTATGAAAAATCATAGGAACTGATACCAGGTAGTGTCCCAAATCACTCATTGGTACCAAGCTGGGAGCTGCATATGGGACTAAGGGATCATTACCATGATTTTGGCATCATCCCTCCTTTCCTCCAATGACACAGCCTGAGTACATTGTCAGACTAAAGCTGGGAAAAGCTACAGAGAACGTCCATGGGCAGGAGGGTTTGCTTGGCCCTGTGTAGTTCTATGTTAGCTCCTTCTTAAAAATATTCCTCAGAAGCTAATTTATCTGCCAAGTTTTAGCATGGCATGACATATGTACAGCCACATAACCCTCCAACTCGTTCCAGAAATGGAGAGGGGCTAAGAAAAGACCAACTCAGGTTTAGCTACTACAACACAGAGGTCCTGAACGTCAGTCAGCCAGGGGCAGACTGTGATTTTACCATAAAGTTTCAGCTGCAGAGATCCCTCCTGTGCTGGGAAGGATGTAGATGTGAAGGGAAAAGAAGGGAGAACAGCTAATGTGCAGTGCAAAGGGGGTGACAGCATGGAAACAGAAGGATGCTGCAGAAGGATGGAGAGAAGTGAAGCCTTTCAACCCCTCACCAGCAGTGGCACCTGTCCCAATCTTGGACTCACTTGTGTTTCAGTGGCTTGTCTTACTGCCATGGCTTTGGGTAAAGGAGTCTGTTTACAGGAAACTAGCTCACTGTGCTTCCCACAGCCTTGCTGGGCTGGGGTGGAGGCAGAAACTGGCTCTTTTTGCTGCTGAGAAAACTCCAGCTTCTAGGGGTGTGTGAATGCTGCAACTCACTTCTTCCCAACCCTACCTCCTTCCCTTGGCACTGACACTTCCCCACCCTAGCCTCAGCCACATGGGTGTTTGCAGGGTTTGTGGTTCCCAAAAGGGCTGAAGGATCCCTGGAGGCTGCTGGGCCCATGTTGTGGCTCAATCTGTGGGGACAGACCCCTGCCTGGTATTACCATCCCTTGCATCCTTAGGTTTCACTGAAGACCTTTAACAAAAAGATTTCCTGTAATAGATGGCAGCAATGACAAGAAAAATAAGATGTTGCACCACATCTTGGCAGGAGTGGCTCAGAAGGACAATTCAGGCAGCTGTCTGTCCTCTCCCAGCCCTCTCCCTCTGTTCCCATGCACACTTGCTTACGGGTCATGCTGAGGGCTGAAGAAAAAGCTGTGCACTGTCTTCTTTAGCAGCAGGCACAGAGGTTATCATTCCAGCCTTGAAAACCAAGGCTGCAAACAGGGAAAGGGGGAGGTGACATATTTTGGTAGAAATGAGTATGTAAAATACATCATATTTGTTCTATTGGCCTCTTCCCTACCTCCCTCGCAGCTTGTAAAACTCCTGCTGTCTCCCTTCCTTTTCAGGCGAATGCTTGGCTTGTTTCTCCCCGCACACTGCATTCCCGTCACCCTATCCCTGCGGCTGCTAACCCACCTCCTAAAGCTTAAAGGGGAGCTGGTGGGCCGGCTTCTGTCCCGCTCCTCGCTGCGGCTGTTGCCCGACTTGTACACAGCAGCAAGGGTTGGATGGAGCTCCTGCTCCTGGTGAACAGAGGGTGCCAAACCGCATGAGTCTGGGGTTTGGCAAAGTCCGGCTGCTTTCAGCCGGAGAGGCAGGGAACGCCGGGGGCAGCAGCCCCAGCACAGTGGGTTCGTCCCCGGCGAGGAGGGGCTGCTCCTGGAAAAAGGGAGATGTCCCAGTTAGTCATCGCCCACCCGCTGGTAGCTGGGGGGCACTCTCGGAGCATCTGCTGCTCGGCGAGGCACAGGCAGGGTCAGCAGGGCCGAGGGCTGGTCCCTGAAGAGTCAAGGGCCACTGCTCCAATCCAGCTACACATTCGCCGCTCCCCACAAGCCGTGGGGCTGCTGCCAAGAGTCAGCCGTCACAGGGCTAATGCTGTCAGGGTATTATTCAGTGCGTGTTCAAGACATCGGGATGGCGAGAGCATGCACATGTGGCTATGCAAAAAGTGTGGGACACTGACAGGAGGGAAAGGGTGTCTGGGATGACAATCCATACCTGCTTTCTGCATGGCTTGCCATAGCTCCACATTCCAGGTGTTTCTGAGAGTTTCAATTTTAATAACAAACAATAGACAACGAAAGCATATTGGATTTACTTAAAAATACACAAAATGTATGTATACCCAAAAAGAGCCCCTTTCCAAAAGTGAAGAACAACAAAAAGGGGTCAAAAAGCTTCTCAGATGTTACACAAGTATATTCAACAAGCAAGAGGTACATGAATAGGATGTTGTTTTTCACAAGCTGTTGTGTTTCTCACTTGTATCTCCCAAATACACTTTGGAAGCGTCTTTCTGAGGAAATTTAGCATTGAGAAACCTTTGGGTAAGAGGTCATAGATACAAAGCAAATGGATTCTTTAGGAAATTACCTTCAGTAAGGACTGATGGAAACTGACACAGGAAACCATCTACCTGTCTGGGATTTCTGGGATGCTTCTACTTCAGCTGTCCATACATAAGGTCTCCAGAACAGAGATATCTCTGTGATAACTGCAACAATACCAATAACAGCCAAAAATTAGCTAATTGGAAGTTCAAATGACAGCCTGGAGAATAGCTACACAAGTTTTGATCTCATGTCACATGTTTACCCCTGATGGAAAAAAGTGGAAAGCAAAAGTCATGAGATGAAAGGAGTGTGGACCTCATCACTAGAGCCCAGCACTTGCAGCTTGCCTGGGGATTACACTTGTGCATTGAACTGTACACGTTGCAGATGCTTGCCAATGTCTGTCTCTGCTTCCCCTTCACCTCCATTTTACAAAAGAAGGTCTATAGTACTCTCTTTTATTTGAAGACCTTTAAAAATCACACAGAATATTCTATGGCTGAAGACCTAAGCCATCCTTCCCTTGGGAAACTGCTAGGTAGGTTGTATCTAACTCTGGCAAGACACATTGTCCTACAGTCTCCTAACTTTGACCCTTTCATATATCCTTTTATTGCCCACAAGAAAAACAGACTCATAAAATGCAACTCATTAAATGCCCACGCAGTGTGAGACACTACTAGTAAGCCTCTGCTGTTAAGGCTTTCAGATTTCACATGGTATTAAAAAGTTTACAGGACACTTGGTCCTCTTTAATATTGCAAAACAACCTTTTGGGTCATTTGTGCTATAAACTAGCAGTGAAAGTGAACCAAAGAAACCCAGATTTTATTGTAATCCATGTTACTAGGAGTTGTGCTTTAACACTTCAAGACTTGGCCTGAAGGTAAAGAAGCAGTAGCTTTTACAGACTTTTTTCCAGCAGAGAGAGAGGTTGGCAAGGTACAGAATGAAATAATTCAAAGAATGCCACCCCAAATGCACCGAATCCAATGGAGAATTTGATGCAGATTTCTTAGAAATCTCATGTCATTTTTTTCTGCCAAAGTGCAGATCAGGCAAAGTGAGGGAAAGGTCCTCCTAATTTAGTCCTAAGGATCCCATTTTGAGGCAGTTTACCAGTATCAAAAGAGACAGCATTTTCCTATACTGTTTTAAAAGAGCGAAGGCAGGCACTACAAATCTTTCCACAAGAAAATGCGTCTTGGGTATCACAGATTTATCTGCTTCTCATGAAGTCCAGGGCATTTCTGGAAGACTGCTCAAATGCTTTATTTGTATGATCATGGACATGTAATATTATCATAGCTGAGAAAAGAATTTCAAAACAGATACAATCTAGCAATGTAATCCCAAATCCTGTGGGTTTTTTTTTTTTTACTTCATAAGCTGGTTTCAATGCCTTTCCAGCTCAACTTTGTGTGGGCAAGAAAATGGTGAAAACAGTTCCAAGACATTTGTGAGGGACTTGGCTCATGTAAGCGCGAGATTTGAAAAATCTCTTGAAAGCCACCATTAGAAACCTTCAGGGAAAAGATAATTCCTACCCACTAGCTCTTCCATATGGAGTTTTGTGATCATAGGAAGGGTTAGTCAAGAAAGGTAACCAGAAATATTGATTGGACATGAGGCAAAAAGGGGTATTGCAAGAAGAGTTTTTGAATCACCAGTAGGTGCTGGAGGTCTGAAATCTGCAACATGACCATGTGTGGATCCTTTCTTCACTCAGTGCCACTACTGGAAAAGCAGGGCTTTACTTCCTGGCTTGTGTCAAAACAGGTGTTAAGCAGCTTGATGCCTTAAATGCTGTGATATCTCAGGTCATCAAAGACTGCTGAGAAATACATGCCCAAAGCCTTTGGGGTGTGTCAGCTCACCAGCCATCAGCCCCTGCCCATGACAGGATGTACAGCAGAAGGTACACATAACATCCACATTCCTGGCTGTGGTCCTGGATTGATTTGGGACCAGTACATTTGAGCAGGTGGGAGACAGGCTGTGGTTTAAATGGCCTCCAATTGTCCAATCTTGTGACATAAACCAGTCATTAAAATGCTTCAGAGATACTGTTTATAAACTTGAGGAATCTGGTGACCCAAGTCAGTGATCTGTCTTGTGTGAATGTACCAACCATTCACATTCTGTCCCGTACATACCTAATAAAAATATATATCTCTGGAACAAACAAAGCCTTAAATCGCCCTGCTACATAATTAAAAAAAATAAAAATCTTGGTAGACTGTTAAAAATATTTGTTGCATCATGTTGCTGAACAAAACAGAAAATGGGATCTTCTACTGCCCTCATTTCCATAATGTTCAGGGCTGCTAAATTAGCTAGGTTGCTGAGTTTTATTAGTATTAGTTAAGCATGTGTAATATGATCCAAAAGACACAATGCAGTTCCCGACCTCAGATTCCATTAAAAAAATTGGACAGCAAATGACAACGAGCTCAGAGAAGATCAGAAGAAGTAAAGTCTGCTTTATGAGTGGAAGGATTTATGCTGTAGCCTGGCATTTTATTGTCTGTGTTGGGCTCTACTGGGAGTTTGTCATTGTCTTGTGCCAATGCCACAGAGCCTGTGCTAGTCCCAGAAGGATTTTGATAGGGAAATATATGGGAACTTGACAGTCTGAGACAAGGAGGTTGATCTTTGGCTGTAGAGTAAGAAAAGATCAAGGAACTGGAAAGAAAAAAAGGAAAGTGGCAAGTGGGAAATCTTTGCTTAGGGTTGCAGCAATTCCCAAACTTGAAACAAATGATGGCAGTTTTCCCCTAATTTCCACTGGCAGCACCTCAGAAGGGTTTTGCTTTTTTGGCATGAGGGATAGTCTCAAGTAGAGTCTTTATTTCATAGCCCACTTCATCTGCTCACTGCTATCACAGACCTCCAGACAAACTTTAAGGTTGTGTTTTCTTCATAGAGCACCCAGGGCATGTGGAATAGCTGGCCTAATCAAAATGTTTGGACTGTATTTAAGAAATGCTTTTGAGAGGTCCTGGCAGGTGATGTAAAGTAGACTGATGGTCTGGGTTAAATCAGTGTACCTGTAGGTGTTTCCATTTTTTAATAGATGGAAGGAAAATACAGTGTGATATCTCAAAGACTGGATGTCAGGTGTAAGGCAAAAATCAGTACCTTAAAATCTTTACTCCCAGTGCTGCTTTTTAAGTGCAAAACTGTCCTTCAGAAAAGGTACTAAAGATCAATGCTTTGGTTATCCTTTTGAAGTACTCACGTGTTGGCACCCTCTTGTTGTGCTACAGGTATGATGAATAACTTCAGGGGTGATGAATACCCTTATGCTGTCACAGTCTGAGACCTATGTGCAAAGCATCCCTGCCCCACAGGAAGTGATGGCTCACACTCACACATTTAGTGTCTTTCTCTTTGTACTGTAAAAAAAATACAAAAGCACCCTGAGCAAATGCATTAAAAATCAGAGTCATGGTTCAATGGAATAATTCAGCAACAGCATAGAGCAAAGATAATTTCAGGTGACACCCGTGCAGAACAGGTTCTCAAACTTGAAAGTACAGGCTTACTCAGGGCTGAGCCCAAAAACATACATAGGGAATATGATATGGAAGCAGCTATTCTGCAAGGAAGTGTGAGAACCTTTCCCTGAGGAACCCTTACCCCAGATCCACATGAGCACAAAGGAGAAAATTTAGGCCTGGAGGTGTTGCCAGAAGAGTAACATACCTTATGTAAAGCACATTACAAAAGCAAATGCTGAGCTAGCAAGAATCTCTCTCTAGTAGCAGTGGGAACCCCCTCCTGCTTTATTTTGTGAAGTATCTTTCATATCTTCTGCCAAAGACTTTAGGCGACATCAAGTTTTGCAAGGAGGCGAGTAATAGTAGAGCCAAAACTTGGTTCAGACTGCCAATAAGGAGTCATTGCAGCCTGGAACAGTGAAAGGTCATCCACAAAGACATGAACACACATTTTTTTGCCCCAGATTCTGGACCAAGTGTTCTGAGGAAGAAGCAAACAGTTGGACTGGGTCCAAAGCATGGGGAGAACTTGTAATTAATCTTTTTGTAATTCTTTTCCCACCCTAAATCTTCCACATTTCCTGCCTCACTTAACTCTTTCCAAAGTATCCTCCTGCAATGTCACAGTTGCTGAAGCTTGATGCAGACCAGATACAGGCCAGATGGCCCCCCGAATGTCACCCTTAGGCACCTCTCATGGGTGACTGGTTTTTGGTGTCACAATTGCCACTTTCCAAGAGTGCTTCAAAGCTTGGTCTGAAAAATTAATCTTGCCCTTCAGCTTCAATAACTGCCTGACAGTAATTTCTTTTCACCTTTACTGGACAGTTGAGTGCCAGCTTCTTACACAGCTGCACATTTTTAGGAGCAGGTTCAACAAGATGGTACAATAAAGTTCAGCCATACGCACAAACATCTCTCCAGGGGTACCCAGCAGGCACTCTGTGAATCACAGAGTGTTTTGAATTAAAAGAAGTGTAAGCATATTTCCAATTTCAGAATTTAATTTCATTTGCTTTCCTTTGCAGCAATGAAGTTAGGATTTCAGTTCATTTTCTCACCTTCTCTGTGCCTCTCCCTTTTCCCAGCTCTAGGTGGGACATTAGCAAAGAAGATACAACACAGCATCCCCCACACTACAGCATGGATGGCTGCCTCATTCTTCTCAGAGCAGGAGTTCTGCTAGTGCTTTAAAAGGAAATGGAAGGAAGGAAGGAAGGAAGAAAGGAAAAGAAAAGAAAGAAAGAAAGAAAGAAAGAAAGAAAGAAAGAAAGAAAGAAAGAAAGAAAGAAAGAAAGAAAGAAAGAAAGAAAGAAAGAAAGAAAGAAAGAAAGAAAGAGAGAAAAAGAAAAAGAAAGAAAGAAAAAACAGAGCCTGTTTTGGTTTGAGCTGTAACCACACCTTTGGCTCCCCAAAGGCAGCGAGACAAACAGCCAGGGGTGCAGCAGGCTCGTCTCTTCAGTTTATCCCTTTCTGTGCTTTTGGGCATTTTAAACCTTTTTCAAATCCAGAGGTACTTGCAGTGCTGGAAAACTTAGGAGATGTGGAGTGAGGCACACCATGGCTGTGCTTACCAAGCTCATGATCAGCTGCCTTTGTATCTCTACAGAGCTGAGCTCTTAATAGCTAGGAATGGGGAGAAGTGACCAGTTCCTGCTGTCCAGGAGTGACAGTCACCTGGTGCCTCCACATCAGTGCTGTAAAGAGGGGCAGTACTACTCCCAAAATACTTTCTCTTCTCCCTATCCCAAGGCTCTTTGAGGCAAATCAGCTATCAGCAGTCAACTTCACTTTTTTTCATGTATATATGTCAATTTCTAAAGCATTTGTCTCTACCTTGTGCCCATGTAGGTTAACATCTGGACTAAAAACCTAGGTGCAAGAGGTCAAGAATTTCTCAAATAATCCTTCTATTGTGCAAGGTGATGGTGTTTGTTTAAAGCAGGTGCTGTCTCTGCTCTGAAGGAGATAAAATTGGTCTTGTTGCAGTTGGATGGTTTCTGGGGTGCACTTCAGAGGTTCTTTGGCAAGGCAGATGCATGCTTTAGGCATGCTGGAGGAAGGATTGAGGACCCCCAGGCTACTGCAGGAGTGCATTCCACTGAAACAGAAGAGGAATGGATAGGCAAAAGCCCTCTAGGTTTTCCAGTCCTTGAAAAGAAGCATTCTTCTCTGGAGTAAAAATGGAAATAGCAAAAAGTAAAATTTTATAATTTTAAAACAGAGATAAAAATAAAACAGAGAGAAGAAGTAAACAATTGAATGAGGTTGTTGGAAGCACCTTGTAAAGCTGCCTGTAGTATCCAGCCTTTACAGTGGAGGTCAATAGCTTGATCTTTTTTACTACCTGTGGTTCTACTTGCCAAATCTCATCTTACTGACAGGTTTTTAAAGTGAGAGAAGGATCTGAAGTAACGGATGATACTCCCACCACCTCCAGAAGGCCAGGGAAAGGTTTCAGGAAGGAAAGTGTGGCACTTTCTCTCAGAAGAGCGCTAAGAATTTCGTTTCCAAATTTCTATCTGCTCCTTCAGAGCAATTTAGCCTGTTTTCTGTTGTTGCCTGCTGTTGCCTGCTGTTGATTTTTGTTGTTTCTTTGGTTTGATTCTGTTTTTTTTTTTCCTGTTTGCATCCAGTAAAGTATTTTCAGTGAACTTGATGCACAGGTAAAGTTGTGTAGTCAAGTGATGTCTTTCCTGAAGACACCACCACAAAAGAACCTTTTCTCTGCTTCTCAGCTATTCTGTGCCAGCTTTGTAAGGAAGAGCTCAGGCCCATATGTGTGTTCATTGTGGATTTGGTATCTTGCTTCACACAGCTACAACCAGAACCTGCTGTCCTGGATCTCACACTGCTCCACTGCTGTAGCGAAATAGTACTTGCAGCGTCCCACAAAACAAGATTGAAATTGTTTTGGAGACTAGACTGTAATGGAGACTAGAACAACATGTTGGGCCTCTCTTCATAACAAATCCAAAATAATTCAAGGCCTGCTTATCTTCGGGAAAGTTCAGGTTCAAGTAAAAGACTGATACAAATTCTTCCATTGCTCTGTTGTTCAAATCCAGATAGTTCAGAGATGCTCAAGAAAGGAGATAACTTCGTTTTTGGAAGCTAAATAAAGGTATGATCTCTCAATAGTCAAGAGGTATGAGCTATAGAGGAGGTGCTGCTGAATTCTCTTCCTCATAATTTGGCAAATAGGTTTGTAGAGGACTGAACAGTTAGACTAGCCTGTTGCCAAGCCCAGTAAATTCCTTTCTTGTAAGGATGGCACATTCCATAATGAATAGCTAAGATGATCTGTTCAATGAGCCATTTGCAAAGTGCAGACTCTCTTTAAAGTAAGAGCTGTTACAGGACTTGTTTCTGTCATAACTGTTCTGAGCTATAAATACACAGTAAATTATCAGTCAGGTGTTTTCTACATGGCTGCACAGTATTCTTAACTTTGCAAATAGGCATATTGTTTAACCCTTTCTTTGCTGCTCTCTGGCACTTCATAAGGCAGAAGGGAAGACCTACCATGTTGGTAAAATTCCTCAGGTAGCAGTGCTGGAATACTGAGGGGTGGCACAGAATAGAATGTGCAAAAGGCTACACTAAAATAACCTTCTCTATCTGTTGATAGGCACGCTTGATACATATCACCATGATGTAGAAGCTTGTGATGGTGAGTTTTAGGGACTTCACCATTTTCACCACTTCTCTTCATGAATTACAGTGGTCCCAAATGTAGTATCTGATCTGATTCTGCTCTCTCTCTATGGGAAATCATGGAATAGTGCTCTCTGCACAGGGTCTGTCTCTGTGATGGGTCTCAACAAAGCTGCACCAAGGAAAGAAGAAGCAGGACCATTGACAAGGGAAAAATAAAAGTCTCCAGAATTGCAAATTGGTGTCTGAGACTGGAGAATCTCCATGTGACTCTGGAAGACAATTTTTGACTGAAGAAAAGGGGGAGTTATTCTTCTTTTTAAAAACTGTTAATAAAAATACATCTTACAGATGCACCATCCTACACTGACATTTAATTCTGAAGAAACAGAATGAAGATTTACTGGGTTGTACCTAGGGCTCCAAAGACAAACAATTTTGCAATATAAGATGGTGCATCTGGTTGCAAAAATTTGGTTTTGTTGCTTTAAATTTTAATTGCTGCAGCCTTCAGGCATAGAGCAAGGAAGATTTTCTGAAAATTTCAAAAGGTGCATTTTGAGAACTAGTCATCAAAATCCAGAACTTAACACTGAAATAAAACTTGCTGACTATTTCTAGCAATATTTATTAGAAGGATGGTCACTTTCCAAACAAACCCTGATGCTCCCAGGTAGGTGTGGAAGGACTTGGTCTCCTTTTCCCATCTTCACTGGTGACTGCCAGTAACCAGAAAGTAGGTATCACTCTGGGAGGTGCTGTATTAGTGCTGTGTTTCACCTCTAAGAAAACCCTTCTGCACAGAAAACCCCTTTCATTGCTTTGTTAAGGTGATTTGCACTGGAGTGTTAAAAAGAGCCATTCAGAGGGTCATGAATTTCACTCAAAGTTCCGACACGTGGCACAGATCTGACAGAAAGCTGAGAGAATGCACAACTTGTACAAGAGCTGTGCAAATCCAGACTACAAAAACTCCAACATCTCTAAGAACCTCCAATAACATTTCACTTCAAGGACCCCATATGCCCCTCAAAGCATGGCACCCTAATCTCAGTTTGGCTATCAAATTCAACTGGTTGTGTTCCAGAACTGGAAATTCAAAGCCCCAGGATGAGCACATGTGGCAAAAGGCTTGCAGCCAACAAGTCTGGAAATCTGAAATTATGTATTTTGAACTATAAGCAGCCTGAGAGTTGAGATATTTAGTAACAATGACATGAGGCTGTGAATTTCTGGTTTGGAAAAAACCAAAAATAACTTTCAAAACCATATTCAGGTGTAAAATTTACTATAGAAGGTGGTTGCCTCAGGTTGAGATTCCAGGTTTAGAGATAAATAATAACCATTGTACTGTCAGAATTGTTTAGAGCAAGGAGAATACAACAACTAGGTCAGAAGGATTTTATTTCTCAACTTCAGATTAAATTAGAGCTGCTCCAAAACCACATTGCTTTAGAAGTGACAGATACATTTGCTCCTGCGAAAAGCCCAGTGTGAGTCTTGGCAGGCAGAAAGGGCTTTTGCTGTGTCCATGAAAACATCTGCACGGGTTCCCTGGACCCTGGATGTGCGAGCAGCGGGGACCCAGCTGGTACTGAGAGCAGGGTGGGGGGAGGGAGAACTAACATCCTCCTGGGATGGGAGGCAAATTGGTTGCATGGCTCACACCAGCTTCACACTGACAAACAGCACGAGCTGGAGTTCCAGAGTCACCAGAGAGCTTGTTTTTCACAAGGTCATGCAAGGTTCACTCACATCCTTCTTGCCTGTTGATCCTGAAATTACGTTAGCCCTGTGCCTCTGTCGCTGTGCTTGTGCACACTTTCCATTGTTTAATAAGCAACTGTCAGTACTGGAGTGGAGCTGTTTCCACAGCTAGAAAAGTATTTTCTGCTTGTGTTGTTCTCTTTTGGGTATGTCTAGTGTTGCTTATGTGATTTTTCTAGATGGAAGTTATCCACAACATCTTCTTCAGGCCCTATCACAAATTTTGTATCAGAAGGCTTCTTCACACCTGAAATAAAATTCACACTTTGCAAATGACAGTATTAGTTCCTAGTAGGCACCTCTAACAGTGTGCTCTGCTCCAAAAAGTCTTCCTTTTAGGTTAAGAAAGGAGATTTGCTTCCCGTCACTGCAAAAGATACCTGGATTTTGACCTTTTGGTTTGCTTTGGCTGGACTATTGAGAGAACTTGTCAAGGTTTTGCAAGGTATGGTAATGCCTATCGGCTGATGGGATGGTGCTAGAGTCAGTAAATCAAATTACTATCATCCTTAGGTGCTGATGACCATTCTTACTGCTGTCTTTTCTTGGCCGTAGTTGTGGGGTTTACATAAACAGAGAAATTTTATTAAGAAGCCAGAGGAAGGAACGGGGATACTTTGTGGACCAGAAAGAAACACATTCTGGATGAAGTGTTGTTCGACATCCCTTTGGAGCCAAAAAATATTGGCTTGAACAATGCAAATGGGACCTTGTGAGACTGTATAAAACCTGTCAGTCACTGAATCCTAAATAACTACAGCACAGCTTTATCTTCAGTGTTACTTGGAATTGTATCAAGGAGGCTTTTTTTCCTCTTCTTTTTATTTCTTTCATTCCATTTTTTTAAAAACCTCAAGGTCAAACAAAACATATGCTTAAAAATAAAGCTTTATCAAGAGAGATGGAGGACTAAAGGGCTTCCTATTTTTAGTAAGGGCAATCTAATCTAGGCAGAAGTTGTTCTGGGCCCCTCTCTGTTTTCCATGAAAGGTAGGTGCTCCTGGGATGGTTCCCAGGGCTTTCTGTGGCTTCTGTTTTCAGATGCAACCCAAGCCACTGAGTTTTATTGAGCAAGCATCCTGGAAAGTCCTGAGCAAAATGAGAGACAGCTGATAGTCCTAGAACACCAGTACTTTTAGTAAGGTCCTGCAGCTGTATCTCTGGGTTGTGAATTCTCATAGGCTTTGAGCCAAGCTCTTTTCCCCAATCCTCCCCCAGCTACTGATATGGTCCTTGACAGGGGAAAGCATCTGTCCAACTGAAAGCACAGAAAGTGATTAAGTGCTTTCTTAATCAGGGCCTTGTAACTCTTATATTTGACTCTTGGCTTAGTCAAAGCCAGCTATTTCAGTAAACTTAATGTGGAATTGGATGGAAATGGTAATGAGACAGAACTTTTCACTTCTAGGTCATCACTGAACAATTTTTCAGGAAGGAAAACCCTATAAAATTATTGCTTGAAGGCAATCAAGAGTGCATTTGAAATGTTAAAGCACAAATATCTTGGCTGGTTTGACTGCTTTGTATTGCCAGCGTTATGGGAATTTGCTTGTGAGTTTACTATGCTGAGACAAGAAAATTACTTTTGAAACACCCAACAGACAGCTGATATAAAGCCCTAAGATGGAAAAAAAATAAAACACAGATCTTCTTTTGTAGCCAGGAGAAAAAGAAATTCCTCTCCCATTAGCCTGAGATGTTAAGTTATATCCCATATAGAACAAAAAATTGCAGAAGAGGTCGCTAAGAAATCTGTCTGGCTGGTTCTGACCTGTAATGCCTGGACCTGTGAGGTCTGTGCATTGCCTCTTTTAGGAGGCTGAAGAAAAGAAGGCAAATCGTCTGATTGCTGGGAGGATTGAAAGAACTTTACAGTAAAAAAATGCATTAGTGAGCAACAAAATTATCACCAGTGTATTCAAACTTATATTAAAAAAAAGAGAAATAAAGCCAGATTTTTGTGTAACCTGATGACTTTATGCTTGGGAAGGAACAATCATTAAGCAGAACGAGATATCTGGGAGGGGGGAAGTAACAGAGAGCCAAGGCTGCAAACCACCTTTTTTTTTATTCTAATGCAAGAGTCAATCTCATCTAAGTTTGCAGGAAAATTTGCCATGCCTCGGTCATGTGGAAATCTGAAGCAGGCTGCCCTCCTTTCCGTCTCTTCAGTGCTAAGCAGTGATCTGCATCCCCTGAAGTTTGGAGAGGAAATATACATAAAGCCTGTAAGTATTTATGAGAGCTATAAAAAAGAGCTTTGTGGTAGTTGACATGGGAAGTGATTAAAGTACCTTATAGGCGAAGATTGCAGAAAAGAGGGAGAAGTGATGCCAGAAGAGAATCTGGCAACAATCCCGAGGTAACGATAAGTGACTTTAAGAAGTAGGAGTTGTGGGAGGAAAAGCAAAAAAAAATTAAATTGAAGCAGATTGCAAGACTTTTGGCCTTGGGGACTGAGCTGCAGAGACTGTTGATTGCTGGAATTGCAGTCACAAAAGGAAGGTGATGTCTCACCCTGCTTGTGACTCAGAATTTACTGGTCAAAGCCCACAAAACACCAGTTCATCAAGATTAACTTGAATTTGAAAGGACTCAATTTCCCAGGCATCTCAGCTTTCTCCATCTGTGTTTACACAAATGGGTCTTGGGTCTCTCCAGGGCTTAGCAAAAAGCTGCTCTACATGGAAACACACACATGGCCCACGTTGCCAAGGGGGATCTCTCTGAGTGACTTGTTTTCCCAGGCTGATCTTTTTTTCCTTTTTTTGTTTTCCTATTTAACAGGTAGAGCATGTGTTCAGACCTATCCTTAGACATGACATCAGCATTTGCAGATGAAATGATACATCAGAGGACCACACAGTTATCATGTCATACATCAATAATGAGTATAAGAGTCTACCTTGGGAAGTCTGAGTTTTGGACTCTTCACATCCCAAATGGTGCAGAAATGGCTTCTGATCAGATGCCCTTGCAAATGGGGAGGAGGGAACGTACAGGCAGGGAGAATGGTGTGCAGAAAGGGAGAGCAATAGAAACATATAGAAAAATTTCAAAACCATCCAGGAAATAGTTGTGAGTAAAGGGTACATTTACTGAAATTGGACCAGCTACAGGAGAAGAAAACAAGGGCTGAATTAATCAGGTCATACTGAACAAACGCTTTAGACACTAAGAACTGGCCTATGTCCTCCCCAAAACTCAACCTGCTACTTAGCTTTCATCAGGGTTTGCTTATGGTATGTTAGTTCAGGTATTTCAGCTGTACAGTGTGCAGTCTGTCTTCTGTTGCATTGCTGTGTTACACAGATAAAGTACAATGACACAGAGCAAACTCATTGATCTGTGAACACAGAGTACACATGTCTTGATAGGCAATTATATTTCTTGATCTTTGGCACTTTTGAGTTTTCTTCAGGTCACACTAATGTCAGGAAGAACTTCAGATGCTGAAGCACACTGAGAATCAGTGTGTAGCTGTAGGTTCATGTTCGAATTCAAATGTCAACCAGCTGGGCTCAGATCATCATCATATTGCAGGAATACATTTGGTGAGCGTCTGCAGTGATATTCTTTGAACCTGTAACTATTCATGATTTTTATTATTTACCTAGATTGAATGAAAATAAAATATGCTATTAAAAGTAGCAGGTAACATAAATTAAAAAAGATAACAAGAGGACAGTCTTGCACTTCAGAATTATCAAATATAAGTGGAAGTATAATCCAGGGGTTTGTGAAGGGGCAAGATGAAGTTCAACGAAGAGAAATGCAAGATACACAGTTCTATACTTAGGCAAGAACAATCAGATGTGCAAATAAGGGATGTGAAGTAGCCAGTAGAGAAAGATCTGGAGCAATTGTGAATTGCAAGCTGAAGAGAAGTCAGAATTAAGATTGACATGAGAAAAGCAAACACCATACTGGGATATATAAACCAGAGTATCATCTGCATGACATGGGATGTGATTTTTCTGCTGTATTCTCCTCTCCAATTTTGGTCACTGCTGTTCAAGAAGGACAGAACTGGTTGAACAATGTCCAGAAGAGGCCAACAAGAATGATTAGAAGTCCAGAGAATGTGACTAAGGAGGAGAGATTGAAATATGGGTGTTATTTAGTCTAGAGAAGATCAGCCTGGGAAAGGATATGATAGCAGTCTTTAAATACATGAAGAAGAAGAGAACAATTTGTTCTTTATGTCCAGGGTGCAGAGGAGAAGGGTTAAAATATAACAAGGGACATGTAGGTTAGAATTCATGAAAAAAATTTTCCTAATAGGAAAGATAAATGAAACCCTGAAACAGGCTGAGATTTGGACTTCATGGGAGATTTTTAGAGACAGGTTGGACATAGCATGTCTCAGGAATGACAGAGGGAGGACAGGTTTTGTCTGTGGGCAGGCAGACAGAGTTGATGGCACTGAAGAAAGTCACTAACAGTTCTATTTTGTGCACTGTCTACAAACAACTGTGACAAGTTCTTGCTGAGATATGATAATCACAGTAATATGGAATTTCATAGGAGTGAGGGGTAATTCGGGCTGTTGGTTTTGCCCTTCTGTACCTTCAAATGTCATAGTCACAACAACAAACGTGGGCATCTCCTCAGGTCTCCAAACTTAGTGCACACACAAATTCATACACAAGTGGCCAAAATGCTTCCTTCTACCCTTGGATAAATGAGACATTCAAAAAAGCAACAAATTTGGACCATAATCCAAATGCCTCAACACAACCTGGATTTCTATTTATATTTGAAAAATCTTTACTTCATTCTTGTGATACTATGTTCTAGTAAGAATAAGAGCACAAACTTAAATAGTACAAAACACCCATCTCTTTGTGGACAGAAAACTGTATTTCCTGAGTCATGGGAGAGACCAAAGACCATCTTCATAGGTTCCTATCTCATGCTATCTATCATTGGAAATGTCACCAGGCTATGGATAGGATCCTGAAAGGTGCACAGGTTGTCAGCATTGCCCACAGTAGTGGGAGCCTGCCTTTACCTCTGGGGTAAATATTACTACTAAAATCTTGATCCAGATTCCCTGTCTGGACATTTATTTGATTTATTCTAGGGCAGTAATCTCTGTTACTATACTGGATTTAATGATATGTGCTGTATTAGAACCATTTGAATGCATGCTGGAGACCTTTCAGGGTTACTGAGACTTGGAGGCCAGTCCTTGCTGAGAGGTGTGGGTCCAGTTACTGCATTGTTTCCTAAGTGGTGGGAAGCTCTAGGTCTGCAAGCATGTTCTTTGACCCCATTTGAGTCTGGTGCTTGCTCCCATTGATACCCAAAAACTCTGGGGGTGTCACCTTACTCCTGTGATTTATGGAGACTTTTTGTTTCCCTGGCAGCCACAGAAGACCCAGCTATGTCCTACCTTTGCCCACAGGAAGGTTCCACAGCCTGTCTGCCACAGGCTGCAGTGACCAGCTGTCACCCAATCCCTGCCACAGGCAGTGGAGGAGGGCAGACCTCCTGCCATCCCAGCATGACTCGGGGAGGAGAAATCTCTCCCTGCCACTCCAAATAGAAATAAGCTAATTTATGCCTCAGGTGAAGTGAGGAAGAAAGATGATTCAAGGCCTCTGAAGGTAGGCAGAAGTGAGCTAGTCCACGGGATAAGGTCAGTTTTAATTTGCTCTGCTCTGTGGGCAGGGGCAGCTGTGATGCACTATTTTGTCACATGAGCCCAGAAAAGGGGTTTTTGTCACTGTCAGTAATGAACGTCAGTTCTGTTACTACAGCCCCAGAAGGAGAAAAAGGCAGAATTGCTGTTCAAAGAGGGCCAAAAATTTCCATAATTTTTCCTTTCTCCCTTTCTCTGTGCACCATCCTCCCTTGTGCTGCCAAAGAAAAGAGCCCCTCAGAGGTTACCCTCCGCCTTTCTTGAATTCACATGACTTTGCCGCTTCGGATCCTTCACCCCCTGTGTTTAACCGAGGTTATGAAAACCAAGCTGCTTGCTCTCTGTTTGTTTTCAGTGATCTTCTCTGTGTGCTGCCAGCAGCCAGAGCCATGGCCTTTCCCAATACAGGGCATCACAGTGAGCTCCGAGTGCACCCAGGGTTGATGGGAGAGGTACAGGAGACAGCAGCCAAGCTGAGCTTATGTAAAAAAAATTAAGGTCAAGGCCTCACCAAGATTTACAGTGCTTTTGTGTTCAAGGTACTGGTGGCTGAGCTTAGGTCATGTTTTTCCTGCTGCTCTGAGGCAGAGACCAGCTGCAGGGTACAATGCAGGGACACAGTGGCTCTCAAAGAGCATGACCAGTCAGCTCTGCAGCTGCACTAGTCTGAACCCTGGATGCAAGAACCAACAGCACCTGGGATTTCCACTGGAGCAATTTCCACTATCCTTGGGCATGCTGCAGGTATGAAATTGTTTGTGGAAGAATCCTGGTGGGCCAGCACTTGAGAAATGAATAGGGTAGTTGCCTACAATGATGGCAAATACCCACAGCATTGGAAAGTAGCATTTCAAAATTGTATTTAGTGACTTAGAAACTTACACCCCATCTTCAGGCCTGGCAGGCTCATATCTGTGAAGCATTTCTGTTGGGAAATAGGATTCGAAAACTTTTGACACTCAGCACTAAGTTAACTTAAATTCCACTGATTTTGGCATTATTGGAACATAATTCCTTTACAGCGGCTTTAAAAGAAGTCCTAGTGAGAAGGAACAGCGGGTGAAAAAGTCAGAACAAAAATTAGAAGGGCAATAGTTTATAGATGTATTGCAGGGTAAGATTAGAAATGTATCTATTTATCTCTGCTGTTTCACTGGCTTCTCTTTTGGTTTTGACTTTTGTGGAATATATTTAATCACTCTCAAATGTCAGAGCATGAATGTGGGTGATGCTGTCCCAGATGGCTAGCACAGAGCATGGGCTTCTCACACAAAGCAGGGGGACATGTGTGAACGCCCCGAGGACTTTCTGTGCTGATCCTATTTCGTGACTTCCTTTGAGACCACAAAGCAGTGCATGAGTCCCCCTTTGTACTTTCTTGTTCAGCTGTGTCTTGAAAGCTGGCTAGCACACATGCTAGGGGACATCCCCGAGGTTGGCTCTGTGCTCTAAGATACTTTTCTTCTATGGCAAGCAGGGCACTTCCACCAGGGAACATCTGGGGCTGCAGAGGAATGAGACCATAGGGGGGAATTCACATCAGCTAGTCCTGAGCTGTAGCAGCAACTCGGTTCTCCATGCAGCTGCACTGCACAAGAGATCAAGCTGTGCCTTGTATCTTGACATGCAGTTGGATGAGAGGAATCAAGCAAGCTTGTTATTCCAGAGCTGGTTATTGGTCAGTGTTTTATTTTCTTTTTTTGGGTGGGGTGTGGGGAGTCTAAAGTTCTTAACACAGTTTTTCTACAGATTTTAGTGTCTCTATTCCTCCCCAGGCCACAGACACAGGGAGGCTGTGACCACTTCCCTGGGGAGGCTCTTCCCATGCCCAAACCTTCTGGTGAAAACCTTTTGCTGATATCCAACCTAAATCTCCCCTGACTCAGCTTCATGCTGTTTCCTCAAGTCCTGTCAATGGCCATGAGAGAGAAGAGCTCTCTACTTGCCCCTCTTCTTCCTCTCATGAGAAAGTTCAGACTGCAGTGAAGTGTTCCCTCAGTCTCCTCTGGATAAACGGACCGAGTGGCCTCAGCTGCTCCTCAAAAAACTTCCCCTCCAGGCCCTTCACCATCCTCGTGACCTTCCTTTGGACGCTTTGGACTTTGACCGGGGAATGTTGACATAACTGATGCATAATGCCAGTGGCCCACAGTAAGATATTTACCTTTGTTGAAAAGCATGACTCCAGGCCAGGAATTTGGATCAGAGTGGGGCAAAGCATTAGGAAAGCTTCTGGTGCCACATGAATGAGGCTGTCCTGCCAAAGCCAGGGATGGTACCTGCTTTGGTACAAAGATTAAGTCTTGATCTGTGTTTGTATTTAATTTACCATGCTAGTGCCAGTGCCAGTATGAACCTGTAGATATTACTGGAATGCAAATCTTAAAAGTAGTTTTTGCATTTGTTCGTAGTCCTTCATGCTGAAGTTTTATTTCCTGCTGAGTAGGAACTGTCCATACTAGCTTTCTGCAATTCCTACGTGAAAAAATTTTACCCAGTTTTCAGTAAATTTAAATTCTCTCTTCTTGAAAGACAGAGGGCTTGAAATGTAAAGAATTTAAGTAATGAGTTTTCTACCTTTGCTACAACTGTTTTTGTCCCACTGAATAGCCATGGACCAGGTAGGAAAGGTCTTGTTTTACCTAAAGTTCTTGGAATACCTTTTGTAACAATGCTTTCTATGGTAGAGGTTCTCATCCAGTGAACTCACTTCTGTCCTTGTTACTGCCAGTCTATCATCATCACCAACTTATCATATACTAGGAAAACCCCAAACATTTTTTTGTTGTGGAGATGTTTTCGTGCTGCCTTGATTTGCCTTATAACTGTTTTCTTCTCTTGTAGCTAGCCTTGAAGAAAAAAAAAGTCCTTCTATGCACCAGTGATAACAGAGTTTCTGTTTTAAGTCATGTAACAAAGGCTTGTGTTTTTGTTGTCATGGCTGCCACATTTTGTTCCCATAGCACTGTCTGTGTGTACGTGGATGTGATTCATTACCTACAGACACTAGAACCTACACCCTGTCCTGCTGTTTGTACTCAAACTGCTTCCCTATAATAGAACAAACAAATATCTCAGTTCTGCCTCTTGGTGGGTTCAAGCCAATATCCAAATTGTTTGGCTTTGATCCATCTCCAAGAACCTATCAATTAATTTACAAAAGCAGGGTTGACAAAGACATGGAATATTCCATTGTGAGCAGCAGTCAATGCATGTTCTATATTTTAACATAAACTGATGTCCTCCATTTCTGCATTATGTAAGGCAGCATCTACAAATCTATAATCTTAAAGATTATTCAGAGGAAAAACATAGGAATAGAGCATTCCTGTAATGACAAAAGAGCAAAATTTAACACGTTTAAAATGGCAGCTATCAGTTGTAAGGGCAGGCAGGGGGAATATGTCTTGCCTGAAGTTTTCCTGCAATTCCTGAATGATTGGAGTGCTTGGTGGTGTGCCTGGTGTACTGACTGGAGAGCCTGGAGTGTCACTTGCAAAATCAAAGAACAAAATGCTCAGTAAGTTTATATATTCTCTACCTAGCCTATGCAAACAAAACATGCCCATTTGGATATTATTTTTTTACAGAATCTCAGAATCATCAGGATTGAAAGAGACCTTCAAATTATCTACTGCAGCCACCAGCCCAGCACCACCATAATCATCCCAAGCCATATGCTCAAATGCCATATTCAGACACCTCTTTACCACATCCAGAGACAGTGACTTCATCACCTCCCTGGGCAGCTATTCCAATGCCTGACCATTCTTTCAGGGAAATTTTTCTTCTGGTATCTAATCTGAACCTTCCCTGATGCAAATTAAGGCCATTTCCTTTCATTGTTTTACTAGAGACATGACAGAAGAGACCAAACCCCACCTGGCTACAACCTCCTTTCGGGGACTTGTAGAGAGCAACAGAGTCCCCCTTGAGACTCTTCTCCAGGCTAAATATCCCAGGCTCCCTCAGCTGCTCCTTATAGAACTTGTGTTCCTGACCCTTCACCCGCTTCACTGCCCTTCTTTGAACCTGCCCTAGCACCTCAACATCTTTCCCATAGTGAGGGGCCCAAAACTGATCACAGGACTCAAGTGTGAACTCACCAGTGCCGAGTACAGGGCGACAGTCTCTGCCCTGGTCTGGCTGGCCACAATATTTGTGATAAAGGTCAAGATGCCTTTGGCCTTCTTGGCCACCTGGGCACACTGTTTGCTCATGTCCAGCTGGCTGTCCACCAGCACCACAAGTTTCTTTCTGCTGATCAGCTCTCAAGACACTCTTTCCCCGTCTTACAGCATAAACCCTGCCCTCCCCTCCAAGTTACCATAGAACATACTGCCTGCAAGTAGTTGTAGGTGTACACTTAGGTATATAGAACATGGTAAATAGTCAACCATTTCTTGTAAATTCACTCTTTTAATGTATGAGTTCACTAATCAGTACTAGAATCTCTTAGGATTGGAGCCTGTTTCATCAGCTCTCACAAGCATAAAACAGAACACTCAGTCTTCAAAGTGAAAACCCTTGCTTTGCAGCTAGACTACCCCCACTTGAATTTCCTTCAGAATTCTTATTTTTTCTTTTTCCTATATATTTTACTTGGTTGGTTCCTTTTTCCTCCCCATTTTCCTCAATATCCCAAGAAAATTCCCAAAATATTTCTCCAGAATCTCACAATGTCAAAACCCTAAGGTCTGCCCAATTTAATTTTCTTTTCATAAAAGCCAATTCACCTTCCCTTCTTTCCAGCAATGTAACACATTAATTTTGTAGAATTAGCCTCTGAAAAACTACCCTGACTCCAGCTTTTGAAGGAAACAAATTATGTCCCTCCATGGAAGAACTCCCCAGAATGTACCACTGGAGGCAAAGAAATTTGGGGAAGACATGTCATATTTCCCATGGTTGAATCCTGCTAAATGCTTGTCCTTTCTTTTATTTTGTGGCAATAAACTCCATATGCTAACATTGTAGTGGAGGGTTTTTCAGTCAAGTCACCACAAGTATAACAAGGTATAATAAGGAGAAAATAGGGAATAATTTAAAAGAGAGGGTATCTACATCATGTGGACGGTTTAATTCAAGGATGGATATTCGCCTGAAGAAAGAGTATTTCAACTGGAATTAGATGAGAAGACTCTTAAAGGCTGTGTTAGAACAGAGTAGCCTCTTTCAACTTCTCGTGTAGGAAGCATTTCAGTTCCCCAAAACTGCATCATGACTTTCAGCTTTCATTGGCTGCTGTCTGGATAGATGCCAGCACAGAGGAGGAAAGGGAAAACATGTTCTTTTTCTTTCACTCCAGCTAGAAATCTGGTTTCAAGGAAAATATCTGCTCTGCCTTTCATCAAACTCAGTGTTGGGCCAGTTGATGTGTTAGGGCTTGGGGATATTCCATGCAGTGTTCTAACAACAGGGACTCATTTGATGGCCATGCAGCCAAATGTCCTCTGTGTGTCCTCATGGGATGGGCAGTTGTCAGGTGGCCTTTGAAGGAAAACAGTGTTTTCTTTGCAGAGGTGGAGGTTTGGGTTCTGCTCTCCTTATCTCAGGTGGGTTCCCTCTACAAGGTCAGAGTCCAGGGCACTTCTCATGAACAGGCCATTCAGAGCTCTGCAGCAAAATAAACAAGCAGGATCTGATCACAAACAGCTCATTATCTACTTTGTTTTCTGAATCATCACAACCAGCTTGGAATGGGAATCCCGTCTAAGCTGGTTTTTTTTGGCAAATCAGGCTATCCCTTGTGACCAGAAGTGACTGGTTTCTTCCCTTTATTCCCCCACACTTTGCTGAACATAATACAAGATACTTTCCAGCCTCCGTTGTGGGTAAAGACAAGGAACCAAAGGCACTAGGAACTCTTTCCAGTGGCAGCCCTGCTGGAACAGAGCTCCAAGCAAAGCAATGTGGAGAAAGGACAGAAAACCTGTCATTTGGGCAGCTCCCTTTCACAGTAGCAACAGCAGCAAAGGAGAGGCCAGATAATGGCAATTTGGGGTGGGAGAGATGGGTAAGATGCCATGATGTGGGCTGGAGTGCATCCACTTAGTGTTCAGAAAAGAGACAGTTTTCAATAGGATCTTGAAATGCACTGCAATCTAGTAAACATGTGTGTGTCAGCAAAGGCTCGGGAGTACTCTGGGGATTTACTTATTTCCTGGAGACTCTGACACAAAGAAAAAACAATAGATGAAAGAAGAAGAACTACATGCCAGTTTCTGTGCAAAACATGGGAAAACACACTTTGTATCAATGAAATATTTTATCTCTTCTGGAATAGGTCAACTTGTGTCACTCTTGAGTACTTTAAAGCATAAGACAGGACAGAAAATTCAAAATGAAGAGCTCTTTTGAACAGGAGAATCCAAATGTTTCAAAGAATGCTAATTTTTATCTTCATAGATTTTTCGTTAATACACAACAACCACAAATGAACAGTGTGGCAAAGCCAAAAAGAAATGTGTAAACTTGCAAAAAAATCCCATGTGAAAAACTTTCTCTGGGGAAAAAATTACATTTCCACAGTTTAAAAACATGAAAAAGCTGGGGACAGAGTATTTTAATCCTTCTTTGTGTATCTGGGAAAGTGGGTGTCAGCACCACTCTTTTTTCCCTTCTTGGATCCCAGTAGGTGCCACAAGAAGCAATTTTCCTAACCATGCTGAGAGGACATAAATACCACAGAGGAATTTCTTCAGATTTGAAGCCACTGCTCTGTCATAACATGGACAATACCTTGGAGGTGCTGAAGTACTAACAAAAGGAGAAGTAATTCAGGCCTGCTTATGAGTTTCTGTGTCAAAACTGAGCCAAGACTGCTCAATCCCATCACAGACAGGCAGGAGATCTGAGTCAGTGAGGGTGGTAGAAAGGAATGAGTACATCAGAGCCTCCCAATTGCACATGATGAACCAGTTGGAATACCAGCACAACTCAGCCTTTCCCTCCAAACACACAGAGATGCTTTATGCAGCTCTCACTGTGCAGGGGAGATGGACGGTTCTCCATTGGATACAGAGGAACAACATGAAAGTCCAGCATAAACATGCCTCTGTCAGAGCCATCGCTGCCCACCTCCTCCCCATCACTTACTCATCCCTCCCATGGGCAGGACTGGAGATGAAATAGCAGTGGAAAGCAAAGACAGGCCTGCCCAAAAAGAAATTGAGCAGCTGCTGGAGCCTCAGAGTGACACTGGAGTAAATAGTTTGGGTCTGTAATGACAGGAGCTTAATACAGAGATCATCATGCATATGACAGACACTGAGTCCCGTTGTGTTGTGGGCATATGGAAACCAACACATTCAATTAATCCCATGTTTCTGGACCATGTTGTTTTGTGTGTAGATCCGTTCCAGAGGACGGACTGGAAAGCCCTGGAGCAACCACTGCTGTCTTTCAAGGGGTACATCCAAGTCTCTTTGAAAATACTCAGTGGGGAATGTTTACTCCAGATATTGTCCTCCAATGCAAATTGCATTTCATCATGGGCCTGGGATAGTGGAGGGGAAAAGGGACTCCTTAGTATAATGGGCTCAGACTGAAGTCCTAAAAGCCAAGCTCATGTTTTGAAGCTGTAGGGAACCATTGCTGACAATAGCAAAACATGGATTACAATGGAAGGAATTGTAGGAAACACCTAATGGGGAGAAGAACAGCACTGTGAACTTCTGTAGGGAAGCAACAAGTAGCATCACATAAAAGTAAAACTATAAATTATACTTTATGTAATAAATTACACTTTGGTTAGCCCAAAACAAGCAAATCATCACAGAAACTATAACAACAATTTATTTCCCTCTTAAGGTCTTGTTACTCAGCAGCTGGCAAAGTGGAGACCCTTTCTTGCTGCTCTATTCCCCAGATACAGTGTCTGTCTTACTACCATTAGCCTGTTTCCTACAAGATAGATGGAAAATCTTGAGGCTGCTCAGACAGAATGTGCTAATTAAGAACTGAAGGGGCATTTTGCAAGGTATGATTCACTGTGCTTGGACACTGAGTGATAGTGTGCGTTGGCAGAAGGTATGCAAATTGACAGCAAAAAGTAATTTGAACCCACAATATCTTCCCCCAAGTATTCTGAAATTCAGGAAGGTCAGAAGTGACAGAAATAGAAAGCCCTCTTTGCATGATACATCTTCAGAAAAAGTGGAGTAGTCCAATATTGCAGTACACTTTCATGAGGATGAGGTGACTTGCTGACTCAGGGACCACTGAGCCAGAGAGCACATCCTGTATCCCACAAAGAGCAGAGCCTCTCAGCCTGAAGATGGATACACTACCCATTTAAGAGAGTGCCAAGCTAAATGGACAGGCTGCTGGAATGAAGACACCAAAGTTAGGAGGAATGACCTGGAGATAAGAAGGAAAATTAAAATACACACATAAAAATTAAAAACTAAGGCCAAAATAACCTCCCATCCTCTAGCCTTCACAGACAGAAATTCTATACACCAGGGTCAAGAGTTCCAACCAAGTAAAGGATTCTCCTCTCAGATCAACTGGTTCTCCAAAAATTTAGCACTGAATTCCCAGCTGGTAGGCAAGTCAGTAGATGATGCTAAGAACATGTATTCCACTAGACAGATTATACCCTTTTTTTAGGATCAAGGAAAGACCAAAAATACTGTCCAGTGCTCAGTGACACCAGCTGGAGCTTTGCCATAGACTTCATTGGTGCAAGATTTCCATTCTTGTGGTTGATCTGAACCTTGCTCCTGGCAGGTCCTCCTGGTCTGCAACCTGAAGCCCTCCCATACAAACTATTCCACCAAACTTCTTTCTTGTCATTGCAGGCAACTAGCAGAAGACCAGGCCATGTAATCTATGCCTCCTTTCCTATAGGGTCCCCTTCATTTTCCTGGACCCCTGACCCAGGTACCTCTGAATGTCCTATTTTCTCCTTACTTCAGTGAACCCCAGTCACTGATACCTGTTGCCTGCCCATATTGGTCAAAACCTTCTCCAAATGGATTCTTTAGATATATAAGGCCAGGTTAATCCAAACCCAGACAAGGAAAGAAACTGGTAGAGGCCTCCAGACACAACATGTTGTTGGGACACACGGGCTGGAATGGTGTTACACTAAATGGTGTTGGCAGGAGAGGATGGGGACAACAGTCTTTTCCAGAAAATTCATGCCTCATAGGTACAGCTCTTCCTGACAAAGCAGAGCAGAGCCAGAAGAAAAAGCTCATCTAGGCTGGGACACACTGTTTCACCCACAGCCATCTTGGAACTGCTTTATTCCTTTCTATAACCTCACACAACACTGGCAACAAAGAGATAATCAGGCGGACAATGTCTTCATTTAGTGAGTGATGGTTCCCCCTCCTTTCTGGTAAAGACCTAGGATTGTGGTTGGAGGTCAGCTGGGATGCAAGGGCAGCCAAGTAGCTCTTTCAATCCACAATGGAATGGAGCAGCCATTTTAATAAAAGGGAGAAAGAGCTGTTTCCTCTGTGGCTGAAAAAGCTTGTAATTGACCTGGCAGAGCATGTAAACCCTGGTTTGCATGGGAAATGCTCTCTTTTCCCTTATACATGTGCTCCTTTGTAATACTGCTGGGGACTGCTATGCCGCTGTCTGCAGTGTCTAGCTCTTAATTAAGTGCAGCAGGGTCTGTCGACACAGTGGGACAGAGCAGGAGACTGCTGGTAAAGCCCTCACTGAAGACAGCTCAGACAGTGCAGTCAAACCTGGAAGAAAGTGAAACTGCTAAAACAGAGCCCCATCTCCCACCCCACAGCGCGGTCAGAGCAGGCTACACAACCTGTCTCCAAATCTTACTATGCTTTTTGCTCCACCCTTGACCTGGAAAGTATGAGTGTCTTCCCACATCAGGCTAAAAAAGAGCTGAAAATCAAGGTGAATATTACCTGCAAAAAGAGTCATACCTGCTTGTATGACTTTCACGTCATGATCAGCCTTTTGCTGATCTCTCCTCTCATTTTTCCCAAGCAGAAGCTCAGATCCAAAAAAATCCCATGTCATATCTCAAGAACAAAGTATTAAACATAGCAAACAGGTGTATAAAGAAATAGGAGGACACAAGGATTCCAGCTAGTTTTGTAGCTATGGTTTTGCTGATATTCAGCATCAAGTAAAAGCTAAAGTGAACATAAAAGGGGATGGATGAGAAAGCATAAATACTCAGGAGGTATATGGATTACATGTTAAAAGTGCACTGGCTGTGTCAACCCAGCATAAGCTGCTCACTCACTTTTCCATTGAGGTGGCTGGTACAAAGGAGGGGGAACTAATATGTTTCTTGAATCAGTGTGTTAAAATTTAGTACTCATTAGATCCTGTCTTTGCTGAGTCTCTTAAATGTGGGAGAGGCACCACTGATTTGCTTCCAAATCCTTGTCAGGAATCTTATTTCTACCCATTTTTTCTTTTTCAGTTCTTTTTCTCTGGTGCATCATTTCTTCAGCTCCTCTCCTGTTTCCTTTATATCCATCTGTCCCCAAACAGTACTGTTTGCCTACTGCAAAATAGATGCAAGTATTGCCAATTTATGCTTAAGTTTCTTTTCTTCCTCTCTCTTTATAGTATACTGAGTCACATAAAACAGAGATGAGGGAATCTGCCTGCCTCATGGCAAGATTGCCTTTGCTGAAATGATTTGTCTAACCTGGTATTAAAAACATTCAGAGATGGAGATTTCACAAGTGCCCCAGGCAATTCTATTGCCTAAAAATAGACTTCTGTTTATCAAATAGTCTGAAACTATAATCTGTAGCAAAGTATTATCTTATGCTCTACAGCACCAAGGCTGGGACAAATGAAGAGGTCAAAATAATCTTCTGCCATCATTCCAGGGTCAAAAGAAGTCCTTAGAGTACAGTCTTCTGCATTTAGTCACAGCAAGTCTCCTGGCTGCTCTGTATACTGAAGTTAAGATGCTTGAGCTGGTCCTGATAGGTATATGCAAGGACCCATGGTAAACAAAAATTAGTATCTTAGTTGCTGAGATTACAGCTCTGAGTTGTGGCTACTTCCCTCCACACTCAGACACCTACAGACACACCCACACCTTCCTTGGAAACAATCTTGGGTTTCAGTTCCAGAGGAGCAACTGTGGGACAAGATGAGATAGGTTTTTTGGGAGAAGACTGGCTTTGTTTGTGGTTGGGATTACTTTTACCCCAGCATAGGAGAATAGAGATAGTCAGATGAAAGATTAAGAGTAAAATCAAAACATCTTCTGTCTCCAGTGTTATAGTGAACACAGATTTTTCCAGGTGAACACATTTCTAATGCCTCCTTGCACACCACACTGCTGGTTGAAAGCTCCAGCATCATGGATCTTTGATCCTTATAGAAATGTTTGGCTTTTTGGTGAAAAAACCCCAAACAAATGAAACAAATCAGGGGTCATCCAAGGAAGTGTATACTCTGGTTGCATGCTCTATGAAGCTATCAAGCATCAGATTTAGTGTTCTGGACTCTTATGTGAAAAGAAGTTAAAACCAGATACATATTTTCATGGAAAATGCCAATTACTCTAGCTCTTATGTAAATGAACCATGACTTGCTTAGCCCAGGCTCATGCAGCAGATCTAAAGATCTCAGGAACAACTTCTCAGCTGGTGCCTGAGTGAAATACTGAACATGATAAAATGAAAACAATCCCTGTCTTGTTCACTGGTCATAGCTGTGGTTCTGGAATAATCAGTAGAACTGAGCTAGGAATAAAGGGGAAACATAAGGTCTTACCTTGCTTCCCTACCCACTGAGTTGTGGTGAATGTTGTAATTTATTTGCTTGCGTTGCTCTCTTCTCTGCTGACTGCCAGCCACTCTCATCTCCAGGCAGAACATTAATAACTAATGAAGTGAGCAAGGTCCTCAGAGGAATGCTACTTTTCTGCCTCTGGGCAGTCTGGAGATTTACCTAGGACAGAACAGCAGGAAACCCCTGGGTGCTGATCAGCCCAGCTGTGGAGGATGTGCCCAGTGGTGGCTCTAGACAATGTGTGAACAATGAGATCACAACAAACCCCTAATTTAGAAGGGTTTTGTTCCAACTCCATGTGCTTCAGAAAACTGTAGGGCAGTCCATACTGTTCATGAACATACATCCATTTAAGCAGAATCTCTATGTTCAGTAAAAACTAATGGCTTTCGTTCTATAAGCTGTGCTTGTCTCTTTGGCAAAGCCACTTAACCCACACTCAAGGAGGAGCAGGATTTCCTTTGGCTGACTTACTTTATACTTTTTGGCTATGGAATGGGCATAGGTTTCTAAAATGAGAATGATTGACACTTTCTTTGCACATATGCAGCCAGGCTCTAGAATCTGTGGTGGTGGAACCATTGATCTCAGTAGAGTTTTTCTCATTTACTTCAGCAGTGAGTTTGTCTTTCTATGCATATAGAGCTACAAATCCCAGAATGAATTCACCTGGACTTTCCTTATTCATAAATGAGCATCCATAAAGTGAATTTAGAGGAGTCAGTACATTTTTCTTTCCAGAATAAATAATAAGATCCTATCACCTGAAAGTTTCAAAGACATGTCCAGAACTTAATGCTGTCTGTCTAGTAGCAATTGTGACAGATGCTGTGGAATGGTTGGATTATCTAGAATCACAAATAGAAATTTCCCTCCTGGAATTTCCTTTTGCAAACAGACACAAGATTCAACAGATAAATACTAGAGAATTAAAGTTATCATTCTTATAAAGATTATCCAACATTCTAGTCCAGATCTTGCCACCAATGTTGTTAAATCTTTAGCCTGCTGTCCCAACATGAAGGAAGTCAGATGGGAATATTTATGGCAGCTGTTAAGATGAGGCAAAAGGCGTCCAGCTGCAATTCTGAGTGGCTTTTTGCAGCTGCACATGGTGGTGCTGAGACGGCCTTGATATGCTGCCTAGCCTTCCCAAATTATCTCCCAGCAAAGAGCTTAAGCCTTGAAGCTGAGTGATGGTGAGTGCCTCAGTGCTCTAACTTTGCTTATCCTGGGAATTGAGGTAAACATGTCTGGCTGTCCGGACTGTGAAAAATACGATTTGCCATTGAAACGTGTCTGGCCTAATTATCTCATGCCTTGCTCCAGAGCGATGTGATCCTCCTAAGGGTGTGATTTCAGACATATCCCCTTCCCATGAAAGGGGAACTGAGGACCTGAGCCTCATATAAATAACAGTGCAGCACCCTATCACTAATGCTGCTGGAAGAGGGTCTTTGCTATCTGAGAATTTTAATCTCATGAATAAAATCTGGCTGTTTGGCTAATGTCCCATGCCAATCGAGTTCACACAGGCTGGGAGGAATCTCTCATAGCTCAAGACTGACCATGAAGAGGAAGATTATTGCCTGGGAATGGGTGCTGTACTAGACAACAATGCATGGCCATGTTTGATGAATTAATAGGATGAGGAGCAGCTTATTTGGATTTCTCTGGAATATTTTTACTCTGCAGACTAAGGTAGTTGCTTTCCATGGTGTTCTAAGCCTATAAATTCCTTCTGGCCTGAACAATATTTTTATTATTATTATTTTTAAGCATGTAGACTAAACACAATCCATACATCTCTGAGCTGCCCAAGCATTTCCCCTTGCATTGGGAAAGCAGAGTCCTTTGGATTGTTTATAGCCCACTCTGTGCTTTGTATGGCTGACTTTGCAGGACCTCTTTTGCTTTGGGTGACACAAGGGAGGCAGTAAGAAGGTCATGGCAGCCCCAGCTTGCTGTGCTTTATTCTCAGTGATTGAATGAGCACCACACATAAACTCCGCTGGGACAGTTAGTCTCTAAGAGGACAAATTCCAATTTTGTACTGAGTGGCACAAATCCAGAGTCACTTCACTGAAATCAGCAGAGTTATTTTGGATCAGGACTGAAAAGAACCTAGCCTAAGGTCAGAATCTGAGTTAACAATCCTCAGAAGCTGCAGAGACTAGATGGTACTTAGTTGGAAAGCCAAGGAATATCTGAAGATATTCAGACTTGAGCTGCCCGACCTGAGATAGCTGAAAGCTGTTCTAGTTCTCTAGCTCCTGTCTGGTAAGAGACTTTTAGATTCTCTGCTTATCAGCGAGGACATTGATCAGTTCACTATCTCTCTCCAGGACTCTTATAAGGACTTTCACAGAGTCCCTGGGATCATATATTTTTCTGGTTACAACAGTGGGGCTGGTACAGGACACTTTGAGTGCTGTGAGTAGTTTTGGGCACCACAATATAAAAAAAGACACCAAGCTTTAACATCCTCATAAAGGAAAGTGGAGGGGCAGGAACCAATCTCTTCACTCTCATGACCAGTGTCAGGACTAGAGGAAACAGCATGAAGCTGAGTCAGGAGAGGCTTTAGGTTGGATATGAGGAAAAGGATTTTCCTTTTCCCCAGAGGGTGGTTGGGCACTGGAACAGGCTCCCCAGGGAAGTGTTCACAGCAACAAGCCTGACAGAGCTTGAGCAGGGACGCTGCTCTCAGGCCCATGGTGTGACTCTTGGACTGTCCTGCACAGGACCAGGAGTTGGACTTGACGATCCTGAGGGGTCCCTTCCAACTCAACATACTCTATGATTCTATGATTTTATGTTCACTGATGGATAACACAGAGGAAGGGACTGAATATGGATGAATGAATAAACAGAAGAGGAATGGAAAGGAGAGAAACCAGTCCCTTCCACAATGCCTTCAAATGGCTCTATTTGACATAGATGTAATCCCTCTTCCCCTGGGAAGTCCCTGGAAAAGCAACAAACAGTGGAAGGAAGGATTTTCAATTCTGAAATAATGTTCATGATATACATTAATAAAAATCCATCAGCTGAGTTTTATGTTGACATTATTGTTCCTTGCCTGGTATTTCTCTCTTTTTTAGGAAGGCCTCTGCAGTGTTTGGGCAACTTCTAGGTCTTACCCCAGCACTGTGGCTAGAAAACCTTACACAGTCATATTAACTGAAGAAAACCTAACTTGGCTTCAAACTCTGTCCTTCCTCCTCACAGTGAATGGTCCCAAACTGCTTAAGAAAGTAGGAAGTTGGCAATCTTAATTAATATATTTCTAATTAGAAATCTGTCATATTTCTATATATGCATTACATTTATGCAGTTACATACACCCCCACTCAGTAACACTTGATTGGAAGTTAAACTGCAGAACACTGATTTGATCTTGACAACATCAGTTCAAGAACATCTTCTCCAGTACCAATCACTCTGCCCTTAAATCTTAGCCCTAAGATTTCAGAAATCCTACATCACTCTTCAGCTCCGCCATAATTTTATCAAATCACCTCAGAATAACAGTTTAATACACAAGGATCTCTTTTCTCATCTGTGATGCTTATTCTGAAACTCCTGGGAGGTTTGTCAGCATGCTGGATGTGCAAGAGTCACTTGGTTTTTGCGCTGGTACATAGGGTGCTGCAGGTGAACTTTGACTAAGGTCACATCTCATCTGGAAACTTCCAAACAGGGTGAGATTAGCTGAATTATGAGTTCAGGTCTGGATGGCAAAGATGTTTCCTTCTTGTGATGGGTTACACATCCTTCAAAGCTCACTCCTATGTTTTTCTCAGCTATTCTCAGACCTTTCTGAAAAACTCATGAAGTGGAAAGTGACACAGCAAACCTGGTTGAATGACTTCCTTTAAATGCCCTTTAAAAACTCTGTTACATGTTGCAAACAGTCAGCAAGACAAGATTGCAGAAACTTTTTAAAAAAGCTTTTTGTTTCCTCTCTTCATTACCAGGAACACTTTTTTTCTTGGCTATTCACCCTCTCTGGTTCAGGAAAACCTGGGCTAGAATCTCACAGGAAGGAAAAATCCATCTCCTTTGGATTAAGTGGGGACAAACAAACAGCTTTCTCAGCAGGTAATTGCTTGGTTCCAAAGTGAAAAAAAAAGTGTTTTAGATGTTCTTAAAGTAAAATGCTTTGAATGACCAGAAACTACCCTTTAAACATTTTTCAAAAATTATTAAAAACATATAATTGGTAAGGATTTATTTTTTAGAAATAATGCTCACCTTTTAATTCAAATTTTCAGTGTAAGACTAACCAAAACCCTTCATTTAAGTAAAACCCATTCTTTCTCCTATTCATGTGTTGAGATTTGGTTCAAGCTCTTAAATTACCACTGCAAACCCCTATTTAGGTAAATTAAATTTTTTTATTGTCTGAGAATGCTCTTAATGGCTTAATAAAAAAAAGTACTAAAAAAAGACTTGAATGGAAACAGGCTTCATTTGCACCTAGGTATAAGGTCTTCACATTTTGGCCCAGAGATTCAAAACAAAATGCTTGCAGCTTGATTTCTAGATTTGTATCAAACACAACTGGCACATGTATCAGTACATCTTGTATCTTTATATATCAGGCCAACTTTGTAGGCGTTCAAATAAGAACATTAACGTGTATTTGAAGCACGTATCTTAGAAACCTGTCTGCATTACTGTACTCAAACTTAAAAACAATTTCTGGAGTTTATGTCAAAACAAAAAAAGTTTTCTCTTCCATACCCATTAGGAGAGAAAAATAAAAAAAAACATCAAAGACATTAAAGCAGAGGGGTGATTTCTGTCAGTTTTGGAAGGTCCAACAGGTAAAGAGTGAATTCCAACCCAGAGATCTGATATCCACCTTATTTCAAAGGTGACGATATAATTCACCATGTTTTGCTTTAAAAACGTTGTTTATTTTTAATAAAAAACATTCACTCACTGGCCTGTTAGCTTGGCAGCCACTGCTTAATGCTGTCAACTGGAACATGTGAGTTTGTGAATAAACTCAAGTTCCCAGGACCTAGGCTGGCAGAGGCTAAGTGCTTTTTGGAGATGCTGCGTTTGAGTCCCTGGAGGAGGGAAAATGGCTTTAAAGCTCTTTAGGGATAAGAGATTCATGGGGTCTTGTTACAGTAGGTTCCCTTGTGTATCATTTGCGTGTGCCTTCTTGGCTGGGCAAAACAGTATGAGTTGATGAGACCCTGAAGGGAAACATGGGCAAGGAATTAGGGGGATTTTTAGGCAGCAGAGATTGGGGTCTAGATGCTGGGCTTTTTATGCCAGAGTATGAAAGAGAAAGAATAGTTCTTAAAAGAGGGAAATGATTCAGGGCTACAAATAACTCTGGGATGACTGGCATCTTAACCCTGTGGGTGCTGTCATAATTGGAAACATTTCTCTGAACTGTGGGTCTTTGTCTTAGACCACAGGTAGTGGAAAGTTATTCTGTCATATTGTGTCATTAACATTCATGACACAGATTTTAAGAAATTCAGCAATTTGAATGTTACTTTGTGTTGTGTGGCTCCCATCCCTTAGAATCCCAATCAAGATTCACTCGTTAATTTAGGGACTCCCTGGAATCACTGGGTGGAAAGTGATTGGCTCCAATTGAGCACAGGACTAATGTGAAACATTGCATTCAATTCAACCACATTGCATTGAACCACTTTTCAGTAAGCTGTGAAATTCTTGCTGGATGCTTCTCCTGAATGGGACTTTGGTCCAACCACAAGAAACTCTCTGAAAAGACAGGCTCTCTCTGCCTTTTTCTAGGTCATCCAGCTAATTGCATTGATTTTTAGTTGTAGCCCTGTCTGTAAAGAGCCAGCAAAGACAGGGATTGTATTTTGCCAGGATGATTTCCCAGTCTCTCTTTTGGAAGAGCCATCTGGACTCCAGCTCATATTTTCAGTGCCATTTTCCTGGGCACCTACCTATTCCTGCTGTTGGGTTTCTGTGGCAGTGAAAATTTCTGGCATGACTCTCATAATGTTAACATTAAACCCATCAGTTGTACTTGAGGCAACCCACACATCTTCCTTTCTGATGCTAATTTGGTTTCCTCCCTGGAAGTCTAAAATATCAAAGCTAATCCTTTGCAGCATTTCTTTAGAACAGCCATTCTAAAATGGGGCTGGACACCATTTCTTTCCAACTTCTAGTGCTGATGTTCCAAGTCACTCATTATCTCTCTTCCTCCCCCCCACTCAGTGGACAAATGGAGCCTTTATAAGAGAATAAAAGAATCCAAATATACTTTGGTGCCAGCTATAAAAATTAAAATCAAGTTCAATCCAGACATTTCCCTTCCTATCACAGACAAAGCCTCCCTTCTGCAAGGATCTGCTCTTGTGCTCACTGTTTCTATGCCTGTAACCCACAATTACAGCCTCTGAGCTCAGGATGCTCAAGAGAGGTAAAACCAGAAGGGACATCTTGCCTGAAATTCAGTGGCACTGAGGTCAGTGGCTTCAGGCCTTAACGGAATATCTCAAAGCCATTTTGGCCATTTAGTGGCAGGAGCCGAGTTTCTGAGGTGGGTGAGAGAAATAAAACACTTTCCTATGAAAGCCAGCCTCTGAGGCAGGAGACAGGCTGAATGGTTTGCAGCACTGTGCTGTGGGATTTGGTTGGGTTACCCGGAAGAAACTGGCCTCAAAACTGGCCTGATGAATCTTGCAGAAAGATTTTGCCACTAACACTTTGCAGAATTACATCTACCAATTATTGGCTGGTATTTCCTAGCAGAAGTAATTTGTACTTGCTTTTTTCCCTTTTTAAAAAAAGGAAAAACCACCACCAGCCTTTCCAAGGGAACATCAGAGTGCTTAACCAATAAAGCATTTTCTTTCCTCAGGGGAAAAAGCATCCTTCTATTTCATATAGATTTTACATGCATTGCAGCACCCTTTGAACTTTTCCAGGCTTAGATTACTGTGCCTCCAGTCCTGGCATTAAAGCTGATTTACACCCCATAGTAAAGTAAAACACTGTCAGATTAAGAGCTTTGAAGGCCTTGGCTTCATGGAGGTTAATGGAGTGCATCCCGTTAATGTCAGCTCAAGGATGGCTCAAGGGAAAATGGAATAATATTAAAACAAAGAAAACTACAGGAAAAGTGACACTTGGTAGTTTTGTGAGGCTTATTCTTGGGACAAATATCAGAATGTGTCCTTTGTCATATATGTTTTGCATTCCTTCAACTTGTTCTGAGATGACTAACTCTGTATTATGACATAAAAGGAGATTAAGCCTCCATGTAAATGTTCTATTCAAATACTGACTCAAATACCCATTGCAGTTCTGGAGGCTCACTGTGGACTTTATTATAGTCAATAAGATGACTTTATGAGAAAGATTCTGTCACAGACGCTTCAGTTCATCATCACATTTAGTATTTGTTTCTCATGTAAACAAGACCATGCCCCTGTCTCCTGACTTTTGCACCACCTTTCATATTTCTTCACCTCAGCATAGAGCCTGAGAGCCTCTGCTGCTCAAAAAGTGAGTCTTTATGAGTCTCTTAGGTCCTATAATATGTTCTGTCACCTTACAACTGAAGAAATTATGTCACTGTAGGGTGATGTCTCCAGATTTGATGAAAATTTCCATTTGAGTTGTTGAAGAAGAGGTAGAAGGAGAAGATATTGTGACTCCATGACCTCTTCTTTGAACATGGCCTTTCCATGGAAGTAGTTTGCCTATTCCCAATGCCAGGCAGTAGACATATTACAGTCCTCAGACAAGACCTACCTATTCTCTAAAATGTAGATTCTAAAGTGCAAAAGACAGGACAGCTTTCTCCTTGATTGTGTCATGTCCCATCCTTCATTTCTTCCTCTCCCTGTCCTTTAGCTTTGATCACTCACCATCACTCTCCAGTGATACCATTTCTTGAATTGTGAGATAACTGATTGGAAGGCTGAGAATGTCCATTTTGATAAAAATTTCCAAGTTCACTGAGAAGTCTAAGAGTCAGCAAACTTGGCTATCCTCTTCCTCCTCAGATTCCCTAAGAGTTGTCACAAGAAATTACCAGGTTATTAAGATAATTTTCGGTAGCAGTCTTTTGGCACTTTTGCTACTTAAATGGGCTTGAAAGTAGAGTGTAGGTAGTAGATGCATCTATCTGTTCTTCTATCTCTTCTTCCAGTACACTTTTTTATTATTAGTGGGGCAAGCTTGTAAATGACAAGTTCATATCAGTCTTAAAACTCAACTGATTCTAGTGCACTCATACTGTAAGCCTCTGCTTTTATCTCTAATGTTCTTGTGGTCTTCAAAAGTTTGTAATAACCTTGCTATCCAGCGGGACTAAAGTCTGCCTCAAATTGGCTTGTCCCTATTATTTCTTCAGCAAGGACACTGAATGGATGATCTGGGCATTGGCAGGTCCTGGTCATTAAGCACAGATTACATTCTTTTGACATATCTAAGGAGCAGCATTATGAGCAGGAAGATTGCAAAATTAGGAGAAGTAAGGAAGGGGAATTTGATGCAATTCCCACAAAGCCTCAGCAGATGGTGGGAGTCAGATTGATCTGAATGCAATCAAGTGATTGTTAATTTATTTTCTAGAACAGTCCTTCTACTTTTTGCTTTTTAGAGAGCATGTTGGATTTATGTGGAGTCTCTCTTTCTCTTGTGGATGACTCATGGACATGTATTTTTATGCATCACTTTGGTATTAATCAGCAATTTCCCTTTGATTCAGTCCTTTTCTCTTTGCTCCTCATTAAATGTTCCTGCCAATGACTTTGCAGTCCTGTGCTTATCCAATCCTTCAAGTTTTGGCATTCTTTTACCTGTTGAAAGGATGAAACCAGTGTCAGGCTGGAAACCAGTAAATTTAGAAAGAACCTAACAAAGAGTGAGTTTAAAATTAATCATGTGGCCAAGCTGCCCAATCAGAACAGATATAAATCCCAGCAACAAATTGCCCATGAACAGAGAAGGGAAAAGGACTATTTATTTCAATGACTTCACAGCTGGACTCACACAATATATACATTTGAAAGCAAAAAATGAAATGCAAGTCATCCAAGAAAGAACCTGCTATGAATCATTGACAAAGAAATGTATTTGCAACAAGGAGTCTCAAATAGCAAAATTCTTGCATGAGGCAGCATGTTTAAGGTCCAAGTCTTACATGGGACCAAAGCTTCTGAATGGACCCTTAATGTAAAATGCAGAAAAAAAACCTGCCATACCTTCAGCTGTTTATATTTTTTTGGCAAGACAGGGGTATTAAATTCCCTGATTTGTCTGATGACTTTTTTGGAATGTAGACGGTTTTGGAAAATTGATGTCCTTTTTATGTCCTGGGGAATGTCTGGGCAAAAATGACCAATGCTGTACAAGCAGTGCAAGAAGAATGACTAAAATCCTGTACATAGCTCTGAACACATAATCTAGGCTAAGTCACAGACCTGGCTTGCCAAATGGGCATGAATGAAAACCAGCTTCTCTTCCTGCTGGCAGCAAGCTTGGAGGAAAGATGATCTGTTTAAGTCTAGTCTCTTTCCTTGAGCAGTCCCTTGTTCAAAATTAAAATTAAAATAATACCAGTATGCCAATATGTTTACTGAAAAGCCCTGCATGGTGTAAGCACAGTGCAGTCTAGGTGACTGTGCCAGAGAGTCTGCAAGGAAAGCCACAGCAGTTTTCCAGCACCATACACTGCCTGCATGCTCCTCCTAGAATCTCTGGCCCTATGGGCCCAAAAACTTACAGTCTAGATTTCAACCAAATACATTTCTCCCATGAAAGCAAACTGTGGACCAAATCAAAACCTGCTCCTCCTTGGCTGGGGCAACATAGTTCATCTTGAAAGAAGGATGGGATAGAGGCTGAGTCTTATTTTAGAGCCATTTCTAAAATCTGATGGTCTGTGAAGCCCATGCAGAAGCATGCTTTTATTTTCTGCATTGGGAAATCTTCCCTGGCAGCTTAGAAGGCTTTTCTGGGGATGAGAGAGCACTGGGGTAAAATGTTGCAGCTTTAAGGACAAGTTACCCAGGCTTTCTTTGCTAGTGTGATATGTTTACATGTCTATGGAATATTTGCCACACTCTTCCATGAAGCACTGAAGCCAGTTTTCAAATGCAAAAGTAAATCTTTATTCCTTTTACATGCCCAGTTTAATTTATTCCATCAGCACTGGCTACATAAAGACATAAATCTTCCCATGGAACCATACAAAGCAACCAGCATCAATTTCTAATTTCGGATGGTTGAGCTGCAACTCAACCATCCGAAATTAGAGCCAGGTCACCAGAAGTGAGTGCACTCTATCTTTTCCTTAGGTTTCATATAATAAAGTGAATAATTGAGATAATCAATATGAAAAAAAAAAAAAAAAAGCAGCTGCACCTGCACCTGTTTTGCTCACAGCAGAATTTGGAGAGTAGAATCTACTGGTTAGAGACCACAACATCTTGGTTGGTAGGAGGCCTTGATTGATTTCATGGGGAATGCAAACATGTTGAGTGTGCTACCACTTCTCCAGAGCTGCATTGTCATTTGTCACTGCAAATCTGCAGAAAGGCCTCTTGTGAGGTTTCAGCTCCACCGACTGGGGACTGTGACAGGAAATCATGGGAAGAATCAAGTGTGATCCTTTCTAGTCCCAGCCTTCTAAATTGGCTATTTTCAGCTACTACAAACATTTGCTTTATCAGAGAGTAAGATTTGAGGAATTTAGGATGTTCAAGAGAATAAATATTTCAAAAATAAGCATATTAACAAAAGCGCTCTTGAAGTAGTCTGGATTCTCCTCTTCCTTCTCCTATTTCAAGTCTTCCTATAAGAAAACACACCAGAGGGAACAAGCCTGTATTGGGAGTGGTTTCCCCATGGTTTTCAGACAGTGGCTGTGGGTAACCAGTACTTTGAAAGAGAAGCCCATGGATAACATGCTGAGGAAGTAACCCAGGATGGATATGAGAGCATTTCAGAGAGTCCTCCTCCATGCTGCCTGGCAAACTTGGCAAGCTGGAGCCAACCCTGGAGTAGGCTTGGGTCTTTAATTACTCCAGGTAAGTTCACTCTAGTAAGGCAAAAGGCAGGATGGGGGGGTGAGCATGAACCTCATGCATCAGCCAAATCTCACTACCTTTGGATGTACATTGCTATTTGCCATGGGAACTGAAGGAGCAACTGGCAGAGGTAGTATGTTGTTATTGTACAAGAACAGATGGCTAAGGGGAGATGTGATACATACAAGTCTCTGATAGCCAGAAAAAATATATGGAAATTCAAAATCCTGGCTCCTCTTCCTGATTCTGGGAGGAAATGTGGCTTAAGCCAGTACACTCAACACAATCAATCACTTAGACTTAGTATGTAATATTTCTAAAAGGCATATTATCTTAAAAGGGATTCTAACTTTGTGCACATCTATCAGAAAACCTTTCTAAAATCTTATTTTTTAAAGGTGTAAATGGTCTCTATCTGTCTCCACAGCCAATGATATTGGGCTGACTTAAATGGAAAACTGAAAAAATTAGGAGTTGAGACTAACAACCATGACCTTCCATGAGGCTGGCAGCTCATTGCACTTTTCTATAGCTCAAAGAACAAATAGTGCTGTGACACCTATACTGCTGGGATTTTTTGTGGTTATGCCCTTCTGTTTAGGATTTCAACTCATCTGCCTGCCATGTAAAAAGTTTATAGTACAGACTGGCACTTTTCAGAGGTGGACCACATGCACATTACCATGTCCCTGGGCTTAAACCCAATATAACAGCACCTCCTTCTTTCCCAGTTCATTCCTTCTCAGGTTTCCTCCTGAAAGCCCTAAGATTTTACACTGTTTCAAGAAAAACAGTTAGGGAAAAAATGTCTGGTTTAGAAGAGTAATTTATTTTCCTCCATCTCCTTTTTCAGAAATGGCCAGACTGTTAAAACATTAATTACAAAAAAAAAAAAAAAAATCCCCCCCGCTAAAAAAAAAATAAAAATGCCAGCCTGAGGCAGAGCATGAACATGGAAAGTTTCAGTCCAAATAATTAAAATTTGACAAAGCTATAAATCCATGAAGAGAAGAACTTCCACTGGAGACCGTTAAGAAAAGTTTAATTCCCATAATGTTATTCTCAATGTTAATTACATAATGCATTAATGAACGGGTAGGGGTTGTTATTCACAGAGGTGGATTTGGCTTACCGCCCCTTAGGAATTCACTCTCTCATAGCAGCTGCTGGAAGAAATGTTATCTGCTGGGCAGACACTGCTGTGTTGTTTGGAGCTGCCAGAGAGGAGTAAGATCCCATGTAAGGTTATGAACCCCTCTTCACCTTGTGTTATGCATCATCAATCTTTAAACATGATGTTCCATTCACATTCAAGCAAATACCACACTGCCATAAAAGTCTCTTAAAAAAGTATAATAAAATCACGAAACCAGTTACAGAAGTAGTGAAGAGAGATGTTTCATTGTAATAAGTTTAAATGGGAGATAATGATCTAAATATCTCCACATTTAGGAAAATGTGCACCTGGAATCTACCCAGAACTTTCACAATGGGCTGAACCAGCTCCTTCAGACTCTGGGAAAGTTCAGACCCACGTTCCCACTCTCTGGCTCGGAACCATCTCAGCTTTGATCTTGTGTGTATTTTATAATGTTGCACACCGCTGCTCTCCTATTGTGGCTCAAGTCAATTGCGTCATTTAAGAAAAGTGCTACAGAAGGTGTGGGGAAAAAAAGATATGTGGGACCATTTTTTGTTCCCTGCTCACCACACACACACACACACACACACACATTAATAAAAAATATTTTAAAAAAAGAAAAGAAAGAGATAGAAGGAGAAGACGACACATGACAACATATGAGCCATTTTCCCTCAGATGTGTTACTGCAAGGGTGAAATGCTGCCATCATAAGATTTATTGACTCTCAGTGACAAGTTATGGGCCTGAAGAGGGGATTTCCCCCTGAAATTTTGTGGTTTAGTGTTATGAAGGAAGTAAGGCCCTATGAGTTCTAATGGTCACTGAGAGGTGTAAAGATATTTCACCATTCTCACAAGACATGGTCCAAGGAGTTTCACTGAGCAGGCAACTGCAATTGTCCAGCAGATGGGTACTTTCCATTGGCATCACAGTTGCTTGGGCACAAATCAAGACTGGGTTCCTGGTTCCTGCCTCAGACTGGAACTCGTCTGAGTCTGCGATGATGCTTCCAACAACATATTTGTTTGGTTCTCTCCATGAGCTCAGCCTGAATCCTACTGATTTGGAAAAATGAGACAGAGCAAGTGGCCCAGCTTGGGAATGTTTCCTAAGGGCTGATATGACACATAGAAACAGGAGTTTACTTGCCTGGAGGAGCACTGGCACAATAAGAGATCTTTGAGCAAATTTGACTTCAGTCTGTTCAGGGCACTGAGATTACGTTCCACCAGGCTCTAGCCACAGCCTCTAAATTGCCCAGTTAACCTGGGCTTAATCCTACCACAGAAAAGAAAAAACCCTCTTGAATCTATTGCTTTCTTTAACTCAAATATTTTACCAAAGTGGCTCTTAGTTCCAGTTCCCTGGTTTAAAATGTCAATTAAGAAATGTTCTGTGTCATTGTTTTCAACAGACCCCAGAAGAGATGGAATCTTCACTGGTGAGCACTGAACAAATGAAAAGAGCTTTATCTGCCCCACACCTCTGCTCCTGCAAATGCTCACTCATCAATAAGGAGCATGTAGAGCCATGAAGGGAAATGCCACAGAGAGCAGGAAACCTCCTCCTCCTTGCTTCATTCACCTTAATCTCATCACAGAGCAGTAACTGAAGGCAGTACACTCCCTGAGTTGGGATTTCTAAGGAAGGTAGCCCTACATCCATAGCATAACCTGGCTCTAATAACTCCTTAGTAAAAAAGCAACAGGAGTTTCTTAGTGGTAAACAGTATTAATCACCATTTCCCATCGGTGCAGCCTATTATGAAGCGATTACAGACTGTTTACAAGGAGGGAGGGAGAGAGGGTGTCATGGGGGTGGTATTTGCTTTGGCAACCATTCATTTCCCAAAATCCCTGGGAACCATATTCCTGCTTTAATTACATGGAAATCTCTGAGGTCAAAGGACTGAGACAAAGTATAATTTCTTTCTCACTTCCTTCTGCCACAATCTCCTTTCTCTACCTCTGTCAGCCAGTGACAGAAAGTGATTCTCTCTGCAAACATCTTTAACCTTCTTTCAGAAGGTGGTTGCTGTCTACTGATGGCACCCTGTTGCCCACGAGGAGACTTTGGAATTTGGATGAGCATTTGGTTTACTTAAGTCCATTTAAGTCTCCTGGTTTTGAGCACAATCTTGTGTTGCTGCTGTCACTTCTCTATTCCTCAATGCAAACATTGTCAGGCAGTTTCTTTGTAGAATAAAATGCCTACAAACAATGCAGGTAGGTTATGTCATGCCTGGCAAAGTTCCAACAGCTAACCCAAGGCCTACTCAAATTTCAGGAACTTTTCTTAAATAAAATTAACTTTTGCTGAGGTGGACTTCTATCATCAAGTCTAAAGTATAGGGATCAGAGCAAATTAATGATTAGAAATAAACAGAACCAGGGAGATTGCTAATACATTTTACCATTCTTTGGAATTTTGGGGTTGCTGCAATACTGAGTCAAATTGATTTCTCACCCTTCCCAGCCCCACATACATTTTCCTTGTTGCAAATATCAAAGCTATCTAGTTAAAAAAAAGAACAAAAACAAAAATACCCCCCAAAAAAGCCAAACAAAATTTCATTTTTTCTTCTCCAAATATGAAATATTAAATTTAATATATAAACCCCAGATATTAAATATATGAAATATAGTTTGGTATTTGTGATGATATTTGCCACTTTTACAGAGGTTTGGAAGTAGCAGCACCATATATGAAATATAGTTTGGTATTTGTGATGATATTTGCCACTTTTACAGAGTTTTGGAAGTAGTAGCTTACCAGTGCTTGATGGCAACTTGGTATGACCATTACTCCCTAGGAAGACTCTCCCACTGTGGCACTAGAATGTATTCAGAGTAAAAAACCATTCACTAAGCAGAAGCTGTCTTACTAGACATGCTGGGGAAAATAAAGGGAGACAGAAATGCTATTTTAATCTCACAGAAGAACAAACAAGACAGGGGTGGCATATAAGATGTCTGAAACAGAGTTTAAATACCATGGTTTAAAACTTGTAAAGTACAGGAAAAGGCATGATTCACACACGCACTCTTCCTCTGAGATCTCCTGCCGACAGCAGGAGCTGAAGATAGTCAGCACATTGCAGGATTTAGCTCAGACTCTTCCAGCAAAGCAAAGGGGAATGAAATTGAAATTTGTAATAAGTTTTCTACCACTACAGGAAAAGCAGAGTGCTATGCAGGTCCTGCAGAGAGCACCTTGTCTGCAGAGGAAAAAAGTCTGATTGTGAATAGGTGCAGTGTGCAACATCAGCAACAATTAACTGCAGATGAAAGATTTAATGGATTTTCAAAGTTTCCATCACTCAGGCATAGGGAGGGGCTTTTTTAACATAAACCAGTGACAAATTGCTGGAGAAAACACAGCCAAAGAAATGGTTTCGTTTTGACATCAGGAGTTAATCGACCCAGCATAATCACACACTTTGGTTATATTTATCTAATATAATTCACTGAGAAAAATTCTTGAGTCAAAATAGCAGGTTTCCAGAGTCAGTCAGGGAGCCTGTTAAATAAATACCACGTTTTGAGGGGAAATATATCAAAAGGAAGTTTCGCTTTTCTCAAGAAAAAAGGTCTGAGCCTTGGCATTTTTCTCTCTGCTGTTCAATTCCACAAACATCTGAATTAAGGCAATCTGCTTGCTACCAAAAACTCCCAATGAAACCAGAAAATGAGGGAGTATCCCCAAAAGAAAATAGTGGATGATCAGGCAAGGCACTGCACAAAAAATTTCCCCTTGCATGGCCACCTTCTGATTTTCTGCTCAGGGGAAAATTTTAATGTCAAATTACTGAATTTAGCAGCTGTCTTCACTGCAGCTAGGCCAAACTATGGATATGAAAAGCTTTATAAGATAAAATGTCTTAGATAAGAAAGAAGCTCCTTTAGACATTATTCTGGAATGGTAAGCTTATGTGCCCAAATGATCAGCCCTCATCACGTCTGTCTCTAAGTCAAACAAGACATTTTGGAGAAAACCTGACCAGGCCCTGGCAGAATTATTGGAGGGGCTCTAAGAAACTTGGTAGAACAACCTTCACTCCTGCTCTCAGTACCTTCACTCAGGTACTTGAGCTGGCATGAATACCTCATTTCTGTATCAGGGGCATATTCCAACTCCAAGTCTCCCAGGTAGAGATACACAACCTCTTTTCAATCAAGCACTTCTTGAGGCAAATTTATGTCCATCAACTACTACCCAAAGATGCAAAAAGAGAAAAAGTCCTGTGTAAGTTGTTAATTTAGGAAAGCACTATTCTGAGAGCATGTTTAGTGGTTGGTTGCATTCCACTACTTACTCCACTCAAGGGGGCTCATTGCTATTTCATTGGTCCCTGTGCTACCAGCAGCTGAAAGGCACATCCAAAGATACAAACACTCTGTGTGGCCTCTCTTTCTCTTACTCCTTTGGTAAACCTCAGCTTATGACCAACTTCAAAGATGGGATTTAGGGTTCTGGTATCTTCAGCTTGGCCATTCTTGTGGTTTTTATGAATAATAAGTTCTTGTTGAATACGGCAGAGAAGGAAAGTTATCTAGAGCTACATTCAAAGAATATTTCAAGTTGACATGTTTTTACATAGGTGTTCCCTGAAACATACCTCTTCCACCTTGAACCCAGGAAAGTACCTAAAATATTAGACCATATTTTTTTTCTGCTGGTAATAAATACAGTCACTTGCACAGAACCTGTTCTAGGAGCAAGGCAGGTGTAAACTGAGCAGATGATTATTTCCAGTGGTTGCTTAGATTTTGTACAGAACAGAATAAGACAGGGATAGGGATTTTGAAGAGGTTAGAAAAGAGGTATCACAAGAGACTTTGAAGGCAGACAAATGGAGAGGGACACAGTGCTATCTGGGGGACTGACAAGGATACCAGAGGGGAGTGGAAAACAAGAGAGCTGGCCAAATCAAGTAAGAAAGAGAGCGTGCGACTGATGGTCCAAGGACTTTGTTAAGAGGCAGCCAAGGTCAGGGAGACCTGGAACAAAGGGACCTGGGGAAGACCCCTCCAAAGTGCTGACAAGGAGGGAGAGAGGTCAGTAAATGGAAACACTGTTGTGAGCCTTACCTTGGACCCTGAAGTAAGGATCCAGATGATGTCTAGGTTATTTGAAGAGATGGAAGAAAACTGTTCTGACAGGAAACTGTGAAAGAGGTTTCTTGAAAAAACAAAAGAAACTAATGATTTTGCCAGAAGGGCTCCTTGAAAATCTTGCCTTTTAGGAATATCTGCCATGATATGTTTCTCTCTCCTGGACTGCTATAAAGTGTATTCTGCCTAGGAATCTCTCTGCAAACCAGCTGTGTCTCTACTTTCACACCTTCTGTGGTTCTGTTCCCCGACACACAGCTGAGGCAAAGACTGGAGGACAGGGCTTATCCCTCAGCCTCAGGGTATTAATCACCCTGCCTGGGCCAGCTTGGTGCCAATGGCAGATAAACACAGCACATTTATCTGTTCTCAGAGGGACTGTTGGATATGACACTAATCTCTTTTGATTTAAAGTTCTTTACACTGTGGAGGAGGTGAGTGCATTTTTTCAAAACTAAGAAACACTCTGCAGACTGGAGGAAACACTGGAGCATCTTAAAACAGGCAAAACATCCAAAACCTCCAGAGAGCTTGAAAAGCTTTCCTGGGCCCTTTCCCAGCATTCCTCTCATTGTTAATTCCATTTTCCTACTTGGATATCTCTGAGCTACTGCCCCTTCTTAATTTCTAGAGAAAGACTCTTGGAGTTTTTGCACACTTCCTGCAGAAACTAAGCTGAAGAAATAGCTTCATGTATCTTGCAATAAGATCTGCCCATCATCTCGGTCAACACACATTCCCTTTGGTAAAAAAATGATAGCTTTTCCTCCCCTCCACTCACTTATCTCAATGCGTTTATTATAAGCAAGGGACTGAAACACAATTTTCAACTTCTATTTAATTTTACACTTGATGTGATCCTGCTTGAGAGCTTGTTGCATCAGTAAACACTTGAAAGCCAAGGAGCCTTGACCTAGACTAGGTCCATTGGTCTTTTTTGTTTATGGTAGAGATCCATGTGGTGTGCAAAGGGCTACCTGTAGAGAGGTCTTCTGGCTGACACAGCCTCCTCCCTCAGTAAATGCTGCAGAGGGTTAAATACATAATAAACCCAGTGGGGAAGGAGAAGAGAAGAGAGGGCTAGCCAAGCTGTTTCTTGTGCAGTGGTGCCAAACTGGTTATTTATAGCATCCTGGACCAGCATCTGCCATTTTCCCTTTTCTCACTCCCTGTGAGGTGAGAGGCATTTTCACTTTCCCCTGCTCCCTCTCTCACAATTTTGGCAGCTCCTCTCCTTGAACTTGACCGAACGCAGCCAACCTCAACACAGCTGTTTGATAAACAGAAACAGGGGCAGCAGGCCGGGCTTTGAAGAGGCTTTTGCAGAGCAATAACTGAAGGTTTGAATAATGGTGCACAGTTGGCTGAAGGCTCCTCTCATTTGGAAGGACATCAGGCACAAGCAAGAGTTCGTCAACTAATTAACAAAAATGGAGAGGGGAAGGATGCCAAGACAAACAGGGGCTTTTGAAATGGTGCTCACTTTGTGGCCTCTCTTGCAAACATTTGGTTATACACATGCACATACAGTAAAGGATTCGCCTCATACATGTGTTTAAGCAAGTTTGGTATCCTGCTGAGACCTTGGAGGAAGCTCTTGGCTGATCCAGGCAGAAGAGAAAACATGACACAGGTGAGAAAAATTGATTTTTACCCAGAAATCAGAATATTTCACACACATTTCTTCTTCCTCATTTTGTTTCCCTATGTAAAACTTATAGGTACAAAATGGGGTAACAGTATTAGAGAAAATAAAATAAACAAACCTTCAAAGTTGTGAAAAAGTCAAAACAGTAGAAAAACCATCTACTGTCATTTGCAAAACTCTTGGAAATACAAAAACTGGCAAGAAACTTGCCACCGTACCTGTGCATGCACATGTTCCCATCATCTGATGTGTCAAGTGTTCTAGAAAAGGAAACTTCTTCCAACGGGATGGGCAGAGGGAAGAATTGTTATATTTTTAAAATATATTTCTTTATCTGGGCTTTTAGGCTTTCAGGATATCATCAGGATGTGAAAAAGTTTTAAGAGGAAAGGCCAGTGCTTTCAAAATGCAATGATATCTGCATTTTAATGCTTCTGAGACATTTATTTCAGAACTCAGTTCTAGTTTGCTAAATTGGCCTTTTGTGTTAGAGTCAGCCTTGGACATCTGGTAGTAGAGGAGTTTCATCCTTGCTTATTTAGACATCATCCCTTCAAGGGGAAAAATACCTGATGAAACCCAAAGCTCATGTTAGGACATATCACTCCCAAAGCTTATGTTAAGCCATATCACCCTAATGAATGCTTGTTCCTACTCTTGTACATTGCCCAGTCATGTTTTCAGTATCTCTGGAAGTGGATTTCCATTCTTCCCTTTATAGTGTTTCCCACTGATCTGGGAACCCCACACCAGATTAGTCAGAGTAGTTTTTCCCTGTCCACCTGTAATTTTTTCCCTCAAGGTGAGGAATGAAGTAATGAAGGACCATCAATGACTGTATTTTTCCCTCAGCTTCTAGCACAGGCAGAACGTTGACGTTCCATGAGCAGCTAGAATTGCCTTCTGTGAGCTCGACAGGGGGGTTTACACAAGGTGCTTGTGAAAGGTTACAAATAGTTTCTAAATTTCAGTGTCAGTGAGTGTCTCTGGCAATAGGTTAACAGGAGTGCCAAAGAGGGAAGGCTTGTCTTTCTTCCTCAGGCTGACACAGTATGGTCATTCTCAGTCCCCACTTTCCATCCACACAGACCTGGCCTGGAGTTCTGGCTCCATCACCTGATCAGCCCCAGCTCCTTTGAAGGCCTTTATTTCTGCTCTCACACTGGATCATACCAGGTCTGTAAGACTCTGTCTATGGTGCAAACATTTTACTTGGGACCCAGCTTCCTCTCTGTATCGTGCTAAGTGTTTCCCATGCTGAGGAAGCACAGACACGTGAGTACACAGCAGGACCTGGGATCAGACTCTGCATGGACGAGAGCTTTGTGTCTAGGCTTTCATTTGCTCCAAGCAGTGACATTTAAAGATGTGATCAGACCTTGAAAATGGTTAAGACCCAATGGGATTATGGGAGACTTGCTCTGGCATTGCTTAAACTGGCAGGGAAAATGTAGCGTCCACCATCTGCACCGGTGGAACAGTGCCAGGAAAGGGTTGGGGTTCTTTAGGTGACACTTAAGAGAAAAACAGTTTTACCCCCTTCCAGGCCTCAGCACTGGATGTGGACACAAGCTGTGCTGACAGAAGGCAGCTTTTACTGGCACAACAGGTCATGCAGCTCAGGCCTAACACTGGCAGTAAAGATCTGAATTAATGCCAGCAGCAAAGGTGGTTTTTTTGTACAGTCATCTCAAAGGAAGGGAACTGGAGACCAGCGATTTGCTGAGCAGCCCTCAGATGCTAATCACTTTCAGCACCTCTAGGTATGAACTGGATTTAGCCTGGCAGTTTCTGAAGTAAAGCACTCCAAGACTCATTACCCCCTCTCTTCATTCACAGTCCCACCCATAAAGGTCAGCTTGAGGTGCAGCCCTGTGTGAGAGGCCAAGGTCATGCCATGCAAGAAGGGGCTGCCACGTCAGTCTCATGACAAGGCTGACAGTGCCATGTTCTTATATTTTCTCCTCGGATTTGAGGGTGGACTAGCAAAGAAAGTCATCTAGGAGCTTTCCCTGTTTCCAGGATTTATCCTCAGGACAAATAGTTTTATCCACAAGATTCTTGTCTGTAAAAACAAGCAAAACTAATGTGTCATTTGTCTCTTTTCTCTCTCCCTGATCCATCACTCACTGTAGTAGTATAGTAAATGTCTTTTCAGGGATTTGAAAAAATTGGCGCAAATTTTGGGACTGCTTTTATAAGCAATGTTCCCTTTCAGAGCAGGTGCCATACAGTGCAGAATTTTTAATGTGTTTTCTTCTTTCTCTTGGCACAAGGAAAATTTGACTCCAGGCACCTACAGAGGTCTTGATCTGCTTTCTTTGCAGTGCATAAAATAACAAACCTTTCAAAATTTCTTTTCAAGCTGTGTAAGACCTACTGCAAGATCCAGTTCCATTGTTGAACCAGGGGGAATTATAATAAATAAACAAGGGAGTTGAGAAATTTGGCTGAAGAGGGGGAATTCATGAGCACAAGCATTGGATAGAGCTCTTATCACTTCTGAAATGTGCTGGCCTTTGAACCCTCTCAGCAGGGAAGCAAAGGTGGACATGTGGAGTATACTTCTTTAGGAAGGTGTCTTAGAGAGTCGACAGGTGATTGTCACCTGTGAAAGACAAGTATAAAAACCCTCACCCATCCCTAAGACATGAGCTGAATATTGGAATTCAGCACTGTCAAGAGACCAGGCCAAGTGTGGTTCTCTGTTTATGAGCACAGACAAACAGAAATCAGAGTCATAAAGCCATGAAAATACAAATTAGAGACTCAGTCTCCATGTGTGTCATAGTAGCTGCGAGGCAGTGAGATCTCTGAGCTTTTCACCCTCAAAGTGTTTTGGAACGAATATTGTGCAGCTTCTGCAAAGTCACAAGGATTGACAAAGGTAGCTGAAATCACACCTGTGTTTGAGTCCTTTGCAATGGTTGAGATGGATGTTCTGGAGGCAGAGATTCTAACTTGACTGTGCCTGCCTGTGGGCAGCTCAGGAGCCTGCTGAGGAACACAACAGGGATACAACATCTCGCCATGTCCTAATGGCAGGACAGGTTCATCTGAAGAGGACAGGCTATAAAATGCTGCTATTGTAGGTAACACCAAAAACTTATGTTCACCACTGCTCCTGGAGCCTTAAGCTGCGAGATAAAATTATTTGGCATTTCTCTGCCTCCATGAAGGTTATCTAAAACTGCCAAGTGGTAAAGTAACTGTTTGTAGAGGACTGGAAGCATTTGCTGAATGCTGACTCATGGCTTCAGTTCCCTGTTGACAAACACACAACTCTGATTCCTGCTGTGTGAGATGAAAGGAGCAGAGAGATTTACACTCTGGCTACTTCTTTGACAGAGTCAACTAAATATTTGACTGAGTCAACTAAATAATCTAGTACATCTGTGTCTTCTCCTGTGGATACGCCTAAATCATATTAATAAGCCATTATTTTTTGAGTAATCAAAACCAGCTAGCGTCCTCTGTCCCTCGCTGACCTCTGTATGAGCACTGATTCCAAATATATGCCCAAATCTCATATAACAAACATGACCAGGCAGTCTTTTGATGTCATTCCTGGCTTATGTAGAGCGCAGCACCACAGCAATCCATTTCTAACCAGTTTGCATATGATCTATATGCTTTACCTCCATTACTAATTCATCTTTGAAATGACCATGTGTGGGTGCAGCAAATAATCATGTGGCAGTGACAGCAATATGTTTGCAGACCTACCCCAAGGGATCTGATAATTTTTTTTCTTTTTTAATTGTGATTTCAAAGTAAACATACCCCAAGCTCCAGTAAGTGGAACAGAAAATATCCTGTGTTATAGGTAACTTCTCCAGTCATCTGGAGACGAATGCAGCAACCCATTGAAACTCATGGAGTGGATGATGGAACAAAATGACTCACTCTTGGGCTTTGACTAGTCTAGCAGAGATAATGTCATTATTCAAACATGACCAGCACTCCTGTCTAGCAGACGAAGCCTGCGGCATTGGAGTCAGAAGGGCTGGGTTGCTCTCCCAGTTCTGGTGTTGGCTTGCTGCTGGATTCTGGACAAGTCCTTCTTCTCCATTTGGAAAGAAAAGGAAAAAGGAAAATAATAGCATGGGTATGAAGAGTTTGGAAATCATATAAAGTAAGAAGAGCCGAGTGCAACTGCTACAAAACAGTGTCTATGGAAGCGCTGTGGTATGTTTGCATGGGCCCAGGCCCACGCGCGTGGGCACGGACACAGGCTGACTGCCAGGGAAGGAACTTGCTCATTGCCTTAAATTGGGCCCAAGCTCTTGTCCACGTGCATCTGCACAAGTGGGAATTGGAGATGATGCCTTAGGCTACGGTCCATCCCATCAAGAGTTATTCCAAGTTTAGCCTGTCCCAAACCCAAGCACAGGCATTTTAAGTTTGAGCTGCAGCCAAGAGAGTGATGGAGCTGTAAGCTATGGGTGCTTAATTCTGTTCTCAAACTGCTCTTTGCCCTGTGGTGTGAACTAACTTCCTCAGAGTCTGTCTCGGAACATCTGCAGGGGACTCCCTCACACTGGTGGGTTGAAGAAATTGCAGAGCACAAGGGAGAAGTGTGTGCTTGGTGGGAGAGCAGCCAAGGAACCCCAGCCAGCCTGGTACTTCCTGCAGGTGAGCATGGAGAATGTGACTGCAATGTGGGCTGGAGACCCACCAGTTGGGCTGTCAGTGGCCAGAGGATCTGTGAAGTGTTAGCCACCCTGCTCCACCATGGGGCTGCTGGCCACAGAAACAGCCATCCTTAGGCAGGGCCATCCAACCGGCTGTTCAGCACAGCCAGCTCTTGGAGCAGAGGTTTCCTCAGAGAATAGCCCTGGCTGGGGAAATTTATCTGTTTTTTTTTTTTTTTTTCTCCTCTGGATAAACACTGAACCTGGGTTTCACTTGAAGGGCTTGCTTCCCAATGAATTTGTTCTATCTTGTGCTTTCCTACAGGAATGACATTGCAAAAGATACCTCCTTCTCCTTTCTCTTAAATGCCTTTCCAGATTTGCACCATCCCAGCCCTACAGGCAGGCTGCCTACTCATACTTAAAGACACAGTACACAGAAACCAGAATTACAGCTGTGCAGCCCACGCACTCATGTCTGCAGGACAAACATGTGCATCAGTGGAGTACAGGAGGCAATGAAGTTTTTTCCTTCCTTTCTTTTTTTTTTTTTTTTTTCAGGTGCTATATGATGAAATGGAGATATGTAAGAACCACAGGAAGCATTTATTTTAAGTACAAGCTAATGCCATGAATGTTATTTGCATTACATGACAGCCCAATGAACCACAATATGAATAAGGAAAGGAAAAACTAGTGTTTTCATGACGGGTAAATCTCTCTGTTGCTTTCTCATGTTTCCTATCAATACCAATTTGCATTCCCTTGCAGACCATTAAGGATGTCAATAGGTGACAGAGAGCATCAGGGAGGGCTCAGAATTGTAAGAGGGCTTGTGGGTAGATGCTGACATATTTCTGGGGGGCAGGAAATGGGTGGGTGCAGGAGCTGAAAAAGTAGGTGTTGGTCTGGCTGATATATATTTCCCTTGATGTATAGTTGGTAACCTAAGCCCATCAATGTTAAATCAGTTTTGATATCACGAAAACAATGCTCTCTTTGTTCAGCTGCAAAAGAAAGACAAGCAGGCAGGAAAAAGCAAAATATTCTAGCACAAATATCCTGCTGGTTATCAGGCAGATAGAGAGAATCAGGCAGAGGATAACCTCTGTTTCAAATGGTCAGTGGCCTGGCAAATATCAGCATGAGTAACTGGAGTTCATCAGCCTGTATTTACAATTGGATACAGAATGCTCTACCCAGACATGAAGTATTATCTTGCATTAAACTCTCAACCACCTGAGCACCTCAAGTGAAGTGTGATTAAGTGTCCTGCTGCCCAGCTGCTCCTTCCAGCTGAGAGTAGCCTGCTTTTCAGCAGTGGGTAAAAATCACTTCTATATAATGTCAAGTTGGCATCCTGCCAGGAAATAACCTTTCCCTCTTTTTGCTCAGTGAGTCACGGTCCCTCTCACGGCATCTATGACTGGGAGGTTCACTTGGTCTCATCTGAAAGTTGCTGAATCCCGGGCATGGTCTGGGAATATCACCAGTTTGGTCATCAACTCCTACTCTCACTTCCGAGGATTTCTGTGGGAGATTGCCTTGATTGTCTGCTCACACTTTCCTTCAGCTTCAGTCAGGCAGTGCCTGCAGAGGGGATGTGGAGATCTGAAGCTGGAGATCTGTAAGGAGCATGGAGAAGGTGAGCTAAGAGTAGCCAGCAACTTTGCTATCTAGCCCACAGCAGATTTGGAAGGCCCAAAGGTACCTTCATGATGTCACAAAAAACCCCTGGAAGGTGACTTTGTTGTGTACAGGACGGTCAAGTAAAAAGTGACCTCTCGAAAGATGTATTGAACAACAATCCTGTGTTCACTCCCTACAAATAAAAGACCACCCACAGAGAAAGAGAAGTCATAATTTTCATTAACCAGAGGGCTAGTTTAGTCTCTACTGTTCAAATTGGATGACAATTTCTCCTGCACCCTAAATTACAGAGAGGATGTAACTTCTGGATTAACTGGGTTTTGACATCCCCACCCCATTGCTCACCCCTTCCCTCCTGGCAAGGATGACAGCAACAAGCACCACCCAACTCCTGCACTGAGGGTTATCCGATACAGGGAACTTCGGTGGCTGTGTGAACGTGGTTTCTCTGGTATGAGAGAAGAGGCCCATTTAGATCCAAGCCAGAGTCAACATGACTCATTGGCTCATACATCCTTCACTGCAGGGCTCAGGAGGTCACTGCAGGTTCAAGTCTCACACTGGGACTTGGAATGGTACTTCACACTGTGGGGAAGGGAGGGGAGATGCTGAGCTCCTGGAGGTGCTTCCTACTGCAGGAGAGAGAGATTTTAATCTGAGATCCCTGCTGGCAACTCTTCCAAAAGTGAATTAATTACACCAGGGCAAGTACATCCCTGGTGGGGGCTCCTTTATCTTCAATGTGTCCTTCATGGGGCTGATTCTGCTGTTATTTTGGAGGAGTACTGTGTGCTATTTCTTGGTTTGGGGTTCTTTATTATTTTTTGGCTTTTTTGGGTGACTTGGTCTTCTGGCTCATGTCCACTCTGGCAGCCAAACAGGTTCCAGCAGCCAGAGGTGTGTGTGCATGAGCCCTTGCAGAGTTGCTGCACAAGTTTCTGGCCTTGCTAAATCAGGACTTTGCTGCTTTGCAGACCTCTTACTTTCACCTTTCTCCTAGGACTGGAGGAGTGGGGAAAGGGGTATACAAACCATCTCTCTCTGCATTTCCCAGCCGTGCAAACCCCTAACACAGAACAGGTGATTGGAGGGCTACATCGTGCCCCCTTCCCTGCAACTCTAGCTCTTTGCTGCTTTTCCACTACCTGTCCTGATTTTAACACTGCTCCCTCTTTCCAAAGAAATGCATGAAGGTGCAGCAGCAGCTCTGGGACAGCTGTTCCCAAAAAGCTACAGGCTCTGCAGGGGACAAGGGCTCATCAGGTAGACTCTTCCCTGCTGTTATTTCAAAGGTCTTGATGAAGCTTGGTTAAATGGTCTTTTGCAGAGTGATGACAGCTGAGAAATGCACAGAAAAGATGGAGAATTTTCTCAGCAAGTTCTGACGGTTTAAGCTCCTTTTTCTTGATGAGGCAGAAAGAAGCATTCATCCCTCTAGATCAGCTTGGCTGGCAGTGAAACACAGTCAACTATGGGTGAAACCCAGGACTGTGTACAAGGAAGGGATGAAAGTCCTCATTTCTGAGCAAAAGGAGTGACAAATTGAATGGTGAAGGTGAATGTCAGTGTTGTCTTATCACAGCTGGAATAACTCTGCTTTGGGAAAGGGGTCTCCATGGAGTTAATTCCAAAAGGTTTGCAGCACCTGGTCTTAGAGCAACATCTAAAAATGAGAAAAAAGTAGAGGCTGTCAGAATCTCTATTTGTAGAAATATGCTGAAATATGAAACAATTTTCCTAACAGGCACAACATCTGGGTGTAGAGTAACCAGTAAAAAGTATCCAAACCTCAGCTCCTGCTGCTTCTCCCTCCCAAGTGGCTCCTTTTATCTGTCCTCTCAAAATGAATCCCAGAGAAGTTTTTCCATGACCAATTTGAATTTACTTACATACTCTTTTTCAAGCAAGCAGGAGTTACCATTCACTCCATTTGTCAATCACCCACTAATAATATTGAATCTATCCACTGATCAAAATTGACAGAGGGTGGAAAGAAGTATTGTGTTCCTACTATTATTGGGAAAATAGGCAACTAGGGTAGAGGGAAAATAAACCTTCTGAAGGGAAAAATTACAGCAGGGAAAACATTATTTTTAAACACCAGAAACTCTAGCCAAATAACATTATGCCTCAGAGTCCATGCTCAGTCATTTCTGCTCTTCACACAACTGATAGTTTCTGAAGCAGTTTCAGAGCAGATTTGTCTGGCTGCTGCCTGACTCTCTCAGTCCTCATTTTCCTCTTAAGAATCATTGTTGCAGGACCATGGGAACAGAAATAATTCAAGAGAACCATCCAAGGGACTACCACTTTGGGACAGACCTCATGGTAACTGGACTGCCAGTTCATTTCAAAGGGCAACAAAACGGGTCAAAGTCATCATTTGAATGAGTTTGCAAGTTTGCAAGGACTACAAGTTTGCATTGTTTGTCAGTGCCCACAGATGATGCTGACTGGAGATTTTTAGTCTCCCTTTTAAGCCATTACAGCTGAGGCCAGAGGTGAAACATGATGGTGTTAGTGCAAAAAGACCCCTTGGCAGGATTTTGCCAGACCTGTTTTCCTGTCTGATTCACCACAGGATGGATGAAGGGGGATCTTCAGTGAGACTTGCTCTGATAGAGTTAATGTATTTTACAAGGAAAGCTGCCACCTCTCAAGGTCATTTTATCTCTTCGTTACATGAATTCTAGGAAAGCAAAGATTCTTTCCAAGTAAGTTGCTGGTTTATCCAAGTGATGGTGTTACAGAAATTGTTGTATAGGATCCAGGTTTTTCCAGGGTATAGTGAGTGTGTGTGGTGTTTAGATTTAGGCTGTGTGCTGCCAAGCTACTGACTCCCTTTTTTCTTCCTTTTTTTCCCTCATCCCACCCTCTCTCCCCTAAGTCACAAGCCTAAGGAAAACAAATAAGAATAATAAATAAACAGATGAAAGAGGAAACATTCCCAAACCTGTTATCACAGAGGCAGTTTCTGTCCAGACCATGCTAGTTTCACAGCGAGCCTTGGAATTGTCAATTCTCATTACTTTCCAGGGCTGAGTGCAGGAGGAGAGAATTTCAATCTCTGCTTTCCAGAATCAAACCCTCTGTTTAGGGTTTTCCCTCAGTAGGGAAAGTTGAGATGAAATATAGGTCTCAAGGGACTTTTCCTGTGTGAAAGCTTATTACAGCTGTAACAAAACCTTCTAATCGGAACAGATTCTGTTACATGCATGATATTCTGGTCTTGGGCATGGTGGGGGTATATGAGAAAAAGATGACAAAAAGCTTTAAAAGCAATTAAATGACAACTGCATTCATTCCCTGCCTCCTCTCCTCACTGCTTTCATTTGCTGTTTACATAGAATGTTTTCTTTTCTGCATTTTCTGGGGGTCTTGTAATATTTGTAGGAGTTTTGCTGGGTCAGGTTGTTGAATGGTATTTTGCATTTACAAACTTGGAATCACCTGCCCGAATGGAAAACTGTTTAGTGGTGTTTGAAATACAGAATCCATATTACCATAGCAAGAGAGCCTGGTGGGCTATCTAAACACAATATTCAGTTACAGCTGAAGACAGGGAACCACTTAAAATGTGTCACGATGTCCAATGTAATAACAAAGCTGTAGACAGAATAAACCCAAAGGCACAATTCCCGCCCAAAGCAAAGTGTCTCTGGGCCTATGCTGGTGATATAAATGGCTTCACTAAGCAATTGAGAAAAAAATTAGTGCCAGCCTCTATTGTAGACAGATCCAAGTTGTTTTCCTCTGGTTTGCTTCAATGAATTATATTGGCTGTAAAAGAGACACAGAGAAATTGTGAAGGGAAAAAGAAAAAGATGTAAGAAGATGAAGTACCTTGCTATTCTGCATTGTACTACCCCAGTTTCTTGCTCCTTGTGGTGTTCTAACAGGACAAATCCACCACACCATTTCCTTTGGGCATTTTGGGCATGCTATGGGGGCTCTGCAGCAGGGTGGTTCACAGATCAGAAATAACATCTCTTCAGTTAGGAAAGCATGGAAATGAACTGTGTCATGCAGAAACTCATTTCAAGACTTAAGAAAAGAGCTGTGAGACAGACCCTTGGGTTCTGTGCACCTCCCTGACCATGATTTGCTGGAAAAGGCTGTGCACACTTTTGCTTGATAGTGCTGAATTATCTACACTTACCTGGGACAAGCACACTGCAGTACTCAACACCAGTGATGTCAAACTCTGCTGAACTCTAGGTAGATGAGGAGCAATGAAAAGATGCTTTTGGCCTCTTAAGATTTGGATTCCCACCAGACTCTACTCCTTTGTTGTAGGGTCTTCTGAGTATGGATCATCTCTTGTTTCATATGTCTATTAGTTGGCATGATTTGAGGAAAGATTGGGAAGCTCCCTCTCCAAGGGGTGCTGTGATACTACCAAAATAAAAAAAAGTGAGTGCCCTGGTGTTCTGAGGCAATTCTGAAATGATGATGATGATCCAGGAAAGAGATCAAAAATCATCTGATCCTCTCTGCTACTCATGTGAAACACTGTCTGTGCATTGGGGTTTGAAGGAAGCAATCTCATTTGCCTTCATCTCTCCCATGGATAGGTGCTCTTTTTCTCTCTTCTCCTTCCCCCTAAGAAATACAGGGGAGGGGCAGTAAAATTATAAAGCAGCCTATAAAGGTGCTTCGTGCTGTGAAATGCAACTCAGATAATGAGTGTTTCCAGCCCAGCCAGAGCACTCTCTGAGGGATATTTTTATCTCTACAGTGCCAGAGATTAACTGTACATTTGTCTTAATGGTATCACCCTTTAGTGTTAATGGAAGCTATGTGTGTAAATCCCTGACCATCCAAACGAGAATACACATTGAATGATCACAATAAATCAAAGTAAATGGAAGACCCCTGCAGAACAAATTCATCTCCAGAGTAACTCCGGAGGCTTTTAGGAAGCTTGTGCCAAGCAGGCACAGCAAGAACAAACACAGCAGATCATGTCACCTGCTTTATGATTTCATAGTACTCATAATGATGATACTTCCAGTTCGAGCACAGCAATTTACTCTTTTGAAATTATTTTCAAAGGAAAAACACCACTTGGTTTGGTAATCTTGGGATCTCTATAGTATTTGGAGAAATGGACCCAGTGATTCTTTCCACTCTAACCCCAACAATGAAAATGGAGGTCTGAAAAAAGTGATCACACTGGAAAAGGGAAAATACATTTATTTTCAACTGCTTAGACCATTTTGGACTGATGAAATTTTGTGAAAATGGGTCAATTTTAAACACAACAGTTATTAAATTCTCAGCAACAAATCCAATTCCCTTTTCCAAGAAATACAGGCAAGAGAGACATAGAAGAATAAAGAGACATAATGTTCTTCTGTGTGTGAAGTAGAAACAAATATCACACAGTATAATATATTAGTCTTTTGTGCTTCACTTAGGCACTATGGAAATGAAAGACAGACAAATCATTGTCCTTTTATAATTTGCAGATTTTTTTTTTTTTTTAGGTGAAGAACAATAACTTAAAGGGCACTGATGAAAACAGGGATGAGTATAAGACAGGAATGGAGTTTCTTCTTCCAAAAGAGTCTGCAACTATCCATATGCAGAGACAACCTAGAATTATATTTCAGACTTCATCAGCAACTGTGTTTGTGGAAAAATACATTAATTCCCATTGCCTGTATTTCTGAAGAAGAACTGCTTGAGCAGAAAAATGAGAAGAGGGACGGTGATTAATTTTGATGGTTTTCATTGTGAAATAGAGGATAATGCAGAATGGACGACAGAGAAGATTATTAACTAAAAAGTAGAAATATTAGTACTTAGGTTGTTTGATGAGGGTACAGAAAACGTCCTCTTAGGAAAAAAATGACTCTGAAGTCCTCCTTCATTCTGGCTGCTCCCCTTCAGTCTTCTTACATCACTTACCTTTGAGGACTTCTGGGCCTTATACGTGACAAAGTCAATGCCAATCAATATCTTTCCCCTGTTAGGTGGAAGCAGCCTTAAAAAAAATCCTCATTTCAGCTTTGTAAGGAAGTATAAAAAAAATCCACCTCTCAATGTCTCCATCCAAGATCTCTTGAATCTCATATATCAGATATAGCACAGAGTACTAGGGAGTTAGGAAATCACCACTCAAGTACCTGGTCATTTTAGGAATACAGCATTTCTATGCTGGGTAAGTCTCATCTGGAACAATACATTAGGAAATAGAACTATGTGAAAGTCAACAAAGAAAACTCAGGCTATAACCCACGACACAGATTCTCTTTCCAACTCTAAATGTGGATTGGAGATTTGCAGGCTGATGAAGGTGAATAGCTACCTCCCAAACTTTCACTTTCCCTGTATGCATACTTTCTTTCAAAGCCTTTTCTTTCGATTGATGGGAAGAGAGCTTAGAAAAAAATTCTCTAGTTTCATATCTAGCTTTTTCTTTAGCTGTTCTCCAATGTAACTCTAAAATTAATTTGGATGCTAACTGCTCTTAGAAAGATTTTGGCCGTTTTCCATCCCTGGGGTTTCTCCATTCTTGTTTCTTTGAGAACTTGTATGGGCTTTGTACATTTAAATCCTTCTTGTTTTGTGTAGAAACTGTTTATGCATTTCCTTATTTTCCTAGACAAATCTCGGCCACCAAGTGACCATGACTCCCTGATTCCTGAAAAAATGTGAAGTTGCTATCAAGAGCAAGAGGAAACACTTCTGCACTTTCAAACAATACTCTCTGGGTTGTATCACTGCAGAACTGGAACAAGCCAATGAGTTAAGATCTACGTCTTAAACACACCCACGTTGCAAACTGTTAAAATTTGACCCACTACTCTGAGTTAAATAAAAGTATGTGGAACTCAAAATATGTTGATATTTTGTAGTTGTTTCCATCCTCTTTCTCTACTCTCTGGAAGCAACCATGACTGAAAGCTCAAGAGCCAACAGCCAGAAAGGGCAGCTCTTGGCTGAAGAGACAGTCAGGAAGCACTGAATTTGTTGAGATTAATTAAATTTCCGACCTGTTCCAGCAGCGATGAGAGGATCACATAAGTCAGCTGGGAATTTGATGGAGGCCTGCATCTAAACAGAAAGAAGTTGTGCTGGAAATTCAGCTAGGCAAGTGCTGCTCATGTCCATCCATGACTCCAGTGGTTTTGAACTTAAAAAAATGGACTTACACAAAGCTCTTTTCTGAAAACCCCAAGACTATGGGGACTTAGCTGGGGGAGTAAACACATGGGGCTTTTTGTTTCCCGAGGAGGAGGGCATGCATCTAAAAGGCAGCTCTCCCATCCTGCCCTCCCCCTTTGAGCTGCCAGCCCCACCTGTTAGGAGGCGGGAGTAACCAGAGAGATGAAGAGCACAGCGGTATTTTTGCAGGATGAACGCACCGGGTCAGCTGGAGGCTGCTGAAACCCAATATCGAGTTGTGGCTGCAGACAGGCACCGTGCGAGGCTTGGGGGAGGAGGGTGCTGAAGGATGCGTGGAGGGAAAGCAGGGCAGTCCCAAAGGAGGCAGAACTTTGCTTGGGAGACTTCTGTTTCCCTTTGGTGCCCCTGAAAGTGAATAGTGGGGATTGTTGATTAAATGTGTGAGCTAGGGCTGGTTGCAGGGGGAGGATAAAGGGAAGTGGTGGGGCAGGGACAGGGGCAGTAGGAACAGCACTCACAGGAACAAAGAGCACATGTGTGCACAGGCACTGTGTGCCCAGTTCCCAGGGGAAGGGGGTCACTCAGAGGTATCTATTTCGTTCATTCACCTGCTTCTCTCTCCTTTTGTGCACAGTAAACAGAAAACACTTCAGACTTCCCCCTTCCTAGCTCTCCTGGTACCGCCAGCACTGGACCAGCACATTTGTTCCAGAGAAACTTATTGTCCAGCCATGACAGAGTTTCCCCCATGCCTCTCATGCAGTCAGAAACTTGCTGCTGAAGGGGCTGCTTGGGGAATAAACACCTGCAAGGAGCCACAGCTGTGGTGTGAGCTGCTCTCCTAATGCTCTGTTTAGGATTACAGCACTCCAGAGTATCACGTTACTCCAGTGGCTGCACTGAAACCTGGTATTAATTCACATTAGCAAGGATCAGATTTAGCATGTTGGGAGGGGGAGGACTGTTATTATTGTTTCTAAAACTGCTGGAGCAAACTCCTAGGATTGGTCTTTCATTAATACTGGCAATGGCCAGAGAAGCTTCTTTGTTCTTCCACACCCCTGGCCACTCACCCTGTCTCCTCTTGCATGAATGCCTCTAAACACAGCTGCTTGTTTCCATGATGGGGTTACTTGCTTATTTTTATTTTTGGTGTACCAAAGTTAGTAACTTTCAAAGCAAATTTCTGGATTTTGTGGAATTTCTTTGGTTTGCAGAGGTCTTCCAATACTGGGAGGAGAGTTCCAGTGTGGTGTGGGATCACCTCTTGTCCATGCCCATGATAGATTATCCAAAGATTGGAAAAAAGGAAAGATGGTCTAAGCACTAAGAACAGTAAAACTCTGGGATAGATTTGTTCGGAGAGGGCATGGAGTCTTCATTGCCAGGTAATCTTGAACATATCTGTTGAGTTGATCTGATTTTGTCTTTGGGTAGGGACATTCCACTTGCCCTTCAACGTGTCTTTCAACCTGCTTTTTTGATGCAGCCATTATAAGGGTGTGGTGGAGTTACTTCCTTTCTTTCCCTACCCACACTGTCCCTCCTTTACTGAGTGCTGCTGAAGCTGTTTCTGTTTGATAAGTGTAGGCATTCCCCAGGTTTATGGGTGGCACCTAGAGTGCTGTGTTTAGCTGTCCCTGGAAGGCCTCATGATATAATCCTGGTATTTTTCCAAACCAAGGGCTATTTCATGTATGTATAATTGACCTCTGATTTCAGATGTTACTCCTTGAATCCAAGGGAACATAATCATCAGTAGCAATAACCACTGTTCAGTACAGATAGGGTTAAATATCACTGGAATGCCCACAGAGAGCTTTGGGACAGATATGAAGGAGTAAGTGAAAAAAGCATTTCACCTGAAGCTTTCCTTCAGAAGCTACAAATCTCACCCATGTTTGTTAATTTTATTTGCAGTTTCAGAGTTATCTTGAAATGTCATTATTATTAGCTGTGCTACCAAATTCAGAAAAGTAACAATGTTTAGCTAGAGAGGGGTGGACCCAAACAATAAGGCCAGAGATGGGGTATGTGCTGTGCACAGTGCCAGGGGTGAAGAATGAAGACTAGTACATCATCTACTGACCACTGTGTGACATTTCTTTGTGTAGAGCACAGAATACTTCTGGCATTTGTTAAAGTGTCAGCCTTCTGCGCAGAAATCTTGTACAGATCATCCAGATTTGTAAAGCCAGAAGAGGACATCTGAATATCAGGTTTTACCTCCTGTACAAACACAGGTCTTCAAATTTCAGTTCATTACATGTCTATTGAGTTTTTTGTTCCAGAAAAACAGTCAGGAGATGGGAAATCAAGTGCTTTTTGTGGTGTTTTATTCCAATTAAGATGGTGAGTTCTGATTCCCTTCCCCTGCTGCCCCAGTGTGATCCCATGCTATCCTGATGGGAATGGTACACACTGCAGAGGATAGTCCATCTTCAGAGAACTTGCTGGCACCTCAAGATCAGCACCCTGTAAGACTGACATCCATCTCATATATACTACAGTGTCCCTCTCAGATGGAAGACTTCGTAGGTATCTTAGTCATCAATGAGCTTGGGATCATATTTAGTGAGTTCCAGTGTTGGCCTGTCAGACTCTGGTTCCTTCTGGTATCAGTAAAGAAGCTGCTCCTGTATGCTAGGGCAACTATCATGGTCAGTCTGGATATAGCTCTTGATTTTTATTCCTCTGCTGGGTTTCCTGAGCCATACATGTGTCTCCTGCTGATGCTGTGTTTTTAAGATTATTTCTTTCTCCTGTGCTCTGACACCCAAGTTTATTAAAGTTCATTTTGTTTTCCCTGGGGGAAAAAGAAACAGGAAAAAGAAAATCCTGTCTTCAACGTACATGTGTTTTTCTGAGGGCTTTCAGCATTACTGCACCGTTGTGTGTGTAAGTTGAAGGCAAGGGTTTACTGAACAGGTTTATCTCTCCAGCATGTTATCACTCTCTGGACAACATGACTTCATACAGGGTGGAATTAATGGGCTTGTGATGGAGTCACAGTGCAGCTTCTCAAAGGCCAGTCTGTCTGGGAAACTCCAGGTATTTCTGACAAACCCTTGGAGTAATTAGGTGACTCCAGGAAAATCCAAGGACTTAGAGAACTCTGTTGGTGTGTTCTTCTAACCTGTGTTTGGATACATCCAAAAATCCATGCCTACCTCTTGTCTCTGCAGATCTAGGAGTCTGAGCACAATGAGTGTTTGGACAGCAAGGATGAAGCAACACAGGAGGCTTAGTCATTAGTGGGGACTATTTTCTTTCAGACAACATCAAACAGAACAGGGTGTTGAGCTGTCCTGCCTGTGGATCTCGATGTGTTTGTGAGAACAGAAAGTATCCCCATGGCAGGTGGGGAGGCTCTGCAGAGAGCGCTGAGGGAGCTTTTCTGACCAGACATAACCACAGCTCCAGTTACTCCTGATCATTTAGGACCGCTTGGCATTTTCTGCAAGAAGAGAAGATGTCCAATGCCTGAGTAGCATTCTTTTTAGATCAGTTACTTCACTTCTGCTTGGATTTTCTGCTTTCACTTTCAGCTGCAGGCACACTTCTTTTGTTTTTCCTTTCCTGAGCTTTTGCAAACACTGTGCTGTGAAACAGCTACTTCCACTCATCTCTACATTTCATCAGGTAGCAAATATCTCTGCAATGCAGTTCTTGGCTGAATTTGCTCAGAATGAAAGGTGTTGATGCATTGTCTCACACAGAGAAATACTGACAAACCAAACAAAAAGAAACTTTTCTAAAGACAGTACAGAAAACAAGCTGCTGTAGAAAAGGTGAGAATCGTCTAAAAATGAAAAACAGTCAAAATGAAGTAAATTTGTTCTTTTCATCAGAACATACACAATTGAGTAAGTTGCCTGTCATTACAGCATAGAAAATCCAACATCTGTATAAGTGATGAAATTTCATAACCTCCCCTGTATAACCTTGCTTGATTTTGACACTTGTGACTTATGACAGGTTTAGAGGTCAACCCTGAAGAGTGAGTATTGTTTCAATCATGCTGCTCCCTCTCATGAATTACGTTAGCAAGGGCTTGGTCACAGTTATCTGTGCAACAAAGAAATATTGTAGTAGAAGTTGTAGCATGGTAGGATAGTTACTGTGGTGATGTAGTTAAAATGCCTGGGAGAGAGATTTTCATTGTTGAAAGTCTACATAATAAAGTTTAATGTAGTCCATGAGACACGTTTTTTTCTTAGGATTTATGAGTGGAGTTGGTGAGTGCTACGTATTTTGGTCTGATCACCAAAATGGAAAATCAGAGAGGAAGAAAAGGCTCAACCAACATGAAAATCTTTTGAGGTTTTGGATGAAAGGAAAAGGTTGATTTTGGACCTAAACAAAGTGTTTTTTTGGACTGAAATTGAAAGGGTTTTACACTTATTAGTTACTTTGATAATTTAGAAACTTTTTTTCCCCTTTGCTTTTAAATGCGATCCCTATTTTTAATTGTAAAATTTATTTTGAAAATACCTGAGAGATTTTGAAAAATGTCAACACTGATATATTCTTTGGCCAAAAATATTCACCACACTCTGCTCAGTTTGGTGATCTCTTTTAGTCCTACTCTAACAACAGCTTTTGGCACACTAACTATTATTATTATTAATAATAACCATAATATCATCACCCAGCTGTGCTTAGAAGGCTTGGGCACCAGTCCCAGATCTGCTATGACAAATCTTTTCAGCTCTCTGGGCTTCTGTTTCACCTCCCACTCTTTGGCTCTCTTATCTAGTCAGATTTAAAGTCACAGGGTCAGGAACTCTCAAATATGGAGCCTGTTACGTACACACCAACGCTTGTGTTACTGCTCCTGCTACAACTGCATGAATGGTGGATTTTCTGCTCCATCCTCCCCCATCTATCAGCCCACTACAGGGATTTCTGAAGTGTCTCAGCCTCCTGAGACAGCTAGCTCCATGAGAGAAGAGAAAATGAGGGAGCAAAGCCAATAAGGAAATGATTTTTGTTTGCATTCTCCATGCAGAGCCCGAGTGGTTAGTCTGGGGAGTGGGTGAAACTGAACTGTGACTATAAGCATTGCAGCCCCTCTTTGCTCAGCTGTGATTGACTTCTGTGCGAAGCAGAGTAGTGTACACCCAAAATACTGTTTGCTTCGAAGACCAGCAAGGATCTGAGGAGACTGAATGTAAATATAAAATAAAACTGAGAGAAAGGGAGTGAAAACTTGGCTTTTGGGGTTTTTTAACCAGGACACGTTCCGTGTCAGTCTGTTATCAGGTAAAGGAGGACCAAATGATCATTCTCCTCCCTGCACCTGTATCTATGTTCCTGTCTAGAGAGTAGTCTGGGGAATTCGATATATTGGAGAAGGAACCAGCAGTAAGCAAGACACAGAGCATTGAGCCAATTTGAAATCTAGCACTTGCAGAGGTGCTGGTACAAAATCAACACACTTTGGAGGCAAAATGCTGGGAAAATAATTCTCAGAAAGGACTCGGAGGGCCTATCTCATATTGTTTAGTTTCTTCTGTATCTGGGCCACCAGGGCTTTATGTATGCCTTTAGTAAATCCATTAGAATAGCATCAAAGATACCTGACTGTCTCATTTTCTTCTTTCATAGCATTTGACTGCTTGGCAACATGATTGTGGAACCTGCTGCATGACATATTTTGGAGGAAGAACCTTCAAGAATGTGCAGAGCAGTAGAGTCTGGGTTTGACAGCAGACAGCAGTGCTGACCTGCTCTGTATTTCAGGTCTTTTTTTCTTGACTGTGCTTCCCAGAAAACAGGATTAAAAGCTTGGGGATTTTGCTGCCAAACCATATGGAGTGTCCATTTTTGTGACTTCTGTGACTAGATAGTTGTGCACCTGCCAAACAAGCATAGCCTCACTGCTGCCCTCTCCACCCCACTTTCTGCAGACCCAAGATCTGCTTATCCACACTTTCATGTGTGACAGCATTGCTGAATGCCATTCCCAGCACATCAGAAAACCCTTGACAGGAAGAACACCTTGACAGGAAGAACAGCTGCTGCTGGCTCTGTTGACAGTGATGTGGAAACAGATTCAGAAGCTGTTTCTAGCATAGGGCTGCATTGTCAGCTTTCAGAATATGGTCCTGACAAAGAGGTTCAAATGGAGCTTGGTTAAAGCTCCATTATTCATACTAAAGTCCAGACCTAAATCCTACTGCGTCAGAGGGTGGCTGTTTCTTACCTGTTGAAAAATTTCTCTGGGGACAAGTCACCAGGCCTGGCATCAAAAGGGTGATTTTTGAGCCTTAGAAATCTCTTTTGTGGGTTTTGTGCTAAGAGTGACTGAAACTTGCTACTGGTTCATTTCGACTGCATCCACCGAACCGTAACTCACTACTGCATACAAGTTCAGCAGGAACATTCCCAAAACCCCCGTAGAAGAAATTTACGGTTGCTCAACGCTCTGTTACTGGCGGCCACAACTGTGTGTGCTCCACATGTCTTTGTAATCACTTAATGACTCATTTCCTTAATCTCTCATTTCCTATAGCCTTATTACAAGCAATTCATAAACCCAGATCCATAGCCGTTCTCTGGCTGTAGTCAGGAAGCTCTAAACTGACTGCATCTGGTTGGTTGGCTGAAGTACCCCTCTCTATTCTCCTCTGAAACTTTCCACTGGACCCTGTCTTTTGCTGCAGTGACACCTACTGATGAGGTAAGAGTGTATTAACTACACGGTCCCTTGATGCCAAACGCAGCCAGCGACCACTTCCTGGTACTAACCAGATGTTTCTGCTCTTTTGCAGCAAATTTCACACTACACTGGAAGAAGTTTCACACAGTCTTGACTGTAACACGACAGTGGCCAGCAGACCTGAACAGAGATCAGTGCAGCAGGAGGAAATGGCACTTTGTGTCCAGGCTTCTCATTCAGCCATCAACCAGCTTATGGCCTTGGGAAGCAAATCTTGCAAGGCATCATCCCTGGGCATGCTATATGGCACTGAGGAAGCAGACAAACAGCCAGCATGCCTTTGCTTTCCTCTTTTGCAGATCCTTTTATTTTTCTGGAGAAATAACTATTGCCAGGAAGTTGTAACCCTGATACCTCCTCAAAACACCCCATGGTGACTGGAAGAAGGGGAGTGAAAGCCTGAGCCCCGTTGCTTGGTCCTGCCAGGCCAAGGGTTTCTCTTTCAGAGAAAAGTGTTTCCCTTTCAAACGTCAGTCTTTTCCCTATACAATTATTTGGGAAATTTCAGCTTCAGTTAAAACACTACAAAAACCAACCTGCAGCATCTCAAGAAGAGAAGAAATGAGGTTAGTACTCCAGAAGGACAAGAGGAGAGTCAAAAAACGAGTGAAGGAAATCAGGACACTTTCTCACTGGAGACCTTGGCTTTAACCCAGTTGGCCATGAATGTTATCTGTTCTCTTGTATACCTAAACATTGATTCATGTGGGAGGCAGCATGATAAAGGACTGAGCATAGGGTAGGATTAGATAGGATGGGATAGGTTAGGAATTGTCAAAACATTCCTCAATCTCCCCCTCCGCTTTGAGATCCTGTCTGGCTGGCACTGCAGGTTAACATCTTAAATCTGAGGCCAGCGACCCAGAGCCAATGGATAAGCATTGTGAAACAGTGTTGTAAATCCATGATTCCTAAGCTGGTCTGTGAAGGAAGGTCTTCAATAATTGCACAGAGGCTTTGGGACATAACAGGTCTGCACAAGAGGAGTACTGAAGAGGTTCTCTCTCACACTAGAAAACCTGACTACATTTTTGCCATTGTTTTGTAGGATTGCAATGCCTGAACATGAATTCCCCGTGTCATTTTGATGCAGAAGCAATCCTTCTTCACCATTCATCTTCCACTTCGCCATCATCACAGCACAAAATGGGGCAAACATACTAAGAAGCTAAATGACCTACCCAATGTATAAAAGAGGAGCTTCCTGAGATGTGACAAAGTAAAGCAGAATCTACCTACAGCCTGCAATAAGGCTTTTGCCAAAAAGTAAAGGACCTCAAATAGAGGTCAATTTTGTCCTACAAATAGAAAGGACCTCAGGTACATGTTATTAAATACTGGCTGCATTATGTCAGGTACTCTATGTTGTACCACCTCCTTCTGGACGGATTCTACTCATGTCTGCTGCCCACTTTTCATGTAAATTCAAGGTCTTCTGGTCAAGAATCTGAAATCTCAGTTTTGTTTCTGTGACTTCTCCTGTAGGACCCTCCAGAAAAGAGGTCCTACCTTGAAAACTTGAATCTTTCTGAGGATGGCAGGTGCTACAAAAAGAGAGAAATCATGGATGCAAATCCTCTCATCTTTGATGAAGCTCCATGGTGAGATCATTGCAGTTAGCAGTTTGAAAAGGTCTTCAGCTTTTAAAGAAATTCTGTCATGGCTGATGGGGACATGAACAAGGGGTACCAAACCACAGGGTTTCCACAGAGCCACAAACATAAACAGCAAATCCTTCATGGGTACCAAGTAAATCACAGCTGATAGAGTTCAGGGGAAGAGAAAAATGTCATGGTGGTGCAGACAGATAGACAGACAGACAGTAGACTGGCTTTGTAGCATCTAATTTGTTAGAATAATGCAACAAGACAGATCACATAACATGAAAACCTTATCTAACTACCCCTGTACAGAACCTGACCTGGTGCTACAAAGAGCTCCAGTGTTGTCAGCTGAGAAACCACAGTGTTTGCACTGAGATCTCACAGTACCCCAGCACAAGAAGCCATGGCATCGCAGCAGATTATCTGTGATTTCCAGTTTTTGCAGGCACAAGAGGTCAGTGCCACAGCGCCTGCAGGGAATGTGACTTTTCAGCTGTCTTGCTCTCCCCAGTAAACTTTGACCTTTGCACAATTTAATATCAAAGAACCAATTATTCTCAACACTCATATATTTTTCTCCATAGACTCAATGCCACATGGTTGCTGGGGGCAAGGCATCATGCTAATCAAGGCAGTAATTCAAGGGAAGGCGGTGGGGGGCTGTCATGATCAAGAGCCTGGGGTTCCACTTCTGCCTCTCAGCCACAAACATGGATTCAGTCATGCCTGCTTGTTCCCTCCCTTTCCCCAAGTCTGTGCCATGATCCTGTCCTGGTGTAAGCTATATAAAGAAATTAAAGGAGATACACCAGTGTATTCCACTATCTCTTGCCATACTCAAGTTTCCCTGTCACCTATAAGTCTCCTCTTAAAAGAGGCATTGTTGTCCAGTGCTTATTTATCTTTTCATTCCTCAGCACCCAGAATTAGCTCTCTGTCCTTGTGCCTGCAGCAACTGGAGCCATTGGAAAAGTGACACTAGGAAAGTATCACTGCCTTGGTGAGATGGGGAAGAAAAGAGGAGGCTGCAGTCCCACACGACACATCCACCCAAATATCCCACTGCTTACTCAGTGTCCACAGCCTCCTTTGACCCTCACTTGCCACCGCTGCATACTGTGAGCTCACAGCATCAGAATCAATGAAAAATCAAAGACACATCCAGGAAAGGCTCTTGCTTCCAACAGCAGGCATATGGAGCTGACTATAATTTTCCCACCCAAAGGCGTTAATGTGCAAGAAAATGCATTAAATATCACAAAGTGCTGACAACTTGGCTCACTGTGACCAACAAAATCCTGAAGCTAAGGAGTGAACACATTTCCCAGTTGTGTTGAGCATTAGCCTCAACCCAGGATGTCAATATAGATAAATATATCTCAGGGGGATAAATATATCTCGGACATGTCAGAAATTCAGTTTGAAGTGCACTAAACCAGTGACTTTCCCAGGTTAATGTGGTATCACAATGTGGCCTCAGACAGAGTAAGATGAGGGCAACTCACCTGGTTAACTTCTAGGCGGGAGATGTTTTACTGATATTTTATGTGTTTTAATAGTGTTGTTGACTGTTCTGTCACTAAGTCTCAATGTCTTTTAAAGTGGAAGGCGTGGAGTGCTGAGTGAGTGTGCTGGAAATCCATTCCTCCCCTGGAGACAGGTGGGGTTAATTCTGACTAGCACAAACCTAGTGCGGAGATGGAGAAAGAAGATAAACACATAGAAGAAATAGAATTTGATAGATTTCTGCACAGTTAAACCTGACAGGTAGGATTGTGCTTCAGCATAGTTTGTTTCCCTGTAGTTGTTCCAGATTTCTTTGTTGCAAACTAAAAACATCTACAAAGGGCCTGCAAGCTTCATATCCCACTTGTACTGCATGGAGGTGATGACTGCACTTTAAAAGAGCTCAAGATTATTCAGTGGCACATCCTGGGGTGTAAATCAACTCAAATTTAACCTTAATCACTATGGGTAATCAGTGGAAAGGGCTCAGTTCAGACTGCAGGGTAAAAACAGCCAAGGCTGAAAGTACTCAAGGATTCTGAAGGAGCAAAACTTTGAGGCAGGGATGTTGTTGGTTAAGACAAAAACATCGTATTTCAGGAAAAAATACTAAATGCTCAGATTATAAAGCATTCCAACATGCATATGTGAGCAGTCTTTTTCTTTAATAGCAGGATGTAAATGCTTCCTTTCTTTCTTTTTGTAAACATAGGAGAAATTTTCAACCTGGATAAATTTGATTTTGAATGAATAAAAAGTCAATAATCCCAATCCCAAAAGGAGCTGCAGAACATGAGAGCAGAATATAAGAGCAGAAATGAAAAACACTACAACTGAAATAACTGCTTGTCTCCTTCAACATTAGAGTCCTTAGAGAATCAGAGCTGCTCTGTACCAAAAGCAAAAGTATTACATACCAGTGCTCTTAGAAAAACAGAAAAAGAAAAGGAGAAAGTTAGAGGCTGAGAGACCTGAAAAGATAGAAACCAAATGCTCTGCCTTTTTGATATGTTTTTTGTTGTTGTTATTGTTTTGGTTTTTTTTTTTTTTTTTTTTTTTTTAAGGAAAGGAGCCACTGGAGAAATTGAAGAGGATGACTCCTGGTACACAAATGGAAGATGGAAGTTAAACTCCATCTAATCAAGACTCTGCAGAATGTGTATGCTGGGGAAGAAAAGAGGAAGAGAAACTTTCTTACCAGGACCCACACATCTGAGCAGCTCCTAGGTGGAAAACATTCTTGTGGTGTGGTGTGTGTGGGTCCTGTTGGGTAATAGGATCCTCCAGCCAATAAAGGCAATGTGCTGCTGGTCCTGGCCTACAACACCTTATCTCTCTGGGTCCATGGCCTTGCTCCTCCAAGGAATGATGCATCCCTGTGGATGTCTGGCCATGTTTGCCCAGTGTCACCATCACTGATGCTCCCCAGTCTTCAGCTTTCTGGTCTAAGTCGTGCATGCATTGAGGCTCCTGCATGTGTGAGTGTTTTAATTGAGTGTTTAGAGTTGGCTTGAAAGGTCAGGAAAGTTAGTCCCACAGGATTTATATTGAAAGCCTTCAATTCCTACAATTTTTTACATCTATCTCATACTTCTCTGTCTTTCATTTATTGCACTTCATCAATTGTTTTTCTTTTCATTGGAGGCGTAGGTGAGAAAAAAGTAAGTGAACCACTTCCCACGGAAGCAAAAAGTATCTCAAAGTTGCCCCATGAAATGGATCATTCCTTGATTTAGGAAGAGGCTGTGAACACATCTTGGCAAGTGCTGAGAGTGCTGCAGGGGCCAAGTCTCTCCCAATTATTTTGCCTCCCAAGATCTTGTCTCCTGGCTGGATCAGACCATGAGAGAAGGAAAATGCTGAAAAGAGGAGGTGGGTGAGAGGGATGTATTTCTTACTTTGTTTCAGAGGCAACTCCATAAATTTCCACACATTAAGGTCTTCCATATGTGGGTTTTCAATATCAGCTTGTCACTTCAGGCTGTCTGAGCTGTTGGATGGGGCTGCTGTCTTCTCCAGGGCTCACTCACATCCCACCCAGATGCCAGAAAAGGTTGAAAAAAACAGTGAAAAATGGAAAAGGTGACCGTTCAGAGCATAGATGTTTTCCAGAGTTGCAACCTATTGACCTATTTCATCAGGCTCAGTGGCATAGACTATATATCAGGTCCGGGGAGCATCAACAGAAGAAGGAAAAGGATAGTCTAAAAAAAAAATTCTAATGGGGAATTTAAAGTGACCAAATACTACCTTCCTCAGTTCTCCCAGATCTTCCTGCAGATCTAGCAGCTACCTTAGGCTTGGAGATTTCTGACTCATTTCACAAAAAGGTGCTTTGGAGTTCAGCAGGTGACTGCCTTCTATTTTTTTTCTTTGTTGGAGAAAAATATAAATGCATATGGGTTTATAAACCATTCTCTTCCTACTATTATATTCATTATTATACTGTGCTTAAGTGCAAAAGTTACAGAAGCAGGTAGGAACAGAATGCGAGAAAAGCAGCATTGAAAACCAGAAGTGGGTTTTGAGATCTACTCAAATCCCAGTAGCATAGGTCCCAGAAAATTCACAAGTTTGCATCTGAAGGTCAGTTTTGTAGCTGCTTCTGCTCTTTATGGGATGCAAAAAATTGCTAAATCCTGGATCCTAGAACTGAGCATTAATTATCTCTCTGGATGCCAGTCCATAGCTTGGGTTCATCTAAGCTCTTGCTGATTAGGGGATGAGTAGGACCACTGGAGGTGCAAATATTTGATTGTTTATAAGCACTGGGAACCACCAAAGAAATGTAATTTTTTTTTTCCCCAAACTTTTGATTTTTTTGATTTGTGGAAACAGATGTTTAAAATGAATGTTGTAGGAGTCACAGCCACTTTAGAAAACAAAGGCAGAAGTGGATGAAAACCCAGATATTTTTCAGGAGAACAATTCTTCCATTGGTAAATAATGTAATGGCCTAAATCCAGCCTCCAGTTTAAGAAGGTCCTAAACAAGTGATTGCTGAGAGGATATGATGGGGAAATGTTATCTTATGTGTGGCCTTTGAGCTCTCCTTTTACACATACACTGTGGGTCATATTGCTGAAAGCATGTCCTGGTAGAGATGGCTGATTTCACATGAAACTTGGAGAAAAGTGAGGATGAAAAGTAAAATATGTCTTCTTTTTTACCATGTAAGTAACCTTGATTCAGACTAGGAGGTAGTCAAGTTGAAACTGGAAAGTTAGGAAAAATTCTTAAATTCCTCCAAATAGCTGTATGTAGCGTTAGGCAAACACCCCAAATGAACATGGCCTTCCTCACGGTTTTGTTGTCTTGGAACTCCCATGGGAGCATTGCTGTGATATTTGAGAATCTATAGCTGCTGCAACTGAGATCCAGCTGTGAAAGTGATGATATGCAGTAGTGACTAGGAATAGCAGGGAACCAAACTTCAGTGACCCAAATGCCTCTCCTAGTTCTCTAAAAATTCTTTCTTTGACTACATTAACAGCCAGACTTCCATTCAATACCAATGGGGTGCATGGGGGGTGGCTTGTACCTGGGGATAGATGTATCTTTCAAATTGATTTTTCTGGGGTGATGCAGGATCTTTTCAGCTCTTCTCAGGCTTTGAATTCTGCCAACTATTATCAGTTGGGAATTTAAAAAAAACAACCAGAAAAACACTTTACTTTGCTCCAGCTGGCCTTAGCCCACCAACCAGTTCTACACAGAGTCAAATACAGCTGTCAAGCAGTAATGTGTTTTGGTTTTTTTTCCTCTCCCTGATTATTCCTGGGCTGAAGCTGAGCTGATAACCTCAGAGACTGTCTTTTTGGGCTGGCTGCAGACCAAGAATGTAATTTCACAAAGAAGTGCTGAGGTTTCAGAAGCAAGGTTTCACTGCAATGTAGAACGAAGCTGGGAAGTTTTAAACACTGTCAAGGGACAGTGAATGCCTTCAACAGCTCCTGCCTCTCACTGAGATCCCTACCTTTCTCCTGGACTGTGGAGTACCAATCTGCTTTGTGGAAAACATGGGTTCAGCTTGGGAAAATATGGGTTTCCTATGCACATTTAAAGCTTTCCTGTCCAGAAATTCATTGGACTGTGGGACATAGCAAGTAAAATGGCTTATTTCTTGCATACCAGGACAGATTAGAAGAGCAACTATCCAACACAGTTTCCCTTTGACAGGAGGGGTGAGTGGCCCCTTGGGCCAGTGGCATGAAATTTCCAGCTGAGTTGCTCTGAGGCTTGGGTGTCCCTATCAGCCCATAGTGCATCCTGTTTCTTCTTGAAATCCTTGAGATAGTCCTCAAAATGCCCTATGTTTTTGGCAGGGGACAAAGCTGCAGCAGTCCATGCCTCCCCATCCTCCCTTCCTGGTGTCAAAAGGCACAAAGGAGAAGCTGAACATGGCAGATTTCCAGACTAATCAGAGAGGCATGTTCCTGTCTTTGCTGACAGCTTTTCTATCCTCCCAAGTATGGTGTGGCCAAAGTGGAGACTGGGGCTGCTGGAGATCCAGGTGCTAAAGGCTTTCCACATCCATCTGGGTGCATAGCAGAGTGGCTTGCATATGATGCAGATGATGATCTGCTCTCCATTAGTCTGCTTGGTGGATCTGTACAACAGCAGCCCGCCTTGCGTGGTATTGCCACATTTCCAGACAAGTAAAAATGCAGCTAAAACTTTGAAGGTTTGTTTACAGCTCGAATTTTTCCTCAGTGCATTCGTTCCTCTTCTTGTCTGCATGCAAATGTGTGTCAAGGGGGAAGGAAATGCTTCCTAAAAGAAATTAAAAAGCTTGTGGAACGGTGTCTGCTGTCTTATCTGACAGTAGGTCACCACTCCAATGGAGAAAACCAGGTCTAGACGTCACAGTGTATGTGGGGGTGGCAGGTGAAGGAGAGGGAGAAAAGAGAAAAAAATTGCAATATTGTTCTTTAAGTGGCTGATTTCCTTCCTCTCAAACACCAAACAAAATTTTAATGATGAAACCCGCTAACAGCTGGGGCTAATTTGGAGGTTATTTTTATGGCAAGAGCAGCAAGACAATAAAAGGTCAGTCCCAACTGCGGCTCAGTTCAAGCGTTTATTTCAGCAGACCCTCTGAAATAGTTGTGCTCTGAACTCCTCCATCCCCATTGCATCACCTCTGCATGGTAGCTGCCTGTCATGGGGATGGGATCACACGCTACATATCTCCTCCAAAGGATGCGGAGGCTGCTGTAGCTCCTTGCTTAGCAAATCACAAGGCAGGGCCAAGGCCAGCAGGGTTCACTTGGGGACTCTCTGGAAATGTCGTCAGTGCTTATATTTATATGTCATTGGATTTTCAAAACTTTTCCACTTTGCTGTTTTTTGGTCCCTGTCTACCAGGATCTTCCTCATCTACTGTGGAGAAAGACTGGTCCCAAGGTTTCTCAGGCTTCATGGGAGTTTAAGAACCTTTTACTACTGCAAGATGCATGGCTCTCTCTGTGTAATAAGACAGAAAGCACCTCACTCCTAGGACTAGGAGGAGGGCTGGAATGCAGGATTTGAGCTTGGGGGGTTGACAAGGATTGAGTTTTTTGGGAAGGTCAGTTTTCCAGCCCTGAGCCCGGTGTACCCAAGTTCTCCAAGGAGCACCCAAGGTGAGGCATGGGGTGGAGCAGGAGTCCCACCAGCCATCAAGGGAGTCCCTCACCCCGAGGCCCACAGGGTGGGTGGAACGTGACAGACACAAGCTCAGACTTCTGGCACTGGCTGGAGCTTAAATAACCACCATAGGCTGTTAAACCAAAGCCACTGGCTCTGGGGATAGAGGAGGGCACCAGCCAAAGGGCAAAGAAAGCCTCCTTTCACGAGTGAGAACCAGCACCTCTCGTGACGCTGCCATATAAAATCATGCAGCACCTGTTAGATCTTTTCTCGCTCTGCTCTCAAGACGCAGGAACAGCTTGGCTCTATAAAAGCCTCAATGTGTTTGTTTTCATTCTGAAGAGCTAATCCAAACCCCTCTCTTCCCAAAGGACAGGGAAGGAGGGGCTGGAGGGGGTATTTTTATTTTTTTCTTTCTGCTGGGGAAACAGGTTGGAGCTGTTAAAATAATTGGCAGCAGTAGATTCCTGCAGGTTTTGGCTGCATTTTAAAATAGAGAGGTTTTCTTTTTCTCCCTCTCTCCCCTTGTTTTTTGTCTTCTGATTTAGCCATAAAATTGCCACTTATTACATTAGCAGTTGCAGAAAGCAGGAGTTTTCCTCATTAGAGTGGCTCCTGCTCCCAGTCTCTGGTAATATCATTTGGTTGGAAGGACCTTGCCAAAAGGCTATAAAACCAGCTGAGGACTCACACAGCAGTGTCAGGAGGTTGCTTTCTTGGTTACTTTGGTAACACAAAAGCAAAGCTTCCCCCTCTTTTCAGGACAGGGAGATAGGTTTAGTTTTGGGTCTATTTCTTCCTCCTCTGTCTTGTGAAGGACTTTGCAAACAAGCATCAGTGGGGGACACGGGAGGACAGGAAAAGGCCCACAGCATGTGTCAGGTCTGTCACGGACTGTTGTAGCTTGCAGGGAAGCCTGCTCAGCTGTGTGCATCCCCACGTGCATCCTCCTGAAAACCATCAAGGGTCAGCAGCATGCAAGCCCACACCTTTCCCAATCCTTAGAGCACACATGTCACACACTGATACCCACCTAAGGCAGTTGGTGAGTGCCACCTTCCAGCTGGGACCAGACCCTTCCAGTGGTGGGCAGATGGCAGGGTATGTAGCCTTTGAAGGCCCGGAGCAGCATTGCTGGGCAGCAGGGAGCACTCCCTGCTTCCTCACAGATGTAATCAGCCAGGCAGCTCACCAAAAACCCCCCAAACCTCTGCAGCTCACCAAATTGTACCTGCAGCCCTTTTACCTAGATTAGAGTCTCAGCAGAGACCCAGTCTTCAGGGGATTTCCCCAGCAGCTCTAGTGCTCTTTTTCTTAAGTCTATTAAATTTGAAAGAGTGCTTCAGTCTTCAACAAATTGGAAGCCATACTACCAGAACAGATGAGATCATGTTCTGAGTTGAGTCCTACTACAACACCCTCATCCAAACTTACAGAGCAATTCAGAAAAGAGGGGCAAAAGGGAGTCTTGCCCATGTGCACCACCAGCCTGCTAAAACTCCTCTTGCTGACACAAACACACCTTGCAAAGCTCAGGAGAAAATATGTCTGGAAGATATTGCAACATTGCAACTCCTGCAGAGATGTGTCCTTATCAAAGCTGTCTGGTCAGGTGTAGATTTAGACTCTTGGGGCCACAATGCATCTCTGGCATATTCAGAATTACTTGCATTTCTGCCTTGCTTTTTACTTCCATGGACTTCAATCCAGCCAGCCAAACATATGCTGTATTGCAGCTGAACAAATCTTCCTCTGAGATGGACCTAAATTTTACTGTGGGAGCTGGATACCTCCTACTCTGGGGCCAAACTTGGGTGGAATGCTGTGTTCCTTAGTAGGCTCCCCTCCTCTCCCAGCCAACAAGTGGCAAAGCCCAAGAGTTGCAGGTGGCCAGAGCTACAAAGCCCAGAAATACATCTGCTTCATTCCTTGCTGTGAAATTCTAGGAAATCCCTCAGTTTCTGAGAGTCCTGATTTAAAGAGCAGCTAAATACTGGCTTGTCATTAGGCATGGTGCAGTTTCTTCAGTGGCTGTGTCTGGAGCTGGAGTACAACAAGCAGGCAAGGACAGACACTTGGCTGTACACCTACTGAATCCAGTCCTCCCTATCCTAAACTTGCAAAACTGACTGAAGCTTTCATTCTGATACTTCACCCAGCATAGCCATTGTAAACCTCCATTTGTTACAGCCCTGTCAGGAGCAGTCCTCCCAGCACCTCCACACAATCAGCCATCCAGTCAATCTTCTGAAAATCAGGTTGTCAGCAAAAAGTTTCAGCAAAGAGGTCAGGAATATTGTAGAGTCCTCTGCCCTTTCCTTTGTCAGCTCCTTCTACCCTTCCCTGAACTTTCCTTCTCTTTGGCAAGAAATTTCAGAAGTCAGTTCCATGACTTTATGGACAGATCTATATAAAACAGTGACTCAGTCTGCACTCACTTACTGGCAGAGATGGATCAGCTGCAAACAACTTTAAAATGGTGAAATAGAAAAATTACAATTGAACAGAAAAAGAAAACATTCTGGGCCAAATTTTGGCGTGTAAAGTCTTCCTTATGTGTCAGCAGTTTCTGCTATTTAATATTAGAGATGGACCCAAAGAGTTTCTTTATGAGTCTCTTCTCCTTCAAAGCTCAAATATTGACTCTCAAGAGGATTCCTGTGTCTTTGTCCAGAACTCATTTCTACCTATTTTCAGTGTAAAGCTCATATTAAAATAACAAGGTAGCAGTGGCTGGCAGTGTGGAGAAGGTGTAATCTACTCATTAGATATTTCTTAGCACCAAAATCCCAGCTGCAAGCAGGGATCTTAGCTGAGGATGGTCCAGAAAGGTTCTTGTTCTGAACACCTGGAGGATATTGTGCTGCTCATTGTCAAAAAATGCAATCATTTTTGGTCACTGTAAGTTACAAGTCTCAGGAAAGAAAGAAGACTGGTAGTGATTTCAGATGATTTTTCTCTCCTCCCAGAAATTAAAACCAGTGCCTGGACTGGTGCCTTGAATTTATTTATCTTTTTTAAATTAAAACAACCACAAAAAAAAAAAAAAAAAAAAAAAAAAAAAAGCACCAGTTACTGGCTTTTACTTTAGCTAAAATTTTCTGGGTAATGTCATGCCAGGATTTTTTTTTTAATTTTTTTTTTTTTATTTTTCTTTTTTTTTTTGTATGGGAACTTGAGGGGTAAGTTGGTGTGAGAAACTTTCCCAAATAATCTGTGTAAACCACACCAAAACCCAACAAACTCCACCAGTCTGGAAAGGTCTGGGAGTGAGAGGAAGGCACATCTGCAGACAGGCTGGGGACATCAGCAGTTTTCAGCTGGCTGCCAGCAGCAGCAACGGCTTCTGCATTCCCTCAGGCGACAGGGAGTTGGATTTGGTGGTTCTGGAACCAGCAGAACACCTGGTCTGGGCAGCCTTTGGCTTCTTCATGGAGGATTCGAAGGGAGCCTGAGGAACTGGGGCACTCCTCCCTTGTGGGCAGTCTGGGCACCTGACGGCTGTGGGCTGCTGGGGAAATCCCGGCCAGCGCCTCTCAGTACTGCAGGCAGGTGTCCAAACCTTTGGGCCAGAGGGCAAGTGAGTCCTTGAAACTTTACTGCGGACACAGGAGAAATCCCCATGGAAGGCAGGACTCCAGAGGGAAGTGAAAAAACCAAGATGCATCAGTACGAGCATCTTCGGCGACGTGAATCGGGATGGAGCAGGCTGAGGGCTGGACAGCACGATGTTCATGTTAAAATGGGGCTTTTGGGGGGGGGGGGTTGGGAGGCATTCAGAAAAATAGAAAATTCTCATTGAAGGTCTACTTCCTGCATGCCTTTGGACAAAACAGCACACTGCCCTCTACTCTGAGGTCCTGTATCCCCATCACAGGAACAGCAGCATTCCGTGCCAGCACTTGGTGTGTTATGGAAGAGCCTCCTTCAGGCTTGGGCAAGGTACAAAGTGCTTCCACCTGCCCCCAGAGAGAGCTTCAAGCCTAAATACCCCCAGCATCAGCCTCATAGGCAACATCCTGTCTCTTCTTCCAGCTCCAGTCTGGAGAGGGAAACATGGTCCTGCCTGTTCACACCAACACAAGCCTCAGTTCACCTTTCTCTTGGAGGTTGTGGTGTCTCAACCTGAAGCCAAGCTTCTTTCCTGTCATTTATTTCCCCCCCTCCCCCTCCTTCCCAGTTTAACTTGTTTCCTGTTCTGACATTTGCAGCAAATGTGTGTGTCTTGCTTTGTCCTGTAAACCCCATGTGACCATGGGAACAGTTCCTGACCCAGCTGGCAGCCTGTGTGCTCTTCTCATTAAACTTTGGCTCTCCCCTCAACTGGATCTTTAGGAAATATCCAGGTGAGCACAGCTGGGAAAGCACTTCCATTCACCTTGAGGATGCATACAGCATTGCTTCCCAGTCTGCCTTTCACCAGGGGAAGCTTTATCCCATGTATCTGCTAAAACACCAGCCTTCTCCCCACCACACTGCCTCTCCTCAAATCAATCCCATTTACAACTGCCTCCCCAAATCCTTTTCTCAGGGCACACAACCAGAAAAAAACCAGTGGAGTTCTGCAAGATGACTGGTACAGGGAAAGCCTGTACTAAATTATAGAAGACCAGAATTTATGGGCAATGGTATTTTGTGAGGGCTGAAACATCTTATTGAAACTGTCAGAGCATCTGAAATACTTTTGCCAGTCAAAAGCAGTGGTGCACAGGGCCCTGGTTCCCAAACTTCTGCAGAAAACTTCAAAGCACTGTCATGTGGCTTGAAGGGCCACATGGATCCCACCTGTTTGTTAGCCCAGCCAGGTGATTTAGTGCTCCTCAGACACCTCCCTCGCACCAGCTCACAAACTGGGCAGGCAAACAGCACTGAGTGCAGTCAGCACCCACCTCTTGTGCTTTCACCTTCTTGGTGCACCAGGAGAGGAATGGGGAGGGAGGCAGCAGGGCTTGCAAGCAAGAGCTGTGTTGTGGCTGTGTGCAGTGTTTGACAGAGGAGCAGAGCAGCCTTCAGCCCTTCCTGAGAGCTGGAAGCAAAGCCAGGGAGCCCACCTGAGGGGATCAGCATCAGGTCACCTTGCAACCCAGCTCCACACTGCTGAGGAACCAGGGTCATCTGTGAACTTTCCCAAATCCCTCTGTCATCCAGACCCCTGGACTACCTGGTGGGGGTGGCCTGTTAAGCCAAGAGGGCAGACGATTTGGGAATCACCACCTTCTGACTAAAGCATGCAAATCTTCCCTTAAATACCTGGAAGAGGAGGTGAGTTGTGTTACTGGTCCTCCCAGCTGACTTGGTATGTCCAGCTGGGAGCTGCAATGAGTAAAGTGGGTGGAAGACAGAGGGAAGGTTTTTGACCAAGGAAATTAGTATCTCTTGCTGCTTTTGGAGGGTGCTTGCATTAGCCCAGCAGGGTCTGTGAGAGCCATTTCTTAACCACCAGCATGAGAGTTACTGTAAAAGAAGCTCTCACGACTCCCCCCTGGGAGGACTGAGCAGCAAAGCGCTGTGTGCGTGTGCACGCACGGGCATGAACAGAGCGCGCTGCAGTGTCAACGGCGTTCTGGAGAACATGGTTTAAGGCCATTCTGGGGATTTCCCAGCCCTGACAAAGAACTTAATTTCCCTCCACAGGATGGGAAAATTCAGCAGGGGATTGGTTGCTCAGGCCACTGAAGCAGAGCAGCTACGAAGTGGAGGCAGGGTCTCCTGCCCTCAGCAGCTGCACTGGGTCCAGTCACAGCAAGGAATGTAGGTTCATGGAAAGCATTTAGGTTCCTGACTTCTATGGGTTTCCCCACCATGAATCCAGTCTTAACAGACCTGCAGCCAGGCCTGTCTGCTTTATGTGCAGTAACAGCCCCCAAATCTCACACTAAAGGAAGGAGAGGGTGGCAGAAGGTCATCTCCGTGGCTTAAGTTGGGAGTGCAAGAGTTTCCACTGACAGAGCAGATGGCAAGGCCAGGCTTGCCAGACCACTACGCATTCCCAATAGAAGAGAAAATATGCTTCTCAAATGAGAAATCTTCCAGATATATACTGAAAAAAAGCAGAAACTGAAAATATGTGGGGGAGGGGAGAGAGAGGGAAAGCATGTGTGGAAGATAATTTCCCAGAAAAGAAAAAAGAAGAAAAAGAAAAAAGAATATCTCAAAAGTGAAAAATCCTTGGCACCAATTATGATAGTCCAGTTTCTTTGGGTAGGTTCTGAAAAGAATTTCACTTGCTTTGCAGAGTGAAAAGATCTTTAGAGAAAGCTTTGAAATGAAGGTAAGTCACCTTAAAAGTTCATGCGCTTTTCTGCAGTACCTCAGGACTGGGGGAACCCTGTGCAGCTTTCTGTCACCAGTGCCCTGTGTAATGACCTTCAGCAAGGAATTTAAATCACCTATGCCACAAGCTTAGTTGATATAATAGGTGATAACAGGATGAAAAAATGTTTTGATTTATAAGCCAAGATACAGTAATAATATGTAGACTGGGGTTCATCTGAAACGTTTCCCGTAAAGCATCAACAACAAAAAGCTGTTTGTTTTATTGGGATGTCAAATATAAATGCTCCAACTAGTCCAAAAAAAGCCTTTTTGTTTAATATTCATGGCTCAAAAAGGTGGGGAGAAAAGTATTATCTCTATTTTTAAAATGTTAAATATAGATACATCTATGCAATGTTTCAAAACAAAAACATGAATAATTTTTTGAGATGTCAGACCAGTTTAGTTCTTAACCTAAGAAATTCAATATGAGTGATGTTATTTGAAATTAGTAAGTATTTTTGAAGGGAATTAATAAATATATAACTCTATACATATATATATATATAGGGAAGAATTCATCAGTTCAAAAATCCAGCAGTACCTCCCAGCCTTGCAGGAGTTTGGGGATAGTTAAATCAGACATATGAAATCCACAGAAACTATGTGACAAGATGCCAGATAAGTGTCTCAGAAAGACAGGATTTGATTGTCATGGGCCTGTTCTCATGAAAAATAAAAGGCTCCAGTTTCTGTACAATTATGTACAGACAAGACATGTGTTTTCACTGCATGGCACCAAGCCTGGAGTATATTTTTTGCTCCTGAATTACAAGGAAAACTTGGCACGAGGATGACCCACACAGCAAGAAGTGGGCAGATTTAATACAGATGCATGGGATAATCTTTCAAATTCAAAAACTTTTAGTGTCATAGCTGTTTTTCTTTTGACCTATCTACAGGATACCCTCATAGGGACCTTCTGAGATTGGGCTGGGATTTTTAGGTGTCACCACCATAGATTTATAAAGGAAAATAAAAAATCTTAGCGCCCTTCCACCTATGCCTGGGATTCTGCAGTAGCAGGGTTTTGAACAACCATAATCTGCAAGAGAAGGCAAGATTGAGCTGGACAAGGAGAGGATTTTCTGCCTCTGCCTGTAGCAGCTTTTGAGGTTTTCTCTTTGGGTGCTCCTTCACATGTGTTGTCTCCATTTCATTTCTTTCAAGCCTGCAAAAACGGGAGGGCGAAGATGCTTTTTCATCATGATCTTGTTCAGGACAGTGGGAATTCAGAGAGATGGGGATGTAATTCTGCTTCTAGGCAGCATCCACGTGTCTGTGCTTCTCCTGCAACCATAAGGAGTAGCCACCAGGTTCGGAGAGTGTCAGAAATAGAGGTCTTGAACTTCTCTCTGCTAGTCCTCCCTTTCCTGCCTTCCACAGTGAGTCCCTCAGGACCATTTTCCAGCTCAGGTATCCAGGTCATAGTCAGCCCATGGCCAGCAGCATCACAAAGCCCTGATGGCTCTTTCCCTTGCTTTTTCAAGACATGCTGCTGAGTGTTCGCACCAGCAGCCTTCACTGCCTGTGGACCTTTGTTGGCAAACAGCCCATTCACCATCTTTCATGAGTGGCAACAAAACCAACACGGAGAATTAATTTTGCTCATTTAGAGAGGAGGTTGGCAGTTAGTACCAGGAACAGCCGTGCTTCTTTCAAGATTTAATCAAGGTCTACAAACAAGCCAGAGGAAGAGGCAACAGGCTTCACATAACAGGCTGACTAGTCTGACTCTGACATTTTCCTTCTGTATTCCCAAGGAACAGCCACTCCCAGGGAAAGCAGACAGCACAGTTATGCAGTGTTAGAAGTATAATTTGAAACTGTAAAATAGAAGAACCTCCCTTTTGGTGCAGGTCTCTGGATGATCTTTCCTTTTGAGTGTCACACAAAGCCACCACAGAGACATGTGTCCTTTGAGAGTTAAAAACATCAAACCTTTCTCACTGAGGACAAAAATTCTAATTTAATTTGTGTTCCAAAATGTCACTAATAGTAGGATGACTCTGTCCTGTCATATGAAGTTTCCAAGGACAGCATGAAAAGTTTGCTTGTATGCATTCAGAGTGGCCATGGGTGTGAGGTGTCACACACATAAGCACGTATCTATGTATGTATATATATGTACACACATACATATATATATATACACTGCAACTGTGGTGGACTGAAAAATCAGGCCCTCAATATTTATAACTTTGGCTCATATCCCAAGCAAAGCAGCCCTAGTGCAGAAGCTCTATTTGTGGCAATGGGATCTACACACTCCATTTTAGTTCTAATCCTAGGCAAGCTGGCAGACATAAGGTTTTATGGGAAGTAGAACAACTAATCCATGCTGAAGTGCACCACAGAAAGTTTCCTAAGTATAGCGTCCCCTCAGAAATATGAGGGCTCAAATTAACCCCCTAAATCCTCTTTATCAAAGTCAGCCAAGCCTGGGGATGGTAAATTGATTATGTGGCCAACTCCAGCAGATGAAGTACTTATGGGAGAGGGCTTTGAGGAAAGTGTAGAAAAAGGACTGAATTAGCAAAACTACTGACATGGAAATCTCCTGGAGCTTGAAGCCTGAGCACAGTTCTGCTGAATCCACAGAATTCACAACAGAATTTGGGGAGACTTGTGTCTTGCTTGGACACCCTGATTGATTTGTGAGGAACTGCAAGAGAAATCCCTGGTTGAAGCAGAACCTTAGGAATGTGGATAATTATGACCCTACAGTGTTATTTGTTGCGCCTTGGCATTATTGCCCAGTGTGGGGTGTACTCTTTGTCCCCTAATACTCCCATCCAAATCCATGGCTATGATCAGCTTTGCTCTAGTTTCTGGGCTGTATTAAATAATCAAAGAGAGGTTTCATTCCACTTTGTGAGTACTGGCTTCAGGCCAACAGTAAAGTGGAGGTCTGGTTACAAACTTTTTTAAACACAGAAATGTGGCCAGGTCCAGGCTTTCTGTTTGGACACATCGCTCCAAGTCAAGGAGAAATTTCCAGTTGTCTGGATGCTGAGTCAGCAGAAACATTGGGAATTAACACAGGGTTTGGGTTTGTGGGTTGTTTTTTTTTTTTTTTTTTTTTGTGTTTTTTTTTTTTTTTTTTTTGTTTTTTGGGTTTTTTTTGGTTTTTTTTGTGTTTTTTTTTTTTTTTTTTTTGTTTTTTTTTTGTTTTGTTTTGTTTTTCTTCCCCTTCAGACCTTGAAGTGGGCTCAAATTTTTTTGCAGCTTTGGCCAGTGGTTCTCAAGTCTTCCCAGATGAGATGTCCAGCAGGAGATTGCCAAGTGCCCTGGGAGTTTTCTGTGACCCTGACCATTGGCCCAGAAAGGAGGGAGCTGAGGAGGGAGATGACACCTATCATGCTCATTTCATGTGAGATCCTGGAGGGACTGACAACCAAAGGTCTTTCTTACCAAAGTGCAGCTCACAAAGGAGCAAAGAAGGGAGAGGAATGCAATGAAAACATCTGATATAGAAGAGCTTTTAGTTAATGTTTCTTTGCTGAACAATAGTGTTTGTGGGAATTATTTTTATATTTTTAATGAGTAATTATGGAGAATTAATGTTATCTAGAGGAAAATTTTCTGATAATGGAAAACCACAGATTTTGCCACACAAATTCAACCTCATGAATTCCTAAAGCAGGGACAAGTTCACCAGCTTCTCCCTTCCTAGGGTCCATGGAGTAAATGAGAAAGACTATAGAGTTGGGAGATGAAAATTAATTTTTTTTCAGTATTGATGGCTGCCACAGAGACTTCTGCTTCTACAGCACTGATCCAAATCTGAAGGTCTGACCCAGAGAACAGCCATGGACTGAAAGCTACCTCCACTTATCTTCAGATTTAAGATCTCAGTGAAGACTCTGAGTAGTCCCAAATTCACAGAAGTAAGATTGGTGCCATTTGAAAATTAGAGAAAAGATACTTCAAACAAATTAAGGATGTGATTTGAGGCTACAAATAATAAAAATTAAAAAAATCCAAAAAAACCCCCAAAAAAAACCCCGAAACAAAATATACCATGTAGAAAGGTCTCCTTGAAACCCTTCATCAAGGATCCCAAACAAAATCTCTCATCTCCTTGACCCTAAGAGCTAAGTACCTAAATAACTAGGAAGACTGGCTGTTATTTCGTCTAAGCTCAGATCACCAGATAAAAAAAAGGGACAAAAACATGTGTCCCTTTTAAATTATTTTTGCACTCCTTTTTCCTTTCTCTTTTTGTGTAGGACTTTTCAAATATCATGTGAACAGAGGAGTAGTTGGGACAAAAAGCAGTGAAGAATTTCCCAGGTCTCTGTTGGGGTAAAAGTTCTGTGAACTACAGCCTGAAGAGTTTTCATGAACCCTCAGAAACCTATAAATGTTTTCAAAGAATATTTACTAGCAACCTTTTCACTAACATTTGCCAAACTCATTTGAAAAGGGAAGCAAAGTTTGTGTCAGAGGAGCAATTCCTAGCAAGGGAGCCACAACCTCCTTTGAGCTGCCTTTGGGGGGTGGCGGGGGGGGGGGGGGGGGGGGGTGAGTAGGGACATAAAAATGCAAGCAAAAAAAGAAAAAGGAAGAGAAGGCAGAGAACAAAAGAGGGGAAAAGCATCTGTAAACCATAGTCTGCAACTTTGGCTTTGGAGCTCAAGATAATAAGACCATGGACTGACAAATTCCAAGAGTTTTTTTCTATTTATATTAGCTTGTATTTATTTATTCAATATGTGAGGATGTGATTCCTTGCATTAATCATTACCTTGGTAGAGCTTTTCCTGATTCCTTTCCAAGAATAAAAAAAAGAAAAAGAAAAAAAATAGACACAGAAAAATTTAGTGTAGATTGTAGACTTTCATGGAATAAACCCCCTTTGTAAGAAAGGGCAGGACAAGTTTTTGGGACAGCCCTGTAGTCTAGGGTTTTATTTATATCATTGTTGCTGGGAGATTTGCAAAAAGGCGTGCAGATGCTCTCCTCATGGAAACAAACAGGCCAAGTTTGTGTCAGATTTCAGAGAAGGTCTGGATAAACCTCTCTGAGCCATGTCACCCTTGAACTCAGTCCTGCATGTGGAATACCCCAAATTTCCACTGTTCAAGGATAGGGTGTTTGAGAGCCCAGCCTTCCAGCCTGCCCTACAACAGCCCTGCCCTGACTCCCCTGCCTTCCCTACCTGTGGCAGATTCTCTGGAGATGCCCACTGGCCTAACAGGGTGTTTAGTGCCTTACCAGGGTCCTAAGCTCCGGTGTAAAGCAGAGCATGTTCCAATGTAAGTGGACACTGATCTTGTCCAGACCCCAAAGTGTCATTCTGGTACGGAAGGGTAACTGAGATCTGTGATTGGAATCAGTTCCATTTTCCTAAAGAATGTGCAATTTCTGTGTTTAGAGCTGGAATTAATAAGAGCGTCCACTCAGTGCAAGCATGAGCAATTGTTTCCATTGGTTACCAGCAGCAGAGGAGGAAGGCAGCACCTGGAGAGATGCCCTCCAAAAAGCTATTAATGAAAAGGAAAGGTGAAAGTCAGGGCCCTGTACTGGGATCCATTTTCATACTGGCTGAGTTATAGCAGAGCCTTCAAAGAAAAGGAGGTTCTGCTTTGCACCAGGAAAGTGTCTCAGGCCAGGAGTAGAATCAGGCTTGGATCAAATAGACAAGAGTAATTCTGTGAGCTACCAGCTTAAGGGTAGATAGAATTCACCTGAGCTGGAGAAGATTCCTCTCTAGAACAATACAAATGGCAACTACAAGGAGAGAGAAAGGGAAAGCTGTCAGTGTGACTCAGTTTCCTGAAGGGAGAAGCTTTTGGAAATGCTTACAGTGCTGTATAGGACTGTTAAAAGTTGCACCCCCAGTCTTCCCAGGCACTGAATCATCTTCCTCTCTTCCATTCCTATAAATTTTATGTCTTTAAACAAACAATCTCTTCTACACCATAAACATTCATCAGCTGCCAGGACTGTAGAAAGCGAAGATAATGTTTTCTGTGCTTCTTTTGTGCTGACGGGAGAAGATGGCTTAACTGATGATTTCTGGTATCCTTTTGGAGCAGGTGAAACTTTAGCACTATCTAAGCAATGAAGTCTTCCCCTCCTAGCAGAGACATGTATCCTGGCCAGCATTGCTCGGTTTAACCCATCAGCTTAAAATTCATCCTGCACTTTGAAGTGAGTCATCCAAGTGGGGAACAGAAATCTCCAAGGTACGCAGGCTTCTCCCTGCCCATGTAGAACAGCTCACCACAACAGTCCTTCAGACACAGGGCCAGTCCAGGGCTGCGTGACTCAAACAATCAGGTTTCAATCTCCTGCCTTGGGAGACTACTCCACTTTTAGGAAAGTTTTCCTCAAGCTAATTTTTCCTTTGCTAAGCCTTAACCCACTGCTCTTAATTCTCTATGTCTTGCGTTAGCCCCTCTCCACCCTGGACCTCCCTGAATGACTGATCTTTCTTCTTGGATGATCTTCAGATATTTGCACATCATTATTTTTCTCTCCTGCTAAGAGGTCTTGTAGCCCATAGTAATGCTTTTGTGTCATAGTGCTTTGGGTCTTGTGTTTATCTGAAGCAATTTTCCTGTTTTCTTTTTAAGAAAAAAAATGTCAGAAAATATAAATGGAAATCAAAATCAACTGGAGTCACTCACAAGTCAGGATGCCATCTGCCAAAATGTCTTCCAGGATGCTTTTTTTTATGGCTGACTTTCAAAACTGCAAATGAAGCAGCATAATGGAAATATTGGCACCATCTTATCTTTTTTCTACACTATTGTAGAGACAAGTGAACTCACCAGGGATTTATGGGTGTGATACTTTGACCCTGTGGGAGCTCAGCTGGGAATAAGAAAACACCCTTTTGTCGTAATTTTCTTTCCTAGAACTTCCTCTGGTTCAATCATCCTCACCATTATTTTATATGTCTAGAATGCCAGGCATCCCCAAGGATACTTATGTCCTTAGCACAGTATCCATTTGTTTTTATACTAGGAGCAGCAAGTGCTATAGCAGAGTCCCACATCTCATTTAGCAAATATCAGCTCCTTGAACAGGAAGATGCATTAACAAGAAGATGTAAAAATCATGACAGGCCCAATGAGGGAATGCCCAGGGAAAAGGTTAAACACCTATGGTTAGACAAGGGAATCACCTTCTAATATTGACTTCTCTCCAGTCCTTGCAAACAAGTTTGGATACCTAGTATCTTGGATACCTCTGTTATCTTGGACTTCATATGTCCTGTGTAGATTTTTAAATTTGGGTAGGAGGAAACACCAAAATATGAAAGCTGTACTTTAACTATTCTCTGTAAAATGGACAATTAACAGCAATGAGTACTAAGAGAAGAAATAAATACCCTACAAACATTCTGAAATGTTCGTATAGTTCTGACATCCAGGCCACAGAAGTAGCTGCATTACATGGACTGAATTTTAGTTAATTTCCTCTTTTTTTTTTTTTTTTTGGTCTTGTGTCTTGAATCCTTTATACCCAAAAGACTAAATTCCTGTATGAAATACTCCAGTCCTTTCTGTGGAGTGGCTCATGGTGGCTATTTTGCCACCAACACTGAGGGTCCACAGAAGCTCTGAAGCCTGGTGCCTCAACAGCAACTACAGGTTCGTGATTCCAGACATGGTTCTGTGGATTTCTCCTAAGAGGAGCATGAATCGTGACTGCAATAAAATAGTTCACCTCTGACAAGCTTCTCATGGACATTTCTAACAATCAGTGCCTTGGCTGGAACACCCATAAAATAAGCCACAAACGGAAAGGGATGTCACTACTGTAGGAGGGGTGGGGAGGTGGCCATGAGATGGAAATTGGTCAGGATCTGAGAGTTAATGAAGCTGACAACTTGGAATTTTCAGGAAGAAATTTTATCTCTATTTATTCCCATCGGCTGCAGTGGCCATACCCATAGCATGACACTCCAGGCCCCAGCTGCTTAGACATTATTGCTGGCTGACTTTTTTTTCCCTGCAACATATTGCATTCTTTCTAAACATCTGTTTGCACAGAGAGATGTGTTGAAAAGACTGTGGTTATTCATTTAATCACATTTTGACATGGCATCACTGAGTGATTATATTAGCAAAGCTGATGAGTTTTCTTTACAAAGGGAAGCCCCATGGAACAACATGAAACAGGCATTGTTGTAATTTTGCTGGAACGAAAGAGGGGAAAAACTCAAACCCAAAAAAAGCCCTTGCTCACGGCATGTCTCCACCCAGCAACGAAAGGCAAGCCAGAGATCTCTGAACAAGTCCTAATTAAGGCAGTAAGTTCACAGAGCAACAGGCAATACCAGGGGGACAGACTGCCTGGTCTCAAAGTAGCTGGATTGGCTGGATTCGTGTGCCTGAGAGTGTAAAACCCCATTGTTCCTTCGGAACAGAAGTGGCTGGGGCACAGCACTGCATGATTGCAGCCGGACTTCTGCACTCGCATCAGATGGGGGGAGAAGCTGAGAGTTATGTCGTGATCCGGACTTCAAGAAACCTCTGCTCTGCTCCAGATCTGGAGCAATCAATTTACTGTTTGTAAAAAAACCCCACAACCCAGCTGTGTGCAGTTCCAGCATGCATTCAGTACTTCAGTCTCCTCTCCCATATAGAAGTAAGGAGGGTGATTTGAGGCAAACTCCTGAAAGTCCTGTACTGTGAGGAACGTCCAGCTAAAAGAAACGTGAATGACTGCCATTAACAGCTCGTTTGATTGTATAATTTGCTATTCTTTGGGGTCTGAAGCCTTTCTGTTGACTCCAAGCTCTGCATCTCTAGGAAGCATGATTTCAGCATTTTCCTACCATTACAGAGAGTCCAGAAGAAATCCTTAAGCTAACCCTCCTCTTTCTTTTTCTCTCTTCTTTTAGGTTGAAAACTAGAACAGATTTAGGAGAGCTTTGTTTCTGTTGCTTTCACTGTGAATTTATTGTTCATGAAAGGAACTAGGCTGATAGCTCCAACAGCTTAGTTTCATTCTCAGAAGAGCAACTACAGAGGAAGACATTGGCGGATCCCCCAGGGCCAGGCTCCAGCACTCGTGCAGAGAGTCAGCAGATGCCCATCTTCACCACAAACTCCCTTCTCCTTCTGAGCTGGCAGGCTGGGCTGGGACAGCCACATCAATGCTACGTGCCATGGCACAGACAGGATCCTCTCTCCTGCGGCTGTCACCAGGAGGGTTAAGGCAGGGGGTAGGGGGCCACGGGCAGTGTTTTATATGTGCTGAAATCCACTTTAAATCTAGTTCCGGGAGGGCAGATGGCCCTCCAGGGCCAAAATCTGAGACTCCATGAAGTTAAGAGTATCTTGAAAGCTTGTCCCCAATTCAACCATAAGTCCCCAAATTCTTTTGTGTTCTCTTCTTCTGAAGGAGAGGTAAATATGCTGTCTGTGAGAATTTCAGGCTAAAAACTATGCCTTGTATTGTACTACACTAGAAGCCACACTAGATAATCTGCTGGTTTTCAGAGTGCACTGCTTCCTCCCCACAGCATCCCACTGACAATCCCAATAGAGATTAATGGTACAGACAGATGTCCCCTCTGCCAGCAACTGTGCTGATGGGAGAAATCATATCTCCCTGTACTTGCCGCACCTCTCCTGCTAACAGCTTCTCCCACTGCATGTTCCCTGACTCGTTTCAGCCACAAGGAGCTGGATTAGAAAACTAATTAATCAACGTGGTCTTTGCAATTTTGTTTCAATCAAATTGCAAAGAAGTTGGAGAACTTTTACTCAAGCAGCTCTCCTGCTGAGTGGTTCAAAATTGACAATATGTGTCCACAGCCTGAACACCTTTTCTCCTCCAAGGGGCTCAAGCTTAAACAGTGCAATGGATGCAGGTCCCTGGGAAATGCACTGGGGACAGGTGCTCTGCTGCTGATTGCTTTGTTTCTTCCTCTTGACTTCACTGGACTGCTAGTCCCAGTCCTTCTCCCTTTTCAAGGTTGAATGGAAAGGTTTCCTATGAAGATGGGAATGTTAACTTCATGTTCTTCAGAAGGTGGTTTCATAAGTAATCCTGGATTTCTATTTATTTATTAGATTTCCAGCAATGGAAGAGCTTTCAGGAGCAAGGATCATCTGAGATCACAAACTTGCAGCAGAATATCTGTGCAGTTGTTTTCTTTCTGGTGGAGTATCCTGTGTGTGGAAGACACACTGAGCAGGAGGGATCCTGTGTGCACTCAAGGATGCCCCAGGCAGCCTCATGCTTCATGCAGCTGCGACAGCAGGGGAGCATCTGTGAGCCAGTGGACAATGCTCATGGCAAGAAAATCCACCTGTCTGTATCTGACACAATGGTATTTCCTGTTCCTTTAGGCTGTGGGTCAAGCAGAAGTGTGACTATGCAGAGTCCTCCACAGGGAGAGAAGCCATGTAAGTGAGCCAACATGTGCTGGCTCATGGGATCTGTTAAAATCCATTTCTTTCTTCTTTTCTTAGCATCCCAATCCTTCCTCTGTCACATGCCTTGACAAAATGCTGTTTCATGTGTCAAAGTGGAGCAATTATTCCACACATATATTCATCTTCAAGGACAGTTTGAGTCACTTGGGGTTTTCTCAAGGCTTTGAGGTAGCAGCTGATATCTCACAGAAGAGCTCCAGCTTGCAAATACAGCACTGGGCAAGTCAATGTACTTGAAACTCTTGGATGCATGTCAGGAGCTCACTTCTTTGTGAGGCTTGGCTACAGCTCCCAAGCTCTCTCCCAGGGAATTCATCAGGATCTCTCTCCTATGTGTCTGCAAGTTTATATTTTGCTTTGGCCTGAGCATCTATACTGATATCATACTTGTAAATCAACCCCTCGTAGGTGCATGGAGGAATCAGCAGGAAGCTAATTGCATCATTTAACTCCTCATCCTCCTCAGCTGTCAATCAGCCTTCTGCTTTCGTGACCCAGAGTTCAGTTGTCTCCAGGTTTATTTTCATTTTAATTTTTGTGCTAATTAAATTTGGATTCCAGGTTTTAAAAAAGCAAAAGTGGTACTGCTGAGGCTGGGAATCAGGAGTTGTATTGTTATCTGAGTCCAGCCAGAGGGTAAATGATACCAACTTTGCTGTAGGATCAAAAGGGCAAAAAACAAAAAGGGAGAGAAAACACAAGATACCTCCCAACTTGCCGTTTTCCTAACTTGTCTGTTTAATTTTTTGGGGGGGATCTCCCTCTGCTCTGGCACTTTGCAAGGTTTATTTAAATCAGCATATGTTTTCCCACATCTGTGTGTCTTACCATACACGTGCCAGCACAGCATATGTTCACATCACTGCTCTGCTGTTTCTTTACCTGCATGTGAATGCAATGCTGGATGTGTAAGACACAGAAAAGGAACGGGGGAGTATGACCAAGCTGCTCTTCTCTGGTATACCATGGAAGCTGTTAAAGGTTCTGAATAAGGTTTGGTCCAGCTGTGACATGTTCTACATGCACAAGATAAAGATTAACTCCAAATTACCTCCCTGCAAAAGTGCCTGCTCACCTTTCTTTTAGCTGGTCAGTTTCAGTCAGGAATAGATATACAAGTGGTCTTCCATTGTGTTAGAAGCTGCACAAGTCAAAAAACAGAACACAAGAGTTACCAGCCAGACTAAAAAAGGAGAGGGAACAAATAAGGTTAGAGGAGCTCTGAAATCATGAGAAAGTTGATTGGCTGAACAAAATCTCCTGGCCACCTGTTCTAGCTTTTTATCACACACTTCTTTCTGAGCACACAAAAAATGGACATTCCTTTCCAAATGCACATCGGGGTCAGATCAAGCCAAGACACCCTCCTCCAGACCTCATTGTGTGACCTGGACCATGTTGGGCCCCTGGTTGCTACCAACCAAAAGGATGATGTGAGCAGTCCCTAATCTGCCTGGGTGCAGAGTCAGCCAGCACTGCTCAAGCAGCTGATCCAGGTGGTATGAGCTAATCCAGATGACTTTTGCTTGCAGCAGAGCTGACTGCCAGCAGAGCTCCAGGAGAGGTAATCTTTGGCTGGAGGGCTGTGCCAAGCGTCTGCAAGCTGTAATGGCTTCAACCAGCACAGCCACTTGCTGGCTGAACATCTGCTCGCAGCTATTTATAAAGGGTAATACATACATACGTACATACATACATACATACATACATACATCGACAGGTCATGTCACCAGGCTCCACCTGCTCCCTGGAACTGGGCTTGTCTTTCCCCTTCTTCCCTTTATTCTCCCCAGCCTTCACAGTCAGCTTTCACAGTGGGAAAACCACTGGTTCAGCTCAAGGTGGGATGGGATAGAGTAGAGAGGAGAGCAAGGAGAGGCTTGCAGTGGGGCAGTTCTTACCCTCTTCTCTCTCTCCTCATGTGGTTCACGTGTACTCACATGGTCTTTTGTGAGGCCACAGGCCAGTGGCAGGGAGAGTCTCAGATGGATCTGATCACTGGATCTGGATTCTGTGGGAAGCTTTGTGTTCAGTTGCAGGATGCTCCTCTTAGGTAATTGCTCAAGCTCCAGCCAAGTCCCTATCTGCAGGGAGCTGCACTTCCATTCCATAACACCTTGGCATTATCCTGCTCTCATGAGTCAAACCATTGAGCAAGTCAGGACTGAAGAAACATGGAACGAATTATCTTTATAGATCAGCTTGTTCAATAGCTCCAGCTTTCCTGACTTTTCCTTGTGGGATGTTTTCCTTTCAAAGTGATGAAGATTATTAGGCCTGTGGGCAAGCCATGATGGCTCTCTTTAGAAAGGGCTGGGAGTGATGGATGACTTTTCTCCGTCTTCCTCCACCTCCAAATTAATAATGGTACACCATAATTTGTCTCCCTGGATCCTTTTCCCAGTCTTAGCTAGATCTCAAGAAATGTATTTGCACTAGGAAAAAAGGCAAGTTCTTTCTGAGAAGAGGGAATCTAAAGAAAAATGATAATAAAATATTATCTGTTATTATTCCAGGCAGAATAACTGAGCACAGTTGGGGTCTAAACTCTTCAGGAAGGAGTTAATCAGAACAGTGTCTTGGAACCTTGGGATATTTGTTCGTGCAAGAAGGAGACTGGACAAGAGCTGGTTGTTGGATGGTAGCAACACATGGATCACATAGTGTTAAGCTTGCGTCACTCTTTCCATTATAAATCCCGAGCCCGTCTGGGCTCCAAACTATCAGCTCAAAGATGAGCAATATTTATTTTCAAATATTGTGCAAAATACTTTGAGTCTTTTTGGAATCCCAGGGTGATGGGGAGGGGGAAGGCAAAGCATGCTGGATGCTTTCCTCTTTTGCAGAGTGTCCAAACTGTTTTGTTGCTGAAGTTCCAGACCAAAATGGGCTTAATTTTAAGCAAATATTTATTCTTTCTTCAGTTGGGAGGGGTGAGGCAGAAATAAAAGCATCAGTGTTTGACCTCTAGCAAGCAAGTTCAGGCTGTGCAAAAACTGCATGTGGTAGATGAACCAGACTCCAGAATGAAGCAGAGAGAGAAAGCTAGGGGAGCACTCTGTAGTTGCCTGGAGTTCAAACTAACAGAAGTATTATTTTGTAAGAGCTTTTAAAGGACATCTTCAGATGCTGCCTGGTCTTTGTAAGGGTCCAGGAAATGGCAGCTTCTCTTCCAAACCCACAATCTAATTCTGATGTTATTGAACTGGACAGTTTAAATGAGTCTCAGTTTGTCCAGCAGGACAAGGAGTCAGTAGAAGTCCAAAGTTGACAGGCTCATGAAGAGCATGAAGGAAAGGAATTCCTTACTCCTTCTATTTTCTTTCACAAGAACAATCGTTAAGAGCAATTAATTACCCAGCAGCACCCAAGGAAGGTGGTTCCTTGCAAAGTATTTGTAATGTAAGTATTAAAGCTATGATTACTTCTGAAGATTCAGGCTTCTTTAGACTCTTCAGTGAGGACACCCACCTTCTAAGGAAGTGGCTGTTGATGCTAACTCAGACTTGGAACTGTGTTACTCATGTTACTATCCTGCTTTTTAAAATTACCCACTGCCTTCTGATTTGAATATGCCATTTTATATCCCTGTTTGCTGTGGAAGATCAGGAGAAAATCTGGTCCTACACACCACAGAATAGAATTTCTCTTGAAGCTGTTATTATTTCCGGAAGGTTTCCCATAGTTGGTGGTGTTTGCATGTAAAAAGATCAAACCACAAGCTTATTTGAAATCTGTGGGGAGATCCTCATGTTCCTCTGAGTAATTGTTGCTTCTGATGACCAGTTTGAGTAGGAGCAACAGACAATATTTATCCTTACTCTTATTCAATCCCGCTGTTACCCGGTACTGTACAGCTGTTGATTACTACTACAGCTGGGTCCCCAGCCTCTGGAACTCATTTCGGGCCCGTGTACCTCAAGTTTTGTACTAACACCTGGCTGCAGTGAGTAGCCAGCTGATTTTTACCCAGACAACAGCTGAGCAGCTACAGTTTACAATAATGTAACAGAAAGCTGGCCGGTGCCTCCATATCTCCAACCCGAGGAATGACCACTAGAGTGATGCACAATTTCTTTTCAATTCAGAAAGCTTCTCTTTGGAGTCAAGGTGGGATTACAGCCATTTGCCAAGGAGCCACAAAGAATTGAAGACACTGCCCAGGTCTGTATCCATTTCCCAGGAAAAATGGGATGATCTGAAGGCATTAGAATTCAAGTTCATTAGGCCTAATCTGGGAGCCTGCACTAGCTCTTCTTACTAGCTGAGGCAACATTAAGGTTTTACATTTGAGCAAAATTCTTCACTGTCATTACACCCTGGACCTATACAAACAATTCTGCTGACTCCATTCGGCTTTGGAAGCTTTCTACAGACTAGAACAGATTTGGATCACACCTACAAAGCCTTCCACTGGAGCTTGATTCAAGTCCATAGGTTCAGATTTCAGTCTCAGCTGAGATATTACACCTCAGACAGTGTCTTACACGTGGACAGCAGCAGATCTCACAGGCAGCAGCTGGCCTGTGCTAATCATCACAATCTACTGACACAAACCTCAGTATAACTCCCTTTGCTGATGTGATGTATCTGTTTATAATGCAGTAGTGATAAAAACAAAGGCATTATCTTTTGGGGAACTTCTCGATGGTAGTTCCTGCTCTCGATTGCATGATTCATGTGATCTCAGAAAGAAATGTAAATTAAATATATCAAAAGATAAATTTGTAAATAGTAATATATTTTAGAGACTGTATTTACAGAGAAGCATCCATTCCATTAAGAAGAAAAAGCCCTCATTCATTTCTGCCCTTTTTTCCACAAAAGTAAACTGTTTACTGTTTGCTTTCATTTACTGAATTGCTTTCATTTACAACAAGGATCTTTGACATCCCAAGCCCCTTATCTGTCTCTTCCTCTTTTTCCTTAGAAACGCAAATACTCTTTTCTGCACTAAAAGCCATTGTACAACACTAAAGGCACAAAGTAGAGCTAGCAACTTTTCACCCAAGCTTTCTGTGGCACCACATGTCCTGTTTGCAGTTTGTACTACAGGACTGCTGAATAGTTGACCACATATTTCTTTGGTGGGAAGTGTGAGCTGGAGTGTTACACTAGGCAGCTGACATGGGGCAGATCTGCAGAAACAATAAAGCCACTGCAGTTCTGCTCAATGCTGCAGCCTGGGTTTAACCTCTGCGCTCCCTGTAGGCTTTTGTTTTGTTGCTATCAGTTAGCGTGATTCATTTGGGTTTTCAACTTGGATTCAGCAGACCTAGTTTAATCAAACAGCTTTTTCCTCCTTGATTAGAGAAGCAAAGTGTATATGACACTTTGCAGGAGATAGTGTACAACAAGAGAGTTAAAAAAAGCCTCTGAATCTGGGGTATTTATCATGTCAAAGGGCAGATGAATTACTCTAATTTATGTCTTAGGAATTGCTGCCTATCTTTATGAGGCAGAGAGGTGGTGGCAGCACGCAAGTGTGCCCTGATACCACTTTCTCCTCACATACAGTGTTAGAAAGTATTTTTTGGAGATTGTGGTGTTCTAATTTTTAGGGGAAGAATATTTTGGAAGAATGTAGACTTGGTTCTTTCTCTTTAAGATACCATTATCAGAATTCCAGTCCCTTACTGAACAATTTCTCATAATCCCACTGGGAAAGAACAACGTCCTTAGTGGGAAGTTTTCCCCTTACAATTCCTTCTCCTTCCATAGACCATCTTCTCTTCCAAGCTGAGAAGTCAGCTGCAACATCTTTGGGGACATAGAGATCAACACTCATGATTCCAGCTTCTTATTTCTTGCTGCTGCAGGAGCTGGGACAACAGGCTGCAACATCCAGCAATTAAAGAAAAATAAATGAGGGATCAGTCTTAAAATGGTCACATACTCTGTGTTACACAGACTACTGCCAGGATCTGCAAATATTTGTGTGATCAGGCTCCACAGGGTTTAGAGCAGTAAGGGCTGAGTTGCTTTCCCACAACCCCCCTTCTCCCTCCCTCTATTACTCCTCCACCCCTGCTGTTTCCCAGTCCTCCCAGGTTTCAGGACAAGATACAAAAAATTTTATTATTCAGTCAAAACTCTTGGGTGACCTTGGAGGTATAAATGTCTGGCCAAATGACATCCTAGCATTTGCTCAAGCACACCCTTCCCTATTCCACCTCTCCTGTAGATCCTGTGGGTTGCAGTTATGTTTTTAATATTATTATCTTTTTTCTCTCCCTCCACCCTAGAGCAATTAAGTTAATTTTTTTTCCCTTTCAAGGCTCGTGTCAATGAACAGTCAAAGAGTGAGACATGAACCTGCGTAGAGGAACCTCTGGCAAAACATTTGAATGCTGTGTGAGAAGAGAAATGTCAGAAGCAGTTAGCAAAAAATGAATAGCCCTGATCCAGCTCTGTGACTCTTCTCCTGCCAAGTTCTCCAGTGCTCACTGGATGATCCAGCACGGCTTTGACAAGGCTCTCTGTTAAAGATTTCTTCCTCCTGTTTACCTGCTCTCCAGCTTAATTGGGAAACTTTGAGTTCAATAGGAAATGGTCAGTAAGTCTCCAGGCACGCTAGCAACAGCAGGCTAGAGTCAAAACAAATCCAGGCCCACCACCACAACAAGGTAGTGGCCCTGATCCAGGAGAGACTGGGGAGGCAGGAGGAAAGTCACTGCTCTGAGCTTTCTCTGAGCTGCACTCTCTGTTGGATGTGGAGCTGTGCCTCTGTGCAGAGAGGATAGCACCTGGCACTGGGAATGATGAAAGCAGACTGCCTTCCAGCGTGCAGTGACCACTTTCTTGTCTCCCTGCCTGAAGCTGTCATATCCATGGACACTCTCAGCACTGTTCAGTCCCTTTGCAGGAAACCAAGCAGCTTTGCCAAGGCATGTCTTGCCTCATCTGTAATATCCCTTCTTTGTTCATCTTCTCCTGTGACCTGAGTTTTGCCAGTTGTTCCCAGCTAACTGAACCCAATGCCATCAGTGTACATTCAGCCGCCACTTCTTTCCATGTCTGACAGCCCAGCTACCAATTTACTAATGCCAACGAAAAGAAGAGGGTTTGGGGAAGAAAGGACACACACATTTTAGGTGAACTGATTATCCTGGGTCTTTTTCAGACACTTGACTGTACATGTCTTTTATTTTCTCCAAGAGATTCATGCTGGCCTTCCACTCTAAAAAGGAGCACATTGCTGATTTTAGTTGGGATGGAGCAATGGCAGACAAGCCAAAGTGTAACAAGGATTTCACATGTGGAAAGAAGGGTGCAGCTCAGTCTGTGACTACCTTCTGGTGCAGGAGAAACAGACAAGGTCATAAAATTTCCCTCTGTCTTCCACCTCCACTTGAATATTCCTAATTCCCTTTGTCATATCAAGCCACAGGTGCAGAGGGAGGCAGCAATGGCCAAGAGGCAGTATTTTACCAACACTTTATTCAAAGTTCTACTCCTATTTTACAAAGCATTTAGGCACTCCAGGCTTACACTGAGACCTGATTCAGTCTTCCAAGTTACCTCAGCTCCAGGGAATAAATTCAATTTCTAAATTGGGTAGACAGATTGACTTTAATGGGTAGCAGAGACACAGAACTGAATTTAACCCCTTACTTACTGGAGATGAGGCAAAGTGCTTATGAGGTTTGGGTTAAGAATTTGATTCTGAATATTCCCTCCTTCATCCTATGTCCTGCCTGGAAAGGCAGAGCACAGGTAGGAGAAGATCTGCAGTAAAGTGAAAGACTTATTATACAGCATTTTTTTTTTGTACATTTCCATTTTTATTCATTTTCTTTTCCCTCTCCTGTGGGTTGCAAGAACCAGCCCTCTCTGGTATCTTTGGAATATGCCCAATGCACTCCAGATCCTACAGCCACCTTAAAACACACAGTGGCAGAATGTGTTTGTGGGGGAGACTTTTCTAAGCTAGTCAGCAAAGGCAGGAGATCCAGTGCTTGCAAGGTGAAGTCAGAAGGTAAACTTGAAAATGAGCTGCAAATCTGACTTTTAGCATGAAGATAATTAACCACTGCAAGAGATTCACTAAACACTTGGTGAAATCAAGGCAGGGAGTTGTCTTAAAATTTGCATGCTGGTTCAACCACAAAATTGCAAGTATAAAAGTGGGAATTACTGAGTGAGTTTTTCTAGTCTATGAGAGGGAACATAACAATTAGAAGATTTTTTTTTCCTGGCTATACCTAAATGTTCTTAAGAAATAGAAATAAAATATCTTTAAAATGTAATTTGAAAAAAAAAATAAGGTGAGCTTCTTTTCTGCTCCTTTAAGGATGACGAAAGGAAAGGAAAGGAAAGGAAAGGAAAGGAAAATCAACAGAGTCTTGCAAGTTCCTTTTACTGTTAAACTTTTGTTTCACACAGGTAGACAGCAAATTGACTGGAAATTGAATAATCATCTAGTTATTCCCTGCAGCACTCAGATTATATTCCTTATGCCCTTTCCCAGGAGCCATGCTTTCTGGAGTTCTTTCTAAAGAGACCAAACTTAAGATCCATTCGTCTGTTCCAGCTCCTGCATGTCTGCTCTAATTTTGTGGCTTTGTACTTGTGGATGCTAATGCAGCTTTGCAGGGCTCATGGCCTGTCAGGGTGCATGGAAGTCAGCATGGTCTGGCCTAGGGAGAGCAATGACTTTGTGCTGTTCAGTTCTGGGGCAGGCATTAGATCAGCTGCACATAAGAATGCAATTCCCCCAGGTCCTGCAGCAGCAATGACTGGCTGTCTTTAGGAGTGACTGTTATTACTGCCTAGTTTCTTGCCAGATAATTTGGCTGCACCTCCAGATTTCCTTAGGAGATAAACTGAGGGTGTTCACACTGCTGTACTGGGAGTATCAGCTAGATTGCACCAAGATTAGCTCCAAGGTCTTCCCGCAGACAAGTAATGTGGACAAACTGCATATTTGACCTCAGGATCTCTCCTACACCTGAGTATAAACACAATCACTATGCCCTTGAAAATGTCCTTCAAGAGGCCTGTTGCACAGGCTCCTCAGATCTGAGGGATATGGTTCACCTGAAGTTCTACTCCACGCTGCATTCACACCATTGTAAGCACACCATCCTCTACAGTACACTGTGTTTTGCAGCAAAACCCTGCAGAAGCACTTTAATGCCTAAGTTAAAGTTTTGCACCAGTCACATTCACACTGCAGAGGTTTCAGGCCTCCTTGTAGAGCATCCACTGAACCCTGAAAGGAGACAGAAGTGTGAATCATCAACACACCACTCCCTACCTGAATTTACCAAGAGGCCACTGGGGAGTAATTTCAGGGCAGGGATAGGAGGATGAAGAAAGTCCATAGGGAACCAGGGGAAATACCTGGAAAAAAGCTGTGCCACCACTGTGCCTTGGGATTGCCAGGGAAAAAGACAACCTATGGAGCTGAGAAAAATGTCAGCACAACCATCAGGTTTAAAACAGCAATAAGTTGCAGAGAGATATTCGAGCTGAGTTTCAAGATCAAGACAGTTTTAGGAAGCACTGAACTGCTCAGAAGCACAGAATTAATTTTTTTCTAACACAAGTTACAAAATCAAGGTAGGAAACTGAAAATCAGTGTGAACTTAAATTAATTCTCCTTAAGTGAGCAGTGGAAACAATCCGTTTCCCCAGCAAATAGACTTGCAAACAAAGCAATCATAATAATTGAAAAATGAAAGAAAAAAAAAAAAGACAGAAAGAAAATGGAGACAGTATGAGAGGAAAACAAACCCAGAGGATTTGATTTATAAAAGGCAGGCTGTGTGTGTCTGCAAGTGTGTCTGAAGAGCAGGATCAGCCAAGAATGTGTTTCCCGGAGCAGAAGAATAGCTAGGAAAAGTGGAAGTCTTTGCTATTGCTATAGAGGGTCTTGAGCAAAACAACAGCAAAGGTGTGGAGTGATAGATCCAAAAAAGAGGCAAATATGCACAAGCCCTGGAGGTGTTGTGACTGTACCAGAACAAGAGTTGCAGACCCAGTTTGGCAGTGACTGAAAGGGGGAATGTGACTGTACGAATGCTGTAGGTGCTGAAGTTTCTCTTTATGGCCCCACTTCAGAGTTACATGTTTGAGGTTCATTTGCAAAGGAAATGGTTACATTTGAATCCACCAAGGCACAGAGGAGATGGTGAGAAATTAGGAGTGGATGGAGCTGTTCTACAAAGAGTTCATGTGTCACCACCCTCCTAGGAGTGCTTGGCTTCCTACATTTTACTGGAAGTTATCCTCATAATGCCCCAATGAAGTAGGGAAGCATTTGTTGTGTTTTTACAGACAAACAAAGCATTGAGTAGATTCATTAATTACCCTGGGGAATTTCCTTTGTCACTGCCCACACGTGTTTTCAACATGATGTTGGTTTCTGGCTGTCCCTGGTTTTACTTTGATCCAACAGAACATCTCCTTCAGCTTGCACTAACCAAGAACTGGGATCTTACTTCAATGGGTTGCTGCAAGTTACTGATGCAGGGAAGGGTTTATTACTGGATGTTAGAGGTTCATTCTGTGAAATTCTGAGTAAGGGGAAGGAAATTCCAAAACAATTATGTAGCAGAGAAAAGGAGTAAAATTCATCAAAGAAACAAAGCCATGTAAATTAATCACTCAACTGATGATTTTTGTTTTTTCTCCACTCACATGGACAGGACCCTATGTGGCTAGAGGAAAAAAAAACCAGTCAAAAGCTTTGGGTTTGGCTTCACAGCATAGACTGATTAAAGACCTTCTGCTGGGTTGTTAACCTTTTATTAGCACGAATCTAATAATAATAATATCACCACAAGTATATTTACTTTGCTGATGCCAGAGGGCCTTCAGGCAACTCAATAAAATGCAGCTCAAATAGTGGTTGATCATTAATAGGACAATGTGCTGAAATAAAACGGAGAGTGGGGATGAACTAAAAGCCTAGGATCTTTCTCCAGTGCATGTAGACTGATAATAAGCCAGATAAAATGTCTGTTCTCTTTTAGCAACAGCTTCAGAGCACTGTGTACATTGAACACAATGAATATATTAGCTGTTGGCATCTGCAAAATAAGCATATCCATATATCCCATTCTTAGGCTTCTGAAAAGATGATGGTAATCTATCTCCACTCAGAGCTCTCTAGCTCTGGGATTTATCATGAGACCAAGCCCACAAAAAGATCCAAAGCTGTGCAAGGCATCAGAAAGACTCCCAAGTTTTCAGGTGGGTTTTGGTCAAATTTGTTTTCTCTTGCCTTTCCCTCTTACTCCAGCACAAAAGGAAATCTTTGCCATAAGATGATTTTGAAGGCAATCCAGGTTCCTTAATGACATTGAGAGGCTTCTTCTAACAGCCCAGGGGACTGAAGGTGACCTGCTGTTACTACATAACACATACAGTTTCCATGTTCCCTCTTTTTCAGCCCTCAGTCACTGCTGTTTGCACTACATAATCCCTGAAAAAATCCTTCTTAGGCATGGAGGAGGAGCTGCATGGACTGAATTCTCAAGCTGCATCTTGTTGGCATCTGCTACCGGAAAATTGAAAGAAATGTCTCAATCCCAACAGTTTGAGCAGGACGTGTCATTTTTTCCCCTATGCACCTTTTCTGCTGTGTCTTTTGGGATGTGCTCCCAGTGATCCATGAGGGTAGCACAATCTGCTGTATAAGTCTATATCCAGAAAGAACTTATTCAGAGGTAAAGGAGGCAGAGGAGGCAGTCTACATTTTCAGAAATAATAAAGAAGGGGATAGGAAAGACATGATTAAGAGTCAGACGCTCACAGAGTTGAGTGGAAAGAAGAAATAAGGACATTATTCCTGTAGAGATATTTGGTTGTCTTAACCTTCACCTGCTGTGGATGTTCCCAGCTTGTCCTCCATTTCCCCTTGCCTCTTGGATCCTATCCCTATCCTCTGTGGGAAAGCGCTGGCAGCAGACAGCTGCCAGGGATCAGATCCAAGAAGTGGGTCCATGCTCAAAGCCAGATGTGTGGCAACAGAACGTGGAGGAGGAGGCAAAGACGAAAGAAGCTGGGAAGGATAACCTTGAACAGATGGGAGAGAAACAGCAAATGGAGCTGTTTGTCTCATGCCCATGACACAAGTAGTAGAAGGAGGGGAACCCTCTGAAGCTGAGCTCTGACACCAGGAAGAGCCTCCCCACGTGCTGCCTGGTTAGATGTGATGGCTGTCCAGGATCTGGATGGGCATTTCACTCAAACCTCTCACATTATGTGCGTAAAAGGCGGGGGAAGTGGGAGGTGGCATTTCTTAAATGGCATTTTTCCAAAGCAGGAGAACAATACAAATCCATAAACATTCTCACGTGCTGCCACAAACAGAGTTGGTAACTGGGTCATGTCCCTGGTCCTGTAGCACTGCAGTGTACGGAGCAGGGCAGAGGGACCTCACTGCAGAAGTTGTTGTTCTGGACAGGCTGCTGAGGAATGTTGCTCAAACTCAAACACATTTGCCTCCACATTGTTTTTCAGAAGCTGTTTTTGCAACATGTCATGGCAGAAATCACTGTTAAAACATCCTCTCTGTACATCCATACAGTCAGATGTTTGGGGTGGAGGAGGTTGAACAGCCTTTACTTGGTACCAGACTAATTATTTGAGGTTGCTGTCACACACAGAGAGCTCCCACCACCAGGTTCAAAAAACAATAGAAAAAGGGGTTTTTTTTTCAATAAGTGAATTGATTCCTAATTAAATCATGTATAATTACAAAATGTCTGGTCAGCTTTTTTTTATTAATTTCTCCCTGGCTGCAAGAGTCTAAAGCTCCTAGCTCAAAAAGCACAAACTGCGCACGGAAACACAGTACATGTAATTAGATTACAGATTAAAAGGGATTATACCAAGCCGTGAGAACCAAATAAAAAGGTTGAAATTTGGAAAAAGTAAAAATAAATACAATAAAAATGAAATCTAAATAGTAGTGGTGAAATGTTGACCATTTGGACAGTGCACAAATGCATGGTGGGGAATTGCTACATGAACTCTAGATGTAACAAGTCTGGGACACACTATACTTACATATATATATTAAGATGAAGCCAGACTCTTTAGATATTTATTTTAAGATACAATCACATGATGAAAAAGGGCAGAGCTAAGGCTGAACTTTTTTGTCATCTTTCTAAACTACCTTAAGATTAGTGCTACGTAGACAATGGCTCTTCTGCACAGGATGTTTTATTTTAGCAATAATCTCAACTCTCTCCCACCCCTTCACCTCTCTGGATCTCTGGGAATGAGAGTGGTTCTCACAGGAGTGCTTTCCTGTGACCCAATTATCTAAACAAATTAAAAAACATAAAAGTGTCCCCACCTAAGTCATGTCATGCTAGCTTAGACTATTTTTTATCTTCCCTGAACGAAGCTAAAAATACACGTTGTTTGTTTGGGACTGATGATGAATGGACCATGGCTCCTGCTGTCAGGGGGTAAGAAGCCAAATTAACTAAATATCACCACATAAATTCCTGTCTTCAGCACTTTCAGCAGAAAGTCTGTTAGTTTTTTAATTAATAAGAGGTGTGCTTCTTTCCCCCCAAAATGTATATGCACTTACAGAGGTAAGGGCTCTATGTTGTGAAACAAAAATGTCTGAGTGGAGGCCAGTTTTAGGGAAAAATGACCTAAGTACCTACAGGGGATCCGGTCATGGCAAGGGACACTGATATCAGTGTCTTGTACTTCATATCATTCAGTAGCTGTACGGAAGGAAGGAAAGCTGAGTGTTTTTCAGGTTTGTTTGTTGGTTTGTTTTTTTCTCTGCCTAGTGAGTTATCTCCCTGCCTTGTACACTTATGAAGAATAGCTGAACTCCATTTACCCCATTTGTTCTTTACCCCACCCATTAGCTCTGGCTCCTATTTGCAGTTGGTATCTCCAAATTTCAGAGGATAGATGTGAAGGCACAATGTCCTCAGCACAGCACAGGGGCTTCAGCAGCTCCTGTGTCTGTGACATGGAAAAGGTGCAGTAACATGGAATATTACCCGATTACTGCTGAAAATTTCAAGATAAGATTTGATTCCATATAAGATTTTTTTCTATTACTATTTGCCTCATGGCAAAATGAGATGACTTTCAGAGTCAATTCACAAAGAAGAGCATGAGTGTCAGGTGCTTAGAACTCTCCTCATATCATCTAATCCGTTGTTTATTTGTAGAGTCTGATGTATTGTATTTGTTATTCCTTTTCAGATATTCTTTACTTTTGAAAACTGTGGCTGACCAGGCAGGAAGGGTTGCAACATACTATAACTCTGGGTCTGGGTTGGCATCATAGCCAGTCCCCTGCCAGACTGTCAGTCACATGTTGCCAGCTCATTATTCATAAAAATTGGGTTGAAAGGCACACTGACAGAAAACAGTCTGAATTCTGAGATTGCAGAAGGAGATTTATGGAACTGTTCTGCAGTGATCTAGAAATAAAAGACATTTGCTTATAACTTCCTTCATTTCCCCCATTTTATAAAAATTCCTCCCCCTCACTGCAGACCAATTAGTACCATAGTTTTCCTTGGAAACAAGCAATGTTCAAATCAAGTCTTTGTGTAACTACCAACCACTCCGAACTCCATCAGCTCTTTACCTACCTGCCTTTCTCATCTTCCCTGTGGAAAGACTTTCACAGTGGCCGAAAAAAGTTTTTTTCCTTTGTTTTCGTATGTCAGTGTAAGGAATAAAGTGCAACAGGGAGACTCTGTCATGTTAAAGGTCAGTTGCATAAGTTCTCTTAAATGGCAATTAAATGATTCTATGACAAACAGGATGCACTTGGAGTGCAGACATCAGCTCCGACCTTGGGACCTGGGAGAGTCTGGGAAAGAAAAAAAACACTTTGGGAAAATAAACATAACACCCAAAACTGCATTCATCTGCTGATGAATCAGCAGAGAAACTCTATCATTTCCCCTGTGTCTCTAGGGAAATGCAAAATGTAGTAACACTTTAATTTCTTGCTCAAAGAAACTGGCTGTCTTAAGATCAGCTGTTCGTCCTACAGTGTTAGAAGCAACCTGTTGAATTACTCAGTGCCAGCGTAAGTATTTCAGCAGTTTGAGGGTAGAAGAGTCATATTAAGACCACATCTGGTCAATGATACACAGCTCTGTGGTATAAGTTTGGGAAAGGGGTGATGCATGATTACAGAGTGCTCTGTTAATGAGAAGAGAAAGAGCAACACTTCCTAGGAGGAAACCTGGCCAGCAGTTGGACAGAAGCCTCAAAATGGAGTGTCCAGGCACACAAGACAGCCCCATGAAGAGAACTGGTCCAAGCCACAGCCTCTTGCAGGATACACTCATTACCCACCTCATCCAGTTGTCCTATATATATCTCAGCAGGAGGTTAATTAGCCTGGAGGGTTCATCTAATGCTGAACTTTTTTCCTGTATAGTTTTTTAACCATTGGAGAAGGTTAAGGTCTTCATTTGGAAAGGGCTACAGTGGGTGGTAAGGGGGAAACATAAGGACAAGATGTCCTGGTTGTCTCATATCTTCAGCCTAGTAAAACCATGCACAAGGCAAAGCAAACATGAGTTGGAGGACCCCAAAGAAGGCTTCAGTCAGACCAGGAATAACCTGATTAACAGCACAAGTACAAGCCAAGTGTTTTTCTGACAAACAATGAGAAGATGATCTGCCTTTAAAACTCACTGGGCACAATATGATGAGGAAAGGAAGGAAGCAATAAAAACCCTTGTGAATGAGGATGGAACAAACCTCCCATGTTCACCAGATAGTTCCAGATCTGCAAGAGCTGGAGTGGATTTCAGTGAGGAGAAATGCAAGTAAAAAGTTATTCTCTTGAGGGCCATTTTCCTGATAAAGTTTGTGAGATATATAAACAAATTGATTGGCAGTGGAAAGCAGGAAATGCAATACAGTTTGGTCTGGGATGTGTCTCCTTGGGAGATAGTTGTGAGTTTGGGATGAGAATAGTGCAGAAAGCAGTAAGGGCAAAACAGGTTCAGTTGAGAAAAAAAATTAAAAAGGAAAAAAATACAGAGGAAGAGCTCCTTGGTTTTACGTGTTCCTCCCTAATAATTAAAAAATCTTGAAACAAATAAATAAAAAATCATTATTTATGCAGGGCAAGAAAACTTGGGGACAACTTAACACACTGTCCTGGGGTGTGCCAATAGCTTGGGATGTAGCAGAACGTAGTGCACTGAGAAAATAATCTCAGGGATGAGAGGGGGAGACTGAAATTACAGAGGGAAAAAGGCAATCCAGGCCTGGACTCTCCCCTCTGTCTCTCCTCTCCAAGTCTTTCCTTGCCAGTGAGAGGTGACTTTGGAAAATATGAAGAATGGGATGGGCAAGAAAAATTCACTTGGCAACGTCCAGTATCAGGGGCTAGAAAAGAGAACTGAAGAGGATCCAGAGGCTGAGTTCCTGACCTCAAGGAGAATCCTGAGGGATATTTAAGCCACATTAATTCCAGCAGGCAGCGGGACATCCTGGCAGGAGATGCGGCAGGGAGGGAAAACTGAAGTGAAGGGAAATGCTCTTGTCTGAACTAGGGCTGATTAATGCCTTAGGAACCAAGAGTCTGCTCTCTTGTTTCACAGTGCTCAGTTATTCACCAGTCTGTCCATGGCAACAGGTGAAAAAAAGGGAGTAGACAACAGACTCTAGGATCCTTCAAGGAAAACCCAGACTTTGCATTAATCACTAATTCCAAAGTTTCAAGGAATGTGTAAAATCTCTTCTGTGTTCCCTTCCCTTCCTTATTTTTTAAGTACCAGCTTGAGAACCGAAACAGAAAGAAATCTTTAGAGAAGAGATTTATCCTGTGTTTTTAACAGAGACATCACATTCCTCATTTGCTACCAGAGCTGGGAGACTCTGCATGCAAGCCTGAGGACGGAGCAGAACCAAGCCTGCAGATGATAACCATATCGTAGTGCATCAGACGCCACTTTGATCTTGACACCTGGCTCTGCACTTGAGCCCGCTGGCTGGCTGGAGCATCCTGGCAGCAGCACGTGTACACCTGAGGCTCCATACCCTGGGGATCTCAGTCCACAGTCAAGATTCTGTAGCACAGGAATTCAGATTTTGCCTGGCATGGAAGAAGTGAGGACCCAGCAGGAACAAACACCACATTCACCTTTCTGTGGCTCCATTAATCAAAAACACACTAGAATGAATGTAAGACTCTCTTTATTTTGGCTGGGGAGAAACAATGTTTATCTGCTCTAGACAGAAGATGAAGAACTGAAGAAGAACACAGCATCCTATTGGAACAGAACCGAGAGTTTGAGTCAGAAGAGTGTAAATCAGCAGAGCTGGAGCAGAGCCAGGACACTGACATTTGCACCAGAGCTGCAATCAAATTACCAGAGAATTTCTAAAGACCAGAGCTGGTCAGGAGCTCAGATTTATATCTATCAACCCACAACAGCCTTGAATACCAGGCAAGGGTGTTGGCTGACAGTTGATTCAAGGAATAAAAATGCCACCTTTGGTTACATTGCCTATAGCAACCAGGCAATGCTCCCTAGATCTCCCACCCAAGCAGCCATCCAGTATTCTTCATGGGCTCTGACAGGATTACAAGATCTGAGGATAAGGGTAAAGGTCTTGCCTGAATCATGTTGGTGAAGTGGCAGAGTTCTGGGTCCTGAACCCTGTCTGAAATGATCAGGCTATCCAGAAAATGAAATAAAACTTGTTTCAGGGATAAGGTTTTCTTCAGATCAGAGAGAGATTCTTCAGCTTCCAGACTAGTTAAAAGTTCAGAATAGGAAATGGAAGTCCCTATTTTAGTTATTTTCTGATTGGTAGTTTTGAATAGTATGTGTTTTGTAATGGCAAGTGTTGGCTTCAAAAATTATTGTAATAGTTCAGCTTCACAGTTACAGGATAGGGAGGATTCAGAGGCAGAGACTATTAGTTCTGAGACAACTACAAGATTATCACTAACAATTTTGTACATACCTAATAATCTCCTTGGGTGAATTAGTAATTAATAATTGCTGCTTCATTAACTGCCCAGCATGAATTTTAACTGCCCAGCATCAACGTCTGACAGAAAAACTCATTATACAGATGGGAAACTGAGGTAAAGGGCAAATCAAAGTAGCATTTTCAAGGGCTGCCTGGAAAAAAGGGAAATATATGGATTCATTTTGGAGCTCCTCTTAGTAGAATTGTTGCTCTCCTGTGAGACCTCACCCTATGAACTGTTGCAGTTTCTCCTGAGTCTATGAAATGGCGACAACAGCAGAACAAGAATTATCTCTCTGTAAGAGGGAGGGAGAGTGCTGTATTTACTGTATTTGCTGATACACATCAAGAGAAGAGAAGTGCAGGGTGGGAAGAAAGAGAAAGAGGCGGCTTTGTTCTTGCAGCAGTTTGCTCAACAAAGCCCAGACTGTTTCAGTGATAGTGGATGCTGCATGTTTATTCCGAAAATTTATGGTTTAATTAATTTTGGGGTGAGATAGCGAGCATGGTTCAGTGCCAGATCAGGTGAAATATGATCCTAGCATTTCAAGAATTTAAGCAGCTGAGGGGGCTGACTGAATGGCACCTGAAATCCAATAAAAGCCAGCACAATGGGAAGCCCTGGTATCTTAAAGGAAGATCTTTGGAGATTTTAAATACATCGAACAGGGTGGCAGTGAGGAGGGGAGTGGGATGGATTCATCCAGCAGCCACATTCATCACAATGCCTACTGAAAGCATGCTGTTTTTTCCTGTTGTTTGCAGTTCTGAAGCAGAGATCGTGCTTCAGGGAAAAACTTTGGAAAAGCACAAAATCCGTAGAGTATAAAAGCCACCAAAACAGTAAATTGCAGGACAAAGTGTTTTAGGGGAAAAAAGTAAGATTTGAAGCTCCTTTTTATTTGCTTTCCAGTTGAGGAGCACTCATACACAATCATTGTTCACAACTTTCTTTCTTCTGCCAGGAAGGCTGGGAACATAACTCTGGCTTTTCATTTTAAAACATGGATATACACTTTTAAATGCCAGACTTTCAGTCAGGGAATGAATCCTGAGGTTTACCCAAATATAGAAAGGCTGATTGTCATATCCCTTGTGCAAGTAACAGCGTATGAATATATTTTGTGTGTGAACATGGCACTCACAAATATTTCACAGCTGAAGTACTCTGTGGTTTCCACAGTTCAGCTGGGGCATCCATAGTACTTTCTGTACATCTTCTCCAGAACAAGGAAGTGATATTTTTCACTCTTTATTGATGAGGAACCATGTCACAGGACACAGAGAATTTGAATAGTAAAAATAAAGACTGCAGCCTACATCTTCTGTGGTGTAAGACACTGCTCTAAATATAGCACAACTCTTCCACTTGACAGAGCATGAGGAACCTGCAGAGATGGTACTGACACAGGAGTGACATCCCTGAGTCAAGACCCCCAGCTTTTGCTGTGTGAACGTAGAAGAGCCAAGAGAAGGACTTTAAATCTCTTTCCAGAAATGCTCAGCTCTCCAGAGGAAAGTGGGAGGAAATTAAGAGTGTGGGATAACCTAGAACATCTCCCTTTAGTGGAAGGGAATGGGTGGATCACTTAGGCAAGCCCCAGTATCTCATCTCACTTCCACTCTGCTGCCTTCATTTTTATAACCACCTACTCTCACAGAAGCAGGCACTGTAGTCAGGCATCACAGACCTGTCCTATAGGGAATGCTGATTTCTGTAGATGCTGTGACTGTCTGAGGTACCTCAGCTTTAGCTGGCAGACTCAGAGCAGGGATTTAAGAATTCGGTCTCTGGAGAGTCCTTTCTGTTATCCACAGAGCTTGTCCCAGCTAATGACCCGCAGTATTTGGCAAAAGAGGGGAAAAAAGTAAATAAAAAAATATTTCCTTTCCCATCTCTTTGTGGATTTTCCCATAAGTTGGTTAAGTTACAGCTTCTGCTGCATCACACATGTACCTCTTCATTTTTGTGTCTGGTTTTGACCTTTGCTCATGGCATTCAGTCTCCCATGCACACCCTGCTTACTCTCTTTTTGTAATTTATGACACACACTGTACACCCATTTCCTTCTGCCCTTAACTCTCCTGCGTGTGTTCTTGTTATCTCAGCTGCTCGATAGATTTGCCATATTCTAGCCAGCTTCCAAGCCTGTTCCCATAACAGCCTTTCTTCCGGACAATATTCCACTATTTATGAGGGCCAGTTTGTGAATTCATATGGCTTGCTATGACTTCTTAGCCTGTCCTACAGCCTTCCCTCTTGAGCAATGGGGTGTGATATTCATACAGTATTTGCCTTGACTTTCGGGGTGTATAGGATTCATGCACTTTTTGAGAATGTGAGTCAGATATCAGTGTTTACCCTTTCCAAACGGAGAAATCAGCACTGAACATGACTTTTCCTCAGAGGTCTGCTTCTCCACTGGAGACAGGTAACATTTGGCTTTCTTTGGTTAATGTTTCTCCTATTACTTGGGGTTATAAATGGGAACACTGCAGAAAATGCAGACTCCAGTCAGCCTGTGAATCTTACGTGAGAATTTATTCCTCCTCCATGCTGGCTTTGTGGAAAATCATCACAATGCTCCAATTATTTCTACTGAACTTCAGTTTCTCACTCTTCCATCAAATTCTTCCTTTGCTTCCTTGAGCCAACAAATACCTCAGACTACAGGGCATGAAGGAGCTCCTGCTGGAGGGCTGGGGTGCAGGTTAAGGGGTAGCCAGGAGAGATGTGGGGACACAGGACTGCTGTGTGAGGAGAGGTAATGCAAGGTGGTCAGCCAATAATTCCAGTAGGTCAAAAGCAGCTCTTAGCTGAGCAGCAGCAGGGTTGAGCTGTAGTTAGGAGGTGGGTCCTGCAGTGATATCTCATGTTAGCTTGTTTAGCTGTGGCAAAGCTGGAGAGAGTGGAAGTCCACAAATGGACTTCTGAGAATCCCATTTTCCCTTTTCACTTTGTTTTATGTCTCCTGGTAACATAACTGTGTTGGTCTAAGTCCTCCACTGACCATCTTCCAGTTACAAGTCTTGTGAAGGATTCAAAGGATTTGAATCCTCTTTTTGCTACTGGCCTCAGGAATCCCAGCCTTCCCTCATGGTCTCCTTCTCTCTCTACCTGCAGACAAAACCCTGTGTTACACATCTGCCTTTTTACAACTGGCCAGGAAGGAATGAGGATCTGCATAATGATTGTGTAACTCTGTCCTTGTTTATCCAGATGGCTTTTCTGTGGCAGAAGTTATCTGAATGATGAATGCATTTTCCGCTTAGGACAGGATCCGTTTCCAGGGATGCATCACCTGACTCTTTCTTCTCAGATCATTTCTCTGAGCATCTGGACAGCTGTCTCATATTTCTGATGTCTTTTGATATTCAACTGAGGTTGTCTGCAAGCTTGGAGGTGCGGGGGAGAAGTGAGAGAGGAAGAGGAGGGAACTCCCAGAAGCAAATCAAGGTGTAAATATGTCTCCACTTCAACCATAGGTGTAACTGGAACCTACAGAGTGGTACCCAAGGGAGCTTTGATCTTTCTGCTTTAAGTCCCTAGATGAACAAAGTGATATTGGTATCAGGTGATAGATGACTGAGCATATAAGGTAGGAATGGTGAAGAGCAAACTACTGTAGTCTGCTACAGCCTTGTAGCAATGCACAGACATCCCCAGCTTCCTTCAAGGTTCTGGCTACCTTCCTTCTAATGCAGCTGAGCAGGCAATTGGCCTTACTTGGAGTGACTGTGCACTGCTGGCGCATCTTCAACCTAGTACACTTCCTAACCCCCAAAGTCCTTTTGGGGAAGGCTGCTGCTCAGCCAGCTGCTTCCCAGAGAGTGTCAATGTGAGGGGTTACTCTGCTTTATGGGTACTTCTCCTTCCTTAGTCTTGTAAGATTTCTGTCAGTTCAGCCCTCAAAGTTCTCCCTCTTACCCAAAAGTTCTCTGTTGTGAAACCGTTCCTCCTAATTCAGTATCATGTGCAAATATAATGGGGACACATTCTGTATAATCATGCAGATGAAAATATTGACCACAATACAGATTCCAGGGAAGCTCCTTTAGTTACCAGCCAAAATTGGAGGACACCAAGTAATTGAATGCTCTTCTTTGAACTCAGCACTCCAGATATTTTTTTACCCTAACAGCTTTACCAACTAGCTCATATTTCCTGAGCTTCATAACATGAATGCTGTGTCAGACTGTCTCCAAAGCCTTAATAAGTCAATACCATATCCACTGTTCTCCCCTTGTTCACAGTCATTTCATCACAAAGGGCAATCAGGTTGGTTGAATCTGGTTTGTGTATGGTAAATCCATGCTGACTATTCTGACTTCTTAAATCAGAAATGATTAGAACTGATACCAGCTTTAGGCCCTCCATTAGAGTAGTTTTTAGGGGCAGCAAATTTAATCAATGTCACATCTCAAGGACTTCCAGAAAACTCACTTTCCCTCCCTCAAAACAGTTGGAGCATCTAGGTCTTACTTGTGTTTCTTCCTACCTCATCAATGGAACAAATGGGGTATAAATGTGGGTATCAATGGAACAACAACAAGTGGGTATCAATGGAACAAATTAAGATAGTTTGCCTCTCTGAGGCCAGTTCAATTTTCTGTGTAGCACGCAATAGGCACCACTGAATGAACCTTTCAAACTCCTTAAGAGGTTATAGACAAAGGTGCTTACTTCAATATTGTTAAAATAAAGCACTGTAATCCCTTCAAGAATATAATTCCCCAACTTCCTAAATACATTTATAGGGTCAAAGTGTAGGCAAACAGGGATTTAATGAATTTCACTGAAAGCAGTGAAATGGACCTCTTCTAAACCATTTCCTGGATGGATGTGTTATTGTCAGGATTTCACTGCAGTGCCTGAGAGCATCATAAGATGAGTCACATGGAAGAGGAAAACTTCCTCCTTCCCCACATCTCTCTGGCAGTGGTGATTCAGGTCCTCAAGCACTGACTGCTGGAGCACCAGTTCTCCATTCAGTAAAACCCAGTTAGCATCCTGGCAACTGTTTCAGTGGCCTTAAGCACTGTGCAATTGATGGAGAAGTTGACATTTCTTGTAAACGCTTGGCACAAATAGAAAGATTATTTCAAATACAGAAAGGATTAACTCAGGATTATTTTTGGAGGCAAATCATAGTGGAGGAGAGAATATATGTCAATACTCAAAGGGACCATCACTTCCCAGCTGGAATAATCCCCTGGAATAATCCCTGTCTGGTGGGATGCTTATGGGGAATCTTGCCTTTAGTCTCATTATTTTTCTAAGAAATAAAATAAAGTCCCATAGAAACTGATACACATCCCACCACTACTAATTTTATTGCTTACCTTCTCTTACCAATGGCTCAGGGCCATTTTTTCTGTTGGCTTTCAAGCTATAAAGTAATTTGGAAAAAGCTGTTCTAATTTGCAAAGTGGTCATGGACTGGAATTTACTGGTGTCTTCATGTTTGCTCACTAGGAGAAGACTTCTTACCTTTACACAAATGTATTATTTGACTATATTTGCATTTGTTACGGTTAGTTTTAGTCAAGGAAGGAAAATCCAAGATGACTCACAGAACTTATGACTTGAAAATCTTAGAGGAAACCACATTGCAAGCAAAGTTGTGTGATCGAAAAATTGCTCTCTGCAGAAGCTGCAGACTGGATCACCAAACCTTCTACTGCACGGGTGGTCACCCGTGCAGGCTCCCACTAAAGCCAGATGGAGATAAAAAGACCACCCCAGAAATAAGATGTTAGCTTCTCACCATAAACTCATATTTCCTCCGGGTGCTTCTTGCACAGGGAGAGGCAGAAATGGATTCAGTGTCTTGTACTTGGACCACAAGGCAACACACAGCACACTGTTGGTGAGCCAGGAGGCTGCATCCAGGCCTTGCTTCTAGATTAAAACCAGACCTATGTCAAAAATAACAGAGCCTGTACCTGAGCAGCCGCTCAGGGAGGAGCTCATGTTCTGGATCCGGTTTGCAGAGCCAAGTCCCTGGAACCAGTTTCATCTGCAGTGTCTGCAGGGGCAGAGCACAGATGGGAACCAGCCCTTCCTGCCTTGTACCTAAGTTTTCTATCAATCCAAACAGACAGTCCAGACCAGAGCCAAAGGAGCAGCCATCACGTGGGCAGTGCTGACAGTCAGCACGCTAAACTCTCATTTAAATTTCTAGTCTCATCCATTCAGGAGATTACAGGCAAAGCCAAAATCCTCCATGATATTCTTGCCAAGGGTGAAGGAAATCAATAGGCTGTAGTATAGGCTTATACATGGAGACATACAAAGTTTGCTTGGATGCATGGTTCCCAAATTAAACAGGGGAAACAAACAGGTCTCTGTTGCAAGCCTGAAAGCTGTTTGCAACATGTTCTGTGGCTGTCAAATTGCCCAGGAACAGCAGTCCCTAGGCCTGATCCCTGCCATTCTCTTCTTCTCAGGGAAGGCAGAACAGATAAATGTGTCCTGCTTTGGACTGCTCGTCCCTATATTGCAGAAAGGAAAGTTCTTGCTGCCTTCCAGAGAGGAATGAAGCTGGTCCTCTGGGCTCAAGTAAGACTTCAGAGGTCTTCATGGTGGTGGTGAAGGAAAATTGGGGCATCCTTCTTTCTATGGTCCCATAGCAAATGTAGATGCTTTCTACTACAGGAGAAACCCAGCCCACAGCAGGCAGGTTAGGAGTGTAAAACCAATTAATTATGCTTTCACAGCAGAACAGAAGCAGTCAGTAAACTCCTTCTTACCATGAGGAAAACTGCAACAAGAATAATTTCCTGTTGACAGTTGGAGGGGAAAAAAAAAAAAAAAAAGCCAAAATTAACTAAACCCCTCAAAATTAAACCCCTCAAAGAAAGAGAGGGGAAGAAGAGGAAAAACCTGTTACTTTTTGCAGCTTCCCACTCAGAAAAGGAGCTGACATATTAGAACTGGCAACATTTCAGTGTCCCCTTAAAAGGCTACATTATCATTCCAGGATAGGAAAAAATGTAAAAGGCTATGTGTAACAGCACCCTCTGGTGAATCCTGTCACGAGAGTATCCCTGTCCCTATGGATGGAAAACAGGATATTGCTGCAAACCATCCCAGAACAAGGCCATAAAGGTAGGTGACACTTTGGAGATAGGGAGGGAAACACAGAAAAGTAGAGACTCCCCCATCTAGAAGGAAATAACACAGATCCATTTGATCCTGCCAAGAATCCCCAGCTGAGATGTCCTTCTGTGAAACGGCTGTTGAGGCATCTCCTATTCAAACCACTCAATCTCCTGCCTTGGAGAGAGAGGATAGGCTAATATTTGCAAATAAATGTCTCATTCCCTCTTTCCTTCTTGGCCCTTTGATTCCCAGCCCTTGAACTTGAGACTACCCAGGTAGAGGGAGGAGAGCATGCAGCATGATGCATTCAGCTGGAGAATCCTTTCCACAGACTGAGACATTGCTGGAATTACCCAGGGCTAATTTAAGCTCTGGTGAATGCAAAGTGTGTGCCAGCAGGAGAAGAGCTCTTGGAGTTTGCCACCCAAGGTGGATTAAACCAGCTTGGAAAGTTTCACGAGAGAAAGCATTTCTTTGAGGCAGGATGAGTGGCTGGCTAGTAATTCAACCACGAGAAGATCTGGCCTCTGTGCAAGTCTGCAAATAATACATACGCTTACTCGTGCATTTCCATCTCAGAGGGGAGAAGAAAGTGGAGAATGAGGGCAGCTCAGTGCAGGAACAATATTTCCAGAAGCAGAAAAATGTTATGACTGCATATCCTGCACTTTCAAAAGGTATTTTAAGGCCACCAAAAATGTGCAGTATGGGAAACGGAAAGCAGCCCAATCCCTCATTTACAGAACCTCTCCCAGTTGCTTCTGCTGAGGCACCATTTCCAGAAGCAGCAGGAGAGTCAGCCTGCAAATGCAGGCCTGTTCTGCTGGGTTATTGTCACAGTGCTTGACTTGGCTGCTCCGTGCCCCTTGCAGGCTGCACCAAGGGCTCTGCCCATCTCCGGCCACAGAGCAGTAGCACACTGCTTGGACTGCTCAAGATAGGGCCACAAGGACACACGTTAGGCCAATAATCCTGAGTGTGAGCTTTCTTTTTCTGGGCCTTTTGCTGGCAGTGTGCATGATCAGTGAGTCCACAGGCTCAGTTGTGCCCTTAATCCCTGTTGCTGACATGTCTTTAGAACCACCACTCTTGAAACCTTCTTGGTTTTTTCTGCTCACTGTTGCTTCTGGAATTTCTCCTCAGCCCAGACAAATTTTCTCTGCATGAAGACAACTGCTTAGGGCAGCAGGACAGAAAAAGATAGCACTTACCCTAGCAGGTAATAATCTGGTGTCTCACAGAGGTGCACAGAAACCTGGGTATCTTAGTGGCTAACAGATCAAGATTTGGATCTGACAAACTGGCTCTCCTGGTAGATGCAAGGTGTACAGGGAGAGAGGTCCATGAGAAGTGGCACCAGGAGGCTCAAGGAGTGGAAGCTCCCAGTGATCTGCTTCCTTCCTCCTCTTCTGCAAGCCTTCATCTGGAGCACAGCAGGCAACTTACACTGTGTGTCAGGTACTCTCCTGGAGCAGTGTAAGGGTGGTCTTTCAGGGGCCCTTCCTCCTCAAATTTCTTCTGCTCCTGAAACTATGTGGTTTTCCCAGGTCTGTAGCCCTTTTACTCTCTCTGAGGATAGGCTTAGTCTTGTATGCACTGAAGGAGACAGAAGGGTCAGTAGCCAGAGTAGGTGCTTCAGAGGAAGACAATCACAACTTATCTAGGAGAGAAATTTATTTCCAGTCCAAAGGAATAGGGAGAATACAAGGGTTTTCTTTTATTTTGGGGGGCTTTTGGAGACTAAATTGGTAAAAATCAAAAGGTCATTTGTTGTGAGCACTGGACTCACAGAGAAGGCCCTTCCACTGTAAGTTAGAACCAAATAGGAAACAAGTTCAGAAGGAAAAAGTCTTATGCAGAGCCCTCCACAAGGTCAGGGAAAGAAGCAGAAAAAGCAACATGCTTCCTTGATTCTCAGTGTGATTTATCTCAGAGGTCATCTCTTCCATAATATCTCATTTTTCCCCAATGCATATTCCTAACTGTAAATGTTTGTTACTTGCTGAAAGATTCATGCTTTCTCAAAAGCTTGTTGTGCTTGGCAAAAAATATCTAATGGCAGAAAACTCATCACTTACTTCTGATTGCTGTAAAAGCTGCTTGTGTGTGTACATCTGTCAACAGAGTCAAGGAACAAGCAGCACATTCAATTTCCCACTTTTTTTTTTTTTTTCAGTTTCTCCTCACAAACAGATCTTCCAGATCAGATCATATTGCCATCTTTTTCCAGTCTCTGTCTTTCAAAACATTAGAGGAGGCATATTAGTAGCATATTGCTCAGCCTCAGTGGCTGGGGGGTTGGAACTAGATGATCTTTAAGGTCCCTTCTAGCCCAAACCACTATGTGATTCAAAGGTTTTTCCTTGATTCACTGCACAGGACAGCAAGTAGAGCCAGAGGAGTTCGCTTATTTGTTTTTAGCATTTTCCTCCCTTATACCTGCAGAAAGAGTAGGTGTGTTCAACTGAGATACCTACAACGATGCTAAGGTGATTTGCAAAATCCTGTGGTTGACTTGATAACTGTTCTCTATTCAGCTAAGTACACCAGTGAGCCATTCAGAAACGCCGAAGGGTAGATAATATGGAGACTAAATTTGTTCTTTGAAGAGCCTGACTCCATCTGGGAGGAGAGGACTAGCTGAAGCCAAACCCCTCCCATACCCAACAAAGAAAGTTCCCCACTGAGCTGTATCTAAAAGTAGGTGGTATACACCACTAACAAAGTTTCTCTCATCTCCTGCTAACTCCAGCCAGCTGCCAGATGAGCCCAGCTGAAAGGAAGGCTTGCTTTCTAACCTTGTCTGCTTTCATAGATTCTGCAGTTGCCTAGCCTCACCTGCCTCACCTCCCTGCTCCTCTCTGGTTTAATCAGCCTGCCATTTAAATCACCTGCAAGGTAATTAACCAATAAAGTCTACTAGAAAGTTCATTACAGAGAGAAGTTCCCTATCTCCAATTTTCATCTTACCAAATCACAATACTGAACCTCCAACCAAATGTCCTTCCAGCTACAGAACTGCTTGTCCTGGGAAACTATGAGCCTGAGGTTTGGGTTAACAGCACTTTCCCAAGTGGGAGAAACCCTGTGTCCTAGATGAAATGAGACACGATCAATGACTACGTGTTCCAGTTCTGAGTGGAGTAATTCACAGGCACAGAGATCCAATTCAATCTGAGAACCAAAGTGAAAAGCTCCATTATAAATTAATAGAAAGTTAACTAGTGCTCTGTATTTTGTACAGCACAATTTCTAACTGAACACTTGAGTATTTACTATTCCAAACCAGCTACATCCTTTTAAGCTTAGAATTCCCGACAGAGGTGCAGAGCTTGTAAACTTTTCTACTCAATTTTAGTTCATCAAGGGGAAAGCTGAGGGATGAAGAGGGGAGAAATAGATCTAGGAACAGATCTCTACTAATGTGTTACCCAGAATACAAGCTATCAATGTTCTTTCCTCTATTTGTTCTCATTTAGGTAAAATAAAACATTTCTTGCATGTAATCAGTGGAAGGGGAAAAACTAAACCCCAAACCTAGCAGGGCACAGCCTCAAACTCCACCATGTTACAATAACTAGGATGGTTTCTTCCACCAAGGAAGGGTTTTATTGAAACTGGCATAAATCTGCTGGGGCTGTGCAGGAGGAGCCTTTTTCTGGGCTGTTTGCCTCCATTTGGTAGGAGTGAATTACATCAGTGTCAGTCACCCACATCCATTTCCATATTCCACACGGCAGAGCTACATGCCATTTTCTTCCTTATGATTGTGCTTTATTATTCCTATTACATCAGTGCCTGGAGGCCTTGGGATAGACCAGTTCTCTATTGTATTCATTGCTGAATTTACACAATGACATACAATCATGGCAGCAAAGAAGTTCCTGGAGCACTGTATGCTGTGATCTGGAAAGGCATTTGGGGTACTAAGAAAGGGAGGGTAATGATAACATGTTCTCAACCAAAGCACAGTGAAATCATTGTAAATTCCATGATGGGTAGGTGATTTAGCTTCAGTGATGCATTGCTGCAGAGAACAACCTTGATGTAAGTGTCATAAAGCTTGGCACAGCACCAAACCCACACACAATAAAGCTATAGGGCCAAAGTGTTCTGGCAGATCCTCTCCAGGCCTTTCCTTCTCCTTCCAAGGCTTTTCCTCATCAACTGCTTATTGTGTAAACTGTGTTTGAACATAATAGCTGTGCTGGAGGTGGGACACTACAGGGTTAGGACAAAGTTTGTTGTACATTTTTCCTCTTCTTTTCTGGGTTGTTTTTTTTTTTTTTTTTTTTTTTTTTTTCCAGTCTTCTGTGTTTCCTGGCTCTTGTGCTCTTGTGCCTTGAAATCACACCCTTGATGTAACTTCATTGTGGTTCATTTTTCTTGTGGTCTAATTAAATCTGGCTCCAGACAGAGCTGTGTGTTAGCAACAACAGAAGGAGGAGGTAGGAATCCAGAGATCTAGGAATCAGCAGGAATGTCATGGCCTGAAAAGTGAAAAATCAAAGGGGAGGGAACCAGGGAAAATGAAGGAAGAAAATATGAGTAGATAAATTCCTTAACCAGTCTAAAGTCATTTGAGTTGCTTATCAGAGTATTGATAACCCAGGGCAGATTTGGGTGTGGTGGAGGAATGTGAATTCCTCCAGCCTGGAACACAACAGCTGTACACAAGATCCCAGATGAGTCCTTGCCATAATGTCTTTGACGTTAACAGAATTACATCAAAGATGTAAATCCCGAGGGGGGGAAATCAAATTAAGATCTGTGTGCTTATGAAGTGAAGGCTTGGTTAGCTATGGAGAGGGGGAAGGGTCCCAAAGGGTGAATTTGAGGTTCCATCTCAAGCACTGAGTCTTTCTAGGGCAGTGCAGTAGTAGTTTAAGCAGCTGCTGAGGAGAAGGGAAAGGAGATCATTCTGACAGAAAGCCTCTAGTTGATTTTAGACTCTGGTACATAATTCTCTTGTTGCTGGCTGTGAAAGTTCCAAACCCATCTCCAGAGTTTTGCAAAAAGCTCATTATTTGGGAGAATTTTAAGGCAGAAAATAAGTTTTGTTTGTCGTGAATATTTCTATTTCATTAAGTCTTTTTAACTTATTAAATGTTCAGAGGTTTTCTCCTGTGTCAGTGACCAGATAACTTCCAAAATGTGGACTCCTAAGAGAACATAGCATTTAGATATAGTAAAGCAGGAGAGAGGGAGAAAAGCAGTGTATATGTTGTATGCATGGCTGAACCTCTTTGAACCAAGAGCTGGTTATTCAAGATGTTATTAAGATGCAAATCCATGTATCAACTGCTGCTGGACATGCCTGCACTGTAAAGACTCCCATGTGCAATTCTCCTAGCATGGTGCAGCATTTATTGACCTGAGAGATGTAGGACCCATGGTGGCCAAGAGCAGAGAAGTCAAAAGTCTCTGTTTCCTTCCCTGTGGTGAAAATAGGATGATGAAGTGATTTAAATGTTGAAGTGGGGATTGAGACATTTGTTTCTATGTAATTCTCTGCCTTCAGTGTCTGATAGTGGTAAGGACTCCAGTGGGACATTTCCCACATGGGTGAACATTTCTGCTTCTCCATACCTATCATTATTAATACACATTTATATCCCATTAGCTTCTAGGTGAGCTATTACAAGAAGAAATAAAAAGTTAACTATCACAGAGTCAGACCTTCAAGCAACCTTCAATCTCCAATCCTGCATCCTGTCTCAGAGAATGGAAGGAAAAGAGAGTGAGAAAGTCTATCTGAGTGATCTGTTCCTTGGGATCTCCTCTCCGATACCACAGCTGGTAGTTCAGGGATTTCCTGAGCTACATCTTGAGATTGTTGACTACACCATTTGTTTTCCACAGATATCTCTTCCATCAGCCAGGGGAGTAACAGCACCGTTGTAAAAACATGGTACTTTTCTTGCTCTGTGTTGTTACCTGTGACCCTGTGATGTCTGTCACAGATACTTGGTACTTGCAGGGGAAATTCACCTCAGCCTGAATATTAAATTTAGTTTTCCAAAAGCTGAGCTAGACACCCTAGACAGCCTTTACAGGGAGGAGGGAGGAGGTGAAAGGTAGGGACAGAAATAGGTATCTTCAGCCTTTCACCTGTGTGAGACACGTAGCCCAGGATGAGATAAATTGCTCCCTGAGGCTACATATCTATCTCTATAGACAATAAATGGAGCCTAGAATCCTACAGTCAGCCTTCAAAGGCAGTGCCAGTGAAGCCAGGTTGTTCAGCAGTAATGAAAATAGATATTTCTTCACCATGCTTAGCTAAGCCAATTCCACTGCCACAGGTTGCTTACCTGGCTTCAAAACCTTACTAGAAAGATTTTAGGAAGAAAATAACCTTTCTGAAACACCACCTCTGACTCAGTAAGAGCCACTGAGGACTTGAGTCAGGAAGGGTGCTCTGGGGAAGGTTCAAAACATGTTTGCAGTGTCCTTAATGTCCCTTGAAATCTGCTGGTTATGGATGCCAACACAGCTGAACTCGTGGTCTGACCCAGACATTGGTGTTCCTTTACCAATATCTGGAAGGTTAAGGAGGGGTATAAGGATTCTGTTTCATAGCTCTTAGCAGGAGTGACTTCCTGATCAATTCCAATGTATTAAAAAATGGGTTTATTTTATAATTTTGTAGGAAAAAGGCAGACATAATTTTGCATGTAGTAGAATCTGCTGTTTAATTTTCTTTTCTTTTTTTTTTTAGAGGGTAGGACAGGAGGAATGCAAAGAATTTTGTCTAACTGTTTTCTGAAGGAAAAAAAACACACAAGAAAAAGGCAAAAAAAAAAAAAAATCAGGCAACTGCTCTGAATTCTGGGAATTTCAGGGCTACTGTCAGGGATCTTGGATTAGGAAAATGTGGGGAATCCCTGCCATTCAGGAAAATCCCCTACTTCAAAGCCATTTCCTGGTGCCACTGAGGATGTCTGGAGCATAAGAGCTGCCAAGAGCTCAGCTGCTTCCTGGCAAAATATTGATGAGGCCAGGGAGACAGAAGTGTTTTCACCAGCAAGTCTTCTGGCTGCTCAGAGGACTTCTGTTCAAGTAAGACACTCACAAAATGTTCTCAGCTTTAGAACATTGTCTTCTTACCTGCCCCAGATGTCACAGGTACACTGGAGAAGTAGGAGGAAAGATGCGTCCCAGGAAAGGGGGGGAACTTGCCTTGGGTTATACAGTGTAACTCAGGATTCGAGTCAGGACTAGAGCCCTGAGCCCTGTTGAGTTCGAGTACAGCACCTTGTCCACTGTCCCTCTTCACTCCATCAAAACAGCCTTGTGGTTGACTCAAGGCAAAAAGGGGCAGCAGTTCCCCTTTGAAAACATTTCAGTTCTCAACATCTTCAGTTATTTCTCTGTTTTTCTTTTTAAGATATGTTTTATTATTGCTGTTCTTTCACCACTGTTATCCTTTATTTTTACCATGCTACCTTTAATTGAGGCAGATTCCAAATCTCTCCTCTAACATTAGCACATAAAATAATTTCCCTTGTGAGGAAGCTGGGAACATTCAGTTATCCTAGCTAAAAAAAAAAAAAAAAAAAAAAGCAGCAGTGGGAACTGCATGGACTTTTTTTCTTTTTCTTCCTTTTGTTGTTTTGTTTCCCCTCAGGCTGGTTAGTTCGTCTGACGTCGAATTACCCTGTGTTTACTTTTTTAGTGGAAAATTGGTTGTTTGCTCTTCATCAGCATCAGTTTGGAATCCATCTCTCTCAATGCTATGGATCCTGAGCCATCACAGCAACAGGTTTGTTCTGATGGTGCTTGCACTTTGCAATGCAATCTGGCACTGGAGCTACACATGGGTCATTGGAAGATGCAAAATATCGTGATGGGTGTTAGGCAGCATTGTGCTGAGTTGAAGCAACAAATATTAGAAGATGTCCAGAAGAGCAAACTACTTCTGAGTCAGAACTGACAGCTCTTAGGAAAAAAGAAGGGTAAAGTCCAATCCAGACTTCTAATTGTTGCCTTAGTAATGAGATATGAAAATCATTAAAAACAATTTTGCGTCCTTGGAAGTAATTTGTGTTCCAGATGGGAAACGGGAAAGTTACTTTTTTTTTTTTTATTAGGCAAAGGACTGACATCTTGGATATAAGACAGATTCTCTTCATATGCAAGGTAGTGGCTCAGCCATGTTTCACTGAGAATGTTTCCTAAGCCTCTGGAAAGGGACCATACAGGCTTGGTAGCATGTGTTATTTTTGGCTTCCATACTGAGATGGCCTCCTACCTTGGGTCAGTGTCTTCAGAGCTGTCATTCCTTAAGTTTTTTATTTGGTTTTCTGGACATGTCTTTACTATCTGCCAACAGTGGCCTCAAGACTGTGCTTGCCTCCTGCCCACATGCTAAGGCTTTGGCCATGGCCTGTTGCATAGCTGGAGAGCATCCTTGCAGGTAGGTTTGACTCTGGCAGCTGGAGAGGACAGGACTCGGCCTGCCCGCGGAGGCGGTCTGCAGGCAGGCTGGAGGCGTCTGCGAGGCAGCCCAGGGCTCAGGGCATGGGTGGGACTCAGAGCAGAGCAAGTACTGCGGCCAGTTTCTGTCTTCAGGGGCTGAGAAGCCTGAAAAGGTGGTGATTTTGTCCCAGAGTGAGAGTGGCATTCATGCAAAGTAATAAAAACTTGTAGAATGTCTCTTGACAGAGAGTGTGCTTGTCAGGCCATTCCTGAAAAATGTGATAGCTTTCATAAAATAGTGTTCCAGACTACAAACTGTTAAAGACATTGTAATGATGTAATTACAATTGATGTAATGAGGGACCATCTTAATAAAAGGTCAGCTTCCCAATGAACTCAAGGTGGAGGAAAAGACAGGTTCCTCTGTTTCTGAAAGTCCCACTCACTTTCCTCTTTTTCCTTGAGTGCAAATGGGCTCATCATCTTTTACCTTGAAAACTCTCCTTGTTTCTTTTTTTACAACACACCTGAGGCCAGAACAACCTTTTGGTCTGAGTTGCTGGTATCTTTTGGTGACAAAGCACAGTGCTGTGGAGGTGAAGCAATGTTGGCCTTTTTCCATGCCCAGCTGAGATAAATCATCTTGAGGAAACCAGTGTCTCATTGCAAAAATGTGTGCGTTACATGAATACAAAAATCTTTTAGTGGAAAAAAAATGTTTTTTGTAGTACAAAGGTACTGCATTTAACTCAGTTCATCCCATATCTCAGAGATTGTGAAATAAATAATAAAGGTAATTCTAGCAGCCTTAACATGATTTTTTAGCACTCATGCTTTGTCTAGCATCTTCATTGCACTGTGAAATATACCCTTCACAAATTACTCAAATAACTGCATGTACCCTGTACACTCAAAGTGATCTCCTCTGGCAGCTCAGTGTTTGAGATTTTGTAAAAAACATCCACTTGGGACTTTGAAAATACCTCATTCCATCTTTCTGGACTGCCTGCAGTGTCTGTATCCCTCTGACCATTTTTGATTGTACATATTAGAAATTCCTTTATTAGGTTGTTCAGATCTTTTTAGATCTGTTAACCCAGTAACATCATAAATTTAGAATAGGAGGTGAGATTTTTCCCTTCTTGTTCAGCAAAAATTCATAATCTCTCCAATGCACTGGGCCATGAACCTGCTGATTCAAGGAATCCCGTAAAACGGAAAGACAAAACAACTTTATTTATCTGATGGTACAAAGGGATTCCTTAATTTAGGGAAGTTCAAGTGAGTGTCTCTTGGCCAGTTCCAGATTGTAGAGATGACTATGTGCAGTGTCTCACCTTTGTGTGTGTTGGGAGGGACAGTGGCTCCCAGGAAGTGTGCAAAGTCCTGCAATCCCCGTGGCCAAAAGGGTGAGGATAATCCTGAAGGTCCACTGGTGGCTTCCAAGTGTGATAATCAGATCAGAGCTTCCCACTGCTGATGACTGGATGTCCAGAGGAAACAAGGAAGAGTTTCTCTGTACGTGCTACATTTCCTGGAGTCCTGAACTAGGAACCTTAGGCCTCTTGTAGGTAGGATACTGGGCTGACTGAAAAAATGCTCTTTTGTACACCAACCCTGTGCTTTTCTGCACCTAAACACAGCCTGGCCTTGGGGGCTGTGACATGTACTAACACCTCTAGGTGTTCATGTATGGCATTCCAAAACAGGTATTGATGTTCTGCTGCTGCAACGATTGGATTATCCAGAGACAGCAGAAAGCCTTTTCCAATTCTTCTGTATTTCTTTATATTTTTAGTCTGCAGTTTGTGCTTGGCCATGTAAAGGGTGATGTTCTAAGAAATCCATGAAGGCAGTACAGGTATAAATACTTTTGTCAATGTACCTGTTCCCCATAAAGCAACAGCCACATATAATCCTGTTGTAGCTGATTCCCACCAATGTATTGTTCAATGCTGGTAGAACCAAATCCCTCTAAAGATATTTGTACAGAGTGAATTGTGACTGTAGTCCAGATTATGCTCTTTAATTGCTTACGGCCAATAGGGCATATGACACATTTACCATTTACCATTTTGGAGATCTCTCCAAAGCTTGCATTGGGCCAAGCCGTCCAAAGTTGACTTGGCTTTTTTTTTCTTCCTCCTTCCTCAATCAGGCATCACTCCCAATGACTGCAAGACAAGAGCTGCCCATTGTTCCTGATTTTCATTAATCAAACTAAAATCAGATACAGGCTTAAGGCAGTTGCCTCACTTATAGAAGGAGTGAAAACTAAGTAAATACACAAGAATTTCTCTTTTGATTTGTGCTATCTTCCAGTTTATTTGCATCCACTACCTGTTAACTGTAATCTTTAAATGGTCTAAAACATCACAGGTAGTGAAACACATAGGTGTCTAGGTTCCTATGAACATATGATACTCTTTTACAAAATCCCTTCCACCCTCTGAGCATCCACCCATACTTCAAAGTAAGATGTAAATTCTGGGGCCAAGGAATTACACCAAAAATTTGGCAAAATTCATCCTGCAGCAAATCCTGACATTTCAATGTTTGTTTTCATCCCACTTTGGAACAACGAGCTGAAATGTCAAGACTTTTTCTCTGGGTGGAAATTTTGGGAAAAGAAAAAAAACTCCAAAAACTTTTTTCTTTTTCTGGCAAAGTCACAGCATTTTGCCTGACATTTTCAAGCAAAACAAAATATTTCACCATTCCTGAAATCAAAATGTTTTCTTGTGGTGTGTCAAAATGATCCCAAAATGCTCTATTTCAGGTCACTTCTGAGCTTTTCACTTGTGTTACAGCCTTCTGGGACATGTAGTTTGGAAGTTTTTTCTTTGCAGGCTAATTGTCTGGATTGTGTGAAAACTCTGAAAATCCATATAGATAATCATCCTTGCACAGGGCAAAGAGAGAAACATCTGCATTGCATTATAGGACAACAAAGACTGTCCCTTCTACTGAGAAAATGTCTTGAACTGTAACCCTGCACTGTAACTGGAAAGTAATTCATTATTGCATTGAACTCATCTGACTCAAACTATTTTGAGCCAATTCAGAAATAAAACCTTCTGTCTCAGGTCAGTAGGGGGTTTTTTGTTTGTTTGTTTGTTTCTTTGTTTCTTTGTTTTTTCCTAGTGTATAGGGATTTTATTCTGATTCACCTAGCATTGTAACAAAATAGCAATATATCTGCAAAGACTGGTTTCCCTTTAACTTTTTATTTAAAAATTACATATCCGCTTACATCTAGGAAGGAAGGGAAAATTGGTAATCCTGGTATTTTCTTGATGATCAGAACAGGAGGCAGAGTTTTAGGTCACTGCTTGTTTTGACATTTTCAGTAGGAAATTAAGGCAATTTGTTAATCTTATGTTTTATTCTGTTTTAGCCTACCTACTTCTAAGTGGAACCTGGGATGAGGTAAGTCCTACTTGATTGCTGCTACACCTGAATATATGTGGATCTACTTTTAAGGATACTGCCCACCATCACATATGAAAGTTGGCCCAATCTGGGCATGAAAGTCTTAAGGTTTGTGCAGTTTTCTCTTTGTGACACCAGTCAGACCCTCACCACTTTTTCTGTTCAGATCTACCTTCCTTGTTTTCATGATCTTCAATGAGAAGACAACTTTAGCATGAAAGTATCAAAAGTAGTATCAAAGTAGTCTTGGTAATATCTCTCCTCAGAGTTCATAAATTATTGCCTCGAAATTCGGAGCACTCACTGTGCTCTCACTTTGAGCATTGCCTAATGATAGCTGCCACTCTCTGTAAAGTCTTCTCCCTAAGGACTGATACAATTCCTTCAGGGAATCAAGCAGTACAGTGCAAAGTAATAAGGATTATACACGGGAGAAGATGCTCTTCCTGCAGGGTAAGGCTCTTAAATGGGCTACTGATGCGTTACAGATCTTAAAATTTGGGTAAACCTCCTGTGCAAGAGCTCTCCACTCTGCTTTAAACTTCTGCTTTAATACCCACATTCATCCCATCTAATTCAAGCACTCAGAACCCTGCCTCTACAGTCTATGAGTAGAATAATAGGAACAGAATTGTTTAGGTTGAAAAGTCGTTTAAGATCATTAAGTTCAATCATTAACCCAACACTGCCAAGTCCATCACTAAAGCACATCCCCAAGTGCCAGATCTACACATGTTTTAAATACCTTCAAGAATGGTGGCTGCATTACTTCCTTGGGCAACCTCTTCCAGTGCTGGACACTTTTGCTGGAGCATTTTTTCCCAGTATCTGATGTAAACTTCTCCTTTTGCAACTTGAGGCCATTTTCTCCTGTCCTATCACATCTTATGAGAAGAGACTCATGCCCACCTTGCTACATCCTCCTTTCAGGTAGTTGTAGAGAGTGATAAGGTCCTCCCTGAGCACTCAGGAGCCTCCCTGAGCCAGGCTAAACACCCCCATCTCCCTTGACCATTCCTCACAGGACTTGTGCTCCAGACCCTTCACCAGCCTCATTGCCCTTCTCTGGACACACTTCAATCCCACAATGTTTTTCTCACAATGAGAGGCCCCAGACTGAACACTGGATTCAGGTATGGCCTTGCCCGTGCTGAGTGCAGGCAGAGCATCGCTGCCCTAGTCCTGCTGGCCACAACATAAAGACAAGTCCCTCAAAGAATGCTTAAGGTCTTAGCTGTGATGAACCTTCCTCAACTGACTATGGAGGGAGTTTCAGTAGACTTTCCCCTAATTTTGCACCTTTGTTAGGACCCTGGAGATACATGGGAGAAACAAAAGCATTTGTGCCTCTTGAGACTCCCCAGGGTGTATAGGTGTCAGCTGGCTGAGAGGCACAGAAGTACAGCTGGTGTGTATTGTCTCAGTAGTACAATACAATCCTAAAACCCATGGTAAAAAGCCATTAATGCGTTACATGTATCTTTAAACACTGAATCTGCATCAAACTCATTCATATTGTATTTGTCAGATTATGGCCACACATGCTGGTTGACAACTCGGTATGATTGCATCTTTTGCCACAGAGTGCAAGTCAGACCCTGCTAACTGATGTATCATAATCTGTTGAGGCAAAACCTGAGGAAAAATCCACAGTAGTAATTCAGACAAATACTGTTCTGACCTTTCCCACTCTTTGAATATTGCCAGACAAGAATTATGAGCTTTTAGAAAAGAGACGAACGAATGGGTCATATTTTTCTACATATATGGAGATCACCTAATATACCATGTGTGGTAGCAGGGTAGCAATAGCAGCAGGAATAATCTCATACTCCCACTACCCAGTATTCCCATGGGCTCTGAGCTGATAACTAGTCCTTTTCTGGCAGCATAATACTGCAGAATCTGTGTGAAGTGAGCATTGGCCCTATTTGGAAGATGCTGTTTGCATGTCTGTACTTTAATTTCATTTGCAGCTGACCTTTTATGAGTTAAACACCAGTAAACAAGAGGTTAAGGTACAACTGATGTTGTGAGGAGTTTCAAGCAGATTCCTTCTTTGATACAGCAATGATTTTGCTGGAGGTGAGTTGTAGGGGACAGAGCAGGTAACACAGCCAGTTTGATGACATGTAAATAATACCTAATGTCCATAAAATAGAGATTTCCATGAGATCATAGTCTCACACATACTCATTATAAGGAAGAATTTGGGCAGGAGATCACTTTTTTCCTGCCCCCCCTTTCTCTGGCATCAGTTCTGAAACACGACAGGGATACTGCAAAACATTTTGTGTGTTCACAGCAAACTTGGCACTGATTTCAAGAGACTCCAAAATACAATACACTGCTACTGCAAAGGGATTCGCGTGTACCTATTCAGCAGGAAACATTCCTGGACATCCTTTTTTTGGTCAAATATGCTGTAATTTTGGTAGGATTTCTGTTCAGTTTTCAATGAAATAAATATATGGTAATTTCCAGGAGAACTGCTCCTGAATGCAACATGGTCACGAGCTTAAAGTACCCACAGTATATGAAGTCAACCAATCTTCATGAATCTTGTGTCTTTTTCAGATCTGTCAGCCATGTGGAATAAATATTAACAAATTCTTGTAAATGAAAAAAATCCCTAAAAATACCAAATATTGTAAAGTACTGAATGTTTCCTGGCAGAAATATGCCTCTGTCCTACAGACAATATTGTCAGAACACATTCATCTGCCTAACTGGCTCTCACTGCTTGTTCTATGTAGGACAGGCAGACACTAAATTCATCACAGTAAAATAGTCAAAACCAAGGAAATCATAAAGGTGCTCTTCCAAGTTGATCTGTTGCTCTGATCATCAGGAAATCCTGTTCCAAGCCTCCAGAAAAGAGGAATAATTTCTAAGAACTGTCAAGATTTCTTCCCAGTATCATGGCTGAGATTTTATTCCCTGGGGACAACACCAGCCTTCATGCAAATGAGGTCCAGGATTTTACCTAAAGAGAAAGATGAGTATTGTTCCTAATTCCTGTAAGTGATCCAGTTATATCCTGGCATAGGAGAGAGTTCATAACAAGTGTCAAACTGGAGGGAAAGTATTAGGATGTATTCATAGATCCTTATGGATTATCTTCACCACAGAGAAGAGAAATAACATGGATACAGGATATGTTATACAATAAACCCTTGTTTCTTTAGCCCTGAGTTTCTTTATGACCCTCTGAAAACAGCTTCTTTTAAAGGTCCATTTGCCTTGCCATAAAGAACCTGGCTTTCCTAAACAACTTTTGGAACTATTGCATAACTAGTAGTTCTAATTATGCAGACCATAAGGATTTAATTAAAAAATCAAGTTGCATTACTTGCTCCAAAAAGCTTTCTTTCTGCAACCCAGAGGATGTAAATTCTCCATCCCATTGTTTTCCCTTCCCTAGCATCCATTAACCAAGAAGAACACAGTGGGGATGACCCCACAGCAGCACCACGTCACCTGGGGTGGGGTTGGCTGAAGTCTCTTTACTTCTTAATAACTTTGTGGAAAATTGACAGAGAATGTTGCTTTAATTCTTCTAGGGTTCCAAGATGAAGTGTGGTTGTCTTAACATATCCACCTTCTGTAATAAGCTCTCTTGCACATTTGACTCAAAAGACACTTATTTTAGTGGAGCTAGCAAAGAAAGAATGGAAACGTGGGAAGCAGAAGGATTTTATAATAATTTTTTTTTTCTATTTGTTTATCTAAGGCTAGCTTTGATTCTTTTTATAGCTGATAGCTGCACTCTGAGCTACTCGAATGGCAACTGGAATCAGGGTTGTCAGATGACCATTTTTCTGTCTTAAACTCAGAGGTGCTTAATTATATTGTGTAGCCAAAGTTGAGTGGGTTGTCTCCTGCCACACTGGTATCCTTTGCATTAGGACAAGAATGTCTTTCTACAAGGGCATTCAACTTAATTCATTAATGAAATGGCATCTTAATGAGGACAGAAATGTAAATGATATCCACCCTAGGGCCTTTCTCACATGTTATTTTGTGAAAACTAACATGTTCCCTGCTGACTTTCATTCTGTGGTTAGGAACAAGTGTGTGAGCTGCTCGATTCTGGGGAAGTAGCCATCACTACTGGATTCAGAGGATTGGAAGGCGTCTGATGTTGTGGTCACTTTGGTATCACTTGAGGAATTGTATGCAGAGATGAGTCATATTATTGGTGGAGCAGAACCTGACCCTAGGGCCTACAAGCAGTGGGAAGAACAACCATTGCACCACCCTCTAATAGCACACAGACCCAGGCAAGAGCACTGGCCGGCCAAAATAAATTAATTGCATCATCTAGTGGATATTGGGCTATATCAAAGCCTCCTTCTCCCTTTAATAAGTGTAGTAAAAATGTCTCCGTTAATTGCTTTCACTTCAATTAGACAGCTTGTGCCTTCCAAGCCTGCTGAGGACAAGGGATGGTGTGAAGAGATATTTCAGAAGCACTAGCAGAGTGAACTTCTTGCACCCTGAAGTTGCAGGAACTTTGTGTGTACCAGAGATGGCTAAAGTGTACCCAAGATTTTCTAAAGTGTACCCAAGATTTTTCTAAGGTGATTTGTTTTCTTTATCTTTGTCATTCTAGCTACTGCTGTTCAGTAACAGAAGAATCATGTGAATATGGTGGAGACTTGGACATGACAGAGATCCCTCTCCATTTCCAACACTGATACATTCCAGGATGGAGAGCCCAGAGCATCATTTAATCTCCCAAGGAGAGAAAAGTAACCCACAAAAAGGAACTCTTGGAATTCAGGGCATTTGGCCCTCAGCCAGATGATTTTGATACAAATAATGAACAAGAGGGAGAGAAGCTGTCTAGGGTGAACTGAGAAATTAGTGCTAAGCCATCTTGGCATCAGCAGGAGCATGCAGCAAGACATGAAAGCAAGAAGCATTGAAAGGCAAAAGGCTGCAAAATAAAGTGAAGATGAAGGATCTGGTGCAGGGACAAATGCAGAGCTCATGAGAAGTGCAGAAGTAAAGGAGCAGAGCAGACAATCTTCTCCTGGGAAACCTGTCTAATCCTCCACTACAAAACCTTCAGAATATGGTCGAATCATGCTGTTCATAGTATTTGCCCTACAAGTTTCCTGTATGCTTCTCATAAATCCTTGTTTAGACTTTGATCCACCCAGCAACTTTTTCCATTTTTACTTTATCACCCCTTTCCCAGCTGTCCTCCACCCCACCCCGTCTACTGGCTTGTCTTGCAGCTTCTCTACACACCCCCATACTTTCTTCTGAAGGCTTTGTGTCTGCCTTGAATGAAGATCTCTGATCCTCTCTTTCCAGTCCTGAGGCCCAGCTTATTCTACTGACATCTCTGGTGGCTTCTCTCTTACTCACATGTTAGAAGCTCACAAAGCTTTGTTCTTAAGAGAGATGAGACATTAGGGTGTGAGATGAACACAGCTGAATTAATGTTTAAGACCATATTTTTCTGCTCAATAGGGAATATGATATTGCTGACCATGTACAATGATGTCACAGAACTAGACAGCATGCCTGAAGTTCACACTGGACTGTGACTGGCACAGCTGGAGAGTTAAAGTACCAACAACTTGAAGAGCAGACAATTCTACCAGTCTTGGCTACAATTAAAAGAATCCCATGCTTTGGGAGGCCTGGGCTAAGGGACCGAGAGACCTTCTTTCTGTCAAATCACTGCCATGTGTGAGGCTAAACTGTCTCATTATTTTGGCATATCAGTATCCTCCTCCCAGACTAATTTCTCATTCTCCTTGTGTCTTGAAACAATGTTCTCCCTCTGTTGGCCCCAAAAAGATCCTCCTCCAACTTTTTTCTTCTAGACCTTTCAGCATTTGGTTATTTTAGATCCCCGTGCAATCTCAGCTGGCATGCCTTTTGAGTACAATAGGATGTACCAGGTGCACACATTCGGTTTCCATTAACATAGTGCCAGTAGCAAGTCTCTTCTTGCATGGTTCCAGTGGGAAACAGATGTAAGATGAACTGCAGAAGAATCCTCCAGTGATGGAATCAGCTAGGTCAGACACCCAGGACAATACCATCTGCCTCACTCACAGACCAACAGTTGTGGGCATCAGCATGTGAATCCCTGGGAGCACAAAAGAGCAGATGCTTCAAACCCTTTGAGGTTGACCCATTGCTGAGCAACGTTCCTAGTGTTTGGCTCTGCCTCAAGACAAGCCTTGAGTTTCATGCATTTATAAGGGCAGAAGTCAGCTCTGATAGAATCAGAATGGGTCGCCTGAAATGAAAGCTCAGCATTGGGTGTGTAGTAAAAAACATGCCAGATGTCCAACTGGGCAAAACATGAAAGAGGTGTGAGTGGGTAAGAGGCATGAAACAAGCCTTTCCTCGTTGCTTGCTACACAGCTGGTTTAAATGTGTCAATACAGGTATTGCAGGGATTTTGCAACTCTCGTCTTATCCTGGTAGGGGCCCTGAGTTTTGGATACACCTGATTCCCATTCAGATGTATGTGTGTTAACCCATATTGGAGCTGGAACCATATGGTGTGCCATGGAAATTAGATTGTCTCAAAACATCTCAATTAGATTGTCTCAATACTTCTTACTGCAGAAGCAAAGGGAAGGGCCCCTGATCACGGCTGGCTGGCAGACCCAAATGTTCCCCTTTGCCTCTGTGACCAGGATAAGTGCGAGCAGCTTTTTGCAAGTAGAACACGGATTACATAGCACACTAGCAGATATATAGGCAAGTAAAGGTGGTTTTATAGAACTTATTTCCACATGTCATGAAATGATAGTGTCATACCAAAGGAACTTCTAAATGGAAGTTATGCTTATAGAAGCTGGTGAAACCAAAGACCAAACGTGATACACAGGCCTGCGCAGAGTATATTCAGTTGGAGCTATTTGCATTGTTTGTCTTCTCAGAGCAGTCAGGTAGGGTTCAGCAGGAGAACGATGTTAAAACTGGACTTGAAGAACAGGCCCAACAATCATCCTTCCCCCATCCCCCAAAAAGAAACCTTTCTCTCCACGGTGCAGAGAGTCTTTTTCTCAGGTGGACAGAGACTCTGTGACGCCAGATGAAATGAATTGCGTCATTTGATGGATTTTATCTTCAATCAAAGTGCACCTCTCTCTTTAGCAGAAAAGCTGTAAAAATGTCTTGATTAAACATGACATCTCCAAGGTGATTCTTTGGACTGAGTAGTGAAATTGTTAGAAAGTGACCTCCAGGTTAACTCCTTTTAGGTTCCTGGCCTTGAAGCTGATAAAAGAATCCTTCATGAGAGCATAGCATTGTTGTTTCAAACCCAGTAAAAATGAAGACAAACACAGATGCTTTCAAATGTCAGGATGGAGATGGCAGGTCAGGTGGAGATTGCATGCATGATTTTGAGAGTGGGCGGGTGTTAGTCTTGGAATGGCATTTTCTTATCAGAAAGAAAAAAAGGACATGAGAAATACAGTCCAAGAGGGTTTTCCCCTAGATGGTTCAGGAGTCAAACCACTGCCTTGGTTTACTCACCACAGCTGCTGCTTTTGATACAGCAGGCGTTGAAACATACCAAGCAGATTTTGCCTGGCAGGCTGGGCCAAACCCAAGCACATGAATGAGCCCAAAAGAATTAACTCTGCTTATCCAACACTCATTTTAGAAACATCCAGTCCCCTTCTGCCTTGGAGAGATCCCAGACCTCGGGTATGTTTTAATGGGCCAGAGAGAGGAATCATGGTCACATCACAACCTTGTGGGCTTGGTCTGAGTGTAGGCAGAGAGGCTCATTCCCTATGGCTGTGAGGTAAACAGTTTTAAAATTCATATAAGTACACTGTATTTAGCAAAAGAACACTACAGAAGATCTTTGCTGAGCTGGACTGGGTTCAGCCAAGCTAGGGAATCCTTCTCCCCAGGGTGGAGGCTCACATCAAATGGAAGAACCACGGCTAGCAGAGCACACAGCGCAATGAAGTGCCCTGACAGGGCTCCAGCTTGTCCTTCCTTTCTGCACAACTTTTGCTGGCACCTGAACTGCCTTGTCATCACCAAGCAGAAGCACGGTCAACAGAGGGAGTTACTCAGGCTGGAAAAGTTACTGCTCATCCTCCACACCCAATTTGACCATGTGAACACTCCTTGCTCGCCCTACTTGTGAGACAGTCACTCCACTCACCTTCTTGGGAGAGATGTGGGAAGCAGACAGCCTCCAACCAGTGGCTGGGTAAACCTTTGTGTTTGTCTTTTCTCTTTCTATGCTTTTGTCTGGCTTGTATCTGTAAACCATAACTCCTCAGTGTGGGAAGTCTCTCCTGCTAAACGCAGATTCCAACACAACAGAGCAGAGTGTGGATATTACTAGAACAGTAATGCTGGTGGTAAAAGCCTGATGACCCTTTTCAAAAAAGTCTAAGTACCACATCTTTCATCCTAATTGTATTCCTGTCAGGCAATTCTTCAAATTACTCTGCAATTTCATATAATAGAATTCTGCACTTTTGACCTTAAACTGTGAGAACCATGTTGTCACCTGGTACTTACAGAGTGATCCCCTCCTGCAGATGGGCAGACAAATGACCAAGGTCAAAGATTTGGTTCCTCACCAGCTCTCCAGGGAGTGGTGCAAGAAAGGCTGCATCCATGCCTGTAGCCTTTACACCACAGGGAGATCATCTTCTCTGGAGACCACCCAGGGTGGGGATACAGGTACAGATGCTGAAAGATGCCAGTGGCCACATGCAAAGGAGACCCTAATCCTGTCAGCCATCTCTCCTCTGTGTTGCAGCCATAGCTTTCCCTCATCAGGCTATTGCTCATAACAGATGGTAGAGCAGAGTTTAAACAGGTAGCTTAATCCTGAAGAGAAAAACCACAACACCCTCACCTTAAACAGTAGGGGAAAAAGCATGGCAAGGGTCTGCCTACAAAATTCACAGTTTGCATAGAGCACACAATGTCTTTCCCATTTCCAGTGATTGATGGGATGTGGCATTTTTCTCTGCCAGTATCCAGACAAACAGACCTAGCCCCTTGCTTCACTCACCCTCTTCCTCCATGAAGAGGCAGCAATACTGTGTGACGTAAAATCCCGTAAAGACAAAAGAAAGAACTGAATTCTGCCTCTCCCAGGCTGTGGTTGAGGGGGCGAGACAGGTAAAATGCATCAGGCCACAACATCTGTGAGATTAAATTCCAGCTCTCATCTGCCTTGTAAAGGCTGACCCTGACAATTTCTCTCTGTGCTGGGCACTCTCTGTGGTTTCTTTATGTGACCAAGCTTTGTTCTACTTTATTTTATTTTATTCTATTCTCTCTCCCATGTTTGCAAATGTTCACAATGAATTGAAGACAGTTCTTCAGCTCAGATTTACAGCTGCACGGAAAGACTGTTGCTATTTATAGTCATCTCAAATTTGTTTCATCTGCCTACACAATCAATTAGCTTGAGCTCCAGCTAATTTTGCAATCAGCCCAAGAAAAATGTCTCTGGCATAGTATCTTGTTTTCTCCTTCTTCTCCCTGGGGCTATAAAATCTCTGTACCCCTTCCTTATCCAAGTTCTACACCTTAATACAGCACTAGCCGGACTCATCCTCCATGTCTTTTGCCTTTTAGAAGCTTCTTCCTGGCTGACTTGACAGAAGAGTATTTACTTTACATGATGGAGACCTTTTTTCCTCTCCAATGGAGGTTTGGAAAGAATACTCCACCGTTTATTTTTCCATCAGCTAATTGCAAATATTGAAAGCGTCTAGACAGGGGGAAAATAGCTTTATAAATCATCAGCAAAAGGAATTTCAATGTTATCTTAAATCCCACACAAATAATTTTTTAAAGATGTTCAGTAAATATATATTTGTATACAGAAAAATTAAGCTAACCTGGAACTCAGGTTGAGTTCACATATGGAATTTAAATGTTCAGGGAAGGGAATCACAGAATAAGAAGGTTGTAACTGTACCACAAACAAGCAATAAAACACAGCAGAATAAAAGGGAGGGTGTAGTGAAGAGCAATGCTGAAGATAGTAACTTGGGGCAACTTTTAAGTTCCTTATTACTGGAGTCTTGGACTTCAGCAAGTCTTTGTCAATCTCACCTGAGCTGGTGGTTCAAGTGGCATAAACTGTGTACAGTCATTAGGAGTCTTTGAACAGAAACAGAACTATGTGCTGATCCTGGCATCAGAGCATCTATTAGAGTCACAAAGTGGATGGATGTCTCCTCAGGCCCCAGTGGTGACAAGACACTCTGAGGGCAAGCTCGCAATTCTGTTTAGCACAAAACAACCAGCAGGGCTCACCAGGTGTCCTGCAGTGCATCTTCTCCTGTATGGTAGGATCAGAAAAGTTTAAATCAGTCCTGGCAGGTGCTGCATAAATCTTTACTGTAAAACCTCCAGCTTTGAATGCATTACTCATTCTTATTCTGAGCACTTAAACATATCCTGTGGTTACAGATTCAAGTTGAACTGTAAGCACAGGACTTTGCACATTTACATCTGTAAGTTGGCTTCCAGAGGGTCATGGACTGAAAGCATTGCCCTTTGGGAGTCCAGTCTCAAAGGATCTCTTAGCTCAGACATGAGATTCCTGTGGGTTTTCAGTAATTTTACATGCCCAAGACAACTTATTTAGGGAAACAAAAATATTGTTTGTCCTTGTGGGTAAACTATTTACTCAGTTCCTTTTAAACTGTCACATCTCTTTCAAAATTTTAGAGGTTTGTTTTGGTTTGGTTATGGGTTTTTTAGTTCCTTGCTTAGCAGAAGAGAAATTGTCTTGAGGAGAAAGGCAGGCATGGGTTCTGTACTCACTGAGGATTTAGGGAAAGGTTTTTCCCTTAGAAGGGCAGGAGTCTCAGGATAGCCCCCTTCCCTTTGGGTTACTGTTTGAGCTTGGGCAAAACTGGGGACAATATACCCAGATAAGGATGGAAAAGAGACGGTGAGAGTATGGAGTACAGGGAACAGAAGGTGGGGGGTGTTAACAGCATACAAGAAAAGGTTTAAAACAGTGAAACTTTTCGTTGATGGTCTAATGCAGTCCCCAGTAATCCATCCAGGATGCATCTCTGCCTGTTTTGGCATCTTATCTCTCAGTTCCTGTCAGTGAACTGTGAGACAAGACACTGAACTGTGGTCCACATGTGAATGATATTTTTTCCTTAAGTTTTGATAGTCGCAGCCTGCAAATGTTTTAGGAATTGTTTAGTTTGTTTGTCTAAAAAACATATTTGCCTTTCCTTTCCCTGACAGAAATGCTCTGATACTTTATGGAACTGGCAATCTGTTCAACTTCCCTGGAATCAGGATCACATTCTTTCCACATCCTGCAAAGCTCTGCCTTTACTATGTAATACTGTTAAATACTGCTGTAGGAGCTATGATTTCTTCATCATCATCATCATCTTCTTCTTCTTCCTTCTTCTTCTTTTTCATGATAACCAGGAGTAAACACATTTTATTCCCCAGCTCTGCAGACTTCCAGGAGTAGCCATCACTCATTAGACATCTGCAATTCTGCTGGCTTCTATTTCAAGAAGTGACAACTAATGTGCAGCCCTCAAAATACTTGATTTCTGGTGAAAGTTGATATTAACCTCCATACCTATAATGAGCAAGACATGAGTTTCCAGCCTTTGAGAAAAGCCATATTAGAATGCAGGTTATGCTTGAACATGTGGCTGTAGGAAGTCTTATACTGTTGGGATATTTTCTGTCTGCATGGAGGAAGAATTGTGCTGAGATTTGAGAATCACTCCTAGCCCAGCTTGGGCTGCTGCTAGATTTGGAATTTAAGACCACATGTGAATGAATGGAAGAAATCATTCAGGCTAAAGGAAGCAACAGGAGTCAGTGGGGACTTTGTGACATTTTTGTAGGAGGACAAGAGGTGTTGGCTGTTGCTTTCCTGATGGTGAGCTGGTAATTTGGCTGCTGGTCCCATTTCTGTGACATTGTGTTTACAGAGGTTGCTATAGGAGTACAGAAAGCTCCTTTGAGCTACAATTGCTTCAGATCTGCCACTAAGGCAGATTAGAAAGGGTGTGGTAGATAGACTCCCTGGCTAACATCTGTGGAGGGTGGAAGAACTTAGAAGCAATATTTTCTGCTTTGCATCTCAAAGTTGTTTCCAAGCACCATTCCACTGAATCTGTTTGTCTTCCACCCCTCAATCCCAGCTGTTCACTCCCCTTAAACTTCTCCATGATAGAAAAGAAATACATCCTAAAGAAGAAGACAAAGGGCCTCATATCATGGGCCTCAAGCAGTGCTTGTGAGGCATAGGAGCAATGTGCTGTGGTTCAGAGGCTGGACTGAACCACCAAGGTTGTGTGATTTTCCTTGATCATTCCCCAAGTTCAGTCCAGCTCAGAGAAATCTGCCATCTCTGGAATCTGTCTTCTGAAGTAACCCAAATTTCTGCATTTAGTTAATTTAAAAACCTACACATGAAGTTTGTGAGGCTGCATTATTTCAAAGTACGTTGTGTGTTTCACTGTTTAAACCAGTCAGACACTTTCTTTCAAGAGGAGGAGGGGGGAAGAAAGTCAGGTGAAGTGATGTTAAGTCACCTGAGACCAAGATTTCTTTGGCTGATGAGTCTTCAGTGACCTTGGCTTGCATAATGAAAGACTTCTGTAAAGAATTATGCTGAGGTTTCTGAACTACCTTTGTGTTTGTGTAGTACATTTAAAAATATATTAGGAAACTAAAGCACACTTACCACAAGGGCTGAAGATGTGCTTTAAAGCCCTGGCTAGCTTGCTAAAGTGGTACCTTCTGTGTCCTTCAATTTCCCACACAGATTGATCTTGACAGAACATTCTGCTTCACTTCCTGCTCTGTAATAGGATGAGTGTTTGTCTCTGCTGGACAAGAGGAATTGCTTCCCACACCGAGGATAACTGCATGATCCTTACAGACAATGTTTCAGGATGAAGTTGCAGCTACCTCCACATAACTTCATATCTGCCTAACTTCACCCATGTTCAGGACACAGAACAGAGTGGTTTGGAAGACAGTAAGAGTGCTTTAGTGGAAAAGTTGCAAAGGATCATGGCTAATTCCTCTTCTATTCCCACAGCCTGCTCATTTTGTTGTGTAGCTTGTAGAAATGCTGGTCTTGGGTGAGATAGTGGCCCCTAAGTGCAGGGATTTGTTTCTGGCATTTCTGTATTTCCCTCTTTTTCAAATGCCACCATAATCAGCTTGAGACATCTGCCGTATGAGAGAAATTTCCACTTGATGGCAATCCAGAAAGGAAGAAAGGAGTCAGTCAGACCTTTTCCAGTTATGCTCACAAAAGTGGGTGGATCAGCTCTCAGCTCAGTCATGTGCCTGAGGAAGACCATGTGACAGAATTTTAATAGTAATATATAACAATAATAATAATTATAATGAATAATCCTATAAAAATTAGAAAATCTATGGCCTACCACAGACTGTGGCAAGGTGAGAGAAACTTTACACAAAGGCCTCAAGACCACTGGGGATTCTGTCAGCTCTACAGCAACAGGCTGAGCAGGAAGGAGGGATAATGAGCTCAGTTTTCCCAGAAGGGATTTTTTACATACCTCCATCATTTCTTTCAAAGCTTTCTTTGCCCTGCCTGGTGAAGGCACTGGAGATGGGCCAGGTGCCCTGTGTGTCCCTGGATGTGAATCAACCAGGAGCTGGGGGAAGACAAAACTGCAGCACAAGCAAAGCTGCCAATGCACTACCCTGAGCTGCTGGTGTCAGCCCTGAGGACGAAGGTTATCCTTCTAGTGTTTGATGCCAACTGGCACAGCTTCCCTCTTCTTCCTTCACACAAGTGTTGCCTCCTTCCCCCTCCCTCTCCACAACATTTTGCCTTTGAAGTCACTTCATCAAGAAATTCTTCCTCTGTCAGAATTAATCTTCCACCTGCCAGGCCATGAATAGTCACCTTTTTGTATGTCTGCAGCGTGTTGCCAAAGAAAGGGAGCAGAAAATAACGGATAAGCCTGGAAGAGATAAATGGTACCAAGTAACACAAAGAAATCCTACCAATAAATTTAACCCTAAAGCAACACAAGGTATTTGTCCCTCCTGGTGCCACGGTCCCACAAATAGCTTCCTTTGACTTGGTTAGATTTCAGAAAGGTCTCCAAGCTGTAATCCTATGTGGCCAGAAGCCTACAGAGGAATTTTCCACTGTCTAAATCCATGGTGAGAGCAAATGCCCAGGTTCTTGACACTCAGAGAAACCTGAATATATATTTTCTAAAAATAGAAAACTGGGGTCCTGATCTGAACCAGGACCTTGGCTGTCCAACGGGATGTCTTTCTCAGTCCTCTGTAGGGAAGCTGTTCTATCATTCCTAGACATCTCTGATACTCATTAGGATTCAGACTAATGATTATTGACTTGAAAAGTCTGTTCCCATGATGCTGAACAATCTGAATATAAATTCTGAAGACTATCTGGATATCTGATTGCCCTACAACTGTGTAGAAGATAGGTAAGACCACTGAAGTAATAGAGCACCATAACATTTAGCTGGAGACCTTGATAAAATCAAAGCAGACCAAATTAAAACCTAATTATAAGTAATATCTCCTAGGATGTGTGGATCCAAGATGCTTTGCAAGAAGTGGTAGTTGAATTAATACTATTGATTCTTTCAGTGAGTATCCTAGAGAAAAGACTATTGACTTTTGTGCAAATAAGCTACCATGGCTCCTAGTACAAAGAGCCTTTCATGGCTGCACTCCCCAAATAGGACAAGACATTTTCTTTGCACCTGGTCAGGTGCCAAATTTCCTACACAGGTGAGATCAAATGGCTGCATGAAATATTTCAAATGTAAACTTTTCTAGAGTAAAATTGGAATAGGATGCACAGCAATCCTGAATCAGGCTTACTAAGGTGAATACATAAAAAATTTCAAGATCAAGGCTCTTCTGACCTGACACTGGTGTCTCACCTCTTGCTCTCCCTTGCAGACAACAAGCAATGATGCATCTTTTAAAAGTTAGATTTCAAATCACAAAGCAACACTGGTGATTAGAACACAGGGCTGGGATACAGGGAAATTAGATCCTAGTCCTACCTACAGAATTGCAGAGTATTCTGGTTCGGAAGGGACCTGCAAGGATCATCAAAGTCCAATTTATGGCCCTGCACAGGACAGCCCGAAGAAACACATCATGTGCCTGAACATGTTGTCCAAACCTTCTTGAACTCTGGCAGGCTTGGTGCCGTGACTACTCAGAGTGAGAGTTTTGACCCTGAAAAACTGATACTGCTTTTATTGTCCATATACATCCTTGCTCTCTTCATCCCTTAAGAAAGCTGGAGAAAAAGCCTTGTCTTTACATACCTGTGATCACTGGATTAGGAGGACTGAACAAATTTTAATGGGATTTGGTTGCTGGTTTGGTTTTTTTTGTTTTTTTTTTTTGGTCAGAACTGTCTCAAGATTCTCAAGGTTCTTTTAAGATTAGTCAGGTCCCTTAGCAATCCTTACCTTTGAGGTTTAAGTGCAGCTAATACCACCCCAGGCAGGGGCAGTAATAAAGCATTAGGCACCTAAATGTCAGACTGAATCCCTTTTCCCTTCTCTCTCTTACACAGCTCCTGTATGAAGTCAGACTGCGTAATGGAAACCCTATCCTGGAAGTCTGCTTCCTGTTTCATTTTGCATTCCTGCAGCTCTAAATAAAGCCAAAACAATTCCACTGTATTGTTAAAAAATTATCCAAGTCCAACGCTGTTCCTCTGTGGTATAAACATAAAGACTTGTGCCTCCACTTTTCTGTTTCTTTGAGAGGCAAATAAGTCTTTTTAATGGTGCTCAGTGCTGCAAAATCAGGGTGGAGTACAGGTCTGAATCACGTCTGTGTACTCCCCAGGCTTCAGACTGGAGTGGGACAGGACCTGAGGACCATTATGGCAAGCTGAACTCAGAAAAAGGCTTTTATTACTGAGTAATAAACTCATGAAAATTGGGGGTTTATTAATAAAAATGTTGACAGACCTTTAACTTTAGTGGTGCTACTGAGCACCGCTATATGTAAAGACGAAACCTTTCTGCACTTAACAAATTTATTAGCTGTAATTTAATTTTTTTTTTTTTTGTTCCACATATAGAATATGAGCTAGGAAAACAAGAGCACTTTATGTGAAACCAGAGTTGTTGTGAGATTTTTTTCTTAGAGGATTTAAGGGTATGCATGAAGGATATTTGTTTCTTAAGCTCTGGCACGTCTGGAAGTCCAACCCACTCCTGCAAAGTTCAGTGGGATTGTTGTCTAATTTCAGTGCAGCTCTCTGGCCAGATCAGAAAGTCATTTGCTGACAAAGACACACACCAGAACAAGTGGCTCACGAAGGGGAGAGCCTTATTTCCTTTTCTTTGAAACTCAGCTTACTCCATCCTTTCCATCAGCTTGTGTGTTTTCCCAAATCAGAGAAAATCCTGCCAGCAAAAATGACAAAGATTGACTGACTTTCATCCACTTAAGAACCAAGAAGTTTGTCTTGACAAGCTGTTCCCCAAGACTGACTCCCTAATGTTTCCTGTTGTTTCTGCAAACCCTCTCTGCCTCCGTGGCTCTCCCAGTGGACTGTGACACTTGTCAGTGGTTTGCAGCAGAGACCCAAGTACTTGCTCCCACCCCAGGAGGTAACACCATCCTCTCCAAAAGCTTTCTCCTATAAACATGTCTACTTTGATAATTTTTCTGGAGTAGGAAATTCCCTGAATAAATTGCCTCTCTGAAACCCCTCCTCCTGCAGAACCTAGTCGGAACTTTTCTCTCCTTCCCTGACTGTGACCATGGAGAGGGTGAGGGATGCTGGGCACCCTGCCCACGGTTGGGAAAGCCAACTATGTTTCTGAGCAGTGGTAAAAAGCAAAACCACCGGGGCAAATAGTTCCCCATGTTATGAACAGGACCTCATGCATGGTATTTTACCCTTGCCCCCCCAAGAAACCTTTTGATCAGCAAGCAGGAGCTCACAGTGCAGCCAGGGAATCATCACCACTTGCTCAGAGCAACTTCTTGCTTCAGACTCCAAGAAGAACCTGAAACACAGGAAAGCACATGTCCCGTGTCTCGCAGGCTCGCTCAGGTCATGGTATGGAACAAATCAGCCTGAAGTAACACAGGCCACACTGAAAATCTGCAAGTCATTACCCATAATGATTATTCAGAAAGGCAGCTGGCATCAAAATAATTTTCCCCCTCCTCTTGTCTAAATCATTTCCCCTCCCTTTTTCTCTCACTCCTTGGTGCTTTCAAACAAGGAGTATCTGAATATTTTTTCCCTCCTGGTGCAAAAATCCACTCAGGAGCAAGGCATGGTGGAGCCACAGGGAAAGGCAGGCAGGAGACAGAGAGCAGGGAGCTGGTCCCATTCAGTTGTTCCTGTCCTCATCCTTGTAGAAACATGCACCCAGTTGGAAAGGGAAAGCCTGAAGGCACATGGGGAGACAGACTGTGAAAGCATCTCTGTTCTACCTTTCTGACAAAAGAAAGAGAGAAGGTGAGCACTCACTAAAAAATGAGTAAAATAATTTCCCTTCTAAGGGAAAAACTAACTAAGAAAGCAATGGATGGTGTGTTGTCCAAGGTCTTGCCATTACCTTCTGCTTTGAAAGCATCTTAGACCTCTCTCCCCCTACCCAGGTAGGAAGCACTCACTTGGTGGCACCTGCAAACATGCACACACAAAACCCTATCATTCCTTGCATTTGGAATAGCAAATATATTCATTTTCTTTACCATTAAAGCAGGAACGTGGATGAATGCATTTGGAAACCTTTACTTCTCCTATTGTAATGCCAGATGCAAAAAGATATGCAAGAATAAAAGCAGCAAAGAGCTTGGGGGAGCAGAAATTTTGGCTGAGGGTAATGCAGAGCACAGAAAAGCCTGCAGAAATGTTTGACTGTACCTTTGACTGAGAGAATGAAGAAGTCTTCTCTGGGGCTTGTTAGAACTGTAACTGTCTAATTTAGAGGAGCAGGATAGGATGAATATTTTATGAGGGTTTTTCCACAGGGCTGTTAACATTTAGCAAATAAAAGACAGCCGTGATTCATTTTCCTTCTCACAGGGGGCAAATGAGTTAACAGATGTAACAAGGGAATTAAAAAGGGATGCTCCCAGCACTGAGAACAGCTGTTGCCTTTTCAGGTACTTGGAAAACTGGGAGAACTGAGGTTCGTGCAGCACCTATTGGACAAAATGGGTCTAGGGTAGAGTTTGCAAACTGATTCAAACTTGTTTTCTGTTCCAGTGTCCCTGGGTAAGTGCTGCTAGTCCCAATCCTGGGACTTTAGTGTCTAAATGCCTTTGATAATCTGTAGCTGTGCTCCCTTTCTCTAAATTGGTGCAGGAAATATGCAATCTGTCTCCTGATCTAGAAAGACAGTAATTCTTCAGCTGTGGTCAGCACAGCCCAGCTAGTCATGACCTGACTCCAGGTACTTCCCCAGGTGCTCATCCTGCAGAGGAGGCATGAGATTGTGTTTCAAGGAGGGCCCTGACCATAGCAAGAGGAGGAGCAGGCAGCCCTGTCCACAGCAGCTGCGAGCTATCTGCAGGGCAGTGGGGCAGGGTGCTGGGCCCAGAGGGGATGTAAAGAGATGCTGCCTCTCCCTTCTCCTGCTTCCATGAATCAGTCCATCCTGCTATCCCTGTGGTAGGTCAGTTGGGGAAAGAAATGCTTCCTTTCCACAGGGAGGTGTCCTGCTCCCAAGCAGATGGCCTTGGGCACCTTGCCCCATCCTGCCAATTCCACCGGCCTACGTAGGTGTCTTGAAATTAGCCCAAACCTTTGAATAGGTTGGTCCACTTTGGGCCTATGCCTGCTGCATTTTTAATGAATGACTGAGCATGACATGCTCTGTCTTGCTTCTGGCTGCTGAGGTGCCTTGCACAGAGCCTGCAGACAGCCTGCTTCGGCTTTTTCTCGTAACGTTTGCTCCTGAGGATGCTCTCCACCAGCCTCTGTTGCAGATGAGTGTTAAGCTACATTTCACAAAGTACAAATTACAAAAAAATTCCCTCTAGACATACCCCTAAAGACTGTTTCTTTTACAACATGCAAGTACCCTTAACACATACATTTCTTATGCAGACACATAGATGTGCATGTCAATAAAACAGAGTGCTATAAAAAACAATCCTGGCTCTCCAGGAGAGGCATATTACCAGCTCCATCACTAGACTAATGATGAGCATTTCAAGTCTTGTCTTTGCTAAGGTATATCATGCAAGTATGTTTTTCAGGAGAATGTGCCCATTGCTGCAGTACCAGGACTTTTACAAATCTACATAGGAGCCAGATGCACAAAAGAGCACCATGAGACAGAATGCTGGGGTTTTCTTAGTCCTTCCTCCGCATTTTGTCTTCTAATTCAGAAGTTCATGTCTAGCAAAAGCTGCAAAACCTGTTCTTGCAGTCTTTTCTAAGAGAACCACATCAAAGGAAAACAGCAAGATGATGACCAGATATACTAGTGCAACCCTAATCCTTCCCAACTCTAGGCTTCCCCTCCCTCCCACTAACTCTGACCACAGCTCTCTGCTCTGGGGCCAATATTGCTTAGGCCTATTTTGGAAATCTATTACTACTGGTTCTTACACAAACAGCAGGGACTAAACACAGATTGCAGGCATGATGGGGCTTTTTTGAATTGGAAGCAGGAGACAGACATGATGCAGAACCCAAGTCTAAAGCAAGGCAAGTCCTGCTTTTGGTTGTACTCTGTCCCTGGAGTGTACTTCATATTCCAGCAAGGCTCACACACCTGTCTGTGCTGGCCTCTGTTTTGTTTTTCTCCTTGAGAAAGTACAGTATTCATGTTCAATCTGTGTTCTGACATGATTCTCTGCAGTGATTTTCTGCAAGCAGCTCTCTTCTGACACTGGACATCCAAGGCTGGGCTCATTCCAGCCTTTAGGGCCTAAAATCCCAGCAGAAGTGTCATCACACCACATAACACCAGTGTCTGCCAACGGCCACCCTCTCTGACTAATCTTGGTCCCTGTATCTGAAAACCACAATAATGCTAGCTTAGCAGATAACTGCCCCAAATTTGCTCAGAGCTCTTACTTCTTCAGAGAGCAAAATTATCCTTGACTTCTCCTCACCTGCAGCCACCTCCTTGTGGCACTTTCTGTGTCCCACTTGGACAGAAAACTCAGCCCACAAACAGATTTTAGTTATGTTCTGGAGTATGATGGTGAGAGGGTCTGGGCCCACTTCATCCCTCAACACAGGTCCCAACTACTCCTCTGTCTTCACAGGACATCCCCTACCTCCTCACAATTTTAGGAAACCAAAATCAAGCCGAAAAGTTTTCTTGGCCACTTCCTAAGGTAGTTTGATAGCCCCTGGGGCAGAGTAGAAGAGGCAGAAAGGCCTGGCAGAAGCCATGCTGCTGGAGATCTGTTCATGCCAAGTGGAGACCAAGAAGGTGCCACCTCAGCCAGCTGCCTGGCACACACCCCTGCAGAAGATACAGAAGTACCCTACAAGTCTTTGTGCTTGGAATGAACTGGTGGAAGGCATGTAGTCTGCTTCTACATCCTGTGAAAGCAAACATGGGAAAACACCACCATTCTTGGATTTAGAATCTCTCAAATATTTATTAGGCAAGTGATGAAGGTGCAAAGGAGAAGAAGAACCAATACATACCCTAGAAAAACACAAAGAAAGTTTGACAGTTGATTAATTTTGTGGTTTTGAACCAAATACAAATCTATTTCTTTCTCCACTGACCCATCTGTGAAGGGAGAATAAAAATATTGGGCTAAGGCTGATTATTTTATTCAATGGAAAAAGCAACATGTGGCACAGAAAGGCCATGTTTATACTCATATTTGCACTGGTATTTGTACTGATAGTAGAATGCATTATTGCATATTAGTTACCAGGAAGCTGGATGGCATGCATTGGAATAAATTTGGAGGCTTAGAAAGGGGTGTTTCAAAAAGATCTGACACAAAAGAATAGATGACATACAATAGCAGTTTACTGAAGACAAAGGTGAGTGGCTCCATTTGGGCTGGAATGCATTCAGCCTTTTCCCAAAGATACATCTAAAATGAAATTGCTATCAAATTTCAGCCTCTGTTCCACTCCTTTTCATAGGGTGATATCCTTTTTATTATTTAGCCCTGGGACATGATCACCATTGAAAAAGTTATTGAGTGACACTTGTGAAAATGACAGAGCATGAAGCTTTTTAAAGGAAGGCCTAATGGAGTGGCAAGCACTTTTTCCTGCAGCCAGTTCTGCTGAAGCAGCTCACTTCTGACTCACAAAACGTGTCATTCTCAGTGGTAAATCACCCTCAGCTCCAGGTTTCCCTGTCATGATTTAACACTCTCCCTAGTATTCTGTGGTTGAGTTTCAAGGCCACTAATGCATAAACAGCTTCTTCAGCCCTGAACTTCCCCGGAATGCAGTCTGATGTTTACTTAGATATACAAAGAGATATATGTGTGTTTATATACATGTATATGTGTATCTATAAATATGTATATATGCAGCATATACCTTTCCAAAGGTCTCATATTAGTTAATTAACTGTACAGCACAATTAATTCATTCATTGTTCGGAAATTCCAGGAGCATTAGTTGTCTGACTCCAGCAGGAACTTAGCCAGACAAATTTCAGAAACTTCTCTCCATTGCTTTGTCATTCTGGGAAGCAGGTTTTTTAGCAAAAATCTTTTACTGAACAGATGGCTCATGTGAAATGCTTTAAATTCCACCAAATCAGAGCTGATAAAACCAGATAGTTTCACTGGAACTGGTGGGTGCTAGGTAACTCACAGGGGAAAGAAATCGTGCATGAAGTTCACATTGACAATGAATATGGCTTGGGATTTTTGCTGTGTGCCTTGTTGGTATGGTTTACTTTTTAATTAAGCTAAAGCATTTGCACTGTGCTGGGCACAACACAGAGCATGTGAGTCCTTCTACCTCATTGCGCTAACACAAGCCTCACTAACCAACAAGAGCTTCCTTTTCTGTTCTGTGATCAAACAGCACAAGGTGACACAGCAAGCAGTGTGGTGAAATGGGATGCCTTACCACTTCCTATGACTGAAAAAAGGGAGAGAGTATGACATACTTCTCTGATTTTGTGACTGTGCAGGATGTAGGAGAGAAGAAGGAAGAAATTTTCTTCAAGGATCTTCTTTCTGTGACCAAGTGGAAAAGCAAGTCTGTGGATCAAGACTGGGATTTTATTTATTTTCTTTTAACTAACATTTTTCTGGGAAATTTTAACAGTCTAGTCTCTACACTTTTAGTCTGAAATTAACTTTTACTACTTCTCAAATCCAAATGGAAGGAAAATGTTTACTTTTTTTTTTTTTTTAAGCAACATTTTCAAACTAATATCTTAAAATCTATAATGTATAAAAAGGAGAGTGAGAGAAATCTGACCTTTTGTTTCAGGATTAAACTGGTATGAAGCTGTGGAATTTTTCTTTTGTTTTGAATTCCAAATTTGAAATTATCTTTAAAATCATGTTCCAGTAGCAGTCTTGTTTGATATTCACTCACCCATGCTGGACTGGTAACAACAAGAACAGATATCTTATAGGTGGAGAATCAATAATATCAGTTTTTATTTTGGTAGAGTTCAAGGAGTAGTTCTGCTTTTAGGGAGTATTTATCTTTTAGAAATATCCCACAAAGACATCAAGCAGAGAATTGTCCTAAGATGGGTAATCAGTGTCAGATAATTTTGCCTCAATTACACTCATTAACTTCTAACCTTTGATCTGGTAAATGTAAATCTCATCAGTATTGGTACTCTAAATACCTGTAGGTATAAGTACTTGTAGGCACCTACATATAGACTTTTAATGTCAATGTCCAAACACACAAACTCATTTCTCTGAAGGAGAAAATTCAGAGCAACAACCAAGGATTTGTAGATGGCTTTTTCTCTCTCTTTCTTTAATACTACTAATTATAACAAATTACATGTGTGCATTTCTGGTTTCTTAATACCTCCCTTGGTCCCCATGAACTTCCTTCCAAAATTCCTCCACAAAGTCCTGTTTACTCCCAAACTGTAAATGGAGTCTGGAGGGACAGAAAAGTCATCTCACAGAAGAGGAAGCTGAGCTCCTCACTCAGATATCACAAAATGACTTCTGAGTAACCTGAAGATGAGTTCTCTTGAGAAAAGGATACCCACTTAGTTAAATCCCTCCTAAAGGGCTTCAGTATGGAAAGGTTGTGATGTTCTCAGTTGTTAAGGGAATTAATGAGGAAATGGGCAAAGACAGGTTCTACAGTTGTGCCATGCTGCAGGAACATAACATTTCCGTCTGCTCTGAAAAATAGTATAAATGGGATAGACAGGCAGTTTTCCTAGCCTGGATTTTACTCAACCAAATATTTTCAAATGAAAAACAAGCGCATTCACTGGGTAGCAGCAGGTATTATGGAGGTTTCCACTGCCAGTCTCTTGCCAAAACCACATGAAATGTCCTTTACCTCAGTAGATGGTGACATGGGGACAACTCTTCAGGCGCTCTGAATTGCACAAAGTATCTTGGAATTCCCTTTTTCCTGGCTCAACAGGAAGGAAGGCACTAGAAGGGTAAAAGGCTTCAAAAAGTATGAAGATATCTTCAGGACAGCAGGGCTACTTTTTCGCCAGTGTACCAGGTACAAGGATTAGGAATAACTAGGTCAGGAGATTTTACTGTTGCCAGAGAGCCTGGCCAGAGGAGCTGGGAAATGCACCAATTTAATGATGAATCTAGAGGCTGACAGAGGGTAAGTACAGAAAACATTAATATTGTTCAAGGCCTCTTTACAGGAGACTTGAGCTAGCAAAAGCAGCTGCCAAGGTCCTGACTGAGCAGATGAGCCTGCTGCTGGGCACATATGTTGAGTGAAGACTTACAGAAGGATCTGTAAAAAGTTTTTGTTTTCCTTAACTACTCATAGACTATGCCTACAGAGCAGCTTTTCAATGGTTCTCCTAGAGGACACCTTACTTCTGGATCATATGCATATGATTAGATCCACTTTCCTTGTAATCCTTTTTTATGGAGTAACTCTCAATGAATTCCAGATGAATGCATCGTTTTGGTTTAGTTTTTGTTTTATTTAATTTAGTTTAGTTTAGTTTTGTTTTGTTTTGTTTTGTATTGACCAAGTGGTCTCTACTGAAGCACGAAAGCTGACCTGATAGATTTTTCTTGTATTGTCAGCCTTTGGAATGTATCAGCTCATTGTTTCAGCTCTCATCCTTCATATTCAGCAGTGAAATGTGTAAGTTGCGCATTTTTTGTTAGAACAGTTTTAACCCTCTGATATCATGCAAGACCTTCGATTAAAGGGGAAGTGTCCCACTCTCTCCTGCTCTAATTAGTTATAATTTTTATTATTTTTTACTACTGTGTTAGAATCCTTAGAGACATATCAGGATGCACCCTTATACAGCCATTTCCAGTTCAAGAATAGGAAACAGAAATTTAGAGCAGGTATAAGTAGAATAATCAAGACCTTGACACACTGGACAACGCTCTCCTGACTGCTGTGCTAAGCTGCAGGAAGTTCCACCCATACACAAACCAAAAAGGCATTTAGAAAACTAAAATTCTGAACTCTTCTGTGCCAATATGTTTTACAGAGGAAGACTTCAGTTATTACACAGCTGATTTGCAAACTTCAGTTTGATGCTTAATGTTCAGTGACTGAAGCCTGCATCTGCAAGATGGATGTTTTAAGTTTTTGCAATTTTTGTTGACTTCACTTGAGTATGTAGGTGTCTCTCACCTCTCAAAACAAAATTCTTAATGGCTTCTTCCAGTGAGTTGTAAGGAAAAGGAATTTTCATTATTTTAATGTATTTATTGTATTTATTGTTTTATTATTTGAATTTAATTCAGAGCCTCTTGGTACAGTCTGGAGATGTTTGTTCATCCACTTCATAGGCTTTCCAGTTCACAGGGACTTTCTCCTCTGAACACATGCATCTGTCAGTGCGCAAACTACCAGAAATAACTGTTTCCCAGAAAGGGACCTGCCTCTGCTAGTTCCAACTGAAGAGCTGGTTTTTAAAAATGTAATTAATACTAACAGAAAATAAATAGATACATATGTTCCCTGTGGCCTGTGATGGCTGTTTCTCAGAATGCTTGTTCATACTTAAGGGCAGCAAAAAGTGTCTGGTTTTCAAATGCGCAATCACTTCAGGCTGGAAGGAAAGGACAGGATGTCTGAGATGTCCCGAGTAGAAGGCTGAGCAACAACAAGTCACAGTCCATCCTTGATAAAGTTTTAATACAAAGGATGTCTCAGCACAGCCTCACACATACCAGGCCCTCTCCAAGCATCTCCATTCAAAAGTTTGCATGAAGCTGGCTATGCCCCTGCCACCCATCTGAGCTCAACTGGGCAACCAGCAAGGTATGGTTTTGATTAACCTTCGCATTCATGCAGCATCAACTGGTTTAATTTTTTATTATTGCTGTGAGAGAGAAAATTAAAGAAGGAGTTGCCTGGCATGGTGTATCCTGCAGCTGCTTCACCTGAATTTCAGAAAGTGAGAATGGACGTATGGTGAGAATTGGCTAAAATGGAAAATGTTAAAGGGGGTTTGGGTACATAAAACACAACTGCTACTGGGCAAGGGTCTGACTCCTGGGCCAGAAATCTGGTTTGCAATACCCTCTCAGAAGCTTGGAAATAACATCTGTATTGATTGATGTTTGTCCTTTTTCCTTTGGCCAAATCCTGTTTCCAGCTGCTTGGATGTTTTGACAGAGCCTGATATTCAGCTTTTCTTTCTTCCCCCCCATTTCCAGTCTACTTTCTTCTTGACACAAGCAAAACCCACCAACAACTCAACAACCTCTTGCCCTTGATCTTCATATGCTGAGGTCTTGCACATGGCAGCAAAACCCCTCTGTTCTGAGCAGTATTTCCTCCTACACTGAGAAGGACCCACTCTCATTTAGAGCACCTTGAACTTGACATTGCTTCACTCCAAAGAGTCGAAAGTCTAAAATCACTGTAAAATGAGAGTAATTTTTGTGTCTCCTGGTTTATGCTCATATCTGTCTAGCTTGCAGCAGCCAGCTGTGCCCACTACACAAAGCAATTTTAGAAGAAAGGCCAATGCAGTCCCTCAGAAGACTCTTCGTAATGCTGATTGAGCTGGCCCCAGAGCCCAGGCTTGGTGAGTGATGTAATCCTTCACCTCCAAGTTCAACCTCGAAAATTGCTTTCCAGGCTATTACTCTGGCATTTTTTATGTTTTTGAAATTCCAAAATGATGAAAATAAGGACAATAAATAGATATATATGTTAGAAATTTAAAAAAAAATTAAAAATTGAAAGGAAGACTTTTTAAAAAGAGGCAGAAAGAGAGAGAAAATGGACAAAAAAGCAACATTATGATTCTTGTACTGACTCTCGTTTCCTAAGTAATTCCTAAGAAACAAAAAAAGGCCAATTTCCCAGGTGAATGCAGTACATGGACTTTATTAGTTTCCCAGAGGTTTAAACTGAGCTTGACATTTCACTGAACATTACACTCATACAATGGGTTGGGTAGTATATTTTTGAGCCAAAAGTTCTCAAACAAGGGCGTCTAACTCTGTGAAGCCAAATTCCTGTTTGGGCACCTAAAATTTCTGAACACCCACAGCTTTTTCTGATTTTGATTAGATTTGTTTGTGCTCAGCACTTCTGAAAAATCCCTCCAATTTTATTTAGGTGCCTGTTGGCAGGGATGTCTACACTTCAAAGAAAGGGAAAAATAGAGAGAGGAAGAAAGTGGAAAATAAGCACTGTTCTTAACTTTGTTTGACTTATAGCCGAGGTTCAAATTTAAGTTTAGAATTCTTTATTAGACTAACCCAGAGCACTCTGAATTGTTTTGGCTCCACTACTGCTCTAAATTATGTTGGCTAACTGACTATGGTTGGCCTAATTTGGCTATGTCAAATTAAGAACTTTGCTAAATTTTTTTTGCTATAGATTTACTCTGTTGATTTCTGCATGTTACCTTCAGGGGCACAGCTGAAACATTTTGCACGAGGACCTTACTCACAGCACTCCAGCAGAAATATTGCCAGGAACTTGGAATTTTGTCCTCTCAAATCTTACCTCCTTTGGGTACCCAAGGTGAATTTCCAGCACACTCTGCATACAGGACAGCAGGTAGCAAGCAGAACTAGAAACCCCTTACAGAAGGGCTCATGCTCTGTCTTCCAGTACCTGTACAAACAGCAACAGGCAACTAAATTAATCTAGTGTAGTCTAAGAATTGTGTCCAAAACCAGCTCTACAGAAGAGGGGCCACATCAAGGTAAGAAAAACAACAAGTCACTTGGTGCCCTGCAAGGGCTGTCCCAAGGTGCAGAGCTGGTGGGACTGGTCATCGTGGGTGATGAACAAGGAAAGAGATCCTTTGTCCTTCCAATTTCTATGCCTCCATTCCTCATACCTCCTGCAATTTTCACTCAATCCCTAGTTTTCCTTCAGGCAAATTTCCATTGGTTTTGCCCGAGGAAGTACTGAGTAACAGCTGAGTAAGGTTATGATGAGTGTGTGATCTTATACACGATGCACTGCATAAATATTCTTCACTGAGTAATGGATTTGGGAGCAGGAGAAAGGAAAACTCCAGCTGCAGGTGCACCCCCTTTCCCCCAAAACCAAAGGCCTGGAGAACTTTTTAATCTCTCATAATATTTAGGTTAATTCTTTTCAAGGAGGAGGGGGAAATCTGAGCATCAGATTATGTAACTAAAAAATATGTTTCTACTTAAAAGCTAATCAACACCTCCCACATCAGACAGTAAATGTGGTGCTGTTGAACAGGATTATTCCTGATCTCTGCTTTGTCTCAGCTGTGGATTAAAAACTGTAATGTTATCCTGCTTAATATTTTAACCGTATGGGCTGCAATTTCATGGGCAATTATATGACAAGGGACTTGCTCAGCAAGCCAGTCACAACCCAAAAGATCGGTATTTCCCTGAAAGCCACACTGAAATCTTTGGCAGTGGTAATAGGGGTCTGTCTCATCACTTCTTTTCTTCCACAAAATTACTTTTTTTTTTTTTTTAATAATTTAATAATTTACACCTTTGTTAAACCACTTTTTTTCACTAAATCAGGGAATACTAGCTCCTGCAGAGTGGGTGCTTTGTGCCAGTTGCACACAGTTGAATGTGTGAAACTCAATTCTGAGCATATCAAGATAACAGCTACATCCCACCTCACAGCCCTAGCCAAAGTTCTCTACCTGAATTGGCTACTGTAGTGTGCTCTTTCCTACTTTGTATGTCTTGCACTCGCACAGCAACAAAGATGAATACTAAGGGAAAACTAGGGTGAGTGTTTATTTGGGTGTCAAGAAATAGCCAATCAGGGAATACTAGCTCCTGCAGAGTGGGTGCTTTGTGCCAGTTGCACACAGTTGAATGTGATATGCTCAATTCTGAGCATATCAAGATAACAGCTACATCCCACCCCACAGCCCTAGCCAAAGTTCTCTACCTGAATTGGCTACTGTAGTGTGCTCTTTCCTACTTTGTATGTCTTGCACTCGCACAGCAACAAAGATGAATACTAAGGGAAAACTAGGGTGAGTGTTTATTTGGGTGTCAAGAAATAGCCTTGTAAAAAGTGCATGGATACGTTCTCTAAGCTCCTTATATGTAATGTGATATAATGTGAGAGAAGAGAACAGAATACTGCATTTGGAAGAGATGTACAACAATCATCTGGTTCAACTGTCTGACCAATTCAGGGCAGTGATCAATATTGAGTCACTGTAGTTTCCATCCCAACCCTACAGAATGCTACAAAGCTGAAGTCTGTCCTGTGATGAAATTATTTCCAGGCTCATACTTCTCTCCTTCCATCAGTGGTGTGCTCTGAACAACTTTGGTGCATTTTGTAAAGCTGTGTGCTTTTAGTGCCATGGTGAAACATTACTAAATCCTTCACTGAACTTTATTTCTGACAAGGTAACTTGATTCCTATTACCCAAACTTTCACTGAAGGTGTAATGTTATTAATTTCTTGTCATATCTCACAGTGAAATGTTGCTGTGCAGTCTTTGAAATTACTTGTAGCTTATGCCACTCATCATGGCATTTCACCTGTAATTGTATGCCTACTAGGTAGATGTAACTAGTTCTTAAAATATTTTGCAATGATTTACATGAAACCTGGAGTTATACAAGGGCTAAAATCTGATGTCTTCAGTCAGACAAAAGTCACATACAAGCCAATAAAAATTTGGCTTGAGGAAAAAAATTCAGAATCTGACTCAATAGTAAATGATTTAATGTCACTAATACTACATTACTGCAGTTCATGCAGAATACAGATTGAATTGCCATTCTTTCAGAAAGACTCAGAAAATTTGTATAAGCAAACAAATTAGAAGTCTTCATCCTAAATGGTAAATCTATTGAGCTACAGAACAATGCTCATTTATATACATATATTTATATGTATTTGTGAAATTGAAGATAAGAAGATTTTGAACTTTTTTCTGGCATGTGCAAACTCATAAAGCAGTACAGCTACAGTAGCATATATGCTGACTGTTTGAGTTCCTAGGGATTCTCTGTGATCAAGGCCAAGGAAACTGAGCTGTACTTTAAAAAAGGGAAAGTACAATGGTAGAGTGAGTGAAAAAAATTAATTTCACATGTATCAAAGCAGACAGCTAACAAAGTTCTGGCCTTGGTTGTCCAAGTTGGCTCTTTTCTAAAGTCCAAATGGTTTAGAAATGTGTTGGCTCCCTTTGCAGTTTTTAATGTTGCTAAATACATGTAAATACAGTTGCATAAAGTACAATTCATGGTGTGATATATTTGAGCTCTTAAGTTCCACATGGCTACAACAATCTATTTTGTTCCTCATAAAAAGCTAACAGCCTGTGGGTCATCTTTTTTCCTTATTGTTTTTCTGGGTGCAATGAAGCTGTACTTCTGTGGGTGCGAAGACAAAATTCAGTGAGGGCTCAAGAGAAATGAGCTCCTATGAAGGATGATTTGCTCCTATGAAGGATGAACAACAGGATATTGCCCAAGTTTCTGCATAATATGTGTTTCCACTGAGTGAGGTGTGGGGACATTCATGCCATATTCACTAATCTCACCACCACAATGCTGGAGATGGGTGACTTGTTCCCTGGTTCATGCGAGCTGACCTGTGGTTACTGCCCAGAGCTGGTCCCCAAGCCTTGTCTTCTCACTAGAAGTATCTAAGTGCTAGGTGGGAAAAACTGGTCAGCAAAACCAGAAGCATCTGCACAAAGGAGACCTGTCATATGTGGCAGAGCAGTTATTTTTCTGATGGCTGCAGAAAACTGCAGTCTAGGGAATGGGAAAACATATTTTCTCTAATGGGTTAGAATTAGGACTTTCATTCCATGACTCAGGCTATTGAAGAACATTTCATGGACTTTTAGGGACTTTTTAACTACACATATGCTTTTGCAAAGGAAGATTACCAAGAAAGGAAGGTTAAATCAAACCAACCAACTCCATCCAGTCTTACCAGAAAGGGGAGGTGGTATCACAAGTCAGAAACCCTATTGTCATTTATATCAGAACTGAGGCATCTGTTCTGGTGAAAACACATGTGGGCATACATTGTAGAAAGGTGCTGAAATCTTTGTTGGAATGGCTCAGTACCCTGCAAGCTGCAAATTGTACCAGCATCCAACCTTCACATCTTCAAATTTTTGGCAACATGGGATCCACAGCAATTATCTGATAATTATAAGCAATTCACCACAAAAGGCTGTCTTGCAAAAGCAGGCAGAATATGCTGATTTTTCAGTTTGCATAGATTTGCCTAGTGAGTCCCACATAGATAGGTCTCACTCTGAGCTGATGGCAATGCAGCTTAGATGTCTTTCTAGAACAGGCAGAAGTTATAGGTAGAATCCAGACTCACTGCATACTACATGCCAGTTTAAAAAACAAAAGAAAAAAAAATGAAGGTGGAGAGAGAACTGATAAATTGTCTTTAAATATATGGAAAATAAAGAGGTTGCTGGTGACCCTTTTACTCAAGCAATTGAGTAAAGGAGAAAGGGGAAAATTTCCAATTTACAGCAAAGAAAATTTGTGTTAGAAATAAGGAACTAACTATAATGGGATCAAATATTTTAGTAGAATATATATTCCATTTTTTTCTGTAGCTTTTTGAGGCTTAACTGCTGTTTATGTAGTATATTCTGCACATACATCTGCCTCATTGAAAGGCAATAAAATTTCATTTTCCTTGAGACTCCTTGCTGTTACACAAAGTTGCAATCTGGTATTTTGCAGAAAATAAATAATTTTATCCAACTATCTGGATATCTAAACTGGGGTCTTGATTTGGCCCCAAAAATGCCAGACAAAAAGGAGTAATTGTGAACATTATGTCCAGGACAAAACCTCCCAGGAGTTTAGATTAATTCAGATATGGGACTTTGATTCCACAGGTATTTTGGCTGGCTAGGAAATTAGGTCATTAACTATCATTATAATTTTAAAAGTTGTTTATGGAAGCTCCCTAGGTGCTTTCCAGGGATTCAGCAGCTCCTGCACACTGCTGACTTGCTGGGATGCAGTCTTCCAGAAGTCTGGGGAGGTCTGACTCTGTGGATTTGACTGTGTTTTGAGTAACAACTGTTCAAATAATGCAAAATTGAGAATTTTTACAGCCTCTCCATCCCTTCAACAGTCTGAATCAAGGACCCACGACTCCACTCCCTATTCTCCACAAGCCCACAACATTCAGGGTTTCTGGAGAGTTGACTAGGAAGGAAGCAAAGCAGCACCAAGACTCACCTCAACAGTAGATGCATCTCAGCAAAATTAAGGGAAAGAACTTGAGTCGGGTATGAAAATTTCAGATGTGAGAGCAAGCCTTGGTCTCAGGTAGAATTTGTCTTACCTTTTACACACTTCCCATAACTGCTCTTACCACATTAGGTAATTACCTGGTCCTTCTGTGTTTCAGCTAGTTGTGGGCAAGGCTGCCAAAACCTTGGAGGTTATCTTTGTTTAAGCATCCAAGTATTAGAAGGCTTAGTCAAAGCTTATCTCAGATTCTGGAGGCTTCTGCACTGGCCTCTGCATCACCTTCCTGTGCAGGATCCAAAACCTTTTCTCTCCTCAGTCAAATGCAACCATGGACTTCGAGGAAATCCAGAAACGTCCTACCCTTAACCAAATATTTTCACAACATTGTTGACTGCAATAGCAGTACTATTACTAGAGATGGCCTTTACTTCTGCATCTGAGGACTGGTTTGAGCCTTTCTCCAATGAGGATCCTGATTTTTGATTTAAATGGATTACACAGTAGTGCCTCAACAACATTCACACTTTGTACCTGAACCCTGCAAGAGTTCAGAACTGTTAACTTCTGGCTTGCTTCTGAACACTTGTGTTCCTGCCCCAGCCACCAAATCACACAGTCTTTATTTTTTTTACTGTCTCTATCTTCTTAGTTAACTGATAAAATAGTCAAAATGGAACTGTAAAAAACTTCCTGGCTTTAAATCATCTTTCATGTGAGAATGAGCCAGGAACTTATCTGCAGCTATGAACAGTTTTGGAATTGTTTAAGAAGAAAAATGAAGCTGCCCCAGGATAATGGGAGGTGAGCCAGCATGAGCTGAGTTTAGGTGGGAAAAAGAAATAATCAGCAGGGTACCAGTAAAGAGAGGCACGTCCAAATTTGTTTCTGAGCCTTCAGTCCTGCACTCATTCCTGCTTGAAATTTGATATTGTAAAGTCAAAAAAATACAGAGCTGAAATTCCTCCTATCACTTCAAATATTTCCTGTTTTCTAACTGTCACAGTTTCCACTTTTCAGTATATATCTTTTGTGTAGAGGCACAAAGCCATAGAAATCCACAGAAACTAGGCCGGATTCCTTAAAACATTCGAGTAATATAAGTCTGAAAGTACTGGAGAAGCAGTTAAAATCCTTGTGAGGGTGGGTTTATTTGGTTGGTTTCCTTTTTCTTCTTTTGTTTTTTTTCCTCCCTCCCTGGACTTCTTCTGTTTCCTTTTCAATGTTATCTTAAGCTTTCGGGTTCCCTTTCCTAACCATCTTCTTGGAAAATGGGCTGTCGTTTCTAGGCCACCTCCCCAATGATCAGTGGTTTAGAAATGTTTGTTTTTCAAATACCTTAATTGTATGGTCTACCCAGCAGTGATCAGCACCAAAAATTATAATTCAGGGCTAAACACAACCACATGGAGAGAGAACAGCCAGTCATTTGAAAAAGCCTAAAAACTCCTTCTGAGCTCCCCGTGTGGTTTGGTTGATCACTGGTTAATTTCATAATGATTTCTGTTTCAGATGGGTGAAAATAATCTGGGGTTATATTTATCTATCAGAAGAAAGAACCAGGCTTTCTAAGATGATTCAAGACATATCAATATCAAGCAGGCTGTGGAGCTGGTAGAAATGCAGCTACTCCTTGCTTCAGGGAAACTTAAAACCCTTTCCAGAGGGAAAGTTTTTCTTTGTAACACACTCACATTAGCACTCACTCATCCTATTTGAAGACAGAGATTCCTTGCACCTTGCTTTTGCTCTCAGGTGAGTTGAATTACTTGCTTTTTTAGTTCAGAGGGAAATGGAACAGAGTAAAATATCATAGAAGATATTAATTATATTGAGGAGAAATATCCTGTGCCACTTACTGTATTCACACAGACTTTATATTGAAATATATACACCCTGGACAGTGCCAGATTCATCCTCAGGAGTGCTTTTACTGGCATGGATGAGTTTGTTCTTTTCTTCCACAGCTCTTCTGAAGGACAATTTATGTCCCACTTTACTCAAGTAGAGTCCCACTTCATTGTCAGATTTTCTGTAAAGTCCTTTGATGATTCAGCAAGGTGATGGAGGACAGGTGGTTGAAGTGCTTCTCCAGTGGTCAAAAAAGTTGTCCATATTCTCTGTGGTTGAGTGTGGGACACATCTTCTAGAAGACTGGGCTGGCGTTAGGAAATAACCTTCATGATCTGATACCAGTCCCTTCTGCTCTGAACAGTCAAAGGAAGTTGCAGTCTGGAAGGGAGAGAAGCTTCAGAGACCAATATCTTAACCAGGAGCCCAAAAAACTTTGCTCTGTGGAAACAGATGCATCCAAGAGGAAGCTAGGAGAGAGGATGAAGGGCAAAAAAAAGTCACTGGGATTACAGGTCCTTGCATGTATTTGGAGAGGAGTGTCATCTGCATCCCCGTTGGCCTTTAAAAAAGGATAATTTCATGCCCTGAACTTGAAGGAGTCCGTGAAACTTGAAAGCTCCCTAGGCTGAACCTCAACGTGGGCTTGTTGTGAAAAGCCTTCAAAACTGTATCTTTTCCATAACTTGCTGGGACTACATGAGCTGGGGTAGTTGAATGAACAGGCCAAAGAATTAAATTACAACTGCAGAGTAGTTTAAAGACAAATGATTGTTTTAATTTCCCCTGTCTGTAGAAGGGAAGGCATGTCCAATAAGCACTGGAGGAGGAATGTCAGCTTTACAGATTTGATTAGCTTTCTTTGCTGAGGAGGTACAGAGGATTTTTTTTTTTAATTCTCCTGTTTCTGTTCAGGCCAGTAAGATATCTAGAAAAGCACAGGGTATTGTTCTGATCAACTTTACGCTGGTTCGATTGCCCTACTGCTTCCCAGCTGGTGTCAATGACACCTGGTGAAAGCAAGACCTAATTCAGGCAGTTGATATTTTATGTGTGGCCTGAGAGAAGATAGGCACTCGTACCTCAAAAAAACCAAAAATAAATCAACTGCTATGAAGTTGCCTCAAGCAGGAGCCCTATTTAAAGCTCACGTTCAAAGGAACAAGTGAGCTACTGTAGAAGTAAAATAGGCCCCCAGATACAAAGCCAACATCCCACAGGGTTTCTTACCAAAGAGGGACCCTCAGGAGTCTCTGCAGCTGTTGGACAATTTCTGATACCCTCACTTCAAAAGCAGTTTTTGCCTGAACAACAGCAGCCCATGTGACTGAGGGAAGAAAGTCTGGTATCTCTTCATGGACATGTTTGACTGGGGAGATGGGTTGGGAAGACGTAAATAGGTGAGTAGAGGGATAGAGGAGAGGGGGCTCAAGCCCCTCCCACACAAACTCCATGAGCATCACTGATTTAAGTGTACAGAGCAGGCTGTGGAGCGAGTGGATTGGACTAGTCAGAAAAGGATGTGGAAGGGAGCTGGGTGAGGCTGATTTTACTGAAGGATTAGAGTAACACAAACCAGATTAAGTACGCTTGATAGGTGGTAACATCCACAAGAAGTGTATGACAGAAGAGAACGAAAGACGGAAAAGAATATGTTGGCAAATCATAGATCAGTCATCTTGAGATTTAAGGAAATCACTGGCATGCTTCCTAGGTATCAAAGACCACTACATTTTGTCTGCCACTTCTTTTATTGGGCCATCAATGTCCTTATTTCCATTTTTTAACAAACTTTCATTGTTTTTTATGCCTCTATAAGATATTAAGTGTAGAGGAATATGGTAACTTCCTCCCTGACTGCTGCAAATTACTGAATGAGAGAGAAAGTCTGCAGTCCAACAGAGAGAAAGTATTCTTAATGAAGACTGCTGAGAGAAGTACTTGAAATGGGCTGGTGCACTGCTCCTATGCAGTAAGGCTCACACAGGCCTCAAAAGGTTTAACAAATACAACTGCAGAATAACTAACCTTTTCTGTTCCATCACCAAACAAAATATTGATGAAGAAAAACCCACTTTATTTTGTACTGAGATGTTGTTTTTGAGAAAAAAATCACAACGTTAATTCTGGTTCAAAGAAAACTATTAGGATTCATTTTGAAGTAATTCAACACTTTTAAGCTCTTCTGTGAAACTTTTATCTTTAAAAAATATCAACTTTAATATAAAATATAATTTCAAAGCAAGAAATAAAATATATTTATTTGATAATATCAAACCAAAATTTTTCATCAATATAAATAATATTCCCACTTCCTTTGATTGAAGATATCACCTAAAGGAAAACTAAATTTGCATATATTTTACATTGTCCCTGCGAACTTTAAGCCTCAATGAAATGCTTTCTGCATCATAAGTTACATCATTCTGCTGAAGTAAGCGACAGAAGTGACATACAAGAGCAGTGGATACAAAGCTCATCCTTATATGAGTCACAACTCTATTTCTAATTAACAGTCCTTCTTGTACTAACATCTACTGAATTGTTTCTTTCACTAAAATGTTCGTAAGTTAGAGTGACTTTAAGATTCCTTTCCAGTCTACCTCTCTACCCAAATTAAGGGTCAATTCCAGCTGTTTTATCCCTACAGATGTTTCTCTAATTTGTTCTTCAAGACCTCCAGTAATCCTCCCAGGGGAACAAGACCCCAGGCAATGCACTGGAGTGATTCACTGCCTTCTTCTTAGAAAGCTTTTTACCCTCATTCCTGTCTAGGATCCTCTCCTGTCATTTCAGCTTTTTTTTTTAATTCTCCTGTTTCTGTTCAGGCCAGTAAGATATCTAGAAAAGCACAGGGTATTGTTCTGATCAACTTTACGCTGGTTCGATTGCCCTACTGCTTCCCAGCTGGTGTCAATGACACCTGGTGAAAGCAAGACCTAATTCAGGCAGTTGATATTTTATGTGTGGCCTGAGAGAAGATAGGCACTCGTACCTCAAAAAAACCAAAAATAAATCAACTGCTATGAAGTTGCCTCAAGCAGGAGCCCTATTTAAAGCTCACGTTCAAAGGAACAAGTGAGCTACTGTAGAAGTAAAATAGGCCCCCAGATACAAAGCCAACATCCCACAGGGTTTCTTACCAAAGAGGGACCCTCAGGAGTCTCTGCAGCTGTTGGACAATTTCTGATACCCTCACTTCAAAAGCAGTTTTTGCCTGAACAACAGCAGCCCATGTAACTGAGGGAAGAAAGTCTGGTATCTCTTCATGGACATGTTTGACTGGGGAGATGGGTTGGGAAGACGTAAATAGGTGAGTAGAGGGATAGAGGAGAGGGGGCTCAAGCCCCTCCCACACAAACTCCATGAGCATCACTGATTTAAGTGTACAGAGCAGGCTGTGGAGCGAGTGGATTGGACTAGTCAGAAAAGGATGTGGAAGGGAGCTGGGTGAGGCTGATTTTACTGAAGGATTAGAGTAACACAAACCAGATTAAGTACGCTTGATAGGTGGTAACATCCACAAGAAGTGTATGACAGAAGAGAACGAAAGACGGAAAAGAATATGTTGGCAAATCATAGATCAGTCTCAGTTCCTTGAGATTTAAGGAAATCACTGGCATGCTTCCTAGGTATCAAAGACCACTACATTTTGTCTGCCACTTCTTTTATTGGGCCATCAATGTCCTTATTTCCATTTTTTAACAAACTTTCATTGTTTTTTATGCCTCTATAAGATATTAAGTGTAGAGGAATATGGTAACTTCCTCCCTGACTGCTGCAAATTACTGAATGAGAGAGAAAGTCTGCAGTCCAACAGAGAGAAAGTATTCTTAATGAAGACTGCTGAGAGAAGTACTTGAAATGGGCTGGTGCACTGCTCCTATGCAGTAAGGCTCACACAGGCCTCAAAAGGTTTAACAAATACAACTGCAGAATAACTAACCTTTTCTGTTCCATCACCAAACAAAATATTGATGAAGAAAAACCCACTTTATTTTGTACTGAGATGTTGTTTTTGAGAAAAAAATCACAACGTTAATTCTGGTTCAAAGAAAACTATTAGGATTCATTTTGAAGTAATTCAACACTTTTAAGCTCTTCTGTGAAACTTTTATCTTTAAAAAATATCAACTTTAATATAAAATATAATTTCAAAGCAAGAAATAAAATATATTTATTTGATAATATCAAACCAAAATTTTTCATCAATATAAATAATATTCCCACTTCCTTTGATTGAAGATATCACCTAAAGGAAAACTAAATTTGCATATATTTTACATTGTCCCTGCGAACTTTAAGCCTCAATGAAATGCTTTCTGCATCATAAGTTACATCATTCTGCTGAAGTAAGCGACAGAAGTGACATACAAGAGCAGTGGATACAAAGCTCATCCTTATATGAGTCACAACTCTATTTCTAATTAACAGTCCTTCTTGTACTAACATCTACTGAATTGTTTCTTTCACTAAAATGTTCGTAAGTTAGAGTGACTTTAAGATTCCTTTCCAGTCTACCTCTCTACCCAAATTAAGGGTCAATTCCAGCTGTTTTATCCCTACAGATGTTTCTCTAATTTGTTCTTCAAGACCTCCAGTAATCCTCCCAGGGGAACAAGACCCCAGGCAATGCACTGGAGTGATTCACTGCCTTCTTCTTAGAAAGCTTTTTACCCTCATTCCTGTCTAGGATCCTCTCCTGTCATTTCAGCCATGATTTTGGCTTGCCATAAGCATGAAGAAATTGAGCATCCATTTCCTTTCTGCAGCATCCTTTTACACACCTACGGCATAGGATAAACAACAGCTCCTTTTCTACACCTCCAACCTTATCACTCACCTCTCAATTTCCTCCTGTTCATTTGCATCTTGTTTGGCATCAGAGGTCTAAAGTTCTTCTCAGGACTTTGAAAGAGCCTCCAACAAGGGCTTTATCAACACTGAACTCCAGGAAAGGATCACTGCACGTATTTTGCAGGCGACACTTGTGTTTATACATCCCCCACACTGTTTGTCTTTTTTGCAATATTAAGACACTGTTGACTCATGTTCAGATCATGTTCTAGTGCAATCCAAGATCCTCACTATCCATAAAGCACTATTCACCCTGTATGTGGGAAAATTGGAGCTGCTGCCTAAGGAACGAGCATTTGTAATCAGTCCTACTGAAGATCACCTCATTCTTTTCAGATTATTTCTCCAATTTGCTATAATCATACTAAATACATGTTCTCCTGCCTTCTAGCATCTCCAGATACTACCAGGTTGATGTAATCTGCAAATTTAATTCCAAAAGTCCATCATATAGTCATTAATGAAAATATTGAATAGCACAGGAAACAGAAACAAATCCCTGTAGATCTTTATTCCAATATCTTTCCATTTTGTTAGTGAAACATTGATAACTAGTCTATGAATGCAATTTTCCCACATATTCAGTCACTTGCCCACTATGACCCTTTCAGAGCCACCACTTTTCAGAAAACAGTCCTCTTTATTGAGGGTATCTCCAAAATTATTTGTTTGTTCCCGTGCATGTACTTCATTTAAATAGACTTGGTTTATCAACCATCTTGATCTTTCTAATCAATTCCTTTCCGAATCTAATTTCTCTCTTCACTTAAGAGAGAGAACAATTTTCGTTACAGTAACTCATGAGAGGCTGAAGTACTGGTTTTGTTCTCAATCAAATTAAAATTAGGCTAAGATTCAGATTTTTAAATTCTTTTCCATTGCTTCCTTGCACAGCAGGAAAGTTTGTGTGTAGGAGGATTGTTCTGAGCTTTTTAAAAATGAAAACAAAAATAAAAAAAAAATAAAAATACTCCTGCTAGTTCTTGCAGTTTCATTTGATCAAGCTATTGGATAACACTGGGGAAAGATTTGATTTCCTCATCTCCTCATCTAACTTCTCCAGAAAACCCTCATTTATAAAAGTGCCCTAATTCACAAGGTTTTTTTTGTACAGCAGTTTAATCAGCTCCAATTTAGTGCAGAATTTATGGGAATAAGACAAAGCAACTTGCTTTTGAAATGAGGATATTGGGAAAGACAAAATCCTTTAAAGTCTGTTATCTTTTTACCATGGCATTTGCTAACAAAATTAGTGATCTCAACAGAGAATGAAATTGTATTGGTTCTACATGGCTCATTGCTATTAAACCGTATTAACTGACAGTAAATACAATTGTTCTGTAATTTTTAATTATTTGACTCCCAGTTTTGTGGTTTGGGCTTTTTTTCTTTCAGTTTTTATTTTTGCCTAAGACCAGTGTCAAGCTAACTGGCTTACTATTTATTGGGTCATCTTTCTTGGCCTTTTGCATATTGGCACAAAATTAGCTTCTATGATCTACTGGAATTTACTGGGTAGGCCAAGATTTACTCAAAACTAAAATAAGTTGGCTAGAGAGGTCTTCAGACAACCTTTTTAGGACTCTTGGGTGCAAGTTATCCAGGCCTACTGATTTCAAAATGTTTATCTCTTACTGAAGTTGTTTAAAACCATACTTGGTTACTAATGGACTGGGATCTGAGTTCACTGTTCTTGTGTTGTAAGAATGCAACATCCCATTTCTTTCTAAATGTAGAAATATTTATTAAAAGTGTTTGATTTTTCCACATTATTGATTGCATGAATTTTACTACTCTAATCCATGGACCTCTATCACTGTGATGAATCAGATACAATGTTGTGAAATCTCTGCAGTTATCAATGCACAGGAAAAGAAGAAAAAAAATGTTTGCTGCTTTGTTCAATAAGCAAAATTTATGTGTACTGGATCCCATTTTCTTATCTCCATTGCCACTTGTTCTTTCTTAAATGGAGAGAGCTGTTGGATCCACACAGTGTAAACATGCCACCTGCCTAAAAGGGACTTTTTCTACTCAGCCAAGATGTAATAACAGAGAGAATATGGTGCTACTGCTCCCTGCAAGTGCCTTTTATAAATAGATAAACATGATCAGTCATACCCAAGATCCAGATAATTTCTGGATATTGCAGTTTCTGTAGGGAACAAATTTCTTCTCTCTTCTGCCAACTTGACCTCATAAAGACATGAAACTCCCTTCCATCTTTCAACAACTGAACTGCAGGGACAAATGTTTTTGTGGACAGATGTCTCTTGCCATGTTGCAAGATACAGATCAAAGCACATCTTCTCACAGAGATTGTTCTATGTTTATTTGTGTTCTCCTCTCTGACCATTATAATCCAAACCAAAAACCTCAGGAAAAAAAGGAGAATATGCTGAGGAAAACCAAAAAGTTAAGACACTAAGCTGGCCTCCATGTGTTGAGCGCCTTGGAAAAATCTGATGGTGTAACAGTTCAGTGATAGAGACTAAATAAAATCATGTAACCAGATTAAAAGTGATCTGCTGATAAATTTCCACAGTCAGACTAGCTCATGTAAAATTGGTAGCACGTGTCCATGGCCATAGCAAACATGAAGAAGGTGTGTGTAGCCCTTTGGTCAGCCCATACAGGGAAAAGTGCATGCCCAGAACAGCATGTCCAGAACTGATTTTACACATTCCTTAGTCTTGGAATTGACAGTACTACCAGTTACTGTCACCCCAAATACAAACCATTCTTCAACCTTTACAAAGCTACACTAGATCATAAGTCTTTCTAGGGGCCTGATGTCACTAAAAGTAGATCAGAATAAAATGTCTTGTATTCCATCTGTGTCTTGCATATCCATATTCTCTAGTAAGCTCAGGGTATTCCTCTGTCTCAGAACCAACTCCAGGTGCTTTTTTAGGGCAAACTGCCAGGTGTTTTGTGCTACCTGGGCCCTATAGACAGTGTTGGAGGTTTAGTCCAAGAACTGTTATTCTCCATGGGGAAAGGAGGAGGTCTCTCTGGGTTTGGATTTCATATTAAAGCCGCTGCTGAAGGCTCACCTGGCATTGTTCAGCCAGACACAGTGTTTTTGCAGGTGCAGAGTGATGAGCCCCGAAGGGTGGAAGGATAAATGATAATGGCCTTAAGCAGGGAAGTTGCTGCTTCACAGGGATGAAAGGGTTAAACTAAGCAAATTCCCACGGGGAGGAGGGAAAGAAAAAGGAAGCTGCATGCAGTGAAAGTTTCTCTTGGAGTTTTATACATGAATAATGGTTTCCCCAGGGGTTAGCTCCTGGGTTCAGAGAAGGATGTTATCTTGTCTAGACATACGATCTGAACATCCCCAAAGAGCTGGCGCCTGAATCTCACAGGAGTCACCCCGCTGACTCCCATGGGATGCATCCAAAAGATTTCTATTTCAGAAGCACCTGCACATAGATGAGAGGAGAAAGGGCAGATGGGAACAAGAATTTATTCTATTTTCTGTTGGTGTTGCTGCTTTTTAATGTAAGTAATATCTGAACTCCAGCTCCCTGCATGCAGGAGCTGTGAAGCTGTAGTGGCTTCACAGGTGACTAATAAAAGCAAACACAAAAGGAAATCAGATGCCTTTTAGGTAACCTGGTGCCAGCTTCATATGTGGTCAGTTCATGCTTTAGGTGAGCATGTGACAATGGAAAGAGTCCCTGGTGCAGTGGGGGTCACAGGGTCCAAGGACTTTACCACCGGGCTTGACTTTCTTTTACCACTAGCATCCTATATCTCTCCAGAGGACAATTACTCTGGTTTTTGGTGGATATTCAGCCCTCCCTTGTCACACCACCTTCAAATCTTTTTTTACAGATACTTGCAAAAGACTGATTTGATACTTGAAATAGAATTCTGATTAAATCAGCTAGGACCATGAAAGGCATCTCTGTAGGTATATTTTTATATACCATGCTTCACCTCAAATATTGCACATAGGTAAAATCCTTTAAAACTATGAGAAAAAGTCTGCAGAAGGCAAAAGGCTAAAATAAGGTAAGGAGTCTACAATCATCAGATCAGTAGTTACCTTAGCATAAGGGAGCACCAGACACAAGTCATTAGTTATTTGCTGAATAGAAGGAAATCTCAGTGTTTAGGTTTAGTGTATCCTGTGACTTCACAGATCAGAGCTTGATGCTCTGTGGTCTTCACGTGACTCACGTACACAATTCCTCTATCATTCTTTCCCTTGCACTGCCTCAGTTTCCTAAAATAGGCATGAAAACACTTCCTTGGCTTTTTCTTGCTTTGTTGCCAGATACACAGACTATCAAAAAAGACCAGCAAAAAAGACCAAAGTATTTTCTCTAAAAGAAAAACAAGTCAAACAAATTCTCTATATTCAGCCAATGGAACCACATTAGAAAAGTCAAAAAGGACCTTTTGATACTGGGGTCAGAATAAAGTTCCAGTATGTGTGACAGAAGGATGGAACATGGATATAAAACAGCAAGAAACTCAAGTGAAAGGCATGGTACCACACAGTTAGACTCCAGTGAATAAATCTTAGTAGTAAGGAACCAAGGAGAATACTAAAGACATGTTAGCTGAGTAAGAACCTGAAGAATAATGCTCTAAGATATGATGGGAAAATGGCATACTGCTTAGAGGGTTGAGGAGCTCTCACTCCCTCTGAAAGTAATACAACTTGGCTACTTAAATATATCTCAAAAAATCTGGGTCTTCATGTGTGTGATTTCTGCATCCTTCTGCGAAAGCAGACAGTTTACGAACCAGGTACTCTTGCTGCGACAATTGCTTTTAGCAAAAAAAGAACAACCAAAAAGTCTGTGATTGTAAATCACCATGCCCAAAGCCTTTTCACAACAATTACTAAAAAAAACCATCTGCATGCACATGGCCTGGACTTTGTTACACATAACTTCCTACCAGTGATGCTGGGAAATGAACTAGTGAGCTCAGCATAGTTCTCACTGAGCAGGTGTCCACATCAGAAGAAGCACCATTATGATAAAATGACCTTAAGGGCAGCTAGAAAGTGACCTGACAAAGGAATTTTCTCCTTTTATTGGTTTTTTTTTTTTTGTCTTTTTGCTTCTTTTTTGATTGTGAAAACAGGCTTAAATTTTTCACCTCTAAGCTCACAGCAAGTTAAGTCTGACCTTCCATGATTTTTCTCTCATTTTAGGTAACACCAAAATGTCTGTATTTTTCACCCTCCACGAAAAACATAGACTAGAGTATTTAACAGTGTTTTCTCCATTGGGTTAAAACCAACAGTATTTAAACAATCCTGTCAAGTCTCCTTTTAGTCTTCTTCCTGGTGATCAAAGCAGCTCTTTGGGGAGAAGGGCATTCACAAAGCTGATCTGCCGGAAACATTCTGTATAGACCCCTGAACCAACATAAGGGTTATGTTCTGCTTTACAGTAGATCTTTTTTCTTGTATCTATAATATGTATAATCTTCTACATAGCCCTGCATTTATATCTGTGACTCTGTACAATTTGTCTCTAATTCTGCTGACTTTTCTTCTTTTTTCCTTTTTTCCTTTTCTTCTTTTCTTTTTCTTTTCATTCTTTTTTCTTTCTCTTCTAATCTTTTTCTTCTTACATTTGTAGGCTCCCTTTAAAGACATTGTTTTCAGTTACACAGGTACAGCAATTTTCCCCTGTCCTACATCTCACACCTTCGTAAGGCATATTCATGAAGCTCAGATCTTTATGTGTTTGAAAGATACAGACACAAAAGCAACTAGTGAGTCTGCAGCTTTTGCATTACAGATCATTCTTGCCCTATCTGCCATTCTTCTGGCTAGTACAACCAGTCCCAGGTGAGAAACACAGCTATGAGTTCTTTGGTTTTCCTTCTACTTCCTCTAGGTTTCTAATCACTTGTTTGTCTGTTACGAGTATATTTTTATTTTCTAATAACGTAGCTGGGAAGAAATCTCTGATAGCAGAGAAGAATATGCAAACAATCCATGACTTCCCAAACTGCAGAAACATATAGAAGTGGTTTTGGTGAGAAAAAGCCCAACCAAACCCACACCAAATATTGCCATTTATTTGTTTTGCAGGAAATATCTCTGTTTAGCTCACTTCTTTTTTCCCTCCCTTCTTTTATTGATCAAGCAAAACATTGCATTGCAGGAATATTCCTTACCATGACTTTTGGAGATTTTACAGCACAAATGCAGATAGGATTTAAGTAAGGGGAAAATTCACTGTGATGAGTCTATTTTGCAGGAGAGGGTTTTCTTAACTGTTTATGGTTTTCAAATGCAATCCCTGGAGAAGCTGTTCATGAAACCCATGGCCCCTGTCTAACTTTGGAATCTGCAAAGATATTGAATTTTCTGTCTTTGTTCCAAGAGGGATCATTACTGAATGGCTATTTTACTTCTGCATTGCAGGATTAGTTTCTAAATTTGCCAATTAGTGCTTGCCAATTAGTGTTGTCATATAGTCCACAAAACCTTAAAGCTTAGTTGCTTAGTCGGAAAATAAATGTTTTTGTATTTTGCAAAGACATCTTCCCATATCTTTTATCCTTTCTAGGTTCTGTGGGTGATGGTTTACATTTTAACTCTGTAAAAGGTCAAAATCTGGGCTGGATTAATTTATTTACTGAAAAAAAAAAAAAAAAAAACCAGCCACAGCAAATGTGTCTTTCTGGTGAGAATAGAAATGCTCTGGGGGTCATGTTCAAAGAGGTTGATTAGAAGACAGTGTAAGTGTCCACGTTGTTGTGCCAGCCCAGCCCTGCCTTGCCTGTGCATTATCACACACATCAGCCCCTGTGTGATCCAAGCCCTGTCTCTAATCCAAGCCTATGGGACTCCATGGACGCATCTCATCACAACTTAGAAGCACCCTGGGGAAAATTCTCTACTGGAGTTTATAAAAGGAGATTATCTCCACAGTCAACCCCAGTCCCAGGGGAGATTTTTTTTTTGGCTGTGTGCAATTCATGCTGGGAAGGAGAGGCTGGACAGGTATCAAGTTAAACTAGTAGGATACTAGTAGGATACTAGTAGGATACTAGTAGGTTCAAAACAAAAAAAGAGGTGGCTTCTCTCACAACAGGTAACTCAGCTGTGCCCTGCCTCAGGACACCACATTCATCAAGTGATTGGATCAGCTGGTGAGGGAGAAATCAATGGAAAGACATTACATACAAAGTAATCCATGTGGCTTGAAACTGCAAAAACAGAGGAAAGGCTACTACAGGATTGCCTTCTGTCGTGCTGTGCTCCAGGCATGCACTGGTGCAGGTAACAGGGAAGGGTTTCTCCGGATGGGGACAACTGTGACAATAATTGTTCTTATTGTTCGCAGCTTATTCCCTTGACAGAGAGATCAAAACACCACCAGCAGCAATCCTAATCCTCCAAGGCACAAATCCTCCACCAGTTTATAACCAGTTGATAAAGATCAAAGTGGAAAAGGTTGTAGCATCCTTGTAGCAGTCCAGTTTCATTGTAATGGTACAGGAGAAAGGCTCCTTTTTTCACATAGCCCTTTGTCCTCAGGAGGGTGGACTTCTGTCCAGGAGAATGATTGAAACTACCAAAGTACTACAAGTGGGCATGTCTCATAAAAGGTTTTCAGTGGATTCTGTCTACCATCAACTTTACTTTCTTCAAATGACCCTTGAAGAAATCTCTGCAAAGGCATAAAACAAGGAGCATCCTAGCTAGCAAGCATAAAATTTAAATTTAAATTAATCTTCAACAAATGAAGCAAGACAGAGCAGTTCTTGTTTTTCATGTTTTGCCAGAGCTGCACTAGTGTTCAAGCCTCACCCCTGACTACCCAGTCTTCTAAATCTTCTTCCCTAAACCTTGCAAGAGACACTGTCACAAAACACAGAACCAGTCACAATATTAACCAGCCATGACCTTCACTGCTGGTTTGTTCAAACAGAAAAATCAAGCTATAGCTGGAAAAGAATGAACTTGGGAAATTCTAATCTTGATTGAAATCTAAAGGTGACCTTTATTCTATTTGGTTGGTTTTTTTGTTTTTTTTTTTTTCCCTCCATGGGTGCTGAATTTGGGTACCCTAGCTCTGAATCAGCCTGCAGCTTCCTTTGCCTTGACAACCGTTTGTGCTTTCAAGACAAGCTGGACATTTGCTCTCCAAGGGAGGGGTGAGAGTGCTGGGTCACTGTGATTATTGCATGGCAGAGACGTGTTGCTCAATGTGCTCGGGAAGGATGGAATATCTCATTGAGAAGGAAATAAAAGCACCAGATCTGATATAAAAGTGGGGAGAGGCCTTTCCACTGGGAAAAAAAGATACATTAAAAATTAGAGGAGATAATTAATATTTAAACAGTGTACTTGGCAGGTATTTCCCTGCATCCCCCTCCACAGCTAATCTGTGTGTGTGAATAAGTTGTTTTTCTCCCTTGGGCCTAGTGTGTCTTTTGCTGAATTCTGCACTGAAGTTTGAATACGAGATGGGCCCAAGCCCACCACCCCTGAGCTTTGGATACAGACTGTGCTCTTGTGGCTCAGGCCCCATCTCTCACTATAATCCCGGGCGAATGATTTCACCATCGACTGTCATCACGCCGGTGCCTGCAGCTCCCTCCCTGTCTCTCCCAGCGCGCCAGACACACATTCTCCTCCTTGTCACCGCCCTCCGGCCACAAAGCCCACACAGGCAAAGGCGTGACACTAACACCATCGTCACCTGGAAGAGACAGGGGTTGCATTGCACTGCACCAACAAATTGAGCCAGCATCTCTGGAGGCAGGAAGATCCCGCCAGCTCTCCGAGGCACAGGGTCAGCACTTGTCGAGCTCCCAGCCTGCCTGCAGCTACAGGAGGGGCAGGATTAGGACACGGAGGGTGTGATCGGGGCTGCGAGGTGCCCCAGGATCTCAGATTACTTTAGCGTCTCCTGGTGGATATTGCTAGCCAGTATAATTTACAGTTGAATTCAGGCAGGAAAAGGCACCAGGGAAGGCACTAAAGGTTATGCTACTGTGTTTTGGAACATATAGTGTTTCCCACAGATGGCTGAAGATCAGACTTAAATGCAAAACCTGTGCTGTCCTTCTGTACCAGAATCATGCTTTTATGGTATGTTCCTGTATAAGAACATTGAAGCAAGGTAAGAAAATATATGCAACACCACGACTGCTCGTTGGAGCATAGAAAATAGACCCCAGCTGAAACTGGAACTTTTCTAATAATAGAGGCAGTCACATCACAGAAAATTATCACAATTATATAATTTTGCTGTTCAAGGTTTTTTCCTCATTCCAAAGCAGATAGAGGATGATGCCCTCACATTGATACTGACAAGGCATCACAGTGCTGGGGAAAACCATGGAGACAACAGCTCTCTGACCGCCTTGTGAAGAATATCTCTGCCTGTTGTTGGGGCCAGTGGTGGAAGCAATGAAGATGACACAGATGAGTCCCACATATATGTCTTCCCAGAGGACGTACTTGAGCTTGTCAGGGACAAGGGGCTTTCATCCTTCTAATCTTTGTCACTTCATGCTTTGCTGGTCTAATTCTGCCCTTTACTGTTGTCCCCATGGAAAGGTCTGTTTCCTGCTCAGCCTTGAATCTGGAGTCATGTGGAGGGGTTTTTTTAATCAAGAAGCTCCACAAACTGTCAAAAGAGAATGAAAAGGGTTCTGCTGTTCATGTCCCTGCCTGATCCTACTTTTCTCTGAATTTTGTGCAACCTGCCTATGCAGGAGTCTGTGGTCCTGTGAGGACTAAATCTCCAACACTCAGTGCACCAAATACTTTAGGAGGGGTGTTTTTTGCCAACACAGGATGAGCTGAGTAACCTCCTGGGAAACTGGCCCCCAGCAAGTTGTATTTACAGAAGTGGGCATGGAGTTGAACTGCAACATCATGGTGCCTTATCATATTACAGTAAACTGGTGACTACAGTAAACTACACAACAGCCAGGCAAGAGATGCCCACAGAAATTTCTCCTCCTTACTTGTGATAAACACAGGGCTGCATGGGAAACATCAGATCCTGCAAAGTTTATAAGACCCATTATCTCAACCACTCCCTCTTCAGTATGAGAAGTCAGAAGGATCTCCAGAGGGGCCCCTCTACCATGCTGCATTAAAAATCCTTCATGTGGAGACTTCTTGAGTGGTTGGATTTTCTGAAAATCATTGTTCAGTGCTAGGACACCAGTTCAGCTCCTCTCTGGGCCAGAGTGAATCAAATTTCTCATAATTGAAACACATATGAACTGGAATCACAGCCTGGTTCTGAGAGCACAAATATTCATTATCTCAGCCACCCCTAGGCTGTCAGGCCAAGGAAGATGATTTCTCTAGGTTTTAGCCTGGAACATGAAGACAGCTCCCATTGTTTTGTTCTGCAGACAAAATTGACCAGATCTGCAGGATTTGGGGTAAGATCCACCAGAGACCAGATGTTCTGTGCCTGACAAAATAATGCTCAGAGGTCTGCACTGTCATTCTGTGCATGTTTTGCCTCCATGGGCAATCCCTCCACATGCATTCCCTCGGTACAAAATGGGCTGCTTTCAGATGCTAGAACAACTCTAGGGGTAGGCAGAACTGCTATGAATTTCTTGCTGACATTTGGAAACCAGAGAACAGGAAAACCCTCCAGGAATCTCACCAGTCTCATGAGTTCTACAGGCTTAACTGAAATCCTACATTAGCCTTATCTAAGTCTGGACTGAGATCCTATTAAAGTGCAGGGAAAGAAGGTGTTGAGAACCAGAGAACTGTTCTAAAAAACTCTGTAAATAGTATCAAGCTTATTAAATCAGGAAATACAGCTGAAAACGGGACATACAGAAACTGAATATTCTAATTCCAGCTTTGCAATTCTGCTCTGAGGAATATGGGTGCACACACTTTTATACATATATATTTACTTGTGAGATACTTATTTGCTTATTTTATAGCTGGATGGACAGGGATCCTGCAGTGCCTTGGTAGCAATTCAATTTGATGCTACCAGCATCAAATGTCTTCCTAAGTCTGCTCTTCCAATAGAAGAGGTTTCAGAGAATTCCTTGCATAATGCACACATGTTTGCATCTGTTTCTCATGCCTTTCCAAAATGGAATTCCGTTCATTTCTGTCTTTGTTAAGGAAGTGGTAGAAAGACAGTAAAAGGAATAAAATAAAAATAAATGTAGAAACCCATTCAAAGATAGTGCCAAATATTTTGATTTGTCCTCATGTGTATTTTAGAAAGGAAATAAAAAAACTCCTGAGAAACATCAATAATAAAAAATAAATCCTGCAGATCCCATCACCTGCTGATTTCTGCCTCCTCCATGAAAAGGAAAAGGGAAAGGCAGAGAGATTGCAAATGAGCTCTCAAACATTGTTAAGAATAATAACATTAATCATAAGATTATCCAGCTCTAATACAGCATGCTGTGTCAGCAGATCTTACAACAGACTTGCAAAGAAGATTCCAAAATAATTTCATTTATTTTCCAAAGGAGGAAACAACTTGGCACAATATCACCAGCTTGGTGGGAAAGATAGGAATAAAATGACAGCTTTTGAAGGCTGAGCTAGCCAGGACGGCACAGTGTCATATTAGCCATCTCTAGCCCTGAAAGATTATAGGAAAATTACTGAAAGTGAGGAAAGATTAGTGGGCAAAAAGCATTCTTGTAGCTATAAGTGGTTTAACAGTTTGTGGGGAAAGGCTGAAAGTTGATAAGAAACATGATGGCAGGGGCATTACTATCACAAAGTAATGCAACTGCCCCTACTTTCTTTTATCCCTTCTCCAAAAATACACTGGGCCAGCTCTTTTCATGCCAGCTGTAACATTATCCTGTAAAACATCCTTTCTTCATATTTAAAATCAAGTGCTTGTGCAAACCAACACCAAATGGGGCAGTCCCTTATGAAGAATTTCAATGTCTGCAGAAAGTATGTCCGTATGAGGAAGCAATTCAACAAAGGGTAACCAGAACAGTTTGTACTTGTTTTAATACCCACTCCTATAGAGGCATGCTTTGCAGACAGTCAGTGATCTAGATTTTCAGAAGAAAGTTTAGAAGAAGTGGTGATTTCATGAATGTGGCTGCATGTTTAAAAGAGGCATAAAAAAGGGAAAAGGCTAAAGATGTATTGACAATTGCAAAGACCTGCTCAACTTTCTAAATCTGGAGATGCCCATTGCTGCTGGGAAAAAAAATTGAAGACAGATTCTCCTGGCAATTTCAATCCTTTGCTTTTTTTGAGGAGACTGCCCACATTGCCAGAGCACTGCTGCTACCATCTGGATGTGAAATTGGCCTTGGTTCAATCATAAAACATCTAGGTTATGCTACCACATGCCTGGCAAATAAATGCCTGATTCAAATGAAAGCAGAGGTGAAATATTACCTTAGTTATACCTGTAAGATGAAGTTGTAGATTGCTATATCAATCTATTATTAACCACTAATCTGTTTGGGTGACAACAATCCTGGCTGTGGTTAAAGTGGCTCTCTGCTACCAGATAAATTGCTTCTTTGCTATGTTACTAATGAAACCTAGTGACCAGGGATTTCAATTCCACAAATACAGTTTTGATAAATGCAAAGCAAGGTACATGGGGGTGGGACCTTTAGTACCAGATGAGTTTAAATTACACAGATGCCATGTCAGGACTATTAAGAGGAGGATCATGCTATATCTGCCTTGTTTTCTATACTTCTCCCCCAGATACACCCTATGTCCCTTTCCCAGAGGTAAGGCACTGGGCTGGATTGTGATTTAATTTTATATGACTGTTGCTCTGTGTTGTGTTCAATGTATGCTGTCGGTTCCAGGTGGCACCTTGGCAAAAATCCAAGACCTGTGCCAAAGTTATGTCAGTGCAAAAATATTAACGCACATGACCCACGTTATTTGCTGTCTCTCCAGGAAGAGAAGCCAGTGGGGTTTTCTTAAGTCCATCAGCAAAGGGTGCTTACAATTAGTTAACTTTATCTTTTTGTCAGAAAACACAATTGTTGATGACATTTCAGAGACCTCTTGGCAGGAGTTAAACTTGGTATCCAAGTGGAAGAATGATTTAGAAGAAGGGATCATATAATTAACATGGCAGACACTCAGCAGTGCCCACTGTATGGAAATGCTTTCAATTACAACTCCCTTTTGCTTACAGCTTACTGTAGCATCAACTTCTGCCTTGATGTTTCCTATCCATTATCTATTCTGAAAGGTACCCACTAGTGGAAAATATGTAGCTAGATAATTTTACCAGGTTCAAACCTTTCAATGAAATGATATCAAATTTATCCTCATTTTAAATGTCTCACACTGCTTTTACTTCTAACCCATGCAATAGTAAGAGTTCCTTAATCATATAGCTAGCCTGAATTTAGTGCGGCTGTAGCTTTGTTATTTGTACTTGAAGTTAGGTTTGAAATGGTCATTTCAAATCAGGTTCCATTTCTTGCTCATTAAAAAAATGTTTTTGAACAAATGTGGCTGTGACTACTCAAAAGCTAAATAACAAACTGGTTATTTGTAGAATGTATTTTTTCAGTCACATTATAAAGAGGCTTTGGGAACATGTGTGTCTGTTTAACACTGCACTTTCTGGAGAGGCAAAACCTTTGAGGATTTTTTTGGGTGCCTGCTTTTGTAGGCAAAGATGAGCAGCACTGCACTATTGGAAGTGTAAAGCAGCACTTGTTTATGATCTAACAGACAGCATCTGGAAATCCACAAGATACTCCTCGCCTGCATGAGATTTCGAATGAAGTCCTTTTGCTTACTTGTATTGGTTAAGGAACTCTGTCTTTAGAGATACCACCTAGACAGGGTAAAGAAAGGAACTTTTTAGCCTCAGGTAAACAGAGCGAGACGAATAGTTGTTCCAAGGCAAAGATCCAGGAGAGAATCTTTGTTTCTTTTTATCTGCCTAAATACCTACAAAATTAAAAACAAATGATTAGAATTCCAGCAATCAAGAACGTTGATCTCCTTTATTGCTGGAGGTGCTTCCCTGCAGTTGATGTAATTATCAAGGTTGATGCGAGATTTTGGGTTTGGAAGTCTCACATATTCGTAATGTTGACAACTAAAGGAACAGCTGTGCCATGAGTTTTCCCTGACTGCACATGCTTCATTTTTCTTGTGTGTTTTTCTTTAACTTACTGCTTTTCATTAGGGATGCAAACAGCAAAACAAATGGGAGATGCAATGCACAATGCTTAACATTACCAAAGGAACCTTCAGTTTGGGAATTGGACTTTGGAGCCAATGACCTTGTGAAGCTGACATTGCATCAAATACGGTTCAAACTTTTACTGAGACTAAAAAAAAAAAGAGAATTGCACTCAGAATTTTCAGTCTCAAGTTATGGAACCTCCTCCCATCCGTTCCTGGATGTTCCCCTAATGGAGCAGTTAAACCAGTAATCTGGGAGTGACAAGACCAATGCTACTAAATCTGAATGTGAACCAGGGAGCTCTTGTCCAGCAAGAAAAGATGAGCCAAGAATAATCAGTCTTGTACTCTCTCTGGCCAAGGGAAGCCTCTGTGATAGATGATGAGGAAATAGCACATGTTGTTTATGACTGTACTGGTTATAGGGCAGAAGCCATCTGGGCAAGTTCTTTTAAACCCACATGGTTCTTACCACCAATGGCTCTATGCCAGTACCTTAATGCCAGGCAGTCATTTCTTGGTTCCAGGCTTTCCTCTGAGCAATGTGTCTCATGGCTCTGTACAAGATAGGTCATCCTTTGCTGTGCTTGCTGGTATTTTAGCAGCTGTTACTCTCTTATCAGTTATGCTTGAATGCTACGCATCAGCTAGAGTATTGTTTCCAAACTGCATCCTCCCTTCTCCATGCTGTTTCTCCTACACCTTTTGGAATGGTACACCTCATGAAAGCAAGGGTTGCATGTCTTGGTCTGTGGATTATGCAGTGGGATGCATTCCCTCCTAGATGAATCATTCAAATCCAGCCTAGTTTATTAATAAATGCAATCAGATAAGGCTTTTGCAGTAGCTTCCCTAGTGGGGCCTTCTTTGCTGGCACTTATCAGTGAGATCAAAGAATGAACAGTGCCATTCAGAATGAACTCCTGGTAGATTCCTCCAGGCTGGAGCAGAAGTACACTTGTAAGTGGCTCTATGTGTGTGTGTGCACACAGCTAGGTTGCTGTTCTAGCGATGAGGACAAATAGCACCCTCCAGGCCCCATATCAGCATCAACTCAAAGACAACATCAAATATTAAGACAGATAAAAAAATACCAATCGTCCCACCTTCCTACTGGGAGAACTTCTTAAGGAAGGTTCTGCCAGAAATTGCTCTCTACAACCTAATTTAACATTGGTTGAAATGACTGTTAAAAGAAAGTGCCTTACTAGACTAAGTTCATATGATGTGTAACTATTAATAGCACACCAGGGAAGGAGTCTGGACCAGTTTTGCTTTTGTATCTTCAGCTGCAAAAGGAATGGCTCATGCTGGGGGCACTGTGAACATGATCCTCCTGGAGGACAATCCAGTGAAGTAAGGTGGCTGATTAAGGGATATTGGAGAGTACAGCAATGGGAAAGAAACTTTTGGGCAGAGTTTGAATCACATCTTAAGAACATCCCCTCTCCTTGCAGGAAATCCATCCAGCACCAGTTTCTCTTGGCATTTGTCTCACAAGGACCCAAAGTTTTTAGGGCACTCTTTCTGTCTCAGCAGAAGTTGCTTTTTCTAAAAAGGAGTCTGGGTTGGCCAGCTTTTGCTGAAAAGGCTTCACTCAAGAAGAATATTTTGGTTTCCCAAGGCAGGTGCTATTTTGTTGGTAGTTCGTTGCTGGACAGCCCTTCCAGCTACACAGAAAAGAGGCAATAGTGCAGCCCATGAAGTCAGACCCTTGAAGAATGTCCCCAGCGTTTCTTCATCACTACCACATTAACTTCAGCACCCTTAGAGGTCCTTTCCAAAGTGCTTTGGTTGCTGTTTCAGAGCTTTGGAGCATGGCACACCACCTGCTTCATTTTCTATTCCTCCTGACACAGTGATGGAGGCCCCCAGCTGACTCCCTCTTGGCCAGACCATCTCCTGGCTCTCTTCCATTAAAGGCAGGAGGTTCCCAGTAACAGCTGTTGCAGTAATGTCTGGGTAAGACAAATCCAAGTTTAGTGGCAAGTGTCTGAAAGCCCTTTACAACAGCCACATACTTGCCCACATTATAGCACAGTGATCTGTGATCCCTAGTATACACACATAAAAATATAAATATACACCATTATTCCAAACTGTCACCCATCCCAAAATGCTCATGAAAAATTCCTACTGCCCCTATGAGTGGCTGCTGCAAAGGAAATTGATTTTGTTTGACAAAGCTACTCTGATGCAGCAGATATTTCTTGCTGATCTAGATATGGCTTCTTAGGGTTCACAGGCTGCTCTCTAGCCCTTCTCGCTCACCCAGTCCCATACTTTTGGGTACTGGCTTATTTAAGCCTATTCTCATGGCACCTCTCCCAGCTATGCCCTCCAGGTCAGACAACCACCCTGACGCCAACCAAATGGCCTGAAATCCCTCCAGTCTGGATTCCTGTCTGGAGCTACACTCTTCTACTACATCAATCTTTAAGGACATTCACCATGCCCGGCCCAGCTGCCTCCGCATTTCCCAGCTGCTCTTTTGGCAACCAGTGTTGGACAAACAAGCCCACCCCAGAATCCGCTTTAGAAGAGGCTTGAGATCATGTGCCCCTGAGGCAGATGGGATTTGTGGGCTGGATAAGCCCAGACTACACTTCTACAGTCACAGGCTATCTATCAGTCAGAGGATGGATATCTAGACATGTATCAGAGGAGAGCACCAGAACCCAACCCACCCTTTGGCTTAGTCTCCCTGAAGAAAGTGTTAATGCAACTTCACTTCTTCCAGTCACATCTGTGATGCTCCTCTGTTTTGTGTCTGCTCTTTGCCAACTGAGAAGGCACCATGCTGACAAATGATCCACTATGACTCTGCCAGAGGGGAGCAAGAGGGACTGAGCAAAACCAATCTTCCCATTTCATTCTAGACAGCAGCACAACAGGAGGCATATATGCCAAAATAGGAAAAAAAAAAAAGAAAAAAAAAAAAGTATGTTTTTCTGTAAGGTTTACATTTGCACAGCTGAACTCTCAATGGAATATGAGCTGCAAATCCCCTCTTTTCCCTCTTTCTCTGCAAAATTTTTTCTTCTACTTTCCCCCCTATATTTTTTCTATTTTTTCTCCATGTCTTCTTTAACATCCTAAAGCAAGTGGGTTTGGATTTAACACGAGGGTGTGGATGTAGCTGTTGCCTTTGATCCTTTACCCACTCTTTCCTTTCCCCTCCCCAGAAATCAAAGCTGGAGAGTATCAAATGAAAAATTGCACAGCACAGGCCCTGATCTGTCAGCATTTGGGTTCAGATCAAACTTGTCCAAAGCCATAGATGCAGCTGGAGATTGCTGGTGGTTTCAGCCACTTTTTCTCTTCTCCTCTGAGATCACTGGGTCAAAGCATTTTACCGGATACAGTTCAGGTGTGAAACATCAGTGACCAGCAATCATTTAAAAAAATATTAATCCCAATATCTTTATAAAAATAGAGGAACAAAAAGAACAGAGGGGACTATAAAAACTCTTGCTGAACTGTACTTCTTGTCTACTATACTTCTGCTAAAATACGTAGTTTTTGTCCAGCTCACCAAGATGGTAGACCATGAGAGTCTGCTGTTTTGGCTGAGTTATTATTTGTTAGTACAATAAAAGGCAATGTGCAACCAGAACTTGTTGGAGAACAGTTTTCATACCAGTGGCAGATAAAACTTGAAGGACACCTGTGCCAATGCTTAAACAGACATGAGAAACAAGAGACAGGAGGAAGAGTTTACTCTTGCCAGAAAACTGTCCTGCAAGAAAACTGTTAGAATCACAGAATCACAGAATAAGTAGGTTGGAAAAGACCTTCAAGATCATTGACTCCAACCCAACTGTGATGACCAATCCCTTGGTCACCACAAATTTTCCATAATCGCCTGTATTATTAAACACTTTCAAGTTAGAGGACCATTCCTGAAGTCCTCTGTCATCCCCCTGTCCCAGACCTTATGGAGTCCCCAAAGGGTGCGTGTTCCTTGTATGCTCACGTAACCAGCCTGTGCGTGCAGCTGCAACTGAATGGCATCCTTTTTGCTTGGCAAAAAGAGGGCCAAGGGGACATGATCCCCTGCGGAGATCTCAGACCCTTGAAGCCTGAGAAGATTTGTTGTCTGGGCTCCTAGATGGAGTTGAATTTGGAAAAGATCCCCTCACCAAGTCAGCAAGCCAGGCTCCACACTGGAGCTCCCTTCCCAGGGCCTGTTCAAAGCCTGCACCAGGCCAACGCTTCTCTCACTCCTGCTCTATTTCCATTCCTAATTTCACGTGTGCAAATTAAACCACAAGAGGAGAGAGAAAGGTCCCTGCCAGTAGGGAAATTAATTAGGATTTGGGAGATAATGCTTCAAATCACAGCTTTCTTTGGTGATCTTCCTCACAACCTCAGGCAGAACACTTTGGACTCCATCCAGCCTCTACACCACAGGGATTATGGCAAGCTCAGGTGGCTGCAAATGGTGTATGCATTGAACAGAGGAGTGTCAAGGGACCCCAAGACTTCCAGATAAAGTCTGGACACAGACAAGTGCGGGGTTTCAAATAAATACCTATATGAGGCGGCCTAGACCCAGCCCCCTCCCCTCCTTTACTGCTTATTGAACAGTCAGTACCCAAGATACACCACACTTGGAAGATCACACTTACACCCCAGATGCAGGTGTGAGTCTGAAATTGTCAAGTCTCAATTGCTTTGCCTGCCCCAGGCTATGCAGTCAGCACTTAATAAACAAACACAAACATGTGTGGGTGTGATTAAAGGAACTGCTGGCATGAATTTGGGAAGTGCAACTACATGACAACAAATACAAGGGAGGCTTGAAGATCATATGAAGGGAGTTCTGGATAAAGTTCACTTTCCCCTGTAGCTCTCAGGTGTCCCATACTAGCCCCACTTGCTTCAAGAGTAAAGATAAATGTGCACACAATACTCATACTCATAGATAGCTATGGGCAAGTCTTTCTGGGAGAGCTTGTTTCAGAAAGAGATACTCTGAATTTTTATGACTGTGGCCATCATGATGACATTCTCATTTGCTGAAAAGAAACTTTGAACTGTTGGAAAGGAAATGATGAGAAACCGTTTGATTTTGTTCTGTCTTGGATCTTATGCATTTTCAATGCCATTGATTTTGAGCCCCTGCCAGTAGGGCAGAAAACAACACAGCTGCCATCTGCCTAGTGTTGTTTTGTGCCTTATCTTATTCCCTAGGGAAGATGAAGTCTTTGTTTGGGGTCGTTCTGTTTTGCTCTGCTTTGTTTTTTTGGGGAGGTGGGAGAAGGGTTGCCCAACCCTTCTCTCACCCTGGTTGTTTAGACAGCTTAGGTCACAACCAGCCATCATGAAGGAAGGGTGGATAGACACAGCTCAAATATTTTTAATCAAAGAGAGTTGCCAGTTGCTAATGCAATCCACTCTTGGGGCTATATTGCCTTGTGTGGTGTCCTGGCAGTAAGTGGTTCCTTAAGATATTCACAAACCAAGTAACACCTAATTGTGTGGCACAAAACTGAAGCTGGGGAAGAGAAACAGTCCTAGCTGTGTCCTTTAACATTCCACAATAACAGCGCACTTGTTAGTACCACAATATCACTGAGAAATAAATCTGAGTGGATGATACATTTTTGGCTTTTCCAAAATTATTTCCTGAGATTCTACTCCAAAAATCATTGTGGCTGACTTAACTATAAACATTGTTTCATGGAGACAGATGTGCCTACTTGGATTCTCCAAGAGTCTCATTTAACATCTTCGTTAATCTCTGGAAATGGAAATAATCAGGCGCTTGATGAAATTTACAAACAGCAATAATTTGGGAGGATTGGAAAACAACCCCTGCAAAAAAGTAGAAGAAAGGCAATTTGGGGAGCATAATTTGGGAGTAAATAGCATAAAGGAAGGTTGCAGTCTAATTGTATTCATTGGTGCCATAACAAAAGAAAACTCCACTAAGAACTAATGGGAAAGTACATTATAGGAGGCAGATAAAGAAAAAAGAGCTGAGGGCTTATGGCACAGTTTTTGGGGGCATAAACTGGCGGCAAGACAGGTCAGTGGGAATTGCATGAAGGGATCAAGTCTGTGAGCCACAAAATCTAAAAAGATCAAAACCCAGAACAGTTAATTTGAATCTTGAAAGGAAGACAATGACAAGATCATGAAATTCAAAGAAAACATCTTTAAATGATGAAAGAACTGGAACACATGCAGAAAGGATAAAGATCTGAAGATGAAAAAAATAAAAGAAAAAACCTGAAAACCAGGCATTGAGTTAGCAGGGAGGAGAGATAATCATCCAGACTTCAGAAAGTGGGAAGAGAGTTGCTATGAATAATGTAAGAAAACATAAACAAAGTAGAAATTTGGAGCCAGTTTTTTTCCTGACAGTGAGATCAGTGGCACTAGCATGGGGTGCTTTGGGAAACCTGGGATGTGGGGCTGTCAGATCCCATCCTGAGAAAAAGCATGGATAATATCTATGTGCCAAACAGTCTCCTGAAGGCAAGAAATCTGCCAGACATCCAGTGCTGGTTTTCCAATTATTGTGACTTCATATTTGATGGAGCATCCCCCATCTCAATCTTTGAACAACTTGCAGCAGATATTTCCTTCTCATTGTATTCTAGAGTAAAGAAGGACCATATCAAGATGTGATTGGGGCATGGTAGGGACAAGCTGGTATTCACACTCATGTAACTAATCAGTGACAGATCTAGCCCTGCTTATCTAAAAATTACTCGTTGACTTTTCTAATTTTCTGGCGACACCTTTGTCACTACACCTTGAATGATGAACCATGCATTGAACTAAAAGCTTTCATTAAAGTTTCAATTCACACATTTGTACAATTTATGGCTGGAGGAGACCATGCTAATAACCTGTCTGCTGTGCTATACAACAGTTTTCAAATCATTTCTCCCATTTATTCAAGCCTGCATTCCCAGCTTGAGCCAACTCTTCTTTGTATGTATTAAATAATGACATGGTAGATGCAACGTTGCTGAGTGCCTGAAAAGGATATTAGGTAGATGGTGTTCAGAACTGCCAGAATTAAGGCATTTATATTTTCATGTACTCTTCTGTAAACACTGTGCTTGGTGCTATCTTTCTGTCAAGGGCATACAATAAACTCAGATTTGGCTTGAAAGCCATTAGATAAATAGCAAGTCATTTCCTCTTGAATGTCTCTAATTCTTGATTATGTGTGTGTGTCATTGCGAGTCTCTGAGCATGCATTTTATTTTGTTGGGGCTTTTTATGCTCTAAACTTCCAGAGTTCTTCCCCCCTCCCCTTTTTCCTTTTGAATGGAGGCTCAACATTTCAGTTGCTTGTTTTATAAGGCAATGCATCATCTCTTCTCATTGCCATTAATTAGCCAGTGTAATATTTTCCACATGAAGTCACAGGACTTGAAATGAACATATTTCGGCATCAATTAGGTCTCTGCTCATGTGAGGGCCCAGCTGCACTTTAAATACTATTTATATAATGGTAATGAGCCAGTCATCACCACTGCTGGCTTCCAGCAGGTTTTGTACAGTGCCTACTTGAATATGATTAGAAGTGTGTGGATCCTTCCCTCGGCCTTTATTTTTTTTTTTTCCTTCCCAGAAACTATGCTGAATAAAACGGACTGGTTTTTAAAGTCATAAGAAGGGCTGGCAACAGAAAATCGGATGTTATTCTTGGTGTCTTTTATGTTTTCTTCTATTTTCCTTGGAAAATGCACCCATTAAAAGCAGTAGTTTCTCTTTTTAACATTCCTCAGTCTTCCCCCTCATCACCCTCTCGCCTTTTTTCAGGGTGTAGGGATGGTTTGTATTTGGCATCTTTGCTCTCATATACCTAATTTTTTAGGGAAAAGAACGTAAACACATCTAAGTAACCATGGTAGAAGGTGTTATCAGAGGGATCCAAAGTTAAGAAATGAGATTAAAGGAGCTCTGGCAGCACTCAGTGAGGATTAGGTAAAATCCACAGAGATAAAACAAGATCTCACCCAGATCCCAAACCCTGGACACAGACACAGACTGAGCATTCAGAAAAGTTTCTTTTGAAATAAAACTCTGTGTTGTGGTGTCCACAAAATCCTTTCTTGGTGCAGCTGGAGTTAAGGGTGATCATTCGTAGGTAATGCAGTCAGACTGAACCATGTGCTCCATGTGTGTGTCCTGCAGTCTCAAAAAAGGGAAAAAATCCTTTGCAGATATACCTCAACAGTCCGATCTTCTCTCTTACTTGTAGACTAAGCAGATTCCCCATGATAGTCTCATCCCTGCCAAGAGTTCCTAAGGAGAAGCAGTGTTAGCAGCTGCTCCATCTGCCTTCTCATGGTGCAGGAGAATGACCTGACCTGCTTGCCTATGTCTTCGTGTGGATGAACAACAGTTTAGAGGAAAGGCAAATCACAAACTGTAGGTTTTCTTTCCTGGCACAGTGAGGTTCCCAGTCTCAGCAGAGTAGCTAGAAGTTCCAGAGTCTCAGTTCAGTTTTCAGGAAGGCTTTGCCTTCAGCAGCTCTTTCCTGTGAAGTAGCAATGTCATAGTCCTGGTGAACCACACTATGCAAGTGGGATGAACAATTAGACTCAGAGCCCTGGGCAATTTTAAATCCAGGCAAGACATGAATAGGTTCATCATCTCAGCCGTTGCCTCTTCTGGCTGGGTTCTAGGAGTCCTACCATCCTGGCAATCTCTTATATATCACTATCTCTCACAAAATAAACCACAAAAACTTCTGTAGCAGACTATATCAAGTTCTTTTATTTATGAAAAGGACCACAGGGCCTTCATAAGAAAAAAGAGCCGCTTCATCTTTTCTAATTAATACAATCAGAAGTAAATGCTCTATCCAGATCCTGCATGTCAAATGGGTCCTGTCATCCTTTTGTGGGAGTGATGGAAAAGTGGTTGCTGTGCTATGAGGTTTCTCCTGTGAATATTAGCAGGATCCTAGAAAGTCTCCCCTCAAATGCAAATTCTCCAGGCTAGCAAATGGATTTTATCACTACAGATATTCAGTGCATACTTTTTTAGAAATACAGAAAATCTGTAGCCCAGGTCAGATCTGGAAGTCACTACCAGACTGGTTGGGCTCTGAAGCAGGAGAGAACAGGAATAATGCAGTTTTATTCTGGCATTTCCGGAGGAAATCTGCTGTCCAGTCTCTCAGTCAATATCTCCACTTGTGGAGATGCAGGCAGGCACTGAGGCCAAGAGGAAATAACATCTAAATGTGTCCTCCCAACATCTTGTTGGTTATTCCCTCCAAGCGTTTCATCTGCCTGTAGTGAAAACAAATAAACAAACAAAAATTGCTTCCTATATCCCAGCTGTCAGCCATCAAAATCCAAGTGGAAGGGTAGGGTTTAGGACACTCAGGTTTTGGTTTCTGATGAGTTTTTTCCCTCTGATCTCACACACTGCTATTTTCATTTTTCATGGAGCTTCCCTAATTTCAGCAAAGACTGCTTTTTAGCAAGGGAGACATTTCAAGCCTGAGATGTGCAAGGAACAGCACAATTCAGAGCAACAAAGACAGCTGAAAGCATGGGGGCTAGAGAGGGAAACCTCAGCTTATAGTGCATCAGAAATAGCTGCTAGTTTTTATTCGCACAGAGGAAAGTGAAGTCTGTGTTATTTTATGAGGTTACATCTCCCAAAATGCAATTTCAGCTTAATCTGTTCTCTAGGCTTTAATCACAAATTTTCAACAGCAAGTGTATCAAACTCTTCTTCCTCATTCTCCTTGTCAGCCAAACTCCCAGGAAAAAAAAAAACCATACAGGCCAATGTGAGATACAGAAAAAGAACATCTCGAAGATGGAACAGGCCCAGTGCAAATTCTTAGAAAGCGTAAGAGAGCTTTAAAAAAAATAAAGTTGTTTAATCCAGCTCTAACTGAACAGATTTCTGGGCAGATGTTAACACTGGTGAAACCAACCCACGTCACCGACTAACACCACTGGTGACTGTCTCCATACCCCCCAAAAGGAAGAAAAACAGAGGGCAGCAACACAAAAGAGGCCAATGTGGCAATCATTTTGTGGCTCCACTCAGAGGAAAGAACTCAAAAGGAAAGCCAATATTTTGGGATGGGTTTGACCAAGGTCCAAAATATCATGATGTGGACCATGCTCTACCAATAGCCCATCTAAATAAACTGGGTTTTTTTACTGTCAGTATTCTCTAGTCTTTTCAGGGTCTGTCTCAGAGAAAGACCGCAGCTGGGAAGGGTGGGGAGTTTAATTGTCTATGAACAACTCCTGGAAGGAAGATATTTACATTAGTCTGGCTGTGATTCTATTGCTCTTTCCTTTCCCCCCATTCCACAGTCTTTCCATCTGTAAACAATATTTTGCATCTCTGTAAGTTAAAAAAATTTGTCTGCAATGCTTAGGAGACCTTCAGTGCATAAAAAAAAGTCCTAAGCAGAAATTTAAAAAGGTTTTTACACATCCCTGTGAAAACTAGGGGAACTCCATCCTGTGGTGGTGCAGGTCAACAGGGTATTAGACGTAACAGTAACAAAACATAGTGCCTTAACTTCTCAGCTGGAGGAAAAAAACCCAAATCAGCTAAATCGAGAACAGCTGTTTCATACACCCCATCTCCTTTGGAACATTTTCACATTGTGGTATAATCTATGTTGATCTCACAAAGAAGATGGTTGTATTCCTGACAGCACAGTGTGATGTGGAATTTGTAGTGGGGGACACAGAAAGATGACATAATTTCATTTCACACCCAAAAAGATCATTAAACAAGTAGTAATCAATATTAATGAATAGTATTAAGTCTCCAAAGCTGCTTACTTCGCAAAGTAAGACAGCTAAAAGGAGACAGTATGAAAGCATAAGGAATGCATGAGAGGAAACTCAGTGCCTCTTATGACAATTTTGTTCTTTTACTTGAATGAACAGAGGAGTTTATCTCAGTAGCTGTACTGTTTAAAAGCCTGGGAAGGAAACACCCTTCTCAAATACACCCTGACGTGGCCTTTAAGCAGTGAACAAAATTAAGTGTCCCAAATGATAAAATATATCTTCTATGAAAATACAATTTAGAGTTCTATTTTCCTACTATAGGACTGCTCTATCTGTAGTTTACTGTAGAGGATAATCATATATTTATATCATTTTACTTTATTCTATTCACAATCAATGCTGTATTTAACTTGGGCAGAACACTTAAGGATGGGTCCGACATTTTGGTTACCATGGGAATAACAAAATTCTGTTTTTAAAGTAGGGTGGAACCATTATAAGCTCCAAAGATTTTTAACTTGGAGCCAGGAAGGCTTCAGTTATCTTTCTTCTCCATAAAGTTAAGTGGGAAAGAGATCACAGAACCACAGAATCATAGAATGGCTTGAAGTTGGAAGGGACCTTAATATTCACCTTGTTCTAACCCCCCTGCCATGCACAGGGGTACTAGACCATGTTAGTCAGAGCTCCATCCAACCTGGCCTTAATTCTGGGGATGGGGCATCCACAACTTCTCTGGGCAACATGTTCAGTGCCTCACTATCCTCACAGTAAAGAATTTCTTCCTAATATCTAACTTAAACCTACACCCTATCAGTTTAATGCCATTCCCCCTGGTCCTGTCACTACATGCTCTTGTAAAAGGCCCCTCTCCATCTTTCTTGTAGGCTCCCTTGAGGTTCTGGAAGGTGAGAAGAGTACCTGATAACAGGATGAGTGTGTCTGGGTTATGCTGAGCTGTAGAGGTCTACAGTAAAATGGGGGGTATGTGTATGTGTGCGTATATGCTCAAGTGTTCATACATATGGAAAGCAGTGCGTGTGTGAGTATATAAACAAATATTTTATTTTTAATGCTTCAAATGGGCCAGTTCCATCAAGCCAAAAGTAATTATTAGACAAGTCAGTAGAGATGGGGAATTTAAAGCAGTGGCAAAAGTATGAAGGGTAATTAGGAAACTCTAAAAGAAATCTCATTAAATTCCCCCAAACTGAAATGATGACACTGTAGAAGCTGGTTATAAAACAGCACTGCCTTAGCAGGGGTTTTGAAATTCTCACACAGTCACTTATAGATGTAGGTACACACATACTTGCACACTGGTATGTCCATACTTTATAAAGCAAATAAAAACTAACAAGGTGAGTAGAAAGCTGAAAGAAGAAACATGTGGCAATGAGCACTATGGGCAACACAAATAGCTTGTTTTAAAATAAGTGGCACTAAAGGAAAAGTAACTGTTACCAGATAGGATGTGACAATTCAGTGTGGAACAAAAGTATTCAGAAAATCTGTTTCTCTCAAATACTTGACAAAAGGTATTGTATGAGATCTGTACACTACATTTTGCAAGACTGAGAAGGACACTAAAGAGCAAGGGTGAAGGGTAGATATTATGATCAGGTGACATACAGCAATAGGACCTGAAGACAGTAGGCTGGGCATGCTCTCTTTCAGTGGGATGATTCTCACCAAATTTCACATGTCCTAAAGTTAGGATTCTTGTTTAAACCAGATTTTGAGACTGTCTCTGAATGTTATGTCAATAAGACTGTCTCTTAAAGAATGTTAAAGTACAGCTAAAATGATTTATCCCATCCAAAGGTACGCGCAAATAACCCTCCTCAAAGATATTTCCCAATCTTCATTTACAGTAGGGAGTGTAGATGAAGCATGGGATGCATTCCCAGTTATTAAAATACCAAGGTAAGTAACATAATCAACAACAATTTTTAGCCTTGAAGTTTTCAGTGATTTTGGTGCTTCAGTGAGCTTTCAGGGGCTGCAGTACATAATGTACAGTGGGAAGCAGAGCAAGATGGATTTCTTCATCCTGAAGATGGGAAGGCAAAGGGGAGAACGTATTTCTGTCTTCAGCTGTCTAATGGAGTCTTACAGAGAAGATAGATCTAGAAAATTCTCAGAGATTCATAGGAAAAGGATGAAAAGCAATGGGCCCAATTCACCTCTTGGGAAATTTGTCTTGCCAATCAAGGATAAAATTTGTACAATGATTGTATTAAAGCACTGGGAGCGCTTCCCAGAAAGGCTGTGGAATCCCTGTCCTCATAAGGACTCAGAACTAGACTGGACAAGGGCCTGAGCAATTGGGCCTCCTTTGAGTTGTGGATATTGGAGAAAATGATGTCCAGAGGTTCTTTTCAAACAAAATTTCACAGTTCTGTGTTTTGCCATTATAGCTGTAAGTCTGACAGCTTGACATACATCCCAAGAGAAATCATGACATGACATGGGTTCAGCTAATAAACAATTACATTAGGAAATATAAATTAGTCAAATCAACAGGGTTTTATGGGAAACAGATCCTGTCAAACTGACTTGATATCTTCATTTGATAAAATTACCAGTTTGGTGTCTAAAGATAATCTTGTTGATGTAACAGGCTTCTGTAAGACATCTGACTTTGAACTGCAGGATGTTTTAATAAAGATACTAAAAAGACACAGAATTCATTTGGCTTTCATTCAACAGCTCAGAAATGGCTGACTTGTGGGACTCAAATTAAGCTGTAAAAGAGAGAACTCATGAAGCAAAAGTAATTATGGAAAGACCCAGCTGGCATCCATTCCTGTCCCACTGCTCCTCAAGAAACATGGGAGGAACTGTAATTCCAGTACCTAGGGAGTTTTTGTAGTGTCTAAATTCTCAATAAGAAAAGAAATGGGATGGGGAAACAGAAGATAGTAAATAGTGAAGGCTGCTCATTGGCACCAAATGCCTTGGGTCAACCAGCAAGCTCAGTGCAAGAAACCACAATGCAACACATGATGGATGCATCCAGCTGTAGCCATCCATCCAGGCAAAAGGGTAATGGTGTTTATGTATAGGATAAAGGACTCCACAAATGCCAGCTCCAATTTAGATAATTATTTGAGGGCCTCTGCTTCAAGAAGAGAAAATGTTATTTCTGGAAAAAGATACACTAAGAAGAAAGAGAAGAGGCAACATGCAACTGCCTTTGTCATTGATGTGACCACTGCTGAAGGACAGCCTTCATATCTAGCATCAAGGATTCAGGCAGCACACAGACAATTTGCAGAGGATTAATGGTAGATCTGCTTGATTAGTTACATTGGAAAACATTCCTCAGAAGGAAATAATTAAGATTAACACATCAAGAGACTTCCAGAATCCCATTGAAGGGGTGGCACGATCCTTCAGAAACATCCTCATCTGTTCCCTGCTCACTGTGGAATCAACAACAGTCATGTCACTTCTGACAGATGCTGCATAATCTGCTTTTAAAAACCTTGCATCAATCATGTTACAATATTTATACATAAAAGGCAACTGCAGTGAAGAAAGAAATCATCTGTGCTATTTATTTGCTGAGGCAAAACAAGAAATCATGGTTTAAAGACATTTATTCAGCCTTTCCTCAGACTTCTCTTATCTAGGGTGAAAGCTCCCAAAATTGTCTCCTTCTTTTTCCTATAACTCTGGTTTTAGAAGACTGACAACCCTCAGCACTTATCTCTGGACTGTCTAAACATTACTCACTTCTTAAAAGTGTGATGCCTAAGAGAGGAGACAAAGACCTCTTGTGGCTTTACCAATTAAGTAGAACAGAACTTTTATTCCACACATTTGTAGGTAATAATACTCTCTATACAACCTAATGTAGTGCTCACATTTTTCTTCATTGTTTCTCATTGACTTATGATGACTAAAAACTGTGGTGTCACATCCATCAGTGGGAAAAAGCTCATCAAGAATGGACATGGACTCTTTCTTTCTCTTTCTTTCTTTCTTTCTTTCTTTCTTTCTTTCTTTCTTTCTTTCTTTCTCTTTCTTTTTTCTTTCTTTCTTCTTCCTTCCTTACTTCCTTCCTCTCTCTTTCTCTCTCTTTCTTTTTCTCTTTTCTTCCTTAGTGATATTGTTCAGAACAAATGAGGATTAACTCCAAGAACTCAATGATATATATTAAATAACATGTAGATAATAACATGAGAGTGCAGGTACAACCACTTAACAGTCATGGCCACAATAACACCCATTTGCTTAACCATTGACAACACTTAAACCTCAGGGCTAGTGTATCTCTAACCCATGAACAGGAGGAGCAGTCCATAATAATCATGACCTAGTTCACATTGCTCTGAGCAGCCAGAGAGAGAACCAAAGTCAGCCCTTCACTGAGCTGTTCTCCTTTAATGCACTTTTCATGAGGAAATCCTTTTCTGTATGCTTCCTTAGCTCTCTTGGCCATAGGTGTGTTATAAATCAGAATGGAAAATTCATATGATGAGAAGATATACAGGCCTTTCTCCTTCCAACAGTCCACCCAAAAATACAACTCAGGGACAGGAAAGGGATGATATCATGCAAATGAAAGGCTGATACTTCTAAAGACAAGGGGGAAAAAAAAAAGTTATTATTTTATCGGATCCAAATGTATGGTGCATGCTCAGAAGCCAGAAAGCAAATAAAAAGAAGGGAAAAGCCCAAACATTTCTATCTATACACATTTCTTTTTCTTTATTTCCCCTCCTTTGTCTTAATCCTATCAGGAAATTGAGACAAGCTGGAAGCATTCTCTCCTCTTCTGCTTATACAACATTTTATCTGCCTGATAGAGTCTGTTTCAGAGTTGCTTAACCTATGAGCTTGTCCTAATGGGCACAGTCACTCCTATTTCTCTAAGTTCTTGCCACCTTACTGTTTCATGTGCACATGTTCCCCTCCACACAGAGGCACCCACAGACTTGCTTCCTTTGGCAGAGTCTGCCTCCTTGCACATCTCTCAGGGGGAGAATTAATACCACACCTCTGACACACGCCTTGGTTCTCCCCAGCAGCACCGGCCTGGGAACCACATGGGCATAAGGAAGTAAAGATTATTTTGGATGTGAATTCAGCATGGAGGAAATGTGGTCAAGGTGATTCAGTGAGGAGTGAGCCATGATGAGTGTGTGACTGTCTGTGTGACTGATCCGGAAGAGACATGTGAATATCAGGAAGGTTGTTCAACAATTCCCACTGTGGAAATCTGCTTGCGGCTTTCCCATATTTTCATCATTGATGTTGCAATTGCCAGTGGATGTCTTGTCTCAAGCTTATTGCCTGTAAAAGTCTGTATAAGTGTGTACTTGTGAGTGTGTGCATATGTGTATGCATGTAAATGCCTACGCATGCATGTATTTGTGTGTGTGTGTTGGCCAAAATATCTTACTTACCTTGCAAGACTTGGGGCTAAATGCTTTGATTCACAGCATTGATCAGTAATGGGTCTTTTTTTCTAAGTCACAAAATTTAGACTGAGCTATTCCAAGGGTCTCCCTTAAAAGGATTAAAGTCACTACTGGCAATGACTAATGATGGGAAGGTGCTGATAAGTAACACTCTATCTCTGACAACTTTAGTGTCAAACACAAAATGGCAATTGTTCTTTTAAAAGACCTCATTTTCTGTGCTACCCATCAGGCTTTTGATGTGTAGAACTACAGATGACTGTTGTGTCAGCCAACACCCATGTCATTTTTTATACCTATGAACATCCACTCAAATTTGCCATATTATTTTAACAAGACCCCTGGAGGTTATCAGCAGTCTGTCAAGATTTCTTGGATTTTATGATCTAAAATCTCCAGAATACTTACTCCCTGAGCTCTGGTCTCTCACCATCTAGAATGACTGTGCTTTTCACATGCTGTCCCCATAAATCAGCGGTATATTTCACCTCCCTTCCACACTCTCCCCATCCATAGCTGAACTGCACATGTGCTGTGCTCATGGAGAGCACAGACTAAGAAAGACATTCCTGGGAAATGACCACTCAAATGCATTTGTTCAGGGAAAGACCATTAAGCAAGTAAGAGAGGGCTTGGATGACATGCAGTCAGTATGGCATGCAGTATTAATGACTAATAAAGTAAAAAAGGAGAAGAAAAAGCTCTGTATTGAGCTTTTCTTTGCGTAGAAGCATGATGTGCCAGAAGGCAAGCATTGTACTATAAGAGACTGTATCTGTAAGGCAAGACCATAAAAGAAGGACTAAAGATGGCCATTCACTCCTGTCAAGTGAAGAAGTTTAAACACTCGTCACTGTAGCTGGTATGACAAGAATGAGGAGTGTCATTTGTCTAAATACAAAGCATAAAAGACAATTCTCCCTGGTTCTAGTTTCTGCTTACCTCAAGTAGTAAAATTTTAGCTCTTCTAGGCTTACTAGAAATAAAAAAATGCAGTCTAGTGGATGAATTAAGCAGTTATTAATAACCTAGGTAATTCTTTCAGAACACTGATTTACATTTGTAAAATCCATATTCACTACTGGAACCCTGCATTAGATGATTTCCCTTGTTCTAAAACCTCCCTCAGTGGTGCATGTTTTGAGTCCTCTGCAGTTCTAGTGGTGAGAGAAGAACCTTGCCACCCACCATCTGCTGCATTTAGGAAAGGTGAAATTTTCCAGTTGGAGAAATGGTCCAGTTGGATTTAGCTCCCCTCCCCAAGTCACAAGTTAAAAGTATAATCTAAGCTAGAATTTAAGACCTGGATTTCATCTGGTTTGGAGACTTTGTTCAAATCTAAGCAGCTACAGAGCAGAGAGAGGAGAATGTCCACCAAAAATCAGCATAGAGGAGAAGGAACATATTCAAGAGCTGCACAGAATTGTGCAGGACAAAAAGCAGACCAGAACAACTAATTTGACCAAATCAACTTCAGACAAGTCCAGATTTTAACATATTTCTTGAAAATGCAACCAATAGACATCTGAAAGCCATTTGGACAGAAGAACTATATTTGTGATTCACTTGAATCTGTTTTTGTAAGATTTCTCCATGCTACAGCTCCCAGTGCACTAATATGACCAGCTAAAGCTCTGATGAATGTCTCCAAACAGACATTGCCTTCTCTAAGGCTAATTCTCTGAATTACTCGATGTCCCACCAGCTCCAGAGGGAAGGCAAGGATTCTTCACACACCATCCCAGAAGCTGGGCTGTGTTTTTGGTGTCAATAGCCCTGCCACTGGGTTTGTTATCCCCTAGCTCAGACTGGCTGCTTCTGATGATTCATCATGGAGTGACACGGATTTTTGTGACTGACTCTATGCTACCACCTTAATTTCAGCAGACAGCATCTCAGCTGCTGGAAATCACAAATATTAGTTTTACAAACCTCTCTGCCCGCAGACCAGACCAGAGATACCGACCATTGCTTAAACAATGCACAAAGGATTTAAGTTCCTTGCTAGGCAATCCACAACCTTCCCCCCTCAAAAAAGTCATACCTTTTCCATATGTGTGTTACGTGTTTCATATAATTTATTGCACACATGGTAAAAATATATCTGACAATATATAAAATGCAATTTTTAAAAGAAGAAGAAAAAAATAGAATTGGCCTATTGTTCTGCTGGTTAAAATATGGGACACCACACGATATACATTAAAATTATAAGAATATGTTGAAAATATTTTATGTCATTCCATGTAATATATTTGAAATATCATGACAGCTGCTATAGGCTGTAATATGTTCCATATTGTCTGTTATATTCTAAATGTCTGTGTAATACATTTCATGAAATACATGGCACTTGAAAAAATGAATCAAACTTTTCCCTTTGCTTCATCAGAGTGCATGTAATAAATAAATTTACATGTATATTCATGAAAGAAATAAAGAAAACAACTTGTTTATTCCTAACACCTTTTATGTTCCTATTAATTGACATATGGGTAAACAACCTCTTATTTATAGTAAACAAGGATTTCATAGAAACCATAAATTTACTCCAGTACACAAATTCTTCAATTACGGGTTCAAAATTATCAAATGCAGAGTATACACAATACTCAGTGATTTACATAAACCAATGAAAACAGAATATAGACTAAAACTAGACAATCAGTCACACTTGCAGAAGCCACTTTACAAGTATTTCATTGAAGCCATAAAGCTGTTTGATGAAAATCATCCTTCACACAGATGCCACAAAAGAACGTCGCCCACCCAAAAGTCCAATGTATTGTTACCAATTGCCTGACACATTGTTGTGCCGAAGGACTTAGAATATTATGTTCCACTCCAGTGCAAAAATAGAAAACCATAGAGACGGAAAAGATTTATTAACTTCCCTTTCTTCTCTTTCCTAGCAGCCTGATCAGGATGACTTCCCATTGTATGTGACGCTGAAAAAATTCCCTGTGTTCTCATGCTTGTGCTTTACAAAGCAGGGGGAAGAGGAGGACCAGCTTCAGACACAGAGAAGGTGGTGTCACAGGAAGGCAGCCACATGCTCTCTGTATACACTGGTGACAGGAGAATTCAGGAGCTCACCTTCCCACACAGCTAGACATTTGGAAACTTTGAAGGGGCAGGATATCAAACCTCACAGGGAGACTGCCCAGGGGTTTGGGGCACCTCTTTTGTTGGAGGTCTCACACACCAGATAGAAAAGCACTCATCAGAGGAAGTGATACAGGGCAATGTGCTGTGGTACCACTGAAGCCACTTTTCCCTCTGGCCTGTTCAGTGATTGCATGATTGTATAAAAGCAATGATTGCTATGTCAAGAGAATACCTTAGGCAGCTTAATATGCAAAAAGCCATTTTTATAGCCATGGTTTCTGGACAGGCATGCTACAAACTCTTTTGAATCTAGACATGATGCAGAAAAGCTGCTGGGTATGAAAAGAAATAACTGCTCCAACCCAGAGGATAATTTTAAAGCTTATGCATTTGGCCAAAATTCAGGTAATCTTCGCCCACTCCACCAGTTTGCTCCCTGTTTGCATGGTTACTTGGTCTTTAATCGCAGTTTCACTGTTGACCTACCCCCAGCCTCTCTCTTGTTTCATCAGCACAAGGGTTTTTCATCGCCATGCTAGCACGCTGCAGCAGCCAGCAGGGCTGTGGGTCTCACAGGCTGTTCTCACACTCCATTGCTACACAGTTCTCCATTTAACCACTCCTCTAGCCCAGCTTTTTCCCAGTCCCCAGACTCCAGGGGTTTTTTAAAGAATTTAGGTTACAAATCTGCCCGCTTATGTGTCTACACACAGTAAGTAAGAACTCCTGAGAAAATATGCCTTTGTGGATGCTGGAAATGGACTGCTGTGGAACTATGTACACCTACATCTCTGCAAACAGAGTTTGAAGAAAAAGTATCAAAATTTATTTGTGCCTCAGTTTTCCTACACATGGCAGAAAATAAGAACACTTATAATTCAGGTGGCAAGTGAAATCATAGAATAATTTCTTTTTTCATGGTCTAAGACAGAACCATGACCAGCTCGACACTTATATGCAAAATACTCTAAATGTCTCAGCAGAGCCAATATCCCAATTCTTTTTTGCAATGCAGTCAAAATCCAATGTTGAATTCTGTCCAGATTTAGCACACTTTTATGTGTTTATAGCTCATAAAAAGTAACAGGGTTTATGCACACATTTAAGTGCTTTGTAAGATAGAGATGGGTTATGTACATGTGGTGACACTTCCGTGATAGACCTTCCCTATGTGTGCTCTGACAGAATGGTCAGGGTTAAGCAACTTTGAACCAGTTCACATTTTAGGGGCTGGGATATACTTATCTTCCCAGTGAGTCATTATTTCCTTACTGCTAGCTATTAATAACCCTTAGAGGAACTTTTCAAGCTGATAACCATTTCCTATCATTTTTGGCATTTTGAGCATGTTTTTATTTTATTTTCCCATTTCTCCCAGTCTCCCAAAGGCAGCCAGATTCCCAGAACCCTTGTGGAGTAAAGAGATCACTTCCTGCCCTTCCCATCCTCCTGCTTCCTCCACCCTTTCCAGGCCAATAAAAGGACTTTAAGTTATTTAGATCATCTTTTTCGGTTCTGTTCTGATTTGTTATTTTTAATGTGGTTTATTACCAAGTGCTTTCTCGTTTTCTGGCCCAGACCTTCATCTTCTCAATAGTCTAGATGTAAGATGAACTAGTGAACTTTAAACACTTGGGGCCAGCAAGAGATCTTAAAGCAAGGTATATTTAATGAAGCAACATATATTTAATTATATTTAGCCTCCCACCTGCTCAGGGTTAAAGTTCAAACACTGGCTGATAAGAAAGTTTCTCCTCTAGCTTACTAAATTGATGTTTTTATTATGTCTTGTGATGTCCTTGCTTCCTTAGTTCAGAAAAGGAATATAGGCAGTAACTGGAAGGGCCAGTCCATGAATGGGGCAAAATTGAGAGTGATTTCACTTTGCAGTTCCACTTCTAAATTAAGCATGAAAGATGGGGGCTAGGGTAATCCTCAATACACTTTGTTCCTGCTCAAGCTACGCTTGCTTCCTGGACTTAAGTCTTTTTTACAAAAGGGAATTTCAGCATGTGGACGTGTGCAGGGTAAGATAAAATCTCCACTATTTTGCGCAGTCTTGAGGAAAGCAGTGATGTCTCATTTGTCTAGAGCAAAAGTGGGAAACGTGTTAGCACAGGTGCCCCCAGAAAGATGCAAATAGGGGAGAAGAAAGTCTAGAGGGATTATCAGGGTTGTGCTTTAAACACATTCCACCTCACAGATGTACAAGAGAGAGAATGGGGAAAAAGACCAGGAAAGTTAAAGATAAAATAACTTCCAGATGCAGCTTTTGCCCTGATGCAGCCAGATCCCTGCTGCCTCTCCAACACAGCACTTCAGCCTCTCAGAGCTCATTAGGATCTAAAAGAGGGTCATAGACAATAACTGTGTGCCTTAAATCTTGTCCATCTTACAGGCATCTTGTCTCAAGCAATCAAAGGCAGCCTATGCTGGCACAGCCCAGTAATTAGCCGGCTGTGCTTCCAGCTGGTTTGCAGGCACATGGCAGGTTAAACAATAAATAAATCAGATTAGGCTGAAATCTGTTAAGCAAGAGTGGTCCTGGCATTCAAAGCCATTTCTTCAAAGCATTGCAGATCAGTGCTCAGGTTTTATATTCCAAAGGCTGTTATCATGGGTGTGACTACATGGTACTTTGCAGACAGACACAAGTTCATTTTGGCTGAGCTTTGAGTAGGATTGTCTTTAGACCAGATGCAATATAACCTCCTGATAGGGCAGGTATAGAACTCTGGTTGGCTTGTGGCTGATCCAAAGCCTGAATAGACAAATCTTCTGTCTTGTGTGGAAGGATTTTTCCCCTGCATATCCTCGGGTAATGCTCGTGCTCATTTGCAAACCTCACAGCTACCATCCAAATGAACATTACCAGTTCTGACTGCTCCGTGGACTTTCCTGTGTGCTGCAAAATTGTTTCATGAGGAGCTCAAGATCTGTGCATTAAAAAGTACAGGTTATTTCTTTGTTAAAAGACTCGTTGCAATTTATGAGAAGATAAAACATGAGGTTTTTTTTTTTTTTTTCAATAAATAGAATAAGGGTTACCTATTTCTCTGGGATATAGGGATTTAGGAGCAAGTGGACAGGATTATTTGACTGCATTCCAATGGGGCTGACTCTACTCTCAGATCTCTCATATGGCCCTACCACTCATGGAGAAAATGCTTTACCTCGAGAAGAGCCCCAAACCCTCTCCAACAGTTCTTCCAGAAATCTCTGCCTGTGGTCCCCTCTGTCTGCATCTTCAGCCCAGGAGTCTGAGGTGACCCAGGTGGGAACATCAGTCAGCAACAAATGACAGGGCAAACTCTGTCAAGTCCCTGGGGCTTCTGGGGAATGACTCTGTTTACAAAGAAGCCCTTGGGGAAACCCAGGGGTCACATTAAATGGAAAGGGAGCACTTGTATCTGTGGAAACGCTTTTAAAAATCTAAGTTATAGAAAAAATTATTTTTCCTCTGCTTCTACATAGTTTCAGCTGTGGTAACATCTGCCAGTCCCAGTTTTTGACTTCTTGTGCTCAGCACTATATCAAAAAAGCTGAGGAAGCTGCTCCCTGGTCACAGAACATACAATGCCATACCACCACAGAAACAGGGACAAGCCATTCTGGAGTGAAAGCCATTCTGGACTGTGTCTTTCCTGACACAGTCCATGAAGAATTGTTTCTGTAGCAGTCAATATTCTATGGGTCTAATATCTGTCTTTGTCCTCATGTTCCATCACATTCTTTTCCACTCAGGCTTTGGTGAAATTCTCACAAAAAATGACTAATTCTCAGAAAGACTAAATGACAGTGCCATAAAGCAAATATTTTCAATGCCCAGGTTGCAGGCAGCTTCTAAACCATCCAGTTTCTTTTCCCATACCTCCAGGCTGTCTCTTTGCTTTGGGGGAAGAAGTCAAGGATCTGCCCAAATTAAAATATGCAGGTTTTTTCCCCAGAGTAAATACATAGATCACAGCTAGCAGGTTGCTTATAGAAGCACTTTTGAACCTTTTCAGGCTGTGTTTTGCCTCCCGCAGTGGAAGGATCTTCTTTTCCTCTTCCCAGTACCTCACTGGCCAGGCACATTGCTTTAGTTAGGAGTTGTTCTATCCCGTGGAATAAATATCCCTTTTAAAATTATTTTCAGATGGAAATAATGGGTTCTCTTTCACTCCTGCATCTTCCTCCCTCCCCCATCCCCCTGTGAACATTCACCATGGGCTGTATCTATAGATGGTGAAAATTTGTCATGTTTTTATCTTTTTGGAAATCTGTCAGACATCCCAGCTCCAATACTTTTTTTCCCCATAAAGCCTCTCCAAATTTCTCCCCCCCACCCCTTCAAAAAGCAAACAAAATAGCTTCCTTGGAAGAGAGAAGGTCAGAGCTCAGCTGCTTTGAGAGCTCATCCCCTGTCTGTGCCTGTCTGTGGCTGCAGCTTTGCCCCTCTTCCCCAGTGAGTGCAGGAAAGGTTGGCTGTCAGCAGGGACATGCTCAAAGGCACAAGGCCATCCTGATGTCGTGGGTACTTGGCAGCTGGAGGGCTGGTGCCGTGCTTGGACTTGCTGCTCCGATAACTGGTGACAGCTTGGGATCCCACCCTTCCTTCCTATCACTGACTGGTTCTGCACTTATCTGACTGCATTCAGGACAGCTCCTTCAGCTATCTTTATCAATGACAGATCTAGCAGGGGTTGATGGAGACCTTTCATGGGTTTGGCAGTTAGTGCTGTGCTGGTGATACATATCTTCTCACTCAGCTGACCCCAAGAAATAAAACTGGTGAAGCACACACTTACAAATCCCCTAACTAGCTGATGCTGACATTGTGAATATTAAGAGGAAGGCGTTAAATAAGGTAGATTTTCATCTGAAACAGAGACAATGCCCAAATTTTCAATTTACCCTTACTCTTAGGCATTAAGTTAATTTCCCAGAAGTATATGAAAACATGCATTCATCCATCTAACCTTTAGATGAATGTTTTGTTTACCTTTAGATGTTGTTTTAAATCTGTGACATAATCCTATATTGCTCTGATTTAACTTTGTTTTCCCAAGTTCTTCAAAAGAATAAACTAACTTTGGGTTGTATTTGGCTGGAGGCTCTACTTGCAAGAAGCCAGATTTACTGTCCAAAAAATTGGGCCAAAGATTAAGGACAGATACCTTAGCAATGTCACATCAGATTGGTTGTTTCTCATTTTCCACTTCACCCTCTTCTCTGACCTCTCAAACCAAGATGAAAATCAGCTCCTAATCCTGACTTGAGGTAGGTAGAAATGGGATGGAGTCCTTTCTCAACACCCAACTGCTTCTGTGCATTAACCAGCAGGAATGGTGTAGGATATCTTTCCCTTGCTTGCTCTGGCTCTCGCTTCTGCCATTTTTTCCAGCTGTTTCTCTCATGCCAACTTTTGGAAGGATTCAAGCAGGGTGGTAGGAAACTCTTTAGTAGAAAGAGCACTTCACTATGACATTCCTATTGTGTCATATAAATGTTACCCCATGGATATCCCCCAGGTTTATTGCCAGGAGTTACAGACCACTAGGGCTTCCTTCCTCTCTAAGCTGTGTGTCAGATTTTGCTTTGGCCATGATTCTACATTCACAACAGAGAGAGTCCCCATTAAGCCTGACTGAAATGGGAATGAGGAGACAGTTTTGAGTTTAATTCCTTGCTCAGAAAATTTCAGGATGAAAGGCCAAGTTCTTTTGGGAAGGTGGCTCAAAAGACTTGCATTTTGGGTTTTCTCCTCCACAGGATGAAGCAAAACTCCACATCTCAGTACAGCATGTGTAGCAAGAATTTTTAAGGAGTTTTGTGTCAGAATTCATTAACCAGAGACAATTAAAATCCCTAGTCATTTTTGACACCCGTGGCCAGAGCACACTTCCAGGATGCAGAAGCAGTGACTGACTTTGTATGAGTTTCATGTTCTTTTGGCAACTTGGAATATTGCTACAGCTGCTAGAAATAAATTAATCCCTGAGGTTGTTTTCTTTTTTTTTTTTTTCTTTTTTTTTCCAGTTTTTTCTTCTTCACCTTTTAAAGAAGAAATAATATTTGGAGATTTTGCCAATGCCTAAACACTTCTTTCCAGTGGCTCTTTGCATTTTCTCAGCCTGCAACTGAAGAGTACACTATTGTTTAGAACTTGTTAGTGATGGAAATAAATAAATAATCATTGCCACAACAAACGTGTGTCTCCCCATGTATGCTGCTCCACTCACTCATCAGTGAGAACAAAACCTTAGTTGTTCTGTGTCATCTGACTGATCCTCTCCTTTTGCTTCCCTCTCTCTTGAATGCATGTGCAACGTGGCTTTATTTGCAATTCTGTCAGCCTAAGCAAGATTAATGTTTGCATGGGGGTGCAAAGCTGGCTCAGAACAATATCTGCTTTGAGAGCCTTGCTCTAGAGATGGGTGCAGGAGTCACTTGGTATATTATTCCTTATTTATTTATTTATTTATTTATTTATATTTGAATGTCTTAGTTCTTCTGCAGCAAGCGTTGGCTGCAGGCCCACAGCCAGATGGAACTGAACTGCTTTCTAAGAAAAACATGGGGAGGGAATTGCATTTTGATGTTGTAATTTCTTCATAGGGGTATTTATTTCCAGTGGGTTTTTTTCAGCCTCTCACTCCTCCCCCACCTCTGGAATTTGATGTACAAAAGTCAAGGAAGCTATCAAACTGCTGCTGTTGTTGCTGGTTGTGTTTGCATCTGGTTTTAATACTGAAAGGTTTGGGGCAGACAGCTCCAGAAAGGGAAATCCACAGATTGGACAGAGAAAGCAGTGACAGATTGCATCATGGTGTTCTGGTCCAGTGAAGAAGAGGAGTCTTTTGGGTGGCTCTTTTCTCGCAGCTTCACAGTCCTTTTGCTGGCGGTGAGTCTGCAGAGATCCTGTGTGCACTGCGAGAGTCTGGTGGAGATCCATTAACTCATTTCATCCATCTAAACTGACAAGGAGCCATCAAGTGGTAACTTCATGTCATTACGGTGTGGGCTAAATTAGAAGTGGATGTTGAAGGCTCTACATGGAGTCTTTACATCCCAAAGAACCAATTCCAATTTAGTACAGGGATCAGCTCCCTTCACACCAGCAGTACTAGCCCGTTTTTCACCCAGTGTCTCTGTTCTTCTCTTTCAGTAAAAATATTTCAAATGCCCAAGCAAACCAGACATGTTTTCTGAGTGTCAGATGTTCCTTTTTCTGGTTGAAACAGAACAGTCCCAAATGCCTGCTACTCAGTTCCCTCAGCACAGCTGGCTGAGGCAACATGCAGTTGTTTAAGTATTCTGCCTTTTCAGAGCACAAATGCAATATTTTGTTCAGAATCAGCTTGAAGACGTCTTCTATCTAACAGAAAGAAACCCAAAACCTGAAGATCAAGTATCTCTGGTTTTGTTACTTTTTTTTTTGCAACAAATAATGTTTACGAAGGATACCTTTTCATTCCTTGGTGCTGCTTGGAAAGGGATTATTGGTGAAATAAAATACTGTCCCTTTAAGGTGTACTTTATCTAAACTTACTGCATGAGCAGGCATTTCTTCAGAATTTCAATGTGTTTCCTGACTTTCTAGCACCTATAAGTCCTGAGCATTAAAAAATCATCCTCTTGCTCATTTTGCATCTCTCTGGACACTGGGGAGGAAAGATTAAACAAGAATTATGGGCTGATTTATCTGATTTTCATCATGAGATGGATCTCTTTCACAGAGAATGAGGAGGAGCAACTTTGCCTTTAAAAGCAATATACTGTATTTATGACCACTACAAAGTGCTCTCTGGCCATCTCATGGAGGAGGAGCAGAGAATGACAGAGCAGTGAATTTCTTTGCAAAAAAAAATTAAACTACCTTAAATTATATTTTTCTGCAGTTCTTTCTGGGACTGAGGTAGTCAAAATGATGAGCTGAGCTGAAGAGGTAATGGATCACCAGAGCTTACACAATATTACAAGTAGAATCAAGACATTTTCCTTACTGAAGAGTTGAGCAATACATGAACCTCACACTCAGATTAGCTGACTAACCTCTAATTACCCAGAGACTGTAGAAGAAAGACTTGACAGCACCCCCTTCACATCTTCAAAGGCACTGACCTTAAAAACTCATCCCCTACTGATTTTGAGAGAGCTCAGGGGCTGCAGTGTTATAGGATGCTACAGCTCCAGCCAGGCTGCTCTCTCCCAAGCTTCTACTTCACTTCCCTAGTCATGAGGTTGCAGGAATAAATGTAAAAGTGGTGGCTTTAGGATTTATTTTGGTTTTGCTTCAGGCCTGAGGTATTTGCTGTTGCAAAGTGCATGACCCCAAGGAATGCTGTTCACCACTGCTGTCAAATTCTGTGCTAGAGAGTGACAATACAGTCTGTAAACACATTGGAAGTTAGATGCCTTGTCAGAGGAGAACAGGAGGCATTCATTTTGTAAAGGTTCTTCATTTCCAAAGGTCACTTTTTGCATACCATTTGTTTCTAATCTCTTGGTTGCCGGTTTAGAAACAAACAAGTGGCAGGAAAGAGCAAGGAGGCAGAGCAGTTTGAAGGTAAAAGGGCAGAATGAGCTCATGAACCTAGATTGATCATGGTTTCTGGTGCTTTGGGATTGGGTTTCATCCAAGTGCAGCATACAGTTAGTTACCTGTGCATATTCCTTCCTCAGCAATAAATAAGAATCTCACACATCAGGGGGAAAAAAGAATCTAAAATACTTTCTCAGTATTATTTCCTTTGGCTCTTCAAAAAGAGGGGTGTTGCTTTCCTCTCCCCTTCTTCTTTCCATCTATCTGATTAATGTGAAATTTTGGGCAGAAAAGTAACCTTTCTTTGACACATTATTCAGAAATGCCTAAGCAGTCCTGGGTGCTGCTTCTCCAACAAAGAGGCAAAGAGCTTGTTTGTCCCCAGGTCTCCAGCTTGGGGAAAATAACTCACAGAAATTAAAACTACTACATTACAATATCACTAATGAAACATTTTTCTTGTGAGAGATTAGGGCAAATCAAGCATCCTTAGCACTGGGCATTAATTTCACTGTGTAAAGGATTGAAAAGCAGGTTTCAGAAATTCTTTTTGGGCATAAAGAGAAAAGTTTGGAAAGTGGATTGGTCAGTGGATTATGCCAGTAGAAAGCATTAAGGATGGTGATGATCTCTTCTAGGTATATCTTGGTGTCTTATTTTACACCTGTGTACCAATAAGTGAATGATAGCACTATCAGAATATAATCTGTATGTAGTATTAATGAATTATATGCACCATTTTTTCCCAAGCAGATTACATAAAGTAGAAACAATTGCATATGAACAACAGTCCTGTGAAAACAACAGGGGACATAAGATTGGCTAAAAGTTCTGACAAAACCAATAAAAATTCCTCCTAGAACAGTTCAAAGTTTACAGATCCATTCTAAGACACATTCTCAGTGCTTAGGACTAGCAAGGTGAGACTTTACATCTGGAGTCTTGCAGACCTTTCCTGCTGTTTTACTTCTGGGAATAGAATGGTACTTTATTATCTCCTCCCAAATAAACTGCATGAGACTTCTCTGTTGCCTGCCAGCAGCCTCAGCAGTGCAGTGTTCCATGTGCCATGGCCACTGCACCGCAGCAGCTTTCTAGCAGATGTAACCTCTCACTGCAGTTTTGAAGCCAGCTGCCATCTCCTCCTGCTCCTTCCTGTCCTGCAGCTGTAGTGGCCATTCACCTGACAGCCCTGCCCAAGAGTGAGCACTTTTCTGCCCACAGGAGACAGCACATAAATCACCTTCATTGTCTCTTTCTTCCCATGGTGGAGCACCATTTCTGTGTGAGAGATCAGTGACGGAGCTGTTGGGTTAGAGGCTGTTTCTCATGGAGAAGTAGAGTCTCCTTTTCTTGTTCACATGGGAGGAGTACTTCTCCACCTTGTGAGAGCTTCAGGACTCAAATGGGCCTGTCTGCAAACTGCACACCTGTCTCTGCATTGAGCAAAAATGAACCACTGAACCTGAATACCTTCACTTGTGCTTACAGGAAATTTGCTTTCTGCATGTCCGCACAGTTGTATCTCCAACATGAATTTCGTCAGGCATCACGACGTACTAATTGCACTGGGGTGGATTAGATAGCCTGGCCATCCAAGGCTTCTTTTTCATGATCACTTCATATCTTTATAGAAATCTCCAGAAATGAGGTTTGAGGCAGTTCCTGTTCCTTCTTGTACCAAGTCTGTAACCACAAGATGCCACATTCATTCTTTTCCTGTGATCTGTCTGTATATCACATCCAGGAAACAGCTTCCAGCATCCTCATGTGAGTGTACAGACCACACTTGGGTTTCTTATGTCTTTCAGTCAAGGAGAAAGATCCCTCAATTCATGTTTCTGTTTTGATTTATTGCCCTTAAGATGAGAAGTGGCAAAAGAGCTAGAGCTGAAAAGTTACTCTATAGTGAATTGACCATAGCAGCTTTATTCTCTCAAATTACATCAGGCTGTGGATAAAGGTTTTTCACATTTGTGCTGCAGTTTTTTGAGCAAGTTCAGAAGGAATCAACCATGTAGTTGAACATCTCTTTTCCCATCAACAGCAGAAGAAGCTGTGGAAAGCATAGACAAAAGTCTGCTGGAAAAGGCAGCGAGTGGGCAGGAGAAGTTCAGGGATCAAGGGAAGGATAACCTCTTCCATGTCAGAAGAAATAGCCACCCTTGGGGCCACGTACCATCATTTCTTTTTTCCTGCAAGGTAAATTAGTTTTTTATGGATGGCAATCCAATAAATCCAATGGATAGTCCTTTAGATGATGGCGTATATTAAGGCTGACCATTCCTGAGCTCATTGTTACAGATATTATTTCAGATAAATTCTGACACCTTAGATGTATTTTCAATAAAAAATAGAATTTGCCTATTTAAAAAAAAAAAAAAAAAAAAAAAAAAAAAAAAAAAAAACCAAACAAACAAGAAAACCACCCAAAACTAAAAACAAACAAAAAACCACCGAACTCTTTTGTTAATAAAGTCAGGGAGTGTGTGGTATTATGCCATTAGGAAAGAGGTTTCACATGCTGGCTTTCTGAAGACACAAAAGGAAAATGCCAGACTACAACTCTCAAAAAACACTATTTACCCTGATAAAGAGAGAGCTATTCATGTATTGCATGCAAAGTGACTCTTGTAAGTTGTTGCCATTCCTTCCTGGGAACAATCAATTAAAAAGAAACACAAGCAAGAGAAACCCCTATATGTTAATTTTCATAGCAGCTCTTGCAACTTTGCGGCCTCAGGGAAGATTTAAGATTCAAAACTCAGAATATGTCTTAAGAGAATAATCTTTATTATCACTATTTTTGATATTAATGTTATTACTATTTTGCAGGGTGATGCTGCATGGGGGTTTTTTTCATGTTTGAAACTGTCAGAGCTCTTTATTCTATGGAATCCATTGTTCTGAGACAAAGAATAAAAGTTTCTATGTTTATAATTTAAAGTAATCAGAACAATAGCCAGAAAATTATCCTGATCTGCAAATCAGGAAGGAAATGTACCATATAAAGTGCTCTGTTTTAAACCTCTAGAGCAGGTAAGATATACAAGAGAAAACCCATTTTGTGAAACGCTAATACAAATGCAATAATTGCTTTAAATTGCTTCCTTATTGCTTTTCCAGAGCTGTTACTAAAACAGGAAAGGATTTTTCAGTGCAGTATGTTCATCCTGAGTGTCCTTCTTAATCTCATTCACAAAACTCATAGCTTTCAGCTCCAACCAAGCTTACCCATATGGTTATTTCAGTTTTAGTGCTCTTCATAGAAAGAACATGTGCTCCCAGCATCACAGCCACCAAAGCATCAAGAGCAATCCAGATTCACTTTTAGTATGGGAAAATATAAATCAATTGGGAATCATTTTATTTGGTACAAGTTTCCTCTGGATTCCAGTGCCAGGTCGAAGCTCTAGAACTAGTTGTAGAATAAAATGGGAGAGAAAATTAAACTAGAGATGTTTGGTTGTCTGGTACCAGTCACTATTTTCCAAACGTGACCTGTCTGTGTCTGCAGCCACCAGGAGAAAAGAAATGAAAGTCACCATAAAGGTGTTCAATCTGCTTAAATGGTTGCCCTTCAATTTTTGGGTATGATGCTATCAATTCACATCAGTTCTTTCTAGAGAGTAAACTTCTGGACGTGATTTGAGTTCATTTAAGAAAGATTTAGATGCAGACTCATGATTCTGGCAGAACCTGTTGCCCTTCTAAATGTTATCATTAAGAACACAAAAGAAGAAAATCTACCATTTAGCACAATAGATCATTCTAATGCCTACAACGCAGAAGTTTCAGAGCAGTGGTTTGCAGTTCCTACCTTGTCTGTCAGTTCCATACCACACTCACATCAATGCATTTGCTCTCCCCCCATGGGTGATGAGCATTTAGTACTGAGATAACTATGACTTTCTAACCATACATTGCATAAAAGAGAAACAGTGGGATCTATTGCCCAGAGGCAGTCAGACTATTTTGACAAACATAAACTCACAAACTCAGACAGAAACTACATTGAAGGCAGATATTTGTCAGTTTTTCCCTCTTCTCCACCCATTTTTGACCACCTGTGCTATTGATCCAGCCTCCCTGGAGCTGTCCACAGATGTGTTTTCCACATGACCTTTACCTGACTGATATTTATGATATGCCTTGGGACCCCACAGCTTACCAGAGGGAGTTATTTGGCCAAATGAGTATGGCAGGACTCTAGACCACAACAGGTGCATGCAAGACAAGGTGGCTTTCTTACCAGGACTGATTTACTACCAAGTTCATGACTCTTCAATGAATTCATTTGAAGGTGTCGTTCTCATGTTGTTGCACAAGTGCAGCCTTGGACAAAGAAACTGGTGACTGAAACTTTTCTGAGGGGAGAGGTTTTTGTTACATGAGGGGCAAAGTCGGTATCACGGGCCTTGACCTGTGTTCCAGCAGTCATTCGCGGGTCAAAAAACATCTAATTTTCTCTGGATGATTCCTAGACACCAAGTCCACCTTGAAAATGGACCTAAAAATAAACTTACAGATTGATAAAAAACCAGGGACTAGCAGACCTGACTTCAGAAACATAGCAACCACCCAAAACACTCCCTGAAACATGTAATATTCAGCCAAACCCCCAGACACTATCAGATTGGCAGTGAAGAGAATACTCTTGATAACCACAAGTACCAGCCCCTAAACATTCAGCAAACAAGGTAACTCTTCCACAGACAGAGATCACAAATGTAAATGAGCCTCCTGAGGAACATATGTAAAAGGCACTACAATATAATAAAGAAAAGCCCTATTAACAGCACACTCGGTTATCACATTTCAAACTAGATTGGAGTCTGTCCAGAATATCCTGAAACTGCAGGCTTTGCTAGCTGATCATCATTTGAGAGAAATTGTCCTCAAACTTTCCCTTTGAACTTTCCAAATTGCCCTTGCCTCGCAAAATACTTTATTAGAAAAAAAATTTATCATGGCAAACATATCCCAAGCAGAGCTGGGCCATGCCAAAGCAATAGATTTAAAACTTGCTGACACATGTACATACCCCATAGAATAAGAGCCCCATTCCCATCCAAAAGAAACCATCAAAGCCTTGCATCCTACATGTACTCATTCCAGAACGTGATCTATTCTATCCAAAGCACTGAATGCCCTTGTGGAAAGTATGTGGGGGAAACCCATCAACCACTGTGCAGCACAGAGTTTTCACACAGACACTCAGTGCAAGACAGAAACAGCCAGTGGGAGAACATTTCTCACCATGCAACCACGCTCTGTTTGACTTCTTAGTCTTGATCTTCAAAGGCATTCCACAATACACCTTCAAAAGATGAGCTTTGGATGTCAAATTCCTAACTCTACTTCATTCTCAAAATTACAGCACAATGGAGATGCTGATTTTATGTCACAACTTTTCTATGCTACAGTGAAAGCAATTTCCATCTGCCTCTGTGACACAGAAATTATTAACTTGCCACTTCTGTTAACAGCTCTTTCATTTTCTTAGGTACCATATACGCTTGTCTCACCAAACATCAAGCTGATAATCACAATTCAGCCCAAGCTGCAAAGCAAGTTTTACCCATCTTTGTTAGCTGGAATGTTGCTTCTTCAGTTTCAGGCCCAAGAAATGCCTGGTCTTTGCTTTTTATCAGTTGCTCTAACCAGGGCTGTCATCTCTCCCTACAAATCTCTCCTTGCTTACTTCATTAGTGTTGGTGTTGTTGCAGATGTGGGGCCAGCCCCACTACCTACACAAACAAAAAGCAGACTGATAATAGGCTCGAATCAGTCTGCTTCTCCACAAAACATATATATCAGAGACAGCTCATATTTTCTCAGAGCAGCTGGTTCGATCCTTTGTATCCTTCATGGGTTTGCTAGGAAGAATACTACTTTACCCAGAAATCCTCACCTCCAGTGGGTTAAAATGCCCTTGAGAATGGTCAAGAAGTCCAGATTGGAAGGAGGGAAGAACCAGTGTTGTGTCAATCTGAAACTTCAGCAATGCTACACCATGAAGAAACACCTCCTGCTTAATACACATGTTGATCAGTGACAACATAAGCTTTTGTTTTATAGTTGTTTCCAGCCCCTGTGAGCATCACCTCAAACTGCTGGCAGTTTTAATAAGACAAATGAAGGGAACATAACTTACTGCAGTGACACTGATCCATTTATCAACACAAAGAAAGAGTAAACAAGGCTGAGAGCAATTCTTGTGAGTTGCAGCTTGGCTGGACTAATGGATCCTCTATAGACTGAATGACCCAACATGACTAGACATAGGAAAAGATGCATTCATTGATACTATTTTGTCATGAAATCAGAGAGCAGTGTGCGTGTGTGGGAGAATTATTATTAGATAATTCTTGGAAGCTTGCTAATCATGTCATTGCTTTTCAGAATTCAGTTTATGCTCTAAACCCTCCTGGAATTTATTAAGATGGACACTTAGATGCTTCAGGTTCCTCCACTCCAAGACGAACATAGAAATTGCTACACCCGGGAATTTTGACAACCTCTCTCTCTTGACAGCTTTGCTTTAAGAGTGGCTGGATGATTCAAGTGAAAGGATGAGCCTCTCAGTGCAATGCTAACTGTAGAAAAGAAATTTTTTGTCATCATACATACTATGTATGCTGCAGCATTGGGCTGTGACTCATAATTTTTCTAAGCCATAGAAAATATAATGCCTAGAGTTTTAGACTGTAAAAGCTGTCTGTGTTTCTTCTGTGTGAACCAGCTGGGACCTATGGAGTTTTCTCAATGTGAAAGATGGGTCAGCCTCAACTCCACGTGAATGTCAGGGCCCTCACTAGGACACCTGACTCATTGGCTATTTCAGACACTTTATAAGCCTAGAGCATGGGTGGCTGCATAAGAGAGTGTCCCTTTCCAAATACAGAATCCTCAAAACAAGTTTGATTAGTCCATGGTCTGTTGTACATTGTCAAAAAGGTTCCTTAGAGTATCCAGAAATAGTTTTGAATCTACATATTTATACAGCTGGCAGGCACAAACCTCTCCTCTCTGCTGTGGAACCATACATCTCCATTCTACATGGATAAGGTATGTTATTCCCATTTTAGAGCTGGGTGAAATGAGAAAGAAGAGATTGTTTGCCCCAGGGAACACAGAATTTCCAACTAAATATAATTTGTCCCCTTGTGTTGCAGAACTCAGCTTTTCTTTTTTTTTCCCCCTCCAGGCTTGGCAATATGACAGAAAGACTCCTACATTCAGCAGAGCAGAGAGAACAACACTGTTCTTCATCCATCGCCTGCAATAAAGATAACCACTCAAGCAGAGCTGTCTGCACAGAGAGGGATTTTATGGACTCAAGGTCTCTGTTTCTGACAGGTGCAGCCCAGGCTGCTAGGAAGGGTAGGAAGGGTTAAAACAGCACTTGGTTCTGGAAGATGTACAGGAATTGGAAAAGACAGAGGAATTTGCTGGATCCTGGAGTGCGTGAATTTAATAACTTAAATTATTCTATTCTACCTAGAGAGGACAGGGCCTGAACTATGCACATGATAGAAGAGGGAAGAGATGACTTAACCCAGGCTTAAGTGGACAAAGGTGCACTGGAGAATTGCAGCTGATCTGGGGAAGTGAAATAAGCTTTTCCTAAGCTCAAATTCACTCTTGACAAAGAAATATCTGAAAAATATTCCACATGGAAACAAAACATTTTCTTCCTCTGCTGCAAAGGGAAAGTGAAGAGAGCAGGAGAATGTTTTTCACCCTGTCCCTTTCTTTCACTCTGCAGGTTTGTGTGACTTCAGTTTCACCCAGCCCGGACTATGCAGAAATAAAGATAACTTTTTTCTGTTTCCTGCACACTGCAATGAGTGACATAATGTTGCAGAGAGAAGCCCCATGAGGCAACAAGATTTTTGGTATTATTAGTTACTGTTTAGTAATTTTCTACTGGGAACAGAAAAAGAAAAAAAAAGCAACAGCAACAGGTCCTCACTTGCGAGTCAAGAAAACACAAAGGAATAGATCAGCTGAATTAGTTTGGGGGTTTTGTTAATTATCTACAAAGCTTTTAGCTTAAACTCATGCTCAGCTAATCCGTGTCAGCTGCATCTTCCCTTGTCAGCTGCATCTTCCCTTGCCAATACAGAGGTGAGTGTGAGGAATTTCTGCATGTTACTTATTTAGCTATTACCTTTTATGGGTCTCTCTGTCTCCCACTGACTTTCTGGCTGCAGACAGATTGGCAAAAGGAAAACTTCAAACAATACTTTTCTGAAAACTTTAAAACATAGGCAGAGGGAAAGAACAGAGTCTGACAAAAGAAGCAGACACCTGTGAAGTCTAGGCTTGGACCTGGGCTGTTACTTTCAGGCCTGAACTACAAACACAAGTATTGTCTCTGTTTAAAGCAGTGTCTGCTTATCTCATTGAAATTTGGGAATCCACTGATCCCTTTTTTTTTTTTTTTTAAATGTGACCTTTTTCAGTAATTTTCAGCCCTCACTTGCACATTTATTATAAAGCTTATGTGCAGACAATGAAAAAAAATCTCATTTTTTCACGTAGTGTTCACAACCAAACAGGCCTGCTTCTTGTGGAGACTGTCTAAGCAGATGAAGAATAGCTATGAGTGGGGGAGAAGGAGATTCCCATTTAACAGTAAACAGTGATCCTTCAGAGAGAGGCAGGCAGTGAAGTGGTCAGTGGTCAATTGACAGACAAGATAAGGATTGCAGAGGCAAGACAGGACCTGGGAGGACAGAGCTGAAGTGAACGTGCTCTGAGGGAATGGAGTAAGGGATCAAATTACCCAGCACAGGTCAGGGAGAATCCAAAATCAAATTCTCCAAGTGCCTGAAGCACCTGATTGTGGCTGGAGCACGCGCTGGCTCAGTGTACAGCCTCCTGCCCACGACATCAGATAGTTTTTATGTTCAGGTCTCTTCCTCCAGGAAATTAATTAATTCTCACAGATTCCAGTTGTGTTTGTGAAGTTACTACAAAAGTGTTATTGCTGTGCTGTGAATGTTTCTTTTTTGGTGTTTATTAACCTTGGCCAAGAAGCATCCTTCAATATGGGAACAACAAGGAGCATTTAAATTTAATGATGGCAATGAACAAGCCAAGGAGGTGATTACAACCAGAAGAGCCTGATTTTTTACTAACCTGAAGGAGAAAGGTTGGGAGCAATAGAAAGAATGAAAGGTGACAGGTTATAGGTAATGTGCCCATGGCAGGAAGGGAGGAAGGAACTTCAGAGAGAGCCGTGTCAGAAGGAAGAAATGGAAGCAGCATTATTTTGTCATGGCGAACCTGGACTAGTTGTGAGAAAAGCCAAGCCTAGAAAAGAAACCAGAGGAGACGAACAACAGATAAAAACATGGAAGACCTTGAATGGGTCAGGAATTGCCCGGAACGACACTGGTCAGGAAGTTTATTCTCACAGAAATGTTAAAGAGTTGACGGTCCTTGGAAGTAAAGGTCTGTTCTGAAGTTATGAAATCTTGGAAGTTCAGTTCTGAAATTATGTTAAACAGATTTCCACAAGTCTGCTCTTTGCAATCTCCAACAGAAAGGCAAAACACAGACTTATAATTCCAGTAGCAAGTGGAATTCTGCAAAAATGCATGTTTTAACAACAGGGAAACTGAAGGCTACTGATGGGACAGACAGCCCCGACAAATGAACCTCAAGATAAGGAAAAAAAAAAGGATTAACTGAGATACAGATCATCAGCACCTGTTAGGCACTCTAAAACACTAGAATTGCTGGAGACTGCTCAGACTCCAGAGGTATAAAGATATTTCTGTAGCCCACCAGCAGGACAGCAAGGACTGTGAAAGAAATTCCTGAAAAATACATTGATTTTTCCACTCTGTCTTGCCTGACTGCAATGTAGACCTCTGAAAAGTTTTCTCGCAGCACTCATTGGCAAGGTTGACTCCAGAAGAAACATCCACACACCAGATCTGTGATGTTTCAGAGCCATTTTTACAGTTTGAGCTATTTCAGTATTTTAGGATGAGTTGTCTGAGGCGTGAAGATTGTATCCAGCACAATGATTCATGGGGGTTACAACCAACACATCCTCCATGTGGGCCAGAAAATGCCATGTGTTTTCTCCATTGACAACAGCTTGTCAGCACAACTGACACTTCAGTTACCAACTCCAGCTCAAAGTGAATAGGCCAGAGACTGAAACTGCAGATGTCTGTCTGCATGGGTCTGGAATGTGATATGTATCCTTGGGGAACAGGGCCAGGTTATACTTTTCCAAGGAAGATGCAACACAGTTGTTTTTTTCCCCCATCAGCACCATCCTGCCCAACACTTACACACCTCCCAAAAGGCAAGAGTGTCTTAGAAAGTCCGCGACATAAAGACTTTCACGGCTGTTTCCATGCTAAGAAGCAAGAGCAAGTGCTTTGTTTGGTACAGCATTCATTGATCTGATGCCATGGCTGCGCATATCTAGAAAAGACTGCACCGCTCCTGAATTTGCATTTTGACTCAATACACTTGCAGCAGGAACTTCTGATTATTTCTATTTTTCCTGGAGGCTCCAAGCAGTGAGGAAATTCAAATGTGTGGAAGCACACCCAAGAACTGACGATCTCTTGAACCAGAGGCTGGCTAGAAAACTGGAGGCTCAGTTTGGCCAAACCTCATCAGTCAGACTTTGTTTTTGCCAAACCAAATCCCACACCAGAAACGGGTTTGGAATCACCTTCCATTTTCTTGAAGCCACCAAAGTCCTGAGGTTATTCAAAGGTCTCTCTATCAGCCCTCTGCAATCTAAAACTTTTTTCTGGAGCATGTTTTCTGCAGATTGACTTGATATGCAAACAAAGGGTGAGAGGCCAAGGTTGTCTGCAAGATTTTCAGTGTTCCCCAGTTCTGGACGTGCCCCGGATACTTCAGGAATAGCCTTTCAAGTGGTGGTTTGGCCCTTGTAGGCACACACGGTTCTGGGAGGAAGAGAGTCTCATGTTCATAGAAAATAAGATTAAGAAACAAAAATATTGAACAAATGGCTTTGAATCTGGAAAAATATGCTCAAGTTGGGGTGAAAATTCCAGTTGGTTTTAAATGAGCTAATTTGTTCTTTCCTGTACATCAAATGTGGGAAGAAAAAAGGAAAAAGAGAATAAAAGTAAACCAAAAACTTTACTTTTAAATCTGCCAGTTGTTCCTTCTGGAAAAGCTATGTTTCTGTGCTTAAAGTATTAGACTGGGACATAAAGAGGGCTGGGTTCAGCTTGCTGATGTGCCAAAAAAATCCCTGCGTGACCTTGGGCAAGTCTTTCCCAGTATGCTTTGCTAATACTGGGCCTAAGACAACTTCCCTTCTCCTGTTCACGTACTCTCACTGCAAGGTCTGTAGAATAGGCCTGACTCTTTCAATAAATTTGCACAACAGAGCATAAAATATTGCTGTTCTTCTAGTTGGAGCTCAGAAGCGAGACTGTGATCCAAAGCATGCTAACCTCCATCATAAATCCCTCAAAGTCCAATTCTGGACTGGTTTCCAGCCCAGGCCAGTCTTAAGGCAAGAGGAGATTATATCTTATAAAGAAGTCTGTAGATGTCACTCTCCCCAAAGAGGCTTTCCCTCCCTCACAGCCTTGAGCTGTGTTGTTGATTTAGGCTATTGTCAGAATGCACTTGCTCACACTTGTGGGATGTTTAGTTTAAGAAAACCCACAGGTGGCCCCAGGTTATTTTGCATTCACAGTACTTTGCACAAAATCCCAGGGATGTGAAAGGGACTGTCTACCAAGCATCATTGTGATTTCACATGAGGTGCAGGTCAAGCCATTACCTTGAATTCAAGATTTACAAAAAGTTTTTTGTGTTGTTTGTTGGGGTTTTGTTTGGTAAAACACTTGAGTGTGAACTGGGAAGACCACACACATGCGGCAGTTTCTCGCCGCCCATGATCTGACAAGCCACTTAACCCTTGTGGTTTGCAACCAGCGCTCACCACACTGCTCACTGAGAGCCCAGAGTCTCTGCTCATACTGGGGGAAAAAATCCCCAGGGAATTCCCCAGCTCATGAGATCTTGCCCATCAAAATTCAAGTGAAGGACTTGAGTATTAGGTTTTAGGAATGAGCAGACTTCAGGTGGGAAAGAGAGGGCCCATTCCCTTTCCCTGACCCAGAAGACTTGTATTTTCCAGGGCTGTCTTCCAAACCCAGCACAGCCTGAAGAAAGAAGCAGAAATGACCACAGGAGAAAGCCAGCCGAGCTTCTCAGGCACTCGTGGTTTTGACAATTCAGGACCAAGGAACTCAAGATGAGACAAAGTTCCTTCAGTTATCACAGCTATTCCTTAACAAACACAGTCCAGGGACAAATTTTATTCTACATCCTCTGTGGATAGATATTTTGAAGTACCCTTTGACAAACTGCAGAAACTGTGATTAAAAGCCAAAAAACCAGAGTGTACCTGCAGGGAGAGGGAATGATGGTGAAGATCACCAAACATTCCTGCAACTGCAAGGAACTTTACAAATAACTTCTAAAAGCAGATGAGGCTGAAAGTTGTTCTCTGGGCTATTGCTGCTGACATCATTGGGATCCTTTCTTCCAAAGCCCATATTGATGTCTCCTCAGATGAAATTTGGAATAAACATGAAGAGACTTCCTTGGATGTTCTCCATGAAATGTCTCTTAGAACTGCTGGTCCAGAAGCTGCTTTTGTTTCCCAAGCTGCTACACAGTCCAAAGAGAAATCCATAATGCTTTGGACCTGGTGACCAGCAGTGTTCACAGACAGGATTTACACAGTCCTTGGAGACAAGAGTCTCATGATTGTGGACATAGATGGACCCTTCATTGATGTTATTGGTGACAGCCATGCTGGATCTAGCATGTGCATAAGTGAAAATGAATGTAATTAATACAATTGAAAGTGACTACTTAACATGATTAAATAGCTGTCAGATTCAGCCAGCTTTGTGTCAGGTCATGGGAAAATACAAACCTATGCCCCAGTTCCTTTAGAGAAGTTAGCTGGTCAATATCTGCAGCACAAGATTGACTCTCATGCCTTGAAGATATTTGAATGTCCCATGCACAGCTGGTAGAGAATGAAAACAAACTTCTTCTGTTTCAGCATTTTCTACCCAGTGCAGCAAGACTTGCAAAGAGAGGCAATGTCTTTTTTGAAGCCAACAAACATAGCTGGAAAAAAAATCCACTCTTCTTTTAGGCTGGCTGGCCCTTTGTCAGTCTCCAGCAAGGAGGATCAGCCTAAGCCTCTCGAAGATGAAAAACAGTGAAACGATGAGTGCACTGAGCCCCGTGGAGATGCAAAGATCACACACCAATGTCAGCCAGGGTGTTTGGAACTGGAAAATGACGCTTCTTACCTCCCTGCTTGGTTTTACACAGAGTGGCTAAATCAGCAATGGCTCAGGGCTGTTACCATGAGATCATTTAGCAGTTAATCTTTTATTTGGAAAGCTGTTCCTTCCCACAGAAGTAAACACCCACCTTATCAGGCTTGCCATGGCAAAGGATGTTGTCCAGCTCCCCACCTGCTGTCCTTCCTCTCATTAGTGGTTTCCCTCCCTTTGCAGCCATTCCCACCCACCATCTGTCAGAACATGCTGCACACCCACAGCCCCACCAGCGATGCTCATGGACACGGGCTGGTCACAGCAGCCCAGCCTGTATCAGGAAACAGCCTGTTCCAAACAGGGATGGGAACATGCCTGGCAGACACGAGAGTGTCTGACCCTCTGCTCCAAGGCAGTGCAGTGCCTGGCCACTCCCCAGAACCCCTCGCAGCTCTGAAAGGCCATCAGTGAAACCACAGGTGATTCCTATCAATGGTGCAAGGAAATAGAGAGCCTCAAGGCCAGGAACAGCCTTTCATTGCCACAGGCAGACAACATTTTACATGTCCCTATACACTGCATCTCCACCATCAAGCCCTTTTTTACCATCCTCCATTAAGTCCTACCGGAGTGTGCTGGGAGGAATGCACCTGACCCAACAGTAATTCCTCTTCCCTGCTGGCAAAAATCTAGGGCCTGTTGTTTTTAACACAGAGGTTTCATTAGAGGGCCCAGATGCACAGGTTGTATAAAGCCACGTAAGTCCCATTGAAATGGTTTCCTGTTTAGCTCCAGAGAATGCACAGAACATGCCGTGATGCTGGGCTTCCTTTCCTGCTGATTGCTGCAGACTATACAGCAGGGAGATTATGTGGTAGAAAAACATTCTTTCTGACACTGAGGTCCAGAAATGTACATTTTCTGAGGATATGCCCCAAAATTGCAGAACAAAAAACTCCGGCAGTGACTGCACTGAAAAATACAACAGATATGCTTCATGCACAGCAAAGGGGATGTGTGCTATCAGTTTTAATATCAGTCATATAGTCCTGTGCACAATCTCAAAGCTCCTTGCACAACAGATCCTGTGCTTGTCTCACAGAGGGTCTGCCACTACATTAAGTGTAGTGCTCCATTCCTATTTTTGTTTACAGTCAGTGCTTCAGCCACAACAGCATTCCTCTCCCTCACTACTTGACAGACTCCCATCTCTCCAACCAGACATGTGGAGACAATTCAGTTTCTTCCTCCAATATCAGTCAAAGTCACTCCAACCTTTTACTCTTAGAATTTCATGGTACTTTCCTGACATCTGCACCCAAGTATTAGCATTTTTTCTAAGGCAGAGGTGGAGGCAAGCAGTCCCTCTGAGAGCTCACAGACTCCCTGCCACCATGCATGTCTCAGGGTCTTCCAGAGAAGTAAAACTGGTTTTTTCCAGTCTCATTTCTCCATAAAAGCCCCGTATTTTCATGCATAATTCTAGATTTGTTCTCCCCCTCCTGATTTTCTCTCTGTTTTCCAAAGTCCTGCTCAGATCATTGTATGGTTTCTGCCAGGCAGCATACAAAATCCCCCTTCACCCTTGATTCTCCCCAACACAGAGGGAGCATCTGAGCACTGGAAAAATAGTCCCTGACCCATTCAAAACTTTCACAGGATTATCAGGTGCATATGATAGCTCTGTCATTGCTGTCCCATCAACACAGAGAGCTACACTGTGTGTGACCTACAGCTTGTTACTTGCCCAGAGCTGCTGTTGGTGGGCCAGCGAGGGCTGAGGGCCACTGGTCTCGTAGGACAGCAGCCAGCTCGTGTTAACAACACACAGAATGCAAGAAGGAGTAACAAATTTTCAGCTCCTTCTTCCCCCAGCGTATTTCCATGTGGGACTACTTGGATATTGTATTCCATGCTCTGTTTCTAATATGTTCCTGTTTCCTAAAAATATTAAGGTTTTGGGATTGGAGGGGGTTTTCATATTGTTTTATTTTATTTTGTTTGGGGTTTCTTGGGTTTTGGTTTTTTTTGTTTTTCTTTTTTTTCTTTTTTTTTTGTTTGTTTGTTTGTTTGTTTGGGGGGTTTTTGGTTTGTTTTTTTGTTTTGTTTTTTTGTTGGGTTTTTTTTTGTTGTTGTTGTTTTGGGGTTTTTTTTTTGTTTTGTTTTGGGGTTTTTTTTGTGTGTGTTTTTGTTTTGGTTTGCCTTCTGGTTTCTAGGTTTGTTTGGATTTGGGGGGTTTTGTGTATATGTGTCCTATCACCACTCCCCGTGATAGAAAAGGCTGCAAATCTTGCATGCTGCTTTTTATATCCTTGATAAAATCAGTGCTGCAAGTCCTGGACATCTTCTGCAGGTCAATTTTTCATTTAAATGATACATCTCAGCTCTAAAGCAAAGGTATCTGCAGTTTTAGGAAAAAAGCTCTTTTAGGAAAGCAAATATTCACCCTTCATCCTCTCATGCAGTCTCCAAAGAATTGAATTCTCTGGCAAATTCCTAGGAAGCAGTTCAACCAAAATCAATCAGCCTTTAAAAAAATCCTTGGGACAGGTAATCTGTAAATCCTGCAAATAAAAAAAAAAAAAAAAATTTTTTTTTAAAAAACATTTCATTTGGTTGTTTTTATAGAAAAATCAATGCGTTTCACAAGAAGTTATTGTTCCAGAAGAAATATCAAGAATTGTTTTGAATATATTAGGCTAGATGGGTTACAGCATGACATAAATTCTTCTGCTATTTGGAAGAGTTCTCTTACATAAAACATATATCAGAAAGCAAACAGCAGTACTGTGTGAATAATTTTTCTGTGTTTTGAGATGTTACATCTCACTGTGCAGTTTTGCAGCTCCGATTGTAAACACTCATTGTCTTTCTACAACGCAGGGAAAATCTCTCTCAGGTAACCAGTACCATGCTGCCACAGCTAGCAGTGCCAAAGCAAACAGAAGTAAACTTCTTCCAAGATCACCTTCATGTCTAATGGACACCAACACCGAGTCCTGGAAGAAGGATAGCCAGGAAGAAACAGACAAGACAGGCAGGAAAAAACAAACAAACCACTGTGGTTAGTCACACTCTGACTGTTTATGGGTGAAATCCCTTTCATCAGCACTTTTAAGAATTGTCTGGAACTTATTATGATATTTGGACTTTGCACCATGGTGATTACTTGGAAATAAGCAGCTAAATTATATGAAATGAAAGGGTTTACGGTCCTACACCTTTAGTTTTATACAAGTTTTTTTACTATCTTTTCCCTTGAGCAGTGGTTATGGGTCTTTATCATTTGTATAGTTGAAGGCTTTGTGGGAGAACCTCAAAGATAACCAGAGCACCCACAACTACTTCTGTGGTCCCCACATCCCATTCCTGCATCCTGCTGACACCAGTGTTCCCTTTTACTCTGCTCTTTAATCTCTGTGAATCCCAATCCATGAATCATGACTCCACTGAACCAATACTGAGATTCAATCTGTCAATCTGGATAACCCAGGGGCTGAATTGAGCCATAATTGGTTGGGGACATCTGCAGGCAAAACACTTAGCACTACAAATTTCGCACACAAACACACACACACACACACACAGGCACAAGGCTGTTCTTTGGAAAAGAGCCTAAATTACAAAAAACTATAGTCACAGCAGGAACTATATCTAAAGCAATAATTAATATGCTGCAAAAAACCCTTCTCAAACATCCCAGCCTGCCCATTTCCATTGGTGAGCAGAGCTGTGTCAATGAATTTGTGATGTGATGTCAGTCCCATGGCTGAAGTGGCAACTTTTGTATTTACATCCATTGTTCAATAAGCTGCTCACATCTCTTCTCTAACCCAAACTTTATTAAAATCAGAAAGATGCACTCAAGTGTTTTTCCAGAGAAGAAAGGTTATTCAGATTTGATACTGAAAAGTGATTCCCTGTGGTAAGGAAATGAAGAACTGCAAAGTGCTTAAAGAGACATATTTAATACCTTGAGCCCTCATATTGAGTTAACAACTAGCATGGTCTAGACTTTAAGGATATAAATTGATTCTCAGGATCCCTTATTTCAATAATCCCCCAAAAGAAACTCAGCTACAACTCTTGTTCTCTGCAGCAGATGATACAGGGAGGATTATTTGTTTTAATTATTTTATTTCTTTTAATGAGATGTCACAATGGCTAAAAGATACCGAGATGTTTTACAGAGCAATGTGTAGAAGAGTATCACTGTCCTCATGAGAGCACACAGGTGTGCACTGTACCACGAGGAGAAAGCAAGAGGATGTGAGGAGGTTATTGCTCCCATAAAGGAGCAGTCATGATGCTCAGGGAAGGAGAGGTGGCAGAACAACAGGCAGCCCAGTGACACAATAAAGGAACAGAAATTAGGGAGGGCTAGACATGAACAAAATTGGGGTGGACTGGACATTAACAAAATATTATCTTATTGCCAGGAGCTCTGGGTAGACATTAAAGAGGGGAAGGTGACAATTAGACTGATATCTGTCAGAAGCAGGCAAGGGAGTGGAAATCTGGCCACGAGCCAATGAGATACTCCATATCTTTTTAGGTCCCTGTCAGCCCCATTTCCCATTTCATTCTCAGAGCGTGAAGTTGCTTAGCTGTGCATGGAACAGCAGGAAGGCATCACAGAGCCCTTTTTTTTTTTTTTTTTTTTTTTTTTTTTTTATCAAGCTCCTTCCTGCTTCAAACCATCTGTAGACCCACTCAGGAGCACCTAAGTAAACTGTGCAAAGCTCAACCCTAAAGCTATGCTTATTACAGGTGAGGATACTTTGAGAAAGAACTTGTATAGTACAGAGGCAAAAACAGCCACCTTTGCCTGAAAAAGATTTGGGGGAAAACTTTGACCCTCCGTTTCTGACAGCAACATGTCTGATCTTTTTCTTACTACAAATACAATCCACCCTTCTAGAAAAGACAGAGACAGAGATAAAACATGGAAGACTTGCTCCAACGTGTTCTATTTACCTTGCCCAGTTTGAGAAAGTGTTCAGATATCTGAACAGAATATATAAAGGACAGCACTGGCAATAGGTTTAGAGTTATATTCACCCACAGATATTAATCTAGAAGCTACTTGGGGAGTTCATAAATAAATAACAATAAGATTCATACTCAGCATAGATACAGATTTTATACCACGAGTGAAAACATAAGCAAGCAGGCATAAACTAAATCCAACAAGGCTTAGATGAACTGAATAATTGTGAATTTTAAAACTAGAAGGGCACCTATGAGCTCTCATCTGATCTCCTGCGTATAAAAGCCAAAGAATTCAAAAGAAGCTTTTAGCCTTGAGCTAGTAAGTTCTATTGAAACTAAGGCAGAGATTTTAAGAAGATATTCATAAAATATTCCAAGTCTGGGAAATCCCAGCACAAGTCCAGAGAGTTTGTTGGAATGATTAAACACCTTCCATTGTTTAAAAAAGTAGTAATCTGAAATTTATTTCTAGACTAAATTCGTGTCAAATTTACTTCCAGCTGCTAAATCTCATCATGCCTTTTCTGTTAGACCAGGATTATCCTGAGTCAATTGTGGTCAAGAAAGCACTCAACAGCTTAATGGGGCTATACTGTAAAGAAAAAAAGAGGTAGTGCTAAGAGAAAAATAACACATCTTATCCCACCTACTTGCTGTGCTGTCTGTGGTTGCAAGCCATCCCTGGGGTCTTGACCAGCTGGGTGAAATACCTTGTACAGCCAAGTGGGAGTTGCCCCAGAATGATTTATGAATGACAATTGTTTCAACAACACTGCATGTGATGAGCTCCAAGCAGGCTGCCAGTGGTCTGCACTTAGCTGGTCTGGTCAATGGCTCCTCACATCCATCAGAGCTTTTGGGAGGGAATCACCACCACAGATCTTAATGGCTTTAGAAATGCCATTTACCTTTTTTCCACCCAAGGGAAAATGACTGTTCAGCTGCAGTGATAATGTTATCAGGTACCCCTTCTCAAGGCTGCTGCAATCATCTCTTGGGCAAAACTGCCTCGGAAGCACTTGATAAAGAAGAGCTAAGAAATGACAGCTGGGTGTAGAACATAGTGAACAATCATTAGCAGTAGTGAACAATCATTAACACTGTAACAGTTTTTGCCTTTAGAATTGGGGAAGCCTTTTCCCAGCACTGAGGATGTCTGGTCCTCACCTGTGTCAGAAGTGTGCCTGTTCTGAGCTCCCACACAGCACTGTCACCACCTGCCCCAGCTTCCCTGCAGGGAGAGGTCCAGCCAGGTGTCATCTAACAGAATTAGCTGATTCCCTGAGATGGGTAATTTCTTTCTCTCATCAGGAGGCAAAGGAATTAGGAACAAAGTAAGAAGGCCAGGAGAGAAGACATAAGGGTATTGGCTATCAGTTTTTAGGGAAGGACATACAAGCAACTAACACTGAAGATTATGTCAAAATTTTGATTTAAAAAGAAAAGTGCTGGGAAAGAGATGAGTTTTTCTTTTAAATCACATGGAAAATTCATCTTCTCTGTGTGTCCCATGGGATAAGAGACCAGCAAAAGAGATCTATCCTGCTCCAAAGTTTGGCATGTATCTGAATACAGATTTGGACTGTGCTGATCCCTGCCAATGACACTTGAGTCAGACCAGACTTAGCTCAATCTGTATCTCTGCAAACATAGTTCTCTGCAAAGCCTATGAGCACTCATACTCTGACTTGTAAATGGAACAAATTTCCTTTAATATCATGAAGAAAGAAGAACTGGGGGTTGTGCCTGCCTGCATCCCCTTCATGTCATTTTAACAGAGTGGCTTTTAAGAGCATAAACACCCACTCAAAATTAGTACAAATGTTTCCTTCATCGTCTTGCTCTGACACTAATGGGTAAAACATATTTCCACAGTGCACATCCAGCATTCTCACTGCACGGCTCTCCTGTCACTAACAGCAGCCGATGCATTCAAATGAACAATTGGCAATAAATAAAACTGACAAGAGCAAATTACAAAAGCAGGAGCTGTGGCATGGGGAATACTCACAAGCCAGAGAGGCATTACAGTCCTTTCACCTTTAGGTCACTACTATCCACTAACACCCAGTTTGTCAAGTTAGGCTGACTCTTTCTTGTCCTTGGGCCTGGAAGATTCCTACAGAAATGCAGGGCTTGTGGCCAGCAGGAGATCCCCCTCCCCTTTCTGTGGGCTGGTGTTTATTTCTTTCCTACAAGTCTACTCCCCACTCACATACTTTTTTCCTCACAGTTTTCTCATCTGACCTAATTTGTGAAAAATGGAATTATATTCAGTGCAATCAGTTCTTGAGCTATCTGCATAAGCAGCTTCACAGGGCACTGAAAACTATGCATATCTGTTTGGGAACATTTCTATTTGTGTTTGCCTTTACACATTAATAAATGTATCTTCCAGTACTCTAGTCAGAATATTCACCAGGAGAAACTTCCAATCAGTCCTTCTGAGCTCCATGTAAAAACGACCCAAAACAGAGGTAAATTGAATGTTGTCATAACAGACTTTTTAGTCTCAATGTATGTTTTGAGTGCTAAGGTATATGGAAGATTAGAGCAGAAGTATTTCTTAACAAGTTTGGGCTCAATTTCTTAAAGAGAGTTTGCCATTCTGGACCTGAGCTTGAGAACCAAGGTGCTCCTACCCATCCCTCCATTGTGCCCAAATGTTCCCAGAGAAACAACTAGTTTGTGTCATCTCCAAACAATTCGCTTTCACCCACATATCCCAGACTCTGCTTTCCCTCTAGCTGTCTTTGGAGAAGGAACCTCTCTGTTGAGGCAGGCTCTCTGCACTTCCATCTTTTTGGATATCATATAGATGACAATATTAATTGTCACCATGCCAGAAATAAAGTGAGCACTCCATGTATGACTCCACAAGATCATAGCTCCCTCCAGGTTCATTATGAAAATCTCCCTTTTCACAATGTGTACACAAATATGAATAGCTAGCTGATGCACAAGGGATTATTATCCATATTAAAGGACCAATATCTTCTTTGTATCCTTTCTGGTTTCAGAAGATTCAGTTGTCTCTTTTAGAAATGTATAAGGCTGGGAGCATATGAGCTGATTTGTTCTGCTTCCCTGGGACAAAAACAACCCAAGGCTCTATGTAGCACCCAGAGACTGCAGTGTGTTATCTGCCATTGACAGCAGTAATAGGCAATAAAAACAAGCTTCTAAGATCCAGGCTCACACAGACATATGAGTACACCCTTTTTTAGATGCTCATGTCAACTAACATTAAGTACCTAATGCTATCCAGAACAGTTTTAAGAAGAGCTGATATCTGGAGGCAGGTTGTTAAGTCAGTGCTTTCCATTTGTGGGAAAACAAACAAACAAAAATAGATAATCAAGAACCAGATAAACCAGTCTTAATCTTCTCAATAAAAAATTCATTACATTATTCTGCATTTATATTGTAAATGCAGTTACTTATCAAGATCCCAGTGAAGATCAGCTTTTGGATCCTATTTCTGTGTAAATTTCTTGATTGTTGTATTCTAGTAAGGCAGTGCTGAAGTAATTTTAACTTGTCAAATTTTGACATAGCATTTCAACAAAATTAAGCAAGATTCTTTGAAGACTAACGTGTCTTAATGTGTCTTCTGCACCCAAGATTTGTGATATTTTATTATACCATATGCGGCCAATTCTCCCAAAAGAAGTGTGAAAATGTACTAATTAATAGGGGATGGAGGGAGAAAGACAAACAGCTAGTCAGAGGATAATACCTCTGTTCATCAGTATGTTCCAGGGTAAATTAGTTCCTGTTAAGCTTGAGAAGTCTTTTTCCCATCTAGGAGATGTCAGTGAGGCCTCAATGAAAGCTGCCAAGGGATGAAGTGAAGAAGTATCCTAAAAGACTAGACTGTGCTTCATATCCTGGAATTCTGCCTGGCTTGAAGAACTCTTCCTTCACTCCTTTCTGGGAAAGGGTTAAGAAGAAAGATTGAGTTTGGACAGATTTATTATCATACCTTGAAAGTGAACTCACCAAGCAAGAAGCAAGAAGAAGGGAAGACTAATTTGTTCTCAAAGACTCTTGATTAGAACAGATATTTTCAATTATGTATGATTGTTTTATCTGAATATTATAAGGATCAAAGTCATTCAATCTGTCAGTCAGATCAGGTCTCCATCTCACATCTGGAAGAGGAAAAACAAACAATTGAATACAAGGTGCTGTTCTCAATTACAGTTATCTAGGTAAATAATGATTATATGGTTTGCTCTTGTTAAGGGATAAACCTCAGGATGATCCACAGAAATGGTCTATTAGAAACACTGGTCTGTGAATTTAAGTTTAGACATCAATAAGTTACATTTCCTAAGAGAAACACTCTGTCAGAACTGCTTGTGTTATCTTTTCTTTTAACAATTTCCTTCAGCCCTAAAAAAAAAAATTAAAATCTCGCATTATTCTTTAGCTCTCTTTCTGTTTTTATTTTTTTGAGAAGAACCAAATGTTTCTACAAGAAATTAGCTTTGTGATTGTCAAGTTTTTGGCAGCAATTAATTTATAATTTTTGGTTCTGCCTAATGAATATCTTGAGACATTGATCTTCAGTGCACCAGAGGAACCTTTATGGCTAAGCTTCAGCCTTCTGGTTTGTGACTTATATTCAGCTTTGCCCCTGATCAGGTGTTAGGATAATAAGACGTGACTGTTGGCAGTCAGAGAAGGTGCCAACTTAGAAAGTGTCTCCTGCTCTATTGCATAAGAGTGGAAGCTGGCAGGAGTTGTCAGCTAGCAAGCACATACCAGATGAGTTACAGCACAGAACTCTGCGGGAGGAGAGGTTTTTATGTTACTTTCACAGCACTTAGAACCAGAATTTAATGAAATGGGGATTTGCAGGGCTCTAGGAGTTTTCAACCAACCAGTAGGCTCAATGGTGACTCCTAAGAAATTAACAAAACAAAACTAAGAAAAATGACCCATTATCATTAGATTTAGGTAGCTATGATGTACTAGCAAGGGGAAGTGTGCATGGGTCCACAAACTCATGAGGCTGAGGATCTGAGCAACAGGCTCTTGAGTCAGAGTAGAAGAAAGAGTGCATCCACCCAAAGCTGCATCAATCACAGCCTCACACAACCAAAGTCTTCTTCTCCCTCCTCTTCCATATTCCCAGAGCACAAACTTCTCTGGACTGCTGTCAGACAATCAGAGACCTTGTCATTAAATACTTTCTTTCTACCATGGCAGAGATCTGCTCAGCAGCCTCTTCAGCCTGGGGCTGGCAAAGCAGCTCTGACAACCTCACTCATCTGACCAGGAACCACATGTCAAGACTTTGCTCTACCCTTGTGTCCCAGATATGAACAAACAGCCCTTGCTTCTGCAAAAATTACCAGGGTATTATGCAGGCTCTTGGGAGCACCCATTCTTCACATCACACAGTCCTGCTAAGGACAGCAGCCTAGTGGAAAAGAAAACAAAATCAAACACTCCACCATTTAGTGAAACTCAAAGGTTTCAGTGTGCCCACCCACAATGAGGCCAATCCCAACTTGTCTGAATTCAGGATTGATGTTGGACTCACACACAATGAGTAGGTAAACTTGGCATCTTGCTGCTTCCCAAAGACTTAAGGCAATCAGCTGGATGCTCTTCTTGGGAGACCATGCAGCATTTTTAAACACATCTTTTGGAGCAGAGGTCACCTTGATGTGTAAATAGCCTTTCACTGCCTTTCAGAGTTTCTCTGTCCCGACCTATTTAAATATGAGTCAAAAGTCTGCTCTGATCGGTTGCTGTATCTTACAGCAGAACATGGACTGTCCAGCTTCTCCACTCCTGCTTCTGTTAAGCTCAGTAACTTCAAAACTGGCTTGGTAGTTACTAAACTTTCTGTGCAGATGACAAGTGATGTGGATTTAATACTTAATAAAACTAATTACGTTATTAAACTTTCTAAGGAAAGAAAAAATTGAAATACACCCAAAACCAACAAAACCCCAAAACCGAACCTAAGCAATAAGAAAAAACCCAACAGCAACTAAAAGAACCTCTGCAATTTAATATTCACAGATTTCTGGCTTCTGTGTTAGCGATTGGGTCCTGCAATTTCTTCAATTACTCAGTTAGGCATCCAATTTTTCTGCCTGCACATCTGTTTATTGGCAGTACTTAAGTCACCCCTTAATCCTTTTTGTCATAAAGTAAGTTTACCTAGCTCCCGTATTATCTGCCTGCAAGGCATATTTACCATATGTGAAATTGAAACCAACCTTAAACTGTAGATATAATGGTCAGTGTCATCAGAAATTAGGCCGTTCATATGTAAGATGCTTCTAATGGTTTGAAATTGTTCCAGAAAAACAAAAAAGATTTTAAAAAAAGATAAAAAAAAGAAAAAAAAACCAAAAAAGGACCCAAGGAAAAAGTATTTTGCGCGCAAGAAAGGCTGTTTTAAAACTTAAACTTCTTCAGCCTGATGTGGGTCCCCCCCGCCGCTAAGCCATGTAGATTCATTCCTGAGGCAAAGTTTGTAGGAAGAGGTAAGGTTTTTAATTAGACCATCTGATATGCCTGGAAAATAGCAGGCACGTGCTTCCAGGCACATGAGCCCTTTGTCAGGTCTGAAATACAAGAGAAACACTTCAGGCTAAATACAGGTTGAGAACAAGCTGCTTTGAGTCTAACTTTATTATGTTAATCAGTCAATTTGAGAGAAAGGTGTGCTTTGTGTTGTAATTCCTCAGCTCATTACATGTGGAAGAGTTCTTAAATTCCAACGTGCTGATATGCTTAGGACACATTTTATTGTACAGTTGGCTCATCATTCAGCCTAATAAGGAAAACACCCAGGAAATGAAACCGAGTAAGGGCAAAGGGCACTCGATGCCTATCTGTGCCTGGCCGCTGACACTGCATTTGGGAATGTGGACCAGTTCGGTGACTCCAAATACCTCCCTTCCCCTCCCATAACAACATTGCCTTTATTGGAAATAAAAGAGAGGTTAAGGAAACTATTTCACCAAATATCGGCCTTGCGATAATCTAAATGGACAAGCCTACATTCACTACACTGGCTCCACTGACATTAATTGCACTGCAACAAGAGTTCGTGTATTTCAAGGGCAGGAAGACCCATTAGATCATCTGCTCTGACCTCCTGCAGAGCTGCACATTGTATTATTTAATAAAAAACAACTGTACTGAGCAGGTGCTCCAAGCCAGACCCCTTCATTTCTCATTCCGTTTCTATTCTTTTCCACAGTAACTTAAATCTTTGCATGTTGCAATGCTATACAATAGGCAAACAATGTCCTGACCTGAACTCCTTCAGGGTGTCGGTATCAGAAAAGCAAATATTTAGACAAATGGTTGTGATAGTTAGTGTAAATAATAAAGCAGTAACAGTGAAGTAAAGATATTTCCTGGAGGTTGAATGCCCAGCTAGGAGGAGCTGATGATCTGAACTGATTTTGGTCAATTAATTAATGTCTTGCCATTGTCTATAGATAATTGTTGCTATTTTTGTATCATGAAAACAGAAAATTAGATGTACATTTAGAGTCCTGTGGCATATGACTTTTTTTTCTGGATCACAATTACCACATACATCATGTGGAATAAATGTTTGCACCGTGACTGGTTGAATCATTTCTCCAGAATCCATCATTTCATGTCAAAATTCCTCATTGGCTCATGAGTCTCTTGTTTTGCATGACCCATCGCTTTCCTGAAAACAGGAGAAAAGACAGCTGAAGGAAGGCCTTTGTCTTGAGGTCCCATTTCTGTCTCTCTGAGTAATGTTACTGGGGGACCTACAGGTCATCTGGCAACATTATGGGAATATTCAATTATCCCTGGGAAATGCCATGTCCCAGTGCTGTGGCACTGATGAGCAAACCACATAAAACTAAAAAATGAATTTGAAAAGCAAACCCTTAAAGGCTTGGACATTTCTGTGAATATAGTCTTGAGAATTTTTTAGTGCCTCTGCCAGGAAAACTGTTTTACAAATTTTCAGTGTTCTGCCTATCGTTTTGATGTCTTCTTTTTTCCCCATCCTTGCCTAATCTTGCTGGTCACAGGAAGCAATGAAACAAACAAATAAAAATCCCCATTGTCTATTAAAGAGGCACAAACTGCAATCATTATAAATCCCTGCCACATTTTTGGAACTGGTGCATTCTTGCATTTGAGAAGTGGTCCTGGAAAATCTGGTAACTTCAGGTCCTTTTGGATTAAGATTAGGCAGAGCTCTTCTACACCTTGACCTGACCCAATACTGCACATCACAAATTGGAAGGACCAGAGTCCTTTTGCTGCATAGCTTTCCTTCTTTAGTGTCAGACTGCTGAATTATCTGTATCAAAACAGGACAACTTTGAGTCTACTTCTTGTCCTTTTCCTCAGAACTGGCCAGTTCAGTGCAGTGGTTTAACAGTAGCTGGAAACTCAATATCATGTGCACCTTACCCCACCACCCAGAGGGATGGGGAGGGGAATTGGAAAAGAGAGAAGGTAAAATCCTTGGGTTTCAATAGAGCGGTTTCAATAATTTTAATAAATTAAAAATATAATAATAAATGTATGAAAATGGAGGCACCAAAATGAAAGGGAACTAAAACTGAAGAAATGCAGGTGACAGAGAGTACAAGTGCTCATCACCTGCTGACCAATGTCCAGCCAGGCCCTGAGCAGCTACCAGCACCTCCTGAGCAATTTCCCCAGTTTATATACTGAGCATGGCATTCTGTAGTATGGAATATCCCTTAGGTCAGTTCAGGTCAGCTGTCCTGGCCACACTTCCTCCCAGCTCATTGTGCACCTGCTCGCAGGCAGAGCTTGGGAAATCGAAAAGTCCTTCCCTGAGAGTAAGCACTGCTTAGCAACAACTAAAACATCAGTGTGCTATCAACATTATTCTCATACTGAACCCAAAGAGACAGCAGTGCACCAGCTACTAGGAAGAAAATTAACTCTATCCCAACTGAAACCAGAGCATCCAGCTTCAAAGCTCAAAGGCAGAAGGCGTGGAAAAGAGATGCAGTCAACACTTGTCTCTCAACGTTAAGACAGCAGTTTCTCAGTTTAATTTCAGGATAGCACAACTGAGCTCTTGGAAACATATATGTTCCTATCCTGTGGGCACAGAAATATTTGTCATTTTTATAGATGGCTGAAATATATTTGGAAGCTCTAAGACTGTGGCCATCCTATATCAAAAGCTGTTTCATAACAAAACACTGTAGCAGTCCATTTATAGAAACAGCATACTGCACTCTGGCTGCTGTGGGTAAAACCAAACACCCTCCCTGCCTTCCTAAAACAGTAGAAACAACAAGACCTTCCTCCAGAAGGGCCATTTCCATAAAGAAATAAAATTAAAGAGGAAAACATTGTACTGAAGGAAGAAGTTGGGGACACAGAAGCAATGTTTTCAGCCCAAAATTGTCACGTGAGCAGGTGGTGGATGGCAGAAGGCAGCAACCAGGGGAATACTCTGTGGCTATGTAATTTGCTAAACTGAGGTGGACACAAGGAAGAAAGTTGAGGGAGGACAGGCATTTATTTTAGAAAGGAAATTTGAATCCCATTAGAATGACCACAGTGGAATGAATCCAGCCAAGAGAAGTGAAATGGGGGTCATAAATAACAGGAATCACAGGTCAAGCAGCAAGGTACTGCTGCTAAATTCATCTGAGTAGTAGATGGAGGCTTCCAAAAGCACATAACTCTGAGCTCTCAAGGACTGCAGGCTCCCAGGACCACCAAGGATACCTGTAAGTATCTAACTTACACTCAAGACACTACTTGACATCTCTTCCAGCTCTTTCTTCTGGTCTTCTCATTTGATGTGTTGCTGGCAGGAGCATCCAGATCTGTCTCTTCAGTGTTTTACAGAGCTGATAACACACATTTCCCATCTCTGCAGGATAGAATCTCTTCACTGCACCACTCCTTTCCACTGTGATAATTCCATTCCCACCAACACCCTCATAACAGTTTTGCGTACGCTTAAATATGACTATTTCATTCTCCACGTGGTACCCAGAGAGAAAACTTCTTTATTCTCTGGTTCAATATCCCCTGATACAGGAAAGCATTTCTTTATTGACAAGCATTAAATATTACAACATCATAAGGAAACTTATCGAACTTTACAACACAGACAGGAGAAAGTATGTTGAGTAACTGCACAAATATGTAAAGTTTTAACTGAATTAGTTTTCCCAAGTGTAATCATACAAGTTTATTACTTCCATACCAATCCATTAGAAACTTTGTGGATATACAGTTGACCAATCAGTTTCAAGAAATTTGATTCAACAAGATGCCTGTGGCATCTATCTGCTGTACTGCCTTCATGTTACATGAGTGGGTCTGCTGAGTGCCCTGCAGGACAGGTCTCTTTCAGGGTGTCACTGACAAGAGTGACAAACCTTTGCACATAAATATGAACACATACACTATGTGCTCCCTTTTCCAGATTTCTCTTTCACGTTAATAAATGATGTAAGAAAGCTAGTGCTGTCATAATGCTACCTCTCCTCTATGATCAGAAAAAAAAAGTAAACATAATAGATAAATAAATAGGTTTGACTGCAAAAACTTGGTGATTTCAGGGGCAAATAGTAGGTGGGTCTTTCTACCCCTGGCTGGTTTTTTTAATGGTCCATTCTTCATCTGTACCAAAGTCATAAGAAATAGCACTCAAATCATATCTGTCTGTAACCAGATTTGCCAAGAATAAAATTAAACAAAACACATAGATTTTCTATGACATCTTTTACTGAGAGATGTTCCTTCTTGAAGGAAACCTAAACTGCTAAGGGCCTGAAAGACATTATTATTCTTACAAGAACTTTCAATCTGAGAAGCCATCCTTCATCTTGGGAATTTATTTCAGATGGGGACCAAGCAATAATTGCCATCCTCCTCCACAGACTTATCTCGTAATAAGAAACATGTGCACAGCTGGAGGGGTGTGAGGTTGGGGTAGGACTGGCAGTGGGGATGTGCACGTTCAAGAGCAGATGGAGCACTGCTTTTTATTAAGAGAGAAGAAGTAGATTCAAAACACCTGGCAGAGAGGTGCTTGCTTTTCCCTTTGGTCTCCTGAAAGCCATTGTGATAGTGAAGGCATTTACATGTAAAACAACTCAAAAGTAAAGGGAAAGAATGTAAATAACAAAAAAAAAAAAACAAAAAAAAAAAAACTGAAGAACTTTACATAATAACTGACAGACTGGATAGTTTCACAGCAGAACTGATGCTTCTCAACAGCACTGAAAATATGTCATTTTAAAATACAAAGTTAACATTAGGTTTATTTGGAAAAGGTGCATCAGATTAGTGTTTTAGAAGTAATCTAACATAATTTTAGAAAAATCCATTAGTCACCATGGAGGCTACATCTTACCAATATCCACACCTACAGAGTGACCCTGTGTTTATCATTCCATAGACCAAGAGACACCTCAAAAAAAAAAAAATTAGAGTGAATATAAAACAGCCAAAGCTTTTGAGAAGCATACCAGTGGTTTTGAGAAGCTATGCACCAGTTTCCTGAGATTGAATATAGTTTATCACTGGAAAACAGAAGAGATTTTTGTCATCTATTAAAAATAACTGGGAAGCAGTGGTAACAGAGATAATGCGTTCCATTCAAGAATAAAGGCTGTTTCAGAAATTCTCACTTTTACAGGATCTTCTGTCAAATGAAGATTTCCGTAAAATGGCAAACACCATCCTCAGAAGAAGTGCTGAGGAGAGCACATTTGATGAAAAAGCAAATGATAGAAACTAAAAAAAAAACCCCAAACAAATTCTGAGGTTTTTTTCCCAAGTTTTTAATCAGATTACCTTGGTTTTTTAAAGATCTATTCAAAACCACCATGCTTTGCAAGATGATCCCCAAATACTGGCGAAAGCAAGAGCATTGCAACAACAAAATATTCAGCATGTTTTGATCTTACCCCTTTTCTAGCATGGCTGAAAAGACACACACCATAAAGCAGCAATGACAGTAATGACTAAGATTGTTTTAGGGACAGGTGGGAAGAATAAAAGGACGTTGCTCCCACACCAATACTCCTTAACCTCCGAGCCAGTTCCCTGAGCTAACTCTAGTTCACGTACTCATAACTTCCTGTGATTGATATTGCACATTTCTTTGTCCTTATTACTGACCAAGGCCATAAATCCCAATTATGGAAGACAGTTGAGTTCAAGCTGCTGCCATATTTCAGAGCAACACTAACGCTGAGGTTACCAGAGGTCACCTTGGCCAGAAAGCAGGACTATAGCACAGTAAGTCTATATCTTCACTAGTCAGCTGTAATGTCTTTCAGGCTGATTGAGCTTTGATTACCCCCTATCAGACCCATAAGCCACATTCTTCTCTCACAGCCAGGGACAGAACCAAGATACATGATCTCCTGTCTTGTGACTTGTGAAATGCACTGGCAAAGTACGTGTCAGCCCCTTCTCCAGAGGCTAAATGAAGTAGCAGCCACTCATGCAGCTGAAGGGAAAGATGTGGTAGGGGAAGAGAGAGCCCTCTGAAGACAGAGACCTCTGAAGACAGAGACCTCTGAAGACAGAGACATCTGAGAGCCCAGGCCTCGCACAAACTACAGATTTTTACTGTTATTATTATTATTATTATTATTATTGAAACAGTCCCCCAATTTTATGCAAAATCTAGATGTACCCATTTAAATGCACCATGTCTGTATTGCAAGCTTGTTGATGTAAAAACATCAGGGTTCTGGTTAATGATAGATACAGCTGCCTTGAGACATACCTAACAACTCACAACTTTTAAACAGTTGTTGCCAAAATACAAAAGGAACACAGCTTAAAAGAAAAATAACAACTTGAATTCCTCTACATCTTTGCCTTTCAGGGCATTATCTTCATCATGACACAGTTTCAGAATTTAGAGTCCACTGGAAGGAGATACCAAAAAGTTTAGCAAGCCCCGGCTTATTCACAGCAGCCTGAGAAGGCAGTTTCTCTGGGGAGAAGATGAAATCCCTCCATTTGACCTGCGTTTTCTGGCATGTGCTCAGATAAAAGAGATGTTGACAATTCTTTTATATTTTATATTTTCCAAACTCCTCAACGAGGGTCAGCCAGTGTGCACAGGAGACTGGGGCTGGCAGTCTGGACAGGCTTCTTCCATCAGAACTAGACACTGCAAGGAGCTCCCTACAGGAGCGTGCCTCCCACAGGCACATTCCATGGGCACTGGCTGCAGGATGAGTCACGCTTCTGCCTGGGAATTCTGATCAGAAATATGGGATGTGCAAGTTTGGGTTTCACATCATGTGACACATTCAATGAATTTGAAATGTGAAGAAGTACCTCCTTACTAGACAGAGTCCAGCCCAGAACTGAATGTCTCAGATGAAAAAAACCTTATAACAGACTAACAGCAATGCAGGGAATTAAAAAATCGTCTCTCTCTCATCTCCAGGCACACAGAGCATGTATGATCTAAAAAGGCTTTTAGCCTTGTATTGAGGAGTCAGAATGAACCATCAAACAGGCATATATATATATTACACACCTTGGCTGCAGGATGAATAAAGTCATTTACCAGGACATCTAGAGCTCCTTGAGTGAAAGGCTGTAGAGGACAGTGCCCCTGCCCTGTAGATTTGACTGGTATTTGAACTGTGTATCCCACCTAATTTCATCCCATTTGCTCTATTTATACCCCTTGAAACAGAAGGCTCAGCATGCCCTACAGTCACTAGAGATCTGGAGACAGGAGGGAATATTCCCTTAATTATCCTATATCCCAGTGGTATATGTCACAAGCCAAAGTGCATAAAGCTCCTAGCCTGATTACCATTCACATGCTGTGTGGAATTTATTAAATTCCTTATCCCACAGCCATTTAATCAGTGGTATTATTGGAATGAGATATTTACCCCACTGGGTGGTATGGACTGGGGCAGGAAAGCATGCCAGGAACAGCTTTGCTGATGCCTATTTATAAAGACTGTAATTTTCTTTCCCCCTCCCTTTCTCACTAGAACCAGTTAGTCAGAGCTCCAGCAACAGAGCGGGGCTTATTCCATGTCTAGTTTTCTGCAATAAATCTCTACTCCTGATGTGTTTTGATCCACAGCCAGTTTAATCTGCCTATTGACTGTTAAACTCTATTTATTGTTTTCATGGGATCTTTAAGAATTAAGCCTTTCTTTCTTTCTCCCTCTCCCAGATTCAGGTTGGATTTTTTTTAAGGGATTTGGAGCTGGGCTGAATACCTGAGAAAGCCATTTCTTCCTCAAAACAAAGCTTTCATGGCATTACCCATGGCCACTGTCCCCAGCCTGTCTGGCTGTATCTGCTTTAGACAGAGCTTATCATTCAGTCTTCTTGCTTGGACAATCTCCAGATTCTACATTCAGTCTCCTCACTTGGACAGTCTTCAGACTCCTTGCTGAGATTGCAAATTGTAACCAGCTATTGTTCTTATTTACATTTCAACCATGGCCTTAACTGTGACTTGAACTCCAGAGCTGTGCAAATCGTACATGTGCACAAGGAGTGACAGTTTCCTTTCCTAACACTGAAATACAGTGTTCATCCCTACCAACCAACCACCTAAAATAGAGGGGCAAGACACATGAATCAGTCGGTCTTTCTCCCCACTGATATTCAGGGAACCTAAACAGCTACCTTGCAGTTGACTTTATAGAAAAACACCCCAGCCTCTATTCCCATTTATTCTAGTCTAAATTAAGTGTCTATAAGTATAATTTTTGCTCTTTTTTCATGACTGTTCAGCTTTCTGCAATACATTAAATACGCCTTCATCCAGAATAATCCCTGGAGCACAGCTATGTTCTGTCCTGATTTCGTTCACCTTCATAAAACCATGAAGGAACAGGGGTAAAAGAAGGATGGAGAAACATCTGGTTAGTTAACACGTGGGATACAGGAGTAATGAACCTTGCATTTTAATAGGTAAGTCTCCACCTGCACAAGATTTCCAGCTTCTACACCAGCAACAGCTCCAGAGAGGGATAAATAATTAAGACAAGAAGGCTGAGGTGGAAAATGGCTGTGATATTTGCTTTCCTTAAGAGCACATTAGGGACATGCATAAAATCAGACACGGTTGGGTTTGCTCTAAGTGAACTTTGACTGACCCCAGAAGCCCTTTTAGCTGAACAGACGGGTGAACCTGCCCTCTGTAAGCTGAAAAAGCACTGATTACTCTTTGGCTAGTCCTAAGACTGTGTCTCTCTCTTATTTGAAACACAAGAACCCTAAACCCCTGTGACTCCATGACTTCAAGCTTCAAAGGGCCATGACCCCTGTGTTGCACAGCCATCCCCCAGGAGCCTGCGTGCTCCTATGGCTACTACCACACCCAGGCATTTTCCACTCTAGCATCTAAGTGTGGTGAAATGATAGCTTAGATCTAGCATCTGGAAAAGCTTAACCATTGTAGAAAACCAGGCATGATAACTATTGCTGCACTGTATTTTTGGGGGGAAGCACATAATTTTTCATTTAAATAGCCTCCTCCAGGTGAAAAAATTACATGGTTGACACTGATCAGCTGGTTGAACAGGTGGCTGACATCTTCAATTCCAAAGGAAGGCAAGTTTGAGGAGAGTCAGATCTAGAGGAGATCTTGAAGATTAGACAGAACTGCTTGCTGAAATGTACACTAAGATGTATGTATTCCCCAAGAATACAGTATGTGGTATTCAAAGGGTCTTGTTCAATCTGAAAATCAAGTGATGCTAAAGTTCTCCTTTCCTTTCTGTGAAGCCAATACAAAATTAAACTTCTGATCCTCCTGCTATCAAAGAGCCCAGCTGAGAAAGAGTACATCAGAAGCTTATGGGCTTTTCACCAGTACTCTACATCCCTTTGTACAGAGACTCCAACACTGATCAGGTTTCACACCCATAAGAACAGAATGGAAGACATTCAAGAGCTCAGGAAAGTGGTTCAGAGGACAGCTTATTAAAAAGGCAGTGTAGCTGCAAAAGAAACTATGGTGACCTCTTGAAAGTTGTCCATACTATTGTAGCTCCTGCCATGCTTTAATCTTGGATCAAAATGTCCCTGCTCTGTGCAAACAAAGAGGAGAGAGTTTATATAAGAAGAGTCCAGGATAAAAAGCAGCAGGTGCAAATAAACAGGAAAGCACCAAACACAGTGTCTGCCTTTAGCAGTAGTTCCACAACTACCAAGAATGACAAAAAAAAAAAAAAGTGAACTTCAGTGTTTTATCTCATTGATTCCAAGTCAGGGAGAACTAGCTTATATGGCCCTCTTCCATGAGCAGGTAACATACTTTCCTTTCAGGATCTCTGGTTCTGTTTCCCACTCTCAGCAATAATTATACATATGATGGTGTACAACTGAATTGATCTCTGTCTCCATTTCTCCAAACAGCCTCAGGAATAAAACTCAGAACCATGTTTGCACACAGTCCATTGCATATGTGCCCTCATCACTGGCAGTAATGAAGAACATCCAAAATAAACTAACCAAGCTCTGCCCCAAACAGGATTATAACAGTTAAAGTTTAACAGAGTATGAACTTAATTTATGAATCATGCATTCATGTTTTAAGAAACTCACTGTATGACTGGATCTTGAAAATGAATTGATTGTCAATATAACATGTGAGATAAATCAAATAGAAACAAATAATATCAATAATAACACTAATAATATCTTGGATTTCAAGCAAAACAGAGAAGGGTATTTAAAAGAAGTGTCTATGATATTCTTTCCACCATTAGTCAGGGTACCAAAGAACTAACTTAATACCCTCCTGAAATTTCAAACTCTGCATATTCTGGTGAAACCTTACTCTATTAGGAAGGTGTTTATGTGTAAAAAGAAGAGACACATTAGTTGTTTTCAGCTTTAAGATTTACAGGATGGTGACATCAGCCTCTCACACTCAACTAGGGACAGATTTTTTTGAGGTTTTTGCAATATTTTTACTGTGCTCTGATAAAAATATGTTGCATACCTTGCAGCTCTAACAGTTCTTTGATATATGCTAATAAAAATCCAAAGGTGTGACAGTAGCTATAAGTCTATTGCATAAGTGAAGTGACAAATATTTTCTTGCTTGCTCACAAACCATCAAAAAATAATTTTCTTTAAATACTACAGGTTTTTATGAATATTCAAATGACTAAGCTTTAACTAGCAGTTTCCAAGACTAACACTGCTGATTCTGTTATTTCTAAATGATAAGCTGCTCGCAGAAAATAGTCATATTTTTTATTGCAGCTTTTTGACTATATTTGCTGAGAAAATAATTGTGAACATCTGTCCTGACTGGTCAGTGACTGACAGATCTACAGTAAACCTCAGACATATTTACAGCTAAGGAGGTTTCCAAAAGTAGAATGGTGTCCTGGGAGTGAACAGCCTGGCTGGTTGCTCGTGAGTCACAGCTGAGAAATGCAGTACAGGTACAAGCTTATAAAACCTTGAGTGACCTGCAGAACACAGACATGGAAACCATATCACAGGAAAACCCCAGTGCCACATAAATGCTGTCTGGATAAATTTACCTAATTGCAAATCAGAGCTGGACACTAAAAGAGGAAGGGTCTTTGTACAGTAATACTGCATGGAAATGAAATAGAAAAGAGCAAGCTGTGAGGCTGAATAACCTGCATACAGAGTCACTGTGGGAATACTGCTCCTGCCAAGCAAGGACAGGAAAGGAAAAGTGGCCTTGCTTTTAGGACAGAGTTTGGAATATGGAAACACATGTTTGGGTCCTGGTTTTGCTGAAGCACTTCCTAAGTCTGAGCAAGTTCTTCTGAGAGGACGTGGCAGCACAGTCAAAAATGAAGTTTTGACACTTTTCTACCCCTGGGATATACCACTGTCAAGGCTAGAGAGATGCTTGAGTGTCAGGCAGTGAGACCAGAGAAATCTTATCACATTCAGTCAATCCATTTGTTCCAAAACTGAGCCAAAACTCTTGGCTCTTAAGTGAACAAATTTTCTTGCCAGGCAGTTTCAGCACAATGGAAACCTTCAGAGTGAGGCCGAGCTGGAACCAGCCAGAGAGGTGTGAAGAGAGTTTGTAAACATGTCCTCCCGATTACATTGCCGTTTATAGAGAGCCAGAGTGACCAGGGTAGCTGGGCAGCATAAACACGTATCACACATATTATAAAGCACAACACTATACTATGAAACGCCAGTTAGGATTAGGAAACCCAAATTAGTTTCATGCATTGCTTTAAGAAGACTTTGTGAGCTAGCATTCAGCTCCAATACCCATATTTTAATAATGAATGGGAATTATCTGAAATCTGGTGAACCTGTTTAAAGGTGAAAGAAATGCACATTTCTTTTCCTGCATTATAGCTTGATCTTGTATGTTGCAGGGGAGAACATGGGGCATAGGGACAATATCAGAAGACTCCTTCCTTCAGTTGTTAGCCACAGGCACAGCCTGGATATTCACCACCTTCCTCCTCCTCCCTCCCCCTGGTTTGTCCAATCTAGAGATGAAGTGCCCTGGTTTGATTTTGTTTTTCCATCAGGGAGGGTCAAGAATTTTTTAGTTCCAAGGCGGTTGATTCCTGACCCCTTGAAACCACTGCACCGAGGTTAACTGCCTCTGCAACAAAGGTTTCTCAACTTGTGCATTGCAAAACCAGGGGAGATAGGGGAGGAGAAGGGAGTGAGGGGTCAGAAAGGCAATCAGGGGTGTTTGTAAGGCATTGAAATGTTATTCTAATCCAAGGCCAAGAAAATCTTGCTATTCTCCTCCCTGTACCACCTTCAACTCCAAGGTCAAATACTCCCTTCCAAGATCTCAGAAAACCTGAGCACAAACATGTTAGAGAGATTTCACCATGCTATCACCAGCAAATTTTTCACTCTTACTTTTATGGAGAGTCACAAAAATGATTGACTTCTAGAAAGGGGTTATGACCTAAGAAGGCTGAGAAATCTTATACTTGCTGAACCAGAAATTAGGGGCTAGTCTGAGCCTTAATTCAGTGGAATGCTATTAAATAAGCCATGGAGATATTACAGCTGAGGAATTAATTCCATATTTAAACACTCACATAACTTTTAAACAGGAGTAAAAATTGAGATGAAATTGCACGGGCGATTAAGCAATTTTCTGAATCAGTGTTTACTTCTTTATTGTTGGTTGTTTGTTTTGATATGTTTTTTTTTTTTTAATTTATACAGTCAATTTTTAGTAATACCAATGTGAGAACATGGACAAAGATCTCCTAAATGTAAAAGGAGGTAAAAGTATGTGCCTCCATTTTCTAAGAACTGAATGCAGGGACAGAGTGGTATAAAAACTCATATATTCTAATTTAGTAAAACTCACAAACAGATGTTGCTTAGTGACATCATCCCATTCTGACTTCCAAGAAGTCTTGAAAATAGGTGCCTAAGATACAACCAAGATTGTGAGAGGTGCATCATGTCAAATGCAAATGGCGCTGGAAGATCTGTGACCCCATTTGAGCGCCATTCTCAGGAGCAGCAAGTGAAGAAATTAAATGCAAGGTATGAGGGATTACTGCTCCTTCTAACAGGGAAATTTCTGTGCAGAGCACCATCTTCCTAGATGGATGCCTGGCTCTGGCAGGTCTCCATGAAGCACCTCAGGGATCTTTCCACAGATATGGAAGGAGCATTGTGGGCCATGCAATTTAACCCTGGAAGTGGCTCAATGTGGAAAAGGTAGGAATTTTCAAAGGCTTTTTCTTCCTTACTTGCAGCTTCTCCTCCCCTGAGTGTCAGCTGAGAAAATTTTACATGCTGCTCTGTTATTCCTTTCACAGGGGCTTAAAACAGTCTAAAGTGCTTGCATTCAAAGATGGGAAGAGCACTGTAGGAGCTTGTTGAATCCCCACCTCAAAGAGACTAAACCAGCAGTTTAAATAATTAAGACTATGAGCCTTTTCCGTATTCCCCTCCTATTCTTCACCCACCTTTCTACCCTGGAGCCAATCCAGTCCCCTACGCTTCATCCTGGTTCATTTCAACCCTGGAAGAAAGAGAGGGGATGTCAGGCATGGGAAACATCACTGCTTCCATGAATAGACAGCTGGTGCTTTCAAAGAGGGAGCTGGAGACACAGAGGAACACAGCGTCATTTGTTGTGGCCTCTGCTTCAGCAGCCTTTAGATTGCCCCAGATTTGACAAAAAATCACACCCTAGGCCAGGATGTGACAAGAGGTTTGCTTCTCCATCTGCTGGAACAAGGATGCCTGTGTGCTGCCCAACCTGCTGGCCCTTTTGCACAATTCCTTTAAAAACCTGCTGCACATCTGTGTGAGGATGCACTGAAGTCATTACCAGCAGACTGGAAAATGTGCAAAGGCCAGTATTGTCTTCTGGGCTGCTGCTCCATTTTGAGTGATTTGCACTTTAAAGAGATTTGAGGCTTCTTGAATGTGTTCATCTCGGTAAAATTATAAAAACTGACAGTGCAAAGACAGGCAGAATGATTTCATTAGGGCAACTCACATACTAATTTCTATCTGCATCCAGCAAGTTCCAGGGATTGGTAAGAGTACCAGAAGAGTCCTTCTATTCACTGTTTCAGCACCTGCAGATCCTAGTGATAGGAGTGCTAAAGCACAGACCAGCTTTGTTCTCCTCAGCCTCCCTGAACTGAGTGCAGCAGTCCTTCCTTGTCCCACCTGTAAATTGCATCCTTCCCGTCCCAGCCTAGCTTGTAAATTGGGTGCTAACTCTTCCCTTTCTCTTCACTTCTTGTGACCCTCTGGGAGAGCAGCTTTGGGCATCTGCCCAGAAACCACAAACCAGGCTGGATGAATTTGCTTGTAAAAGTGAGCAGCACATTATCTCTGGCAGTTACTATCAGAGTGTGTGACTCCTCAGGTAAACATGGCAATCCAGGCCCTTCATCTTCTGTGCTGGAGGTAATTTTCAAAGAAGGGCTCTCAGACCCTCACTGTCAGTCTTTGAAGCCTGAGATGGAGCCAAGAGCAGGAAGGTTTGGTGCAATGGGAGTGCTTGGCAAGTAGAAGAAAGGTTGCTATACACCAAAAAGAGTATCCTGAGCATTAGCATTTGTCTTGTAGGCAGAAATGGGCTACAAGAAGAAAAACAGGTGAATTTCTATCTTCTGATTCAATCTATTTGCTGTATCTGCAGCCTGAGGAGAACAAGCTGATGCCAGTGTCTTTGTCCCATCTTATGGATTACTGCATGCTGAGAAAAATGATGGGAAAGGTCTGCCTTAGAGTCAGTCTCACCTCATATACTGATATTCCTGTATGGCAAAACTTCAGTCACGAAGAAGTGTCCATCTCTGACCCTCAAGTGCAAGAGAAGAAACATCAATAGAAAATGATTAAGACAGAGTGTCTGACATCCAGCAGCACTGGGAACTGCCCAGTAAAAGTAATTTCTGAGAAATTAAATAAAAATCTGCCAGCAAAAAGGAACATGACCACTAAAGTGGGATTTAACACTGAGGAGAGACTCAGCCAGCTACAAGCACCTTATAAACATCCAATTGCAGGGAGCCAAAGAGAAGGGAGAATTTCTTCTTGCCTAGGGAAATTTGACCACATCGTTTAATAGTATCTTCACATTTCAGAAGCCTTAATAACAGCAACTTGTGTTCAATGCCTTTCATCCTGGAGGAACCCAAAGAACTCTACAAGTGACTTAGCAAACTATACAACAATATTCACCCCCTCATTCCCCTCAAGGCTGAAAACTGACTAGAATTGGCAAGTTTTCCATTTTGGTTTCCAGGGTTCCATGGCTATTTCTCCAGGCCATTGCTTTTATATCTTTGTTTTGCTTTAATAGCAAATTTGATAGCATGGGAAAAAAGGCAGCTCCTTTCTCAAGGACAGCTGCATGAATATAATCAATTTGAGGGGGGTCAAGAAAGAAAGAAAAAGACATTTCTTGTCACTCCAACACAAAAAAAATATCAGTTTTGCTTTCCAAAACGGGGCAGGGGGGGGCCTAACGTCAAAACAAAAACCCCACTTGAAGAAAACACAGAATATTTCCTTTGCTGTGAATTAAAGCCTTTTCTTGATGTTTTCTGAAGACTGAAGTTGACTCAACTGTAAAACAAATCAGATTTAATTAGGCAAATGGAAATGAAACTATTTAAATATCAAAATGCAGTTTTTCTTTTGGACACAGCTTTAAAAAAATAAGAAAATCCATGTCACCTGGTGGTTTTCTTCGCCCAGAACTCAAAGCAGTGCCTAGACACAGCCTAAGGAGAGGACAAGTACTTCAGTTCCTGTTCTTCTCTGTCCACCCAAACTAGCAGCAGCACCTTCAACAAACCAAAATGGTCTTTTTCCTCCATGAATTCATTCAGTTCATCCCTCATTAGAGCTGCATAAATTTTACTGTTCACAGCATCCTCTGGCTAGGGGTTACACAGCTTCTGCATTGAGCACAAAAGTACTCTGTTTTGATTGCTTCAGTTTGCCTCTTGGTAATTTTCTAGGAGCAGAAGGCATTGAACCAAAGAGTGCACAATCATTCCTTTCTCACCACCACCAAACTGCTTTTCTCTTTCCATGGGGAAAACCTGTGTGTGCATGGTCTCTGCTCCTGCAGAGGTATTGAGCAATTGCTTTGGCTCCCTCTTTGCTCTTTAGAAACTATAGTTTCTATACTATTACTGTAGCAGGAGGCTGAACTTTATAACCAAATGTGTACAGGGGATCTGTGATTGAATATATTTTGTTTATGCACCCCAGACTGACCTTCCCACACCACTGTAGGAATAGCTCAGATACCTAAGACACAGACATGGGGCAGACACAGGACCTTATTGTACTGCCTGCAGCCGGAAACACAGCTTCTTGGGGATCATGGGTATGATGAAGGACAGCAGAAGACACACTTCAGAGAAAACAGCATCCAAATTGTACTATATGCACAATATACATACAGGCACACATTGTGATCTCTGGCAGTTTCCTCTTACTATAACATCTGAGTGAGTCAAAAATGCCCACATTTTTTTCCCTTCCTGCAAACAGGACTGATGGAAGTCAGGTGAATTCTTCAGATTAATTCCTCTGGTGAACTTACAAGAGACTGGAATATACCTTAAAGGCCTGTTGGATCACCAGATACTGAGCTCAAGAGATGCTCCTCACACTTCTGGAGCAGAGCTGATGAAAGGTAACCAACTTATAAAATGGAAAGGAAAATCCTGTCCCTGCTCCTCCCTTAAAAAAAAAAAAAAAAATTAATTGAATTCAGAGGTATTGAGAAACACATTGAGCAGAGTGGAGGAAAAAAACAGCTTGCTCACCCAGCCTTTATAAGCAGCTGGGCTTGAGCTGAATGGGCTTCTACTGTGCTCTTTGTGTAATGACATATTATAAAAATTTTATTAGAAGGACAAATTTAAGCATGGCAGGAGGAAAAGAGGGAACAACACCCTGAAACCTTGAAAGATTAATCAGCTTCTTTAGGAGGGAGATTTTAAGCCTTCCCTTACACATTTCGTTAAAGTTTTGGATCTTTTCCTTCAATGATTGGGCAGTTTAGAGCAACAGGAAAAAGAAATACAAAACAAGCAAAATACTCACCCTAGAGTGCAACATCCTTTTTTGAACTCAGCCTGAGATAGACCTCAGTTATAGGGCAGTTGGAGAGGGCTACATGCTCAAAGAGATTCTTCACAAAAATATCTTACTCAGACTTGTTCATGTTTTCTATTGACACAGAGGTAACAAGAAGAGATTCAATTTTAAGTGGGATCACCAACAAAAAACATAAGGTGAGAATATAGAAAATGTGCATCAGCTGCTGAAAAACACATAGGGACTCCTTACTTCAATCACTGTTCCTTCATTTCAAATCTGATGCAGAGACCACGGAAGCTCCACTATTTAAAGCTTCAAGTAGCCAACTTCAGACACCTGCCTTTGTTTTCACAGATGGCAAATATCAAAAGGCAAATCAGCAGCTATGGTGGTTAGAGGATTAAACACAAATTTTAAGACACTGAGTAATCGCTGAAATCCCAAATCACAGGTAATTCAGAAAAATCAGAGTTTCATTTCATTAGTCCCTGTATTTATCGTCTCAAAAATAACAGTTATGCTAATTGATTGCTTTCAGCTGCAAAATGTAAGCATTAAGTGAACTTTTCCCAAAGTGCTGCATTTCAGAAATTAGGATGTCTACTGTACGTAGGGGTAAACCTGGTCTGGTTACAAAGCGTGGTGTTACACAAAACCTCTTGCTCCCTTGAGCTTTTGTCTTAGTAGCAAAGAGACTTTGGTGTGTGTTTCAAGCTGACTTGTTAACAGAATTAAGCCTGTCTGTTTTGAACTACTGCGACTTGAGGAAAAACAGATCATTATTTTTTTTCCCCCTGAAGTTAGGAACAGAGAACTTGGGTGGATTGCCTGGGTTACCATGCCCTGTCTCCACAATTGCAGCAGCTCTTCAATAGCTTTTTACTTAGGGGGACTACAAATCTTCTGATGTTCCCACAGAGCACAGGCTGCAGGATTCTTCCAGCGCACAGCAAAGGGGAGACTGTAGGAAAGGCTGGGAAGCTGCAACAACAGCTAACAAAAGCTGTTAGCTGTCCATGAAGGACATTGCAAAAATCCTGTTCTAAAAAATAAATTTGTCATATGATACTTGGAAAATAGAACTTGTCCTTTTCTACAGAGGAGAGTAAAAGCAGATTTGAGCTGGGGAAAAATTCACCTCTTCTCAGTCCCAGCAACTTGATTAACTGTAAGCATCTGAGCCAGACACACCCAAAGCACAATGAGACTGATACAAATAGAGCATGTACGTGTGCCCAGGAATGTTCTCTGGCACTGAAATCAACTGGCACCAAATAACTGGACTGCCGCGTCTCCCAGACCCCCAAAATAGGCTGGCTACCTGAACACTGCCTTCTGTGAAAGGTTTCTGGATCAGCCTCTGAACAACACCTGGAAGTAAATTTGGAAAGTATTGGCTGGCACGGGCAGAATGCTGACAGGGATACCATGTAATGTGTTGTACCATTGAGCAGAAGGATATAAGAATCGTGTGTAAGAATATGAGCAAGCACATTTCAGTGCCTGAAAATATTTCTAATAATTCTTTACTTTTCTGGTATAAATATGGTGTAAGTCTCTTGGAAACTTGTGAATGGATTTAGTTATGCACCTTGTTTAATTTTGAGCAACTTATTAGTAGAATTTTTTTTCATTAAACCTGCTCAACGTCAGTACTTGAGGTTAGAGATCCAAGCTGTTATTACTCAGTATATAGGTTTTGTGGCAGTGCTTGTGTGTGGCCCATAGTATTAGCCTCCAAACATAAACACAAGTAATCATAACAATTTTTCACTCAGTGGCTATTTTGTAATATTTATGTAAAATTTCATTGACCTATAAAATGTTTCTCAGTAAGTAAAATTAATACCCTTGAATAGGCAGGAAGTAGACCCCAAACAGATTTGAAGAAAAAAAAACCAGCCAAGTCATTCAGGCACCTCTCTCTAGTAAACACCAATCAGTTCCATGTGATTTGGCCAACTTCAAATACTTAACATGGTTCAAATGAGACAACTATGAATCTGGCATTCCTTTGTTAATCCCATGCCCCAGAAGACTTCAGCAAAGCCATTTTCAGACTCTGTACTCTGGTCCATATGTCTTACCTTCGTTTTGGTACCTTCAGAGTTTTAGTATACACCACAGCTAGCAAAAGAAGAATTCTTGCCTAGAGACTTGATGTTGCCAGAGTACCAATAACAATAGCTGCCAAAAAAAAAGCCTGGAGGTTCCAGGATGGGAGTTCCCTGAGAAATGAAACAAACAGTCTGGTGGCTGCCAGGCTCAAATAAATGACATTTGATTCCTTCCAGGTGTGTGCCCTCTACCAGTAAATTCTCCTGATATCAATTCCATTCCCCTCATCTCAAGCCCCCACAGTACCTTCATATTGTCACATCCTTGAAACTCACCACACCTAGCAGTTCACCCCTATGTTTGTTACATCTTCCATATACCTTCATCTTCCTTCCATGGTCTTCTGTTAGCAGTGGGAAAAGTATCAATATGTCAATGTATATGGCATGTACCAGCTAAGTAGTCAGATAAAAAACTGAGAAAACAACACACCACACACACACACATACACACATGATAACTACTGAACAGTATTGCAACCTTTTTTTCGTAATAGGAACTTTTATTAATTTTTTTATTATTTTATTATTTATAGTTTTAGCTATACGCAACAACAAATTTTCACTAAACTTTATGCAACTTTTCTCTGAAATCTCCACCTCTGACAAATTTCATGCATGTAGGCTAATAGCTTAAAACTATTGTGAGAATATAAATGTGAAAAGGCAGACAAGCAGAGCAAAATCATGAAAAATTTGTTCCTTTATGGTTTTATATTCCAGAGCTTTTTGAGATTCTAAATACAATTTATTTGTCAGAAATTCAGCAAGTGAGTAGGAAACAATTAGGGGAAAAGTGACTACCAGATAGTGTTCATGAGGTCTCCAAGGAGTCTGTGTGTGTTTGTGTGCTTGTGTGCATTCCCACCCACCAAGGGACACCTATCTGACGAGCTGCATTAAACCCGTGTCTGACAAAAATTGCAGATGCACTGAAAAGAGCCAAGCCCCAGCAGATCTCTCTCTTCCCTGCTGCTCTCTCTGTCTTCAGTTAACTCTGGATGCAGCCTCCTCTTACATATTTCTGGTTATCAATTACAAACAGAAGTCCATTTATTTTCTGGAAAGAAAAATATTTTAGATGCAACAAGGAAGTTGCTGGTTGGGGTTAAACCACAGAGTTGTCTCTTATGAAGTTGTGTATATAAGCTGCCAGAACAATCAGTTCTGCAATTCTAATGCTCGTAAACTAGGGTTACAATAAATTTTGGTTTAAATCTGGGAATGAGATTTGTGTTGTAACTGTAACTCTGGAAGACATTCATAGAGTCATCTTTGCCTGAGGTTCAGTCTGAGGTCTTGAAGATGCCCTGTGACACATGAACTGGACCAACATCCTTCATGATCACCCAGGAGGCAGCGATTTATTCCTCAATAGTAATTCAAATTTAATTCAAGTGTATTTATATCCCTTTGTCCTTAGGACTCTTTACAGCTGTTGTACTCCATATAATTTCCTTGAAGAAACTGTTCTGGAAATCGAAAAAAACCCATGACCCTTCTCTATTGAGATGTGCACAGACTTCTTAATTGCATTTTAATTAAAAGAACAAATTAAAAGCGAAAATATGAGTCAAAATGAAAGGTAGTAAGAGAGAAAGAAACAAATAGAAACAAAAGCTTCCTTGACTTTTATCTAGAAACCAAACAGCCTTGGGAAATCTGAATAATACATGCACTTTGTTTTCAAAGACCTCCAAACAGAGTATGGACTGCGTCAGAAGTTATTTTGTCCAGAAGAAAAAAGAAAATGCTAAGGCCAATATATGTCAAGGGAGCAAGCCTGTCAGTCATAACATGCATCCCAGAGACCACAGCTGATCGCATCTTCTGCTTAAAATAAATAACCCACTGTACACTGTACATCAGGTTCCGACAAGCGAGGTCTAATTGTAATGTTTTCCACCCATTTCAAGACTTATTTTCATATGGCCTTCACAAATTCTCCTAGCTATTAGAAGACAACATAACTGGGAAAACTTGTCCTGAACTCACAGCCCAGTTATGATACAGCAGCACACAAACTGTAGTCATCGAAGTGATGTAACAGAGGAGACAAAACTGACATATGCACATCAATTACCGAACAGTTTATCACTTTGCCCAGAGTAATGTTTAGTTTTGCACAAGAGGTACCACTACTCTCTTCCTCTGGTGCTAGAAGAGCTCTGTAATAAAGAAAGCTGGAGTCTGCTGCTTTGGGAAGTACATAATTGCTTTTCACACCCAGGCACAGCATAACAATTTTCTTGCAGCCTCAGAATGAGGAACTCAGTTTTCCTTTGCCTTTTTTCAGCCTATCTCAAGATGACAACATAAACTTGAAGCTCCTTTTCAGACTGAATATCCCCCTATCCTCTCTAGAGCAAACTGGGGTGGTATCATATCTGTCCTTAAGTCTGGCCCATAAGAGCTTGTCACCATTGATGGTTTGTTCCTTCTGTGTGAAAACACAACAAGGAACACATAAAACAGCAGTCTTTGGAAAACATTTTGTATTTTCCCAGGTAACAGCAGCAGACAATGTAAAGTCAGGAGCCTCCCACCATCCCAGCTTTCTGCAGGGGTCTTTCAGCAGCAGGCAATGTTGAGATTCAGGCTGGGCTGGAACCTGTTTCTTACAGAGCAGCCTCACACAGACTGGTCAGTTAGTTGTGCTTCATACAGCAGAGCTGCTTGTAAGATCTGGTTATATTCATTCCCTCAAAACTGTTCTTGTTCCCTCTGTGAGAAAATTGAAGGTTTGCCTCAATGGAAAACTGGAGGAATCATTTGTGAAGGAATTATTTGCTTTCCATCGAGAATATCAACTTTTGTCAGTCACTGCAAGCCTGCCATAAGGACATTTTCAGCGGACAGCCACAGCTTCCAACAAAAACAACATATTTCCACATTACTTAAATGAAACATTTAATTTCATTTGCTTTATTAAATTCAGCCACTGCCTCTTCAGGTGCCATGGTGTCTTGTGAAAATTGTGGTTTGACAGTTTCACACCCCACTCTCCCCTCTCCAGCAGACTCTCTCCCTATGACCAAAGCTGTGCCAAGACAAAAAACTGCATCCCTCTAGGAGAGACAAGGCATTAATAAAGGGCCTCACCCTGAGGAAAAACCAAGTTCCATTTCTAAATTATTGCATATTTTGCAGATGCATCCAAACGAGCTACTGATGTGACCCCATCAGCAACAAAGTTGAGGTGAAGGCTCTGTCTTGTTACCTGCCAAGCCCTAAACTGCTCAGAAATGCCCTGATTTTAGAGCACAGATGGAAATCTCTCTGGAGAAGGTTCAGCAGGCAATACCCTCACAGCCCAAAGATGTCATAGTTGTTGCTCTCTTTGAAAAACTGGGAGTGGAAGGGAAACTGATACTGAAAACTAGAGGAAATAAAACAATGCTTCTGGTAAGATGTTCACAGCTTTACAATCCAAATATGTCTTCCTTCTTTGACAAAAGCTAAGCTCATGGGACTTGCCATTGGTGGGCGTTGCTTTCTTTCCACTCACTGCTGCACTGATTAGATGCTAATAAAATGAGTGATGATGTGCATCTTTATTGAGTGGTTCAATTACAATCTCCCTTACCACAGCCCTCCCACAAGAAGAGAGCAGGATGTGCCAAGGGTTTAAATTTGTTTTTCAGGTTCATAGGGGGTAGGAGGGTTCCTTCTCTGAAAGCAAAATTCTGCTCACTCCCCTGAAAAGAAAATAATCCCCCTTTCCTGAGCCAATTTTCTGCTGATTTTTGGCTCTGTTCCTTGTTCCATTTGGAAGCCATATTGCAGTGTGAGCAAGGAAACAGCCAATAAACAGGGCTCTGGTATTTGCTTTTCTGGAAGTCCCAGGCAAGACCCATAACTAAAGCACTGTGATCAGGATCCCAGAAACATCTGCTTTCTTTTCAAAACTGAAGTATTCTTTTTATTTGTTTTTTTGCCCCCCTCCTACCCTCATAAGCACTTTTGTGCTGTGGAGGAAGCCGGGGAGGAAGGGGAGCTCTCAGCTATAGAAGCAGAGCAGAGTGAAAACTGAACTCTGCAATCTCTAGATAATTATGCCTGGCACCTAAAGGCTAGGGCAGTAATCCTTACATTTCTTTCACACTCCATTGATGGATGGTGTGTTGGGGGTGTGAAGTCTATTTCCCGTTTCCCATTGCTGTCCAAATGCTGGAAATGGAGGATGAGCTTATTAAAGCTCAATCCCACTTAGCAGATGTTGTACTTTTTTTTTTCTGGGGTTGATTTTTATTTGGTTGGTTGGTTTTAGTTTTTTGGTGGGTTGGTTGGTTTGGTTTGGGAGAGTCTTTTTGTTAGTATCAGCATCTGGCTTTAAAAGAAAGGGCCACCAGATGGGTATGGAGTGGAGTGGAGTTCTCAGGCTGCATCCAAAGCCTCTTCCATACACTGACCTGGCAAAGAGCAGCTACAAGCTTAAGATTAGAAACATCTTAGGAGCCCAAAGAGATATGTTATGTTGATAAGTTCTAGTGGTTTGCTGAGCTGTTGTCAGAGTTTTTAAGGCACTTATGTGAGTGTGCTATTTATATACAGCCACATGGATTATACAATCAATCACAAAGGTCTCTTCTGGCTCTGCACATTATGATTCTAAGGAAATATGAATTTGTGCATCAGTACATATATGCATCTATCTACAACTTTTGCTCAGGTCTTATATGAAAACACGGAGTTTGAAAAGGGATTTGGGCTTCACTACATTCTCTTGCAGAGAAGTAGGAAAAGTTTTGAATTAATCTAGTTTTAGGAATCAGGGACAATAAGGCATTGAGATGGGTATTTTGTATATAAATAAATAAGATTTGCTATAAGGAACATTGCAGAGATAACCTTTTGAAAGCAACAAATATGTACAGGAGTCATTTGTGCTGAGCATGAAGTGACAGAAGGTTTCCTCCCAACACTTGCACACACCATGTCAAACCACAGGTATGATATTGTCAACTGATGTTTATTCAAACATTAAGGGTACCCCTTACCCCACTCCAAAATTAATTTTTATGCGGTCAACAGATTGGACATTTGTCCTGCTGACTGATAAACCTGCTGGATTTTTCCTCAACCTGTCTTGTGGAAGAGACCACAGTATTATAAGATGGATTTCTAAAGCACAGAAATAATTCAGTGTGCTGGAAGTAGATTCAAAAATTGAATTTTTCACTTCAGCTTAAATAAGCTTTTGAACTCAAGTTTCAAGGACTGCTTTATTATTACCATTATTTCTCAAAATACTTTCTGGGAGTTTTAAGAGAAAAGCAGAGAGAATTTCTACACAGCATTTTTTTTCTCTTTTGGTCTACAGTTTCCAAATTTTCCAGTGAAAAATCAAGTTTAAATATTTAAAAAATATATTTATCATAGAATCATAGAAAGGTTTGGGTTGGAAGGGACCTTTTTTTTTCCCAGTTAGGGAGGATTGATATGATTCCTTGAAAGAAGCACACGGGCAAAGAATACATGGAATGAAGTTTTACAGAACACTATATCAGTGATTTCAACCAAAACTTGGAACCTACTTTCCAGAAGGGAAGCAGAAAAATTTACTCAAAAACGTTAATTGGCTGCATGCAATGTTCAAACACTTACACACTACATTGGTAATAAATACAGAAATTAAATCAAAGTTACAATTCATTGCACTGGGTAAACTAAGACTGTACTAAAAAACAAACAAAACAAAAAAACAACCCTAAACAAACAAACCAACAAACAAAAAAACCCCACCGTAACCTAAATCCTGAATTAAAAACCCATGGGGTACAGGAAGCACAACGACAGCGGAGAATCCCAGCATTCTTTCTCTTTCAAAGTACCCTGACGTTGCTGTTCTTCTTTGGATATCACCTCTAAGATGAAGCTCAATGCCACTGCAGAGCTCTGAAGCTCAAGAAATATAGGTTTTGGTCTGATTAGAGGTTATTCCCCTCAAGACCACCTCTCTTACTTCAAGCGTGAGTCCCAAGTTGGAAGGATGCAGCTGAAGCTGTGTCTCTGAACACAGAGACTTGGGTGACCATTCTCAAGACCTTCAAAGGGAAGGAAAGATGAAGATCAGCCTTCCATGAGATGTTTTGCCATGGTCTTCATCCCAGGGTTATATCAGAAAAATTGAAGTTAGATTGGCTATGCTAGTTGGTTTTCAATCAATTCCCAGTTGCTTTTATTAACTACCACTCCTCCCTGCTAGAAACCCAATGTTTATAGTATTATTTTTCTGATGAAATATTTTCTGCTTTTGGATTATAATTATAGCTAGTCAGAAACCAGAATTTCCTTTCCTTAGGATACTCTGGCGTTTGAAAGAGAAGAGTTTGTATTCCAAATTGGAACAGAAATACAACATCGTGACAATTCTGGTGAAAAGAACACAGTAAAAATTTCTACAGGGGACCACTGAAATTTTCATTGTCATAAAATCCAAATATGTTGTCCAGCAAATGAGAACATATTTCAAGAATGTAAAAATAAAAGTTATGCTTCAGATGAATCATTTGATTCATCTGTACATTTATGTAAATATGTTTGGTTATGATCAGATAACCAAAATCTCACATTAACACTTTATATGAGCAAAATGAAAAGGAACAGCACAGGGAAGAGCAGTTATCAAATTGTCATTTATAACCAACTCAACAGAAAGAGCTATCCTCTTTTCCCATGGCAATTTGCTTTATGAGCAATCATTTCCCCAAGACTGAGTGGAATGCAGAGATCATATCATTCTGACTTTCTCAAGGCACACTGGATTAGCCTCAGTGCACATCATCTCTTGCCAGGTGGAAAGGACATAAGAAACATGAGGTTGTTACGGAGGAGGTAGAAGAAAGGAACATCTGGAAAAGAGGACACAATTCCACAGGAAATCTGGCTTCAATAGTTCAGCTGCTCATGCAACAAGTTATTATTTCTGGAGATATTGGCTTAGCATGAGAAGCCCTGTTTGGGGTGTTCTGATCCTCTAAAAGGTGATGAAGAGGGTAGAAACAGGTATCTTTAAGACTAACACCTGAAACTGGCATGCCAATAAAGTAGGAAGATTGAAGGAGACCTGGAAACTGCATTAATGCAACCTTGGGCAGGAAATTTCACCTTCATGATGAGCCTGTCCTGTGCTCTGGTAACTTCTAGCCAGTTTAAGTGTCCTCTGGAGGCAACCAAGAAACTCAAATCTGTTATGAGTTCCCAGACACTATCAAATATAGACCCCAGCTGTTTTGGATGATTGTAAGGGGGGAGACAGGTTGTTAGAATATAATTGGATAAAAAACCTGGTTCTGAGCTTCTGTTCACATTTTATTCTGATTGCAGTAAAAGTAAGCCTGATCCTATCTATCATAGGCACAAGGACAGCAAGTACAGTTCATTAATACTGATCTCAGTACTTCATTTGGAAGACTGTGCAACCAGCAGATTGTGCTGCTGGGTACTTGTCCTCACATTTGTAGCTCCCAGAAACTTGTGCATTTATACTCTACTTCTCTGTGCCAGTAGGTCCGTGCTGCCTCTCAACACAGCACAAGTCTGTGAGGTTTGGAAGATCATTATCTCTGACCTTCCACTGCCTGCTTTCACAGCTGATATCTGGAGAGATGCTGTAGATCCCACAGACCTGGACTGTCGCCCTGATTTTTTAAGATTTTCTAAGCCTTCTGATGTCTGCATTCTTGTATCAAACTTTCTGTAAACAACTTATTATTTTTCATTCTTTTATGGAGGAGGAGAAACTTGATGGACTGTTGATTTGTCCAGTGTCCTTGGAGAGGTGGCACTTCCACCCTCCAATCCACTGTCACCTTTGGAAATCTATAAATGTTAGAGTCAGAAAATAAATTTCCCTTTTTTCCTGCCTTGAGAGTAACAGCGTATCTGCATCGTGTTGTCTCGTGTCCTATAGTGACACTGGACCAAGTTGAAATGGCTCTAACACATCATGGGGTAAAACCTTTCTGCTCACAAACCATCAAAAACCAAAGTTGAACAGAAAAGGGAATGAATTAAAGATTATGCTCCAGGTCAGCATATGCTCTGAGACCAGCCTCAAGTCTCCAAACACCTCATCCTTCTCTGCAGGCAGTGTGCACGTGCTGCCGATGTAACCCTTCCTCAGGGCCCCAGAAGGATGGCCAGACCTCAAATGTCCAGTGTGCTCCTGCATTTTTAAGCAGGATACCTTCAAGTGAGCCAGCAACTACATGTACAGCTCCCTTGCTGGACCAGTATGTTTGATGGAAAGTGTAGCTGAAGGAAGGAGCTGGTTTTCTTCATGTGGAGGTGTTAAAGATAGATGTCAGGTAACTGCCAAGGGGAAGAGATTGGAAATAAATCTCAGTGTCTTTTGGTGCTGTATAAGCCTCAAGCAACTCCAGTGACTTTGCCTGACTGCTGAGGGGTTAATCCAGAGTGGTAAAAGCACAACTGAGATCACATCCTGGGCCTTAAGGGCAGAAATAAAATGCCTGCTAGTCTAACCAGGAAGGGACGCAGAAACTACATGGCACATTATTTCCTCACAGCTGTATTCACAAACTTTTTTTTCTTTTGCATTCCTGACACCTTCACCTCAAAGCATCGCTTTTTATTAATGATTTCCTTCTCCCTCCTTTTGTCAGCTGTCACAGCAGAGTTCTTGTAAGGGCCTGGTCAGAACAAAGTAAATACTGTTCCACTCGCACCAGAGGTGTGTCTGTATATGCTGATCTCGCTGTTATCCAGCAGGCTGCAGGAGGAAACTCTGCTAATGATCGTGACTTGCAGCATCAAGTGCAGGGTGGGCAGGCTGCCGGCGGGCTGAGGTGTGTGCGTGTCTGTGTGCGTGTCTGTGTGTGTCTGTGTGTGTGTCTGTGTGTGTGTGTGTGCTCTCGCATGCATGCACTCCTCTGCCTGCTCAAGATCACGTCGCAAGTCGCCATGCTAAAGATCCCACACATTCCAGAAAAGTACAGCCTGTTTCCATACATCACCAGGGAACGAAAGCTAAAATCACATTCCCTCTTCCCTGTCTCCTAAACCAGGGAAGTATTGTCCTGTTAAATTGGGCCCAGTCCTCGGAGGGTGTACAGTGGCGTTGCTGCCCGGGCTGCTGTGCTAGCTCAGTCACTGTCTCAGTGTATCCACTCAGCTTCTGATGTTGTATCTGTACCACATCTCTGTCTTTCTAAATAAATCCTGATTGAAACCAAAAATTTAAAAAATGTGAACAGTGCGGAGCAAAGAACTGTTGAGAAAAGCTCATACTGGATAGCGGGGGCCAGATGGAGGTGAAATGCCATTACAGTGGAAAGCAAATTTTCACAGAATTTTTAATCATGCTCATTTAACCTACCTGAGCTTCCAATTTGGGAGTGTAATTGTCCCATATTCCTTCTGCAGGTTAAAAGAGAAGAGGGACACTCGCAGTGGATGATCAAGTCTACCTGGAATTGAAATCTCTTCGGCTGCCAGTCTCTCTCTCACAGACATTGATGAAAGTTGCCCTTGCTGGGTCCCTGAGTAAAAGCAAGGTTCCACTTTGCCTCGTTACATTTGAATGTCACATAATTAGAGGAAAGGCCCAAGGCCAGATCCCGGTTAGACGTGTAGACCAGCATATTCCCTTTGGCTGTACTTTCCTCTGTTATCTCTCTGCAAGTGGAAGCAGATTTCAGGACTGTGTAAGCCAGGTTCTCACATGATGCAGCACACCACTGATGTGGAATCACAAATTGTTGCAATTTGTTCATTTCCTAAGTACACACTAACCCTGTTTCCTGGAATAGGAGTTGTTATAAGCTGTATGTGAGCACGTAATTCACTGTAGCAGGATCTATCAGTGGGAAGAAATGTCCTCTCTTTCCACCATGGTAGTGTTCAGTCATCTTTTAAAATAGCCCAACCAATACCTCATACAACACTTATCTCCAGAGACTGTTCTGCAGCCTGGCATCTCTCACAGTTAGGAAATTATGCAACATAAATGTCCCTTTACAACTTACACTTTTTCCACATCATGGCCCTTCACAGGTTCATTTTTTCTTTAATTCCCTTCAACTGTTTAACTAACACAAATCACCAGACACTGGTCTGGAACTTCAAAACCTGGCTCTGATCTTTGCATCAGAATATGAGAGATGTGTGCTTTTCACTTGCTATAGATGTGATCAAAAATACAGGGTAGATGCAATTTTCAGGGCTAGTTCAAAAATTTGACTCAAAGACCACAATCCATCCTTTGCTGTTCAAATGCCTCCCACATATCTGCAGTGAAAAAATCCCAAAAATTTGGACAGGAGTCTATCTGCAGCTCATATTTTAAATGGTTTTCAGTGTGGTGGCAAAGTTGGAAAAGTTAATGTAGCTTCAATTAAAGCAGTTTCTCTCCTGGATTTTTTTCTTTTGGCAGGGACCAGGCAATATCTACAAAATAATAGTAATGGCCTGAGTCAACAGTGTGTCCCTCAGTAAATTGTAAGTCATGTTCAATGAAAGCTTTTGCCTGGATCAGTACATGGTGAAAATTGAGAGACCCCAACACAGATATGCTGGTAGTCCCATAATAACTGTTCTATATGTACACAGATGCTGATCTGTTCAAAAAGACAGTGTGTTTTTCATTTTCCAGCATTTGGCAAAGGAAATCATGTAGTAGTTATGGATTGGGTGACTATCACCCTGGTCAGCAAGGCAGGTATGATTTATTTATCAGCTTTCCAGCTTTCCATGGAGGATAAGGGGGAGGGAGAGCTCTGGAGGGGGCTGCAGGGGGAGAAGATGAGGAGAGTGGGGGAAGGGGACAGGGAAAAGCAAGATTTATATCCAGATGGGAATGTTGAGACAAGGGTGGGAGCCACAGCAGGGAAGGAGCGTCCACAATGAAGGCTATTCATCAACCCTTGCAGCAACACAGCTCTGAAATGGAAAGGGCTAGAAACTATTCCTTCAGCTCCATCCCTGGGGTGCCTGGGGTTCCAGCAAGGAAGCAGCTACATACTGATAGCTGCACAGTTTTGGGCTCAAATATCTCCTACTGCAATTGCATCTGACTTTGAGGATCACAGAGAGGCGTTTTTTCCTCTCTTCAATCCCTTGTACATCAGTAAGAAAGTACATTCAGCATCTCTTTCATCATCAGTCTCCGAGCAAGGTGGGCTGCAGCAAGAGCAACAGAGTAATGAAATAAAAGCACAGGAGCTACAAAGGATTCATGGTACTTGAATTTTTAGGATCACAGAAACACAGAATAATTTAAGCTCAGAAAGATCTTACAAGGGCTCTGTTCCAACCCACCTCTCAGTCATGAGACCTCCCTGCTTTAATACCACAGATTCTGTTCCCAGCACAACAAATTACCTTGTTTTCTGATATCCTGAGTCAATTAGGCTGTTTGTTATCACTGTGGAAAATTTGTCCTAGAAACTTGGAGGATTCAGATGTTTCTTAATTATAAAATCATAAAAAGAATTGCAGTACAAGTAAACAAAACTGATTTATAAGGTTATGCTATATAATATAATAAATTATATGATATTCATTGATACTTGTACTTTTTCTAGAGTAAATCTCCTAGCTTTCAGAGGAAGATACAATTAATCTGGAAAGTGTCCCAATTTATTGTCACTGTCCCCATGTGTATTTGTGATGCAGGAACATGTGGGTGCTGAGACACGTGACGGTGTAAGTTGCCAGATTTGCATTTTGCCATGTGCCAGTAAAATTCACTAATTTCAGTGGGATAAGATCAGTTTCATAATCAACCAAACATCAGGTCCGAATTTTCTTTTTCTCCTGTTTTCTTTTTCTCATATAATTCATTTATAATCTTGCCAGGCTAGCAAGAATCAATTGATTCCAAAGAAAATTGTAACACAGAACAATGACCTGGCATTTGAAGAACTCAAAGGCTTATAATTTCTTATAGAACCCAAGTGCCAGTATCTATTTCTTATCAGAATCTTACCCTGTTTGCATAGTCTAGGGTTTCCCTACCCATGCTGTAACATAAAAAATGGGTGAATTGTGTGGAATGCTGGAGATTTCTTTGATCCCATACTGCTTGCTAGTATTCATGCCTCCATTGCAAATTTTATTCTTCAACAAGAAAATCTTGCCTGTGCTCCTATTATAGTTTCTCTTTAAGTCATTCCTCAGTTTATTTCACCCTAGTTCTACATCTGATAAAAGCCAAAATATCCATCTAGGCCAAAATCTTTCACGAACATTTATGAGGTTTCCCACAGGTATCCCAGTGGCACTGATAGAAATAGCACAGGTGGCTGCATCACCTGGCATGGTCAGAGTGCTGTAGCCATGCAGGTCCTAACGTTTATTCTGGCATAGCCTCCACCTCCACTGCCTTTTCAACACAAGGTGATGAGCACCTTGCTCACAAATCCTTCTGCAGCCCCACGGGATTGTGAATGGATGTTGCACAGGCTATGAAACCTTATTTCTTCTTTCCTTAAAAAAAAAAAAGTCCAGCCTGAACCCCAAATGGGAAATTGATGCTTCAGTATCATTTCTACTATGATAATACCACTTTCCCCTTTTCCTTGGATATTCTATTTATCTCCTTCAGAATCTAAGCTATTTGACCACAAAGACCCTAATACAGGTGTGGTGGCAACAAATCTCTGATAATTTCTCTGAAAGTCACCACTTTCCAGGATGTAATCCCTGTGGACAGATAGCTTTTCTCCCCATGGCCAAGGCTGTGGTTTTTCTGTTGCAGTTAATGGTAAATTTCTCTTTCTTCTAAGTATTGTGTGATTCAACCCCAAAGTCTCAGTTCAGTTAGAATAGCCAGGACATGCATTTCTCCCGAAGCAGGGAAAGTCCTCTGGATCTAAATACTATGTTTAAAGAGATTGTAACATTCAGTATGATATGATATTGTCAGACTGAGCCTACATGTTTCTAGAGAGCTCTCTGAGGAGAGGTGGAAAAAGAAAATAACAGAAAGACTGGCTAAACAGAGCCCTTTGATGGCAGGATGGCTGGAAAAGGTTTATCTTTTTCAGCTTTATTTCATAATACACTAATGAATCCAAGGTTAGGCATGAAGGCTCAGTCACTCAGGTGGGCTCCCTGAAAAGTCATAGCAAGAGATTATTCTCTTATTGTGATGTCTCATCCTAACCTAGAACAGGCAAGTTTTTTGTCCTGCTGAGATACCCTACAGACTGGAGAAAGAGAAAAATTGCCCAGAGTAAAAGCCTGGGGAGAGCAGTCTCCCTTTTACAAAGGTTTCCTTGCTCTTCCATCTGGTCTAGAAAGTGCAACTTCTCGGCTTCAGCTGTCTCAGTGCATTAACTCACAGTGCTACAGATGTTGGGTAGCTCTGGCATGACCTTGCACAAAATCCTAAGGGCCTCTGGCAGGGGAATGGGAGGGTGTTCTGGGAGCAGGACTAAAATCCTCACTAGATGCATTGTTAAGACTCCCTGAACTGCTGCCATAAAGTCTCTAAAATAAAATTTCAATAAAGTCTCTAAAATAAAATTTCAATAACTTGAAATAAAAGGCTTGAACTGAAGGCATCTGGAGAGCACTGTGCTGTGACTCAGACATTGGAGGCACTGCTTGGCCAGGACAGTGATCCCAACAGAAGAGGAGGTGGAAAAGTCAACCAAAGCACACCTTGTACCTTCACCTGTTGTTCACAGATTGCTTATGTGAGCACTCTCACAAATAATGGCAGCAGATGGTTTTCTGTCATTGAATAAATGGCTGCTGTTTATCTAGATGCAGACGGAGTATTTTGATCTGAACAAAAGTAAATTAAGTATTAGTAACTTAATTACTCTTAGTATTGTCTACTATCTGGGCAAGCTGCTTTAGCATCACATTAAGGCTTTTATAGGCTGAATGCTATACAAAAATTCAGTATGTATGTCTCCAGTGGTGGTCTGTGTTTTTAAAGAAATGTTTGATCATTTTTTGAGCATTTTTCAAAATTGATTTTAGCAGCCTTTCATTTCCATGTCTGTAAGCAGAGTACATATGGAATTTTCTTTCCTCAAAACTCTCAAGATTTCTAATTTTCTCCCTCCCACTCTAAATAAGGACAAAGCCAAAATTCTCATGTTCAAAATACTATTATTTAAGAACTATTCACATGGAATCAGTTGAAACATTTTGAAGTTGGTTCTACTCCAATTTAAACCTTGTTTTTCTTTAATATATAAAAACAGCTCAGCCAGGGAGTAGTTTTGAATCAAAAAAACCTCCCACCTTCTTTTCATTTTGAAAATGCTGGAATGAGATATTTCAACACAATCCCAAAAGTATTTTTCACTTTCAAATGCAGAGCATAGTCAAAACCAGCTCTTTTTCTCCAAATTTATTAATTTGGATTAATCTACAAATTAAAATAATAACCATTGCTTTTTGGGAAATTCTCCAAGAAGCTTTTCCTGAATTCATAAAAAGCTTTAAAGCATTACTACAGCGCCTCTGTCTCTGCAGTTGTAATTGAGCCCTGCACAAGGCTATGTAGTCCTTGTGTCTCTGGCTCAACTCTGACGTTAATTCATAGTAATTTTTGTTTAAAAGCACTTTCTCGCTGCTGGACAGAGTGTTACAATGGTGTCTCCTGCAGTTGCACCTCAAGTGGAGTCTTCACGTGGTGCTGCTTCTCCAGAGTTTGCTGGTGCAGGCCATGCATTCAGCAATGGTGCAGGAGGCGATGAACTCTGGTTTCCCTGTCTCTGGAGGGCTGAAAAAGGTGCTACTAGAAAACAAATGACTGTGTTATCTCTAATTAACCCCCATGTGCATCTTTCCCATACAAAATTATAATTCACTTAGTTTGTCTGAGGACTGAACTTCCTGATTCCTAAAGAGCTCCCATAGGGGAAGCAAATGAGGCCAGAAATAGACTGATCTGGACAAACCCAAGTAAAATACCTCATTCCTGGTATTTGCAAGACTGGGTACTTCCCCATAACTGCTTTTGATATCTCAGCAAGTTATGCACAGGGAGAAATAGATCACCTCCTGGTATTTCCAGCATCCATATATTAGAATGCAAGGAAAAAACTGACTCCCCCAGCTCCGTGACTAATTCTCTGGTTTATTTAAGCATGAGTTCTAAAACAGTTCACATAGAAAACAGAGCAAAAAAGTAAAAGGAGTTGTGTGCTAGCACACTCTCTTTGAAACGAGAAATCAGGTGCCACAAGAGCATTCCAACAAATCCCATAGGATTGGATTCACCACTTGGCTGTGGATCAAAAGTCACCCTGACAATGACACAAGATCCGGTCCATTCCTTACAATCGTTTATAGAGTAACTATTACACATGAGGGTTTATGATTCTGCCATGGAAATGAAGCCATAACTCTGTGAGGAGCCCTACTGACAATGCTTTCCTGTCCTCAGAGGTCTCATATACCACATTTCATGGTTCCAGCAGACTTTGCTCTAGGTAGCACTGAAAACTGGGACACTGCGCATGCTTCAACTCCAAGCACACGAGGGGTTCTTCCACTGTTAGTCACCTGGTTTGTCTCCATCCATCCATCCATCCATCCATGCACTCATCTCCTCTTTTCTCCTTGGCAAATGGGTGGTAATAGCAGCCCTCATTAGCCCTTTAGGACTCTTTCAAGTACCCCTTGAAAAGGAAGGGAGTTCACCTCCAGAGCTGTAGCCAAGTTGAAGATGCTTGGCTGGACATTGGTTACATTTACATTGTACCTTACCTCTGGCAAGAGGCAGGGACCCAAGCCAAAGTCCCTTATGTATCCAAGTGCCTGTAGCCCCAGGTGCTTTAGCATTACCTGGATATCCAGGGGGAAAAAAAAGGAAGGAAACATCAGGCTCAGTGCTATATTTTCCCCTTTTAAATACTACCTATTGAACAAGAAATTTCAGGGTGCATCCAGCTGCAGCAGGTAGCTGGATCAAGAAGATAAATCATGGAAAGCAGATGGAAAATTAGACAGGAGTGCTGTGTGTAACGAGTCAGGTTTAAGCAAGACCTTGTGATGGAGCTGAGTAGATAATAAATCTGCAGATGGAACAGTGACAGTCCCAGACTGTCACTGAAAGACTATTAGTAACTTTCCAGGTCATGCTAAGTGATCTGAAGATCCACGGGATCCTGTTGCCCTTAGTATGCAGTAAGAAGTTTGAAAAGATGGTTCATGACAGGCCAAATGAAACTTTGAGCACTAACAAGGATCTGCAGCCAGCAGCTGGGAAGCTGGAATCATGATTCTTTCCACTGACCCACTTAGTGATTATTTCTGAATTTTACATTACCTTCATATAAAATGAAGGTTCAATTAAGAAGTTTATTGGAGGGAAAACAATCTCACCATATTTGGGGAGATAAATCTATTCTAGACATTTGTGGTGATAATTTCAGTGTTTTTTGTTTAGCACTAAGATAAATGAAAATCCAGTCTCTGCCTTGAAGAGTTTATAAATAGCACTACACTAATCTTGTGAAGGGCATGAAAGGGTCAAGGAAAGAAAGGAATTACTTAGGGTAGCCCAGGGAAGCAGAGCTCTTAGTGAAGAGGTAAAGCTAAGAAGTGGAATTTGGGGCTTAAACATTATCATAGTGCTTCTTGATATGTATTTGACCTGTAAGTGGTCTCCCAAGAGATAAGAGGAGATCTTAAATGCTTGGAACATTTCAGATAGATTGGACTGAATTCCTAAAATTTGGCAAGGAGTTAGCCTTCAAAAGAGATAGATGAGCTAATTAGCTTCTTTTCCATCTCCAGCTACCGTGGCTTTGTGTGTTGCCAGTGCTGACCTTAGAAAGGAAAGTGTGGGACATATCTGTGGAGATGTACTATACATAGTGGTGTATTTTCATGCACAGCCTCAGAACCTCTGGCATGGAGCTAGATAGAAAAAAAAAAAAAAAAAAAGGTACTCAAAATAAAGTACTTAAGAATAGCGAGAGTAACCTTTTCAAAGGGATCTGATGCAACTACCATTCCTCAGTCACCAGTATGTCTGATTTCTGAAACACCATTAAAAAATAGCAACACATTTTCACCCTGCTAGCTACTGCTGGTTAACAGAATGATCCCAGCACATAAGCACTTGGTAGCCTAAGAAAATATGGAAACACTTCACATGCAATGTCTCACTGCTGATTCCTTGCTGTTTGTGTCACAGTGCTCTTCACACGATAAATCATCTTGCCTGAAGTGAGTCACTTACCAAAAAGATGCCTGTGTACTCTTTGCCCCTTGATATGTTTGCCCTTAAATTTCTGAATGGATCCAGGATTAGAACTGTAGACATGGCCACGATCATAAAAGAATTAATAACTCAAAAAAATTATACTGCATGACTTTTGATTTATTTCAGTGTTTTCAGTCCTGATCTTCCCAGTTCACATATCAAAAAGGAGGATGTTGTCCTCTCCTAATCTTACAAAAATCTGAGTTAGTCTTCATCTGTCCTGCCTTCTTTCTAGTTGAGAAAAGGCATGAGACTTTTGCCATTCTACTTTTTTCTTGTATAGCTTGCCAATCTCTTTAAACGAAAATTTTAAGACCTTAATCTAAACTTTCTCAGTCCAAATCACACCTGAACCCACCATTTTGATGTCTCTGAATTGAGTATGAATGTATCCCAAAAAAAAGGAATTAATTCAAGACCAAGCTGAGGGCAGCAAACAAGAAATAACTGCTGTTTGCAGCCTCCATGTTGATTTTCTGCACCTGGGACTTTGCACTGACCAATAATCAACTCATTAGAAGCAATTTGGACACACGGACTGCAAGCCTCATGTAGCACTAAACACTAGTAAGAGTTTCAACTTTTGACACTCATTCAGGAGATGCAAGCTGATGTAGAAAACAACCAGGTGTTAGTTAATCATTTTTGCACCATATATCAGATGGATTGTTGCACAGCAATATACCTGGATAAGTAGGCTTCATAGTTTTGGAAGTTTCAAACTGAAGAAGTTCATCTTGTGGATGTGCTAGCCATTATCTTTTGGAAAATGCTGGCAAAAAGCAGTCATTGACCTCAACAGATGGGAATAAAAACTGTGACCATCTCCTCAGAAATGCCAATGATTTCTCAGTCACCAACGAGCCATGCAAGTTCTCTGAATCCTTACCACATGTTAGTCAGGTTTCCCTCTGTCAGGAAAAGGAACGTTCTTGTCTTCAGGAAAAGATGAAGTTTGCAAAGTGAACATTGATTAGGTTGGCACTGGTCTCTGTGTGTCTGTTAGCACACAATTATTGCTTCAGAGATACTAAAGGCTTAATATTGGCCATGTGCATGTTAAAATATGATTTTATGCATGCATACTATGTGACACGCCAAGAACCTCTTCTGGAGTCACCAGTTTTGGTATACAGTAGAATTATGGATTCTTGCCTTCAGCACAGATTTCTAGAGTATTTTGTAAGTTTCCCTGGAGGATTGGGGCTGAGAAGTCAGACACATAGCATCAGGAATTAGTTATAGTTGGAAAACCTCTCCCTCTCCGGACAAATCTTGTCTCAGTGATCTTCTTTTGCCATCACAGCCATAGCAACGCTACTAGCAAAAGATGAAAGATATCTGACAACTTTGTTTCTCTGGAACCACAGAGCTTTCTACTATAAGGATAACTTTCATGTGGAAGAGACACAGAACTTTTTCCGGGAGCGCGTCCAACACTTTGAAATAAATCCTCATAGGATAGGAGAACCCTCCAAAACCTCACCACCTTCAAGTCCTTTGCACATCAAGTGATTTCCTTCTTGCCTCCTGCAGTGTAAACAGACAGAACTGCTTGCATATTTGCTTAAGCCTACCCAACTAAGATGTTCCACTGCTCCCACCCCTCTTCCTGCCCTTTGCAATGCTTAATCATAACTGGAAAATGTGCCAACATTTATGAACTTTATTATGAGCATAAGAATAAAGAATAGACAACAGAAATAAGTTTTCTTAGCTCAGCTGACAGTAAGAATATGGGGATATGGGGAGGGAGAGTGTGACAATTTATAACAAACCATAGCCCAAAAGCAGAAAAAGGCCCCTTCCTCCGCCTACAAATTTAAAAAAAAAAAAATTAAAAAAAATTATCAGTAGGTCTCTGGAAATCAATGAGAAATTAGGGTTTTTTACTTCCTTATAATCAGGCTGTATTCCACAGGAGCAAGAAATCCTTGCGTGTTAAGAAAATAGGGCATTGGGCCTGAAACCAGGGAAAATGTAGCAGTGCAGGATTAAATCAGCACCTACTCTTCTCCTGACCAAAGAAACACAGATGTCTTCAAGAATTCTGGTGAAATTTTCAACTACATGGAGTATGTCTGACTCTGACTCAGTTTTTTTTGGTTGTTTTTTTTTTTTTTTTTCTTTTCTCCTTATGGAGTGTTTGACAGCTTTTTTTTTTTTGGTTTTTTTTTTTTTTTTTTTTTTTTTTCTCCTTATGGAGTGTTTGACAGGCTTTTTTACCATTTTAAAAACAATCCAGACACTCTGTGCATCTACAGTCCGGCAGCCCTGTCTGTGATACCTGTGACCTGTTTTCCCTGATTATGTACCTATTCATAATTTCAAAGCTATGCTGTGTCTTCTTTTCTTTCCCTCATGGATTTACCAAGAGGTTCTTTAGAGCATCAACAAAAGTAACCGTTCAGAAAACCCTTTCCCACAGACATGGGAAACTCTGCTAGCTGTGACAATCCTGGCTTGCATCAGCACTGGTATCAGGAACCGTGGGGAAACTCATCTGGGATGACCACCATTCAGGGTAGTTTTGGTCCTGCCAGACTCGCTCAGCATCAGAGTCGGGCTGAAGAACCACATCAGGCTTTCTGGTTTCTGTTCTCCAGCCAGCTCTGCACATATCCTGCCCAGTTCATCATATACCTGAACCTTTTTTTTTTTCCTTTTTTTTTTTTTTTCTCAGAAGTTTACAGTTCTACCTCATAGCATTAAACTTGCCTGTCCTTGGCAATGGTTCCCTCCAGCAGTGCCAGTGACAGCAGGAGGGAGGTGTACATCAGGCCTGGGCTCTGAGCAGGCTTTAATCGATGTAAGGGCAGGGGGAGCTGCTGGTACAGTCAGGAGCTCCCTGTCCTGCCCTTATCCTAAGGAGCTGAGAGCTGGGGTGCTGCAGATAAGAGCTGGGGAAGTGCTGAGTGACTGTGCTGCTGAGAGAGAACAGTTCCTGCCTTATCCTGAAGTGGGAAGTTCAACCAGAATGGATTTTGCTGTTTCAAATTACAGGCTGGTGGCTCCAGGCAAATGTAGAGGGGGCTGCTGTCTCCTGAAATAGCAGCAGCAGCAGCAGCAAGAGCAGCATGTTGAGATCAGGAGCACTGGTATGACATTTGGGAGTGAGGGCTGCTGCAAGATGGCCTTTGAGTGCCAAGGTCACAGCCCATCAAAATGCTGCTCATCACTGCCTGACCCTTCACTCCATCCTCTCCCCACCTTTACCAGGAGCTGGGGGAAAGCATGCAAGGGCCAAGCCCCATTGCATCAAGAGCCAAGTGAAATCTTGCTGTCAGAAGCCCTTCTCTCCTAACAGCTCCCCTTTTTCTCACTGAATCCAAAGCCTTTGGCTACATGGGAGCTTACATATTTTGTTGCACCCTCATCACTTACAAGAATGTAGCAACTGACCCTAACGCTTTAATCCTCCCATTGTCTTTAAAAGCTTTTTATATCGTCACCAATAAAGATTGCCTGTCTCAAGGGTTTTCCTGCTTCTCTGGCTGGGTTACAGCAGTGGGGTGGAGGTAGAGGAAGGGGGGTACAGGGAAGGGAAGAGAGCTGGATCACTGCCAGGCTTTAAAAGGCTGCTTAAGCATTTTTCTGTGGCTTGCAGGGTTTTACTCAGCAAAGTCTCCCAAGCCACAGAATATGCCTCTACTTGTATAACATTACAAAGTCAAGATGATTAGAGTGTAAGCCTCAGCCCTCTGGAAGCTGCCCTTTTGTCTCTGGGGTGTAACGATACATTATTTGTCCTTGTCTAGTTCTTATCTTATTAATGCACTGTGTTATTTCTGCTCTCCCTCCCATCCCTGCTCCTGCACACACACCTCCCTCTCCTGTACTTCAATTAATAGAACAATCATGAGTCTCTAACCCTTTCCAAAGCTCTGGACTGTGACTGTGCGTGTGTGTGTGTTTGTGTGTGTGTGCACTGCACCTGCGTGTTGGAGTGAAGCCCTCCTCCTCATCACCCTGCCTTCCCTGGGCAGCTCAGCACACTGTCACCCCCACCAGTTGCAGGATCCCCCAGCAGCTGAGGTCTGTGCCCTACTGGACTGTGTGTTGTTAGCTCAGGGCTCAAACCCTGCCTGTTCACAGTGCTCGGATCCACAAATCCTCATCACTACATTTAATTTGCTCTTTTTTATCTTTTTGTCTCCTTCTTACAGCATGCCATTTTCCTAATGTCCCAGGAATTGCCTGCGTCTTGCAGTATGTTCTAACGTGGAAGGAGGGATCCCCTCTTATGCCTGTGGGTCCCAGAAGGCATAGTGGAGAACCAGGCTCATGGAGGTGCCTTGTGACCTCTGTATGTTTCCATGCACATGGGAATCCATTGCAAATATTTGGGAAAAGGATGCTTTGTCAGCCTAGGAGCTGCTGGAATGGGCCAGGAATACTCCATGAGATGCTGACATAGGGAAATGGCTCCAGTTGAACTGAAAATCTCCATGGTTTCAGAGAAGCTAATCACTATGGGTGACAGAAATTCCAGGAGGTAAGAAAGGGAGGAAATTCACTTTGGAGTTAAAGCAAAAGAAGGAGTGAGGGTATCCAGACTCCACTTTTAGCTCTCCCAATGGCTTTTATTTTATCCTTGTGAGCATCACGTCCTCCCAAGTACGCATTGAGCAATATATCCAACACGTAGCTCTCTGTTTGTGCTTACTCCCCATCTATCTATAGAATATCTTAATCCTGCTTTTTGCTTCAGCCATAAACCCCTTGAGGCCTGGTCTGTCTTTTTTCCTCTAGCATTTCTCCAGCATCTGGGACACAATGGTCCATGGCTGAGCACCCTCTGGGCACTCTACAAATTCAAACCAGCCACTGCAATAAATAGCACTGCAGCAAAACAACAGGGGCTAGGATCTGAATTTTCCTCATCATGCTGCAGGTCCTGGCCACTAAACTGGAAAACAAATGGTTGAGCCTGTCTGCTGGTGGGCAGTGATGTAGGCACGTCAGTGGAGTCTGCTGACAAGGTGAAATGCTCCAGCATCACTTACTAGAAGTGCTGGGAGTCAGAGCACTCAGGGACTACAAAGAGAGAGTAGATCATGCTGCTGTCCTCACTGCAGACCCTCCCAGATGCTTCTTCTGATCTTTAGTGGTGGCATCTCTATTACTTGACTCCCAGAATTTCCAGGGCTCAGTGTGGGGCCTGAAAACAAGGCTTTGATTGGTATCATTAACATTTCTGAGGAAGTGCTGCCGCTTCCTGGCAATATACCCCACAAAGCACCTCAGCAGGGAGAGAAAAGGGGACAGGACTGTGTTTCATTCCACAGATGTGCAATAGGGGACAGAGTGTTCTGTTTGTGATAGAACAGCTTTAAAATCCACAGTAGAAACACGTTTCAGAGCAAGAAAGTGAAAAAATTTGTCGCCCAATGAGAAAACAAAATCCAATCAGATTAAGCCAAAGGAATCTGTCCCACAAAGTGCTTTCCTTGGGCTGTTCAGAGCTCTCTCTGTAGTAACAGAACACCATTGGCAGGGATCTCCTCACAATCTCTCTCTTCCTCTTCCAGGAACTATTACCCCCTTCCTGATTTCATTAGAAATTATAGTCTGCATTTTGTCCTGACTGGGAAGAAGGGAGAAGAGGAAGAAGAATTTTACCCAGTAAGCAAAAGTTTTTTTTTTCTTTTTCCCTTCACTTCCATAAAAGTTAACCCTCAAAGCTTTTCCTCCCATGAGCAATGGTTACAGACTGGTCTAGGAACTCAAAACAAGAACAGAAATTCACTCACTCAAAAATCTCAGATTCTGCTCTTTTTTACTGCTCCTTTTCCTGTAAGATCTTTGGGAATGGTTTTAATAGCACACATGAGTGTCACCAAGACTCAACCAAAATAAGATGGAAAAGCTTTATCCAAGTTCTATGCCTTGGCTTTATTGGATGTTTCAATTTCTAATATTCCTGGTTTGTCCAGAGATCAAATTCTGTGCAAAGCAGCAATCACTATCATGTTCAGTATTTTGGACATTGCCATATTGCACAAAGGAAAATAGCGCAAAGAAGGCAAGGGGAAAAAAAAAGCCTGAAACGGATCCTCAATATCAACTTAAAGAAAAGGGGAATTTTTTCTTTTCCTCCATAAAATCCCTGCAAACAGCAATGCTAATTTTAATACCATTTTCACATTTGTTAAATTGAGAGTCCACAAAACCCAGACTAAGTCTAGATGGTCACATCTGGTTTTGAAGGGAATTAATACTTTCAGACAGGTAATTAATGCTGCAATTCTTATAGTACTTTGCATATAGTTAAATGTTTAGCAGAAGTAGACTGTGTTCAAACTAGTTTTTTTCTTTTACCATTCATGGAAAAAAATGTAGCTTGTGAAATTCAAATATATTACTTTTGAGCATACAAAAATATTTGAGTTGAATATATTAAGGAGCAAAAATGGGAGCACTTGGGAGCAAAAATATTGCTGGTACTAACTTTGGCTATAGCACTTGCCATGGGTAGATCTCAGAGGGCTATACAAGGAGGGGAGGAACAGGGTTCTGATGTCCCAGATGGGGAAACTGAGGTCAGAAGAAGTCAGAAGAACTTCAGGCATTAGAAGAGTTAGGAGTAGAATAATTATTTTTGAGGGTCTCTGTTTTGCTCATGACCTTGATAGACTGACTGGTCCCAGCAACTTCACAATAAAAAGTAATTTCTCACCTGTAAGTCCCATTGCAATTTCAAGCATTTCCTCATTTGTCTAGTGAGAGAAGCTCTGAAACCTCAGCAACACCTCTTGACCCATAAACCCTCTTGCAGAAGCCTCCACTGCTTATATGCCTGAAAGCAAATTGCACCATCAATGGCTTAATGCAATTACTAGTTTCTCTGCTGAATGTTTTTATGCATTAATTATTTTTTCATCCAAAACCTGAGCATGAAGGATTGGAGCTGCATGACAGCAAAGATAGCTCAATGGCTGGGCACAAAAGGGGATACTGGGGCCTGTGTCATTACCTTACAGGTCTAAATATTTGTCCAGACACTGTGTACTGTGGTATCCAAACTGAAGGCAGGTGACTCAGACCTAGAAACAGTTTGTTTGCAAAAAGAAACATAGCCACACGAAAGTATGATGCAAACACGGGCTGATAACATCATCTTTTTTTTTGTTTGCCCAAGGTAAAAAGTCCTTGAACTTTTTCATAGAAGCAAAGAAACAAACATATAAATTAGTATCTCAGAAAACACCACAGAAGTCTACTGGGCACAAAGCTTTTGCACCAAGCATTCAAACCTGTCATCAACACCAGTCCTCCCAAAGGCCATGTGTGTGTATGTGTGTGTGTGTGTGTGTGTGTGTTGGCTGCTTAGACAATAAAGGACAGATTTCCTGGCACTTACAAAGAGGGGCAATGCTGAGCTATGCTAATCGGCATCATCTGGTGAGCCTACCCTGCCTGGCCACTTGAATGCAATCCCAGCGGATTCGGCAAGTGCTGTCCTCTGTGTGGGACAGTCTGGTTTCAAACTGGTCACCTTGCTGCAGGCCAGATTCTGGTTGGCAGCCAGCTGCAGATCTTGCCAAGAATTCTCTCTTCCTTCAGTGCATTTTTCCCTAGCTCTAAAATGAAAATCTCAGAAGGGGAGGGAGGGAGGGAGGGGGCTTATTTGCAGCAAGGCTGAACAAACTGTTTCAGGTCCTTTGCTAACTGCACTTCAGGTGCAGGGTAGGGCTGCAGCTTGCAATTCACAGTGCTTGAAGCATCCCAAACTGTTCCCTTGCTTCTGAGGCAGGTGTAGATAGTGGTTCTTGTCTGTTTCACAGGTAGCAGGGGAAGCCAAAACCTCCTGATGGCTGTAAAACACATCTTTCCTGCTGGATGTGTTAAAGATTGCCCTGGCTTCTCAGTGCACATGAGTCACTTACTCAGCTGCATAACACCCTTATGCTCACCAGAGAGACCAGTAATGAGGCAAAAGGCCTTAATTAACCACTTGTCAGATGTTAGAGTTAATTCCTTTGCAAGGCAGGTATGGGAAACCTGGAACTTCTGGGATCAGAAAACAAAAATTAGTCCTTTTTCAGCAGAGGGAGGGTCCTGTTTTGCCAGCCTGGCCTGTTGACATCTGTTTGAGACCAATCTCCAGCTTCTGAGAAGGCCAGAATGGAGGCTATTTGTAGGAGAGTTTGGCTTCCCTCTCAAGCTCCCTTGAGAACAGGAGTGCAGCATGTGTCGTGGGGGCTCATCACGGCACGTTGGAGAGGAGCTGTGGGGGCTCATGGATGGCATCTGTTCCCTCCCTTTTCCTCCTTTGTGCTCCTTCCTCCTTGCTAGGCAGACTTTGTATCTCCATTCCCTCCCCTTTTCCTGCTGGAAGCTGTTGGCTCAGGCACGGGGAGAAGCTCTCTGGGGGGAGGATAGCTGCCTGGCTCCACAAGAGACACTGCTGAGCTCCACGCTGAGCTAAATCTAAATGCTCTCATGCATCCGGGAGACAAAGAAAGCAGCAATCCAAAGCTGCATTAATACCACACCTAAAAGTTAATACCACACCTAAAAGTCCTTAAAAGTTTCTGCCTTGTCAGCAGTAGACAGCAAGGACTGGACTACAGACTTGTGGTTACATCCCCCTTCCTTGCCGTGCTCCTGCAGATGCATGGATAAACTGCAGAAGCCATGGCAAGGCTGATGACATTTGACTGTATTGTGAGCACGTCCTCGTCATTTCTCTAATCACAAAGGTTATGTGGGCAGCAACACAGGAAGACCTTGTGTAGCTACAGGCAGTGCTGGGATTTATCAATCCTCACACACACACTCCGCCTTGCCCCCAGAATGTGACAGCAAATTGCAAAAGCAGAATCCATTTGGAAGATAACGCCCATTTGTTCTGGGGTCAGAAAAGTGACAGGATGGGCAGTGAAAAGGTAGGATTTCTTGGACTGACCTCTTCTGGAGGAAATCCCCTCTTCTGGTCAGCTGAAGGGCTAGGAGGAAATGCTTCTAGGGCAGTGGACCAACAGTATCATCAGTGATGACAGGGAAAAGATCTCCCAGACTAGTCTGGGACAAAGGCAGGTGAGAACACACCAGCTCTAAAAGCCTTCTTTGCCTCCCCTGAGTGTGGGACTCAAGTTGGCCAAAGCTACATCACCACATCCTTTCCACCCCATGGCTTTTTCAGGTACTATTCTATGGTGGCTCCTGGTGAACCAGTCTGGCATGAGGCAGTGAGGAAGCCACTGCACCACCAATGGGGACAAATAAGGATTTTGGGGTGTTGTAATCTGCAGTCCTGGAAACAGCCCTCACACTCCCATAGCTGCCTTGAAGAACCAGGTCACACTCATAAGCGCTAGAACCTCTCCCAGCTCCAGCACAGGCTGGGCCAGGCCAGCTTGGAAATTAATGAGCCACAAAGACAGAAGTTTCCCACTTGACCCTGGAGAGAAACTCTTCTTAGCCATCAAGTGGAAAACCTCTGGCTTGCCTTTCACCTGAATCTCAGAAATCAATGAGAATTGCAGCAGAACTGGGTGCATTCCTTTGTTTTCCTTTTTTAACTTGTGTCACTGGAAAATGCCAACTTTTCTCTCTGAGGAGGGAACCCTTCAAATTAAAATGAAAGATGCAAATCTCCTGGCAATGGGTGCCAAGCCCTCCTTTCCAGAATCCTTCCAAGGGGTGACACGAGGAGGAAAGTGAATGAGAAGCAGATGGCAGAGATACACCCCAGAGGAACGATGGATATTTCTGCTGTGACCCACCAGGGGAAGGTTTGGAAGCGCTGACACTTTTATGGCATTCTGTTTTATTGTGCAGAGCATTTTTTTCTTGTTAGTTATATTTTGGCTTCTCTGGGCAACATATTTCTAAAGGGCAAGAGACATGTACCCTTACGTGCCCATCTGCAGCAGCAGAGCCATGGAGAGCTGGCAAGAACTAAGCTGGACATTACCTGGCCTAAATCTCTCTCAACAGAGAAAATATCAGTCTTATGCTAGAAGAATCACCAAAATGAAGGCCCAAGACTTTCCATTTTCCCAGCACAGGCATGTCTATGATAAAAGACTGGCATGGCCGCCTGCTGTCTGCTGTCCTGCTCTTCTAATAACATCTTCTTTTTGACCACTGTCAGATCATCCTTTCTTCATCTGATGTGGAATTTGCCTCAGTTTCCTCACTGATGGATTATGTGAATGAACCAAAAGTCACTTCCTACACTTCTGCAAAAGACTCCCAAGGCTTCAACTTCTTCCTTATGCCTTTTCTCAGACCACTCCAAGGGCATCCCCAGCCACTTTTCTGAAGACATCCAACAAGTGGCTGTCCTCTTCTTCTTCAAAATGTCACAAGGGAAAAAAACCCACTACCCAAACCCAAATGCATCTTTGGCCTCTCTTGCCTTAGTCTCCTCCAAAAACCCTTGGATTGTTTAGGTGTGGATGACAGTAAAGGAGAGTGGGGATACTCTCTACCTGAAGCCACAACTTCTATTAAAACCTGACATAATTCAGACATCAGAGATGCAAACCTGAGAAGAGAGATGTGCAAAAAAACTCTCCAACTTAGGGTGCACCTGGGGAGCACCTGGGGAGCTTAGAGCACCTGGGGAGCACAGCACAGCAGCGGAGAGGTCAGGACAAAGGAAGAGTTTTGGCTTTTACCTCACAGCATCTGCCAGTGACTTTGCTAATTCATCAAAATAGCCAGATGAAAACCTAAGGGACTAACCTCTCTGTGCATGGAGATTTAACAGCTCTCTGAAGAGAATGAAATAAACAATTGCCGCCTTTCAAAGCTGTTCTGTTTTTTCTCCTTACAGAGATGATAAGGCTTCCAGTATACCAAAAGAGATACTCACCTCCCTGTTTCTTTTAAATACAAAGAGTTTCCCATAATACAGACAACTGGATAAAGGGTTTAAGGACAGTCTGACTTTCTAACCATCCTTTTTGACCACAGAATACTTTTGGCTTTGCTGCATACTCATATAGGATCCTGCATGTTACCCATTAGGTGAATATGGAGATGCTAGCAAAGGCCTCAATCCAGTTCTCATCAGTAGCTAGTATACTTTTGCAATGTAGGCATGCTATCAGTCTCCTCTGCTGCTGTGAAGGAGTCAGATTCTCTGGGAAAGACCCTTCAGGGTGCCTGTTGTTGCAGGCAACACCACACTGAGAAACTGTGGATCTGGGTGTGCATCACATGCTCAGGAGACAAACTCACAAAGGGCCAGGCACAGAGCAAGCGTGTCAGGAATGTGTGTCTACCAAGAGCATCGAACCATCTGCTTTTCTCAGTGCTCAAGTGATGAGCTGTCACCAGTGGTTTAGAGCAGTATTTTAACCAAGTTGTGCAAAAGAGAAGAAGAAGAAGAAAAAGCCAACAAAGTTTTCCCCACTGCCCAATTGCAAAACATTTCCACTCATGGGTTCCAACTGCTGAATACAGACATCAGGTTTCTATGGTTTTAAAACTAAAGTGACTAGAATAAAGCAGAGCCAGTTGCAGAGGCTTCATTCACATGGGTAGATGATAGCACCTCATAGACCTACTGAGATCTTCTCCATCCTGCAGTCATGCATCTTTCCTCTGATGTCATTCAAGGCACCTTCATGTCTGGTGCTTGTGCCTTCCTACGCTGGTGACCCAGAGGCTTTCTGGCATGACCGTCTTGTCACCAGTGACCAGCACCATGATAGCTCCCTTCACTGCTGGGGGATCCTTGCCTTGTCCAAGGCCTCCCCAGGACCTAGCAGAAAAGCACGCTGGTATCTTTTGAATCCAACCATAACAAATAAGATCTGTAAATAATCTTGAGGGCAGAAGTGTGACTTCCAGTCAGTTACTGCGGGTCAACCAGTTATATTTTCTATTATTATCTTTGACAAAGAACATAACCATGAACACGTCACTTTTGTGTTGGCATCCAGTCTATGGGGTTTAGTGCTCTCTGATGAAGAACAATGTGAACTTTGAAAAAAGATATAGCTACAGCAAAACAAGTCTGTGGGATACAGATTTGACCTTTTCCATCTCACCACTACTGCTTTCCAGAGGAGCAAAGCTACTGCACTGTTTGAACATGAAATCCAGCCCCCAAGAGCAAAGTAGGATAGAGCAAACACTGAAATTGCACAACACAAAAAATATGGAATTATACAGCAACCAGGATGAGAACTTGGAGAAAAAGGTGCCAGAGGATATGTATCTCTACTCCACTAAATATAGTTTATTTGAAAGTATTTTACATTTAATTAAAGTAAAGCAGACTGGATATAAGCATTATAAACTTTCCCCTAAAAGTAAGCATTGCTGGCATTCCACTTGTTTAAATTATTGCTTTTTCAAGTGCAAATTAATCCATGCCCTTCTTAGCTGAGAAAGGAAATGGTGTATTGGGGGCTTTACTTCCCAGGCCAAAGTGAAATTATGCTTCTGCAGGACTAACTTAGTTTTTCACTGCTTGTTTTTTTTTTTACCTTTGGGACTCTATCTTGTATTCCTGGCACATGACTACATCTTTTTTTCATGGGCGGTACCTCTTGCTTGAGATCTCTTCTGAAAAGTCACATTTTGCATTTAATACATTATTAAAGAGACTTTACAAGAGACTTTACATTTTACTACAGAAAGTTAATTGCCACTTACTTGTCTCCAATGGACAGCAGGGAAGAAAAATTCCCTTAAAGCAGAATCTGTGATTTGAGATTAAAAATAAACAGGTCAACAAGCAGAGAAGATAAAATAGTGAGAAATATGAGTGTTTTTTTCATTAGGAAATGCCACTTTATCAAAAGAAACATGCTTTGCAGGAATATGTTTTCAGACAAAGTAAATAATTCTGAAATCAGACTTTCATTTGGACTTCATTGGACCACTTAATGGAGATAGAAATTTATGTGAACTGCTTTTTTTTTTTACAAGCTAAAGCATTTAAATAGTACTAACATGAATTTCTGAACCTTTTTTATATATAGACTGTGTAGTATTATGTTTGAACTATACCAAAACAGAAGATTCCCATGTAGTTAATTTGATATTTCAGAAGTCTAGAAATTCAGAAGTTGCATTCTACAAATCATCTAAGTTTTTAATCATTTGCACCAATCTACGATAGTTGGTTTAAATCCTCTCTGGAATTCTGACAGGATGAGAATTGCATTCTTGACAAATTTACCTGCAAAGTTCAATATCAGTAATGAACCTGGACCCAACTAAAACTTTACTCCTGCTTCAGACCCAAGTTTGCTCCTTTTGTTCCATCATTGCCCCCAATGGCATTGTGGAAAGCTCTTTATCTGTGTTCTTCACAGACAGAAAAACCTGCTCCACTGATAAGGTTTTTTCTCCTATAGGTTGATATTTTGGGCTCCTTTCTCTCTAGCAGGAAATCTGTCCAAGTGAAAGGTATTGGCTGGCACAGACACTGAGTCTTTGGGTCAGATATCAGGTGCAGGGTGCAGGTATGGGCACAGGCAGAGGAGGAGAGGCGCAAGAGTTCTGGCAGGCAAAAGAGAGAGGTCAGATCCTCTCTCCTGCAGAACTGAGACCTGTTTTGTGAGGCTAAAGGAACTGGGGCACCACAGTCAAATTCCTTTTTCTCATCTCTTGTAAGTCACATTTCCAGCATACAAGCCAGGCATTATCAAGATCAGTCAAAGGCAGTGGCAGAAAAGTACACACTAGTTGCTGCACCTCAGTGTAGTCATGACAGGTTTTAATTTGGCCATTTAAAGAATCTTTGGGCCACCAGAATGTGTTCTATTGGCTAGCTCTGAGCGGAAAAAAAAAAAAAATCCTTTTCCCTGTCTCCTTTACTGCCTGTAGGGCAGGTGCAAGCTGACAGCTCCATGACTATAAATTGCTGCTGGAGCTACTGAAGCCTTCTCTTCAAACCAGATGCTCCTCTTTTCTGCATGAGTAGCAGAACACATGCCCTGACCGTCTCCATCTATTTTTAAAATATGGATTTCTTCATCGCTTGTTTATAGCTTTATGTGCTGGGAAAAAAAAAAAAAAAAAGAATTAACTTAAAAGAGAAAAAAATGTCTGTGAGTCAACATGCATCCTCTGGAGGCACTGGAGAGATCTGGAAAGTTAAAAAATATATCTGTTTTGTTGCATGAAACCATAAAGCCAAACTAAAGAGTTAAAATTAAAAACAAAAAAAAAATAATAAATCCTAAGACGGTTTTTGAGTTAAAAGTAAAGAAGTATGTTAACAGAAAAGAATCTACCCCAATAAAATGTTTCAGGCCATTATCCTGCAGCTGCAGTTTTCCCAACAACAATCATATCACGTGTTCATCAGCTATGAGGGAGCTCAGTCCTTGCCAGGTCACCCAAGGATAACAGCCTGAGTCTTTAGACTCCATTTTAAGAAACCATTTTTCAGGCACCATCCCTTCCACCGCAGACTCATTCCTCCAGCTTGCCTGTGAAGACGCCCCAAGTTTTGCATCTGTAAAGAAGCAAATGAAAACCAGAGGAAGCCCCCACTGATGGCATGTCACGAATCTGGGAGCTCTGATACAAACAGCAGCTCCCCAATGAAAGAATAACAAAAATATGGTTCTCAGAGCTGGAGAACTTCCTGTTGCTTTTTAGCTCTACCGCTGAAGAGGGAGGAAATATGTGACACTGCAATATAATTATTGTTTTTCCACTGCCAGGGACCCAGGACAGCCGCATTACTCATGTGGAGCCATGAACAAGCTGCACAGGTCCTCCCAAACAAGTGGTAATAAAACTTTGCTCCTGACGGTGCCATCTCCAGAGTTGATGACACATCTTTGTTTGCTTTCCTTCAGATTTATGTGGGTTTCCTAGGTCTCCCTTCCCTTTCTTTGATGTTGATCACAGACAAAATGATGTCACTCTTGGCCAGAAGCTGGCACCAGGCACAAGTGCAACAGCAAATGAATTTTATCATGACATGCTGGCAGTGGATGGTTGGCCCTTGGAATCTTTTTGCCCAGGCCTGTGGCCAGGCTGGAGAGAGCAAGAACTTACACCCAGTGCAAATGTGCTTCATTCACATGTCTCTTTCCTATTCAGTCCCACGTTGCCACCTGTCTGCCTGATCAATTCTGTACAGCCCTGAACCCCTTACGTAAGAGCACAGAAGCCCTCTAAGTGCCTCTCTGCTCCACACCACCAGGAATCTGAACCACTGCTGGTCTATAGCCTCGTGCCTACCTGCCTGATAGGATAGACAAAATAGATTGGTTTAGAATTTGCTAAAATGTGGAAATACTTTGTATTTTCAGATCAATCAAGTACAGCTCTAAGTATACAACTGCTCACCTTAATCAGATTCTGTATTAACATCCATTGTTTCAATATTTATTAAGACAGCTATTATAGTATCTAATATAACCCTTTTAAAAAACTCTGACCTTCATTCTACCGTTGGTATAGGAAAGATCTCAGCATTACTGTATCACAAAGGAAGTTTAATTTTTTATTACTTTTGCACCCAGCTTTGAATTCCTGAGCATTTTCCCAGAAGTTTGCACTTTAAAAATAAAAAAGAACAGTACTGGGTGCTTCCTTGTCCCACTGGGGTGCTCAGTGGCTCAGTGGGCTGGTCCCAAGGCTATGTGGGTGGAATGCACATGTTCTGCAGGCAAAGGGTTCCCCCACCTCCTGCAGTCTCTGCAGCAGGTCTCTGTCAGGACCAAACAGCTCAGTTCAGTTTCAGGACTGAGTCTTAGTTGCTTCAGCTCACTGGATGGGATCCAAGTGCTTGTCACACCGCCACAGCTCTGCTGGGGAAGTTGCCCATCTTTCCCTGTGCCAGCTTTATCTCAAAGCTTTTTTTTCTGTATATAGTTCAGTGATTTAAGTAGATGACGTGGAGGCACAGGAGTTGGAGTCCTCTCATGTTGTGTGCGGCACCAGTGGATGAGGAGAGCGTGAAGGAAGTGAGTTATCCACCCACACACAATCAACACAAGGATTTGATTTCACTGAAGATTTTTTTCTCTTTCATTTGCCATCATAATTAAACATTTTTGCACTACCTTGTTCTCCAAGCCCTTCTTTATCTCCAAGTCCCTCTACCTCCTTCTCTGTGTGTGTCCATGTGGCTGAGTCCCTCGAATGTTTATTCTGCTGCAAAGTGCAGTGATTTCTGGGCAGGATGTCCAAAGATAAATCTGGCTTGTGGCAAGAGTTAAAAAGATTACAGTAAGGCCTTGTTTACAAAAGAGAAGGATCAGCTGCTGTTCTTGGAGTTTGTTTAAAAATTCTTTTTTTAACCATCCTTCTTTGTGTTTAGGTTTGTTTCCCTTGTTAAATAAATAACCGGTAAGGTCTCCATTGATCACCTCCGTCCTGTGCGTGTGCCTGAGGAGAGAAGAAAGCGAGAGGATTTCATGACTTTTTGGAGAGGCCAGAAAATTTCTAGGAAAACTTTGTTAAGCATCAGGGAGTGGCAGAGTTAAATGCAGCCCAAAATCAACCAACAAGCTGGAACAGGTGAGAGAGGGGTCACTTATGATAAGCCATATACTCATGAACATATTCACACATGAATCTTTCATCATTCTGCCTTACCTTCTTCCACAAGGTGGCCTGAGCAGTGACAGCTACTGACCTGACCTGCCTGTGGAGCCATCTGCCTCCTTCCCACAGCAGGAACCCCAGGACTGAACAACCAGAAGAGCAGCAAGGTCCCTGGTAGATAAAACAGCGTGGCCAAACTTGAGGGTTTTCCCAGCCTTTTCAGCCTTTTTACCATAAAGGGCTGATGAAGAGAAAGCAGGGATGAAGAGGAAGCTTATGCTGACCTCTGTTGACAAATCAATGGAAGAAAAATTCAAAGACAACTTCTGGCTCAATCAGTCCTTAGATCACTTCCCAATGTGACTTTCCATCCTCCTACATGTTTGCCCTTCCCTAGGTTCACACCTGCAGGGGCCAACAGCAATGTCTGGTGTTTCTGGTGTTTCTTCAGCTCACAGAGTGCTCAGCAGTTGTGTTGCCTCCACAGGCACATGAGCACAGCTCTCCCCTTATTGCCCTGGCTCTATGGTGAACACAGACTCATATTATGGGGTTCAGTACAGTTCTTTGGGACCACTTTGAAATACAGCACATAGGACCATATGTCCCTTCCCAATGGTGAAAACCATTTTCTTATACAAAGAAACAGTTCAGGAAGGTAGACCTGTGATTTTACATAGATGAGAAAAAACTTAATCTCAGTGCAAACCTGTTTAGGGAATAAAAGCAGTGCTTTGCTTAGTTTGGATTTCCTTAATATAAATATTATTTTTCCTTAAATAAAATAAAAGCAAGGTATGAGGGAGTAGGTGAATAGAATTCATTTTAGGAGCACAGCATGAATGCATTTGAAGGTGAAGTAGGTGCTGTTTTTCAAGAAAGCAGTGATGCATTTCAGGACCTTGAAGGCTGGTTCGTTGTTAGAGCCATAATTAACTGCAGAGAGCTGAATGCATTCATCAGCATAGATGACCTCTTTACCAGTGCTTACCAGGAAATAATAAGCAACATTTAGGCGTAGCTCCTAAATGAAACAGAAGCTGCCAGGATTGAAATTCCTCTGTGGAACAAGAGCTCCACCTTCAAAGCAGGATTTCATCCTGCAGTGCCTCTTTCCTAAAAAAAAGAACATTGCAAAATAAAGACCAACCCACCTGGTCTGGACTTGCACTACATTTTTTTCAAGCTAAGAAAAACATCTGACAAGACTGGGAAGTCTTCTATAAAATCATCTGGTCACATAACAAGACAAGATCTTTAAGGCTAACAATTTAAACCATGGCAGTTAATGTGCTTTGGTCAAGACCTTGTTTAATTCTAAGTTACTAATTTGTTTGATCAATTATTGAATCATTCAGGGCCTGCAATAGTTATATACATTTTAAATTTATACAGATAATTGTAGCAGCTTCAAGTTGAGGAACAGAAGAATGTCCAAATATGCTGTTATCCATTCCTCATATAACCTATAGACAATTTTTTATCCTGTTCTATAACATCCTTGTAATGGCAAAGTGGTCAAAGCAAGACATACCTGCAGTGTTACTTTAAAGTCATGGCACTTCAGACCAAATTTTGGAATAACAGAAAAGAAATTTTCCCAGAAAGTCTTATTCCCACTTTCCATGCCACCAGACCTGAATCTTTGCAAAGGCTTTAAAAGAACTGAAGTAATGTTTGCCTCATGCCAGTCCTTCACCTGGGGTTAACATCAATGCCTAGATTTCCTCACTCAGTGCCAGAATGCACAATTAGTCCCCTACTTGTAAACTCTTTTCAAAATATTGCCAACAATTTTTTTGCATAACTACTCATGATGTTCATTAGAAATATGGCAGCCCAAGTTTTCCAGCTCCTGTCTACCCTTTTCCCCCATGGTTTAGGACAAGCATGGCAGGGAGGTAGATGCCCAGAACACTTTCTAGTTTCTATCTCTGATGGCACCATAATGAGGCTGACAGAACTGTTAGGATTAGTTTAGTAGAGGAATTAAGCATCTGGACAAAAATTGGATATGATGGATTTTCCCCATTAGGGTTTTTGGTCTGAGCCCTAGATAAATGATTATCGGTGTAATTACAGGGTGATTATGCTAAGTTAATTAATGGCATGTAGCTTTATTTACAACATCTTCTCTTTCCCCAAAGATTCAGAGAGTGCCTTCCCCTCCCAGCCCTCCCCTCCTTTAGCAGAATAGTTCCACACAGACATGGCACGCTCCAGAGGATTTAACCAGTTGCTTACTCACTGAAGCTATAAGCAGATGCATGGGCTTGAGGACTCACTTATTTGTCCTCTGATCAGGAAACCACTGGGGTTGTATCTGCTCACAGCACCTGACTATGTGGCCCTAAGGTATTTCTCATGGCTCAGAGCTGATCAGCATACAGAGCTCAATGCAGGTGCAGTGCTGATGGGGACAAAGATGTCATGACCTGAGGAACTCTTTCCCTTTCACAAGAGATAACAGGGATAGTCCCAGGCTGACTGGGAAGACCTAAAGGCTGTGTGTCACGATGATACCCCATTCCCCAGTAAATCTGTTATTTGTATAAATATGAAGAGGGAATAAACCAGACACACATAAGACAAAGTGCTCAAGAGGGAAGAAAAAGAAAACCAAACAAGTTTCCCAATAATTTGGGAAAACCAAATAAGAAATCAACCACAAAAGCCCTGCTGCAGTCACATTTGAAGACTCCCTGGGAATTCAGGCCAGCAATGTAATGCAAATTAAGTCTGGAAGATAGTTGCTTGCTTTTCTCACTCCTGCCTCTTCCCAGCAAAGCATACCCTACCCACCAGGGAATCTCATACAAAATGAGGGTTGAGAAGGCAGCAGGTGTAAAGGCACCTCCTATCCAAACACACCTGTGTTCAGAGGAGGAACTAAGAACTCCCTGTGTCCTGCATCACTGCAGAGTGAATTCAGGGTGCATTTTGCCCCTGTGCTTCACACTTGGGAAGGAAGTCAGAGACTGGGCTGTGCAGGTAACCTCTAAATCATGCAGCAGTCTTCAGACTACTACTTTCAGGACAGGCAATGCAGAGGGATGAGAAAGGGCCTCTCTTGTTAAGCACTCTTCTTCCCCCTTTCTTCAATGGCTCATACTGCTGATGTGAGTACCCAGACCATACTTACAGGCTCTGACTCATAACAGGAGCTCCAAGTTTGACCTTTTTGAGGCACTGACTTTACCCTCCTGCAGGTCGTAGTGGATATCTTACTTCTTTTCAGATCCTAATGACTAAAAGCACTCAAATGCATACATAAATATTTACCTCATTTTGCTAAGGAGACAAGACTCACACGATTGAGTGGTGTCTCCTTGAGTCAATTATTAGAGAAACTGAGCAACTGAAACTGGTTAGCAGAGGTCTCAAAACACTCTAAGCTGCAGACAAATAGGTGACCCATTAGAGAAGAGGTACTTAGTCAATGCTAAGATATGTGAGTGCAACATTGTATTCAGCATCAGAAAAATCACTTTCACAAACAGCATTCAAGTTTGCGAAAGAGATTATATCATGAGTCATGACTTCTTCACCATGTGTATTTCCTGGTATCTAGCAAGGGGGTTGGCAGCCTGTGATTACTTAGCTCTTATGGAAAAACAAGCATCAGATAAAAAGTATTAAAAAATAAACTTTGCCAGAGGTTCGTCAAAGGACCCTCTATCTTTAAAGGCCACTGAGATGGTTTCAAGCCATCTGTAATCCAGTCCATCATACTTACCCAGCAAAAGTGTGAAGCCTTTATTTAGAAAGTCTTTTCATACCTTGTTGTCCTTGGGCTTCTTTGCCAACCTTTTATGTCATCTGTCCCCAAAGCAAGCCAGCTCCCATTTTAAATGGGTGGGGACATGGCCATTTTGAGCTACTCTCCTTCCTCCTTCATTAGTTGCTTTTGAAAGTCTTGGCCTAGGTGATTTGCATTTGTGGCAAAGCTTGAAGAGAGTCCCAAGTGTCCCAACCAAATGCCTGCCCTATAGAATCATCCTTCTTCTATATAGGTCAGAAAATCACTTTCCTGGATGCCAAAAATGATGGGGTATTCCATCAGCCTTTGCATTGCCCAGAAGCCTGGCTTCATTAGGAAAAAATGCTTATTAAAATTATAATCCTGAATCTAGTTCAGACCTGAAGCCACAGGCCTCCATCAGCTGCGCAGTCAGCTTTCTCATGAGTGTGTGATCTGACATCCCTGTTCGGACACTGCTCACTCTCTAGCCTGCAGACATTCACCAATGTCTCATTTCTCCTGTCCTTGGGAAACTTGCAGATTTCCCATGTAGAGTGAAGGGAAAACACAGCCCAAAGGCAAGGGGGAAATGAGTTGCTGGATGCAAAGATCTTGCAGGTCTCTAGTTGCTGGGAACTTGTGGGGAAATTATACTTCTTGTCACCTTGGATTTGGGTCAGAAGAACAGCAAGCATGTGATTCTTACAGAAATTACTGGAAATTGTGTCCAGTTGCATTGAACACAATGAAGGAGTGCAAATCTCTGAGACAGGAATTGTGGCATTAAAGCTGGAAGATTGTATGTGGGAAGAAAGGAGCAGACAGACTTCACAAACAAATCCCAGACAGTGCCAAGCCTATATCTAAAGTGTCCCTAACCCAGAGTGGGAGGAAAGAAGCAGTTCTCTGTGTCACTTAGATGAACTAAACATTTCTAGTGCATGAGAATCTTGTTTGATTTTGTATATTCGATTCAGACTCCAGGAGTTTGGTCTGTACTGTTCCTGCCTCTCGGGGAACATCCACAAATCATTACACCCAGGTGACCGAGGGGCACAACACAAAGGCAGAGGGCAAGCAAGCAGGTGTGGGCAGGTGAATTGGAACCACCAGGGCTTTGGATGGAGAGCCATGCTTTGGGCAATATTGATTTGCTCATGGCAGATTCCCTAAGGGTGGATGATGGGGAGATTGGCAGGAAAAAAAAATCAGTATCTATCAAAGGACTGAGTGAGCTGTACCACCTCCTAAGATAACCAGATATCCAGTACTGAGCATATCTCAGATGATAATGTTCAGCCAGCTCTGGAGCAAATGGCAAGGTCTTTCTGAGGTTCTTCTGGAGTCAGAAACTGGAAAAACTGGACTTGTTACTCTGTGGGTGTGAATTAGGTCTCAAGAAGGCCAAATACATCTTAAAACTATTTGGCAAGTCTTTCTGTAGAGAGACTATGAAAATTTGAATATTCTGATTTTTATTCTCCTGGATATTCATGCAAATCAGGAGAACTACTACATCACACCTTAAAACCCTCAAAGAACCTGGCTAGATATGTGAATAAGCAAGCAAAAAAGACAAGTATACCAATTTTTCTGTGGCTTTTTCAATTTTCAGTCAATGCCTCTGCAAGTAATTTCTGCTGACATGTGATTTTTCAGAAATCTCCCCTGTTCATGGGCAGAAATGGCACACCTGTCTGAAGGCACGGAAGGCAGACTATCTGATTTCAAATGAGGATATATCTTAAGGTCTGGACCTAATGGACTTCCCAACAGCAGGTTGACAAAGGGCCATGGTTTTGAAGTTATTTGTCCTGTTTCCAGGCTGTCCATCTCACCAATAAACAGTCCTTTCTCTCCCAGGGCTCAGGAGCATAATTATTACCAAAGCTCAAATTATCATGCGTCAGTAGAGCCATGGTGATGAATCGCATGAGTGCTGCGAGCAGCAGAGGAATTAGGACTGGAATGGACCTCAGGAGGTCACTACAGCCAGCATTCTTCAGTCTGTGGTCCATGGTCTGGTAGGCATCAGGCAGTAGCCAGGAAACTTTGGAACAACTTAATTTTCCAGTATATACACTCATTTCCACATGTGGGAGCAAGCAAGGAAGTGGAGGTGGGGGCCCGAGGGGCCTGGGATGACGACAGTAACATGGTTCAATGTTTGAAATGGGCTGGAAGTGCAATCTAATGTAGAAACATTGCACTAGGTGAACTGTAGTTCCTCCCGGATCAGAAAGGTGAAGTCATCCTTGGATGAATTGGTAGAGGAGAAGCAAGGGCTAAGGAGCACCAGTTGAATCCAATCCCCTGTCCTAAGGCAGAATTCAGCTATATTAAAACATTTCTGCCAAATATTTTTCTAACTTCTTCTTAAAAATTTCTATTAACATAGATTCCACCCCTTCCCTAGGCAATGTATTCCAGCATTTAACTGTTCTGACTGTGAAAAAGTGTTTCCTGATGTCTAACCTGAATCTTTCTCAGTGCAATTTAATCCCATTATGCCTTGTCCAATCCATAGGAGACCCAGAAAGCAATTTATTCCCTTTCATAGCCCCAGGCAGCACAAGGTAAAACATGTTAGCATAAGCCTCACTAAAAAGCATACCGTATGCAATGTAGAGAAGCTCAGAGTACTTAACTCAAGGAAATTTGTGTTGTTGGGAACATAAAACAATATCCTTCTCCTCCTCAGCAAAAACAAGGTAATTGGTTCATGGTAAAAAGGGGTAAACTGCAAGTCCCAAGACATCCTTGAGCTATTCCCTGAAGTCCTCCTTCAGGGAAAAAAGCCCACCTACTTGCCCCCAGAATGCTATGTTAAAAAAAAGAGGCACTGAAAGCAAGGTGTCTCTAAAACGATCCTACTGTCTCTAGAGCTCTCTTATTCGTCTGCTGTGCCAAGAAATCAGAAGGACCAATAAAAACAGGGGAAAAAAGAGTTAAGAAAAGAACCTTTGTGGGCAGCTGTTAAAAGAAGGTTGAATGCTTATTTATTTATTTTTCTATGGGGGAACATTGATGCGAAGAGAGAAAAACAAAGAATTGCTTTTGGAGAAGTCCAAAAGCTCCCTGCTGACAGGTTGGTCCCACCCTCCCCTCTCCAGTGCACAAGGACCCTTTTCAAAGAGAATCACCTGGCCCATAAATTCCAATTTATGGTAATTTAAGAAAATAAATTATGAACTCCAGCCTCCAACAGTGTTTAGAAAAGGTAGGATTAACCACAGTGATTAAAAACGAAAAGAATTTCCTTGCCACTTGACTTTGCAGGTGGGATTTCCTCCAATCCTCCCAGGTTTGTGGCTTCACTATGCAGAGCCTTCAAGGGGTTAAACTGGCACAGATGGGGTGGGGGTTGCAAACACTGTGAAGGCTGGAGGAAGGGCAAGAGGAAATTAAGTGGCTTCTTTCTTTTCACCTTCCTTTTTCCAGTTATCTGTAGCAAGCCCTCAGAGCACCTATATTTAGACTAGGATATATAAAGAGGCACAGATGGACACTTGACACAGGAACATTTCCCATTTTCTATTAAATTGACTAATTTTTAGATTCTGCACTGCTTTCTTCAGTGATCTGGGATTTGGCCAAGGACAAAAAAAAAAAAAAAGCTTTTTAGGGCCACTTACTGAATAAAGATCTTACCCGAGACTTAATTACAAATGTGGTGTTCCAAATTAGATAGGCAACGATGCTGGATTCAGCAGGGAGATGCTTCAGAAACCATGGCCAAATACTTTGGCTTTGTGGGGAGAAGAACAGAAAACATGGGCACGTGATATCCCTTTCAGTCCTCCTGGGACCACATGTCTTCTTCTAATAAGCATGTTGTCCTCTTCTCATACAGGGGAAAGCTCCACCAGAGGGCAAGTTGGATTTTTCATCCCTACTCCTCTTCTGGGGAGGCCAGAACTTTACTCCTCAAATGGTCAGAAATTCTCTCCTTTCCAGTTTTAGTTTATTCCTGGCCACATTTATCTTTTTGCCTTCTGGTATGAAACATTTTTATTTCAGCTTAAATAGCTCTTCCCCTTCTGGCATCTTACTTTCTCCAACCTCAGCACAGCCAAGGAAACTTTCTTGACCCTTGTTTTCCTGAAAAAAAAAAATAGTAAGCAAAGTTCCTTCTCTTCTCTTAAGAAACAGGGTCTCCAATGCTCTTTTTCTTCCCTAACTCCTATTTTATTCCTGTGCTAACTAACATCAGTGTTCTGTGTGTCAAGAAGCAGGCTGCAAGTCTGATGGTGAAACAGAAACTGGCTACAGGATCCTACTCAAGCCCACAGCACCAAGGCTGAGGTACCATGGATGATCTGAAAGTCCGGGGGGAGCAGCTCAGAAGGAGCTTCTGTCTGTGCCCAATATTTTGAACAGCTGTCAACACTTGCCTTCCTGGGATAATATTTCTTCCAAAGCTCCATGGTGCATACCTGGAGTCCACATCTCACCGAGCCATGTCAGCATGTCTTTCCTAGCAAGGAAATCCCATGGGAGACCCTCTCTTCAGACACACAGAGAGTGGGTCGGGAGTCAGACTGCTTTCACCTCATGTGGGGATGACAAAAGCTTCTCACACCAGCCAGTATGATTTTGATATCCACATCTTCCTACCCCGACCCCCACCCTGGACTCCTGCTCCTATACTGCCGCCCAAAACCTGGCACTGTCTCAAAGCCCAGGAGTTTGTCCTCTGGCTGCATTTGTGTCCTCACTGCTCCTGACCCAGGCTACATTCTAATTCCTACCAGTCCAGCCCGCCTGGTTTTCAGATCCGCCAAGCAGACGGAGCAGGTTCCCGGGAAGCACTTGGGGAGCAGCGGAGCGGCAGCGTTAGGGCAACAGGGAGGATGCACGTAACGCTCCCTGGTGCTGCTGTGACTGCAGTCCTGAAGGAAAGGTGTGGGCTCCTCTGAGTTCAGAAAGACCAGACACTGGTGATGATACATGATGGAAAGTGTGCTCTGGCCGAGGCTGAGCTTGGCCAGAACATTTCCCTGACATCAAGTTTCCATTATGTTTTTGTTGCCATTTCCAAGTACAATTGTCTTTTTCCTGGGAGAGAGGAAGTGTTGAAACCATAATATTTTCGTTTCCCACCTGGAATTTCTGTGGGTTTTTCTAAAAATTGAAGATGGGTGATGGCGGGGGGAGCGGAGGGGAGAGATATCTGTTTGCTTACTTCCTTGACTTTCTTTCTCTTCTTTCTTTTCTCTCTCTCATTCTTTCAAATAAAATTATTTTTTTTCACTGACACAACTTTGTCCCCTCCCCTTTCACTTCCTAACCAGATTTAACCTGTATTTTCTTAGGCATAAATTAGTAATTTAAGATGCCCAATTTAGCATGCTGGACTGAGTCTATTTTCCAGAAGACAAATGTACAGCATTTTATTAAAACCTAGTTCCTGGATTCGCTCTCTCAAGATATCCAACAGTTATTCCATCAATGCTACTCCTCCAAAATATAAAGAGTCAAAATCTACAATAATTTCAGAAAGCATTATCTTTGTATAATGAAGACAGTAATCTGAACTCTAAAGCAAATGAAATTTATTCCTTAAAACAACCCCGAAAACTCAAGAGATGCCAGCATATTTATTCATAAACAAAACTTCTCTAGCACAACCCTCAACTTCCCAACGAGCAGTTTTGTGAGTGAACTTTATAGTATGACATCAGTGAACAGATGGCAGGCATAGCTGTTGGCAGAGTGATGAGAAAGCTGGCCATTTATAATGGAAAATGTCCTGATAAAATGGAATGCGCTTATTTTATTCCACGGTAATGTTTATAAAATTCCTTTCCTGAGGCTTCTTCGAAGATCTTTTCATCGTTATTGCATTATTATTAATAATAAAACATATAAAGGAAAAAATGTGCATAACAAATGACATTTTAAATACCCCAGAGAGAAAAGGAAAGGTTTTCAGCACGGTTAGGGTTGATTGCATTGTGATGATTTGTTACAGCCTTTACAGTTACAATCCGTGATGGCACGGACATTTCTCCCAACAGGGTTAATTGTAGAATAACACTCAATAACTGGCAGGCCTTCCCCCTTCAAGGGACAACACTGGAGTGTGAAGGCATGCACAGATGCTGCCAAATCTCTGTACCTTGAGACTCTCTGAATGCTGATGTGCCTCAAGTCTTTCAAAGGCAGACTTTCAGCTGGATTTAATTCAGGGTAGGCCGTTATGTAAGCAGTGGGGAACAAAGCTGGGCCTTCAAAAATTGTACTGTTGAGGAACAGTTTTTGCCTTGAGAAGCCAAATCCAGGTAGTGAAATCTAATTTAAATTAAATTAATTCAAATTATATTTTCTGGAAATTTCCAGTGATGGCACATGACACAAAGCTGGGAAGGAAAAGATTCCTCTCAGAGATAACCTGGAAATTCTGCACTACTGCCTGACAGGAGGAGACCCAGGATGAATTGAGGGTGGGATTCCTCGACCCACCACAGTGCTGAGTCACAGCACAGAGAAAGGAGACCTCCTCCCACTCCTCCACATTCTACCGTTTGCCTTAATTGCAGGAGCTCAAAACCAAATAGGCCTTGCTGAACTTAAAATGTCTTATGAAGTGATTTCACTTTGATAAGACAGAAGGAAGACATGTGGTTTGACTTAATTCCAGCACATTTCCTTCATACACAGCCCCAACAAACCAAGAGAGAAATCAATCACAAGGTTCAAGATAGCATAAAAGCGAATTAAGCAGGGGAGTAATTCATAATATTGATTGAAGGATTATCATCAGATAGTTCTTATCAGTCCTTATCTTCCAGCTTTTTATAAAAGCAGTTGATATCATTATTGTCATTTTACAAACAATGAAGCTGAGGTCAAGAGAGATCAAGCAATTGACGAATGGTTGCCTTGCCAGACAATGACAGAGCTATGAAGCTGCTCATTCTTCACCTGTTACATTCTGATACACTGCATCCATCAGAATAAAAATCTGACAAAATAGACTTTGGACAAAAACATAGGAGTCAAAAAGTTTGTCATCTTTCAGAGAAAAACCACCTCAGTAGACAGACTCCCTTTCCAATCTATTTAGCAATATAAAACAGAGAGGGCAGCTAGGATCCCATGCTATCCACTTACAACCAACAGGCAGTGACCTTCTGGTGTGTTACAGCAACATGGTTAAACAAACAAGTTGCTGTTCCAGCCCCCCTTGGGTCAGATTCCTTGGTGGGGACAATCTATTTCCAGCATTTCCATATCCGGATCTGGAAGTCATTATATCCACCTATTCCTACAGTGAGCCACCCTGAGTATATCTGAAGTCTCTATCTCATCCTGAACAACATGCCAGAGACCAGCTGTGCTGGAGGAAACTTGTTTTCTAGTAGATTCTCAGACTCAAATCTTCTTAGGCACGGAACACCAGCTAGTCTGGGTGAACTGGATGCTGAATTCACAACAAGTTCCAGGGTCATGCCTGAAATCCAGCATATTATAATTTTATGCTTCTTCCTGCTTCCCTCTTTTCACAATTCTGATATGTCCTCAATTTACCTGCAGATATATTAAGAAAGTTCTTATCTTTTGGACAAAACCTCAACTTGGAAAAGCCACAGGAACTATAAACTATACTTCAGCAAATTGCCTTAAGCTCTCCAGCTCACTGTGGTTTGATACCCTGCCTAGTGGACCATTCCTAGTCTTCAAATTAATCCGCAAAATATTTTTTTTTTTAATTTCCTTCCATCTGCAGCATTTTCTGTTCCACCTCCTCTATACAGCTCTGCTTCCCTGAGACAACAATTGTAACAACAACAATAAAATCTAACAGTAACAACAGTGTGCCCAATTTCAGGCTCACAGTGCTCACTTCCCTGCTCAACATGGTAGAGAGACACGGACATGGGCACTAGGTTCCATCTCTCTCCTGCCAAGGATCCAATATCCTGTTCTCAGCTCACACATTTTGGATCTGCCACAGTTTCTGCCAAAAAAAAAGAGCTTCATTTTACAGGAGAGGAATGAGAAAAAATAAGAAAGGGAGAAGATGAGGAAGAAAGATTTTTAAAGGGCAGCCAAGATAATTCCTCCTGGATATTTTGATCTTTTTAAATAATTTGTTCTTGAAGAAACAATATTCTGGTGGCCCTCTGCAGGAGAGTGCCTAGTGGAACATAATCCTATCACCTGGGAAGAAAGAAGGTGCAAGATAATATTATTCTTTTCTAACTCTAAGAAAAAGGAAATTTTGGATGAGAAAACCCTGCTAGGAACAAGAGGAGATTAACCCTCTCTCAAGTCTATTGCAGAGCATCCTCTCAGATATGGACAGATGTGCAGAGATACAAACTAATTTCAGAAATGGGCTCAGGTGAAACAAATCCCATCAGGATCCAGAACCAGCAACTGAAAACCATATCCCAGAAATTCCTTTTTGCTTTTATTCCTACTGCCAGAAATCATGTCACCAATTCAGGGCGCTGCAGTGGCTCCACCTCTGTCCTCTGCTCAGATCTACTTCCAACCATCCTGTGTTCATACCTAAAATCTCCTTTGTGCATCATCCAAAATCAGGTACTTGTCCCCTAGAGGCATGGTCCTCTCCTGTCTCCTTTTTGGCTGGGATGGGCTTGCAGTTCTAGAGATCTTACAACTTCAAGATGAACAGCAGTCAAGACCACTCCTTCCACTTTGTTTGCCAGGGTATTGCTAGTCTGAACCCTCCTAACTTGTGTGAGTGTCAGAGACCTGCTCTGGTATGCGAGGAGGTAGCACTGAGATGCATCACTCTGAAGATCCAAGTGAAAGTCATAAAGGCTCTTTGACTCCACAGCTTTCATGGAATAACTCCAGGTTTACACCAGGTTTGGCAAGAGCAAATAGAGTGACTCTTTTATTTTATTTCCTGAATTTAGTACTGCTTCCAATTCATGTTCCCAGTCTGTACCCTACTAAAACTCCAGACCTTTAAGTCCTGTTTTCTGTAGGGCTGTTTTATTTACTCCATGCTAGTTGGGACAGTCCTATAAAGGTATGACTTGGTTTGTTGCCATTCTCTTAGTTCCAGTTTCTTTTGGAAGTAGGTCTCAAATAGTGAAATTCACTCAGGGTTATAAAAAGCTCAAAAACATTCTTTTTTAAATTATAGATTTTTAGAATAGATACAGGCCTTATACCTAGTTTTCCAGCTGAAGTGATTAAACTCATGGTTTAGGTCCTACAGCTGGCTTGAATTTGACCTCCCTTGCAATGACAACCTACAAGAAGAATGGAATGAAATAACAATTACGAAATACCCTGATTTTTTTATCATTGCTGGACAATTCAAGAGAGGTTCTGTTTAACAGATTGCAGTGAGATTCTGCAGCAGTCTCAATATCCATAGGCACTTCCCCCTGTTCCCAGGTACTTATGTTTAGAAGATCCCATCTGGTCTTGTTATATGGTATTAGAGTACATTTAATACATGTCCTGATCACTCTGAGACTGCTTTATTTATTGGAAAGAAATTTTAAACTGTTCATTAAGGAAAACAAATTCATTTTAAAAGACCTTCCTTACTGAAGCAGCAGCTGAAGAGCTTGGAGTCTGAACAGCATCTCCTGAAGCTCAAAAAGCAGGAGAGCTCTAAAAGCAGGAGAGCTCTGATTTTGGTCACATTACTATGACAGCTGAGCCAGTAACCAAAAATTCAGAAATTAGCGTAAAATGATGCCACTAGACTATGAAATTCAACTATTGTGCTGTTGACATTTTCTTGCCATTGTCAGCTCAAATAGAATCAAAATGCCTTTAGTCATTTCGACTTTACTTCAGACACCGCCTTATTTTCATTTCAATGTTGTTGATGTATGAAGTTGTAATATTGTCCACGCATGTTTCTTGTGAATAACATTAAGAAAAAACCTATTTATAGATCTCCCCTATAAAAAAATGCTCCATAAAAACTGAGTAGTTTGTTTACAAGGATAATACAAATGGCTCCACTCTCCAGCTCAGTTCTAGCCCCTTTAAATTCAGAAGCCTAACTCTGCAGCAAAGTTCATTTTCCTAGCAATAATATTCTTCTCTATGCTTCTGAGCATACAGCCAGCACTGGCAATGCCTGACATAGCCTTATTTAGGCAGAGCACAGGAACAGCCTAGAGTCACTCATGCCCCCAAGGCTCAGACCGGATTAAAGGTTCTGATATGGGACTTGGCTACCCTTGGGAGCCCAAGTAACACAGCAGTGACTGCATTTGGGGAGGATTTGTATGCCTTGCTCTACAGATTAATATTCTGTCTCTTTAGCACAGGGATCTCCACATTTTGTGCTATTCCTTGGTGGGTAAATGAGCTGTACGCCAGGACTTTATATACAAGTCTTTGACCACTGGGCCAGAGTGTGTTTGTATTTGTAAGCAGATGTGCAGAAGCTTCTCAACAAGATTTAGCACAAGACCTGGTGCTCTGGGTCTCTGATTTGTTGGAGCAGAGAGCAGATCATCCACCAAATCATACAAAAAATAATTTCTTTTGCATCTTCTGGGGGTGTCAAAAAAACATAATTGTTTTTCTAATAGTGATTGCCTCCTTCTCCATGTGACAGTGCAAATTCCTTACCACAGATAAAAGCACAATCTATCATATCTCACTTCCTTCAAAGTTCCTTCTACTACTTCTCCCTAGTGCTTTATTTTCCCTGCCCTGGCTCCAGTGATGACTTCGTTAGATTTATATTCAGGCCTTATATGATTCAGGCAGGTGTTACCTGTATGCCTGCATCAGAGCTACACAGGAAAGGAGAGAAATCCCTGCCTCTCCAGAGAGTGTTTCCATGCCCCTTCCACCAAATTAGCGCTGACAGAAAGGGGAAGGGGAAGGGAGTGACACATTTGTCCATACTGCTCTCTGCTAAGTGAACACATGTCTAAACTCCCATTACAGGATTTTGCCCTGTAATTAAAGCATGGCTCAATCCAGCATTAGAAAGCTAATGCAGCTGAAATTAAGACAGGAACCTTTTCAACCCTCACTCAGCACTTATTCTAGCAAAGTCAGTCCAGAAGGATTTTATCAGCCCACAAGTTTTCTTAGGTCTTTCTTAGGGAGGTCAAAAACAAAGAGACAAATCCACCACTGGAACTGAATATCCATCCCAGCTGGATGCTGTAGAAACTGTTTCTGTATCCCATCATTCCCCTCTTGCCTTCTGTGTCTTGTAATAATATATTCAGGTAATACAGCCTTCATTTCCAAGCGGGACTCTTCTTTGCACATTTCTCTCTAATTTCAATATTTCTGATTTTACACCAGACTGTGTAGGTGTGGTAGATCATTTATTTTGGATTCCATTGAGTTTGAAAGCTCCCTGCAATCGCCAAGCAATGTTTTTAGCCCTGTATTCCCTTTCTAAGGTATTAGTATAACCTAGCAGAGACGGGTAGTTTGGGACTCCCACAACTGTCTTGTCTTTTTCTGTTATCAGTGCTCAAGGTGAAACTTGGACAATCTCCAGCCTTCTCCCCTTTAAATTAATTGGAATAAAATGGGTAGTCTGCTCCATTGTTCTTGCTAATACTTCAAGTGTTCCTCCATCCTTCAAACAGCTTTGATGTCATCTAGTTCCACTTGAAGGGGAAAGAATGTGTTTGGGAATAATTAACAGGCTAAAAATTACTTTGTCAGAACATTTGTGTTATTGAATTACTTGCAGCTACCAGCTTTAGAGAGCTGAGACAGTGGTTGGGCACAACTAGAGCCCTTTAAAAGGAAAAAAAGAATGGTCTTTTGGTGCAGCACAAAGTTGTCCTGAAGAGGGGCATGTTAATCTCCTGATTCTGAGTCAAAACTCTCACATTACCTCAGGAACATCACATAGTCTACCTACACTTCAGCCCCTCACACAAAATGCCCCTGGTGACTCTTGACTCATTATAGCATAAGCAAATATTAACATTACAACAGAGCTGTCTCTTAACCTGCATTCCTACCTCATCCAGCATAAGAGTCCTGGATTTTGTCAGTGCCTCTGGGCACTGCTTTAATACAAATAATTCTCAAGTCAGAAGTCTTTCTTTCTTCCCTCTTATATTTTGTTATTTTGAGGAGATGCAACAATAAGTCTGCCAGCCTTTATAACAAGGACTGTGAGCAATCAATACAAAAAAGTCAACTAACATATGGCTCTTTCTTCTGCCACTACAAAGCAGATATAAAGACACTTCTGTTGCCCCTCTACAGCTGATTTAGAAACTCAGATCACTTAGTCTCTTGTTTCATTGTGAGAACAAGCATATATATAGAGGATTGCTTTAAAAGTACACTTTGGTATGGGATACTTTTACAGAAAAGAAAAAGTTCTGGCCTGAATAAATTGCATTTCATGCCTGGATTTTCAAGCATTTGAGCTATCTCACCCCTGCAACTAAGATAGCTGTTCCATCAGCTGTGCCAGGATCTAGCCTGAGGCTCTTGAAAATTTAACCTTTTCAAGCCATGGTGAAGAACCTAAGATCAGATTTAGAAACCCAGTTTACCCTCTGCACTCCTTGAAACTTATGCTGTGGTGGATCAGATGAGCTGTTCTGTGCCTGAGCAATTGCACAGACAGGAACGTGCACATACAACATACTTACTCAATAGGAAACCAGACTTGAGAGCAAAAGAGGAGAGATTAGAGAAACAAAAAAAAATCTTTTAGCACAGCCCCATTTTCCAGAGTCTCCATTTTCTTTTCAAGCCCCAAAAGCTCCCTACTTCCTCCTTCATCCCTTCTAAATCAAAGCTGGACCTGGCAATATCCATGGCTCAATGTTATCTCCAGTGCCTGTGGTTCATTGCTCCTATATAAACCTTAAGCTTGGGCCAGCTTGTAGCCTTTGTTAGAGAAGGGCTGGTAGTACTTTTCAGGAAGGGGCAGTGCTTCTTTCAGGAAGAAAATAAAGAAAAGTAAGAATGTATTTTCTTTCTACAGAGCTGTGTCAATGGTCTGTTGTAGCAAAAGGAAGTGGTTCTGTAAGGAAGCAGAAGAAAATTTGGTCTGTCCTAGATGCCTGAAAGCCTGGTAGGCAAGTTTTGTCAGCTGCTGTTTTATTGCTAACTGAGTCTCTGCTGTATGAGTCCTAAGAGGGACTTGCATTTATTAGTCCAAATGCTCTTTTAGGCTGGTTCTTATTTCTTCACTATTATATTTTATTATAGAAACTTTACTGTATATATTAATCTTATGCCTGTTTCATGTCTCTATACCTTCAGTTGAAGGGAAGGGCAGAGTACACAATATGAAGGACAAGCAAAGATGAAAAATCCACAAGTAGTGAGCAAAAGAGATTTTGGCTGCAGTGGGTGGGGAAGGATGGGTTGTCCTTGACAACTAACGTAGCCAAGCCTGGTATGTGTGAAAGCTACTTGCTTGTCTTTGAGCTCCACAAAGGAAATATCTGGTGTTTGAACTGAGAGGCACCCAAAGTTATGCACCATGATTCAGCACCCTTTTATTTTTTCTGTTTCTGAAGAGAACTGTAAGCTCTGAACACAGATCATGCTGCTAAATGAGTTTGCTGTGTGTGTAATATATCCGGTAGTGAACCCACTTCCATTAATCTCAGCTGTGTTGTATTTATTCTGTTGAAAAACAAAGGAATGCTGTGTCTTCCTAAGGAGTTAATCCCCTGCCTGTGACCCTGTGGTCTGCCTCAGAAGCTATAGTTAAAGCTCTGCCTTTAACCACATCCTCTGCGTGTTGTGTGTTGAGTTTGTGCTGTTTTGTGTTTCCTCCTCTCCTGATTGTTAGGAGAATAAAAGGTGAGAAGGAAGCCATTGGGAAGTGTGGCTAAGGAAAGAAAAATACAACATATCAGCCAGACCACCCAGTTGTCACTAATTTGGAAGGTGTCAAAATGTAAGCTGAGGTTGCCATCACAGCAGACTTTAAAAAAATTGGAAATTCAATTCAGTGTGTAGGGGGGAAACAATCTTAATGGTTAAAGTGAGTGATGGGATTGGAAAACTTTGAGGGTCAGACAGCAGGACACATAAACATGAATTTCTAAATAACGTCTGTCAAGTGCTGATGTCCTGATTTGAACCCTTAATGGTAGCTGAGAGGCAGCACAAAGTGTTTGCTGGGTACACCCCCAGCATACAGGCACCCCCAGTGCCCCCACAGCCTGTGTATAGCTGTTCTCTCTTTCTACTTTGGTTTGGAATTCTTCTTTGAACTTTAGCTCTCATTATTTTTGGACTTGTCACTTTGTTTGGAAAGATTTATTTCCACTGTTCCTTCTCTGTTCTTTCCTTGCCTCTTCTCCTCTGGATGCTTTTTTGGCAAAGACTATTGCTATTTTTTATGACTTTGTGTACTGTTTCAAAACAGTAAAATGTTTTTGAAGCAAGATGATCCTGTGTTGCTATGCTCATGCAGTAGCTCCTCCACCTCTGCTCCTTTTTGAAAGACTTGTGCTGTACTTCTGGTTTTCAGTGCTCATTAAGAAAACAAGACACTCCAAATTGTAAAACTAAAACAAAATCCACTCTTCCATGTACCATGATGTTACTGAGTTTTTTAGTTCCCTACATGACAGTAAGCCAGATATCATTTTGTGATCACATGCTTTTACTCACAGATTTGAGTAAAAAGGAGTCTTCCTGATACTTCTGCCAGATGAAGTTGAATTTAGCTGAAATTGGTGGTGTAAGAGGGACAGCTGGCCAGTGTGATTTCTGAATTGCCACTTCCTTTGGACACCAGGACTAAGACTAGAATGTTTGTCTTTGTGTATTTTAGATCATGTTGTACCATACTAGAAACAAGTGAACCAATTTCACTTGGAAGTTGGAGGCAAAGATCTAAATCTAATTTTAGTGGCTTAAAAGCCATGCCAATGTATAAACACACGTGTAAATAGATTTGATTGGCTGAAATGGTTTCCCTTTAGTACTCTGGGGTGAGGTTTGTCCTGTGTCTGCAGGCTCCTACAGAAAGCCCTTGAAAACTCTTCACTTTATTTAGTACACTAAATAATAGCAATAGACATTTATATCAAGATTATTTGAAGTGTCTCCGTGTATTTAACCAGTATAGCTTGAATGTTAATTTTATATGGAGACTGGCCACAAAGCTGAGTTTGGTGCTTATAATGACAATAAAAACAACTATTTCAGTTGTGTTTCTAAAGCTAATACTTGTGCTTCTCAATTTTTTTTTTTCTGAAATTGAGGTATTTTTAGAAAATCTCTTTTCTGCCAGTCAATTTTTTTGTTTGTTTGGAGAAATGCTTTTTGAGGTGCTGAGGTTGCTACACAACACTGATCTGTCTTAAGGGCTTAATTGTTTGGATGGCTATAGAAAAACCCTTATAAGTAGATGTAGGTGGAGTCTGGCTGGCTGATGGAGTGACAAGAGTGTGGAAATACATATTCACAGCTTTCCAGAGATGTGGAATGGAAGGGCCACTGTGACTCTTTGAGGAGAATTGCAACAGCATCGTCCAGAAGGAGAAGAGCTTCCTGATTTGGACTTGTAATGAATGCCAATGAAGGGCAGCTGAATGTCAAATTTCAGACCAAGAAAGGTGTTAGGTCATAACATGTAGTTACCTACAGAAAGCATCATACAATCCAATCTGGGAAGATCCAATGCTTCTTTCAAAGGTAACAATTTCTTGCATCTTTTCAATTTGAAATTTTTAAAAGAACTTCATTCCTCTCAGTTATTTAAACTTTCTCCACACTTTCCACCTGACATTCTCTTGTGACACATTTTATCCCTATATCTTTCTCTGACTCAATGCTGGCTGAAATAGCTCTTTTTTCCTCCTGATGGATGACTCAAATCTATTACTAAATAAAAGCTTAATTCCATTTTTAGTAGGCTATCTCCTGCACCTGCTTCCTCTTTCTTGTAGACCACAAGCCAGAACACTGTACACTCAGGTGTGACAAGTATACAATCTAAGAAAAGAGGGTTGTGGACAACTCAGGAGAAAATGATTAATCCATCCCCTTTTGGTGGAAAGGGACATCCCAAAATGAGAGCAACTCTGTCAACAATTGTAGTGCTGTAGCAATTTGAACCAGACTCATGTACACCTGCAAAAATAATTTGTGCAGCAGCCACTGGAGGGGTAATAAAGATTTTTTTTTAACCCAGTCATTGGTAGAATGAATGGATATTGTCAAAAGAATCCCTTTCCTGTATTAAAAATAAGCATGTCTTGCTTCAGCTTCTGCAAGACACAAATGCCCCAATCATTTCCCCTTCCTTTCTGGAACTCAGAACAGGCTTTCAAGGGCAAAACAAAGAAGTTCAAATTCTACTGAGACCTGTGGAATGCAGCTCACAGTGAGTATTACACAGAGGGTCTTCAGGCAACCAGGAATTTCCTCTGGAAAGTGAAAAACAACTCTCATCTGAAGAAATAAATTTAAATAAGCTGAAGGTGAAAATGTTGGAGTTTGGAACAGGCTTTGTTAATGGTCTACAGGGACAGAAGCTGTGAGAGAGGAACTGCTGTCCATCACAGCTGTTGAGGGATTCTCTTGTTATTTTGCCTTGTGGTGTGGAGTTTGTGGCTCAAGCAGTTTCAAACCCAAGGAAATGTCTCTATTCCCTGCATCAAATAGGACTACTTATGTTTTTGGGAGAACACTTGCAGGCCACAGACTGCAAATGTTAGGACTGCCTGCAGTGGAAGTGCATGAGACCAAGCAGAGGCACAGTCTCCTATGGCATGTGCTTTCCACACAGGAATGATGGATGTTTCTTGGGCACAAAGGACCCAGAGACAGAAGGGAACATGTGTGGCTTCAGTGTCTTCACTGTATGAACTAAAACCTTGAAGCTAAATGCCCTCTTTAAGAGCTTTAGAGATTAGGTTTGTGGTCTCATCCAAGGTTGCTATTGCAGAAGAGGTGTAACTGGTCCTGAAGAAAACTGGTGCTTGTATGTATGGGGTGGTTTTCCTCTGAACACCATACAGATGGCCCTGATAGAATTGGTTTTCACCTGTCTGTGTGTCCTACAAGGAAGGAAGAGGATGGCACTGTTTGGGATCCAACATCATCCGTCTCAAGTCTTCACACATTCTCATGTGCTTGCAGCATGGAAAGGTGGCGTGTTAACACTCTTAATAAGCCCCAAAATAGCAAGATAGTGGGTGATTAGTGCAAATACTTTTTAAAAGGTCGCTATTCTATCAAAGATGCTTTGGAGAAGAAGAGGGTTTCCTGGGAAGAATGTTTTCTTGGGCATCAAATGCAAGTTATTCCCCGTTGTACTGTTTTGAGCTCTGTAAATTAAGTGTGAGTTTTCCCTTTGCTCAAGCAAGCCTCAGCTGCGTGTTTGCCCTCCATGCCCACCCTGTCCTCTGGTGCCCAGCACAGCACCTGCCACCCAGTCACTGATCCGGCTTTAGACACCCAGCCTTTGGTTCATTCATAATCAGTTGCAGGGATGAGGGAACCCTGTGTTTGGCAGGGCTTGTTTCAATTCTGTTTGATTTTGCTTAGCTCTCATAAAGTTGATCCCGAAGGGCCCTGTCCATTGCATCAGCTTGCTGCTTGCTTTCAGCTTCCATGCCTTTGCTTGCTTGCAGGCAGTCACCCAAGAGCAAAGTCAAACAAACTAGGCTACCAGGAGGCCAGCCAGAGGCTGTTCTTGCAAAAGAAATTTCACCCATCTTACCCAGAAAAGGGTGGGGAAAGAGACAAATTCTCTATTAAACTGCTGGCCAAGGGACATCCTGAATATTCCCGTCTCCCTTTTGAAACAAATATAAATAATTTATTTTTGTTATGGGGGTGGAGGGACCTGTTATGGACACAAAAATTTTACTGCTTGTAGTTTCAATCTAAACTTCAGCTGCCAGCATTTCAGGGCTATGTAACAGCCAAAACAGAGGAAAAATAAATAAATAAATAAAATAACCACAAATTTAACAGTAAAGCTGCAAACCTGAAACATTCTTAAGTTAAAGAAAGCCAGATGTAAAGGTGTTAAAGGAGTTATGGTTAAGCTATGTTTTCCTCTTTTTTTGGTTTGTTTGGAGATTTTTGGGGGGTTTTTTTGTGCTACTGCTATACATGATCACAATCTTCACTTAATGAAATAAGGCACACTATCTTATTTGTATTTCTTTAACTTGTGGAGTCTGCTCCTCTTCCAGTCTGGGTAGATATTTATGTGGGAAGAAATGGGAGAAGAGAAGATCTGTCTACCTGCATCAATACAGTGCCACTATGTTCTCCAGGAGCTGATGCCAGCAAGCCCCGCTCAGCCCTTGGCACACAAAGCAGCAGCACAGTGCATGCATGAGAGCAGGGAGGGGATTGGAGCAGGCTCCTTGCGTGTTGAAGCTGCTCGAAAATTTAGTTGCCAAACACTGGCAAATTTTCTATTAAGCCTGTGTGATTTTTTTAACTTTACAACTTGACCATATTTATATATATTTTTGTTTTTCACATTGATGGTATAAGTGCCATCTGTGAGACCACAGCAGTCCTTCTGTCAAATTTTACATTCCTATTCTAAGCAAAGGCGCTACAGTTTTTCAATGGAACTGTTGTTTATTTCTTTTTTCACTTGGACAAAAAGATGTCTTCAATTTTCCTTGGGAGTGGAACTGTTTTAGCTGAAACTTCAAATAAAATAATTCTGAAACAGTATCATGGAAAACTTCAGGTTAAGCTATTTCTGTGTGATAGTTTTAAAAGCAATGATAAAACAGACCTTTCTTCAAGAAAAAAAAAAAGTTAAATTCTATCTTTATTGTCTGTGTTTACAGAATATGGGGTGATAGGGCTTTTTTAGGGTACCCCAAACATTCTCTCTGTTGGAATAACACCAATTTCACCTCAAATCCTGCCACTGATTGGTATGGAAGGTAAAGATCTCTAGAGCCCTCAACTTCTTCAGGGGTATTGAGTACATTTAAATACAGACAACCTTGCTTGATGCCAAGTGCAGGAAAGACTGAGGTCTATATTCATCCCGCAGTTCCCAGGTGACACCAAAGGATGAGATCACTCAGGTGCTCTCCACTGACCCCAGCTGTGGCTTGGTGACCTTCATCAAGTCCTGTGAAAGCACTGAGCCTCAGCAATCCCTGTCAGCAACCCACAGCTCTACACGGTTCTGCCATCTCTGCTTGGAAAATTCCCTTGGCTTTGCTTCCTCAGAAACTTTTAAAAGCTCCACAGAGACTGTAACTCCAATGGCTCAAGTCAGCAAACCCCACGCTGTTCATCCATCCCCAAACATATTGCTCATTTTGAGAAAGAAAATGGAATTAAGAGCTTCCTTTAAAATATGAATATACTTTTTAAAAAGCAAAAATAAGGAAGCAAGCATTGGAGGCAAGCTGAAAATATATTTTGAGTTTGATTGCCTCTGCTTGAATCAAACCATTTAGACTAATATTACTCTTTCCAATATATTTATGAGTATGTTCCTGCCATGGCCCATTTATGACACGGGAAGTGTGTGAGGCTCATGTGCCTCTGGGCCCATTGCCTGTGGGGTCTCTGCTGCTTGGCCCATGGAACAGGCTAATAGCCATATTTTCTTTGTCTTCATTCTCATGGAAGCAGAAATTGGATTTGAGGTGAAACAGATGGCTTGTTTTGGGTAAAAGTTATTTATCTCTTTTTTTTTCCATTGGCTTTTGAATTTTTTTCCTTTAATTTCCTAAACTATTGCCCCTTTTTAGAGTAAGGGCCTTATTTGAAGCCACTTGGATTTTCCTGTCTGCTTCAAAAAGGCCTTGGACCAGGCTGTAGATACCAATACAGATTTCTTTCCACACTCCTTTGTAACTCCTAGTGAAAATGCCTTGTGCATTTCCTGAACTGTTTGTTATAGCCCTTCCTACTGCATGTGAACATGTGCTTCCTTCAAGAGTGTTCCATTCATGCTAGCACCATCCTCGATAATATACAAACATTTTTGGGAGTTTCCCTAGGAGACAAAGATCGTGGTGGACTGAGGGAAAAGGGCTGTGACACTGATTTTAATGCCTTGCAGCATTGCCAGGGACATGTCCGTTGTATATAGAAATAAAAAGGAGCCTGCATTCTAGTAAATTCTCTACCAGATCATTAAGAGCTCAAAATATGCAAGAAATTATGTCTACCAAACCTGCATGTGATCTACTGCAAGTGACCAGGACAACAGCATTACAGACTGAACTTCTTCCTTCCTAAACATCAGGCTTTGGACAGAAATTTCACGTTTAATACCAGCTCTACTGGCTGACAGTCTCTGGCATGCAATCTCCCTACAAACCTAGGGCTGAAAAAATTTTTCTTTTGCTTCAAACAATGGCATCCTCTACATATTAGCAAAAAATAAATCTTGCATGTCTGGTATTCAGAATTACTTTCTACATCCAGTATTTCTACTGGAAGACACTGATTCTATTTAAACACTAACTTCCAGCCAAATTTTATTTAGATTTTACTTGGCATTCAGTCAACAGTAAGGTGGATGGAGACACTCTTAGGCATGTATTTCCCCGACCATACAAGGATTCCTTTCTCAGGGGGAGGAAGGAGTGCCAGAAAGCCTTGAAATACAAGTATTTCACTGGATATATTTGAAACCCAGTGTTGCTGAGCCCATTTTGCATCTCGCTCAAGTTTCCCATCAGCCATGTGTACACACACTGTAACAACTCACATATTGTGGCAGCTTTGAGAATGGCTCAGCTGCAGGGCCTTTCACCTCTGCCCACCTGCCCTCCCTTCTTCATTTATGACCCTGCAAAGCTGTCAGTGTTATTTTAAAAACTCTTGCTACTTGACTTTGTTTACACTAGTTCTCTCACTGTCTCAGAACTGAGCTTAGGGTATAACCCTGCACTTATACACTTATTCTGTTTTTGCTTCATCTGTCTAACACATTTTCATTTGTCTAACCTTATCCATTAGTCATGTTCTCCTTTTCTCCTTCCCCTGAACACCAAAGTGTCAATATGGCTTCTGGCTTCTCCCTACCTTCAAGGTAAGGACAATTTGGTCTAAATTAGTAGAACGAGCAATCAAAATCAGACTTGGTTTCTAAATCAGTTTTAAAATTCTATTCCAGGAGGCTTTGCTCTCTGTGCTGGTTCTCTCATGCTCTCTTTCTACCTGCAAAGAGTAGCTCTGAAGCCTTGAACCCCAGTCCTCCAGCTCCAGATTTTAGCCTATTTCCTGTATTCCACTCCCTCTTGCTGAGCCAGTAGATACTTGTCTGATGTTATAAATCCATGTAGGGTCTCCACTCATCATGAAGCCTCCTTTCTTGCTCCTCTTTATGTAGTTAAGGAACCATTTCCTATCGGTGCTAGCCTTATCCAGGGACGTAGCTTACATGACTTCTCTGGAGGTTTAAAGAACCAGAACAATCCTTTGTAACCTGTAAAGATTTACTCCTATAACAGACACAGTCCTGAAAGCTGCACTGGAACAAATAGCCAGTAGGAATACCAGCAGGTTTTGCCACTGTTCTCTCTTGCCAGGCTACCGATGTACAAAGAAATGAAAATCATTATGCACTTCAAAGTGAGTCAATTCAGTGGGAGTAAATGTTTGAAGAATATTCTGTCCCTTCTTCCTTGCCTGCCAGCATAATTGAAGCCTGAAGGAAATTTCTAAAGCACGTGGAAATCTAGAAATCAGGTCTGTGTGGAAAGATCAGTTACATGCTCACATAAGACTTTGGTTTATTCGCTAATTTCTTTGTGCAGACTTAGAATTTCCCTGTCTTTCTTGGTTTTGACCCAGGTGTACCAGATGGCAATAATTGAACCCTGGGTTGTGGAAATTCATACGTTTTTATAGAAGGAGCTATCAGCAGAAAGCAGTGGCTGGAGCTGCCTTGCCAGCCACTGTGAAAGGAAAGCCCTTTCTCTGCACAATGCTGTTTGATTTCCTAGAGTAAGGCACTGAAGTGGGGCATCCTCAGGAGGGCTCATGATCATCTGGTTTTAGGAAAATAGCAATTTACATCTTATTTTTCCCAATTAAGACATTTATTTTTAAATAACTTCCTTCTTTCTTGGCTTTGAGTCCATCTGGTTTTGTTTCCTATGTTCAGAAGATCTTATAGGAGGAAGTGGGTGGTCATCCAGCTAGAAATAACACCATGCTGTCACACCATCTGACTGTTTTCTGAGATCCTCCCAAGCATATTGCCCAAAAGTGACCTCCAGACTACTTATGTGCTAGTGGGGATTAAATGTTCAGACAAAACGTGTGAGCAACAGATGAAGCTGTATTGTAAGAAGCTGTTCTCCAAGGACATTCCTCCACTTGTCTCTTGAACAAGATCTGAAACAACATCTGGACTAGGATTTTTGTCACATGACTTGAAACATGCTGACATTTTACTTCGGTTAATCAGTGACACATTCTGATAGCTCCTACAGGCTAAGGATTTTATTTATATTTTACATTGTATTTATTGCCCATTAATAAAGTACTGCATAATAACTCAAACCACATTTATTGAGGCTTTTGCAATTATGTAACAGGCTATTATGCTTCTAATACGTAGCTGGAACCACTCAGTTACGTATGAATTAAAGAAGTTTTCTAGTTTACTAAGAAGCCAGTAGCTGTTAGCATGGATTTGTTGTTGGTAACCAGAACAAACTCATGCTCTGGAAATGATGTTTTTCCTAGGTGACAGCTGCCCACAATTTTGGTTTAACTTCTTCTTTTTGACTTGTACAGATCACCTGAAAAAGGAAAATGAGGGAAGGTAGAGAGTAGAGGCTGGGACAGGAGGCTGAAGAGACTGGCCCAAGACAACAGCAGGAGGTCCGAGGTGGATCACAGTGTGAACAGGGATCTCCTGAAGTCATACTCTCATTTCACATTGCCTTATAGTGAAGGTGGAAATCCTGCCCCTGCTGCTATTCCAACACCCCAGGAGAATCTTAACTGCCTGGAAAGTGCTCCCCTGGGGTGAGGAAGTCTGTTTGTACAAAAAATCAAAAACTTTGAAAGGTCTTTTTTTTCTTCCCACCTTAATGTGGAATGGGAACATTTATGAAATCTCAGTTTCATGGGGTGAAAAAGTGCTTCTCTCTCTACTCTAGAGCAGATTGATAAGAGGGTCATGATAGCAATTGAACGCTGAGGGAGAGGGGGGTGGTGATCTGTGCAGCTGTGCATAATACTTACTATTTTTACAAGTCACTGGAGGTATTTGGTAGGGTCAATATGGTAAGAAATTTGGACCTGAAAGTGAAACACAGTGTCTGTCAGAGGGGCCAGATTTTAATTGGAAACTAAATTTCATTTTGGAGGAAGAGAAAAATACCACACTTCTAATGAGATCCAGGGCACTCCAAAGAGCAGCTTGCAAGGAATATTTAAATAAAAATGTTCTGTTTAGAAAGACCTTTTGTAAATGACTCCTTGATACTGTAGGTAGATAAATGCACTTGAGCTCATTCCTCACAAATGAGAAACCACATATAAAACATGTTGATGACTTAAATTAAGATTTTGAGAGTTTTTTAACTTTAACAAAAAAAAAAAAAAGTTGATTATTATTTTTCAAACTGCTCAGAGAAGCTGGGCAGAAGGGAATTTTTATCTTAAATATTCAGAAGGTAATTACTTTTATATGAAAGTGGAAAGCAAGGGCCAAATTAATTGTACATTAAAAAACTGAGTTTTCATTAGTTGCTTTCAATTAAGAGATTAACTGAGGGGATGCTTTTCTGTTTGGATTTCTTTTTCCTTTTTTAAGTTTAGATTTCTGCACCTTGAAATAAGGTTCAGGCTGTTCAAAACATAGTACAAATGTTGGTACTTATAAATGAGCTCTTAGAAGTGGTAGCAAGGATTTCATTTAGTATTTTGCTCAAACCAGGTGAAAAATGTGAGCTCAAGTTTTAATCCTTAAATAGTCATTTGATGAGAATAGAGATTTTGAGCATTGTGCATTGCACCAGCCAGAGGATGAGGGCCTAGGAAAAAAGGATGGTGGGTTCCTGCCCCTTCAAAAATGCAAGACCCTTGGTACAACCTGGGAAAAGGAGAAGGATGCAGTGATCCTAAGAGGAACAAAGCCAGAGCTCACTATCTAAAGGACAAAAAAAGGCAGAGATGAGATTTTGCTTTTCTATTTCACCAAGCATACTTAAATATCTTAAGTAAGCTGAAAGTTATTTTGGATGAGGATGAGGATGACTTTCTTCCCTTTTTCCCCCTCTATTATTCCTAACCTGTGGCCTCAGCTGATTTGCTCAATAGCAGAGCTTTGAAGTCAAGGATCTCAGAAGAGAAATGATGGTATGTGAAAGGATTGCAGGCACCCCTGTGGTGTCCTCGTGTGGTAATTAAAACTAAGTGAGAGCTAAAGAGATTAGTAACCAAGTCCAAGAGGAAAAATTGGGTGAGGAAGAGTTAAAAATGTCTCTTTCTTTCTCTTGTGTGAAAGTGCAAAGCTGATAAAATAAACAAATCTGTTGAAATCAGGCATTTCAAGCCAGAGACTGGTCATTCCAAACTTTGTAGGGAATAGGGGCAATACCTGTCTCCATACCACACATCAAATCACACTTGGCTGTTCTTCAATTGGACTGCCCCTGAGTCCAGTTTGAGTGGGTTATCGCTATGTGAAGGAGCATGACACAACCCCAAACCTCCTGAACAGGTCTACAGGAACTTCTTTTGCAGCTGGGTTGACTTTGTCTGCACTCCAGGTGTGGGGGCAGAAGGTTAAATAGTGGAGAGGAAAGAAGAGAAAAAGAAATGATACATGAAGAAACTATATTTTTGCCTTCCCTCCAGCATGTATCAGTGGATAATGAAATTTTTCAACTGATTAGATGCCCCATTGGTCGGAAAATTTGGAAGCAATCATGCAATTATATCGCAAAACCTCAGAGTCATGTACATTCAGCCAAGTAGAGAAACCAACTATTAGCAAAAATAGAGAGAGAGAGAAGAAAAGAAAAAAGACTATTTATATTGCAATACTGGTCCTAAAAAATGGAAAAGAAAACACAATGGAAAATTTTCTGCAAACAATTAAAGGAGGGGGAGAAGGCTCAGGATGGGTCTGGTGTTTCAGGATAAATATAGAATTTATAACATAGTAAGAGCTGTTTTTAGTGGGCCTTAATTGAAACTACATTGCTTGCCCCTCTACTGCTGCAAACCGGTGCTGCAGTCCGTGAGAAAAAGAGGGACTGGGTGACTTTCCTAGTAAGGGACTGATACATCTCACCAGAGAAAACAATGATTGGCAATGCTCATTGCAAGCACTTGGGGCACTTTTCTAAACAGGGGCAAGGGCTTGTGCTCTGCTCCACGCCACAATGTCTCTGCTTGTGACAGGCACTGTTCAGCCCCTATCCAGGAGCCATCTGACACGCAGAGTTTTGCTAAATGAAGTCAATTGCCTGAACTAATGCATTTTTCTTTTTCTTTTACTAAGTGGATTTCTTGCCCCTCTTGTGCACTCTACCTAGCCAAGGACTCAGAAACACAATGTTTTCATTGGTAGGAAGATGGAGTAACTTGGGGGATGATATCTGACCCCACTGAAGTCTCAATAACATTGTTTTGTTCTTGGGGATTAGAAACTGACTTAAGCATTTGCAGCCTCTGTCAACAGCCCCCTTCCTTTGCAGCTGCCCACCCTCTCTCCAGGGTCTCTGGGGCTGACCTTGCAGTGAAGGCTGAGGGGACACCTACAAGGGAGCTGTGCACCCATGCTGGAATGGTGTGAGTGGCAAGTGATCAGAGCAAGATCAGCAGCAACTGAAGAAGGGGCAGGTGTCTCCAGCATGTTCTGTAGCAAACTGAGGACCACATCAGCTTCTCAGACTGCGGGGTCCTGGCTTAACTTATTAGTCAATGATGGACCCAGTCACTGATTAATACCTGGGATCCAGAGTCTGGTCCAAGTCCCCCTTTTTAGTCTTCTTTTTCCCCTTTAAATCTTTTTCCACTGAGGGACAAAAAGGAAGAGATAGGCCAGGATGGAGTGGTAGAGGAATTAAGAGAAATATTTGCATATTGTTGGCATATACGAATGGGGGGAAATTGTTGAGGTGACCCAAAACATAAATTGAACCTGAACTAGCTACTTATCTGACTGCTTTACCTTGTCCCCATCCTGAATGTGGCAATTGGTTTCTTCCCACAGAGGGATTTCACCCCATGCTCCCTGTTGGGATTGGAAATGCTCCACTAGGTTTGATGTTTTGGTACTATTCTATTAATGGAAGAAAAGTGTCCTTTCCCCTTGGCATTACAAATATGTGACAGTCATGAAAAACTAGAAGTGTTTTTATTATTTAATACTATTATTTTCCAAGATAAAAAGAAAATATTTGGCAATTTCATGCTTGTTGGTGCTGTGGTTTGATCTGTTTCTCCAGAAAAGTGGGAGCTGTTCTTTGGGTTCTGCAAAGCCTCCTGGGGTGAGGGGAAATTGGTGGCTCTTTGGGAGCTTCCTGGAATGTGAAATGCTATTTAGCACTGGCTTTATGTCCTCAGAGGCTTGGGAACTCCGGTGCGTCAAAGGCCTAGGGAATGCTGGGGAAGGGTGGAGAATTAGATGGGTTCAAAAGGGGAATTCATTAGAAGCATATTCAGATCAGAAACTGCAAGACAACAGTAACATTCTTTGCCTTATTCTTTGCATGAATGTTGAGAGACTGTGGAAAAAACAGACCATCTCAGGGCTGGATCCAGGCCTAGCAGAGTCAGGGTTATGTTTTTGTTTTGTTTTCCACCAAAAACTCAACACCCCTATTTTTTCTTCTTCTCTTGCAGGGAAAGAAATTGAACTCAACAAAGAGCTCTTCACCCACCAGCTCTTATGGTCCCACTGAGTCTTTTACAAAGTCTAGGTGCCAGTAAGAACAGTGCTTTTTTTTTACAAGAATTATTTGCCTGATCTCTGGATGGTTGCACATCAAACCTGTCCAACAACATGGGAAATGAATGCTGATCTCTAATCTGCTCACACTGAAGAAAAAAAGACCCTACCCTAGGCAATCAATTTGTAGCAGAGCAAGGCTTATGGTAGGAAGAGTTGTGAGAAATCTCAGGGGCAAGGTGCAGGGATGGCTGTAGCCATCAAGACTGAACAAGGCTTGAAGGGAGATCAAAATGGCAGCGCTTTCCCCATATGTCAGGCTGAAGGACCTGACATTGTCCTCTGCAACTCTGTGAGGCTGATTTTAAAATAACCTGTTGAAAAAGAAAGGGAGAATAAATTTATCTGAGGCTTTCACCCACATGTACTTCTTTAGTAAAAAGTGGACATCTGTCTTGAATCTGTCAAATTTATGATGAACGCACAAACAAGAATGCTTCCTGGATTGAGAAGAACTAACGTGGTTTTTTGTATACAAAAACTCATTTCTTTTTTCAGAAAGGAGAAACATGTTTATATTCTCTCTACTTTTTTTGGGTGGATGATCTCCTGTGTTTGCTTTAGGCTGGTCATTCCCTTTGTCCCCACTAAGACATGAAGCACCACCTTGAGCCAAATTCTTTCTAGGGACCTCATGAAAACCACTGATTTGTGTTCTCTCTTTACATCATGAACTGAGAATAAACTTTGGCCTCCACTTTCTAGGTCTAGAAGTTTCACCCCGGTGCAGAGAACTGCATGACATCTTAAACACATTATAGTCTTGATTATTGCCTCTTCATCCAAAAGAATACTCAAGTCTTTTAATCTGGATAGTTTTTCGGAATTTTTTTTCCCATTCTTCTCAGTACAGTGACTACTCACTGTATCCCAACAGCAGCTGTGAAGGGGAACCCTTGCACAGTTCCTGAAGTCCAGCTGAAGGTGTGCAAAATAATTGATTGCAGGTCAGTGCCCCTGTTCAACTGCTTCACCACTTAGTCCTCAGTGTCTTCTAAACTGTGATTGTTATCATACCCAAAACTCAGACTAGTAAAACGAGAGGCCTGGGAGAGAACTAGAGAACTTTATTGTCTTACTAATTTCTCAATTATTTAATTCTGTTTTCATGATTTAAATTCTTTATTGGAGCTGGAAGGCAGATCAGCTCCTACAGCTCCAAAAGTCCTTTAATTCCCCTTGTAGAAAAGGAGGAACCCATAGGTAGATTATCTACTGTCATGAAATTTGTGTCCATTGCTGCATTTCTGAAGGTCTCCTCCCTCTCAAGAGGGCTGATCTGAAATCAAGGTTATTTCACATAAAATGAAATATGCAGATGAGCTCCTATTAAGCAAAATGGGAATCAATTTCCAAGGCTGTTTGAACTCTCTGGAGTCTTTTTGGTGATCAAGGGCGTCACTTTTGCCATTTGGAAACAGATCTGTTGAGAGGAAAGTAAAACAATGTTTGCAAAAGAGAGCAAAAGTCCTGCAACACTGCACACACAAAATGTTCTTCCTTATATATAAAAAATTTAGTCATGAAACTAGTTTGAACTGACAATTTTGCATGAGAAGCCAGTGCCACTAATCACTTGCAGCATAAAACTAAAAAAATTTGTAGAGGAGTCCAAACTCTGCTGCATTACAGAGTTTGGTGGTTCTTTTGTCCACTTACATTGCTTTTTGAGGGATCACTTCAGCACAATTAAGAACACTTCCTTTGACCTATGCAATTTATATAAAAATTTTTTGGTTATAAAACCAAACTGAGCACAATTCCACTTTTAAGAATTAATCCTTCAAGTACCCATGTACAAATCCTCAGTAAAGGTTTTGGCTTTACTGCTAAAGCCTTTATAACCCACAGAGGAGAGCCTGCACATAAAAACCCATGAAAATTAATGAACATGGACTTGCAGCAGTGAGAAATTTGGAATTCCTGTTCCTTGGGAACTTCCAGCATGTCAAAACTTATTATTCTAAGCTGAAGCAAGTACTTTCAACATAATAAATTTGCACCAAAAAAAGGAATTTCTTATAATTTCTGTAAAGAATTGCCAATACTTCAAATATTCTTGAATAAAAACTATAATGGAGAACTACCTATATTGAAATGTTTCCTTTTATTTGTTAGATTTGACACACATGCTCCATTTGCCTGAAATTCAGTTAATACTGGACTTCACATTTTGTGAGGGTCTCTATTTTGACTTTGTAGTTAAAAGGCCAGAACCCCCAGGTTTCCCTACAAACAAAACTTTTCTGTCCAAATTACATTTATCATGCAGCACTAGAGTCACGTGAGTACCAAACACAGCACACAATTCCGGCCAAGCCAAGTGCATGTTATTTCTTGCAAGGCGAGTCCTCCAGAGGACTATGGGTCCATAGTGGAGAGAACAAAGTTGCCAATTAAAACTTCCACAAGGCAATGCTCAAATAATGAAACTAATCTGAATGCCATGGTGAACCAAGACTGAAAATTCTACTAATTATTTTGTATAAAGAAAAGGAAAAAATATTCTTTTATGAACCTGGGTTGTGTTTCATTTGGATTGCAACACTTCATTTTACATCATTCCCACTGTGATTTTTAAAATTCTTCACTTTGGAAAATCAGTCTAGTGAAAATTGCCATTCCTGTTGGAGCCTTGCACCATCTCTGCTGTTGGTAGATACCGTCTCCTCTCCAACGAGGACAATCCAGAGTTTGGTGAATCAACATAGGCAGGAACAAAGAAGCCACAGGAAGTTATGTGATACAGCCAAATGTCACCAGTAAAAATACGTAGGGCGGTTCATTATCTAGAATGGCTTCTCTCTCTCACCCTCTCCCTGTAAGCCCTATGTCTTTTCTGCTGACAGATAACTGCTAAGTGCTGCTTTACTGCACAGCACATTAGCAGGAGTTTCACTGATGTAAGGGGATGATTCTGTCATATAAAGAAAGAGGAGACTGAAACCAAAGACATTTCTGAGAGAGAACTGCTCTTCCCAGTGTACTTGCTCTGTTACAGAGCAAGAGATTGCAGTTGCAGTAGACACATGTTCCTATTTCAGCCAGAATTTGAGCTTCCTGTTGCAGTTCAATGATCGTCTTGGGGCCAGGTCCCCAGTGGGTACAAAACAAAGTAGTTCCTGCTGCTTAAACAGTTTGAAATGAGAAAGAGTCCCCTCTCCTGTGGTATTCATTGCAGTTGTTCCTGTTATACATTATACCCACAGTGCACTGAGTATTGCCCTAAACACCATCCGTAAGGCTCCCTGTCCTAATCCAGCCCACAAAGTCAAGAGCTTGGGAATTGAATAAAAGCCAACTGTGCAAATGCATTTTGTAAATCACAGGAAAGAAAAAAAAAAAAAAAAAAAAAAAAAAAGAGCACATAGAGCACATTTCAGTTTTCATTGGTGCTTCTGGCAACCTTCTTCCCCTACACATCATCATCGAAGAGACAAAACCCAGGCTCCCCGCTGAGTACACAAGAAAGGGAGACTTCCCTTGTGCTTCACTGTGCTGCAAGCTGTAAATTTCTAAAGAGCTCTGCTATAATCTTTTACAGTCTGCAATCCCACCCTTCAGCTTAATGAAATGGAATGGTACAAATGCTCTCTGGACATTTCACTGCTGACAGTTACCCAAGGTTTGTTTCAGCTGTTACAATATGGCTATTTTATTGTCTTTTTTTTTTCTCTTGTACAATTTCATGACTAACTATGTGTAAAATGGAAGGAATTTGACTATCCTTTCTTCATCCAGTTGGACACAAACTGGACTGCTTCCTTTAACTCACTTTTCAGCTGGCAGGGCTTGCTTTCTGTTTTCTTTTAAATGTCAGAAAAGGTTAAATAGGCTCTTCAAATCTGCAATAGATTTGGAAGATCTCTGGGGGTAAAACCTTCACAAGAGAAACAGTTTATATTAGTTCAAACAACAAACTCAAGTTCTGAACGTGGAAGGCAAGTAAAACAAACCCCATGCACATCTCACATTAAAAAATCACAGGATTTGTTTTTGCCCAATATCATAATATAATGAAATATTTGGAATGGTTTTAATCTATTTAACTGTCTCGTTGTTTAGGGCTTTTTTAGTGTTGTTGTTTTATTTGATTTGATTTATATTACACTTAAATTTTACAGTTAGAAATGCATATTGAGGAGCTGGACATGAGAAAGTGACTCCCACCATTTTTCTGTGTTTGCCGGTATCCTGCTTGGCCACAGGGATTACAAAGGGGTCAAGGCCCTAGCTAGCCTTCCTCATCTCTTCCTCACTTGAAACAGAAAACAAACACAAACACTGGGTCTAAAAACTTGAAGGAAAGTTGGCTAGAACTTCAGCTTTCACAACTCAGTGAAAAATTCAGCATTCCTCATACCACTGAAACACTACCACCCCAGCTCAGCATTTGCCTGGCAGACACAATCTTTACCTCAGGTAAAGGGCAAGGACAGAAGACAGTAAAATGGTGCCTGGATCCATAGAGCTATCAAACATACCATCTCAAGATACTTTAATTTTGCGGTAAGATGTGACAGAAAAACAATATGCAGAGATTTTGAAGAGTACATGGTGTGTTGGGTGAGGCTTCATGTTTTCTACATCCAAACACAGTCCGTGCTAGAGGACTGATACACTTATATTAAATTCCTGCTGATTCAAAAATAGCTTGTCTTCTACTGCCAGCTACATGCAAGGACCTTACAAATTCAGGCTGACCATTGTTTTAAGATTCTTTGGATGCATCTTGTCTTGTTTCTCACTGCCAATATTGTTCATGAGGAAAGAGAGAGAATTTGGCCAGTAAGTAAAAATTCTTGCGCAGAACAACAAGTCTGGATTTGTAGCACATGCCCTGGGGTACTTGGAGTCAGAAACTCAGAACATGACAAGCATGTCGTGAGGAAATGCTTCCCTGATAATTGGACCAACTGCAAGTGTCCTCCAAAGCAGAAGGACTTTTGCTTCTGCTTCAGGTTTCCCACTGCAAATGGAAAAGGTCAGGTGGGACATTGAAACTGGAGAATCCCTTGATGTCTTCATCAGTAGCTGAGGTTACTGATAGCTGGCAATCCCTGCCTGCTCTGTCCTCACCTTGCTTTGGAGATGCCAACTCTTTGTCCAGACTCCAGACAGGAGCCTGGGTAGGATGTGGTGGAGGGAGCACAGGCACGTCTGAGCAGAGAGATCACCTCACCATGGTGCTAAGCCCCTCACCTCAGCACTCTTGCCAGTGCCAGGATCCCTTCCCAGCACTCTCCTGCTTTGAGAAAAATGTGAAAAGTGGTTTAATTGGCCTCAGGCCTGCTATCACTTATGACAGCAATGATCAGAAACAGGGCCCATTAACAGCCCTAGTGTTTAACCTGTACATTCACTTACATGTAGAGAGGTGTCTGTCTGTATGATTAATGTCATCTCAACATATTCCATTAACAAAAATACGAAGTGCTTTGATTTTTTCCCCTATGTGACTGACAACATAAACACGTTGTCAAAAGCACTGAACAGATGGTAAGGCACTTAGGAAAGTTTGCTACCTTTAAAGAAGTCACTGGCCTTCAGCAAGCACTTACACCACCATGGGTAGTAACTGAAAGAAGGCTGTCCTTCAATTCCAGAGTGAAAGGGAGTGGAACTCGGTCACTGCATCCTTCATCCAACAGTAACTCTGCATTGCCATGATGGTTTCTAATGGGAAGCCACCCTCTTATCTGAAGCTGGTGGTCTATCAGTAGAGAATGGCACAAGGAGCAGAGGATGGGCAGTGTGGGACAGCAGCAGGCAGGGAGCAGAGCTCTAGTACATGTAGGAAGGAAGCTTGCCACAGTGTCAGCTTTCACCTTTAGATCACTTACAGCTGCCTTCTCCATCCTTCTTTGCAGGGATGTATGCTCAATTTCCATTTTCTTACATAGTAAGCCTTACATTCTCACCTGACAGTATCCTTGGGTCTGGCTGTCTTGGCAATCACACTACTCTTTCTCATAATTTCCTAGAAATCATTACCAGTTTCATCCTCCCCAGTGTCTATTTTCACCTTTGGGTCTTTCAACAGCTTGAGTAATGAGTGCTGATCAGCATCAACTTAACTCCCCAACATGAACTAATTATTTCTGCAGAGACCTCTTACCATGAAGACAAATCTGGAGGGGACTTTGTCTTCCCTGCTGCTACCTGAGGGAGTTTTAGATTTTGTTGTTCTCATCTATGACATGGATTGCCTTGAGCAGCCTCTCGTTCTAGCAGCTGGTACAACTTGCAACACATCCAGGGCTAAAACCAGGTAGGGTTTGCTAAAAACTGGAAGGGACTAAACTATTAGGAGAAACCTGAAACACTCCTTTTCCCACTACCGTTTTTTACTGTGTAGGCTAAGTTATCCTCATTCCTCAGGCTTTACAATCACTTTATGAAATCGTACATCCAGAAGTGACTTTGTTCAATTTCCTCTGAATTATTTCCCACAAATATTCTTGTCATTTTCTAATTCTACTACTCAGTCTTTAAATACAAGGATTTTTAAAAAATTCTGAATAACATTTGCTTGAGAGCTTTCTAGTGCTAATATATTGCTTAATTTGATTTACTATGCCTTTTTTTTAAGGTAGATCCTTCATCCCCAATGGAGATATGGTGACCTTTCATAAAGTAACTTGAATACTCTAGCATTTTTTCATGTACAGGCACTGTCCTGATAGCTTTCTTCCTTGGATCCTACTGGTGATGAACTGCCTGAACCTGTTTCAACCCTTCTGTTTGCCCTCAGATGGCTATTAGCTCACTAAATAAATATTTATCAAAAAAAAAAAACCAAGTTATATATAAAGTAGCCTGATTAAAGAAACATGGAAAAAATATCATGAAAGCAAACCTTGGACACACTTCAGACAATAGGTCTTGTCAAACAAATTTGATGCCATTCTGTAAAGTAAGCTATTGTTCAAGTCTGACTCTAAGGCATAAGTAAAGTTAGCAGAAAAAATATTAATATTACCACCCTCCTAAACTCTCATTGCCATCCTACACCCTTTTTTAGAGCACGGTGGCAAAGATTTATGATCTGGTGTTTAACACAACTAAGAGCCAGGCATGGTCATGGAGGCTAGGCTGTGGGACCTCCAAAATATAGGTATTGATGCAACACACTTCCCCCTCCTGAGAAAGGAGCTGTGTTTCCATTGAGGGCACAGAAATCCTTCAAAAATTTACCTGGACTTCTAAGTTAGTATGGCTTCCAAAACCAGCAATCACTATCCAGTTACTGCTTAGCAACATTAATTAAACATTGCTCATTAGAGAGCTCATTAGAAATGTTGTGTGTTTGGATTACTGTCATTAGTTTCACTGAATTGTTAGGGCTTCACATTTTGGTTTAAAGCAAATGATCACTGAACATTATATAAAGCAGGAATTATTTAAAAACTGACAGACATCTCAAAATTTCAACAAGAGGAAAAGCCTGAATGACTGTATTTTTAGTACTGCTGTTCTAGGATGAGGCTCATTTTGGATCTGCACTTTCCTCACAAATTTAGTAATGGGTACAAAATCCCTGCTGATAAAAGTTACTCTGTGAAATAAGCATTGCTGGAGCAGTGATCTATAATCAAAACATTCAACTGATAAATTCAAATGAAATATTTATTAAAAATTTTCTAAGAGAATGGCAGATCATCATACCTATATAAAGACAGGTCAGCACCACAGATGTCTTAAGATAGAGTTCAGCAAAAAGACTGTTCATTCTGGTTATGAATACATGCTAAACAGGGCTGATGAATTCATAGGATATGTTGAAAGAGAAATAATAACCTAACAGATGACATTATTACCTCTGCAGATGACATTTATTGATGCCAGCTGGTTGCATCCTGTTCTGAATCCACACCTAAAAAGGGATACAAAACCACAATATTTAGCATAACAGAACCACTTGGTTGTTTTGGCTCTGCAAAAATCCCCTCACCATGGGAGAGTTAAAGAAGTCAATCTGTTTAACAAATTATAAAAGCAACCAGGGAGACAAGAGATGGCTTGATCACTCCATAATTACCTTCTCAAGGAAAAAATAGCAGTTGCTAAAGACATCCTTAATTCAGCAGAGAAATGCAGAACAAGAACCAGTAGCTTGGAGTTGACTTAAAACTTGGCACACTATTTAACTGGGAAGGGATAAGAATCAGCTAATTAGAGTAATCTGCTTGTAGAAACAAAGAACATGCCTTGTTCTCTTGTTCTCATGTTCCTGTGCCTTGTCTTCTCCAAATAAGACCTGACCATCTCTCTAGAAAGCACAATTTCACTGAGCGTTGTTAATGGATTCTATTAGGTGGTGACCAGCAGAAAAACTGCACCTAGGACTGATGAACCAGTCAGAGCAGATAACTCCAATGGTCTGGCCTAGATTCAGATACTTTAGAGCTAAGAACTGCCTGGTACTGACCAGGGCTGTATGAGATGTTTCATAGCACAGTAACATTTCAAACAAATTGTATTAATCTTCTGTCTATTGCAGATAATCCTCTTGGGAAATATGATTTAAAATTGTTCGTTGAAAGTGTGGTTGCCACTGTATTGATTGGATTACTGGTAACAGGCTGAGACAACCCTTGCAAAGCTATTTAGTGCAACTAATACTTATTTATATGTTCTTTTTACTTCTTTCTAGGTGAAAAAAAGTCTGAAATGACACCAAGTCAGGTTCTCCTGTAACAGAATTCATGTGTCCACTGGCACACTGGACTGCAGTCATACATCAAGCCAAACTGAACCTTTATTGACATTAGTTTTTATCTGATGCTACTAAGGCAAATCTCTCATTGAAATTACTTTTTTTTTTTCTCTGTTTTGAATTCTTTTGGGTTGATGAAAGCCAGTACCAAATAATCAGCAATTTCAGTAGCAACTATCTAGATAATATTTGTTTGTCTGTCTTCTTCTCTTAGCTGAATGTTTGTATGTATATCCTGACAATAACCTCCTGCAATGGAGGAGTATCTTGGATTTATGCCGCACAGGAAAAGCTGTATGCAGTGAATGGCCTTTTTGATACTCTTGCATTAAAATCACCATGTTTGCTTATCCCATGTCCACAGACACTCCTCTTTTCCAATACACTAGTAGTTTTGGAGAATCCACATTAGATGGATTTATCTTTACCACTGAAAATTTTCTTTGTATTCTCTAGAGTTGCTTTAACTTTCATACCAAGATGTGTGCGCACACCCCGTCCCTAATATCCTCAAAGTGTTATTCATGACCTACTAATTTCCAAGGCATATGAGAGAAATAAAATGACTGATTTCACTGATGTTGTTCCTTCCTAATCCATTCAGAACATTTTGAATTTGAGAGAGGAGTTGTTTTCTTGAGCAATTAGTTTTTTCTGGTTGTTTTCCAAAAACTAGGCAATGTTGGATAATCATTCATTTTCCAAGTACACCAGTGCATGGTCAGACTGTGACCTGTCTGTCTGGAATAGTTTGCAGGATGCATTTTGCTATTTTATCCTGCAGATGTGACATTAAGACACATCTTCCATTAGCACTTGTTTACGCAGGGTGATACACAGATAAAACTAACCAGTCAAATCTCCTTATTTTTATCATCCACAGCAGTCAGATATGGACAAGCAGACTTTGGGATGTCTAGAGATAAGAATACTTCTAACACACAAAAAGCCCAAGTTGTGATTTCAGAAACTCTCATAGCTTACAGCCAGTGAACATACTTCGAAACACTGGAGCCTTTTCATGAATGTCAGAGCTTGTGATTTGGAGATGGACAAGATTTGTCTACCCAGATTAAGTCTGCTGATCTCCTCCTGTACGACATGCATCCTGCCAATCTCAAAGTTGGTTGAAAATACAGTATATTTTATACATACTAGAAGGATATTCAATGCATACATCTTCCGCTATTAACACTAGTATCTTCACCCAGCTGTTAAAATTACACTTTCTTTCAGCCAAATGTGTTAGATCTTGACATTCTCCTAAAAAGAACATATCAATTTTTTGGCCAACTTCTTGCAATTATCATTGGCTCTTTTGTTGTTGGTTTGGTACTTTAAATTGTCAGAGGAGAACGTTTCAAAGTAACAGAGTGAAATTTTTTTGCTTTATTTCTCTGGAAAGGTCAATAAGGCAAGGTAAAATCCGCACAGTTGTTTTGTGAAGAAACTATGAGTTTTTGGCCCTGAAAGACATTGAACAGGACTGAAAACACCACAGAAGCCTGTAGCCTCAGGTTTGAAAAATATGAGCAGTCAGTTGTGCTAGAAAATAATTCAGTGCCATGCTTTAAAAGGTAAAATCAAAGAATTCTGTGTGCCATATAAAGTTGAAAGGAAAGCAGAATCCAAGAGGGTTGGGTGACCAGTTTTGAAACACTGTTTGAATAAGATGGATGGATTGGAGCTTGTCGTACTTGGTTTGCAGCCAGGAATAATCTTTTCAAAGCTAGAAGTGCTTTTGATCTCTGCCTACTCCTCCTCATCACTGTGAACCTCCAGGGATACAACCCTACCGTGCAATACAAGGGAAAGAAAATGTGCTTCAGAAGAGGGAGAGGAAAAAGGACAAGGAAGCCAATGAAATAGTATCTGAGAACAACACCGCTGCCTGTAATGACACTGACCTGCTGGTGCCAGTGGAAGAGTTTTGTAATATTTTTCCAGGTCTGCTCTTGTTTTTGATACTAGGCTGTGAAGCTGGTTCTGTGACTCTATACCACCCTCAGCACACTTCCAGGGGTATTGGGAATGGTACTTATGAACCTGTGACTTGGGAGTAGACTTGAAATGTTTACAGGCCAAAAGACCTGTCAGGCAAAACTGAGCCAAATTGCTCTGACATCAGTGGGAGTAGATGCACTGATGAGCAGGGGTCTCTGCATCACTATCCCTATGCAGCTAGGAGCTGGTTGTGTTGGAGGTCGAATGCAATGTGTTTGTAGTGTTCAGCAAACTGAGGAAATAATTTAAGAAGAAATAAAGGGGTATAATCCATCAAATGAGTACAGCAGAGGGCTCAGAGGGCACAGGGTATTGTTTATAATGGAATGCACACAACTCAGCTGGAATGACGCTGCAGCTCTAGTTTGAAAAAGGTAAGTGTCTTGTCTTTCAAAGACCATCAGAACTCTTAGTTACACAGTACTACCAAAAGCACATTGGCATTAATTTTGGTTTAGACTGTACTTGTTGAGAAGGATGTGTCCACAGAATTACTGAGGCTGCAGACCTCTCACTGGAAGTCTCTTCTTCTGTTCTATAAATGCTAAAAATTCAGAATACCCTCCCGCTGGGAGGGTAACAATCCAGTCCTTTTGGGATGCCTCTTCTCTACAACTCAGATGCTGCTAAGACTGAAACAGAATCACCGTCTCCTGTTGGGTGGCATATCTTATGATGCATGGGAGATTTTAATAAGTTTTTTCTGTGAGTAATATAATCTCCTGGGACTGTGGATACAGGCTTGAGCCATGGAATAAATGTGGCTTTTTGGGCTTGCACTCGTCCTGAGCAACATTCTCCACTCCAAACCGCACCCTGCGCTTGCTGGCGGGAGAGGATAAACAGTCAGTTGGAAACTTCCTCTGGTTTCTTCCCACTCGGCTTGGAAATCCCAGGTATGGAGGTACCCAATGGCACCTCCAGCAGTCACCACCATGCAGGCCATTTCTGAAAGTCATCATAGTCATGGCTCCAGAGAAGCCTGCAAACTGCTGGCTTCCTTGAAGCTGTGCCAGGATTCCAGGCACTCCAGGGCTGTGGGGCTGGGCAAACCCAGGAGGGACACAGACCATCCATCATGTCAGCAGAGATGGATCTCTGCCAGGTGTCTGAAGGACTGCCCAGCCCCCTCAGAGCCCACATTCTCATCAGTTCCTTTACAAAGTTGTTCTCTTTTGTTCGGCACCCTGCCTCACGTGCATACTCACTCATGTACTTCTTGGAGCGTACAAGACAAATGTGTATTGCTTGGTGTTCCCCTTGCTTGTCTTTGCATCACTCAGCCCCACAGTTCCTGTCAATTCCCCTTCACCAGCTGTTTGCCAGAACATTATTAATTTTCCAGAAACAGTATCCCCTAGTGTTTGCCATCCTGTTGTGCACAGGCAAAAAAAAAAAAAAAAAAAAAAAAAAAAAAAAAAAGTAATCTTTTCTGAAAAAAGAAATAAAGGAAGAAAAACAGAAAAATGGAAAGAAGGGAACAAGGGAGGGAGAGACAAGGAAAGATGAAAAAAAATTCTCTTTGCCCTCAAAGGCTTTTCTTTTAAAGGTTTTATGAGTTTGCTGACAATGTTAATTTACTGGCATCTCATTCAACACCCTACCTACTCCACAGAAACTTTAGCCAACTTTTAAAGCCAAACTGAATTCTAGGGAAAACTCACAAGATGCACAGAGAAATAAATTTCAGCTTGTCAAGTGTTACGCTGATTAGTGGTAGAGTAAAACAAAATCTCAAAGAACAACCTTCCCTCTCGCTTCTTGTCAAAACCCACATCCTCCTGTTTTTCTCTCTCACCACCACCCTCACCTTAAAAGCAAAAAAAAAAGGAAAATAAAATAGCCCCCTTTCTAACCACTTTGGAGAATGAAAGCTTTGAAAGCAAAACAATTCCATAAAATGATCCAACTGCAATTCAAAATAAGCTGGTCTCACAGAATAAGTTTGGTTATAATATTTGGAAAAACCACTGCATACGTTCCTCCCCGAGGTCTGGTAAAGGGCAGCCACAAATTGTCTGATCACAAAGAAGGAATTTCCCCCTCACTGGTTTGTGGCAAGCGTACATGAGGCTGAGAAGCTTGTCAAAGAGGACAAGCTGAGCACAACTTCTGCCGAGTGACTGACCCCTTCTCAGTCTCCACATTAAATAACAGTAAAAATGGAGTAAGAAGAGAGGACGAGACACAGCTCCATGCATCAGCTGTGGGGGGACTCAGCAGAGACACAAGATGCTTAAGGTCAGCAGTGAGCAGGAGGGAATCCTTAAAAGATATTTTCAATATATGACTGATAGAAACAGAAAGCCCAGACACAAGCATGAAGAAGTTTCTCACCCCCTGCATCTCTGAAGAACTAACTCAGCAGAAGAATTCACATTATGAGGCCCCTTTTGTGTGGTCTCAGGTGCAGAAGACACTGGATATCTTCAATCCCACTAACAATTCACTGTATCAAGGGCAGGTCAGTAGCAAATAAGAGACCATCAGTTTCTTACTGAAATCGTTGATCCTGTCAACATTTATTATCTTTCAGATTCATTCAGCACATGGAAAAAGGAAAAAAAAAAAAAAAAAAAGTTGGCCACCATCCTGCCTTACAGATCTCTGTGCAGCCCCAGAAGCCTTCCCCTAGAGTTTGTATAGGATCGACGGATAAAACAGAAATGAAATGAAGTGAAACAAAAGCTCAGGAGAAGCATCATATGCATTTGGAATCCTCCACTGTTTTGACTGCTAAATGGGAGGTGCTGTGATTAATCTGTGATTATGTGACTCACCATAATTATGTCTTGTTGAAATTGAATTTATTGAAGCATGAATCATTCCACCCAAAGTAGAACCTAATTGCACGATTGCTGTGGCAGCCATTTAGGGTTTAGAGGAGAGGTTGCTATGTTGGGTGAAGACTTCCGCTCAATTCAGGCAATGAAAATTTCTGTCTTGTGACTTGCAGAAGGGTGAAACTTGTCTGTGAAATGAGAGCAGAAGAACCAATCCCATGAAGTTCCATTTGAAATGCTGGAAAATGATCAGCCAACCTGATAGTGAAAAGTTTCCTTAGACTGAGAAGGTACATTAAAGATCAATTTGAGTCCGAGAGCCTGTTGTATTTGAATGTTGTATCACTCAAGCCAGAGACCTCCCACTGCTTCACTGTTATTTCTGGGCACATGCTCACCAGGACTGGTGTATATTCACAATAAACCTGTAATTTCATCAGTAAAACCAGACCAGAGAGATGAGCCTGGCACTCCTGCTTTGGATGACACATGCAGTAGGTTAAGTATGTGGTGTGTCTGTGGGGTGTCTCCCAACCAGCAGTTCTGTATAGCAGAGAGAAAACTAAGGTCAACTTGGATTTTTTCCCCTGTTTTAAGGAAGAGTTCCACATTCTCTATTCAGCTGTTTGAATTTTTGGATGGAAAAGACTTTATTTAAATGGGAATTTTTATGGGTAGACTTTTTGTTCCATTTTTTTACCAAAAAGCCACATTTAATGAAACAGTCTTTGTATTCAGTTTAGAAGGAAAAAAAAATTTACATTTTCTCCTCTGATGTAAAATGGATCCTTTTTCCTAACAGACTTCAGTATAATTATTGCTAGCATATATGAAGGAGTATGAACAATGACTCTCCAGAGTAAGGAATTTTGTACAATTGTTAAATTTCCTGCTCTATTTTTAAAATTCTTACTGCTGCTGTTGTTGTCTACAATACAACAGTAGCAAAGGCCCACAAAGCCAGTTAAGGTTGAAAGGGGGATGAAAATTGCAATTAAAAACAAAAACAAAGTTAGGAAATACTTTGCAGTGCATAATGCCCAACCACGCAGAAGAATCAGACAGGGAAAAAAGGGTGAAATTTACACTTTTATTTCCTACTTAATGACTAGGTTCTAGGAAAAAGGAAACAATCCTGCCTCATATCACCCATTCTCAGTGCTCTGTGTACTATTGTTTCCCCCCAATTATATTTAGCCAATGGGAAAGGGATGCAGGAGTCCCATCTGGTACCACAGAAGATGCCTCTTTGTTGGGATCACATCTGTTTTATGTTCACACTGAATCTTGGAAAGGAGATGTGGAGCCACGGTATTGGCTTGTCTATTACAAATTTGTTACTTATTTCTAGCAATGCACCCTTGCAAGAAAATATTCAGTGCAAAATAGCTGGGCCTTATGGATGGGAAAAAGGAAATAAATATGACATTTTTTGAGAGATACCATGAGTGTGTTTTTGATAGGTGTTGCCTTAGTCATCAGGAAGCTCTCCCCTTCCAGAGGAGAAGCTGCATAAGGTGTCAGCTTTTCTTTTCTATATCCGCCTATCCAGAGAAGGCTTTCACTGACCCTGTCAAAAAGCTTTCCAGTTTTCAGTCTGATACTAGAAACATTGGTTCTTGTGTAGGTCATCCATGATCCCTTTCTTTCTTTAGAGACTAGACTTGTCCATGGCAGTCATTTTATTCTCTCCTGTAATTTGGTCCATAAGATTCCTTTTCATCATGTTTTTTTGCAGAAACTGCTTTTGCTTGCTCTTATGTTTTTTTTTTTTTTTTTTTTTTTTTTTTTTTTTTTTTGGTTTTTTTTTTTTTTTTTGAATGGAGAGATAGAGTCACTTCTTGTTGTTACATTGCCCAATACAGATTTTTCAAAATAAAAGTGAATTGTAGAAGTTGTTCTTTTTGCATGCAAAGGTGACAAGAGGAAAACTTTAGCCTAGAACTGAAGTTATACTCAAGGCTTAGTCAATAACTCTACACATCTTCTGAGGTCCATTCATTCATGGTACAAAAAACTTCTGAAATTAATATTGAGTATGGTGCTAGACCAGCCTTGTTACCACCTTCATGTGTCCATTTCTGGCTTGACATTGCTGGATGCTTAATGTTTAAAGGAAGGCATGCAAAAAACCTTTCTCCAGGATGACTTCTCTTCTGGGGCTTGGAAACCAGTCCCTACAGTCCCTGTGCATGGAATGGCACACAGTCCCTGCAAAACTGACAGGTGAGACTTGCATAAGGGAAAGCAACAGAAATAAGTCCCCAAGGCTGGGAGTAACACATGTCCTTTGCCTTGAAGAGAACTTTGGTCTTCTCTTTGGTTCTCTGCATCTGCAAAGTGGAGTTAGAGCTGCAGAGATGGATGGATGGACATGTGTATAGACACACAGCAGTATTGCAAGCCACCAAGTCAAAGAGGCAAAGATGGTAACAAAAAAGAACTTTTAAGTCATTCTGCTGCTTCATCCCCAAGCAGATTTGTGGATGTCTGCCCTTTCCAGAGTGAGAGGAATGGGAAAAAACAGTGACATTTCAAGATCAAGGTAGCTTCAACCATTTTGCCACAGTATTCAGTGATTGCTCTGACATCTTAGCTAAGAAACTAGGGTATGGGATCTTGTTGTTTTACTAGTAGTCTGTTCCTGATCCACACCAAAAGGTCTGAACACCAGCAGAGTCATCTTCTCATAGGGCATGGGGTCACTCTTGATTAGATGGACAAATGTCATCTGACCAAGAGTCGTCCACTGTCTCCACCTCCACAAGAGTTAATCTGCTGTTCACCTAAGCAAGTTCCAGTTATTGGCATAACTTTCATCTTTTCTCTCTTTAAAATTTTCTCTCCTGTGTCCAGGAATAAACTGCTGGGTTTATAGTTCTCAAGTTTCATGCTAGGTAAATGACACCATTGGTCCCACAGAAGAGTTGTCTCTGCTGGAATCAAATACTTACGTATTTCTATCTATCTATCTATCTATCTATCTATCTGTCTGTCTATCTATCTATTTATCTATCTGTCTGCCTATCTATCTATCTGTCTGTCTGCCTATCTATCTATTTATCTGTCTGTCTATCTACCTGCCTATCTATCTTTCTATTTCTATCTTTCTATCTTTCTATCTATATGTATTTGCTGAGAAATGTATAACAAGACATTTTGATGAGTGTTTTGCTGATTTTGTCTGCTTTGTCTTCTTCTTTTCCACTATAATATTTTTTAAAGCAAGAAAAATTCCCTTCAGAAGACATTTACAGACAGAAAAAAGAAACTTTATTTTCTCCTCAAGCCCTTACTGTTATTCATCTGAAGGTTGCTACCTTCCTCCCCACCATCTCTGCAGATGTCTTCACCAAATCAAAACTTTTACTCTAGAGTGCTTTTCCTGGGAAACAGAGTTTAATGTGATCATGCTGTTTGTGTGTCAGCCCATACGACTTCCAGCTAACAGCTTTGTAACCTGACAGGCAGGAAAGAATGCCTAAAAATATTGTGACTATCATATTTCATCAAAATAAACAAGTGGAGAAAGGAGAAAGACTTCCTTACTCAGGGATCACACCTTTTATTGAACACTAGAGAATCCACATAAGTGAGAGTCTTTGGAACGAGCTTTTTTTCCCTTCCTGTATTTATGGAATCACTTTGTCTGTGCGTTGTCACTGCTCCCCCTAATTACAGCCCTCTCCCCTGGGTTGTATCACTTTTTCAACAAGTGTGAAATATTGCCTTGGAGCCCATCATCCCACAATTCACCTTGGGTCTGGCCTGGAGGATTGTGCAATTCCTGTGGTCTGCTCCAGCGCAAACAGGAAAGAGAACCCGAGCCCCGGTTTTTACAATGTGCAGCTTGCGTGCAGGAAGCGGACCTGCTCGGCAGCATCTCTGGGATGTTTATTGCTCTGCACTCCGGCCAGCGAGGCCGGGGCCGCTCGCTCTGCTGGCGGAGGGCTCGGAGCCGCCAGCGCTCATCAGGCCTCTGGTGGCCCGGCATCCTGCTGGGGGTCAGCTGGAGCAGGCCAGCAGAGGTTCTCAGGCACTGCCTGAGGAACAGGGAAGGTTTCTTCTTTTTCCAGAGAGGTGATGTGAACAATTGCAATGCTCCCATTCCCCCAGCCCCAAAAAGAATGAGCTCCAAGTTACAAGCCAAGTTTATTCACTTGTTTTCAACAGCAACCCTGTGTCAAGTGCTGGTGGCACAGTCATGTGCAGTGCAGTTGAGACCATTGATGAATCCATCTCTGCTCAAGGCATCTCCTTTCTTCACCCACCTACATTTTCTACCTAGCTCAAGTGTTCTATGTGACTTTGGTTTTGGCACCTTCTGGGAATGAAGTTTCTCTCTCCAGAATACAGATGGAGACTTGGGAAGCTGGGTTGAAATCTTCAGCCTTTTCATTAAATTCATCCCACTTATGTCCACACAGGATGAAGCCCCAGCCTCTATGCAGTGGTGTTTCTACAGTCATTAGTACTGCACAAATCAATCCTACAGCTCACTAGTGAGTAGCTCATGCCAGCCAAAACAGACAAGCTCTAAAAAGGCCTTTCTCCCATGCTTTTTATGTTATCCAAATCCATCAAGGAATAATTTGTTTTTCTGAATTAATTTTTATATCCATTGACATGTTTCCTTCACAGTTAATGTTACTCAAAGGAGGAAATGGCCTAGTCCCTCTTTTTTACTGCAGACAAAGAATTTGCATTCTCTCCTCTAATCTTTCACACCATGAAAACAGATGTGTAGATGTGGCATGATATTTTGGGACTCCCTCTTCCAGCTTTCCAGACTCCGTGCCCTGTCACTAGGTCGCTGAACTGGATCACTCCCTCTGCTAAGTCACCTTCTCCCTCTATAGACCTTGGTTTTTCTGCCTTTTATAAACTGCATTTGTGTTCCTGGGTGAGAAGACGCCTTGGAGAACACAATACTAATAGCAGCACTAAGACCAGGTGTACACTAAAATTCAGGAGATTCTTAACCTTGTCTTGGTTAACTTTGTGGTTTGTGGTTTCCACCTACGTGTTCTTTTGATCCTTGAGCAGTGCTGGGAGATCCACATGTGCTGGGACAGAAAACTGCTTTCTGCATGCCTTGAGCATGTCATCTGGTCCTGGAGAGCAGAGGCAGCCACCACACATATTTGTGAAAAGCCAGTGGTTCCGTGTGCAGCCGCAGATGTGCTTCTGCACGGGGGCAAGACCTGAAGCCCAGACATCACTGTCCAGGGCTTTAGGCCACACAGCAAAACCGCATGTCAGGCAGACATGAGAGGCAATGAACCCCCAAGAGAGGTTAGGAAGTGAGGACGTTTGAGACACACAGATCCTCTCCTCAAACGGGCACTGGAGAAGCCAGAGGAGAACATGAAACCTCTGAAGTGTTGGGCTGTATCAATCTTGGACTCCCAGGACTATGGTGGTATCAGAGCAATTGCTAGAAAAGCAGCAAGCTCTGCTGAAGGGCAATAGAGGTGCAAGGTTTAGTATGTGACTGCAAGCTGCTTCATGTCACTGTTTCATTACTACTGAAATCACAGTGTTGATTCAAGTTCATCAAGGAATGAACTAAAGAGATCTTCTTCACTTCCCCTCTCCTGCCCCCAGTTTATGTAGTGGATGACCAGAAGCAGCTGAAAAGCCCTGCTTTACTAGCACAAGGTATGACCTGCTCCAGCAAAAGCTTACCTGTATTGAGTAAGGTGATTTTCCACTGGTATACAGGAATGTCAAAACTTTCTGCAGAAAAATGTCATTTGAGAATAGGAGGAAAATCTCATTGGATTTCAGTTACCTAAACTCCAGCCCAAACGTGTTTTTCCTTACAGGATTTCAAAGTGCTTTATTTCTAAATCTGTATCATGGTGTGAATCTTTATGGTACTCTGCAAAGATCAAGTGCTCATTCTCCCTCTTAGGACTGCAGGTTTCCTAGAAAACTACATATCCCCCAAGGCAAACAAAAGTTGGAACTTTTTCGACCCTTGATGCCACTCCTGTTTGGGTAGTTTAATGGGAGATGTAGTCAATCTGGTTACTAGCTTATAGAAGACAGCACAGGCTTGGACAACAATTCCCAGGAGGCAACATAATGGTTGGTGAAGATGAAATTAAGTGCTAACATTACCTCAGAGGAAGGGATCCTCTGCAGGCTGTCTCAGATATGAAGTGCTTCTATTATTTACATTTTAAATGTCAAAACAAGATGTTTTGACATTTGCTACTAATAAAAAACATTTTGACATTTTCTGCAGATTAGAAATTCTGGAATTTTTTTCCCTTTTTTTTTTCTTCAACCTCATGTTTGGAACCTAAAACAAATTTTCAAATGTCAGATTTTCCCTTGGGATGGAGATTCATAATTTCTTCTCAGCTCTAGTTGTGATGCTTGGAATTACCTCTGAGAGCCAAGGGACCTACAGTCCAAACAGTGAAACAGTCTGCAAGCATAGGCAGAGGAGAATTTCCTCCCTTTGTTCTATATTTTGAAATCGTAGTTTTTATCTGATATAGTTTAGCAAAGTAGACAATTCCATCTAATAACTTTCTTCTTTACTATAGAGCAATCCCCTTTTTATTTAACCCTGCCTGGATCATGTCTGTAAATTTCCTAGGAAAGAGAGAAGTGCTGCAGTTGGGACCTGGGGGTGATATTTCTCTTTCTACAGTTCAGGCTGAGGTCCTATATACCCCATGGCCATTCCCTGGACAGCCAAAAAAGATCTGAATTCTTAAGATTGCCAACATCTTGTCTGGATATCCCACACCCAACCCCAGTAAAAGACCGGGAGTTGACCTTTCCTATCTGCCCTGTCAGCAGGAAGTGCATTACACCTGGGAAAAACTGAAAAGCCATGAAAATATGCTGACTATTGTACAGTAACCAAGACATGAGAAACACACATCTCTTTCCAAAGATTCTGCTAATATAGTCAGTGTCAAATCCCTGTTAAACAAGGTTTGGATGTGATACTGAAGGCCCAGAGGAGCTTTTATCTTCAGCAAACTTTGTGCTTTTAAATAAGGGGAGGGTAGATGAGGGGAGCAGAGCATGCTGCTGGGGTAATATAAAAAAAGAGTCTATGAATAAAAAGTGGGAAGTGTGTTCCCTTGTGGTAGCAACCAAGGCACTGAGTTGATTGCCTTTGGACTTGGCAATGTAAGGAAGGCATGTCTGAGCCTGTGATCAGGCCCGTGAGGGACTGCTCAAGTTCATTCATGTGCCTTTGCAAACAGGCCGCTCCTCCAAGATGTGCCACATAAAGTGCTAGTGCACATAATTAAAGTGTTAGCAGTGAACATGAAACAAGACAGGCCACTCACCCACAACAAAAAGCTGCTGATACTAAGAACTGCTCTGTCTGATTATGCTAACCAGTGGCAGCTGCTCTAGGATAAGTGCAAGAAACCCCATGACAAAATTTATAGGTTATGTGAAGACTTTGGATAGTCAGAATAGCTTGTATCCTACAGTTGAAGGATGTCTTTTAGTTTTTGTTTAGAATTAACTGTTGCAATCCCAGATGCTCAAGCTTCTACTGAACATGTCAAATCTTTGATTGACTATATCAGTGTTCATGTTCATGAATCATGTTCTCTAGAATATATATCCTAAATAGATACCCTAAATAAATCTGGCAATGCATATATATCCTAAAGAAAAAGTGATGAAAGGTAAAGCAGGTCTGATGGTATGCAAAAGAGTGAGCAAGGAATCATCAGAAAGGTTGAGTAAAGAGAAAAGTGTTGTCACCATCTTGCCTTTACAGAAGAACAGTGACTTCAAAAAGATTCTGAAGTGATGCTGATGACTACTTGAAAATTTACTAGTGTTGGCTCCAGAGCACATTCCTCACAGGGTGTTAGCATCAAAGGATGCTTTTGGACTTTCACAGACTGTCAGAAGCTCCTGTCACAGCTTTGCCTACACAGGGGTGTGCAGCATTGTTCAATGCAATTAACTGTGGGGCTGAATATGAAGCTGATGTTTAAACTAAACTGGACCCTGGGTTAAATTATCTCATTTGATATTAATGTGGTTTCAGTCTGATTTACCTTAATTCACTCTGGGAACGAAGCTGATGACTTAAACCTTAGGAAAATAAGTGCATTCAAGATAGAATTGCAATGATCTTAGGGACAAATTAACTTGTCCAAGTTATTTTGAGTTAAAGAATCTGCTTGGAAAAAAGCTAATTCAGATTCCTTTCTTTCTCCTTAAATGTTTCTGTGCAAATAAATCTGTGCAGATAATGGTTTTCTCATCCTGTGAACCTCTCTGGGACTTCAAAATTTTTTCATGTCCCACCACAGTATAAACCCAAACTCTTTTGTAGTGGTTTTGGTTCATTTAGTTGGGATTTTTGGGGCTTCTTCTCTGTCTTCCCTTCTTCTCCCTGAACAAACAAACAAAGACTATCTCTCTCTGGAAAAGAATCAGCTGACTAAAATAGCAGAGATCGGCTGGGGAAGGAGCCATTGCTCTCATGAAGTCAACATGAGCCTAAGACAATCTTTCAACTTTTTATGCTGATGAATGAGACCCCAAAACATCATCCTCATAGCTGAGATCAGGTCATACTTATTCCAATACATATATCCCCTATATTAGCAACTATTCTGAATTGAAACAATCTACATTTGATTAGAAATTTCACCATCAAGCTGGGAAACCCACCTTTATTGAATGTTTGGATTTAGTTTATTTTATAATGATGATTTCTTGTAAAATGATATGTGGTGAGAAAGTTGGAACAGAAACATTTTCTATTGAAAACCCTTGCAGCCAACAGTCCTGTCTGTCTGCAAGCTATTTTTCCCTGATCTGTGACCATTGTGTGCTGCTACTGTCTATCTCATGGGCTGTGCTTACATGTTTGATTTTTATGTTCTTTATTGTCAGACAGCCTAAACAATGCCACTCTCTGAGGGGTTTAGAAAGTACCATATCCAAGGGGGCTCTACTGTCACACTCCAACTGACCCAGACCTAAACTAAGAATGCAGCAAAACTCTGAGGAAACTCAAGATAAGGAACTAAGTAATGATCAGTGAGTCTAGACAAAGGTAATCCAAATCCTTAGACTTGTTTAAGATTGTTGGGCTTAAGACTTGAATCTCATTCCTACATTGCTGCTAATTTCTCTAGGACTGATGCCCACAAAAGCATTTGGGGAATATATTTCTGATAGCAAAGTTCCTGTCAATGTCTATGTAGCCAAAAGAATTAATGCCTAGGATTTAGATGAGTTTTATGCCATGAATGAAAAGAAGTAATATGGAGTCTAGTAATCAAAGGAGGTTTTTTAACTACAGTAATGAAGGAAAAGAACTTGAGAGCATTTTCATTCAGAACTGGAATCTGCAAATAACAGTAGCAAAAAGAATATATCCAATATAATTCATGAAAACTTATGACAAGTTGTTGATATAGCCTGGTGAATGAGGTTGTAGAAACTCCATTTCTCTTCTCAATTTGTGTAAGGAAGCAAAGATGCAAGCACACATCTAAGAAGTGGCTTCTTAATAAGGATGACCAAGGAGAGCAGCCTGCCAAAGCCACTTCACTTGCCAAAGCCAATAGCTTGAAGTCAGATGAGAACAGTTAGCAGGACAGCTCCTTGGGTTTTTTATTTGGGTTGTTTGGATTTTTATCTAGAGGAATGAGTATTATTTCAGCCTCACTACTTTGAACTGGTAGATCATTGTCAACAGGATTGAGAAATATTCTCAAAAATCTTTCAAAAATATTCTCAAAAATATTCTCAAAAATCATTACTCTGAAACTACTTTGGTGACAGAGTTACAAATGGTCCCAGTAAAGGAAATCAGTCAGAAATTTGATCATTTAATACTTCACTGGTTTTGAAGAAGATAGCAATGCCTTATATCCAGCAAAATGTGAACAGTGTTGATCAGAGCTCTGACTTTTTGTGGAGAGGAGGAGCTTGTGGAACCTCATTTTAACAAGGCACCTTAATGCTGTGATCCTGATCCAGCTCCAGACTTCTGATGGAGTAATACTTCTGTGGTGTATCTTTACATATTATCTCTTTGTAGTCCAGATTAAAGTCCCTTCTCTGTCCTAAACTTCAGAAATATGGGTCAAAAAAAGACCATGATGGTTTTGCTAGGGTGGCCTAAGCAAAAACACTGACAACCCCGGTGATAAACTCACTTGGCCAAGAACTTTTCAGGGATGCAAACACATTTACTTTATGTCACATTGCACCATGTCCTCATTCAGTCATCCTCTAAATTAGCCTATGACTACATCCAGCTCTCTGTTTTTCTCTGATTTTTCACTGGAAGAGACTTTGGGTCACTGAAAATTCAACCAGAATAGAGCACGAGAGTGCCTGTTCTCAGGGGGCAAAACCCAAAGGCTCCCAGCATGGGCTGGGAAAGGGACAGCTTGTTTGGATAGCTGGGACAGTTGCTTATTCAATGTATTTCCCTCTGTCCATGGTCAGTTTGCAGTTTGCTATAAGACCCTCCCTAAACTTGATGAGGAAGCAGGAATAGAAACAAGATTGAAATTCCCAAGTAGGTCAGGGAGGGTAAAATTTCAATCTGCCTACTTTATTGGAAAACACATGAAGGGACAGGACAATATTCATGACACAGACTTGAAATTCAGAACCAAATTAAAAACACTAACAACATAAAGTTTGGGTGGATTGTTTTCTCTTTCTTTTTTTTTCTTTCTTTTTTTTGTGCCTTTTTTTTTTTTTTTTTTTTTGAGGAACATTTGGAGCCAAATTTCTAGGAAGGACAACAGTGAATTAGCCTTGCAATTCCTGGTAATAGGAGTCTGGCAACCCTTCCACATATTCTGGAGGTTATCTGAATGCTGCCAACAGGAAGGCAGCTATACATTTGTCTTGCAGCAAGGACAGAAAGAAAAATGAAGCAGGATTTTTCTTCTCCTCCCCAAAAAACTTAAGCATTCATACTGAAAGTAACTGCAGGCAGCCCTGGGACCTGTACAAAAGACCAGCAACCGGCTGTAAGCACCATGACTTAGAGCACATTCCACACTAAAATGAAGATAACTTAGGAAAAATAGAAAGAAAATAATAGAAAGTGCCTCATCAAGCAAATTCCCAGCACCCAGTTCAGAGAGAGGTGAAAAGTAAAGGAGAGAATTGATTGAGATTTCTGTGGCGAAATGAAGAGAAAACATAAGGGAAGAATAGGAGTTTATAAAAGCAGTTAATGCCTTCCTGTAAATCTTGCAATGTTTGCTTTCTGTTCTGCACTGCTGATGTCTGTGATATTCCCCTTTCTCTTGATGCTTCCTTCTAGGGATGCTCACTGAATGACCTCTTTTGTTTTCCAATGGCTTATGCTTAGGGAGGAAAGCAAACATATCTTCTTAAATTCAGTTATTGTGGTGGGGAATCAAAAAACCAATATTTTGAGCTTTAAGGCAAAAGTAGCATATTTAGTATCCTATTCTGGAAATGATCCAGATGAAAACTCCCCTGGGTGTAAAATATTTGCCTGGGTTTACTTACATCTCACCTCAGGTTCCTGTTCCATATCCAACTTATCTGTGGTGTACGATCATGAATCTTAACCCTCTGCAACTTCAACTTGTGGAAATTGAAACCCATCATCTGAAAATCTGATACTTGCAGATCAGCTGAAGTTTCTTGGAAGCCCATACAGGGCACAGCTTTAGGGCATCACATCCAAACTTGTCTGAATTTCTTAAAGGAAGGTCTGGATTCAAGGCTGTGGAAGATTGACTGTACCTCATAAGGAGCATGTACTCAAAGATCTCAGAAGCAGCAGTGTCCTTTTGGTGAGCATTCACTTCCCCATATGCTACTAAGTTTGAAGAATAAAGATTATTCCCAGATTATGTGGAAATTCTGCAAAGAATATGGGAAAAGTTTCTCAGATTCTGCCTAATCACATAACAAATTTTCCAAAATTGTGATCACAGTTTTTGTAATTGTTCACCAAAATCTTCATCTCTCTTTGGTTTTTGCTCTCCTGTGAGCGTGTATTAACCTGAAGAGCCTAAATGCAATAACCCCTGCTAGGGGACCCCTCTAATAATTACAGTCCTACAAAGGAGACTATCCGTTCCTGCTGAATGTGTTCCCAACAGTGTTTTCCCAGCACTGTTTGTAGGTCATTTTCTTTACAAAGAAAATCACTGCAGCTTGTTTAACAGGAGAAGGAATGCCAGCTCTTTCTTGAAATCCCTTATTTACAAAAGAGCAATTAAGGATATGTCCATATAGCCTACTTGTGCCCTCTCCCTTCACAAGTAAAAGTCACATTTCTATAGGAAAGTTGCAATACAGACATTGGGACCCTGCAGTCAGACACCATACAAACAAATAAGAGTTCTCAGCTATCATCACCTCCAGCTAAAGTTATAACAACTGAATTATTTTCAATTTACTCAAAGGCTATGTTAGTTGGAAAGATGAAAAGTGTTTATTTTTGTCTTTTGCTTTTTTTTTTATTTAAGTTTTTTTCAAATAATAAATCTTCATTTGCGGGGGTGGAAATTCCTTCTAGCACTTGGTTTAGTAGACACAACAAAAAATGCACACTTTGTCTATTTTTATTTTTAATAATTAATGTGGTTTGATTGGTCACTTCTCAGAAATGCTTCAGCCTGTTTGATGCTGATGAAATTGTGGTGAAGTTAAAGAAAAGAAGAGGTTCAACACTTACACAAACTGTCCAGTTTCTAAGGCATCTGGTGTTGGTATGAAAATTAAATATGGCTATCATGCACCACACATAATGGGACCCACTTTTACTGTTGTGAATCCAGATGCTATAAACCAGACACATCCTGGAAGCTGATTAAGCACCACTTGGTAAGCCTAAATCCAATGAAGAAAAGCATGATGTTGTCAGAGTAGGAGCCAAGCATGACTCCTATGGTCATTTTTCAGTTTCTTTTGAGAAAGGACTGAAGTTGGGTGTTTCACTGGGCAGAAAAAGTGTATGCCATTGCACAAACATGTGGAAATGCATCTTTTTGTGTCATCTGTAGCTGGAGAGTGAGTCAAGAAGTCATTGAATAGTGAAAACTTGGGAAAGGTGTATCTGGCAGCACCAGGCTGAAAGGTGGTAGGTCTGAAAAACTGGTGTCCAGATGTGAGACGTGAGCCCTGTTCCCATGGGGGTGTGATGCAGCTGTGCACCATTAGCCTTGCCTGGGAATGAGTGCCCAAAGCCAGGAGCCCTTATATTCTAGAAGCAAAGTCTGGTGGTTGAACACCTCCAGATGGATCATTTGAGTAAATTTCTTCCAGTTGAGACTTGACCTGGGCCAGGTTTTAAGCACATTCTTGCGTAAGCACAGTTTGCAAACACAAATATGTGGGTTTGGGCACAGTGTGCTCTGCACATGGGTCTTTTCAGGGTAAGATCTTTTAATTGCTGCATTTCCTTCTAGTGGGTCTGCTGCTTCCCAAGAAGTATTTGCATCTGTGCTACAGACTCTTAGCTAGAGTCTTCTCCTGAAATATCGTGCTTGCTGCAGGGCCAGAGTGTCACCTCAGACAAGAAGCCAACAAGTCCTGAGTGGGTTTTAGACCAAGCACCATTGTATACCAAAAACGTTACTGATGCCAGCACAGCCCATGAGATGATTTAGCGAGCTGAAAGGCAGAAATGGGTACAATCTGCAGTGTGCCCACAAGGAAGCCATGTGGGTGAAAGTAAAAATATTGTCCTGGTAGCTCTCTGGACTCAGTGTGAAAACAGTGTAGATATTGCCAAAACAGTATTGCCAAAACATGAAAGCTGCCCACCAACCAATGGGCAATGAAAATTTCTCTAAGGTACCAAGATGAGTATCTGCAGTCCCACCAGCACCAAGAGAAGCTGAACCATACCTCAATCCATCATCTGTCTATCTTAATGAAAGCCTGAGGGAATGAGCATTTAGCATGTCATTTCAGGTTGCTACTCATGATCTCAACATCTTTTCCTTGAGTTCATAATTTTCCTTAAAAGATAGTCTATAAGAACCTAGTAATGGCAGATCCTTTTGTCCATCTGGAAAGTCTTCTGCAGTTAAAGTAGATAATAAATTGCTGCGATATTCAAAGGTAATTTTTCATCAGTAATGTCTTTTTACCTCATCTGTATGTCTCATTTTTTCACCCAGCTGTAATCATATGAGACTCATTTATATTCTTCATTCTCAGGTAGATACAGCACATTTACCATGAAAAATTTCCTGATTTTCAGACAAGTCCAGGAGTGTCCATCAGATTTCACAAAGGTGCTTTTGGCTTGTCAGGTAAAATCTGTTCTTCCACAGCTCTAATTCCATACATTGTTTGTTTCAGTGCAGAATGGGCAACAAAATAAAGAACCAAGCCAACAAACAAAAATAAATGTACTCCCCAACAATCTTCCCAGTAATATTCCTGGACACGAAGCACATCCAACTCTCTGGTCCTCTAGTGTCTGTCTAAAGCATCCATAGGCTCAAACACAGTTGTCAGCTTTACTCTGCTGTGGTGACAGCTCAGGGATTTTGTGGGATTCATATTTCTGGTAGCAGTTTCCTGGAGAGTAGACCTGGGCTCCCGAGAGAAATGATTGCAGTGTGTGCTTGCTGTGCTGCAGAGGGTGTCTGCTTGGGGGTGATCCAGGTGTCCGTCTGCACTCAGCCTCCCTGCACCATAGGCAGTTGTCTCCCTGGTTTCAGGAGTTGAAAGATCAATGTCTCCATGAAGAACACTCTGTATACCTACAAGCTAATCAACTTCTGCCTCATTTTACAGACAGGTGTTACTGACCCTTCTTCACGGCTCACACACAGAGGCCCACGTGGCTCCTGCTTCCCAGACATCCAACATGAGCCACGTGGGATGTCCAACACTGGCTTCACCCACAGTGAGCCCAGCCAGCCACCTGCCTAAGGGTAAGCCTCTCTTCTCATAGTTCTCAAGGCAATGGACCCTTGCCACAAAGGTGCTCAAAATATAACTTGGTGTGCATTCATCTCTCAAGAGACAGGAAGGTAAACAACCACACTGGCTTAGCTGACAAGGAGCAGCTCTGTGACATGAATACAGCACCGTTCTGCAGAACAGGAGCTTCCACACGTGGATCCTTTCAGGACCACGTTGGAGTTAGGCTAGTGTTATGTGTCTGCTACAAACAAAACCCATCCGTGCTCCAAAACCAGCCTGCTTTTATGCTGCCATGGTAAAAAAGGATTGTTTTCTTCCTGCAGCCTGATTCAATTTTAAACCAAATTTTTATAGCTCGTATCTGTATCGGCTTCCAGTAAGACTATTCTCATCTGAGCAAAAACTGTTTTGAGGAAGTTTTACCACAAACCCTTAAATACTTTGATATGATAGTGTCCATTGCACTGACAAACTTAAGGCTAAAAATAGAGTTTACAGGCTTAAGTTTGGCATCCAAGCTGACTGCAGTATTGCAAAGCAATTTAAAGTCAGCAAAATAATGTTTAACGTGTCCTGGATCCCAGATATCCTTGGAGAATCAAGTTTAAAATAAAAAAAATAAAAAAAAACCAGTAAGGAAAAAAAGCTAAACAACCACAACATCAGGTCAGATGGTGACATGCTGCTGCCAAGCCTCATCCATACAAAGTCATTGCAGATGCTTCCTGGTCAGTGACAGTCTAAACAAGCAGTGAAACACTTACAGCTGTAAGCCTGCATGCCTATCCAAAACAGCCTTCTGCAAGGGAAGGTGTATGGTTTCAGAGACCACTCTGATGAAGTTAGGATCCTGCGGCAGTATCAGGGCAAACCTGGGATTAAGAGAAAGAGTTGGATAAGGAGATGCATGGGTCTTCCTGCAAGGCATGATGAGAGTGGTTTATTGACACTTTGCTGGTCCTATTTGCATTGCTGCTTACAGAGCTGCAGAGGATTCACATCCTCTAGATAGAGGAAAATGGAAGATTTTATTTCCTGTGATTGAGAGGGCCACTTCTGTCCCATTTTATTAATTTTTCTCCCAGTGCTTTGCAGCTGAGTTGCAACTAGAGACAGGGTGTGGGACAAGCATACTGGTGGTGCCAGAAGTAGTGAGAATTTCCCCTGGAGCCCAGCAGGTGTGAGGTTCTCATGCCATCCAGATAAATCCCATTGCCAGAGTTGCCTTTTTGAAGGATATATTTTTTTCCCATTGCTCAGATCTGGCATGGATTATTTTAGAGGCATTATTCTTTTCCCTATGTTGTAGGGATATAATCTGTTCTTCAGGACTCCTATCATAATGAAGTTCTCCCTGAAAGGGAAGGTGCCAGGAGTACACCTTATGCTCTCGCCCTGTGTTCTTCAGGACTCCTATCATAATGAAGTTCTCCCTGAAAGGGAAGGTGCCTTATGCTCTCGCCCTGCGTGTGTGATGGTACTCACATTCCCTCAGAATTTTACAAGATCTTAAACTTCAAAAGCACACATGTAGATTGTGCTGAGAGAAAAGCACCAATTCTGAAGATTCTTTTTGACCACAGGTTTCTGCATGGTGGTTTGAAAGTATCAAGATGGAGAGTCTTTTCCCTCCAATCTGCTTTTTTTCTGTCCGTAGTTTGTTGTAGTTCGTTGTAGTGGCATCACACCATCACTGGAAAGCCGCAGCAAGAATCAGGTTGATGGTGTGCAGGAAACTCAGGGACTTTATTGGAGATTGACTTTGCAGCACTGGCCACTTGCACAAGGCTTCTATTACAATACATGCTGTTTTCGGTTGTTTATGACTTTGCCAAGGCTGAATGTTTGGGTTCAGGTTTTTCATGATGGATGCATCCCTTCAAGCTGAATGCTTTTTGTTGTTCCTTTTCCACCCTCCAAACACTTTTCTCTCTAAGTTGACCTGACAAACAACTAAAGAAGGAAAGCCACAGAGTCCCTATTTCTCAGGCCTGGGTCTGAGCAATACTGAGGAGAGTGTGTCAATAAGCATTGCTACACACTTGGAAAACGTCAGGAAGGAAGCTCTTGGAGAAGCCAAAAAGAACAATCAGGTTTCCATAGCCTACAAAGTGTGTCCTAAACCTCAAGCTTTTTGTTCTCCTTGTCCCTTGCTGTCAGACTTGTAGGATTTAAAGGTTAGGACAACATGGGTGTCAGAGGAGTCAGAAACTCTGGATCAATTGGGTTGGGACATCTTTGTTCTACAAAGAGCTTCTCCTGCAGGACTTGTGCTGGAAATGTCTTGTAATGTGGTATTTCTGCACACTAACCCTGTTCTCATGTGCTGCCTCACAGTCATCTGTGGTATCCCCTCTCCCTGCTGAATTTCTCAGACATGAGCCCAGACCAAAAAAAAAAAAAAAAAAAAAACCAACTCTTTCACAGGGAAGAGTGATTTGGCAGTAGATAGGGAACAAGGACAGAAAAAGGGAGGTGACATGAGGATAACAGGACACAGCCCAAGACAACACCTGGCTTCTCCATGCAGAGCTCCAAGGTGTCTATCAGTACTGCCTCAAGGTGGTTAACATCCCCAGGAAAACTGATAACATAGGTTCCTTGGTTGCCCTGCTTTCTCCTCTTCTGTGCTCTGGGGATGGCCATCAGGGCTCTGGCCTTACAGCTCTCACTGTGACTTCCTGGGAATGGGGCAGAAAAAACACATCCAGAACTCTTCCCTGGTGGAAGGTCTCAGGGAACTTCGTGGGACCTACAGAAACCCTTTAGTGGTAAAACTGAGGCCTCAGCCACCTGCACATCGAGATGGAGGGCTTTGAGAATGGCTAACCAACTGCTGGAATGAGGTGCCAAAATTTTGGGTGTTTCAGAAGAGAACTCTCCAACAGGAAAAGTTGCCAATTGAAAGTGTTTCAAATAGGAATGCTGTAGCTGTCTACTTTCTTTCCTAAATACATAAGATGTGATTTGGTTTAGGTTAGAAATCTGTAATGACCCACCACCCTTTGAAGCCAAAGCAGAAGTTTCTTTAGAGGTTGATTCAGAGCAGAATCTTGATTTCTTGTGCTCTACATCACCAGTCTCCCCACTGCATCTGACAGACAAAGGCAACTAGATTTCTGTACATGGCTAGCGGTATGCTGGGACATTAATGTTCTGTACAGATTAGGTAGGTCTATTCTAACACACTTCCCACCAAACTATACTCTTTTTGAGGCTGCAGTGCCTTTCTTCTTCCTGCTCTCAAAAGTGATTGTAATTTGTACATAGATAAAGGGTAGAGGCAGGAAGCCAGCTCAGCTATTTCGGTCACATTAAATCAACCCTTTTCCTTGGGTCATGTCTTCATTATTATGGTCAGGAAGCCTTGAGGACTCAAGGTCCATCCACAAGGGTACCTGAGTCTGTACATCACTGCACAAAGTGAGGAGGCTTTGTAGGGAACAAGGGATTCCCCTAAGAAACCAGTGCAGATAATAGTCTTACATGAACTGCAATTTCTGGCTTGTTCCTTTTCCCTGGTACACCAGGTCAGAGGAGGTGTTGAATACATCTCCCTGTGATCTAGTGCTGATGGGGCATCAGCAGCCGTAGGGAAAGCTTCAGCCTGGTTCCTAGTCAGAATCACCTAGAACAAACTGAGGGAGACAGTCATGCTCCAGCCACATGATATTTAAGACTGGAAAGCTCATCCAGCTGAAACTGAACTGCTTTTATACTTCCACTAGTTTTCAACCAGATCAGTTCCCTGACCACATTCATCATGAGACTACAGGGATGCCTCTGCTGCTATAAGAGCAGAGAAGGGAGTGGGAGAAATGTGGGGTAGGTAGATTTACCCCTGAAGATTTATGCTGGCTTTGCTTGCCCTGACTCAGGGTAGTCATCAGAGACAGACACCTCTCTGTGACATGCTCTAGCTCCAGAACAATACAGTTCTTTGAAAACACATCAATGAGCTCTTGGTTCAAAACTAATATGATATATAAATCACAGCATTTTTTGGCTTAAAACACAATGCCTTGCAAAAAAGAAAAAAAGTATATTCACTAATCCAGCCAAGAACTGTAATAAACTGTCAACATCAGTCTTGTTCACTTCATTTTGGGGTCTTGCTAGTCCTTACAGAAAGGTTCTTCAGCTGTGATGTCCAGGCTGGTGGTCCATGGAGACTCTTCTGTTCCTGTGATTCTGTTTTTTCTATCTGAATCTGATAAACCTCATTAAAAGGAGTCAGAACACTACAGGATGAAATGTCAGACTTGTCTTCATGAAATATTGTGCTCTGAATTGACCCAACACAAGCCAGCTCCATGTGGGATCTAAAGGAGTCATTTAAGTGCATTGCCGAGCCCAGCTAATAACAGTTTTTGAGAAGTAGATCATATTAGTTGCCACTCAGCACCTTGTGATTGCATTTCCATAGCTTTTGGACCAGTTTGGAGTGTGGGCAAAACATGTCCTGCCTGCCTGCTTGCAAATGACTGTGTGGATCCATGTGCATGTATATCTAATCACATAAATGAATTCTCTAGGCGACATGAAAATCCTTGCCCATAGTACAGGAAGGATTTAAGAAGCTGCATAGTCTTTGCCTTCCTGAAGTGCTGGGGCCACTTTGAATATAAATCTGAACATGAGAATATTTCCTGAGGGAAGGCAGGGCCAAGTTGGGGTATTTCAGAGCTACACAAGTAATATAAAACTTCTGGAAAGCCATAAAGACGTACAGACAGGATGTCCTCTGTTCCCAGGTAAAGGAAAACAAGTACTTCCATAAGAAAAGGGGGAGAAAGGAGAAAAGCATAATTCTTGCTGTAAATTTTAACTTTAATTAGGGTTGTGATACAGAGACAGCACATGTGGCAGCTCAGCTTGGTTTTCACAGTCCCATACCTTGTTTGTTTGATTTTGGTGGGGCTTTTTCCTAAGATGCTGTTCTCTCCTGAGCCACCCATGCCCTAATCATCTCTGTGACATAATGCTTCTATGTTAATCTGCAGTTGCCATACCACATATTTGTGCCTGCTTCCTGCACTCAGCGCCAAACCTACCTTGGTTTTTCTGCTGCGCGGTTTCAGGCTTCACTCAGCTACACCAGTTCTTGCCAGTACAGCTTGTCATCAGCTCTAAGGTCAGTTCCTCACCGAGATCCCATTCACACGTCATCAGGCAGCCATGGGCTCCCAGCTAAATCCAACCCTTAAAAAGAAAGGGCTTAGCAGTGCTATAAAAATTAGAGTTGCCTTTGTTTGTCTTCATCACCTCCCAGGTGATGCTCTATTGAGAGCAGCAGCTCCTAGTCTGAGACTTGTGCCCATCAGAAGCACTATGTGGCAGGCAGACGTTGTCCAGGAGGCAATCAGCATGGAGTGGAAAGACCACAGTGCAGCTGCTGTTGCAAGAGACATCATTTTTGTTCAGGGTTTTTCTTACAGCAGGCTATTTCCATGCAACAATATTTCATATATCACTTCTTGATTGCCTTAGGAATGCTTCAGACAGGTGCAGTTGGTTGTCAAAGACATCAAAGCCATCCCTCCTTGGGAGCCAAGGTTTGACTCCATCCCAGCAGACCTGATTGTTTCTCAAAGTGAGTGGCACATTTCGGTTGCATTCACACTAACAAGATGTTGTGGCCACCCCAAGTTAATTTCTGACTTGCAGGACCAGGGCAGGGTGCACCAAGAGGAGGCAGTGACTGTGAAAAGACAAAGTGTGAGTTTGTATCACAGGCATCAGACTCTCCAGCATATAGTTTACAGGTTGAGGGAGCCTACAGTGATGTTTTCTTCCCCTTTGTTCCTTCAGGAGAATGTCTTGGTCAGAACAGATGTTCAAATAACTGCAGAACACCAAAGGGTTCTGAGTACTTTGAGACAGCAAATGGATTGTATGTTCAGAACATCTCATAAGGTGGAGGGAGACATTAATTTCACCAAACAGACGAGAAACCAAGGACTAGCTTGTTGATACTTTGGGTACAGATTATGAGATAAAGATCTCTCAAAGTGCTACCCTTCCACCACCCCAGGACCCACTATTCATATGTCTCCCTCCCCTGGTCAGCAGGGGTCCAACCTCAGATAGAATATGCACGATTCTGGTGGGGTGCAAATTCCTAATCCAATCACCTCGCAGGTCTGGCTGAAACAGCTGCTCCAGAGGGAGGGATGGCACAGCTGCTCCTTTCTCTTCCCTCTTCCTTGAGCCCCAGGCAACAGAGATCATGGAAGGGCCCCTGAGCTCAAGCCATGAAGAATCTATTTTGCTGCTTATGGATAGTTAACTCTGGCATGCAGAGCTGACTTTTACTCCTTAGAGCTTAATCAAACCTCAGATGTGGCATCAGCCTTAAAGAGGAGGCATTTCTTCTCAGGGTTAAAGATTAGAGACTTTGGCTGCATCCTGGTGTGGAGGCAGTCCCTACAGGTGACCTCCTGCCACGCACCAGCTCGTGCAAACTCACCCAGCTCTGCACTCAGATGCTGCACAGGATTTTGTCATTCAGACCTACGCTGTGCAGCCCTTTCCAGATGGACAAGCAGGTCTGAACTTGTGAGTGACCCAATGGTCACATTAGCCAATGCATTGTGCCTTTGCTCACATACCATTGAGCAAGTCACTTTGGCATCATGTGGAGAATGGAGAGCAAACAACCTTGTAGTTTTCAGGGTTGCTTGGGAGTGATGCATACCTGGAAAACTGACTTGACAGCTACAGCAATTTGAACAAAATACAGGGCCCCAGAACCTGAAGAAGATGGAACCTGGTGAATCAGATTCCTTAGTGCTCCACAGCAGGGGATGGTCTCATTGCTGGTTTACAAGCACTGCTCTCCACCATGCAAGGGGCTATTGCTTCTGTGTGTAGTTGCCTGTCACTGCTGAGCTCACTGTGGGAGTGTGGCTGTAAACGTGCTGAAAAGCCAGCTTGTACTCAGGAAGCACAGGAATGCCTGCAGAATAAATAACAATGTAAATTAGACAGGATTGGAGTTCACCAGCCCCAGCAGGAGTTATCCCCTTGTCCAAACATTGAGCCAGCAGCTGATGAGCTTCCTTGTGTGCTCAGTAGGGCTCCTGCCAAGCTGAAAAGATTAAGAAGGAAAACTTGCCCCAGCTGAACAAATAGCCCAAAGGTCTGCCTGAGGCTCAGTGGGTGATTGGGGTGGCATGGTTAGGCATTAGTTTCTGTAGCCTGAGAGACAGATGTAAGGAGCACCCCATCCAGCAGCAGCTGCCACACTAGCCTGCAGGACCTACAACAAGCCTGAAATTGTGCCCTCTGGAAAAGATCCTCACTCAACAGGCAAGAGCAAGGTTCAATTCTAATCATACAAATTCAAATACCATCCACTCTTAGTCATGCTCTTCTCTTAACCACAAGAGCAGATACCTGGGGAAACCAAATGCCTCCTACTTTCTTTGTTCCAGCCCTAGCACAGGAAAACAGCTAGTCTGTAAAAGAGACATCATGTCTTCCAGAAATGTTGACAGTCCTCCACGTTTCACCACTATTTCTGAGCCCAAGAGTCAAGTTCTTCTTGGCTTATCTCCCCTAGGATGGTTGATGGCTCAGCAGGGACTGCAAATCTGTGTCTTACAGCTAGAGAAGCATGGCTCAAAAACGTCTTCTAATTTACAGCCAAGCATTTATGCAAACATAAATCCAGTGTTGATCCATAGGGACCAGCGCAATCATACATTAAGAAAAACAGAGCATTTTGAAAATCCAGTGACAGGTTCAACCCCACCTTCCTTAAATCACCTTCAATGATCCTGACCTCATCTTAGTTCCCAACTGAAATTAAACCTGCTGTCACACTACTTTTCCTGAGTTTCTGCTGCACCTGAACTCATCACCAGAGACTGACAGCAGGGAAGAGAGGGGTTGGAGAACCCAGTGAATATTATCATCACGGGGGGAATTTTTAATATGTTTTCCATCATAGCCACAAACGGAATGGTCCGGGAACTTTTATGATGCTATCCCTGTGGCATCTCAAAGGATGGAAAATAAAACATATTTTTATTAAGCCTCTTGAAAGATATAACCATTCATTTTTATCTGTTGGAACTCTACAGATGGGAGACTTGACAACTGCTATGCTTTCTGAACGCAAGAAAGTTTGTGGGGTGGTCAAACTGAATGTTCCTCTAATAACTTAACACCAGGACACCCCAAAACAATGTAGACAGGGTTTGGCATCTCTAGACCCCCAAAGATCAGTTTTGGCATATCCTGGAGGTAAGCTGTGACTTTTAGAGAAATTTGAGAGATCATTCTCATTTCCTCTGGTAAAGGAACAAAAAAAGTGAAGGTCTCTGCTTGATGACATTTGATACAAACAGATGTGACTTTGTCCTGCTTTCCTCTGCAATTCTTCTTTCACCAGAAATTGCTCACCGTTCTATGCTGCTTGTGTTACTCTCTGCCTGCATTCATTCATTAGAGATTAAAATTAGACCTTACAATGATTCTTCCAAAATCACAGGCTCTGAAGGGACTGGTAGATTTTTCACCAAACACATAGAAAACACAGTTTTCTTCATGGGAATGGTAGGTTGCAGGAACCCCATGGAAAATACTGTTGGGTCTCTGGAAAGTCTTTTTATACTGTCCCCAAAGGAGCCAGAGAAATACAAGCTCTAAAGGGAAAGATCTTCATGTGGGAGAGTACTGACACAGTTGATCTTTCCAGGTGGTGTGATGGGAACAGGAAACAAACAGAATTCTACCTTCCATAAAGCATTTCATGAACCTGCATTCAGCATCTCATCTCTGAGATGCTCCAAAACAGAGGTACCCATGTCACGAATGTGGGGATCCCTACCTGGACTGTGGAGTGATATTAACATTTAAAATTTGGTCTTAGACCTGTATTCCTTAGGAAGCACCTCTCCTTTGCTCCTAAACCTATGCACAGAATGTCTACAGTGATTCTGATCCTAGTATAAGAATCCAGAGTTAAAGAAGGACGCTTAGATCTGTTTTCACATCCCCAGTCTCAAGGAGTTTCCATCAGAGAATCTGCAACTCATGTTAGCAGTCTTGTTGATAACATTGTCCCTGTGCAAGAAACAGTAAAAAAACACGATCCATGGACACCAAGAGATTTACAGATGCAGAACACAGAAGCAGGACATTGGTTATGGAGATGAATACATAGTGCCCAAGGACAGAAGGTGATTTAAAGGGACTTATAATTATCCAGGCACTTTTCACTGGGGATGGTTTAGATATATCACCTCTGAAACCTCTGAAACCTTCAGCAAATCACATAAATAAGGAAGTGACACAAACAAAGGTAAATCAAAAAGTGTTTTAATAATCAGATACTCTGAAAAGACCTCTGATGTGGCAGAAAGTTGATTACAAAGTTTAAAAATGTTAACTTGGCAGGAAAAAAAAGTGCACTTTTCTCCCACTGAGCAGTTATTTTTCTTTGTCCTGGCATCAGACAAAAAGCTGCATAAATCTTTGGAGGTATCTCACAGTACGTGCATGGTTTCTGGCCTAGAAATGGTGTGAGTGCATCTTAGACAACAGAAGCGCCCCTTGCTCCACTGCAAAGGGTACTAGAGAGAAGTGTCCATGACAGGGAGACCTTTGGGAAGGGAGGTCATGGTGAGCAGCTCTCCATGAGAAGGTTGTTGAAGTGCTCATGCCTTGCCTGTAGCTGTGTACAGCCTGTATCACAGATAGCTGTCTAATTTGTGATTTTAATCCTTCCACTGTGGAGATGTTTCAAATTACCAGGCAGAGAGTTCAGAGCTTCACTCCCCTTGCTATCTTCCCAGTGCTAAACTAACATTTCCCATGCCTTTTCAAGCCTTCAGTCTCTCTTGCACCACAGAACCCAAGAGCTATTCAGCATCTTCCTCTCTACATACATTCCTCTTTAAAACACGAAGGTAGAGAGTGGGTCGGACACTAAAGTTTTCAGTCTTTCCTTTAGAGTTTTCTAGACACCCAGCCTCTTCGTTTTTTTCTGGATCTCACAAGTTGCTTTGTCCCTTTTTTGAAGTGTGAGGGCCCTGTACTTCATCTCCGACTTCACTGATGCTGAATTGGAGATTATTGTTTTGGACACTTTGCAAGGCAATGTCCTCATTTGCACGCCCATTTTTCAGTGCAACCTGAAACCCTGTTTCCCATTTTGTCTGGTCCATTTACCACCCCCTCAACCCCATATTGAACAATGCAGAACTGCTGCTTTGCCATTTATTCCTCCATCTTGAGTACTACCCCTTGAGCCATTGAATATGCCTTCAGAAGCAGAAAATGTTGTGCCTGTCTTTGTGGTAGGAAATCACATTTATTTCAGTCTGCTCTTGCAACTGGGAAAGACCTCTGCAAGTTGCTGAGTCTCCATCTCACCATCAGCAGTTGAGATAGCGTATTAAAGTCCTCAAGGTTCAAGCTAAACTCATTTTTAACCTTTTGACCATTGTAAAAGGTGCTTGAATGTCATGTTCTGTTCTCCAGCTGTTTTCCCATAGACTAAAAAATGTGGCACTTTCCCATAACTCAATATGTCCTTGACTTCAATGGGCTTAAAATCAGTTCCTTCTCTTTAAGAAAATAATAATTTAAAGGATTGGCTGTGTCTGTTACTGAACCACACCGGACAACTTCTCTTCCTTTTCTGAATAGTAAATGAATATTTAATAAGTGTCCTGCTACTTCCAGTATCTTATGTGCAGTCATTATGGTCTATAGATCACACCTAATGATTCCTGATAAATGTCTTAAGTTCCCCTGGTTGCTTACATGGCTGTAATAAAATCACCAGGCAAAGGTAGCTGGCAAGAATTGCCTCAGTTCCTGACCTCATTCCTCATGAATCTGCATACAGCTGCCTCTTACCCCCTTCAAATCCAAACCCCAGAGGCCTGAAAGATTATTGTACACACTTGAACATGCCAAATTCCCAGTAGATTAATCCTCCTTTGCACACCACATCAGAATGCTTTACCCTTGCTTTGAAGAAATCACTTCCTTAAAATGCCTCTGGTTTAAAGCAACAGATGAGTTCACCCCCGTGGCTCAGTTTTGGCCCTTGTTCTCTGCTGAGGCTGACATTTTATGCACAAGTTGATGTCTTCCAAAAGCTTTAAGGGTTGCAAGAGTTTCTCCATTCATCCATCATTGTATACCCACACTTCATGTGCACTGTGCCCCCATCAACACACATGTGTGATCACTTGCCCGTGGATCCAACTTCTGTCAGACTCTTTCAGGTACTTCAAGACCAAAAAATTTGTGGCTCACTAACCTCCTGAGCCAAAATGTTATTTTTTTTGTTAAAACCTTTCATGTATTTTACTCTTGTGAATTTGTCTAAATATTTTTCAACCCAAATGAACTTTCCCCAACCACATAAAACTGCAGCATGAAGTTCCACAGCTGAATTGCAAAATGCATGGAAAAACATCCTCTCTTCCTTTCTTTGTCCTGCCACTTAGCTTCTTTTGGTATACCCCAGTTCTTGAATGCAAAGCGACAGTGAGAAATCATTCCCTATTCATCTTTCCAAAGATATTCATACAGATTTCTACCACACCTTTCCCTGATTGTCTTTTCTTCCTGGCCATCTCATTAGCTTCATACAGATGGACAGATTACTCCTTTTAACTTTTTCAAAGATCTGCTTTTCACATGAACAATTTCTATGATGGACGCATTCTTCAGAAATGGGCTGAGAACCATCAGCTTTGATGTATATCATTAAATGGCCATTTCAGTCACTACTGAATGTGCTACATTTGAACTCCCTCCTTAGACCAGTAAGTGGTTAAACACCTGTAGACTAATGTGGCCGAACTGCTAAGTACCAGTTGTTTTCCATTCCCATCAGTGTGAAAATGCCTGAACTTCTCAAGTGGCCGGAGTTGAGAGTTACCATGCCTCTCCTGAGCTTGGGCAACTCCCTACATCTCTTCTCTTCGCCTGTGGCAAACACACTGTGATTCATTTCAGCTTAGTCTGAAGTGTTAAATTACATTATTCTTCATTTGCCCAGGGAAAAATTGACTCAGCATTTAGGCTAAGTATTTACTGTAAGGTTTGCATCCAGACAATTACCTCAGCTTAGCTGATGCTTGGTAACTTGTTAAGCCACAGTATCTTAATTACAAGACCTAAGGCTCTCACAAAACAGATTGGGATTTTGAGATAACTTATGTTTCTATTTTAAAAAATTGGAATAAATTCCAGGACAAAACTATTCTAAGACAAAGCTCTGCATTACAATCTCCCATCATGTAGTCAGAAGAGTTTTGTATATACAACAGGAGTTGCAGCCATTTCTAATCCAAACTGTCCACCAAATACAGAAATAAGATGAAAAACTACACTTGGCATAGCTAATTGCAATTAGAGACTTTTGAAAATTCAAGCTCTCATACTCCACTTCAAACACAATTCAGCAAAGTGTTTAAGCTTTGACTTGAATGGGATGACTTAAGTGATTAGAGTTAACCACGTGCTGAAGCATTTTGCTAAACCAGAAACCTGAGGAGGAGAATAATGCCTTAAAACTATGACAGTTCTTCAGCTGAAAAAACACAGAAGACCCTTATTCTGGGTACCAGAATTTTATTTCTTACACATTTTTTTCTAAAAAAAAAAAGACTCAACATGGCTTGTGTTGCAGCCTTTGGACAGGGATGAGTTTAGTCTTTTTCAAGCTGCAAAATAAAATCTCAAGGAAAATGTCTTCCCTTAGCAGTGAAGAGATGGTGCATGAGTCTGCAACACTGACAGCAACCCTTTAGCCCAGATATTTTTCAGTTTGGTTTAACACGTAGGCTTATGCCCAACAAGGAATGCTAATTTTTGTACTTGGAGTATTAGGATCAATTCTGACAGCAGCATAATCTGAGTAACTTCAGCAGTTGCTCAAGACCAACACAGTACTATTTAGAGTAGTTTTTGGCACATTATAGCTCTTAATACACCCTCTGTACCAAAATGCGTTCCCATATGTTGTCACTGTATTTATTAATATTCTGTACTTAATGGACAGATATGTTGAATAGGCCTTCAATTAGTTTGAATCAGTCCTTGAAACTGGGATGTGATATTCTTGTGGGGTAACATCAGAGAATGTACTTGCTCCTCCCCAACCATTCACCATGCGTAACATGAACATTCAGGATTTTTAAGACCTTAGAAATTCTTCTTTCACTCATTTGCCATGGTAAATGCCAGTCATTTTCCATGGTAAATGTGACTGCAGGACCAAGGAAAGAAATTGTGAAGGCTGCAGTACAAATTCAGTTCTTGTAAATATTCCAGGCATTCATGTTGGGCATCAGCTGTGGTTGAAATATGGAGATTTGGGGGGTTTTGTTTTGCTAGATGATTACTTAGAACAACCTTGCCAGTTAAGGTCCACAAGTTTAAGGGTGACATGATTAGTCCTGCTTTTGAGAGAGGAAGTGGTAACAGGAGCTTCTCAGCCCACTGTCCCGTGCTTTTTGTTCTCTGCAGCAGAGGTAAATTGGCTTCCACAGTGCATCTATTCTAATAACTCACTGCTAAAATTTCTTTTTGGTCCCATTATCAGCAATGAATTAATTCAAGTCAATAATCCACTCAAAGATCAAAAATAAGCTCCAATAGCACATTAGGGGAGCAGATGTCATGTATCCTGTGTCAAGCTTATAACTGTGTTGAGTACCACGTATCTGCCAGCATGTTATCCCAAGTTGTGCACCAGCCTACTGACAATCAAGGCCATGAATAAATAGATAAACTGTTCTGCTGTTAAAAGAATATTCAGTTTATATTTTTCTTCAATTTGTCATTCATTTACAGTAGATTAAGTAAGGTCTTCATTCAGTAGATCAAAGTCTTCTATCAATAAAGCACTTCAGACAGAGCTGGAAGAAACTCCTAGGCCATCTCCCAACCCTAAAGTAAGACCCACTCTGCCTGTGCCCTTTCTAAGACCTCCTGCAATCTCCCCCATGGCTTTGCAAGCTAGAAATCTCATTATGCTCCAGGGAGTTTTATGTGTTTCAACAGCTTTGATGCTGCAGTGACTCTCCGTGGAAGAACTCCTACCTCAGACGGTGCAGTTGTGCTGTGCTGGGCTTCTGTCCTGGGTGTCGAAAGATTCCTGCTTGTCAGTCTTTGGGGCTTGCTTGTCCACCTTCTCACAGACACACATCCTCCAGAGCCATTCTCTTAAATGGTACTGACAGACACATACGTACAAAATGCTCAAAAACCCTCAACTCATAATCCCCTCTGACAGCAGGTGCGCTCCTGGCTCCTCTGGGAGGAGGAGCAAAACCATCCAACAGTTTTACTCTGGATATTGCACTTCTTATTCAAACACCTTCATTTCCAGAAGAGCTAAAAATGCCTGGCTCATGCAGCCCCTGCACACGATGTCTGGCAAATGCTGCAGATGAGGATTCTCAGTCTAAGGAAAATGCAGCAATTAACACTACATTAATTAACAGAAGAAAAAGCAAGCTATTTTCGGAAGTAGGGCCTGCCCACTCAAAAGCATTCAGAAGAACCATTGTACCCTTCTGCTAACAAAGCCTCATTAGCCTCCCGGAACATCAAGTCCAGAAATGGGGAATGATGATTTAAACTGGGGCTACGCACTATGCAGATCCAGATTTTGAGACTCCATTTTCTGGCCTATGTCCCAAAATTCTGTTGGATTGGAAAAGGAAACCCTGGGATGACAGTAGAAGGAGAAGCTAAAAAGTAGCAGGGACTGCCCTGCTTTTTATAATTCTGCTGTCATGGGATAGAAGAACCAGAGCTCCAGTATGTGCTTGGCTGAGAGATCTAAGTCTGTTTTTGGAAATCCATACTAGGCTCTTTTTGGACAGATAGTGTCTCTTTGAAGAACTAAAAAAAAGTGCTTACAGAACCTGGCTTGTCTAATTTACCAGTGTAAGAAGAGGCAGGGCTCTGCCTGATGCCATTTTCCACATCCAGATAAGAGGACCATACCAGGGCAGATTTTTAGCTGTCTGTGGTCAGTGGCATGGTGGCCTTGTAAGGAAGCTTCCTTGAGAAAAGAGATAAATAAAGGTAAACCACAGGGAAATCAATTATAACACAGAGAGAATGAAACTATATGCAAAAATATGCCCCCAGAAATCCTAGGTCCTTCAGTTTAGTCAGACCTGCTTATGAAGATGATTAAGGTGGTGTTTGAATGATTTAAACATTTAAAGCATAGGCTCACCAGAGATGCAAGTCAGGAGCAACACCAGTGTAACTCTCATGCAGCAGTAACACAAACCCAGATTGCTGCCATGCATGAGTCCCAGAGTGGCTGCCATCCTCCCAGCCACAGTCTGGGTATTGCTGACTCTGGGAGCAGCTCTGGGTACTTGGAAAAGGAATAAATTAGTGCTCATCATTGAGAACTGGGGAGGAATTTTCCGATGGAAGTGTTTGTTGTCGGAAAATATGGGTTCATTGACAGCTGCACACGTGGCAAGGGTGGACTGACTTCAGTGACACTTTTTTTTTTAGGACAAGAACAGTTTTCACATCCAAGCATGGAATTTTTATTCAAAAACAGAGCTGAAAACAGCAGTTCCAGAGTGCCCATTTATCCAGTGATTGCCATGTAAATTCAGAGGTGGAAAGCATGAGTTTAAGTCCCTGTTGCATATGATTTGATTTTCATGTCCTTGCATCTATAGCAGGTCCCCTCACTCTGAAGGTCATTGTCTGGAGAGAAGAACATGATCCCTCTTGCTGGGGAGGGCTGTTTCTGTCTTTGTTTTGATTTGTTTGTTTATTAAGAATACGGCATTATTTCATGCAGTAAGAGAAAAAGAAAAACAAAGTTCTTCAAATCTCAAGTGATGCCAGAACATATTTTCTACCCAGCTACTTGCCATAAATAAAACTGACATTTTATATCTTGGCCATTACAGCTAAATGACTGCCATGATTATTTTTTTCTTCTTAATAAAATAGAAGTCATGTTAACAAACACTCGCTACCAGAAAATTTGGTCGTGTTTCAGATGGTGCAAAATGCAAATAGTGAAAATATCAGTTTAGAAAGACACATGAGAAGCTTTTTTTTCCCTACCAACCTTAATTTTCATTTGGGTGACTCGTCTGCAATCCAGATGGTATCTATGAGGGGGGAATAGAGACAGACACAGTTACTTTTTCTCTTTTTCCTCCAAGAAACACATTGCAAATAAATTTGGAAAGAGGACCACTTTGAGAAGACCTGTTACAGGAGATACCAATATTCATTCTGTGAAGGTGATTAGCACAGTTCTATATCCATACGGTTCTTTAAATTTTTCTAAGTCCTCAACTGGACATTAAGTGACTCACCAGCTCTTAGAATATTTTTTTTTTCAGCTGAAACATTTCACTGCGCCCTTTGGCAATGGATTTTTATGCTGCAATTTTATTAAAAAGTTTGCATGAGGAACTTCAAGATTAAGAAAAAAAGGTTAAAAAGTTTATGTCTCCACCTATAACTGCCTAGTTCTGCACATCTGGAGAGTACCTGGGGATGGGATCTTTTCCTTTCCTGGCACAGATCTGAGTTTGATCCAAAGCTTCCATTGCATTACACATTTTAACGCATTTCTCTACATTCTCAGACAGTGATTTTTATGAGTAAATAACATTAACAATGAATAGCTCAAAATGTTAAGCTCTTGAACTCAGAATTGGGTTGGGCAGTGAAGAGTGGAGCTCACTGTCTCAGGATGAAAATAACAGGCTTGTATCTGACAGAACCAAGTTAAATTCCTGCCATGGACTTTTTCAGTCTTTGTGATGCCTCTGGAGCTAAGACTGGGCTTTGCACATATATACAAACACACTCAATGGTATGCTGCTTTTAGTAAGACCCTTTTATTTCCTCTGAGTCCTGGACTCTGTTCATGCAGTGACTCATGAGCAAACAGCTTTGCAGAACTTATCCTTTGATTTGTAATGCTCCCTGCTGTGCCTCTGCAAAGTCTTTTATTCCTTTGCAAACTTTGCACAGAACACTTTCATAACTATAATGCCCCAAAAGCTGAAATCAATGAGGACTGTATCCATTACACTAAGGATGCATTTGTCTTGCTATTTTCAACTTTGAAAATTGGAAGCTTTAAAGGATTTATCATTGAAGGCAAGAACACATTCTACTTAGGAGCCCAAATCCTGTTAGTGGAGTTCAGGTACTAACGTCAGATTCCTAAACACTGCTTTTAGCAGCAGTCTGAGGTGGCTGAGCCTCTTTTTTAAATCCAAGCTCTCCAGATGTGTTTGTGTTACCTCCAGTAGAAGTCCTGGAGTTCAGAGCAAACCAAATGCCTTGAGATGGTGACAATTGCACTTAAGGTGGGACCCCAAGTCCCAGCCAGCTTCATGACCTCAGAAATTCATTTACCTGAAAATTCTGAATCCAGATCAGAAGCCAGACCTGGCTTAGCTTTTTAGCTCATGCTTCTGGCAAGCAAGTCTGACAAACACAATTTGCTCTCTGCAGACACAGGCAGGTGAAGGGGTTGGTCTTAGTTAATATCAGGAAGAACACTAGAAGAAGCTGCCCACAGAGGCTGTGGAGTCTCCTCTGGAAATGTTAAAAACCCACCTGGACATGATCCTATATAATCTACTGTAGGTGAACCTGCTTTAGCAAAGGGGTTGGAGTAGATAGTCTCCAGAAGTCCCTTCCAACTTCACCCATCCTGTGATTCTGCTTGATTATGTGAAGAGGTAGCCTGAGGTGTTTTCCGTAATGTTCACCCATCTTTTCTCCCCAACTCTCATTTCAGTGGCATTTTCATATCTAACTCCCCCAGCTGCCCTAGACAAAACAGGTAACAGCAAACAGCACTGGCTGCAACATATTTTCTCCTATCCTCCCCAGCAATGTCTGAACAGTTCACAAATGCTGAGATACAGGCTTTGCAATACCTCTGTGGAGAGCAGGCTCGTGCTATCTGCTTTTATTGACAGATGCAGACGTAAATGATGTGACTATTTAGCAGAGGTTGTCACAAAAATTTCCAGCTAAGTGATGATGAACATAACTTGTTTTATATTCCTTTGGAAGCCTCCTTCTCCTTCTTGCCTCAGAGCTGAAGGACTCTAAAATATCAACTGGACAGTGAGAGCTACATGGGAAATTTTGTCTCATTCATCTTTCATTCTCTCTTACAGGACAGTTTATCGTGTTGGAGACTTCAAAGGACTGCACCAGATAAGCAGAGGAGAAACACAGATTAGCTGAGACATCAACAAGCATTGGATGAGGTCAATTAAAAGCCAAATTAAACAAATGGAGCTTTCAACTTCAATCCAGACAGGAAGAAGCAGTCAGTTGCAAGGGTTGGAGATGAAAAGAATTCCAAAGGGCTGATGCAGAACAGGAGCATGGGGGTGGGAAGTGTATGACTAGCCAGGGGCAACATGGCAGTGTGGGGCAGAAGTACCTTCCACCTATTGTCTTTAGACAGGACCAGAGCTCAGACTTATCTGGATCAATGAGACCTGGAGGAGCTGAAAGGGAAAAGCCCTGGCCAAGTTAAGAACTGTCTTGGTGGCTACAGAAAGGAAGATGAAGCAGTAAGGGTTGGGGTGAGTGAGGGCGAGGACAAGCTGTGCTGCAGCAGGCAGAGCAGTAGACCAGCAGTGAGAAGAGGCAGATTTTGTGCCAAGTGGATTCTGGGTCATGTAACCCGAGCCAAGCTGCTGAGTCACCCTGCAGAGCCTTCCAAAAGTCACTTTGCCCACCTCCTGCTGCCTCAGTCAAACCCATCTGAAAACAGGGGTCAGGACAGTCAGGAACTGTGCTGTGAAAACAAGGTGCTGGCTGAATATGCCAGAGGTGACCATGAGAAGATCCGAGCCCACAGCAAGACCCTCTAAGACAACAAGCAGAGGACCCCCAAAATGCTGGAATAAAAAGACTGACTTTGTCTCATAGAGGAGTTTTTTCAAGACTTTGCATTATTCTTTGCCCATCCAATTCACTCACTTGGAATACTTTCTGTTCTTTAAGGCTCTATTTAAAGTCTGGACAACTAAAGCAAGAGCCATACTTGTAAGCAGTGGTAGATTAGAGTTTAAGCAGATCATACCCTTCCCCTAGGCTGCCTCAATGGTATTTTTTCCTAGTATCTCCTGGGTTTTCTCCCCTGACCATTAAATAAATGATACCTTTATTCAAATAACTATTCCAAACCACTTTCCAGAGTCATTGTTTTCCCTGTTTTAGTCTTTCAGTTCCCAAGTTTGCCTAATACTTGTATCCTTGCCTTCTAAAAGGATATCATCTTAATGATCTCAAAATTACTGTCTTTTGTATTATGCTTCAATGTGGATCACCTGACTCCATCAAAAATCTTCAACCACTGCAGTATAATCTCCAAGACATTATGTTTCCCCATTAACAATGGCAGATTATAGAAGCTAGAGGCCAACTAATGCTCTCTTGACAAGTGAAAAGCTACAGTGTGCAGTGTGTTCCCAGCAATTCTCTATTGTGCTTGGACAGAAGGTCCTGAGTTTGGAAAGAGATGTGTGATCATTTACTAAGACCTAGCAAGAAGAGAGGATTTGATGAAGGGGCTATAGAACACAAACATGGCAAGCAGTCATACAGCAGGGAGAGGGTTGTTGCATGGTAAGGAATGACAAGTGAAATACTGAGCACAAGTCCACAAGGAAACAGTTTTCATGACTTTTTGTGTCCAGGGACATTACTCTGGCCTGGATGAGAACGTGGTTTACATGAACAACCTTTCCCTTGCAAAGCAATCTAGTTCCCGTATGACACACAGCATTTATTTTTCTCTCAACTTACTGGCATTGCAAAGACAAGATCTTGGAGGCCCCTCCAACAACTTCCCTTCAGTATCTCAGCTTATCTTCCTTTTCTTCTCAAGAATCCAGGACAAGCCTGATGTCAAACTCTTCCCTTGAGGCTGATTTCCATCACTCCCAGAGTTATGTTCAAACACTCATATAGCCTAGTAATTAATACAAACTATCATGAGCTGACATGTACCTCTGTCTGTGTATCAGTATCCTCCATGCCTCCAGAAGATGGATGGATTTAAATATCATCTTTGAAGACAGCTGAAGAAAGTTAACTAGGGATTGACTAACACAGGAAAGCTATTTTTACCAGTCAACTGGTATCTGGTTACCTTGTTACGGGAAGCTTATGCAATGCTAGTAAATTCTTAACTAAGGAGATAGATTGGACACCAAAATTATTTCACTCTGAGAATGCCTATAGAACTTCAAGAAGAAATACACTTGACAGAAAGAGATTTACTTGCTTTCTGGTGTTGGAGCTGCAAGGGACTTATTTTTTTCCTCCAAGGTTTCTTCTGGAGCTATGTGGGCTACCAATAAAAAATGGAAATTCATTATGAAATTTCTGATTGCAGGAGGAACTTTGTTTATTTGAAATAAACTTTCAAATCTCACCATCTTCACCAGTATTTCATGTGACCTAGTAGCACCAGCATTTTGGGGCATGCATTTTTAAAAGACTGGTGTTTCAGCATACACATATGCAAAATAAACTTTTCTGAAAGCACCAGCACGGCCAAAATTATCTGAACAGTCCTGGGCTGACCATCCCAGAAAGTGAATAACTTTGCACAGATGGAAAACACTGGGCAAAGCAAGCTGCCATTAATCTTCTGCCTCTCCTCCCTGGAGAAGGAGGACAGAAGAGGAGGCACAATTCTAATTTTGTTTTTACCTTTGCAACTCCACTAAGATTGTCCCTGGATCCAAGTAAGGGCAGAGTTTGGCCCATTGACTACTGAGCAGGAGTAGGAGCTGATGCAACTGGACCCATGTGCAGAGGCAGCTGGCCAGTAACACAAACTGTCTTGGGAGCCAGGGCACGATGCTGTGAAATGCTTGATCCAGCACAGCAAGATGTTTTCCTTATTTGCAAGCCCTAATATGAGAACAAGGCACACCAAGTATATATAGCTCTGGGGATCTGGATGAAGAACTTCTGTGCCCTCAAAAAATTATAAATAATTAATTTGCTGGACAAAGGGGGACAGCAGTGCCCAGCTTGGAAGGAATTGCTTTTTTTGGAAAGATCAAGGGAGGGCAAATGGCACCAAGCCACTTCTAAAAATTGATTAGGAGGGCAAAGCATATGCAGGTTTCCAAGCAATGAGTAAGCACCATGACATCAAGGAAAGGTTTTGTCAGTGGGATGAAGAATTCCCACCAGTGATGTGTCTTGGGGATGCAGAGCCAGACAAATGTAAGAAGCTCCCTGGGGAGAGACTATTGAGACATATCGCATACCCTAGATGATGCAGTTTAGACTTCTCTAGAGAGGTAGGGGAGATTATTTCATAGGATCACAGATAATGGCAGAAGTAAGGTCTATCTATTGCCATGTCCTGGTTCAAACAGTCAGCAGCACCAGGAGAGCCCCAGGAAAGAGTAAAATATTAGAATTTACCCAGAATTTGTTTCTGGGATGAAACAAACCCAGATCCTAAGTTAGGTTATCGTCTGCTCTTTAATAATCAATATTGGCCTGCACTAGGTATCAATGAGTCTAACATCTCTTTCAAAATCATGATCATTCATTCCAGTTACTGTGAAAAAACTTGTATTCAACAGAATATTCAGAGACTTTCTGTTTTCCCTTTAACCTGGCTAAATGTTCTTGTAGCTACATCCCATGGCAGAGCTCTTGAGTTTGCCTTTGCGCAGTGTTAAACACACACACGTATATTTATTCATATTTACTCTGTCCCTGGTCTGAGGGACATGGGACAGAGTAAATACGTAAATCTCATGTTGCTACTTCATGTCACTGAAAGGAGTCTGTTCCCAGACCCTTACGACCTTTGATCTGCGCAGACGTGGGGGCAATGTCAGCGCCATACCCTTCCATGGCAGCAGCTTCCCTGCTGGACCAGACTCACCTCCCAGTTTCTGGCCTGCAGCTGCAGGGATCAGTTCTGTTTTCCAAGGAAAGCAGCCTGCCTGCAGCACCTCGCTAATTGTGCTCCCGTGTGGGCGTGTGGACGTAACTTGAGTCACACCAGCCAACGCCACCAGGCAGGAGGCACAGGGCTCTCGCAGCGATTATCTTATCTGCTGCAGCTGGTGGGTGCTGTTCTTACAAGCAAAGCACCTAATCCTCTTTTCTCTCTCCTAAACATTGGGCCTCCAGGTAGCCTCAGGCAAGCTCAATCCCTGTATTAATTATTGGTTTCATTTTCTTAGAGCAGTTCTTATTTTCTTTTCTTTTTTTTTTTATTTTAACAGATTCAGTCACTCCTAAGTGAAATTCCATCCGTCACCCTTCCCTCATAACGGGTTCACATCTGTTTCTGTAGTCTTTCAGTATCATAACAAGCTCTGATTTTGCAACAGTAGGCAGATTTGAGGGTCTGAGGGCATTTTTGGGGGGGGGGGGCTTGGCAGATTAAACTGAACAAACTGAATAAACCTTCATAATCACATCACGCTAAAAGTCAAACTCAGAGGGAGCAAAGCTCAGCTTCTCACCCACAGTCTTGCATCTCACCTGCATTTACAAGTGCATGCTGGGGCTTTAAATAGCCAAATGAACAAGCAAGAAATGTCAGGTGTGCATCTGGCCCAGAAAACACCTTCCCAATTCCCCTTTGCTGTCCTGCTCCCAACAGCTTCAAAAGTGAGATGTTAAGTGCTGGTAGAGGGTTCACAAACCTGTTAAAGGAGTTACCACACTACCTTCCACGGCAGCACAGCACAGGTGCAAGTGGGAAAGCCACAGGCATGTGCATTTCTTATTTTCCAAATGTAAATCATATCTTTGCAATAACTCCATGCCCAAACCTATAGCAGCTCCACCAAATGAATGTCTTTTGATGTGCTTGCCTCTCTGCCTGCATCATCAGCATACAGGAATCCTCAGCTTTACACCTTCTCCTGTGTGCTTTTTATCACTTTCTAACCAACCTCAGAGAGGACACACCACTGTGCTCACTATAGTAGGGCCATTTGTTCCAGATTTGGAATGGATTCTTGCCCAGTTTTCCCTCACCTGCAGATCAGGCAACAAGGACTGTTGCCAGCTGGAGCTGGATTTCCAAGGGAAACCTTCACCAGAAGACTTTGAGCAAACCACCTTCTTTTCTCTGCTTCAAAGGTAAAGAAGTTGGAATTCTGAGGCTCTTAAAAACACCTTCAATTTGGAGAGGCACTTCTTCTCATCTACCTCATGCCTGACACTGACCAGAGCAGAGGAAGTCCTGCTGAGAAGGGACAGGCCTTATTTCCTCCTATCATTTACCCCTGAAAAAAAACTTCACTGAATTTGTACTGCCTCCTGCTTCTACTGTTGAAATGGCCCCAACTTTATCTCCCTCCACTGGCTACCCTCACTGAGTCATGGCTCTGCACATTCTGGCTGCTCACACATCTGCAGGGAGGCAAAGGTTAAGTATGACATGAATCTTTCTATCCTCCATCTCCAGAGAACTCCTTAGTGCTATAGTGGGCAGGGACAAGGAGTGGAAATGTCAAATGTTTACAGCTTTTTACAGCACAAAATCCAGAATATGTTCTTAGTCATCCCCCAAGACAGGCTCCTACGGAGCACAACCATAACTGATGTCAGAAAATCTGCTTGAGACATTACTTCAAGAAAGTCCCAAACACAGATAAGAGCAACAGAGGTATGCACTTCCTTAAACAAAACAGAACTCAAGTAATCTCCCTTACCAGAGCTTCATGTCCTTGAGTTTGCCAATTCCATGGCTCAAAACCTCTTCTGTTCTAGTTAACACTTCTCAGTTCCACTAGGATTGTGCTGGTTCTTGAGATGTCAGACCTCAGTATGAGCCCACGTGTGCCTGTGCTTCAGGTTTTAGAGAGCAGTGCTGACACATGTTCTCAGAATATCCTGGCATTGTGCTGAAGCAACGCTAATGAAAAAAGTCATCATCCTCCTCCTCATTTTTTGCAGCAGAGATGTTGGGTCCCATGCTGTCTATTCTTAATCTGTAGCACCATCTTTTGAGGGCATGCTGTACTCCCAAGCAAATGCACTGAGCTCTCCCCAGAGGATCCCCATGGGCCCTTGCTGGCCACAGTCAAAGCTGGCTGAAAAAAAATTGTGACAGAAGCTGTTTTCCATTGGAAAGGGACATTTCAAGGCAAAATGTTTCTTGGGAACATGTGACGCTGAGTAAATTTGTGACTGAAAAATGTCAGGCTGCTACAGCAGCAAGAAAATCTTACTTTGTTCCAACTTTTTCAATTTGTTCACTCACAGCTTGTTTTTGTCCAGCTTACATTTATATTTGGGCATAAGGTACCATGTATATTGATACTTTTTATTCCCTGTTTACATTATTACATTTAATATTTGAGAATAATGTTTTGGCATTGATAAAATATGTCATTTTTGGTGTTTTCAAATGGAATTTTTAGTTGGGGGGGGAATAGAGAAATGTTGTCCTTCTTCATCCATTCTCCCTCCCTGTTGTTAATGGCATCATCATCCATACGAAAACAGCTTCACTGTCTGGACCTGTTGCAGTTAATGGCAATTTTGTGACACCTAAGCTCTGAAGGAAGGGAGTGAATGTCTGTGTGCAGTGTGTGTGTCCCTCCACTTCATCCTGGATTTCAATCAAGGCTGAGGGAAGACACAGCAATATGTGCAATGATGTGTTAGTAACCTGTGGTGATGACAGAGCTGTGCACTCAGTGACTGTTCCATCCATGCAGTGCTCTGGGGTGAAATATTTGCACCTGACACATAATGGGGAAAATAAGCATGGGAAGGGGACATGATCCTTCTATAGCTACTCTTCAATACCTTCACTTTTTCCCTTCAGAACTTGATGAAAGGCCATGGAATAAAAGAGGTCTGTTCCAGGGGAGTAATTTCTCATTCCCATTTAGCTAGGCACTGGGTGCTGGCTCCGCATTGCTGCTCTGAGCCACCTGCAAATTGCTACTCAGGCATGTGGAATGGGTGCTCACCTGCTGAGCTGCAGGAGATGGGCAAGGCCACTGAAGCCAGGGCCTGGTGAAAGCTCACGGATGCCATGGTGAAGATAATAATGGCAGCACCTTCCAAGGGCTAGCCATGTCTAGGGAGAAATATAAGCAAGGAAAAAAGTTTCCACTTTCCCTTTATTTTTATTTCAACCCCTTTTATCTGTCTTGTTTTATAGCTTTACATTGGAAGACAGCCCATTTCCTGGTACGTACAGCAGCTTGACTGAGCATAGCTTGGCAACAGTGCCTGTTGCTTTAGGGAAGAACAGAGCATATTCTCATTGTGCATGTTTTCCCTTGGAAACATTTCATCCTGTCTATATAATTCTATATATGGCTCCCAGCCATGCCACTACAAGCTGCAAAAACACCAGCTCTTATACACTAACAATTCAGGCCTATTTAATGGCTGGATCAAGGGCCATCAAGAAATTACCTGAGATTCTGTAGATTGTCTTCCTTGGGCAGATTTGGGAGGTTTTTTGCCCAACACAGAGAAGAGAGCTATTTTGCCTTTTTGGAAGAAATCCTCAAAATTCTTGTTTCTCCCTTTCTGCATGCCTTCTTTGATGCTTTTCACAACAGTAAGAAAATTAATTTTGGTGTCTCAACTAAATTTCCGTATTGGTAATTGTTGTGGTTCTCCCTGTTCTATAGAGTTTATTTCATCCATCTCAAACAGATCATGTGGAAAGCCTGGGTCCCACTCCCACAATGGGGCTACATGCTTCTCAGGTTGAACAGGGTATGCCTGCACTGAAGGACCAAATTCAGTCCCGTTCTTCTGCTAACAAGCAAAATAGAAGTAAAAGGGGAGGAATATCCCTCAGGAAGAGGGATGAGATTCTTTGGAGTCCTATCTCAGTAAAATAAAAAAAAAATTACATGTTCTGTTCAGGCCTTGTTTCATGTCTGCCCTAAATTCATGTCTGTTTTGCTGTTAATAACCGTCTCAATGTCAAAACAGGAAACAGAAAGTTTGCAAACTTTCTTAGTGTTGAAGTTATAGCAGCTCTCTCATCCATGTAAGCATTGTTCAGAACAGCTGCACTATTCTAAGTACTATTTTTCTAGTACTATTTTGGCCCACACCATCTGAAGTCACTTGCAGAGCTGAGACCTTTTACTTTTGCTCATTACTGCATCACACTGAGTGCCCTGAGCTCCCAGAATTAGTAATGGGAACCCCAGACTGCTCCAGAGGTGATCTCTGCAGGAGCTGTCGGTGTAGGGAACAATGTCTGTGTTAGGAGGAAGTTTGCTCCCAAAATGGGCAGGTTCAGCTCCACATCTGCCCTTCACATTGCCACCCTTGCTTGACTCATGCCATCCTCAGGCATAACCTCAAGTGTCTGAGACCTCCTCCCTCTGGCCTCTTTTCTGCTGAGTGCTTCAGTTCTGAGGTTAGTCTTATTTTTTGATGTTTCTCAGTTCCTTGACTGATCTGTCTCCTCAAACAGCTTGTGCAGCAAAAGCAAGAGGAGGGGACATCTCAAACGTTTCCTTGATGTGTTCACTGCTGTCTCACTGGCAGCTCTATGGATGCCATGCTGTCCCTTAGCATGTGTCATTTGGCTGGAGAGCACCCTGGCAAGAAGGGACAATTATAAATAACAATAGCAGCAATGGTAGCAATAGATGGGGCTAGCAACCTTTCTCTGGGTGAGTATGAAATCGGCTGCTCTTCTCAGCTGTTTGGGAGGTCATAACTCAGTTACATATCTGGTGATGTTTGTACGTGCCAGATTCCTCTGGTTCTCCTCATGGTTTTGCTTTAGAGTGACAGCAGTGTGCTCAAATGCTCACCAGAGGTTCTGCAGACTCTGAGTTGGAGCAGCCAAAAAATGTAACATCCCAAAGTTTGAACCTAATTCATTTCACAGAGCTGTATGCATATCTGCTGCATAATTTCTTGTCATTCAGCTTCATGCTGTCTGCAGCCACCAGGAGTCTCTACTTGAAATCTTCTTTACTCCTGGGCATCACTGGTTGTTATCTCAGGGGTGACTCATTATCTGCCTAGATTGGTTACCAGAGGGTGTGAAATCTTTCTGAAGTGGAGTCATGGACTACAAAGCCAAGAAGGAGCATTTTGATGAACCTCAAATAACCTCTGAGCTGTTCATGTATTGAGCTGCAAGTGTTAGCTGGTGACTGTAAGGGTTTTGCATACAGAAATGGATACTTGCATTTGCAGTGCAAGTTTGCACTTGTCTGTCTTCCCTCACTAACACTTTCCATGTTTTCATAATAAGATGGATTCTAACCATCCTTCTGTGGCACAACAATTATAAGTAGAAATCCTTTTCCCAAATGGCCATCAAAGACAGTGGACAATAAATATTAAAACTGTCATGTACTTTGGATGGCTCTGATTCTCGAGAGGGACAGGTTAAGCTGGTGTTTGCATAGTACAAACAAGTGAAAGACAAGGCTACTTTTACCAGGGCCCCTAGATGTGACATCCACGTGTCACCAGCACCACAGGCAAGCTGCCTTTTCATAAACTGCCTTGCCAGCACAAAGTAAATTCCAAAGTTGTAAGTCTAGATTTCCAGTAAAGAAGACACATCTGAATTCATCCAGGGACATCTGAGACAGGAAGTCATGTGAGAGTCCAGCCTCAAGGGCAAGGTGTTTTTCCTCTGTCCAAGATGAGCCACCTGAACACCTGAGGCCACCACATCAAGCCAGCTTCCCTGAATAGCACAGTGTCTCCATGGCTTGCTGCTCCCTGTCAAACCCAGCCCTTTGAGAGAATAAATGCCTGTTAGAAGACTGCAGGTGCCCTGAACTAAAAGTGTAGTCAATTCCCACACATCTGGATGCCATACTGCATGACTGAAAATGCTTCTTTTGACCGTGATTCATCCCTCTTCATTTTTTCACTCTGTAAGCTTCTGTGAGTGACTCAAATCTGACACCCATGAAAAGCCTTTATTTCTTTATAATTCTGGTCAGACCACTAATTAATTGCTGTGTTTGTTCTTTAATACCTGACCAATTAGCATAAATAAATAACATGGGTAGAACAAGATGGCATGCAGGGCTAATAAAACTGCTGCAGTGGTTTTAATTGCCAGCTTTAAACCCTGTGAAGTCTTCAGTGCAAAAGGAGAAGAAGAAAATAGGCTGAGTGGCAAAATTATAAACTACCTCCATCGGCTCCACTTCCAGCTTGTGGACTACTTGTAAAAGGTCTACAAATAATAATATATTTTTTAAAACCCTATATTTTCAGCCATCATGAAATCAGGAGGGCTGATGAGTCCACAAAAGTTGAAGACCAGCCTCTAAGCAAGACCTATAGCTGGGTCCAGATCCTCAGTACTGGGATCAATGTATTTCCAGGCAGATTCCTATGTCTGCTGTTCATTTATTTTACTGGCTCACTATATAAAATTACAGGGTGGAAAGACCAGGAATGTCTAGGGAAACCTTAGATGTCACTGTAACAGCCCTGCTACATTTCTAAAGCTGTGTATATGCATTAACACAATATTGCTTTCAAACAGAATCATATCCTGCCTCCTAGCTTGGCTTCTTACCCCAAACTCTGGTTCAGTAAGGCAGGTACACGATTTCTTAAATAGAATCTCATGTGCCCAAATTGCTTGGCCAAAGAGTAAGGCCTGTTCAGAGGTCTCCATGTAGAAGTGCCCCCAGTGATGGGAAAAGGTAGTAAAAGCCCAGAAGCTACCTGGAGACATTAGAAAAAAGTGGCGGGCTTTTGATGTGTTTATTGAGAGACAGGAAAATGGAGGGGTACAGGTATGGGTTAAACAAAAGCCTGGCCAAACATGAGGATGGTGTTTCTCACAGTAAGAGCTAGGAAGCCACATAGCTCTCCTGAGGAAGCACCATCACTGACTCATTTCAAACTAGTCTGAACAAATTAAAAGAGAAAAGAGAAGCAGGCAAGCCTGGCAACAAGATTTGAGCTACAACATTGCTTGATCCAAAAAACTGTTGGCCTTTCTCATTCTGAGTTTTCTTTGATTCTGCAGAAGCTTTTAATAATTTTATGGATTTTTGCATAAAACAGCTACAGTGTCACATAAGGTCTCTATTAGCAGCTCCCCCTCTGAAGACGTGTCAGCAGTTCTGGTAGGACTGCACTCAAAGGGGTTGGGGCAGCAGGCATTTCATACACCATGGATATCCTCCATCACCACTCCTCGTGGAAGATGGGCTCACAGATAAGCTTAGTGGATTTGCTCTTCTTTTAATGTGAGTTGCTTTTCTCTATCAAAAAGCAGGTATTGGTGTTATGGACTGATTCTTCCATAGTTCTCTTCAGCTCAGGCTTTGCAGCTGCTACAATTCCCAGTTTAGTTACTGGGATACAGTTCTCTTGGCCATAATTTTAAAGGCCTCGAGTCTCAAAACCTTTAATGGCTGTGCAGCTTACTTTGTGAGCTAAATCCACCATTTAGCATGGAGATTCCCAGGTGTGAATTTGTGGTACTTTCCCCACGCTGGGGATTTCTGGAATTTACAGGGTGCATTGGGGATGGTCTTGTGCTCTTCTCTCAGCGTGTTCTAGCCTGTTAGTTAGTTACCTGCCTACATGGATACTCGCCTGAATATGCATGGAGACCTGGCAACTACAGGAGCTGGCTACCCAAGCAATGCACAGCAGGATTTAGGTGTTTGCAGGGAGAATCTTACAGGCACACATATACGCTTATGTGTATAGACCTCATGTGAAAGTTTAACACCAGCTTTGACCCCACAGTTACAGCACACAAGAAAGGCTGTTGGAAGCAGCAGGGCAGTTACAAGGAACATTTGGTATGAATTTTCCCTTGTTTTGCAGTTAATGAATCATTCCTGAGCTTGCCCTTCTACTATTCTCATTTCAGTTTAGGCTGTTGGGAAAAAAGCTCTTTAGGAGACAGAGCAGTCTCTTTTTATGTATTTAATTTGGTTGGACAGAAACAGAGGGACGATGGACTGTGTATTAACTGACTACATTCTTATCCTGTACAAGTTTAAGCTTGCTCTCCTTGCAGTTTATCTCTAAATTCATAGGCTACTGTGAAGCTATAATGTTACAGGGGTCCCAGAAAACTTTTTTCTTTGCTGTGACTCAACCATGGCACCTTTGAAGGCACCCTGCAAATATGGCTCTTGCAACAGGGTGCAGTGCACAAGGGCCTTCTGTTTGCCCTTTCCTGGAAATTCCTGGAAATTGTCTTCTTCAGCTCTGACCCTCAAGTGTCAGATAATGATTCAAATAAATTGTCATAGTAAAATTTCTATCTTCTTACTGTCAGTTGAAAAAACCAAAAAAAAACCAAAAAAAACCAACAAGAACAAACACATACACACACATATGCAAAAAAAAAAAAAATCAAAATCAAACATAAGACCCACCAACATTCCAAGCTAAGGCATCTGAAAAATAAATCAGGCAGTTTAGGCACTTTGGTAGTGGGGTTAGGTACTGGAGGTTTTCCAAGATGTCTGCTGCTATCTCCCTCTTGGATTGTTGTGACGTGGATCCAGATAAGGAAGAGAGCTCTGTGGTCATTCTAGTAACTTCTGTGTTCTGTAGGGTTAACTCCACTTGGGTTTAAACAACCCAAATGCATAACATCAACAGAACAGGTAAAAGTGCCTTTCTGTTAACTGCATTTTTTTTCTAAAGGAAAAATAGATTCACTGTTTTTTTTGTCCAAAAACATCAGCAGAACTTAGCTGATGTATATAACTGTGTTTGAAAGCCAATTGAGGGCACAATACCACAAACCAGGAATGGGTTAACTTTAGGGAACTATTGAGCTAGGCATGACCATTTATGCTGGCCTTCTTCTAGGAAATTCCCTGCAAGAGAAAATTAGAGGCAGAGGACAGCATGTAGCCATAATCAAACCTTATTTATTTTGGCACTTTCTCTATCTATCCCATCTCTACCAATCTGACTTGCTCTGCTGTTTTCCTTGGCTGGACCACTATAATAGTTATTCCTTAGATATATGTAATATTTCAACATATACAGCTAGTGCATTTGCTGCTTTGTCCATCCTTTGTGCATCGAACTTCAGGGAGTGTTTTTGAATGTGATGAATTTCCAGGTTTGGCTGGAATTCTGCCCCAGGGCTGGGTGGATACCCAGAGAAGTTGTTCTTCTAGATTTCGCATGAGAGAGAAGGGCAGTGTCTTTTCTTCCATGTCTTAGACGTTATCAACGCACACATCATCATCCCAGCAAGACCGAATTGTCTCCAGCTGAGGTAGCAAAGAACCTCTTTAATGCATGAAAAAAATGACCCCTAGGCAGAAATCTCACCAAACCAGCTGAGAATAGAGTCCAGGGCATGACGGTGTTTTCCTCCCATTAATGAACGAACTTTATATTTGAATATCTTTATTTTTTTTCCAGAAGTGATTGCCAAACCCCATAAATAAACATAGCATTCTGCATACTAAGGAACTGGATTGACGTTCAATGATATTTCATACCATGTACACTTTAATTAAGACATGATGACCTGGATTCAGTGGGTTGACACGAGGGAGAATTAACTCTCCATTCTAACAGTTCTGCTGCCAAGGACAAATTCTCTGTTACATCGGTGTGACTCAGTTCAAACAACAAACAGTCTTGCAACTTAAAATCCCTGCAGGCCCTGGTCAAGTTTCCCCAGTTCTTGGATAACTTCCTTTCTTCTCCTTGATGTTTTTCCTTAAAGTGAGATATTCTGTTGCTTTGTCCTGATTTTCCAAGTAACGGGTGGGTCCTTATACTCCTGACAATAAAGTTGCCTTCCAAATATTTATCACATCAAATAATGTACTTTCCATGTTATTAATCCTGGAGAATCTCCATCTTTCCATTTGGTGAATTATGTGGTCTAATATGGACAGATATTTCCAGATTTAATGTCAGATTTAATCTCAGATTTCAGAGATTTCACATTTGTGACATGTATTGAAAAGTGTATAAGGAAAAGAAAGAGGGTTAAATCCTGCTTTTTTCACTTTTTGTTGCTAACATTCATGTGGTTCTGCTCAGGTCAGTGGGTGTAACTCAGAGCAGAATGGGACACACTTGAATGAAACTGAGTGGTTTAAACTGGAGATGGATAAATCTCCAGAGGAACCATGCATATAGCCTCCTGAGAGATAGAAATGAAGTTCTTTTGGATTCTGTCTTGGTTGATGGACTATCCATTGAATTCCATCATACAGACTCACTTAGGTTCATATTATCATTGTGCTTCAGATGTCTTCAGAGTATTATAGAATTTACTGAGTTAAACTAAAAATAAACTTAGAACTGATCAAGTTTCTCCACTGAAACTCCATGCTACGGAGGCCTGAGCTTGCCTTCACAAATTTCCCATTTTATTCTGGAATTTGCCCATGCATTCCTCTGAGAGGACCAGTAAAAGGACTCTGCAGTTCTCTATTGAAAATAACATAAAGTAGGGTGAAGTTCAGGGAAAGCAGTCGTCCCAGGTCCTGGTAGTGCAATAATCCAGGAAACCAGAATCTTTTCCCCAGATCTTCAGGCTTTATCATAAAAGTTTTTCTTTGGTTTAAAAAGCATAAATGCATGGAGAGAAGACAAAAACTAAATCAGAAAGACAACAGGGTCATTGCAATGTGTCCTGTTCCCAGAATTAGGCAGAAGATCCCAAGGAAAGATAAGCCATTTGGTCACTTGTCTAGCAACACGTCTGCCTACATTGGTAAGAGCCAGTATGAACTGGTTTGCTGCAGAAGTTACTGGGGACAATCTGCCGTCTCTAATGGGAGCCTGGCTTCACTGACCTGGAGAGCTCAAAGGTTTTAATGCTCTTGGAATCCACCTGTGTGGCAATGCCACCACTAATAGTATAAGGATGGCACCCACACTTTGCATCTGGCTCCATGTTTCATAAGCACTGTTAGTAGATTGGATAATTCTGTGTGCAAACAACTTTGAAACCAGGCCTGTTTATAACCTCTGGAATGGCTGAGAGGTGGGGCTGCCCTCTCTGCTGGGATGTGTGAGGGAAGAACTCCTCCACAGCATTACAACAGGTGAATTCCTTGCTCCCAGCCTCTTCTCATCTGCACAGATCAGAAGCTTTGTGGATTATTTTGTCCTTATGTTTTAAAGATGTAAACTTTGCAGGGCTTTTATTTCTTGGAAGGTTTCTTTAAAAAGGCGAATTCCTGAAGCTCCTGTAACCCTTACCTTATCTCTCCAGGCACAGAGAGCTCTTGTACACATGCAGCTTTGCCTCTGCCAGAGAATTTTTTTCCATGGTTCTGAATACCACGGGAGCTGGCTGCTTCTGAAGGCAAAGGCTGGCTTGAAGTCCTTCCCAGAGGATAAAGTTTGTGCACAATATGATAGCTCCTGCAAGGAGCACCAGTAGCCCTGCACAGCCAGTCTTCTGCTTCACCCAGGTCCGAGGGGGTCACGACAGCTGATACCATGGAGTCTGCGGAGCTCCGGAAGCTGTGGAGCGAATAAATTCTGTGGAATGCACTTGTCTCTCTTCTCCATCAATAGCTTCAGACCACACACCGGTCTTCCATGCAGGACAGCTGTAAACACTGCCTACGATAGAGTTCTGGCAAAGGCCAGTTGTCCTCCAGTGAATCCAGATGGGTCTCAGAGGAGAACAGCTGTGTGTGAACAGGAAGGGAGAGCTTCCTCCTGCCTCTTCCAAAACCTACCACTCAACCGCTAAATAAATCAACATCAGCAGTGACTCTTCACAAGGGAGAGTGAGCCAAGCCCAGGCTGGGAGTTTACCTCAGTATATAGCAAAGGGAGAGGAGCTGTCTGCAGCAAACCAAGGCTTCCCCAATGCAAATCTTTAGGGCGTCACCAACCCGTTTCTGCTGTGTTTTCATAAAGCTTCTTTCCTAATGCTGTTTGTGCCGCCTGAAGCAAAGACACGGCGCGTATCACCATATGGAAACGAGGCACTCAGAGGGTAGAACAGGTGAAACAAAAATTACTTTAAGCCATACAACAGTAAAAATATCAAGCAGAGCCTTGGAATGTTTTGGTTTGGGTAATGCAGGAGGTCTGACCTCTCCTGTCACTGTCAAGAGTGGTGGAAGAAAAATCTCTCCTGCATTTGCACAGAACATGAGGCAAGTATATAGTGTGTAGATTGCAGGTATTTGTTGGTTTTTGTTTGTTTGTTTGGGGGTTTTTTTTGTTGTTTTTAGGAGATGTTAAACAAACAATCAAGAAGCTATGCTTTTGGATCTACTATTCTCCAAAAAGAAATTTACAATTTGTCATCAGCTAAAGGGACAAAAAAACCCCATTATCTCTGGTATCTTCACAGAGCACTATACTGATCTTTCCTCATTTTAAAACAGAACTTGAGATCCTTTTTACATTAATGTCTTGTGATCAGGCCCTCAAGCCTCATATTTAAGAATCTCCACCTCCTTTTTTGGGTGTGTAATTATAGGTGCTTAGTTCTCACCATCATCATGATGAATATAGTTAAATTATATTAGGTTAAATTACATTAGGTTGATGGGTTTACTTTGTGTTGCATATGGCATGACATGGTTAGAATGACAGAGTCATTTGGATTGGAAGGGACCTAGCACAGCTTCTGCTTCAGCTCCTATAGATTGGGGCACTCATACAATGTACCAAGGCAGAATTGTGCAGTGCACAAAGATTAAACTAAACCAAAGAATAAATCATATTCACTAAGCTGCCTGGAGGCATCCATAGGAAAGGCTGGATGGTACAGCCTGGCTGGCCTTCCTAACACTGTATGCAATGGTCACTCTTGTTTGTCTGAAAAAGAGATCAGAACACATTTTTTCCAATAAGATATTTTCCGACTGAAAAGCTTCATTTAAAAGAAATGCATTTTCCTAGAAATATGTTGGTTTGGACAGATGCTTGTTTAGAAAGAAGAGTGTGAAACGTGAAACTTTAAAGCCAAGTATTCTCAAAGTAAGTAATTTCAGCATATTTGGACTGGGGGGAATTACATCTTGAAACAACATTTTACCCCTCTCTGTCTAGGCTGATTATTAGATATGACGAAGAGCTGAAAATAAACAAAAATAACCCAAAGAAATTTCTTACTTCCTGAAAGAGAACTAGTTTGTTTTGTCCAGAAGAAAGAATTTGTATAGAAGCTTTCAAATTGATTGTTTTTTGTCCCCCACTCGTAATGCATCTTAGTGTGAGTTCACAAGGTTTAATCCTTGCTTGGAACTTGAGATGCAGAAGCTCAAGAGCCAAGGTTCCCTAGCCTGTGTACCTCTCAGTCTTCATTCAAGTAGTGAGACTGCAATTTCCAGACACAAGAGGGGTCATGATGATGCTTTTTAATCCCTCACTAAGTTCTATCATGTGCCAAGGTGGTCCACAGGAAAAGGCTACAGCTGGTATCACACCTGGTTTTGGTTTTCCAGTCAGAAAGTCAGGTTCTCTCTCATTGCTGGGTGAACTTGGACAAGATCAAAGCATGGCTGGAGCACAGGCTCTGGTTTCTAAGGAGTCCATGTCATACAGCTCTCTGGTACCCTTACTCTAGCAGCTGAATTTCACCCCTGCAGAACATATTCAGGACTTCAGCAACATACAATCTTAAAATATTTCTAGGATGTTTTTGATTTTAAAACTTCACCAAACATCATCATCTCTGTCTCCTTCTAGGACAAGTCAGCAAAGAAAATTTTAGCCTTTCCTCATTTGTTTAGATAAAGGGAAGGCAATAAATAGGGAGGAAGAGGCTTGAACTTTTTTGGTTACAGGAAAGCATATTTTTCCAGTCAGTCTGAAGCTGTTCTTCCTCATGTATCCAAATAAAATTCACATTCAGGCATGGATTATGTTTGGAAAACTTCAACTGACTATGTAGAAGTTCTGAAACAGAAAAAAAAAATTATGAGAATTAATAAAAGAGAAGTTTAAAGTGAAAACTCTGCAGTCTTCATTATAAAGCACTGCCAGATGCCTCCTCTAAAAGAATTCATACAAGGTATTGCTCATTGGCCCCTTTGAGTCTATGAACATAAATTAGGGTTACTCAGACGAGTAAAGCATTGTGGGATCACACTCTGCTTTTGCGCAAGTGTGAGCATCTGTAAAAAAACCTTTTGGGATAAAAGACACAGAAGAACTATAAGACCCTTATGGTTGTCAAATACAATTTCCGTTACTTGCATTTTTCTCTTACATTTGGGCTCCGACCTCCATCTGTTTATGGAAATATTTAGATCCCTCTGGTGTATTTTTAGCAGATCATTTTGCTTTTGCTGCTGCAATATCATTGCATCACCATTCTTGGGTTGCTCAGCTCTAATTCCTTTGCATTTTTTTCTTTTTTTTTTTTTTTTAATCTTAAGCTTCAATCATTCCAGCAGACATACGCACACAAAGTAAAAGCTATGCTATGTTTACACACAAGGCACACACAGACAGCGTGCCTTGTTGTGAGAGTTAGTGCTGGGGCTTATTCAATGCTATTTCCATTTGTGGATCATCCTAATAGAGACATTATGGGATGGCTGCCCTGGGAGCTGAGATTTTAGGCTCTTAGAGGTACCTTCCATAAACAGCTGAAGTCTGAAGGTACACCAGACTGTCACTGTCCTGTCACATTGTTCAGTCAGCCCTAAATACACACGGTCCTGACACGTTCTCTTTATCAGTGTTCAGCCCTGCATGCACACATGTACAGGAATCATCTTCCCCTTGACTGAATGTTCTCCTTCACATGGATATGGACCTTTCTTTGTCCAGGGGTTCACAGTACTCCTTCCCCACCATGCCTGTTATTCTGCCTGCAAACATGTCACAGCTTCAGATCCTTCCAAACTCAGGAGTCATTTGGGCCTAGTTGCTTACCAGGGCAGGAGAGCACCAGCCTGATGGCAGACATTAAGGAGAACACCTGCAGTCTGGAAACTCACCTGAGACCCAACAACTCGTTAAATAATCCTCTTTGTCCCTCTCCATCAGATAACACTCACTGGGTTTTACAACATCATTACCTCCAGTCTGAGATGACCAGGAACAACCCAAACCCTTGAAAAAGTTTTTAGGTGGACCCTGATGAAAGTGTAGGTGAGATCCACAGGGATATAATTAGAGCTGATTTCTGCATGGATGTTTGAGAGATGCCAAGAATTATGTCTTCTGGGTGAAAAGCTACCCTTTTTTGTGATAACCTTAGGGAAGTAAATATATGACTTGTCCCTTGGATTCAATTTCATAACCCTGTATTAGGTAACAAGGTGGAAAATAGAATATTACATCACTGGGAGGCTATGTCATTCTTTGGCCTAGCTGTGTTAGTTTTAGGAGAGACAGTGATTTGTGACTCATACATAAATAGACCTGCATTCAGGAGAGGTCAGGCTCCTTTTGCACACCTGAGGAGCCTCTGACTAGGCACTAATGAGCAAACCCATGAAAAGTCAAGCCATACTTAGCATCTGCTCTTCCTAAATGCCTCAAAATTATGTTGCCATTTGCAAAATTACTAACCACAGTGGTCTATTTGTCTTTCTTATCCTGGACAGAGAGCGTGTGATGCTTGCTCTGGACAAATCAAACAGTTGTGCCTCTCCAAATGCTTTCATCATCATCATTATTTATTATTATTTATCATCCCTGCCATGTGTTATGTTTTTTCTGTGCACAAAGAACAGGCAGATGTTTTCCATCTGCACGACTCCTTAATTTTAGACCTCAGGAAAAAAAAAAAAAAAAGAGAAAGAAAAAATAAATAAAGAAAAAAGAAACCATCAAGAATGAAGAAATGCACAGCATGCCTGGGAGTGGCACTGACCCTCATGTAGAGGTATGTGTGTGCATGAGGTCTCTGCAGCCAGAGCCAATGGATTTTCCTTTCCTCAGGCTCTTGGCTGACTTGAACGAAAGGCTCCTGGGACAGCAATGGATGTCTTCACCAGAGCACAGGTCGTAGAGCAAGCTTTACATCATGGGAACAAAGGACCTCTTTAGGAGGTTACTCTGACCCAAAATGTTGGGCTGAACTTCTACAGACCCAGAGCAGGGTTCAGGTCTGCCTCCCTCCCCGTAAACCCTTTTTCATCCCTTTGGCATCTTGCCTCCCTTCCATTTCTCCTCTGCCCACAAGCTCTTGAGTCTCCAATTCCTGCTCAGCTTCTTCCCCTCCTGAGGTTCAGCTCTTTCTTATTATCTGATGGCTCAGATGAGCAAAGCTTTTGACTTTCTTCTCCCCACCATGCAAGATCCTTGTATCAAGCCCAGAACAATCCAAGGCAGGAGGAGGTGGAGTTGCCCAGCAGTCGCACTCAGCTTTGCAACAGCTGTAGGCAAACTGGCTTTACTGGGAAACTGAAGCTTGACACTTTGATTAAATGTACATTTTCTTGAAAAGTGTCTTTCCACAGCAATTTTGACTTTTTGATGAAGACCAAGAAAGTTTTGGCCTAAACATTTAGCGGTTTTGAGTCTTTTTTTGGAGTATATGGAAGACAAGACATTTAAAATTTGCCACAATCAGATTCCAGAGGGAGTGGGTTTATTCTGGTTTCCTTCACAGTTTTCTCAGAATCTCACTCTTCCCAGAATCACTTTTCTTTAGAAACTGCAGTGTTGATGTGAGCACATAGCTATGCCATACCACCTACCAGCAAGGGAGCAGGCAGGATACCAAACTGGGCTGATAGAAAGGTGAAAGGATTTGCGCAGTACTTCAGTTTCCAGAACAGTCTAGTTGCCCTAGAAATAAATAAGGCAAAAATAATAAAACAATGATGGGAACGGGAGCTATATTAATAATAGTTCTTCATAAATACACATGGTCTTTTAGAACCATATTACTAACAGACCATATCAAAGACCTTGCAAGAACAGCTCAGTGCCTCTAGGGCATTTGGAACACAGACCAAGATTTTGCCAATAGAAACTTATGTGATTCGTGAGGTGACACTTTAAATTCAGACATCTGGTGGGTTGTGGGGAACGGGGTACTGTGACTCTGGTATTAATAGCGTGTTCCCTCCATTTACTAGTTCAAACAAGTTGCTGTGTTGTTGTTAACTTCAGAAAGCAACCAGTCTTGTGAAAAATTGAGCTGTTTTCTTTCTGCTTGACATATTGTCGAAGAACTGAACAGACAAAGTAACAAGTTCGGGCACTCTGAAGTGTTTTGGTTAGTGATTATTGCTATAAAGTCCCTGTTTCTTCACCCCCACCGCCCTTCTTGCCAAAATGAGAATTTGATGACAAGGTAACTTGACTCTGCCTCGCCCTTAGAAAGATAGAAAGATTCAAAAATAGCTGTAGGCTTCAGGCTACACAGAAAGCTTGCAAAGAAAATTTACTTGAATGAGTAAAATTATAATTTGTTGCATGGAGGCTCTCAAATACATGGTTGACCTGAAAATCATGAGAAAAATTTGGCTGGGGGTAGGTGCGGTGGGGTGTCAGCGAGAGTTGAATGCTTCCTGCTCTGGGTATCTATTTAGCAATTAGAGCTCCACCACATTAGGGTGGAATCTCTTTATAATTTTTCTCTCCAGTAAGACTTTTATCAGTATATTTCCAGCCTCAAGAAGTGAAGAAAGAAAGAAAAGCAGATTAAACAATTTTATTAAAGTAGCAAAAAAGAGCTAGGGGGAACATCTCAGTCAAGGTGCAAGTGACAGCAGGACAAGTCAAAAGGGGAGAAGGGGAAAAAATACAAAAAAAAATGGATGCAAAAATTTATTTCAAGAACAATTTCTTTAATGGGATCTGAAATAGGCCATCAACTATTATGTCGATTTACAGATGTAGAGATGTTTGGATTCATTTTCTCAAAAAAAATTCTGGAGGGAGAGACTGCTCTATTGGCTAGTAAGCCAACAAGAGATTTCCCTGACTTTAGGTCTATTTTGCCAGGTTTCTGGGAAAGATGAGCCCACAGTCTTCTCTTGGAATGCCTGCCTCATCTCTTACCCTGACTTCTGGCCAGAGCCTGCTGGTACCAGGGTTCCATGCCCAAGGCAGCAGGGATAGCACCAGCCATTCCACTAATGTTGCCTCTGTGCAGATCCCACATACAACTGAATGACTGCAGCTCATCCCAAGCACACTTTCACTGAACTGAGCTTGGTCTCAGTTCTATTTTCTCTCTGCCTCACCTTCCCCAAAGAGTAGAGACACATCTTCCAGGTTCATCTGATGGAGAAAACCGGTTTGCCAGCTGTTACACAACAGCAACATGTAAAAGAGCCTCTGATGGACACCCTGAAGACCTTGGTCTCTGGATGTTTCCATTACCTTGTCCAGGTGCCTGAAGGCAAGGGTGTTAGAAAAACAGAAGAAGGGTTTGTACACTGAGCTTGATTTCTTTGCTTTGAGATGCAGTGAGACCAACATTTTACAACAGAAGACAATGGAAATAAAAACAATATTTGGAAATAAATATACAAATTTCCAGTGTCTACCACTCTGGTCACCTGAGAGAAGCAGCCTCTCCACTCATCCATTTCATTATCCTCACATGCAGCTCACTTTTAAGCTACTGCCTGCACAGCACCAAGCTGGACTTTCTTGATGAGCGGCTGGTGAGCTGTGACCTCTGCAGATCCAGCAGCTCTGAGGCATTTCAAATCCAAATCATCTGCCCTACCTTGCTGCAAACCTTCAAGCCTGCCCTGAGAGATGCCTCAGTCCAAGAGCCAAAGCTTTCTAAAGGTTCTAAAGGTTCTAAAGGTGAGGTTAGGGATGAGTTAGGGGGAGGCCAATGGCAGAGGAAGAGAGCAAAGACCCTGGTCATGAGTTGAGCATGTTGAAGGCCAGATCTCCACCTTGTAGCACTGGCCTGGGCAGATGTATGGGGTCAACTGGCACACCAGTTCTGGGATAAGCAGGGAGCTGATCCTGGAAAGTGGAAAGTTAATATTTCAATAGGTGAGAGATCCTGTCCCACTAAGAAAAAAAATCTTTGCATTCATTATCTGTGAAGCTCTATTCAGAATATATCAGAATATAATCTCTCTGCACTCATTTCTCTGATTATCCCAACCACTTTAGAGAACTTTTCTTCTCTTCCCACCCTCCCCTCCTTTCTACAACCCCATCTCTTTCTTGATTTTTACTTCTTTTGGGGCTGCTGCTTCTGATTCCTTGTGACTGGGCTGTGTGGAGAGGGTCAAGGGAACTTCTTCACAGCCACAGAAGAGGAAAAGAATCACCTTGATATTTTTCTTTTCTCCCTTCAAATTGTGAGTCTCAGTCCCCACTCTCAGCCTTTCAACATGATGGCTTAATAGGGTCCATGAGGGAGAAATGTGTTTATCAGCCTTGTGGAATTTCCCACTTCAGTTTACCTTAGAAAATGTGGGAGGCTAAGATGGTACAATTCCATCTATTAAGTTTTTCCAAGTAATTTCATGATGCTGTTAAACCTTTACCCACAAATGTATAATGCCAGAGCTGTCAATCCAGATACAGCAAGTCTCTGCATGTACTTACTACACAGACAGAGACCATATCTTTACAAGAAAATGTCTGCATAAGCAGCTTTGCATTCAGTTACTAGTGGGTAATTTAATTCTTTTCCTCCTGAGATACATCTTATCCTCTTTCTACAGCAGTATATATGCATGTCTGCATGTGTTTATATAGATAACATTTTATATCTATCAATATATTTATATATATATATATATATATATAGCATTATACATTGCACTGGTTGAGTCACCCAAGGATAGCAAATATTGCAGGTCATTTCTTAATTCTAAGGATGGAGTCCAGGTTTTGATGTTAAAGGTCACAGGTTCATCCCTTTGAAAAGATGATGATAATATGGAGTGGCATGTGAAAAAAATACTCATTTCCTAATGTAGCAAGTACAATTAAGTTCTGGAACTTAAATTACTTTTCAAGTTTGTTATGCTGTTGGGGATTTTTTTGTGTTTTGTTGTTTTGGTTTGGTTTTAAATTGAGAAAAGTTTTATTTTCAATAACATAGTTTTACTGACCATTTTTTCATTTTGATAAATATAACTGACATGAACATGACTGATTTGGGGGAAGTAGTGAGCTGGATTTGTCCTCCCCCATGTTCCCTGACAACAAATCAAAATATCCCTTAATGGCACAGTTCTGGGTTGAGTTTCAGATGGACTGAAATCCAATCCTGATCTTGCTACTATTTCTGGTGTGAACATGGGTATGCCCTTTCATTTCTCTGTGCATCTTCTTCTCCTGCTGACCTCGGTCTCATCCAGTCTTAGCTGGTCTCCTGTTTTTACAGCAGCTATCAAGAGTCCTAATATCACCACCCACCAGATAAAGAGGTTCCCAACAGATGCTGGAGTCTCAGGGGGGATGAATGACAGTAGGGGCTGTTTGAGGAAGTCTGTTTCCTTTGCTCAAGAACCACTTTTGCCTGTAAGGGAAAATTCAAGGTGTGTCAAAACTCTAAATATGAAGTTGCTCAGATAGATATATCCAAGGCAACTAGATGTTCTTGAGTCATTATCTGATCAGAAATCTGTGTTCAGCCAGCAGTTTACTTGGGAATAAACTAAATAAATCAGAACTACAAAGGACAGGAAATTCATTCCCATTGAAATCTCAGAATCTCTTTTGCTTTGCAAAAATCTAATAATTTTTTTTTAATTTTAGATGACATAAATGTGGATTCCCGAAGGCATTCTGTTTAGAGACATAGGAATAAGAGATTTGGTTTTGAAAACAGAAAATATTTCACATGGAAGTTTCCCAAACAAATTAATTTAAGCAGAGAATAAAAGAATGATGCTCAGTGCTAATGAAACACCAGGTAAGCTAAGAGCATCTGTCTGAATAACTGTTTTATTATTATCCACTGCTACACAGTTAAAGAAGATAAGCCCTTCTTTTCTGGTGTATTATCTTCCTTCCCATTCAATGGAGAGATAGTATTGAGCCTCAGTCCAGGTTTGCTGAAGAAGGTGGATATGTAGGAGATTGAGGTGGCAAAGCAGAAGGAAAAAAAAGAAACTTTGTAGAGGAAACTCCAATGAAACACCATGCTTCCTGGACCACAGGCAGGGTATGCATTATTTTCCACATCACAAACGGGGGGCGGGGTGCGGGGGGAGTGGGGTTTTTTTCTTTCTTTGGGTTTTTTTACCAGATGTGAGAAATAGAATAAGACTAGGAGCAAAACTGCAATTTTTCAGAAAGGGATCAAAGATAGAAGTTCTTGACACAAAAAGAAGTTACTTTGGCAGACTGACATACCTGAAGACAGGCAGCTTAGGCCAAAGAATGAGAAAGAAAGAAGTAAAGCCATGCAAAAGCCAGCACATCATCAGAATGCAGCCAGGGATTAGCTCCTAGTGATGTGACTGCCCTCCCTCTGGTGATCACCTCTGGGTGATGTCATCTCTTTTCCCATCACACATTCTACCTAACAACACTGTGCAAAGAGAGGTTGTCCCCCTTTCTCTTCCTATCATCATCTTTTTTTTTTTTTTTTTTTTTTTTTTTTTTTCTTTCAAAGTTAATTTTGTAAAAACAGCAATCAGACTGTCCTGCCAGCCTGCCCTTGGGAGGGGTGACTTTAGTACTAGTGCAGCAAAAATTTGCTCCTAAAGAACATCATAGCAGGCATGCAATAATCACCCAGAAACACACAGCCTGTTGTGTCTTACTGCTTAATTATCCATCTTACCTTCTTTCAACCCTCTTCTTATTGTACTTTGTGTGATGCTTGTTGGTTTTACATAATTTTCCCCAACTTCCTTTCCTCCCTGCTTTAAGATTATGAGACTCAGAAACATTTTTGCCTTTCATTCTGCTGTCCTGAGGTTCCTCCTGCTTGGTTACTGCTGATCATTCCCATGAGGGATTACAAGCTTGACAATCTCTGAGAGGTTTTCCCCATTTTGAGCTCTTGGGGACTAATTCAACCAGCTATAACATCATTACCTTGGTGTTTCATCAAATGTGAATGTGGCCTTTTGGTTTTACGCCTGTTGACTGTGACCTGGTTCCTAAGAAGACTCTCTCTGAAAGAAAAGGAGATTAATCCAAAGAAACTAACACACAGCAGCTGAAAGCACTTTATGAAACTGTTGCTAGGAGTTCCTCGCATGAATATTCTGGGGTTGGCTTGACAGGGCATGTGCAAAACTGTACAAAGAACTGCTTAATGTGTATTTTGGTGTGCCTCGAGATCCCTTGAATTAAAAGCTGCTCTGGTTTAAGTTAGTTGCTGAGCTCTTCCAGATCTTGAAACCACAGCCAAGCATCTGAGTGATATAAGAGTGGGGCAGCTCCTGTGCCTTCTGTCCGACCACACTGAAACAAAAAAAGAAATCCATTCAGTTTGCATTGTTTTGCTCTCCCAGTTTGAAGAGGTGTTCCTTACTGAGTGAAATCTGGGCCTCCATATCACATCTAAGCAATACTCTCAAGATAGTTTGAGACTCGTTTAGAAACCCAAGTCTGACACTGAAGAGCAGAAAGAGCTGAGTATCTCACTGGAAAGCACCAGTGTTTGCACCTCCCTTGAAAACAGGAATTGGTCTATGAAGTCACTGGAGTAAAACAATCAAAATTTATCCTTTTTTTTATCCATGTTCCAAACCCCCTTTGGTTCCTTGACTCTCTAATTTCTTATGCTTTGTCTTCGGAACCAAACTAGGATCAGGAACAGCTGGGTGCAGCCCCTGAGCAGTTCACCTGAGACACCTGTGCCCAGGAGACTGGAAGGGACTGGTCCAAGGCTGGAAGAGCCAAGGTGCCAAAGGGAGCTGGGGAAAGTCACATCGCTCAGAGATACCAGTGGAAGCCTCCTAGACAGGCTTCACCATAGGTGAGATTTAGATTGTATTTGACTTCTCCCTTTCTGCTTTTTTGGCTGTTTTGTTTTTTAAGATTGATTAAACAAAGAAAATGAATGGGGGGGAGATTCTCTTTTCCACTTATATGAATTTTTAAGAAGACTTTTACAAAATGAGAGTGAAAATAAATAGGCATTTTTATATTGATATTTTAAATTCAGGGTTAGCCATCTTTAAACACATGTAAAAATACAGAAAGGTAAATTAACTAATTTATTTTTAAATTAAGACCTATTTCCAAGGCAAATAATGGAAAACATTTATTTTCCAACCTAATGGAATGAAATGATTGGACGGGAAGGGGCTTTGGTATTATTATTGGGTGCTTTTACCCTGTCTAAATGAACCGCTCAGGGGAAAAGGCATGAATTCATAAAACATTTTGGTACCACTAAATCAGGAGGGGATTTTTCCTTTTTTTTTTTTTTTTTTTTTTTTTTTTTTTCTTTTCTCCTGGTATAAAAAGCCTTAGATGAAAAATATCACCTAGTTCAGTTTTGGCACTGTGGCTGTCTAGTATTCACTGGGGTTTGTACCTCAGTCATTACCCACCATGTCTGCCCACACTGAGAGCTGGGAGGGGAAGCCCATAACTCTCCTTGGCACAACTCTCCTCGCTGCTGGCCCCCCTGAAGGGCATGTCTGCTGTCACAGGAGCAGATCCACGGCGCACGGCCCCTCGCGGCAGAGCCAGGCACGCGGCAGCTGGGCGGCCAGCCCGGCGTGGGACACGCAGCTCCTGGTGCTCACACCTGCACCCAAGGCAGCGCTTCATGAACAGCACAGACACAAGCCCAGCCAAGGAACATCACTGGTAATTCCTCCCTCCAACCTACCAACTTTATTTTTTTTCCTTAAGATATGCAAGATACGTCAAGACACAGCTTAGGAAGGGATTTTAAGAGATCTCTGCTGTTCAAGGCAGGCTGTGGTTTCATTATTTTTATTATTTTGGTAGAATGAGTAACAGGAATAATAGTAGCTGAGGGTTGTTTCTCTTCATTGACTCTGTGTTAGGCTTGGAAGCCATTCGACCAGGACAGTCAAAACACAGACAGGAAATAATCTATGATAATGTCCAACTGGGGTATCAATTACGGTTTTGGAGTTTCATGTTAAAGGGATATTGTCAGATCAAATTTAAACCAAAAGTTGTGGGTTGCGTTTTTCAAATGCATAGATATCCATATAGATATGTATATATATGAGAGGGAGAAAAGGAGACTGTTGGAAACGTTTCCAATTCTCTTTTCAACTTAAAAAAAAATTCTAAAACAAACAGTCTCCTCCCTGCCACGTGTGAGTCTTGACTGCTGTCCTCAGCCGAGCCTGGCCTTATGAGCTTGCTGGGGCTTTTTTAATATCCTCTCCTAAAAGACTCTGGTAGGTGAAGAGAGTCACTCCCCAGAGACTAGAGAAAATGCTGGGCTAATCTACCACAGTGACCCCATGGCAATCTCTGGAGCAGGAGTGGGCACATGACTGCACAGAGGCTTGACAAATGATTCCTGACCAAGGAATGGTGCATCCAAACACAGATGTCAATGGAGCCTTTCCCCAATTCTTGAGGGATGAAAGAGATGTTCCAAAATGAAAACCATGGCAGGGTTTTCAACCTGAGGATTTCAACCCCATGGTCAGCCTTTCTTTTGGCCATGGTGGGAGAAATAGATGGTACTAAAGCTGTTCAAAAACAACTTTTTTCTGGATATCTGCTGTTAAGTCTCTAAGTATGAGATAGTAGCTGCTGGTTGGTGTTACAAAAAGAATCTGGGTGGTCCCCAGAAAACTATGAAAGATTACTCCATGTTAGGATCACATAGTTAAAAGAAATGTCATACATTATCATTTTCCATCTCCCTCTTGTCATCAAGAACTGGCAGAAATAAATAGAAGGAGACGTATTCACAAATGATTTTATGAAACCAAGCTCTGGCAAACATGTGAGAATAAACTCCTATGTCCAGTTCTGGAGCTGGCACTTTAAAAAGAAAACTTGGAGTAAGCTCAAAGAAGAGCTGCCAGAAAGATTTATAGCCTGGCAAACGTGCTTACCAGCAAGAGAGGAAAGGAGAGCCATTTGTGACATGGCATATGGACTAACAGGTTAATAAGTGATCAGGGGACCCATGGAGTGCAAAACTCAGATAGAAAATGAATCTTTGATGTAGCAGCCAAAGGCATGAGAGAATCCATGAGCTGCAACTTGGAAATCAGAAAAACCCACAGAGGAAATGTGCTGTGCGTTTTTGTGCAGAAGAGTAATGCAGTGCAGGGAGAGCTGCATCCCAAGGGACAGGGTGGATTTGCCATCATTTGGAGCCGTGGGATGACATCCCTGGTCCTGGCCCAAGTGAACATAAAATATTACATCCCATGTTAAGCACAGGGCCAGATAAACTGGTGAGAGAGATGTCTTCCAGATCATCAGCCTGAAAAGTCTTCTGGGAAGTAACCATCATTGCCCTGGCGTCCTGGCTATGTGACCTCTGCCGTGCTGGAGCACAGTTGTTTCCTGCATGTATGGAAGGAAAGGCATTTTCACATATGTGAACAGAAGGAAGGGACTGAGTCCCCAGGTGACGCGTCCGTCCATGACAGGTCACAGCTGGATCCTGCCTGCAGGCCTGAAGAAGATTCACAAGCATTTGGCAGGCACAGAGGCCAAATGGGAGGCTCTGAGGAGAAAAATTACACATAAAGCCTTCCTGGTAGCTGCTAAATATGGCGAGCACAAGCTCCTTGGCTCACAAAGAAGGGACCTGAGGCACTGTTCAAGTGAGGTCCTGTGCTGGCACGGTAGAAGTCTTTGGCCTCACACAGTGACTTGCATGGATCTGGGACCCTGCTGAAGGAAATAATTTTTCAGCTCCAGGGCATTGATGTACAGAAAGTGGTTAGCAGGCTCAAGGTGAAGGATAGAACAAAGGAGGTTTTAAGCATACAGTCACACATATTAGACAGAGATTTCAAGTAGGAAAAAGCACAAAAATGAGTTTTTTCTATTCTTTCAGTTCTCTGAGAGACTTTTCACTAGTATTTTCATTAGATCTCATTCTTATAAAGATTGTGCTACAAAAAAAAACAGTAGCTAGCAGAGTCTTATTTCTCACACATGTCCATCAAGTTTTGGATAGGGCCTACAATCCTTAGGAAGCTCTTAGTTTCAGCATGGTAGCAAAACTTGCTCAGCCTTTAAGAATGTGTGAAATTCCAGAGGCATTCCAGAAAAGCTGACTCATGTGGAGCCAGGTTTTGACCCCAGGATTTGACTATGTCTGAGGACAAGGGAAAGGATTCTTTATATTGGGGAAATACAAAGGAAAGCAAATTTCTAGATTCAAAGAAAGTCTGGAGTTTATTCTGAAACCTGTGTATTCTTCCCCGTTCCCTTATCATAGGTACTGTTAAAATCTGTGTTACTTCTGCAGGCAAGTCACCCAGCAGTGGCACACTGGGAGGTTTTGTGTAGTTGATGACTGAAACCTAGAACTGTGTTCCAGGATCTCAAGGTAGGTAACTAGGCCAAGACATAGAGACTGGACCCAGCTGGAGTGTAAGGGCAGATGTCATCCGTCCTGTATTCTCCTCAGTCTTAAGGGCACAACTTCCCAAAGCCACTCACTGCAGCTTTCAAATCCCTGACCTCAAGGCAAAAGACGCCTGTTCCACTGCCTGGCTCTGGAGCTTTCCTGTTCCCAGTGAGGAAGCTTTTGTCCAAGCTCCCCTCCTTTCTCTTATGCTCCCTCTCTCCTCAAGCTCTCTTAGGCAGTTCATGTTCCATGTGACTAGGAACTGGAATGTTTAAAAAGGGAGCCTCTGATTATAATAAAACAAAAAAGGCAGAGTTTGTTTTGTTTTCCCTGAAAGAAGATCCGGTGGTTGGCTATTCTTTAGAGAGTTGCAATTTGGACAATTTGTCAGTGTGTTCAGGGCAGAGGAAAGCATGTGACAATGGATTCAGGGACCATGACCAAAGCTTGGGACAGTGAGGGATACACAGCTGACTGATCCCCACAGTCTATTCTGCTTTTCTCCAGAGTCAATAAACAATTCCCAGTGACAATTAAGCAAGTATCAAAGTCACAGTTTAAAGTATTTTACCAATTCTTTTTCCTTATTCTTGAACCAGGTAAAGTTTTATGTCAGAGCCCTGTGGAGAGGTGCTCATGGTGTTTCACACAGTCGTAAGGACCATCCCCAGAAAACACCTGCTGAACTGGGACATCCCAGACTGACCTACAGAAGGTCATGTTTTAACCCTTTCCCCTATAGCCAGAGTGCCTTTAGGATAAGTTTCTTCTCCTCCAGTTTAACAAATAAAAATCAGGCTATTAGCCTAGGTTGAGCAACCTCTGGAAGCAACTTATCCTACCTGGAGTTCTCTACAGAAAAGTGAGCACTACCTTCTATTGACTTGCCAGAAGAAAGGTGGCATCTAATTTCAGCTGGCTGAGGTATAAATAATCCCACATTATTCTGATGTATGCAAATACATACATAGATTTGTGCATTATTTGAAGAATGCATCTTCTCTCAGTATCAGGACAGATGGGCTAAAGTTGCCTGAAATTTAAGTTTGATGATAAATATAATTAAAGTACATTTAGGAGATTTTCTGCAGAGCAGCATTGTGGCCTAAATTTCCAAAATAAGACACCTAACCTGGGGCCCTTATTTCCATATCTAGACATCAGTTTCAAAATACTGAGAACACCTGGATCTCACAGCAGTCATACCAAAAGTGAATAGTGTTGCCTATCACAAAGAAGAGGTGAATTAAAGTAATATTAAACATGGGGACAAATATGAGACAATATGTCTCCTTTTCTTATGATAAGGGAAGGCTCAGACAGAAGAACAAAAGAGTGACAAATTCCATTTTAATGAAAAGAATGTTTTGCTTTCATGGGACACCGGGACTCATTGCCACAGGAAGACTGGAATGCCAAGAGCTGAAAATTTAAGCCATTGCCTCGCTGGGAATTTGTCAAGTAGAGAGGAAGGAAAGGGCTGAACAGACCATCCAACAAGCCTCTGTTTTGGATTGCCTGACCTCCCTCCTGGTGCAAGTGATGACTGGAGACAATCTCATGTTCAAATGAATCTGGAGCACCATGTCACACTGATTTCAGCAACAGGGACATACAAATGACCTGGCAGACAGACACAGGGATAAGAGCTCTGAAAGAGTCTCTCAGATGACCCTGCTTTAACCACCCCATTCTCACTACTTTTTTACTACCACCAGACCCTAAAGCTGAGGTCCTGTTCCCAGAGTACAAAGGTGAGTAAAAAATGGCAGTATGTCCCACAGGAAAGCACAGGGGTGGGACACAAACCTGGCATCAATAGAAAGCTTGGCATGGATTTTCAAGGAGCTCCAGAAATGGCAGACATGCTGTCATTGAAAGTAAGAAGAGGAGGGCAGAGCAAAAATATATAGGCTTTATGGGGGATTTGGAAGATTAGAAGAATAAATAAGTAACACAATGGCTGGATATTGACTCAGAGAATACTTGAACTACATTTGACTGGCAAACAGTCCCAGTCTCTATTTGCCAACTGCTTGGAATTGTTTGAGCAATGACCTTGAAAAACACACAGCAGATTCAGACTGGGAAGCCAGAAGGCCTCACCACACTGTTCTGATCCACCCCTCTGCACAACAGAGTCCCTCTAATGTCATCTAGCCTCAACTCTGATAACTTTTTAAGCCAGCAAAAGTGGCTCAGCCACTTCAAGATATTAAACTGGTATAAAGAATTAAGTCCTTCTAAATCTTGAAAGCAGTTTAGCAGATCATGCTGCTTTTAAGACCCTAAATTCTTAAACTACCTTAACTCTGATGGAGGAGCTGAGAGCTTAGTACAACAGAGATGTGTCAACTTAAGAGTTTAAACTCTTAAGACACTTTTCACATTATAAGCCAAGTTCAGGATCAAGCAGTGCCCACATTCTTGGTTGGTGTCAGTTCAGATGTTTAGCATCCAATAGCTTCACCCCACACCATGTTGAGAGACTTGGGGCTGAGTGTTTTAATTCACCACCTGCTTTGCCAAATGACTTCACTTATCTTCCAAGAGCTTTTGTTCATATGAGTCAGTCTTAATCTATAAAGTTTATCTTTCTCTGCAGAGGGATTTTTTGCAGTACAGGAGTACATTGGGTAAAGTCCTTTAAGTTCAACTTATGTTGAAATTTTGGAATGATAAATACTAATATAAGAGCATATCCAGACCAGCTGAAAAATCCTAGAAAAGGGTCCTTGCCTTAATGAATTTTAAGGAAAGGTTTCTGCTGGGCCTTTTTGACTGGAGCAGCACACATACAATTAGGTTTAAAGAGTGGGGTAGTTCAGAAATTTTGATTCCTCAACAAACACCAGTCCATCAAATTCAGCTTTCAGCAGAAAGTTTTATGACTTTCTAAATCAAACTACCTTTACCCTGGATGTACAGGGTTCATATTTACAGCCTCGAAGGTGATCTTTGTTGGGCAGGTGTGGAGACATTCAAAAGAGCATAGAATCCAATCTTTCACATAGAATTGGGCTGGTTTGGGATGAGAGAAGCCTCCTGTGGTTTAGTGGAATAGGACAACTCCTTAAACAGTAGCTAACTGTGGTAAAGAAAAAAACTGCAATTAACCAAACACTTAATACATAGTGCACAAAAAGTCTTGTATTTCATTTCTGATGTCTCTGTGTTGTCTAGAGTGAATGGTTTAAAAAACAGGCAGAGGGACTCTCTGAAAGGGTGGTTCAGAGTAGAAGTGTACTCCGACTATATTAAATTGGGGCATGCAAAAAGCATGTCCAGACAAATCTGGACTATGTGGTTTGGAGAGAGATTTGTGTGTGCATCAGTCCTTACTTCAACTCCACTGCCACCATTTCCACAGGAAGGAAAGCAGGCATATGGGTCAGGAGGGAGCAACAGTGTTCTCAGTGTGGACATCAAGGAACAAGGACCCCTGTGTGTACTCCTCACACAGAGGGCCCGGAGTATCTATCTCACACACAAACACACACTCTAGGACTGATACCAAGAGCACCCTCAGGACATGCTTCACTGTTAAATGGTCTTTTGGCTGAAGAGCAAATGGAGGCTGATTTTCTACAGGCTGGCACTGAGTTCCTCAGATGACACTTGCTGTGGTTGTGTACAGAGTGCCTCAGCCCAAGACCATATTTTCAGCTTGTTCCTGCTGCACTGGGGTCAGTGGTGTAGAGCTAATAATCTGTGTGTCCATTCCTTTCTGTCCATCACATACTTTGCAGAACTATTTAAGAAGAAAGTTAAAGCAAGCCACATTTAAAAGCAACTTTGTTTTCTTGAGGTAACAGGTTTGCTCAGTACAAACACTATCTCTTATCTAATAGCCCTAGAAAGGCACGTAGCGTGAAGCTGATACTGTCTTCATGCTTGGCTTACTTTTGCATTTCAGCCTTGAGATATGCAGGCAACCTGCCATCAGCTGTAAAACCACAAACCCCAATCTGTGATGGGGACTGATAAGAGAAAATATATGAAAACAGACTCCTTAGAGCTTGACTCCTTTCCAGCAGACTCTGGACTGAGATATGGCATTTGAAAGTGATTGTTCATGCATAAGAAGCAGCATTTTTTTAATGTTTCCTTTTTAAGGCTGCAGAAAGGTTAGAAGAAAAGAAAAGTGAGTCGGGGGGGAAATCAACATAATGTTGTTAAGCTCCCATCAAGATATTAGGAAGTGCAACATCCAGTAGAACAATGGCTTTGACCTTTGAAGCCCCTGTGATCCCAGGAGCCTTCTCCCAACTTCAAAATGAGAGGAAACATCATGTCAGCAGGTTGATGTGATTCTCAGGGACAGAAAACAGAACACAAAACTGTCAGCTTCCACTCTAACAGACTGTTTATCAATCCATCTTTGCCTTGCTTGCTCAGTCTAAGCAGCCACTTGCTGACCCTAAACTTTGGAGTATACAAGTTTTCTCAGACCTCCTGCTATCAAACAATACTTTGTTTGCTGATTATAGGAATCAGGTAGCATCCCTAGATGATTGCTTGAGATGCTGTTTGTGTTCTAACATTTCGAGACCAAGAGAAAACACCTGAGTACCTGTAGTGGACACGTGTGTAGTACTGTGGTGGACATGTGTGATGGTGTGCATGCTCCCAGGCCCAGGGCACAACCGTACCTGCCAGCTTCCTGGGGACTGTTTTTCAACTCTGCTCTTTCTCACCAGATTTCTGCCTGAAGACAGAACTGAGGTAATAGAGGAATAACTCCCCTGGGTCTGTCTGAGTCTGAAAGTAGAAAGAGCAGGTACTGCTGCCACTGATGTGTGAAATCTGCTGCCCAGAAGGAAGTCTTTGTAGCTGTTACTTAGCTTGCCTCCATCTCAAAACAGCAGATCCCCCTGCAACTTGAGCTAAGAGGGTATTTCAACCACCTGTTTGCAGAGCAGAGCCTGAGAAACACTCCCAAGCTTTTGTGCTGCCACCTTCAAGCAAAACCACCCCCACACTCCACTCTGCCTAATAAACATGTTAAGTCCTTGCATTTCTCTCTGAGAGCAAGGCCCAGCTATGGGTGGGGAGAAGATCTTCCACCTCACTGAACTTATGGAATTAACCTATCCCCATACTTTGCTTCTCCAAAGCTCTTGGGAGAAGCACCCAGATGCAAAGCAATTTAAATGGATGAGGAGCCAACAAGTACACTAAATGGCTTATCTGATTCCCTGGGGTGTCCATCTGGAGACAAGAGCCCTTCCCCATCTGCATAACAACAATTACATCACCTTCTCACCCTCATCCTCCATAAAGTATCTAATCCTCCATCCTTCCATCCAGACAAGGGCAGCAATTTTCTCTGGAGCAAAATGAGCTTGCCAGTGGAGAGATTTACCTTATCAGGAACACACCAGCCCCCATGTTTGGTTAAAGGACCACCACCCAAACAAAACCTCCAAGGAGAGTTCTTGCTCCCTCTCAGCAGGTAAAGGAATAAATGAGATTTGTTCTGAGAAGGCTCTCAATGAACAAAAAGAATTCTGAAGATTTTGACAATTCTCTGGCAGCTGCAACTACCTGGCACCATTTCAGAACTTCTTTTCTGCACACCCTGGAATCTTGAATTCTTCGGTGCATTTCTTTAGACCAGTGCAGAGGACTGACACATACTTACCATCATGTATTTCTTACAGGTGTTAAGGACATGCTCTTGACCTCCACTGCACTGAGGAAAAGCAGTTATTGGCATTGTGGCCCATGTGGCTCTGTTTGCGGCATTCTCATTGAATGTCTCCACTTGCAACAACTCCAAAGAAAGTAAAATGTAAGCAAGAGGATTCCGAGTTAAGGTGAGAGAACCAGAGTCAAGGATAGCACCAATATCAGAGCCTAAGAGGGCTTTTTTGTGAGAATGGCAGAAGCTCTCCAGTGCCAGCTATGGACTACTCTCCAAGAGGCCATGGACTATGAAGAAGCCCAAGAAAAGAGTCACAAGAAGGGAGCAAACATGTACTGACACCTTCCTAGGACACTACCACAGGCCCAGATATTTCGGGCTTGTGGACTTCCAGAGCCACCTTTTTGGTGTTCCTACTGAACAACTCTTGATGGATTCAAGGACCAGTTGAGAAAATTACTGAAGAAAAATCTTTAGTCACATGGTTTTGTATTTTCCTTTTGATTCATATGATGCCCCCAACTGTTCTATCTTTTGAGTGACTCCTCTTTTATTTATGGTCCTTGACCCAAATAAGTTGCAGAAGCTCTTTTCAATTCATTTATATTGAAGTATAATCTTTATTTGAATGTAGAAGTTGCAAATAAAGACACGATCTGGACTGATTTCCTCCTGAAAAGCCAATGATTGCTCAAACATACTTAATCACTTACCTTCATCTAGCCCATATTTTTCTTATTATAATGATCTTCTGTCTTTGACTGTAAAAGACTTTATTTTTGTATCCTGGGGTAGCTAAATGAATTTGAAATGAATATGGATTTCCTGCTGATCTCATTTAGTTTTGGTCTTCACCCTGGAACTGAAAACATCAATGCCAGGGTGTGTTAGAGGTACACTTCTGGAAAGGCAATTATCCTATAAATGCTCAGCTGTAACTTATATAACAATTATTTCTTCAACTGAAGTGCCTTTTGAAGTACTTTCCAAAAACTTACAATAGCCCTGACCCGTAAACATTTTGGTGAGGCAGGGAGACCAAATTCTGCACTCCATCTGAAACCATTCTGCAAAAACCATGTTTGAAGTGAGCTGGCATTGAGTATAGCTGGATCTCTCACATTAGGTGTTTGGAAATCTGTCCTCAAAGACGTATGCCCTGCAATGTTTACTTTTCGAATATTACTGGGAAATGATATGATGGATGACTGATACTTTTTTTTCATCCCCTCTTGGCTGAGGGTTTCCCTGGAACTTGAGACATGTCTCTGTTGAAAAAATCACTCAACATTTATGAAGAACAAAAGAAAGCAGAAAGTTGTTCAGTGTGTCATGTAGTTTCACCTGAACCCCAGTGGTTTCAGGGTATACGAGACATACCCACCACCTTGTTCAACCTAAAAGCAGACTGCTTGCAAAACTTACATTAATTCTTCCAATGCCAGTCATTTGCATGAACAGGTTGAATAACTTCTCTCTAATATGGTTCTTGGCTGAGGGAAAAAAGGTATGGGCTAAAAATCAGCAGACTGGGAGAAGAGTAATATTTGGTGATTCAAGTAATCTTGGGAGCGTCCCTTCATATTCCTGGACCCCTTCCTCTCTTTCATTGTCTGAAGCTTCTTTAAGTCAGGGAATTGTTGTGCCTTATTCTTACAAAGCCCATGGCATTGGGGAGCCCTCAGCCATCACTGGGATCCTTTGCAGGCACTGAGTTAGTTTACAAATGGTGTTAGGCTGCAGCATTTGGGCGAGTGACGTGGGAGAAGAGCAGCCACTGGGGGAGGCTGGGCTGCAGCACGAAGCTGAGCAGCTGGAGCAAAGTAGAGTCTGGTGTTTTGGGAAAAGGCCTTTTAAAAGCCAGCATGTGCTTAGGATTCAGAAAACAGTCACTGAGGGGCAAATTCACCCTTGGCAAAACCCCAGCCTGGGGTCACATTGGAGGTAAGCGTGCTTCCCTACCATCAGAGGGATTTGCAAGCAGAAAGAATTTTAACAAGGTCTTCAGACGTGACTAAAGACCCTGTTTGTTTTAGATCAAGCTCACTCCACCCCAGAGCCCCGAGTATATCTCTTGTTCGTAAAGTATCACAAGCTCAGATATGTATTTGTTTTCAGGGGAGACTCCTCCCCCACATTCAGCCTGGTTCACCTGTTAAAAGCTGGTGAGAAATTGTATCCGTGGCATTCCTGTTCCTGCAACACAGGCGTGTGGTGAAAGCCTGCAAGCTGTTCCTCCTCAGAGTGTGTGAATATGCTGTCTTTCAATCCTCCCTTCTTCTGAAGCACAATGACTCTTTTCCAGGGCCGGAATTTATGCATCTTAAAAGACAAAAAAAAAAAAAAACATGCTTTCAGAGGGTCTTTAAGAAACAAATTAATAACAATTATGATGATCATAATCATGATGATGATGGTGATGGTAATGTAATAATAATAATAATAATAACAATAATAATAAGAATAATAGCCTTTTGAGTCTGTGCTGTACCCCCTGCAGCTCCTTCTGTTAGAGGGAATCTTATTTCATGGGCTCAAATGAGGAGTCACAACCAATTCAATTACTCGAGAGTAATATCCTTCATAAAGAAGAGCCCCTGCCGCTGTTCCTTTGGAGGGTTCCCCTTTCCTGCTCTAAGCAGCTGTGTTGGTATTTAGACATAGGATACCAGCTCAGGCTCTACTTCCAGCACAACCTCTACTTATATCCTGCAGCCTTTATAAGTCCCCAGATGGTCCATAATGCTTGTGTAGCAGTTAGCCAGCCAAACAGTGCTTGCTGCTTATCTGGTGTATAACTCTCTGGAATGCGTGTGTGGGGAGAATGAGAAAAAATGCCAGATCATCTTCCCACAGAACATTTCCTTTCTTGTCCTCAGCCTCCCCTCTCTAAGCCCAGACAGAAACAAAACACCAGCCAGGGAATCGGCCACATTTGCGTTGCAATGGACTTGATCCTCGCGTCTTTTCAGAAGCAGCCTGGTCCTTTGTGGCTGTGAACCTTTGATGCCAGGGCATTTTTGCTGATCTCTGAGCGTGTGACAACCCGTTTAGCTCCAGCTTAAATGACAGCACCAGATGGAAGTCAGTAACAAAGCATGTCCAAAGCTAGCAATTTTCAAAATAATGGAAATTCAGATGATTCCTACGGGAAACAAGAGGACAAGGGAGAAAAACTTATGGGGAATGGTCCACCATACCATCAACTTTCAGAAATGTTTGTGAGGGTCTTTTACTAGAATTCCCTGCAGTCTCAGTTCTAGCTTGGCTCTTCCTTCACCACATGAAGAGCCACACTGGCAGCCCTGATCATCCCTGGTTCAGTTCTCAACTTTAGCCAGCAGACATGTGTACAGTGAAGGAAATGTTTTGGGCAATTACTAAATCTGGGATACTTTCAGTGAGTATGAAAATTTCTGAAGGTGTCTCCAGGGCCAGCTTACTCTGCTTTCCCAGCAAAGACCTGTGTTTGCCTGTTTGTTTGTTCTATTCTTGATTTAACATCAGTGTTGGCAAAATTTGGATGGTCCCCATCCTAACACTATGGGCAAATGAGGCACTAATTTCTCTTGCCAGTGTTGATCTGTTCTGATATTCAGCTACCCTGGAGCAGAGTAGAGAGGCCAGGGGAACACACGGAGACACAGATGGAGGTTTTCATTTCAGATTCACAGCTTCAGAGATTCCACACTTTAATGCAGAAAGGGAAACTTCTGTTTAGTGTGAAAAACAAATTAGTAAATGTTGCTGTTGTTGCTCAGTTTTTTGTTTTCATGAATAACTGCTGAATTCAGAAAGCGTTGGTCTTGAATGCCACTTGTGGCTGGGCAAGTGGGGTGAGCAGATCTCACTGGTGGTGGACACCTCAGGAAAGAGAAGAGGTTGTCATAGATCCCAAATTCTTTATGCTTCATTACACACCCTCCCCCCCCCAAAAAAAAACAAGAAAAAAAACCAAACCAAAAACCCAGGGTCAACATTTTTTCTCTGGGTTCCAGAAACACTGTGACATTCCCAAATAGGAACTCTGGGCTCTAAAGAGTATGCCAGCAATTAATAAAAAATAGAAATGTATTCGATAGAGGACAATAGTGACAAAAGAGCAGTTTCATATTCTCTTGGTGTGATGGTGACAATATATGCTGTGACAGTCCAGTCAATATCCATCCCCAGCCTCATTATCAGGTATTGGATAAATAAATGGAAATATATTCAGCCATATATTTCTTAATGGGAGTTCCTAAGTTTCTTTCTGACTTTATCTTCTGTGATTAAAAACTTACAGAAAAGGACTGCAAATAAAGGTAAGGTGGAAGAGAAGATGCGTGGCAGAAAGCTCATGGAAAAATTTTGGTTCCTTTTTCCCAGCATTTTCAAAGGACTTTATGACAACATTGACATGGTCTAGAATGTGGATACACCCAGTTGTAGGTCAGCAAAGATAGTTAGTCATCTAACCCCCATTTCACTGAGTGCCAGAATGTCCCTGGGGTTTGCATCCCAGAGCCCAAAGGATGGTATGTTGGCCACCAAACTCCATCTGGTGTTGGCTGTTCCCCAAACAACTGGGTTGAATGAGCATACTGAAAGAGTTAATTCAAAACATATCCCATTGTCTTCCCACTGACTGTCCCTTTGATGGTGCTTCCATCTTTTCCTGTAACTTTTTCTTAGTGCCTGCTGAGCATCTGTAGATGGTCCCTTCTCTTGCACACTATGTGACCCATAACTGATGTCAGACTACTGGCCTAGCCAACGAGTGCTGTCTCTCAGCAACACAACACTCACCTGACAACACAAGGCTTGCACTACCATGCGGGAGTCCTCTTGCCACGTACTGCTGACATGCTTTGGGGGTGGCTAATTACTTCTCCCTTTCCCCTGAAATAATTGCACAGGCTCCAAGCCTCTACCAGGCAAACACAAAGGGCTGGGAGGCAAAAAAACGTGACATTAAAATTCAGATGCCAAGTTCAGTAGCATGAATGAAAATTATCTTAACCTCTGAGGTCAGGAGGTCACCAGCTGGAAGCAGAAAATCGCCACCAGTAAATTGCTGTGGGTTGGAGTGATGAATGCTAGTTAGTACCAGTGAATTTCAGAAGAATCTCAGCTGTGGGGATACAGGGCATCTTGGAACAAGGCTGAACAATTCCCGACTGTGTTTTCTTTCTTCTTTGTTCTATCTTGCGCTCTTTCTGCTTCCACAGATTTCTCAGTTTGGGCAGCAAAAGATTAAACCCTTGTGGGAAAGCCTTGTGGCACGTAATAGGGGTGAAAGCAGTGAGATTCCATAGGGATTGAGTGGTGTTTAAGAAAATTGCTTTCAGATCCTATGGATGTCAAGAGAGAGGGAGAATGCTTCAGTACTTGTGATTTGCAGAGCTGTCTGCAGCACATAGGTGCATCCATTGCCCTTTGTGGGCTAAAATCACTGCCACTAATGTCAAACTACAGCCCAGTCCAGCAGCAGGCACCATGTTCCATGTACATTCTGCTTGCCAGAGCCCAAGTTTGGAAGGTGCTGAGTCCATCTTCCTCTTGCAGGTGGTAACGTGGGCACATTTTGTCTGGGTTCCCCATTGTCATACCATCATTCCTCCTTCCATTGCTATGAATGTCAGCTTAGAGTCTTGCAGGGTGTAGTCATGGCTTAGCCACTCTCTAGAATAGTCACTTCTTGCTCTGTTCATAAGACATAAAGCAGTGAAGTAAAACAAACTAATAAATATATATAGGAGTGAATAGATGTGTCCACTTTAGATAGTCGAAAATTCTAGGGTGGGGAACATTTCAGGTTAAAAGATTGGACCACACCACAAAATGCTCCAGTAATGATACAATTCTCTACAACACTTTATGGGACACTTGAATATAAGCCCCTACTATTAAATTTGGTTTGAGGTTTCCATAAGGGAAAGAGGCCAGCTTGCATTTCAGATGTCATTTCTGTAGGGGAAGCTGGACAAAAAGCAGAAAGTTGGCAGCAAAAAGTACCAGGCTTCTTTCTCCTTCCATCCAACCCTCTCCAACCTCTTTGGCTAATCCCCAAACCATGGCAGGAGCTGAACACTGCTTTTCATTGAGTGACATACCTGGCTCTAGAAGAACACGCCCTTGTGGAATTGGCACCCGGGCAACATTTCCATTCCCTCTGCACAACACTTTTCTTTAATGCCTTCCAAACTAAAACAAAACCAGGAGGATTTGCTACCATGTTCTGCTCATTATATTGGTTTTATGAGGGTGTGGAGTTTTCTTGCACCATGGCAGGATGGATTTGTCCCTGAAACCTAAAATCCAGCAAGAAAATATAATATATGGGAAGCTTTTTACTTTTTCTTCATCAGGCTTTTCATGGTTTTGGTTTGTTTCTTGAATAATTACCACTTCACCCCAAATCAATCCACAATCATTTCATGTGCTTTTTCAGGAACATGTTCAGGTTTAGAGCTAGAAAAGCATTGGGGAAATCAGACATCCTGGACTCACTATGTGGAAAATACAAAGGATCACAGCAAACAAGACTGCCAAAGTCTCCAAAAGTCACTGGAAAAAGTCATTCCAGTGTAGGTTGGTTATACCTGTGCCATTCCAGATTTTATGGCCTGTGATTCCAGAAGTTCTGATGGACACATCTGCCCATGTGATGGACACATTGCCCCAAGTCACTAAAGCTGTTTGCTTCACTTTTAACTCATTGCCTCTCACTGTCTGCATTGACAGGCAAAGCAGGTTGTTCCTTTTGTTCCTTTTTTTTTTTTTTTTTGCAGCTTTGTGTGTGCACAAAGACATCTATCATAGATCCCTTCATTTTCTCTTCTCTAGACTAAACAACCCTACTTCTTTCAATCTTTCTTTCTCAGTCTGATCTTCAATCATTCATGTTACTTTCCAGCTGGTTTACATCTTTCCTGAAAAGCAGTAACCAAAACTGCACACATTATTGGGTCCCTGCTAATGGCAATAAGAGTGGAAGAATTACTTCATACTTACAGGCAGTTGTCCCACTTATCCATCACAATATGGCACTTGTCTCTTTCCCAACACCACGGTTATGTTGAATTGTGCCCAATATCCAACCTGTTCTAGGCAATGCTCCTCCATCCTTCTGGCAACTCAGAATCATTCCGCTTAAGGGCAACATCCTGCATGTTTTTTTCTTGAAATCATCTTCTTTTCCTTCTACAACCAGCCCTTACTCAATCCCCTCTGAAGGCAACAGAAAGAATAGTCTGTCCTTACACTGCAATGAGGATGTGATCCATCTGTTCTGTAAGCATCCTCTAAAAAAGATTAATTTTGTATTCCATACTCATATTGCAGCATTTGCTAACTAGATGTTAGAGGAGCATTTAGAGATGCAGGAAAGAAAGCCATGTTCTTGAGCAGGATACACCACTCTGCTGTTGCATGGTACTTCATTTTTTTATCCTTTTCAAGAACTTCTGAAGCCTGATTCAGCCATAGGGAGAGTAAGAGTTCATAGGGACATAAATAAATTACTTTCAGATCTTATGGATGACAAGAGGGACTGAAATAGTTCCTTGAGTTATTTGAGGGAATATCTCTAGTAAACCCATGAAATGTGCATCTCAAAGGACATCTACTGAGACCTTGAATTTTGAAATTAAACTCACAGTTCCACATAGGGATTCTGTTGACTTTGCCACTTCCCACGCTGTGCAAAGGGCTTTGAGATCCCTGGGTAGGAAGTCGATGTGGGAAACCAATAAGTTCTCATTCCTTCAGCTGGCTGAAGGCCTGGACTTCAGTTTAAAGGTTTTTATGGTACATATGTTTTTGAGGGGTGGGGCAAGTTATTCCAAGCTCCCACATGAGTAGAAGACAGGAATAAAAGCAAAGTGAGGCAGATGGTTTATTTCCCTAAGCTGGCATTCCTAACAAACAGCTGTGTTTGCACAAAGCTTCCACAGATACATGGATGGGGAACAATATAGCTGGAAAAATGTCATATCAGCACTGCCACCTTCCAGCTCCTCCATGGGTTAAAGAGTCCACCACGCTCCATTGCTCCTCCTCCTTCCCTCTCTTCCTAAATGTCTTGTAATGTGTTTCACAGAAAGTACCTTTTCTCTTCCTTTTAGTGTAATATTAATCTTGGGGGGAAGGGAGGAGGGATTGGGGGAAGGGACATAGTGTTTTGAGGTTCATATTCCCCTTGCAGTTAATCTCTTTAACAAACCCCTTTAACAAACGAAAGGTCTGACAGGAGGCAGAGTCTTTAAAATGAATTAAAATGCATCCAGGAGAGATTAGTAATGAAGCCACTCACCAGACAATGCCCCTTTTCTTCTCCATGTGGACTGCTAGGAAATATCCCAGATTACAGAACAAAAGGTTTTGCAGTTGAAAATGCTGATCCTTGAAAGATGCACCATGTTCTCCACTCCTCGACTCCTTGCTCTACACAAGTACATCTGCAACCAAGAGATCCAAGCATAATCTCCTCAGGGGGAGGGTCAGAGGGATTGGATTTAAGTACCATAGAGCCTGCAAACCCTCACACACACTGAGGATAGGTCAGCAGACAGCAATAGAGGGCCCAGCAGTACATGAGAGTGTCTACCACCCTGGTGTGGTGAGACACCCACACACACCTGCTCCCACTGGGGACCAGAGTTCCAACCAGGTCCACGGGCTAAAGCTGGGCAGTACGGCACAGGAGGGGTCAGCAGTGAATGCTGCACACAAGCTGCAGATGGGAATTTTGGGGGCATGGAATTATGCAAGCAGAGGAGGAACAAGAGCAGTGACCAGTGCCTTGGAGACAAGTGGGAAATAGGCAGTGGTAATGAGAAATGCAGCTGTAGGGGGAGAAACTAACTGGATTTTGAAAGCAGGTTTTCCTAATTCATACAGTGGTCATTCAGTATTTCAAAGGAGGTTATATAGATCCTCTTTGCTTCAAGAAATCTGTTGTTTAGTTATTCAGCTGCAACTATGCTGTTTTCATCATGGAGAGAGTCCCCAGAGACAGAGCTAAATACCATATGCGACACTGCTAACACAGACAGGGGTATCTGGATGACCTTTTCCTCCATCCGCTGCTGGAGGCAGAGCCATGTGACCAGGTGTAGGAGTGGAGCCTGTGCTCCCAGGTGTAAATCAGCCAACACGTGATCCACATGGGCATGTTACCATCAGCAGCAAGAGAGACAAGTCAAAACACAGTGGGCTAAAGCTGGTCTGCAGGGCTCAAGCCTTCCCAAAAACTGCTGAGAGGTCAGCAAATCAACAGGAGGTTGAAAACAACTCCTCTAAGTGAGAGGTAAAACAATAGCTAAGTAAAACCTGGATGACTGGAGAAAGAAGTCAGATTTCAAAATCTCCTAAGCTTTTAAAAATATTATTCTCACTGTTAGGAGGTCCCTCTACCACTGCTGTATCTCAGTTCTTTCAAATCTCTTCTGCTTTTCTTTCCAGTGGGAAAAGTTTGCAGAAATTCATTTGTTCTCTCTACTCACCAAAGCAAACCACTTTCTACTTCCTAAAGTGGTAAAATAATAATTCTGAAACACAACAAGAAAAATATGTTTAGTCTTAAAAAGTTGAATTCAGTTGATAGATCCTCAGTTTCCCAACTAGCCCACATATTTGTCTGGAAAATGGCAGCTTCTGCATCTCAGGTCAAGGCTATTGATAAAAAAAGATTCCCTTCTGCATCTGGAAACTCAACAAAACTTCCAGGGAAATAAAAAGCTCTAATAAGCTACTCCTCTTACATGAATGAAACTCTGAGTTTTGTCAGCTGAGACTAAATCCCAAAGTTTGCTGATGACAGAAAAACAATGAGGTAGTGAATTGATGGGGGACCCATTTCACTTGTGGTCTGCCGAGTTATTATATCAAAACATGTCCGGCAGAGTTTAATAGTGTCAGCATTTAATGTTCAGCATAATGTCATTCCTACAGACCAAGACAGACACTTCCCATAGGTAATTAATCTTTTACAAGCAATTTAGCCATCGTAAGCAAAAGTGGATGAAATGGATTGATGGGGGAAAGGCTAGAGGCAAACTATGCATGGAGAAACCTTTCTCTGCATTAGTCCCACAAAATTACAAGTGAGCTACAGCTGATAGATTTAGGACAGTTCCTGTTGAGTAACTGTATTCCATGAGGGTTTTCAATACAATGTGATATTCATTTTCACTTTATACAGTAGAGACAATAATGGCTACAGGTGCACAGGCTGTCTTGCTGGGAGAAATAAAACTGTGATTGTTTAACATCTGACTTTTCTCACACAGTTACAGCCTTCAGATTTGAGCTATATTTTGCACATATCTCAGACTTGGAGTGTTCTCTTTTTTTCGGTTTTGGTTTTTTTTTTTTTTTTTAATACTCCAAAAGCCTAGCTCTAAAAAATGCAGGCTCTAAAGACCCATTGTCAAATGAAACACATTTCCCTCGTTTGATTTGTTTTTTCCTCTCTTGTAGTATCAGCTTTCACTACAGAAATGCAGACAACCCCATGTTTGGGTAGAGAAATGAAACTGCCAGCACACGCAGGAGGCACAGCTGCCAGCCCAGGTTCCCAAAACCCAACTCCCAAAACAGGAACTTTCGTGTGCAGTTCTGAAAACCTGGACATCCCTGTAAATGCCTCTCCATCCTGCAGGACTTTATACCATTGCTTTTTTGCTCTGGCATCTCATCACAGCTTCTCTGTGTCCTTCTGGGACTTTTCTGGTCTCTCAGACAAGAATAACAACAACAAACCCAACGAGCCAAGCGAAGAGAGAGCCTGAACTTTCTCCTGGAGAAGACAGTGTGGCTATTCCTGGATTTTGCCTGCCAGCTGCCTCTTGTCTCAGAAATGAACTCTCCTTCCTTTTTCTCCCCAGAGACACACCACGTTTGCTTATGACGTGCAGCTAACCACATCCACCTGCCAGCCTGACTCCACTTCCTTACGAAGGATGCAGCATCTGAGCTGAAGGTGGGATGGGATGGAAGTCCAAAAGTGTTCAGCAAAAACTTACTGTAGGGTTTTCTCCCCGCCAGAAAAACTGTAGGTTCATTCTGATCAGGAAGTAATTCAGGGCTTTCTTATGTGAAAAAGGTAGATCATTTTATTATTTTTCTATCCAATATTTCATTTCAGGGAGAAAGCTGATTGCCCCTAAAATTGTTGTGGTTTCCTGCCATGAAACATTGAATTATTTCTTCCTTCATACTTTAGAAAATTAAAACACATATTTAAACACTAATCTTTCTTTTCTATTTTGCTGGGGGGAATATGTGTGGTAAAAATCAGGTTAAGAAGAGCTTCATTTTCTTAAAACAAATAGTTGCACTGTTATGGCAAAAAAGTTGGGGTTTTTGGTTTTTTTTTTTTACTTTTTAAAGAAAAATCCCTCCCTCAACTCCTTTGATTTAGGGAAATACTGAGTTTCAACAAATTTATCTTTTTTAAGTTAAGTGTCTCCAGGTTAACTGCCTCTGGACTTTCCTCTTTTGCACCTCTCCAGGAAGAAAATAAATCCTGTCAGTTTTGCTTCTAGGCTTGTAGGGGCCAGCAATAAAACTTTCCAAACCATCTTGGTGGCCTGGGAACATAAACCCTCCATCTCCCCGCTGAGCTGAGCACCCAGAGTGCCCTTTTGACCATTTTCCTCATATTCTTGTAGCTCCTGCAACATGCTGCTCACGGCAGTCCTGCAAGAACTGACTCTTGTGATGATTTCATGTACTTTTTCTCTTCATCTTTGGGCCTTAACGTGCAAGTTCCCATCACAGTTTTCCCTGTGGATGAAACAGAGTGTCTTCGTGGTGTGTAAGAGGCATCCTCACACTCCCTCCTGCACTGCAGTGAGAGTCCTGGTGTCCAGCTGCCAAGCGTCTCAGGACTTTTAAGAAGGTGACATTGTTGGTAGCTGTGCTTCTCTCACAGATGGGAGGCAAACCAGGACTCAGAAAGTCCTGGGAATGGCAAGGACACCCAGCCATGTGTGAACAGGAAGAGCTGGGTAGCACAGACTTTGCTTCTTTAGGAAGCAAGGCTTAAAACAACCAGTAAAACCATGAACCCAGTGTAAATAATCAACAGCATCCACTCGTGCCAGCATTTCTGAACCTGCTTTTGGAGCACAATGCTCGGGCCCAGCATTAGCTAAGGGTTTTGTTGCTCCTCTGAAGCAATTAGGCTGTTCCCCTTGTGAGCCTTAATCAACGTCTCTCTGAACCCACGGACCCCGAGCACAATGTGTCACCTTCCCCACTCTTGGGAAATGAAGTCCTCCAATGAGCACTGTGGGGATGAAATATGGATCACAGATGTTGAACCAGGAAAAGGCACAGAAACAAGTTTGCAGAGCTGAAATACAACTTCCAAAACCTATCCTTTGACATTTCAGCCAGCTGTTCCACAAGTCTTTGGGGGGGAAAGGACTACAACTTCTTCCCTTCTTCTTCCTCCTCCGTTTGAATTTTATTTTTCTGGACAGTTATTTATTCTGTTTTATCTTTAGTTATTTATACTCTGTACTTTAACATCTGTATGTGTTTTGGAAGCCATCTCCAAATTTTAGTATTGTCCTTGCTCATTGAAATCTGCAAACCTTACGTAGATCTACTGTGCTGCAGGCAGAGAAAGTACTGGGCTCCTCCAGACACTACACATTTATTTGTTTTAACTCATCTTTATGTTTTAATTCATCTTTTATAGAAAATAATTCTACTGCGCCTTGAGAGACACAGCTGGGTGTGTGTGGCATGCATCCAGCGCAGGAAAGGCTCCTGAGCAGGTTAGGTGTGTCCACTCACACAATCTACAAGCACAAGCCACATTGAGCAGAGCAAGCTCTGGAGCCCAAGCAAGTCATTAGCAGTCTTTCAACTCACTTTGAAGCAGGTCTCTGGGACCTAGTCTGTTTTATATGGTGGAATGTGGAAAAACAACCGCTGCAGCTAATAAAAAGAAGGGGAACAAAGCAACGTTCCTGTGCGCCTGCCAGTCCCTGCTTCCCTTGCCCCTTCTGTGCCTGCAACTGGCCAGAGTGCACCCCTTCCCTACTTGACTCCTGTAATTTTCTGACCAATTTAAGCATGACCTGTAACTTCCCCTTTTACATCACTCATGAATTTGAATGCCTCCTAATTTTAGTTGCACCTTATAAATCCAATGGAAGTGATTGTGTGATCGTAAAACCTTGGACTGGCTCCCAGAGGAGCTACTCCAGTTGTGAGCAATATGCCTGACACCAAAAATGAGTCCCGTTGGAATTAACCCACAGGTGCACACCCTGCACACTGTGTGCATGAGGACACACTCACACGCACACCCCCTGGAGCTGAAGCTGCACCAAAAGCTGAAGCTGCAGGTAAGAACCACGGCTGCGTACATGCAGCTTCCATATCACACACACAGTTTTCAGCCTCTGACCACTTCACAGCCGGTTCTCTCTAGACAACTTCACATTTTTCAAAATAAAGAGCATTTAAAAATAGTTTTCCTGAAGGCTCCCCTGAATCAAAAAGACTAGGGCTGAGAGCTGATACAGATCAGAGGAGCAGAGGGAAAAGACGCTGCCTTTCAGCCTCATGGCCTACAACACACATGGAAGCACCAGCCGTCGGTGCAGGTAGCTGGAGGCTGACGTTTATTTTGGCACCTGCCAAGGTGACTTTGTTGTTGGGATCTAGGCTTGGCCAGCAAGCTGTGCTGGTAGGACAGCATCCAGACCAATGCAGTAAGCCATGTCTTGAGGGAAGCCAAAAGAAAAGACAAAAAAGACCACACACAATTCAGGGTTGGAGCCTGGATTTTACAGGAGAATGTGTAGGGGTTTTCTTCCTTTTTCTTTTTTTCTTTTTTCTTTTTTTTATTTTCCCTTTAAACTACTTTCCTTATTTTTATCCTTCTTGTGAAAATACTTAGGGACCTGGGAAAAGATTTGAATCGTTATGAAAATGTAATTCTATCTCATGATACAGCTGTAGTGAGCCAGGGCAGCGAGGTCTGGGGGAGTCAGCAAATCAGGCTCTCTGATTAGGAAGCAGGGAGGCCTTTGGTCAAATTTAATAAAAATAGACTTGTTATATTTGGAACATTTTATCTGAGAACATGTTGTCTCTTTAATGCTGTCTTATATCTACTTGTCAGGCAGTGGGACCCTTCCTAAGAGAAGGGCAGGCTCCCAAGAGGACTCAAATATGTGGCTGGGAGGGATCTGTGGCTGCTGGGGGCAGAAGGAGCTGCTAAGATGATTTCAGGCTATCACAAAACTTTGTCCAGCCTGAGGGGAAAGGTTAACTTCTACACAGTATGAGTTGTCCATATGAATCTCTCTCCCTACAATGACACAGAAGAAAAAAATCCGTTTTCTTGTCTCATCTGTCAGCTTAAAGCAAAGCAAAACACAGCCCATGATATTTACAGGTTAGGTTTTAGACAACTGCCTGGTATGTCTCCTCCCTGGTGAATCACTGCTATTGATTTAATGGGCTATAATGCAGCATACAAACAGCAAAAGTCAGCCCAGATAAAACCATGAAACCACTGGGAAATCCTCAGGTCTTTGCAGTGCTGTTGTTAGCCTGTAACAATGACGGACAGGTACTCTCTGGCAGTCCAGTTCAGGGGCAAATAAGAGAAGATTTGCACAGCACTTAGCAACCCTAGGTGACTTTCTCTGGAAAGAAGAAACAGCCAAGGAGACAGTGAGGCAATGGACTTTTAAATTATTGCAGAAAGTTATCATTTCCCTTATTTCTTTATTCAAGAGCCTCCATCTGAAATACTTTGACAGCTATGGGCCTCCAGTATGAGAGAAATTTAGAGCAGGTGAAGAGTCAGCAGAAAGCCCCTGAGATGGCCAGAGGGAATGAACACAATGTACAAGGAAGGGCAGAGGCAGGAGGCTGGGCTTGAAGCCTCCATCAGCTTCAGAGCATAAGAGACAGGCTGGTGAGTATCCTTTAACAGAAGGAAGCTATCTTCCCAAACCCCAAGGTTCCCACTGGATAGATTGTGTTGGGTTCCAGTGGAGAACTTCCAAAAGGAGATTTTTCCTATCTGATTCTGGTTTTGTTGTCTCCCATGGCAGACCCTCATGGAGTCTGCATCTTCTGTTGTCTCAATCTTCTGTTTAGGTAGGAGCCATCTCTCTACACTTGCCATCCACTCTGATCTCACAAACCACAGCAGGCTTCCTTCCAGCAGTTCCTCACAGAAGCTCTCCTGTGAAAACTTCTTTAATTAGGATAAAACTGATGAACAACTGCAACATTTTCCTCAGAAAATAAAACTAAGATAAATGAGGAAAAACAAACAGTGTTTTTCATCTCATGATAGATGATTATTCACTCTAAGGAGCTGCTTTACAATTGCTGCATTTTACACAGTAGGTGTCCAAAATGGAAAGACTGAGAAACATGATGAATTCTTCATACAGTCACATCTGATAACTGAGATGTCATGATAAATCTTTCAGTATTTTACTCCTCGGGGCTCCATCACCTTTAGGCACAAACCACAGGACTTCTTCTGGAGTCTGGGACTTTCTCTAATCTTCAATAGCAATTGCCTGCTGGATTCTTTATACCATATATGAAGAGACAGATACAAACAACTTTCCCTGCCTTCTCTTTCCTGTCTATTTTTACCTGGGTAGCCTGAAACATTCATTACCTGAAGGTATAAAAAAGTTACTGTTAAAACTGACTGTATGTATTTACATCTGTTTTTTCTCAAACATAGAAATTCTGTCTCTTTAGGGTTAATTGTACCTTGGCTTTACTTCCCACAGAGGATCCAAAGGAACTTGACCTTTGGCACTTACACAGGTTTTTTAGTGCTGTCTTATGCACATGGATTATGCAGTATGTGTGGAAAGGAAGTAGTTGACTGAACCTGGCTTTGGAAGTCATGAACTCCAGAGCATGTACTGGGATCTGAGTAGAGTCTAGGAATTTAGCATTTCCATCTCATTTTGCAACATGAGTATCACAATTCTGATACAAAACACCTAGAGACTTAATCTACCCTTGGGTGAAATGAATTCTCTCATAACTGTAGTTGAGCCCAAATAATTGTATGCACTGTAGACACTTGACACGGTGGGGTAGATTTAATAAACCTGAGCTACATAGACCATTCCTGTGGTTTAGCTTTGGAACCTCTCTATTGAAAACTTAGGAAATGAAGAGTTAAAAAGGAAATCCACATGTGTTTATAGCCAAATGGTCTGTAATGAACGTGTGAAATTAATTACCAAGGAAAATCTTTGGTAAATTATGGTTTAAGCATCAAGGCCAGTCAAAAAAACAGATTGAATCTGAAAATGAAAGGTATAAAGTTCAGATGGTGAGAGTTACAGGCAGCTGATGGGCTCGTCAGAATCAGCATCCTTCTTCTCTTGAGTGACTCATGGTTTTCACCTCTGTTACCATGTGTGTCCTCTCAGAAAGAGAGCAGACCACCTATGTGATGCTGAGCTTCCTCTCCACGTGCATAGATGTGCCCATACACTTATAATCAGAAAGCTGTGTGGTCTAGGATTTCAACAGGGAAATAAAAGTTGGATTCAAGATGCTGAGTTTTAACCCCAGTGGTTCCCAAAGGCTCATTGCACCAAACCTGAGAAAGTCACTTGCTTCTAGCTGCAATTAAGGAATATGAGACCTTTGGGGAGCCATGTTTTTTATTGAGTAGATCTTTCTTGTTTCCTCACTTCTTTCTGAGGAGGGCAATAAATACAAAATTGCCCTATTTAGATGGTCCGTCTTTATGTTTCCATTAATTCACCAGTTTGCTTGCTTTGTCAACTGGCCCAGGCTGAAAGTGGCCCCATTAAGAAGAGCTTGTTCCTGAAGGCCTGAAAATAACCTCAAAACAAATTTTTAGAAGGTTTTAAGATATGAAGCAGGGTAAGAGACATTTACTGCACTTTTGTGCTAAGGCAATCTTGTTCCCCTTCAGTGCTTCCTTCAGGCTAATTTTGAATAGCTGAGTAATAAGGAATTTTCATCCCTGTAGATTATAAGGCTGCAGACTGATGGCATCTTCTTGCCCTGGCTAAGCAATGTAGTCTTGTTATTCCAAACTGTCCTTACTTCTGCTTTACATAATTTTCTTGAAACTGATGGCCTCCAGAATATACAGGTGGCTTCCCTGGCTGACGTACATTGGTGGCTCCCAGGCATGCTGAGGTTCATAGTATGTGAAAGTCATACTCGAGGCAGAGATGGTGCCAGGCTTGTATTTGTGTTGGAAAGGACATTTGTTTCTCAGGGCACTCTTCTGCATCATGCAAAATATTAATTTCTTCAAAACTTCCAGCAATGGAAGGAAGAAAGTTTTTTCCAACTGAAAACACGAAAACTTTCCATTAAATGCCAGATTGTGTGATACAAAGCACTGATGGCCCTCTGGCCACAGCTGCTTCTGTTTAGTCATAGTGTGAGCAAAGAGACACTCAAATAACACATTTGCACTGGAACAGCCCTTGCCGTAGCTTGCATTACTGCAGCTGGACTCACATCAAAACCCAATGCACCGTGTGGAAAGCAATTACCCACTGCAAAATGGTGGAATGAAAAGCACTCTTCAATATCCCCTTTCTTAATGGTGCTGAACCAGATCCGGGAACTCAACAAAACAGTTGAGACTCTCTCTCCACTCCCCCCCACCTCTTTCTTTCCCTCTTTTCCTCTGTTGTTCAAGCTGCAGTGCAAAGATCCACCAGACACACTAAGCTGAGAGCTTTTATCATCCCTTCCAGGTTCTCAACTGGCCTGGCAAGACTTGTGTAACTGCTTGTAAAACTGTGAGGATCCTGGTTAGAGGCCACATTGCACTAATTTACAGGACATAAACAGATATTGTGAGACCAGCCATGATATATGGGCAGGATTCAGCTAAGCTTCTTGCACAGACTTCGGGGCCCAGCTGGTGGCCAGACGTAACTTGGACACATTGTTTTGAATTTGGGAAGGGATGAGCCAGGGAGCTGTGGGAGAAAAGGCCTGCAGAACCCATGGCAGAAATAACTATGTGCAACCTATTACAAGAGATGAGTGAATAAAATGTTAGAGGTCCCATTTTGCAAAACAGGTGCTTATTTTAATTCAGCAAAACACATGCATGAGAAAACAAACCACTGGAGACCAAAATGACAGCCTTATGATGGAAAGGAAAGAGCTTGCCGAAACAGCTTTGCATTTTCAAGTGTGTCCAATGCTGTGCCTTGTTTGGGAGATGCAGCCTGAGTTCAAGTGAAATTAGATCACTGATTTTCTGCTGCAGAAAGCATAGCAAGATTTCCCGGCAGTCAGGAGGGTTGTTTGTTTGGGTTGGTGGTTTATTTTTATTAGAATTCATATTTTTCCTTGCTGTTAAAATGTATGTCAGAATACAATGCCATTTGTAGTACAAGTAGTTTATAGCCTCTTTTTATTTAATTGTTCCTGTTATTTTAGGTTATTTTCTCACCTATCTATGGGAAAGATCCCCCCGTTTGGAATAAAATAACTCCATTTGGTAGTTTGGGGGCTTCTTTTGCAACCTTTAATGCTTCTCTGTCACCTACTAACAGGCTAGAAAGTAAATGCCTTATCAAAAGCCTACCCTTCATTCTAGATGATACATGACCTCAAATAAAATGGTAGTTCCTGTCTCAAAGAGGTTGCTACTTACCCCACAATAAAAAATGCACTATGGATGAGCACTAACAAAGCAGAGAGGACAGAGGATTATTACCTAACATGGAAAGATGTACAGGTCGCCCAAATTCAGGCACTGCTCCTTGCTGTCCTTCACTGCTGTCATCTCAGCGTGCACCGTGAAAACACTCAGATTTCCCAGCCTGTGGTAAGTGCTGGTCCACCAAGAGTGTATTGTCTTGATTTAACCTTACCTGAAGGGCAGTGCTTGTAGCATCCCAAATGGTGTGGCACACAAACCCCACAGGTGTCACAGACTATGTGGCACCCACTACCAGTGATAACCTGGGGTGGCAATTTGCAAAACATACACAGTTTTCCTCGCCAGTTCAGCTGTGATAACCAGCTGGTGAGTATGAAGAGGATCTGGTTTCTCTGGGCCACTGTGGAGACAGTGGCTGGTAGACATCAGGGGCATCTCCCCACTGAGAAGTGTCTATGTCATTTGTCAGGCAGGGCCACCACCAGTAAAGAGACGCGGGAGATGCTAAAGGCATTTTAAATGAGTGGGACACAAAGAATCATCTCTGCCCTCAGGACATGGATACTCAGCACTTCTGGGGACAGGACGTGGAGTGAAGCAGAGAAGCTGTGTCTCGAAAGCTGCCACTGAGAAGCCCGGCTGCAGTGAGCACACAAGGACTCGGGGTTAGAAGGGGAGTGTGCTGGGAAAGCAGAAGGTGCTAGCGAGAAGAGCAGCAAACAAGCACGCTAATTGCAAGAGCAGCAAGGAAAATATGACAGGGAAAGGAGTCGAGGCAAAGCCAGAGGGGCCCCAGCAGCCTGCTGCTTGCTCGGGTGCAAATGGTTTCAGCAGAGGCAGCTTGCAGCTGTAGGGAGCAGGTGCAAGGGCAGACGGATGCTGCCCTGAACCTGGGGAGAAGGCTGTAGGCAGGAAGGAAACCAGTTTTCCCAAGCTCCAAACAACAGCACACGAAAGAGAGAAAAGGAAGGAGAGCAGCGTTCAGACAGAGGAGAAACAGTTCTGTCACTCTCCACTTCAGGAGCATGATGGGCAGATGAAAGATGAATTTACTCCAGCCAGTCCTGTCAGATGTTTCTGAGCTGTGGGACTTATCAGCTGTCAGACCAGAAAAGAATAAGCTAAACAAAAAGCTTTCACAACCCTCATTCCCAAATCTGTGCGTCATAGTGTGCCACAAAAAATGATTTCTGGCTTTTTCTTTTTCTTTGTTTTTTTCTTTTTGCCCCCTCTTCTCTGCTACTACTAAATAATTTTCCCTTTCTCTCACTGGACAGCTGGAGAGAATCCAGATGGCTGCTGTTCCCGTGGCTGCACACTGAATGCAATGAAGGGAGGCTTTTAGATGGCTTTCCAAATAGTCAAACACAATGGTGGCAAGGGGCAATCTGTGTGGGGGGAGCAGAGAGCTTTCTCTGGATGGAAATGGCAGGGGCAGTGATAGTGTGGGAACTCGGGGCTTCCTGTCTCTTCATTCTTCCATTATCTACCTCAAAACCTTCCGCTTCTCTTCCCTTGTGCCACCTCCTTTCAAGGGCCAGCCTGTTCAGATTGGTGCCACCACACAAAGCACAGATGTCTCTGCACAGCAGTCTCCTTGGTGGATTCAGCTGGTGGCTCGTTCTAATTAATTGCTTTTAAGCTGGAGTCTGGAGGTAATTGCCAGTCCAGATACTCTTGACTAGCTCAGATGAATACTCAGTACTGGGCTGGAATAGAAGGATGTAAGAGTAGCTCTGCTGTGCCAAAACAATACCCCACTGACGCCCCCGAATCAACAAGTAGACCCACAGAACTCCTTGAGGACACTTCCAATTGAATTATCTGATGATCCAGTGAAATGTCTTCTCCTATAAGCCTAGGCGATTTGCTGGGGAACAGGACTCACATGAAGGTCCTTCCTTGCAAGGTTCACATCTCAGCAGATAAATCTCACACCTCTGAACCACAGAGGTGCTCCTGCTTTTAACCATTCCTGACTTTTCTGATGGCATTTAAAAATGTGTCTAGATTATTTTCTAGATTATTTATCTTGGAGCATCCAAGATGGTCTGAGGAGCAGGGCTGGAAAAGCAGAAACAGGTTAACAGCTTGAACCAATGGTGAGAATGGCTCAAGGAGAAAAAAATATATCTCATACTCTTTATCCACCAAAGACAAAGAGATGCTTTTGGAAGAAGCTTCCTTCCAGTTTATCATGGCTTCATGGATTATTAAGAATCAGCTAGACCACTGTATCAGTCTACATCAGCAATCTCAGCTGTAACACAAGGGAATATGGCAGGGCACCATATGTAAAAGAAGGATCCCAGATAAGTTGCGTTACTGTGTTTGGTTTGGGAAACAGAAAACAGCCAGGTGGTTCCCTTAGCTCTGCTGATGCCTGGTAAATTGCCATGCTCTTTATCATTTGATTATGACCACCACACTCACCCTATGGACTTGGTTGACATTTTTTCCTTCTTGTTTTCCTCTGCACTTTGGCTATGTCTTTGCATCCTGTCCCTGGTTTGTTTCTGTCAATTCTTTAAACAGCTGCTGGGTTCTGCTCCAGAGGTGGCTGCATTCCAGCAGTGGGGAATGTGACTCCTGACATATGGGAGAGCTGGTGCCGTGTGTCAGGAGCTGTGAAGCTGAGAGATGTGACACATCCAGGTCAGCTTGTCAGCGCTGTGCAGCCCCAGAAGAGGTCCCAGTTTGGACATCCATTTTATTATCTTCACGTGCTTCAGCTCGGTTTCTAGCAACAGTTTCTTGTGTTCATTTCCCGGCCTTTAACTTGAGTCATGTCCTCTGAAAGTCTCAGCAGTTGCTGTACACTGAATAGGCTTCACACATGAAATCCCATGCTGGAAATGACCCTCAGTCATCAACTCCAAAGAGCACCAGAGAACAGAGCTGCTGAGTGTGATCCTGGTGTCAAGTATCCAAGCAGCTGGGATGCTCTTTGTTTTCCCCATGCTGTGTTATGAAGGGTCATGCTGCATTTGCCATGCTGGGTTGGGTCCCCATTTTCAAAATTTTTTCTGTACTGCTCAGGAATCTCCCTCTGGCTCCCTCAGTTATTGGCAGGCACTTCACCACATCCCTCTCGCTTCTCCCTCACACTCAGATGGTGCCAATGCTCTCCACAAAGAAGGGTACCTTGACCCCTTCACTGCTGGCCCTGGTGTTCAGCAGGTTTCAGGGTGTCTGAAGTTTCTTCTGCTTTTTTCCCAGGACAGAAAGAAAATGTTGGCTGTGCAAGAAGGCATCTGTGGGTCTGCTATATTCCTTCTTTTCTCTGCTGTTTCACAGGCCATTTTCTGAGTTCTCATGGATCACCAGTGGTCTGTGAGCCATCAGCTGGGAGAGTCAGAAGTAGAGAATATAATCTATGACTCAGCTGGCCACAACCCAATTCCCTTCGTGCCAGTACCGATGAGTATCAGTATCATGAACTGCAAAACTCCACACCCTGCTCCCAAGCTATGGACAGTGATGCTGCTGGCACGGAGGAGCATCCCACTATGGTGAGGAGGCTGAGAACATGGCAGCAGAGCTAAAGCCACTATATCTAGCAGTCACTATTCTTCTCCATACTTACAGCAGGAGAACATGAGTTTGTAGAGCTCCACCTTTCCAGCTGAGAAGAATCTGCCACAGTCCTTTTCCTCTAGTCAATATACTGCCTCTGCTTTGCCTTCCCTCCAAAAGATCTCTTTTCAACACTTGCTTTCATGGACCCTCCTTTTTCATTGGAAGAAGGATCTTTTTCCAATCCTTTCAGGTCAGCCTCACTGATAAAGCCCATCAGTAGAGCCTCAGAGAGCCTCATCTGCTTCTCCCTAGGAGATGCAGGGCCATTTCCACGGATTAATGTCCTCACTCAACTAAAAGACCAGCCTGCAATCAGGAGGCTTAGGGCACATTTTTGTAGCAGACTCTCATGAAAATTGTTGCTGGCCTCAACTCAGCTGAGGGGAGAGGAGAAAGAGGGTCTTCAGCTTGGCCTACAGAACAGATCCTACTGCCATTCCCTAGGGCTGGGAACAGACTTTACTGAGATAATCCCAATGCCAGGACACATAGCAGAGAAACAAGCTCTGCAGCAGGATGAAAGCAGGGTCTAAGCTCTGTGCACCTGGAACATGTTCTAGGTTGCTCAAAGTTCAACAAGGACCATTTTTCTTGTGAAGAAGGATTGTGATCCCCAAGCACTGGGGTAGCAACCCACAGAAATTATGTGGGGTGATAATTCAGCTATGTAGAATCAAAGTATAAAATCCTTCCTTCCTTCCTTCCTTCCTTCCTTCCTTCCTTCCTTCCTTCCTTCCTTCCTTCCTCCCTTCCTCCCTTCCTCCCTTCCTCCCTTCCTTCCTCAGTTATACTATTTTCCAAATGGCCTACACTAAAGTAATTTTGTGGGAGGCAATTTGGATAGGTCCTATAATGCCTCAGCTTCCCCGGGTGAGAAAAAGCCCTTTCCTGTTTCATAAAAGGACAGAGAAGCCTTGTCTCCATGCAAACAGCGACATACTCAGACAATACTGCAGAGAATCAGAGAGAAATGTTCTGTGTCCAGACACAGCCGTGTCTAAGTGCCTTGGCACAGCATTATCTTTGGAGCTTAGGACTTTGCCACCCATCATGCAGGGGAGTGAATAGAGGGGAAAGAAATAAGCAAGGAACAGAGTTTGCAGACATATTACATGAGAAAATAATGAGAAGGAAGAAGCTGTGCTGGTTCAATGGATGAGAAGCCCATGCAGAAATGTTCCAAGGAGTGGCTCTGGCTAGGCATGGGTTTCCTCTGCCTGCTGTAAAAGTGTACGGGATTTTAGTGGTACTAGTAGGCGGTGGATATGTAAGTGCAGAGTGCCCATATGTGACTCCTGGTTTTGTGCCTGCCTGTTGTACCCTGTCTCATGCTGCCCTGTTCCAGCTAAAGGATTGAAGTGAGGAAGGAAGGAAGGAAGGAAGGAAGGAAGGAAAAATTTTAAATCCTACTGTGATGTGAAGGTTCAAGAGAACAATTGGAAGTTTCTGCCATCAGGGTTTTGAGGAACTTGAATTGTGTCTGGGATTGCTGGAAGGGCTGATAGTTGCATTCAAGATCCTCATACCTTGCTCTGCTGTCTCAAACATTCTAGAGCTGGGAGATTAACATCTCCTGAACATTTGTGTATTCAGGTACACAAGGAAACACATAACTTCAAGATGGCCACAAAGCCAAACAGAAGCATCCCTGCTACAAAAAGAGATGGAGAAAAAAATAAAATAAGTTGGAAGAATAAGTTGGAAGCTCTTGTGGACTAAAAGTCTGAGCACATGATTTTGCATATGCCAAAAAAACAGAGTAGTGGCACCTGTGTCTCATCTTAAAATTCTCTTTACACTACTGGAGTGTATGTGGATGAAACAACTCCATATCACAAACCAGCAACAGAGTTGCTTGTGATACAAACATGATTAGTATTACATTATATATACAGCAGTGTTCACACAGCAGGAACAAGAGGCTGAAACTGCTAAAGGAAAGGTGTAAATTGAAACTATCAGCCCAACTACCAGCTGCTGATTCGTGTTCCCTGTAGCAAAGATGAAAACATCACTGCTAAATTCGCACAAACCCTTGACAGAGGTAAAGCTGGTGCTGTAGAGTGATGCACCTGTAGTGGTGTCAGTGCTAAACAGTTTGTCTCTCAGCCATGAAGGAACATGCCACTTCACACCAAAGGATCAGGAGATTAACTGTGTACTGCCATTGCAGAGTCCATAAGAAAACAATAAACTATAGCACAATGCTGTTTTGTCCTGGAGCCAAATGGAGTAATTTCTTTGCTTGCCAATGAAACCAATCCTACATCTACAGGACTGCTATCTTGGGCCAGAATGTTCAAGCATGATCTTAGACAACCAGAGATGTTGGGGGGCTTTTTCTTGTACTAAGCCAACACAAGGCTATATTGCATGTTATGCATTATTTCTCCTAGCTTGTCTTTATATTGGCTTATCAAATTGTGAACTTCACCACCTGCCAAGATGGAGATGTTTTCACAGATAGACCATCTAATTTATATTTCTTAGATTCATGGATTTTAGATCCACTGCAAGAAACTATTTCAGTTTCATTAGCAGTACAGCCTATAATCAAGAATACCATCAAAAGTAGAACAAGCCCACATGTCCAGAACTGCAGAAGGGCATTACAGAGGTCTAAACAAGGAAGATTAATAGGAGATGATTGTAGCTTGGCCCTCATAATGTACAGCTGAAAGGAGACAGACTCATAACAAAGAAAACTAAGCCCTTCATGCAATTCATCATTGAACAGTTCAAGTCTGACACCAGACACTGAGACAACTAAAAGCTTGCAAGGACTTAATAATCAAATGAATAGATTAATGGAAAAACAATCCATCAGGGATGCCCAGTCACAGACACAGCACCTCCAAGCCACCAGATGCCAGCAGAGTTACCTCTGATGTCTCTTCCCTGCCCACGCACCCACTGTTGGCTTCTGCCAGGGAGAGGTTTGACAGCTGGGATTTTGGGTGGATATGGCTCAGTCTGTCTTGTGCAGAAACCACTGACAGGCACACTGAATTTTCAGGACCATTATGAGCCTGAGACCAGGCTTTTCATCTGTGCCTATAGGCAGTGGATCTGCCCAGAATACTCCAAGGCTGTACTGAATCTAGGGCTGGAGCATCATGTGTTCCATCAGACCTGATCTCTGCTTCCCCCAGAAGTGGCTGAACAGATGTGAAGTGGGCTGATCTGGGATCATTCTCCCAATCACTCCCAACACCACACTTCAGAGCAGTGTGGACACAACCCCAGGGACTCATGCTCCTCTATTTGAAGTACAAACCCTTCATATCAGTTGCCTTCTAGCCTTGGAAAAATACTTAAGGTGCTTAAGTGTGAAACCAAGCGAGTCTTCCCCTTCGTCCCTGCCAGGAAGCACTGCAGAGGGGTGAAATTTGTTTTTCCGATTAGGCTTCACGCAGCACGACCTTTGCCATCTCCAAGCCGGGTCAGGCTGATTAATGGGCTGTCGTCCCAGCACAATGAGGACCAGAAGGGTGTGGGGTTGCTAGGACATTCTCCTAACAGCTTCTGCAGGAGAACCACTCTTGAATCGCTCTGCATCATTAAGCAAAGAACCTGGGGGTCTTTAATTTATCAGGTGGGAAGTGAGGATAATTACTTTTCAAGCAGCCAATATAGCCGATGTGCACTCACAGCGGAAGCAAAGCAGGGAAGTTGGGGGATTCAGACACTGTTTACATTCCGGTGAAACTGGATCTTGGAGCTCTACACCAAAATTGGGAAGGGAGTGTCGAACTGGGATGGAGAGGAGGACAGGCTGTTATATAGAGTGACTGACAGATTAATCTAATAGTCTGGACTCTGAGGCTCCACAGGTGTTCAGGCCAGTGATCAGACCAGCCAAATTTGCAGACAATAAATCCAAAACCTGCATGGGGCCATTGTGACTAATTTTGCTAGGGGCAATGTCAGGTGTGTGATAGGATACAGGGACCCCCTCCCCCACAAGGACTGAAAGGATCTAGGGAATATTGAGGACATTTTGAAAAATTAATTTCTTGCTCCTTTCCAAGCTCTCTCTGGTTTTGATATCATACTTTATTGTCAGGATCTTCAGTCATTACATAAACATAAAGGGAATCAAAGCCCAATGGGGGACAACACTTTCCCTTCTGAGCAGAGGACTGGAATGTTTTCCTGTCACAACAGGACTGCAGTTACTGTTTATTTAACTTTCAGGGGAGGCATTGAAAGCATAAATGTTTTATGGTGGTCTCACCCGAGAAAAGCTTGTCTTATATCTTAGCCTGGGATCCAGGACCTCTCTCTGCTCTTTTCCAAAAGTGGAGCAGTGGTTTGACCAGGAACTGGTCTTGGAACTGATGTGGGTCAGCTGTACCAAATCTGGGTGATCATTTGGGATGAGCAGGGACAGACAGGGATGATGGATTGCTCCCAGGTTACTGTCTGAGAGTCAGGGTCAGTGAGGCTTGCTGTCCTGTTCAAAGAGATAATGGCTGGGAAAGAAGTAGTTGAAAAAGAGAAAATCTAAATGTGCCTTTAATTCCCTAGGAAAACAGCTCAGGAGCTTACACTTTTAGCAAGCAGGCAGATTTTTGTCGAAAGCACAAGAGGGATGAAGCACACACAAATCTTTTATCTGAGAGGAGTCACTGAAATCTTGCCATGAATGATGCTGATAAGCCTAGCACACAGCCTTTCCTCACATCCAGTGCAACCAGAAGACATAGAAGACTCTGTTTTGAGTCTGTGTGTCATCCCACCCTTGGATAAGGGAAGCTATCACTGAGCAGCATTTTCTCCCCTGCTCTGCACCACCCCACAGGAGACATGTAAATATCATACCTCTTTCAGCCTTTAGGTGAAACCAACTCATCAATGATATCTTCATAATATTTAACAGATGCTTGCACCTCCCCCGGGCTCAATAAATACATTCTGGGCTCATCTCCTATCCCTCTTAAAGGCACTAGTTAAAGAACAGAAGGGGGGGAAAAATAACCCCAGGTGCAGAGCAGTGCCCTGTGGGATGAGGCTTAGGTCTCAGAGCCTTCCTCACACTGAAACCCCCCATGAATGAAATATGTCTCACTTGTGGCAAGAGGTAAAGAAATCGTGATCTATCAGCTGCTAAAATGCATCAGCACCAAGCAAGGAAAGGGAGAATCAGGCCCAGGGGGGACAGGCAGGGATCACTCAGCAGCACAGGCAGCAGTGCTATGGCAAAGGCATTTATGGAGACCATCAATCCTCCCATTTCCAGGGCTGGGCGGCCCATCAGCTGGGATTCAGCAAGAGTTTCCTCCCCTGCACCACGCAGAGCTGGTGCCAAGGACCTGAATTATTATGCTGAGTAGTATAGGGGAAAAGGGCTTTGTTTTCTGTAATATCCACTGTTGGCTCACCATCAAAAACAGTGCAACAGGGTGGACAGAGCACCAAATTGGGATGTCCAAGTCTTGCAGCAGCAGGATGGCTGCAGGTGGCTGTAAAACATTTGTATCCAAAAACACTACATTTCTCTTTCCAGCTCCCTGTGAGGACAGACAAGATGGTCTTTTCTCTGGAGTTCCAAAAGAGGTCCACAGGGATCAATCCCTTGAATGCCAAGGGAGCCCCTAATTTTTATATTTCCCTGTTGTGGTGAAAGGAACTCTTGATCCATGACAAAGACTGGTCTGCAGGTGGCCCTTTCACCCACTGTCCTGTTTCCCCCATTTTCGACTGCGCTGTGCCCCAAGAGTTGTGTTGTATGTGCAATCTTTAGGCAGAAGATGAAGTTTTTTGCTGTGTGCTCTCCCAATGCCTGGCAGCTAAAGCTGTTCCCCATGCAGAGCACAGAGACACTGGTTCCTCAGCACTAGAAATAGTAAAACACCACAAGCACTGTGTAGTTTCAGTAAAGAAATGTAACCACACATGAGCAGGGGGAATTCAGCTTTCTGGTAGAAATAAAAGAGTAAAGCAATGCTCTTAAGACTAATGAAATTTTCCTGGCTGTCATCAGGACTGGCTGGAAAAAAAAAGGCTTTTCCTGTTGATTTTGCTATTTCCTCTAGCCAGCAATTATTTCCTTCATTTTCTTTAAGCTCTCACACCTTGTCCTAGTAATCTCAGTGGCTGCAAGGATCCTTTTCTCTGTATTTATTGGATTAATTTTGACAAGGTCTGTTTAGAGACAGGAAACATCTCAGTACTTTTATGGGCATAAAGACATATGGGCAAATTGTCAGTTCCTTTGGGAATTCATGTAGGCAAAAAGTCAATTCCTGGTACAATGGCACTAGATAGGCATCTTTAACTTCCTCAGTTTTTCTTCTTATTTAAGAGTAAGCTGCCATATTTTCAGGTGATTAGAAAGATACATCATTTGTTAGCCTGTGATTTTAACTTAACTACAAATTTACCTGAATCTGATAGAATAGGATCTGGACTTAGGACATGGAACTTCCAGGGACTGGATACACATCACAAATCATTATGGCACACAAAGCCTTAGAGATTCAGCTCACTAAATCACCAGATATCTCCATATTATCTCTGGAATTTACAGATCCTCACCAGCTGTGAAGAGTGTGGTTGGGAAAGGCTGCAGATAATCTCCCTTGTCTCCTGAATGGATTGGCTACCTGGTCAGGGTAGAAATGAGGCCTCCACAAAGGCATCGAGAATGGGCATTAACAGGGCAACATGGCACTTGACAAGTCAGAGAGAAAGACTTTAAAAAAAGGCATAAAATGTTTGTAGCCTAGTCAAGAGTTTTGGCTGAGCAGATGGCCTGACTGCAGCTCTACTAAGTCAGTTGAAACGGTTTCATGGCTGTGAACAACCTAAAGGAACTGTTTTCAACACCCACCATGGTACATATGCTTAAATAACACCATTTGACCTGACAACTACACAAACAGAATCCCCTTTAGAGGACTGTCTTGTAGCACCTGTCAGAGATCCTCCTGATCCTCTAACGCAAGGTCTGAGTGAAGAGATGGGGAATCTAACACCACACCCACACGCTGTCTAACCCCACAGAGAAAACACAGGCGACGTGAAATCCTTCCCAATCTGTCATCCATAACCAACCTGCCAGAAAGCAGCACATATCTGTAAATACACTGTGGGAAGGAAAATGCATTGTTACTACACACAAAAACATGCTTCCTTCAGGAGAGAGGACTGAAATATGTTCAAGGCTAGTCAGCAGTAAGAGGGTCTCCAAAACATGTGATTCCTAAGAGCCTTCAGTCCTTCCCACTGTAAGTTTCAGCACAGCTTGAATCATATTGCCAATGCAAAATCTGTTCTTCATCCACAGCACAATGTTGAGGAGAGCCTATGCTTAGCCTTGTCTTTCTGTAGGGATGGATGTCAATCATCAGCTGTTAGGATCGCAACTGAATTCTCTGGAAGACAGCAATGAGATTCCTGGGAGCAGTTCATTCATGTGGGAGTTTTTCTGCATTTGTCACTGGACAGAGGTGGACTTTTGCAAAAGATTGTGTATTTTACAACCTTATAGTTCCCTGGACAAGTGCTGTTCCTGTCAGAGCAGCAGAATTGACAGTCCTGCTCCGAACCTCTTTCTCTCTGGCTCCAGCAGTTTGAGCAACAAATGCTGAGATGAAGAGTTTGGTTTCTTTCCTTATCTGGGTTCAGGGTCTAGCACGGTGGGGCTTTACTGATCACTAGAGCTTTTAAGTGTTATGTAAATACTGTAATACATTATCATGTCAGTGACTGCTCTTGGGGATGGTCCGGTATTTTCAGGGTGGGTTGCTACTTACAGCTGTGAAGCCTAAAAAGTGTCTACAAGAAAGATATGAGACTAAGTTCCCAAGTAATTAATTGAAATATAAGAAGCAATGTCAATATGTGACCAGAAAACTGTTCAGATGACCAGTCTTAGGTGTCTACTCCTTTTAGAAAGCACACAAATACATTGCTTAGAGAAAAGAAAGAGGGGATGTGATGTCTAGAATATCTCTATCTGTGAAACAAACTTATTGGGTGGATAGAGATACAGCAGCAGAATAATTCTTTCCCAGAAAAGATAAAGTACTGTCACTGTAAAAAAGGGAAAGATGTGACATCCTGGGATAAGAGAACTTTGCCCATATATTTGGCGTTACTGGAGTGTACCTCAAAAATTGGTATTGTTGATCTGAAAATGCAGGACAGGCAGAGATTACTGGGGAGACAGCTCATTCATAGCAGAGGATGTTACATTATTTCTCTGCATTAAGCAGTAATGGGAAAAGGACACCTTTAAGGATTGTTTGAAGGCATCCCTATGGAATATGCTAAGGAAGAGATGAAAGAGATAACTCAGTCCAGATCAGAGACACCTCTGTCACCAAAGATGTGAGACCAAGCCTGTGAGCTGAGCCTAAGAGGGTGATCCTTCCTTTCTTGAAGCTCCCCACTGTGATGGGAGAACGACATTTCCTTTTTTGAGTCTCTTTGCCTGGTCTATGAATTAAGGCACTGCTCTCCAGGGATATCCATCTGGAATGCATCTGACATATTTCTCCGGTGTTGCATTTGGCTCACGGGAATTGCTGTCCTCCCAAAAAGATCAGGGGTCCATCTACCCCATCTGCCTGTCTTCAAGAACAGACAACACCAGATGCTGGAGGTGAAGCTGGAGGAAACTCCTGTGGTCAGGAGTTACAGGATATCCTACCTAGGGAGACATTTTCCTTCAAACATCCTATTGCTGAATGTTAGCGAATAGGCAGGAACGTGAGGTTTCTGCCTTCTCTAAGAATATGTGCCTGTGAGCAAACATAAGAAGTTGCTATTTATGGGTTACTCTCCCTCAGCTGAGCTGCTGTAAATAACCGTATATGTCCATGGCCTGCTCCTGCTGAGAGAGAAAATGTGTTACCTTAAAACTCAATGAACTCCTAGTTCAACTCTGGCTCTTCCTGAAGAAATAAACTGCAATAAAATAAAAAGAGTTTGGCTCGTGTTTGATCCATCTGAACACACCCCACTGTTCCTGAATCAAGTATGCATTGAAGCAAGATCATACTGGAACTGCACAGCAAGTGAAACTGTGAGAGCTGGCTGTGTTAGGTGCAGTGCTTTCACAACAGGGCATAAATCTTCTCTGAGAGAAAGAGGACAAAGGGAAGGTAACAAGAAGTGGAAAAACAAGGTGCTGCTCTTATTTTCTCTAAAGGACCCAGACAGAAAATGCAAGCTCAAAGTCTTGACATGATATGCTTAGGTTCATATTTTTCTTTTACATAGTGAAAAAAAAAATAAATAAAAGCCTTACATTCCACAGCAGCAAGTCAGGACAGAGAGGAGACTGAAACCATGTCTGCAGGAGAAGAAACTGCAAAGATGCAATACAGTTACCAAGAAAGAAAAGGAGCCAGCAGTGTGGGGTGTGAGCTGCACCTCCAGGGCTGACTACTGGGAGACTGAATATAACCTTCCAGTAAAGACCTGGTCCACAGAGCAATGCAGGTGCCTGAACCCAGCAGTTCCCACTGACTAATTCGTCACTCTGAAAAGGAGTTTGCTGAGGATAATGTTTAGAAAAGAGAAAAAAAATGCACCTTTTGCAACTCCATGAACTTCTGCCCTGGATGATGTGGAAAACACCCCATGAGATTCATCAAGCTCTGTTTGACTGTTTGCATCTACGACAGGGAATTAGATTCCTGAAATCTTGTCAGCAGCATTGAGAGTAGCAGCCGAGGTTTTCAGAGGGAGAGGGGTTACATACCTGATGGATGAGAAAGGGTTAGGTCTGATACAGTGCTGTTGGACTTGATCAAGGTTACCTACCTTGTGCCAGTTCTGATCAGGCAAAACAAAACACAACTCTGGCTTTTCAGGCCCCAGCAAGTGTCCTGTCCTTGGCACTGCTGGATGGAGTCAGGCTAGCTTAGCTAGCAGGTAATGAGTAGCTAAGCAGGTCATTTGGCAGACAGGAAGACTGATGAATCCTGGGTTCCTATGGCTTTGCGCCTTGTGAGTCATCACCCAACCCAAGTAGCCAGTGTTACAAAAGACTGAGTTTTCCCCAGACACACAAAGTGAAAGAGATTCCCTCTTCAGCCAATTTCTTATCTCATAATTGAATCAGTACACATGAGATGGTCAAGCATTGGAACAGGCTGTCTGGAGAAGTGGTAGAGTCATCATCCCTGAAGGTATTTAAGAGAAATGTAGATGTGGTTCTTGGGTATGTGGCTTAGTGGTGAGCACGGCAGTGGATGGTTAACAGTTGGACTTAATGACATTTGAGGTATTTTCCAGCCTTAATGACTGTGTTATGAGGGAAGAAAGACAAACCCACCCAGGGCAGTCTTGTTGCTTTACGAACCAGGGTGAACAAGATAACAGCTCCCCCTGAAATCTAACTGCCTCTGAGAAGTCACCCAATCCTGGTCTGCAACCAAGACAGAGACAACTCTGCAAACCCTTGCAAGACAAACTCCTTGGTCTGCCCTTAGGGACTTACAGACTTGATGCATTTCCAGCCTCTCCCAGCAGCTTGTTAAATTTCAGTGTTATCCTGCCCACTTGAGGAAGAAAACATGAGACTGAACACAGCAAGGCCGTGAGCAACCTGACCTAACGTAGAAATGAGCCCTGCTTTGAGCAGAAGTTTGGATTAGTGATCTCCTGAAGCTCCCTTCTACCTAAACTGTCCCAACATAGATCACAGCCCTCCAAGTGGACAACACCACTGGAGATGTGCCACAACATCCTCCTGTTGGGATGCAATCAGGCAGTGACAGGATGAACCTCCACAGCAATGCACGGGTTTGACTGCTGAAAGACAGCTGCCTCCAGCAAAGGTGGAAAAGGGAGTCTCCATTTGCTGGGTTTCTTTAATCCTTCCAAAACTTGTGCCAATCAACACAGAAGAGCTTCTCTCAGCAGGAAAGAAAAGAAAAAGAGAAAAAAAATATATAAAAAAAAATGAAAGAAAGACAGAAAGCAAACTACTAAGCCCTCATTCAAGAGCTAACCATCCTGTCAGCCTAACACTTGAAGCTCCTGAGGACTACCTTGCACCTCATCTCCCCTCTTGCCTTTCAGATTCTGCATTTCCCTTTTCCCCCCTGTCCCATTACAAGAGTCTTTGAGCCAGTCCTGGCATCTCCCTCCCTCTTGTGCAATGTTTGCCTACTACACGATCCCCTCCTCAGCAAGAAGTTTCCCCTGCTGTAATGAAAGCTGACAGCAAACAGGGACCAAGGCTCATTTTCTGCAGAAATGCACACACCTCGCAGATTCCTACATGCTTCTTGCTGTTGGCCATAATAAACTCTCCTGGCAGTCATAAGCAGAATTAATGCATATTTGAGTCCCCAGCTGGGGGGGCCGATGGCACAGCAGATAAAACAAAAACAACTATTGTATTTCCAAAACAGCACTGGGGGAGATGTCTTTTCATGTGACACCACATTGCAAGAAATCACATGGATTTTCTCTGATGTGAGGCTTCAGGGGATTATTGTGTGAAACAGAGGCAATGGCTTTATACGGCTCTGCATCTGAGTAATTTCCAATTGTCCATGCTCTCACATGTATCATAGGCTAAATCTGGGAAAATCTGAGCAGGATATGGGACATTCAGGATGGAAGTATTTCCAGGAGGAAATAGGTATCTGAGACCCATTCATTGCAGGATACCACAGCACAGAGCTTTACTAGGTAAATCCTGTGAGGTACTGTTTTAAGATTGTTTTATGCCTTGTGAACTCATGGCAGAGATGACCATGAGCCAGGATCTGTGTTCCTCTGCCTTTCCCTTCTCCTTCCAGGCTGGTGAATGAACTGAGCTCCCACAACACTTTCCTTCCCAAGAGATCCCACAAAACATGTTTGATGGCAACCCTCTCCTCCCTGCTGGATACCAACGCTCTCAGGCTCATGCAACTTGGTGGGTGTTTAAACACAGTCTTGACCTTTTAGAGCAGATTAATGAAAGGGGTCAGAAGTACTTCCCCCAGCTAAATATGCAGGAAGTCTTTGGGAAGAGCAGCATGCAGCTATCCAAGCAGGAGTTAGGTAAGGGCAACAGAAGCTCTTCCTGCAAGACTTTTCCACAGTACTTTTAGGACTGAAAGGAGACTGTGTCCCTTTGCTATGTATTGATGTTTGCCTCTAAGGCAAACAACCATTTCTCTTTCTCATCCACTGCATGAAGAACTGAGTCTGCACTACAAAGTCACATCAACACAAACTGCAGAGCCCTTGGAGCTGCAGTGAGATGCTGAACACTCATCTACGTGAATTAGCTACAGAAAAACAATTAAGCTCAGAGTTCATGGAATTACCTGCTGTTCACTATGCAGATAAAGACTCGACTACTTTCCTTGCAATCTACCCTGAAAATATTTATGCAGCTTGGGATATCAGGCCATTCACATTGCCATACAGTGTGCTACAAGACTCTTGGGAGACAGCACCTGCTATTTTCCAAACCACTGAGCCAGTGATGCACTGACTTACAGGATAGTGCAGCCCAGCAAATCTAGCACTCATCTCCAGCAGGAGAAGTAATAACTTAAAGAGAAGCAATGGCAAAATGCCACCAAATATCCAGGGTCTAAATGAGTTGTGCACTAAGCAGACCAAGCAAGAGACTATCTTTGCACTGAAGGCATTACAACAACAGAGAGAAGAAAATTTAATTAAAAGATGGTGGTATTTCCCCAAGGAAAATGTCCCACGTAGGAACAGTGGTGAGAGGAGGTTCTGGATGTACCTGTTCCTCTCCATTAGCCTGAACTCAGAGGTCTCTTTGAACCATACCCATCCTACAGTTCTATAAGGAGTCCATACTATTGGCTTAGGTTAGGCTCTTGGTCTGTAGACAGCAGATCCCATGGCTAAGTGACTTTCCTGAGCTCAAATTAGGTGCATGCTGAATCATTACCTGGATCTCTGCTTTTCACCTCTTTATAAGTCTGTCCATCCCTCTCATCACCTGAGTTTGCCAGTTTGTGAAAGTTTCTTGAAAATGAACAAAACTTAGCATTTAAAGCCCTGTCTCTTTAAGCACCACAGCGTCCCCAAAGGATGAAAGTCAGTCCCACACAAATGCTAGTACCATGGTTAAATGGCTAGAGAACTTCTGCTAGCTCTGTTTTCATGGCTGACTTCCAACTCCAAAAGCTGAGCTCACATAGGTCTATGTTTCTGCTCCCAGTGCCAACACTTCGCTTTTTCCTTTTGTTCAAAACCACTGGAAAAGGAGGACTGTTTCTTCATCGGTTATTTGAAACCTTGATGATTGTATTTTTCATTTCACAAGAGAATGGAGGGGGTGGAGTTTAGACATTGCCTATAGCAAACTAGCAGTATTTCACTACCTCTGTGATGACAGAGTTTCCAAACCTCCATAATCTGCTCATGAAAGAACATACTGACTGTGAACTTATTTCTTCCAACATCATTTGCTAGCTTTGACCCCCGACCTTCCTCCTGGTTTAGGATACTGGCTGAAATCTTGCTGTTGGGATTAATATCTCTCTCTCTAACAGAACTCTGGAAGGGAAAACAAGGTTTGACTTACAGGGAATTAAGAAAAGTTTTGCAGAGCACCCAGAAGACAATCAACAAGCCATTTTTGTAAGCACAGCACTGTCACTGAAATAGAGATGTATCATGTGATGACTTGCACTCAAAGGATCAGGAAGCATGAAGCACTTTTTCTGTTGGAATCAGTTTTCCCATCTCTGTATTTTACCGGTTTGTCTGGGAGAGGAGAATAAGAGGCAGAATTGATGTGTCTGTAGCCATGGAGTGACTCAGTTCCAGATCTAAGACTATGAATGCCCCTTCTTCTCTTGGCCTTCTGTCTCAGTCAAGGCCAAACAATGTCCTCTAGGCTGCTGACAGTTCCTCAGCAGCTGAGTTCCAGTTTATTCCTATAGGCTTTTATGGCTACATTTATCATCCTGCGACAATTTAATCTCTAAGTATCATCAAGTTGTTTTTTTTTTTTTTATTTGATCTGACAAATCCAGCCTGGTTTTTTTCTTTTCTTTTTAATAGTCTTTGTGGTTAATCTTTTGCCCACTGCAATGTTGTTGCTCTGCAACTGTAGCAAGTCAGGGAACTCAGCAGCTGACTCTGCAAATATTGTCCTTAATCATTATTTGATGGGTTTTCATCCAAAATGACAGCCAAAAAAACATGAGCCGGGATCCTGTTCCATCACATTCTTTACCTTAGTTTGAATAGCTGGATCAAAAAAAAGCTGTTCACACATGCACACACAAATCCTACAGCAAGGACCTAAGTGACTGTAAGAGAAAGTCACTTTTTCACAGCAGTCTCCAACCAGGGATCTTATGGCCAGCTGGTCAGCTGAATTCCCTTCTTTTCATTGACCCAATTTACTCCTATCACTTGTGAATCAGAGGCATCCTCCAGGATTTGGCAAGAGAAGGGGTGCAAGATTCTTGGTCCAATCCCATCTGATGAACCCACAGTCCATTCTTCGTGAGCCCCAGTCCAGCAAAGCCCTTAAGCACATGCAAAAACCCCCTTGACTTCAGTGGAATTTCTCACTGGCTTAACGCTGAGCATATGGCTGCGTTCATCGCACCGCCCCAACGCCTCGCCAGCGTGCCCAGGACCTGGTGAGCAGCTGACGGACACATTCCACCCAGCAGCAGTGCTCCACTCTGAAAAAGGAATCCTGCATCCAGAGTCTGGGAGATCCTTCAGCACAAGAAAAGCCTAACTGTTAAATATCTCTATTTATTTCTTGTCTTTGTGCCCAGTCCTCAGCAATATATTGGTTTCAGAAAGATAGGGAGAGGGAGAAAATTCCTGATTAGTTTGCTTCTTATCAATCACTGAAACAGGCTTCTAAGAGGAGAGGGAGGACCTGAGTAACACACATCCAAGTTGGTCCACCACTTGCAAGGATCCTAAGGGTGTTACACGAAGGAAGGAGAAAGAGACTTAACAGATTGAGGAAAAGATACTGAGTTTAAAAAGAGCTGAGAGCAGGAAGGAAGCTGCCTGTAGGAAACTTGCCTGACAGGTGCGAAAATTCTGTCAACAGATGACAAATCCAGGGCCAACATTTCATGTCTCCTTGCTCCTTTCTTTTAAGACCAGCCATGCTTTCTCCAGCCATGCTTTCTCCAGCTTTCTCCAGCTGCTTTTCTTCATGCTTTTTCCTTAAGGTCCTTTTGGCCCAAAAAAATAACTCTGGGCAGAAATGTTCTCACCTGAGAGAGAGACTTGTCTGTCTTTCCTCTCCCATGGCTGTGCTAGACAGAGAAACACTGCACTTTGGAGGCCAGCTACAGAGATGTCTGAGGAAGCACTGCGTGGAAATTTCAAATAGGACAGGATGGATGGGGCAGGATTCAGAACTTGGTACAAAGAAAAAGACTGAAAAGTTCTTCCAGGAACACTTTATTTAAAACATTGGTCTGTCTACAATTTAAGCCCATGTATGTTCTGTCACTTTTCCAGTTCCATCTCACCAATGCACTTAGAAGGATCACACTTAGAAGGATCTTTAGTAACCCAGACTAACAAGATTTGTTCAAATGTTTCCCATAGGAGAGAGCTGAACCTGGCCAACTTTTATTGATCTTTCACCTGTACCTGTGTCAGAGGACTTAGTAAAATACACTGACTTTGTGTTGCCTTTATTTGTTGACCTCAGTGGATTTCATTGCTACAGCTCTGCTGTCCAAGCCATGTGTGTGCTTTGGCAGAGGGTGAATAACTTCAGAAACGTTGACATTTGCTCCATGTTTCCTTAGCAGGGCTTGGAGTTCAAGGACAATCTTTACTTTTGGAAAGCTGTGGGGAGAAAGCTGTTGACTGAGATATAATGACTCAACAAACAAAAGACTTGGGCCAGAAATGTGAGGTATACTGAATTCTTCCCCTTGCTAGAAGAGCTATGGTAATTTTGAATAGGTAAGAAAGCAGGTAAACTTGTACAGCCCATCCCCACCTTCCTTCTATTTGCTTTGCAATATTCAAGCTTCAAGTATTTAAAGAACTTTGTGTAGCAAGAGCAGTCACCAGACTTGAATTCTTCTAAGCCTTTCTGACTTCCCACTAACCAGTTCATCTAGAAATCATTTTTCCTTGTGAAGAAGCATCTGTCATTAGCCAAGATTGGCAAAGTGGTGACATGAAAATGGTGGAAAACCTCACTTTGACACGGTGCATCTACAGACACAGGGAACAGACACACTGAATGAAAAGAACAAGGCTAAGATAGGAAGCATTCCCTTAATCGCAGTTCTTCTGGACAAATAGATACAACAGATGTCATAATGTCATGACTTAAGCATCCTTAAGCAGTTAGCACACCCCTAGAATTGTGGCTCTTATCCATCCATCCATCCATCCATCCATCCATCCATCCATCTACCAAAAATGCCATACTTTCTTCTCATGTCCTGCATAGGTGGTTCAGAGATCCACTTATTATTATTTTAAAGGACACTGAACAGGACTGAGCTACTGCTTGGGTAGACATCCATGGGAAATTTGTGTTTCAGATCCAATCTCAGAATGCTAAATTAAGACCTTCCAGCTGAAGACTGTGGTATATAAAATTTGACAATACAAAGGAGGTGTTTGCCCTGTGTAGGTTACTGGCTACAGCTCACATGATGGACTGAGAGTTGCTGAGAGAAGGTAGGTGTGACAGTTTCTGCCATAAATGTGTGTCTGACTTGGCAAGAAAATAACATTTTTTTTCTGCAGTAAAAGGATATAAAAGAATATTTTGTCATAATCTCTGCACCAGGATGGAAATACATAGAAATAAATCCAAATGGAAATTGCCAGCTGGTCAGAGCTGACAAGGAAAATTTTGGAGGAGAAAAACGGTTGTGTTGGTTTTTCAATTCCTTATTTCTTCAAATTAAAGCAAGTTTAGAGTGTGCAATGGACCAGTGGAAGATTCAAAATTATGTTGGGCTTCATAAGAATCCCCTTCTCTGGAAGGAATATTTTTATCTGTCCCACTTACAAAACAGATTAACCAGAAGTAGCATAGTGCCTCCTGGTAAAAGATCTAAGACAAACATCCTTAGACTTAACGACTTAACCTTAGATTAGTCTCCCAGGAGAGAAAAAAATACCAGTCCCATTTTCTAAAACATTCTAAACCAATCATATAGCTGTGATAATTACTGATTTATCTTTTCAGTGGACAGAGAGAACAGATGAGAAGATTTATTGTTTTATTACATCTCCACTTTGATATCTGTAATTTCCTAAACATGGTACTCATGTTGAGTGTTCATCAAAGTAAATAACAAGGCATTTTGAAATCATGTAGAAAAATGGATAAATGTTCCATGACCACAGGTCTTCAGGGGATGGCAAAAAGCAGCTTGCTTTCAAGGGCTAGCTACACACATTACAAGTTCAAATGATGCACAAGAGATTTACTTGGTGACTGCGGCTTTTTGTCTTAGCAACTGGTCATGACCAAGACTTCAGTATTCTCAGAAGTGTTCAGTATGGAGGATTTATTTGTGAATTTCCTAGGCAAGCAAATTCTGTTCCACATATTATGAATATATCCAACTGTTTTAGAATACTAACACTTTCTGGCTAGCCTGACATCACTGTATGGGAAGCCTTATGAATTCTGCAAGTCTGTGTTGTAAAACAAAAGAAAAATAAATGAGAAGTGACTATATTTCGCTCCCATTACCATCTAGTTTTAAAATTTGCCTTAGAAGGGAGAAGATCCTCTAGGGGCACCAGTCCTTCACCTTTGATTATAGCATGAGGCTAGAGAACAAGAAAAGATTACATCTGCTTAAAGCTCAGGATGAAGTGCTGTGAAACAAATTCCACTTCTAATTTCATCCTGTGCTGTACTTTAGCCGTAAATGGATTTAACTGAAGGAAAGTTTTACTTCATGGCCATCAAATATGACTGTCCCTAACTGATTTGAGATCTTTGTGGAGAACCTTTCCAAGAAAAGCTGAGCCTCCAGAGGGTTTCTCAGAGAAACCCTCAGCACCTCACACACCGGCCCCTTCGCTATTTGGTGTCCACGCTGCCACCAGCATTGCATTTCAGTGGCATGTACTTTTCCACAGGGAGAAACACAAGTAGCAGGTGCACACAAAGCTTATTTAACCTGTCTTCAAATCAGCACACAGATGCAAAACACGACACTGATTTATTATTTACTAATTATTGTGCACATTCACATAATGGAGGAGAGAAAATCCTCTGTCTCTTTGGTGACTGATTAGCCATGAGGAATGAGAAATGTAATCCAGATACCACCACCAAAGCAAGAAGAGTAAGATTCTGGAACAGATGGCCTGGAAAGTTTGTGAAATCTCCATCACTGGGGGATTTTGAGAGCAGCCCAGGCAAAGGCTACTTTCAGTTGAGCTGCCATTGTCATGGGGAAGGTCAGCGCAGTGAACTGCCTCTCAGGATCCCTCCCATCTGTTTTCTGTGGCTCCAAAAGTTTCCTGTTCTCTGAAACACTCAAGATGTATTTGCACACAAGAACCGCCATGCCCTGAGGTGCTCCAGAGGCAAGCAGCACATCAAGTAAATGCTTTCTCAACAGATTACCTTGTCTGCATCTCTGTGCCAAGCAGCTAGAAACACTGAGGCACCCACGGGATGCTTTAATAAATACCCTGACCCAAATCTGGTTCAAAAACAGCCTATTTCTCCTGTAGAGCAAGATGACAGCACAACAGGAGGACATCCTCAGCCCCAGGACTGAGCTGCCAGGTCAAGACCTCCCGGGTCAGATGTGAAAGAAGAGCAGCTCTCCTGCTGCCCACACCTCTGCTGACAGCATTTCTCTCCAGCAGCCTCCTGCCCTCCCTGCCTGGCCCCATCCATGCAGCCCCTCGAAGTTTCGAGCTCGACCCCAGGCTCCCAAGCCTGGGGAGGGAGCAAGCAGGGAGGGGCATGCTCTGGAATGCTCCTCACCGCTGGCTCCTTCGTTCCAAGGCAGAACTCAGGTCGCAGCAGGCTCATTTGTTCGCTTCTGTTGAGACGGAGGGGGTGGCAGGGAAGAGATGGGACGGGACTTACCCAAACTTTTTTGTTTTCAGGCAGAGCAAGAGCACCCTCTGCAGCTGATTGCTCGGAGAACAGGCGGGCTGGGATGGAGGATGATGTGATGCTCCGGAGAAGGACTCAGACCTGTTAAGCAGAGGCACGTGTAGGCTTCCAGATGTCTCCACTGCCAGAGGGCCTGGAGTTCAGGGGAGGGTGACAATCACTTTGGTTCATCACAATTCTGACCTGGAAAGGCATCTTTACCAACTTCAAGGGCTGGGAGCAGCCCAGGATGAGTCTGACTGTTCAGGTTCTGGAGAGTTTCCAAAGATAAGGAGCATCCCAAGGTGAGCTCCCCTATACCCAGAGTACCAGGAAATCATAGGGTTGTCTTGAATGTCATGAGACTTCACAGGAATGCAAAATAATGTTTCATTTGTTTGTTGGACTCTGGGTGCTTTTTTTTTTTTTTTTTTTTTTTTACTAACTTGGGCCTTTCTGCCTTGTTGCAAAAGTTAGAAGTGTGTTTTCTTTCTCAGAAAGTGAAAGCAAAGAACCCTGTCTTATGAAGAACACATGATTCCCAAAGCTGCAGCTTAATGGTAACAACCAAAAGCTATTAGAATCAGGAATGAGGAGCACAGATATTTTTCTCCCCCCATCACTTCCCACCTTCTCTCAGGAATATAGCTTTATATCCTGCTTGCAATAAAGATTAAATTATTTTGTATTTAGAAACAAATCAAAAGTCCCTCCTCCATATTTTATCCAACCTTAGAGACAGGAATTTCTCTGCCACAGGTTCCCAGATCCTCTGTTAAATGTTGATTGAAGAAAATATTGTGAATCTGACAGCCAGGGCCATACTTGATATCTGCAATAGCACAAGGAACCTATTGTGATGCAAAATCCAGATCTCTGCTATTGGCAGGTCATCAAATCATATCCTCACCATAAAATTATCCACATCCATCACCAAGAATATCCTAGCTCTGATGAGAGAGCTGAGACTTTTTATGATCCTAGTGTAACCCTTTCTACAGCTTTTCCTGACAACAAGGGAGCATAGGGCAGTTAATAAACAGATTAGGGTCTGGTCTATTAATTAATTATGGACTAAATACAACCAGAAAAACCTGTTTATTTGAAAGTGGGGGCCAGGGGAGAGAGTTGCATCATTTAATATTTCTGGTGCTGTAGATATGTATATGTATAACACAGTACAATAGAAAAGTGGCAGAATACTTCCTTATTTGTGTTTAAAATACCTCACAGGACATGTCTCCAAGAAGCTGATGTTCATTCTCCTGATTCAAATCTTGCTATTAGAGAGGGCTGAAAGGAAAATCTCCTACAGAGCTTAAATCTCCTAGAGAGCTTAAATAATGTCTCCTTGGCAAGTATATTTATTGAAATGGCTTGAATTTTTCTGCTGAATTCCAAGAATTAAATTATTTGGGGTCAGTGAGGAAAGAAGAACGGACAACAAGTAGCTTTTGGCTTGGAGCAGCATTGATATGTTTCTCTATTTTTAACAATAAAAGAGGTAAAATGGCACTTTCAAAACTCCACTATGAAAGGACCAAAGCCCTTTTGACTTTGTTCTCAAAGACACACATTCAAACTCCCAGCATCTCCGTGATAGCTCCATGTCACTAGAGCATCAAAAAGAATCCCTGTTCCTTGCCAGCAAACACCAGCATCTCGTTGTACCTGGTGACTTCTGCAAAAGTCCCACAGATATCAACAAGCTCTTCCTTGTGAATATGTGTATCTCATCGGTTTCTAGGGGGAAAGCATACTAATGAAATAATAACCATAAAACCCATTCCTGTGGATTTTTAGAGCTAGAATTTGATCCCTTTTTTCTTTCTCATTGTAATAGACAATTACAAATAGAAAGAGTGTCCCATCTCCTTAGTCAAAAGAAATATAAACTGAATTTTGCTTAGAGCTGGGACCCATTTGGCTTATTTGGAGATCTGAGCCACATGATAATAACTAGAAATGACACAGCTCAACCCAGGGACTCCAACTTTCTAAATTCTGGAATCATACCTGACTCATGAGTTGGCTGGTCTCGTGTCCAAAACTATGAACAATGCTTACTCTCTCATAGCTGAAAGGATAGGTTGACTTGAAATGGACAGATTCATTAGGTTCCACTGATTTTCCTCCTGCATATCAGCATTCTCAAACTGCTGGCATGTGTTCTCCCAGCTGCAGAACCTCTGCATCTGAGCATGTACTGAAAGGCCTTTATGACTTCTTTTTCACCTCGCCTCTACACACATTTTGCCTTCATGACAGGTCTTGGAAAGAGGGACTTTTAAGTGCAGCACAGTTGCACTTAAAAGAGACTCCTGCAGTAGTGCTGTGACACATGTGAGCATCTGCAGAACATGGCAACATCTCTAAATCCTCCTGAGGCCCCCTTCCTGTAGGTGTTCTTGCTGCTCTCCCACAGCAGTCCCCAGAAACACAGAAATCAATCCAGGAGGAACAGAGAAGATGACTTGGGGGCAGTCTCTTGCTTGCTCAGGCAAAAGCACCAGATCTTCTGAAGGGACATAATGTCTGCTGCTACTGGGAGAGTCAGGAGGCCTCTACCTTTTTTGTGCTACAAGAAAAGTGCAGGTTTTTTTCTTTTTTTCAATGCTGCAGAAAGCCTGGAGCTGTTTTGCTCAAGCCAGGTTCATCAGCGCCCTGCTCATCTCTTGCACATACACAGAGCTGCTTGTCCCTAGTTAGCTTGTTATGCAAGTTAACCCTTAAGTGGGTGCTCTGGTCACAAGCCCAGACAGGACAAAGCCTCTTATCCCAACAGGGAGCAGCGCAGACAATCCAAACAGAGAAAAGTGTCCCTCAAACCACAGGGATCTGACTGTTCTTTTTATTTAAATTCTGTGTTTTTTCTGCATAATACATCATTTTGCATTTCAAAAGCCAAGCCCTAGCCTTTCTTCTTGCAGGTAATTAGCTGGAAAAATACCAATAGGTCCCAGTGTCTCTTTTAAGGCACAAAACGAGTTATGATATTCCTGATCCAGCTCTCTGTAACTCCTCATTAACCTTGACCACTGTATAGGGCAAGTTCTCCTCAATGTGTGCTTTAAATTCCTAATTTGGAGGTCATGCACTGGTGATGCTCTACCTACCCTTAGGTGGAGGAGCAGTTTCAAGGAAAGCCATAGAATCCCAACGCTACCATCCTCCAGACAAGGTGAAACAGCAGTCCCAAATGCTCACCCACAAAATATCATCTGCAGACACCAAGCATCCTTTATCTGAGTTTCAACACTTGCCTTCAGAAAGGTCTGAAATTATGGTGCTGCCTATGTGGCCTCGGAGGTGGCTGCTGGGAGGACAGAAAGCAGCCTAAAATCATGAATGGCTATGGTTAAACAGTAGCTACATGAGCTTCAGTTGCAACAAGAGGGGATTATGAACTGAAGAGAAATAGTGTCCTTCCGAAGAGAAAACATTAAATTCCACCCATCTCTAGGCTGGGCCTAATTGACAAGGATAGTTAGGAATAATTGCTTTCATTTTTCAAAAGGGAGAAAAACATGGAGGCTAAGATTTTTGCCCTAGGGCACTTTTATTACATAGTGTTTCAAAGAGCAGCATTTTGAGTTTGGACTCTAAAGCACTGGTTTCAAAACTGGGATTTGAAAGGGTTTTCAAGCAAGTATCTTCAGTAAACCAAAGAACATCTCAGCCCAGAAAACAAGTCCAGGCTTTCTCACTCATGACAAATAGTGCAATCCTTTGGGCCAACCAGATCTTCCCCAAGATGCCTAATGTTGGTCACAACTGAACAACTAGCGTCATGTGGTCTCTACTACAAGTACAGGTGATAAAAAGTAAATAAATTCCCTGTATTACATTAAAGCAATTCTGATAACTTTGAAGCAATAAGTAGAGCAATTAGATGTGCATTTTGCATGCACACTGGCATGTCTGTACTATTAGAGAAGGTGGTTCCAGGCTAATGCTTGCCAACACTACTGGGCCATCAATGTTTGAGCAGGATGAAATGTGGCTCAGATTCAGATGATATGTCTAAACTTCTATACAGGTGGTTTCTTTTATATGTCCACATCCAAACAGCAGCACTGCCAGGTCACTGCAGGCCCTGCAGTCCAAGAGTTAATGTCACTCAAGACAAGAGACCTCTCTCTCACTCCAAAGCCAACATACATGCTTCAAAATTTTGCCCTCATTTCCTTAATCAAACTGGTGATGCATTTGGATATGATTTCTTCACTCTGAAGTCCCTCCTGTCATGGCCACATGCTCCTCATTTTGCATGACATTTTTGCTTGCACAAACAGTCCTTTGTACGTGCAAAATCTCGCATTTGTGCTTGCCAGTCAAGCACGCCATTGTCCGCTCAGCCTGTCTTTGTGCCTGCAAAAATTCTAGGGCAAATGCAAAGGCTGAACAGAAGAGCCTTTGGGACTCCCAATTTTCTAACCAGCCAAAGCCAAATGCATTTCTAACTCACAGTGACCTCACTGCAGTCAATGCAAACACCCATCCATCCATCCATCCATCCATCCTTCCCAGCACGAAGGCTGAAGTCCTGGCCCTCTCTAAGCCGATGGGAGCTCTGCCTCTGATTTCTGAGAGATGCCTGAACTTCCCTTGTGTGTTTTTTGTTCCAAGTCTCCCTTTAGCAGAAATGATGCTCCTCAGTTGCATATCCTCTGCCCTTGCAGCAGTGGAAGCAGCCACATGACCTGTAATTAAGGCACCGAGCGCTGCGAGCGGCTCACTCCCGCATTCTGTTTGGTCACAAAAGAGCAGTCATGGATCGCTTCGACCGAAAGCAGACCTGAACACAGAGACTCCATTGTCCCCAGGCCAGAAGAGATGGCTGCTGGGAAGAATTTGAAAGGCATAGGTTTCAGTATATATGTTGCTTTTCCATGAAACTATATACACTTTTGCAAATTATAAGCCGTTTCCTGTCTATGTTCCAGAACTTTGGGTTCAAATTAAAATCTCCTTAAAATTGGACCAGCAGGAGGGGGAAGAAGGAGGAGGTGTTTGCTAGAGTTCTTGAGCAAATGGGAGGAATTTAAGGTCTTGTCCTCTGTAATTCCTCCCCTATAAAGGAATGTACTTCACCAGGTTGCCACATACTGAAATAAACTTGGCAACACTGAGAAAAGCAATGTTTTCCTTCAGGTTTTTAATGCTTTTGGCTTGGATTGCATTCTCATTGCTTCTTCCTACTGCATTCTCCTGCCTTTCCATCCAGGTGCCACTTAACACACTGGCCATTTTGCCAAAGGGCCACAGCAATAAAAGAAACCATTCCACCAGGCTGTGATGTTTTCCTTCCCCTTTACCACTGGCGACCAGCAGACCTCCAGGCACTGGCCAAGGGATAGGTAATGTTTTATATGCCCCTTACATAGGTTTGCTTGCATACCAATTACAGCCTGGCATGCCTCTGCCCCCCCATCCCCCACGGACTGAGAACATCTGGAAGCATTCACAGTCCAAGCACAATCTGGCTCAAGTCCCATACTGGAGGGAAAACAAACCAGGGAGCCCGGGAAGTGAGAGCAAGGTTCACTGAGGCACACCAAGGACCTGCTTCTGATGTTTCTTCTCTTCTCTCTGCTGTGTGACAGGAGTGCTATGAGGTGAAGAGATGCACCTGCCTGCTGGCTCCACACTCTGTCTCTCCGGCATCACCAGAAATCTCCTACTATCATCTATGCAATGGGTCTCTCTCATGGACTATTTTCCTTCTGTCTTCAAGAAGAACTGTGTCTCAAACTCCATATACAAATATTTCAAAACTTGGTCTTTTCCAGCCTTCTGAGGCTGGTCTCCTCTTTCCCAGGATCAGACACGCCAGTGCATCCTGCCTGCCTTGAGAGAGCACTCAGCCCCACTGCCATTTGGAAAGGCACTTCATCTCCCAGGGAAGGGCTGTTCTCTCTTAACACCAGTGCTCAGTCATGGCCCATTTTCAGGCACTTCCTTCAGCCAGTGGAAACAGTTCAGTACCTGCCAGAGGAAAATTCAGGCCATGCACTTCACACACTGACAGCATTCTGAGGCACTAGTCTGCCTTTGCTGACTTTGTTCTGGAGGGATGCGATGGCACCACTTCCCAAACTGATGCTGCAGCAGGCAGAGAGGTCAGTGCCAGCTGGCTGAGACAGCACACGGCTCAGCATAATCCACCCTACTTCTCAGGTGGGTTTTCTAGGCTATGGTCAGTTCCATGCTGGCCTAGCTTGATTAGTATTGTGCTCCAGATATCTGGTTTAAAAGCTGAAACTCAAAAAAGTGAGGAAATCAGAGAATGGCTTGGTGTAGAAGAAAATATGGATTGGCCTTCACAATTTTTTTCCTGATAGTTGTTTTCGTAATGAAAGATGATGCCATGGCAGAAGCATGTATGGACCAAACATGCACATGATTTATAGCCTGACATAAGTCCTCCATTCAGATTCTCATCCAACATTACAGAAAGCAGGAACAGTCTTTCTAGGTGTATCCTTGGAGGAAAAGAGTAGAAAAAAAAATAGTGTAGAAAGTTTTGGATTATTTTCTTTGGCTTCTGTTCTGTTCCACATACACATAAAGGCAAAGAGATAAAGACAGGAAATAGGCCCTCACTATGTTGGTTTGCTACTCTAATTGAAGTAGCAGAGACCCACAAGGCATGCAGCACAACTGTGGTCTGATTCCACCTCAGCTTTCTGGATTAAGTTCATCAGCAACAGACCATTCCTTCATTTGCAGATGGCTCAGAGTAAAGTACATATCAGAGAAATAGCAGAAGAATGTTTGCCCTAATCTGGAGTAGAGAGAGGGGATGGATTTTGCAGTACCTGATGCCTACAGCTCATGCTCCCTCAGGATGCTGGTCTTGCTAACTCCAAGTCTTGAGCAAGATCCTTGGCTTTTCAACATGGTGGGAACAGCAATCTCTTGTTTCTTTTACTCATGGGCTCAGGGGTGACTCTGCCAGCTCTGTCTGACCTTTACTAATTTACCCAATTCTCCCCTTTCACACCCTTGTTCACACCTGAATATTGTTCCTTACTCTTTTGACACACCTGGAACTTAGAAGGCAGAGAAGATGTTTGCCATAATGAATCCACCCCAGGAGAGAACCATGGAAATCTGGTGGGGAGAGCTTGTTATACCAAGAATAAATGGGGTTGAAAGTTCTCCACCAGGACACAGGTATCCTGGTAGACAAGGACATATCTTTATTTCAGACAACATAAATCAGAATTCAACATTAACTTCATGCTTTATGGGGTGAATTTCATGGCAATAGATAAGCTTGTATTAAGGAAGACCAAGACAAGTCCTTTTATGAAGTCAGGACAAGCAGGTACAGAACCTGCAAAAATACCCTTCCTGCTCTCTCAACTCACTTTAATTCTGCTGTTAAGGTTAAACAACACTGAGAATAAAGAAATTCCTTCATTTTATCCAGCTTCAGCTGGAAGGCTCTCAGATCTGAACTCAGCTAAATCAGCCATTTTTCTCAAAGCTGGATTTTACAAAGGAGAAAAACTAATACAGAGAGCACAGTCATACAGAATGCATGCTGTCACTCCTCTGTGCCATGCTGTGCCTTCTGCTAGAGGTGCAGAGTGGATATGCAGAGCTCAAAGGAGGAGCTCCTTCCTGCTCATACACATACAACTGCCTGGGCAGGGTACATCTGTCAGCACAGGTCTGCTCTGACCCCACTTCCAAGCTGAAGGCAAAGGAGGTTGTAGCTGCAGTGGGCAATTTCAAGTTACCCAGGCCCCAGCTGCTCTTGGGGCCAGGTTGCTGCTCTGTTCCCGCTGTTAATGATCAGCTCCTTGGATGTGTTTTGTAGGTTCCCTTGCTTTGCAACTCATCACAACCTGATGTCTTAGTCAGTCCCAAAAGAGTTAATAGATCTGCCCCGTTGCTGTGGCATTTCTCCCTCCATACAAAGCAAAACAGAAAAGTGTGTTGAGGGGCCTGGTATATGTGTTAGGGTGCTCAGAAAAAGGTAGTGACAAAGCATATTTTTGCCTAATGAGGGAAAGAGAGGGAGAGAAAAAAAAACCCTGGGGAATCCCCATCCATTATAGTTTCATTATCTTTTCCACTCAAAGAAACAAACAACGTAACTTTGGTACAGCATTTGGGATTTTTCTGTCCAGGATGGTTAGGTGCTGTCTGAAATCAACACAACCATGGTTTCACTTTGGTTTTTTGGCAATGCTTCATATGCCAACCTCAAAGACAGCCACAGCAACTACTAAATGTGCAGCTGAATTTGGTCATGCCCTTCTCCCACTTTCCAAGAGTTCCAGGGTAAAGCCTGGTCTGTGCAGGCCAGAGAATGCAGAACCTCTAGATGTTCCAGTAGAGGCTGAAGGTGAGAGAGATTTAAGGTCCCTGTCACAGGTCCCTGATCACACTAGAATGCTGGAGACCTAACCTTGGCCAGGGTAGAACTGATTACTGTTATATCTGGCAGAGCAAGCTCTGTTAGTGGATGGGGAAAGGAGCATCTCCAGAGATAAGTTTATCCAGCCTTTCTTGCTTCATTCCTGAAAGGCACTGAACCCTTCTAGTCTGAAAAAGAAAATAAATCTATTCTCTATTCGCTGATCCCAAGCTTTCCCATGCTAAGTATCACATGCCCTATACTCTTCATTTTATTTTGAAAAACAAGCAAGCAACAAAACACCAGTGCATGCATATACTGACTTTATCTTAATCCTGATTCCCCAGAGTGGCAGGACTCCTGTAATATACCACTGTTTCCTTATGGAACAGGAACACAACTTGGACATATCAAGTTCCAACGCACAGGGAGGGTTTATGAGCCAGCCATAAGATCCTGAAACACGACTCCAAGATGTGTCTTTGAGAATATTGCCACTGAAAGCTCCTCAACTGAAAATGCTTCATATAAAAACCTTAACTGGAACAGCCAAAGGAGAATGCTGGTGTCTGAGCACAGACTGAGGATTCAGCACATTCATTTAAAATTCAGATGCCAGCACTAAGACACATATGGAAACAGGCTCTATCCCTTCTAATATATATGATCATGGGGATCGGGTTCCTTGCAGGACCCAAGCCTCAGACAGAGAGGAGATTTAGGCAATGGATGACCTTGAAAATGCCGCAGCATAAATCAACATGGAAATCCAGGAGGGTGGGTCTGTTTTCCCGATATGAATATTTAAAGAACACTCATTTTTTCTAAGTGATAGATGACAAGCAGGTGGCTTGAAAACTGGAAGTATTCTTGCCATTTGTTCTGGGAGATTTCTTCACAGGTTTTGCATTTACTTCTTTATCTACTTATTTATTTATTGGTGGCTTGCCATCTTATTCTCCAAGGCCAGGAGTTGGTTTTGGAAACTTTCCTGGAGAACGGCGCTCCTGCTCTGGGATTGCTTTCTAAGTCTGGTTTTGATTTTAAGCAAGCAAGATCTAATTTCCCTGCTTTGCTCCAAGCTACCTTGCAGACCACGCTCTGGACCAGACCCTCGGCACTCACTACACGGTGCTGATGTTGTTAGTGCATGAATACAGCCAGATCTGATCAGCCCAAAGGACCCTATACCTTTTCTTTGACATTATGCAGTAACAGGTGCCCAGAGAATATCAGGGCCAGGCAAGTGCACAGTGATGCTGCCCTGGAGTGTTGTCCCACTCCCCACTAAGACAGTGCCTCTGTGCTTAAAAGCCCTTTATTTATCCAGTTAGTTTTTGAATCCATGCCAGCATTTTGCCCTTCCTAGACTCCTGTGGCAAGGAGCTCCTTTGGTTAAATTTTGGGAGTTTAAATTTTTCTCCTTGCTTGTTTGTGTTCTTCATGCTTTTCCTGCTTTTACAGATATTTATAAAATCTTCTCCTGGCCACCTTGCTTCCCAGCTGAAGAGCTCTATTCTGCTTATTTCTCTTACAAAAGCTCTCCCCTGCTTCTGACCACCTCTGCCAAAGGGGCATGAGACACAGGTATGAAATCCCATCAGTCAGTCCCACCACCTGATGGGTCTGGAGAGTGGGGCAAAGCTGTTCCTGCCACTGCTGTGGCAGAGCTTGTACACACACATCTCTAGCCAGCACAAACACGTCTACAAAGGGCATCGTTTTTAAACTCTCTGTGGTTTTAAAACATGGATAGGAATTGGAAGGAAAACACAAGTCATAAAGCAGAGGGCAAGATATTTTCCTCAGATAACCTGGTGACTGCAAAGTCCATCAGCAGGATATGTTAAAGAAACAAATTCCTAAGATATATTATCCAGGCATTAATGGAGTTATCCACCCAAGCCATTTCCTGAACCCAAGCACGGGCTTAGGAGCAGGCAGATGAACAGCACTGGGAAAGCACTCTCCACTGCACAAAGCAGTACTGGGACAGGGCCTAGACAGATACTGGCAGGGAGAAAAGTTCCTGAGCCGCGGTCTACCCCGGTTTATTTCCTCCCACTCCTCATTAGCATGAATAATAATGAGGTAACACGAGGAGGGGGCGTTGCTGGCAAGGCTGGTGACAGACCTAGTGAGTCTCTGAGGAGAGTGTGTGCAATTATCCGAATGAAGTAAGACTGAAGCCAGAGATAACCAGTACAAATAAATGAGCAGAGATGAGATCAGGCTGATGTCATTCACCCCAGGCAAATTTTGGATCTCTCTTCAGGCGGAAGTTTCACTAACCAGTACAGTGGAAATAGGAAATTGAAAACAAGCCTCCGACCCATGAATTTCACCACTGAGTGCTAACACAACTGTCTCCCCAAAGCCAAGGAAGAGGCCAAGTGGGGGAGAAAAGATCAGGTTCTCATTTATCTCAGAATTATCTTCTAGTCCCCAGCAGTGCTTTGACATGCTTGAGTGACTTGCAATGACTCACTTCCCTTCAGCCACCCCTTCCAACTTTCCTCCACCTTATGTTAGATGTTGGGCTTGTGGAGGTAAGACAAAAACCACTCTCCAGTGGTCAAATCTAACAGTCCAGATATTTGCCAAAGTTCCAGCAATTGTGCTAGCAATTTTTTTGAAGTGTTAAGCACCAACTGACAGCAACAGGAGTCAGAGAAACTCAACAAGCTTTTAAAGCAAAGCCAGAAAAGAAAATTGAACTACTGCTGCCTTTCCCCCCCCCCCCCCCACCCCCCAGTGGTAGCATATGTACAGAGAGCAGAGCTGCTGACTGGTGTCCCAGTGACTGACATGCAGCCTCTTGGTGAAGCCACTGGCCATGGATGCACAAGGGAGCACTCCTGTGCATCGTTTCCTTTGTTTATCTCACCAGCTGTATTTACAGATTTGCAGAATGCTCTCTACAGTTTGCAAATGACTGCCTCATACAGCTCTCTCCATCTTCAAGATTTTTATGATGTGGACCCAATCCAACGTCTAGACCAATAATGACAGCTCACATCTCAGCCAAGCCTTTTCTTAATTGTCCACAGGGCTGGCAAGGAAATATAAACATTCGTAGAAACAGCGACATTACTAAAAAGACTTTGACCAGCTGGCATCTTTCCCTGCCAGTCCTGGGGCAGCTTCTTACTGTATATTTCCTAGAGCTCAATCCAGTCTGGTCTTAAAATAGCTCAAATTATGGTGGTTCCCTGAAAAACAGAAAATGTAACGGCCTGAGATTTGCCTTCTGACTCTGTCCGTTGGAGTAAAACTTTGTTACTTCTTTACTCATCTGATGACACCTCAGTTTTTTTGGCACAGTGTGACTGGGACTGGATTTTGGGGTGTCTGTTGGGAAGGATTCTCTCCCCCATCCTTTTTCCACATTGATGGGGCCACATCTCTCGTGCTGGAGCTCCAGAGCTGTGGGGTGTTCCAGTGTCAGCTGCAAAGTGCCTCGATCTCATTTAGGATCTAAAGGCTCAGCCTTTAGCAATGGTGCAAAAATATTGTCCCAACAGATGGCAGCTTATATGGGAGGAAGTTTGGCTGCCCCACCATGGTATATGTCTATGCAATCTTTTCCTTATAAACTGTCTGCTGTTCTTCTGGACCCTCTGCATCTCCTGAGGAAGGTTATGTCCATTGTTTGCAGCACAGATTTCTGTCACTTCCCAGCCAGCTGTCCTTCAGTTTGGTGATCTTCTCATACTTCCACAGTTTCTCCAGCTCACTTCCAGATTTGTCTGTTCTCCCACTTTGGTTATTTACTGTTGCCAAAAGCATGTGCAAGGCTAAGTGTTGTGGTACAGGTGTGACTGTACCATCAGTCCTGACAAATCTTTCCTTACATTTCTCCAAGACTGAGATCCCTGCAAAAATTGTCATGAAACTCTGAGACCATATGGTCTTGTGCCTTTGCATTCATCTCTGTATATTCACCTATTTTTGTCTTGCAGGAGGACTGTAAATTTGCTGGCTTACTCTTAATTTTGCAGTTTAAATAGCAACAGGCAAAAGGAGAGAGGAGTGGGGAAGGGAACAAGTCTGGTTCCTCAGTGTTCCCTCCACATCAATGAATGTTAGAAAGACAAAAACACAAACTGCTCATCTCTCTTGCACTTCCAGGGAGGACCCCACCTCACCAGCCCAGACTTGGGTACCCCATCCCAGCAGGGTCTGAGCTTCACATGAAGTCTGACTCAAGCTGTATTTTGTGGCATTAAATGACAGTTAAGTACTAAGCAGGCTTTATGAAAACTCCATGCTGAGAAGGAAGTTTCACCACAGCAACATTATCAGAGATCGCTGACTCAGCTGCTGCAACACCTCATTTTCAATTTCACAAAAGCTGAAGGATCCAGACTCCAATGCTGAGGGGTCTAGGGCTTCAGGATTTTGGTTGGGGCCTATGTCCCCTTGCAAATTACCCACTGAAGACACAAGCAAAGCTGTGGGCCATCATGCAATATGAAGAATTCTACTGTAGATGGGTTGGGGTTTTAAAATAATATGATACCGTGCAATGAGCAGTTGGGAAACAGAGTTAGAGAGAGTGCCACTCCAAGCCCTGCCCACTGAGAGACAGCAGCAGAGCCAAGAATTAAACCCATGGCTCCCAAGACCCATACTAGTGGCTGAGCCACAGGATCATTCCTCTCCCCTTCCTGCAATTGGCCCAGCTGAGGGCCTGCAATTTCCCTGGCATACCAGAACCCCACAGGCAGAGTAGACTTCCAAAACATCCCTGCCAGAAAGACTGAAGCAATGCTGGGGCTTGTCCCTGCAGCACAGAAAGGGCTCTTACTGCCACCCAAGACAATCTCTCTGTGCCACGCTTGCTGGCAGACCCAAGGAAGCTGCAGTTACTTCAGCCTTCCAAGTATCAGCTTGCTTTCTCAGATACTAGAGACTCAGGCAGCCCAGTTTCCTTCATCCTGTACAAAGATTTTCCCCACATCACTAAAAAAACGCAACCATCCCCTTTCATCTGCACAGTAAGAGAAGGAGCAGAGCAGCCCATCAGGGTGTCAGTGTCAGAGCTCCGGACGTGCAATGGGAAATTGAAACACACAGTGCCCTGGATAGGAAAGCACCAAGCTGGGCCAGTCCATCAAAAAGAGCTTCCAGCAGTAGTCACATGTGCTCTCTCTGGTTCCCAACAGCCCTGTTAAAGCACTCAGGTGCAATGGCAAGCGTTCATTCTGAGGATGAGCTCAAGCAGAGATGGAGTTCAAATGTACCAGTGAGCAATGCCCACTGTGCCCCAACTTATTCAGGAACCTCACAGGAGAAAAACAAAACAAAACAAAAGCAAAAAAATACATGCCACCATGTGTAAATGAATAGTGCACAGGAAGACTATTTCCTGATATTTCTGATCTCCTGACCTTGAGTTTGCAAGCAGAGTACTCTATCCATTTCATTTTTATTTGGTGTAATATCAATAGAATTCCTTCATGTCTCTATTACTCAAAGGATTGTGTCAGCTCTTGTAACCACATCATTGCACTAGGAATGTATGTTTAGCTGGACATTCACCATAAGATCTGTCTTTTGCATAGTCACCATCTTTGGGAGAAAGCTTTTCCTTTTTTTGCCTTTCCTTTTTGTTCAGAGATAATTTGGTCATAAATAGATGCATGTAGCCCTGTTAAAACCCACTTCCATGTGCAACCAACTATCACTGTTCAGCTGGTTATTAGCAGCAAAGGTTCTGAGCCAGATGGACACATCGCTGCACCCTTGTGGTAATGACAACATTGCCCTGGCACACAAATGATAGGGTTTCTAATGTCCTCTGCTTCATCATTCCCTAGAAGTCTAGGTCTTCCAGACTGGAACACAGTGCTTTAGGCTACTTTGGGCATTGATACTACAGAAGGAAAATAGATGGGTGTCTAGATGGTTGGAGACTTGCCAAGCCAACAAAAATAGCTGAGCAATACCACAGCTTAAGCCAAGAATGGATAACTCCTACATTTTTAAGAAACTCTTATATTGCCTGACAGGTGTGCAAGGACAGGTAAATGCAGCTTAATGTTGCAACTTTATCAATGTACCAGACCAGACCTAGCATGGGTGAATATTCCTCCCAAAAAAAACCACTCCCAGGATGGTAGGCCCTCCTGTGAGCTGGGTATTGGGACCTGCATCCAGCTTTTGGGTTGTCTGTTAGTGAACTCTAAACAAACTAAACAGAGAAAGTGAACATGAGATACAGCTTCCTCTCTCATTTGGCAATGTTCTTCATCTTGGATAAAAAACATCAAGGCTTCCCAGCTCCATAAATCCTTTCTGTTTGCAAGGACACATTAAGCAGATTGTAAAAAAATGCTCTAGGCATTGATTCCACACAAAAATTCACACGTTTCAAGCATGACATAAATTTGGCCCATTGGTCACATGAATTCCCAGGCCTGCATTTCTCCTCTCCTTTTTGCTTCTTGGGTTGTTGCTTACAGAAAAACCCACATTTCCCCCATTCCTCAAAGACTGCAGAGGAAACAAAAGCAAGGACAGGAGTGTTTCTTCCCCAAGCTTGAGGAATGTCCAGAAGAATAATATAGAATGGGTAAATTTGTTCAAGTGGGAGGAACGAAAGATCACAATTGCTCTGGGAAAAACCTGGCATGGCTGTTGTTTGTTTGACACCAGTGTCCAGTCTACCCAGCCTAGGCAGGACTTTCCTGCAGGAATGTTTCCTTGCCTATCTGCCCACACCATGGGCTGCATTCATAGATCATGGTTCTCCTGCTTCTGGGGACACAAGACTGAGGTTTAGCAGGTCCATTCTTCAGTGGGCCACAAACCATTTTGAGGAATGTAAATAAAATCCATTACCACTTGTGAACTGTAGGTAATATTTATTTTCAGACCTTCTTTGCCTAGTAGATTTGCTGCTCCTCCAAAGACAAGAGACATCTAATCCCAACCACTTCTGACCTGCCCGGTCAGAGCCACAAGGTAGCTCTTTACTCACAGTTTGGTAGGAAGCTTTGGCTGAAAGAAAATTTGAACTCACAGCCCTGCACCTGCAGAAAAATGCTTGATTTGCTTTGGTATCTTGTTCCATCTGGAAACAGCAAATTACAAACGGGATAAAAAGAACAGTGTCAGTTCTACTCCGTGTATACTCTTGGAAAAATATAACCCATAGGTCTCCAAGAAGTGCCCCTCCATCTAAAGCAGCAGTGGCATAGACTGTGAGTAGCTTTAGTTCAACAAGAGCCCTTAATGAAATGCTGTGGTAAAAGCAGCAAAGTGGGACAGTCATTCTTAGAGCTAACAGCAGGAAATTAAATTTGACACCTCTGTGGATATGAAATGCAAATTTTAAAAACTGTACACTCAGTTTTGGAATAATGTCATTGGAACTGCAGCAGATTTTCCATCCTTTGAAGTCTTCAGAGGAAGACTGAACCCATATTCAGATCACCTACTCTAGATGCTTCATTTAGTCATTGCACACACTGTGCACTAAAGAAAAAAAAAAAAGGGCAAAAAATTCTGGTTGTCTTCCCTCCAGGGCTATAAGATCATTGAATACCTATGCAGTCAGGGAAGAGAGATAGTCATGACATGAAGTCAGTTTCCTGGAACTGCTGGCCTGCATTTTATTGTGGCAGCCTTTCTCCATGACAGGTTTTGGCTTTACCTCAAACCGGTGAATTCAACAAATTCATCAGGAGAGAAATTTCTACAGGGTTTGGTTTATCTGCCACGTGTCAAGATTTATCTTCATAATTGTCTTTTCCAACCTTATTACTGTGCAGGGACCACTACTCAAATAGCCTTTGGGAAGAACCAAGGTTCTTGGATAAAGCAGAGATTTTCAACTAGATAAATGACAATCAGCTAAAAGTTTGTTAGGGGACTTTTTTGCTAGAGCAATAGCTTTGGGGTTTTTGTCAGCTAGGACAGAGTGAAGGAGAAAACCAGAACGTCACTTCCCCCTTCTTTGGGATGAACATATCCAACAGCTCCCTAATCTGTCCCCACTGGTGACCATCCCTCCACTTCATGCATGAACACCATGACAGGAATACCCCAATCACCATTTGTATTCAGCAAAGAAGGGGTAAAGCAGGGCCAAGAGTACCTTGTAAACAGACAAAGTGTAACCTTTGCTTATAAATCATGAGTACAGCCCCAGAACATGCCTTTAATCCTGCAATTACATTCAGAACTCACTGTTTCAGTAAAGGAAACTCTAGCTCCTCTCCAAATGGCATTGGAGCTGACCTTAAATGATAGGTTAGCTCCCCAAAATGGCCGCAGAGCTCCAGTGCTTCCAGCATCCCATTCCTGGTCCATGGAGCAGGGAGGGGGATGCTCCCAGCTGTGTCACCCTGAGTTCTGTGAGGCTCCCCTCTGGGGCCCTGCTTCCCACCAGCAGCTCCCTGAGAGAGGAAAACTGCCCACAGCCATCGGGTTGGCTTTGCCCTTGTGGCTGACAGGAGACAGATCCTCAGCAGCCTGGGAGCAGTCAGGAGCTCAGCCATGGGCGACAGGGCAGGCATTACTGGTGGAACACAGTGTGTCTTCTTGCAGCTCTCCTCCTTTTGTGGGCACAGCCTATCCCCACCATCCCTTGGGAATAAACAGCGGTCAGGAGCAGCGTGAGGGAAAGCAGGCAGCTCCCTTTTGAATTCCAGCCCTTCTTCTGCACCAGCCTCTCCCTACAAGCAGACTGAAGTCTCTCTCTGGCCACTGAATGGCTGCAAGAGGCAGCAGAGCTCACCAGACCACCCTCAGGCTGGTCCCCTGTCAGAGTCCTGCCTGTGCCACTCAACTCGTACTCAGAGATGAAAGGCTGAGAACTTCAAGAGTTTTCCACCACAGCAGAAATGTGGGCTGGTCATCTGCCCTTGGGTAACTCTGTAACAGCAACTTGTGCAGCCAAGGTTTTCATTTGTTCCCAAAGCATCTATAGTATATATATATTTTTTTTTTTTTTTGGTGAGCCCCAGGATTATTTTCATCCCTATTCACCTCCTCTCCATATCTGTTTCCTGCAGAAAATGTGCACAAACAGCTTAATACACGTGTTTGGGAAAGTTTTTCAGGCCTGATCATAAACCTTCCTCAGACAGGTTTTCCTCCAGTAATTTCAGAGTCTCTCCAGGTAGTTCAGCAAGAAAAGAAAAATTATAAAAAAGGGGAATTCTAGTGGCAGTATAGTACCTGACTCCCAGCTGCTCTGCCCTGGGATATTTACTTGAGCTGAATCTTGCTGAATGTTTATCAGAGCTTTCAGTTTCCACTGGGAAATGGAGTTGCTCCTTTCTAGACCCATTAGTCTTAGGACATAACAATGTGCTGTTTCTGAAGCATCTCCACTGGACAAATGAAGCACAGATCTTTCCAAAAGAGCGGCTGGCAAGATCCTACAATGAGCAGATGTTCTGCCAGCACCTCCTGAATTTCTGGAGTTCTTGAAGTTGTAAACAGGGTTATCACATTGCAGTGAACTCCAAGATCTCTCTGGATTGGATCCATTTTCCATCCCCTGTATGGGAGCGATCCAGGAGCTGGATGATTCATTAGCAGCGACTGGCCAGAGCACACAGCAGCAGCACATGCCCTGGGTTTTTATGGGAGTAGTTCTGTCAGTAGCAGAGTACTGTCCTCACTGCAGAAACACTGCTGTGAGCCTCACCTCATAGCTGTCTCACTGCTCTCCTTACTGAATCTTCACTTGGAAGATCTTGCCTTCCCCCTAAATTTGGTTTGCTCATCATCTCAAGGACAGGAAATACCAAAGGCAAAGCTGGACCAACAGGTCATGGTCTGTTAGTGGCACATCAAACAATAGACTCTCAAACGTCAAATGAAAACATACACCCATGGTTCCCCTTTAAATTGTGTGTCTTTCACACAATTGGGCAAGAAATTCAAATATTCACACCCCTCTGCCAGAAAACCTACATCTGCAGGGATGGTGTGGTGACCTGACCATCTGTCTGAGGTCAGATGAAATGCAGAGACTAGCACTGTCTTATCCAGGGTCTGTAGGTCACGTATGCGTTTCATTGTTTGTACCTGCAGGGACACCACAGCAGCCTGTCAGCCCAGATGGAGAAGCAAGCTCCTTGGCTCTTCTGCTCTGGTACTATAAAGGACAGTAAATAAGGGCAGAGGGTAATACTGGTTGGTGTAGTTGTGTAGAACTGGCTGTTGAAGTCACACTTGGTTTTCAAACCTCCTATTGAAAACACATCTTGCAGTTGAGCCAGTTCATATCAATTTCTTGAGTCCTAACCTCCAACTCAGCAACTAGGAATTCACTCCCTTCCTCTTAGAAAGCTTGGGCATAGTAGTTCTGCAAGGATCCTGAATTTTTAAATGTGTGATAATCTTACACCTTTGCTCACAGTCAAGTAATTTCTTGCTTGAAAAGTCTCCTTCAGCTTTTACAACCCATATCCCCAAATACACTTTTATTTTCTCCCTTCTCCATTGCAAAATGTTAGCATTCAGACTCGATGTGTGCCATTCCAGCAACACATGGCTGATGGCTTTTTAGGCTTGGCTCCCCATCTGGGGGAAGACTGCCCAGAGCTGATCTGTCCCACAGTGCTAAGGAGGGATTGCAGCTAAGAAGCATTTTTCAGAGTTACATCCAAACTTTTACAGGCCACAAATAATCAATCTTGCCCAAAGCACCGTAGAAATCTTCCATCTTATGCACGGGATACATGCCACTGAGTTTTACTATTTCTCTGTAATTTTCTCTAAGCCCATACATTCCCAGTGACAGCAAGGCAGATCCATTCAATTTAGTACAGTGAAGGGAAGAAAGAACAACAACTTCTTTATTTGAGGATCTTCCTCGTGTTACTGCTGCTACCACAGAATGAATTTGAGCAGGTTAAACTAACCTCCATTAGCACTCTGTGCTGCTGAGATAATACCACAGCACCATAACAATTCAGATTGTCAAACTTTGGCTGCCGTGGTAAGGCAGGACCATTGTAGAACTGATTTATGTGACCAAATGGATGTGGTGTGGTTGAATTTGCCTTCAGAAATCACAGCTTTTCCACAAGAGCTCCTCCTCTCCCCTCGAGGTCTGCAGTGAGATTTTAGCAGAACAGATATCTCCAGGACAAGAGGAAGTGGACCTCACATTATGGTTTTTTCTGCCATGCAATTTGGGGAAGGCTGAACCGAGGAAAAGGAGAGCTCAGACTCCATGCACTGACAGGAGTGGAAAATTGGCTGCAGAGCAAGAACTGACAGATAATTCTCAATGGAATTCTTTCTAAGCGGGAAGGAAGTTGCTTATGGAATACCACAAGGATTAGCACTGGGCCTGCACAGCTTTTAATTATTTATATTGCATAAATTAGAGTTGGGAGCAACTGGAGCAGAAAAAACTCCTTACCTGGCAAGCCAACTCCTCCTCCTCCAAACCAAGCTTTTGCTCTCTTTCATTCCTACTCTCCATTCTTTCTCCCTTTCAGACCTCTACTCTCCATCATTACCCAACCTTCTTTTTCCTCCTTTTTACCTTCTTTTGCTCCAAGATTGCATGACATGATGCTATGCTCCAATATGGTCTGTAGATATTGCAGCTCCACCAGCCTGTGAACTCAAAAGGAGTCACAGTCAAGGCTGTGCAGGCATTTTGACTTTTAACCTGCTCATTGCCAGTCATTAGTTATATGCACTTAGAGCCTTGCTGCAGTAGGTCACTGTGCCCTCCTATAACTGGAGAGTTTCTGCCCCCAAAATCCAAGGAGCCATGAGCCAGATCTAGGCAGGAATCTCACATTGCCACTGATCTCTGTGTCCCAAGTTCTGCTCTAGTTATGCATGAGATTGGTACCTGAGCATGACAAAGTCCTGACAGGAGCTTTAGTGACCTGTGGCCTGGACAGCCTAGAGGGCTGTGCCCACCCACTCCAGTGGGCCTGGAACTGGAAGCAGATGTGGGGTCTGCTGTATCTGATGCCCAACCACCAACATACCAACACTTTGGATGAGTATAATATCCAGGCTAAGTGGGACCAGACCCAGGATGCAGGTTATTTTCAGACTTGCTATGCAAGGAATTTCTGGTGCAGTGCCACCTGGGAGGTGACAGAAGACAAGCTCACTTCATGCCACCATCACTGCCATAGTGTTGATTCCAAGATGTGCAGAAGGACATAGCCACTTCCAAGGGGCATTTTTATTTCCAGTCCCACTGAAATGGGGGCTGGGGACCTGTTCTTTAATTAAAAGAAAGAAGTGACAGGGAACTGGCCGCCCCTTGGCTTTGCAGAGGTGGGACCTGTCCCACTTCAATGGGTCAGCTGGCTGGAGAAATTGAGGCTGAACATGGGCCACCTGCAGAGCCTGATTTCTGCCATTCACTCTCTTCTTTCTCAGCTGAGGCACTATCACAATTCAGTGAGGAAACTAACACAATCTGCAGCTTCACAGGGTAAGTATGCAGTCAGGAGGAAAAGTCAGGAGATGTGAATTTTGCAGTGAAAAGGAATCATCTGAGCACTCATTTGACTCATCTTGCATTTTTCCAATAAAGCCTTTTTTTTTAAGAGCTGAACTACAACACACAAGAAGAGGATACACAGCCTCAATTTACAGGCATATGAACTGCTGTCTTTAGATAAGACTAAAGAAGTAAATGTTCAGCCTGGGAGTAACTCCATCAGCTCCTACACAGTCAGACTGTCTGAATCTTCACAGAACAGAAGAAAACAAAGTAACTCCAAAAAGGTCGAACAGCCAAAGAAAGGGAGAGGAGTGGAATGGCAAACCCAGTCAGTGGTTTTCCTCATGTCCTGAACTTCTCATAGGCCTGAACCCTGAACCCACAACGTAAGCACAGACATTTTTCTTTACAACAAAGGTATTTCAAAGCATTGGGAACTTTGGCAGTTGAGCCCAATTCTGCCCATACAGCCCCCACCAGGAGCCAAAGGGGAGCAGTTTCATTGCTAAGGTGGCTAAGTAGGATCAGATGAGGACTGAGATTTGGGGTTGCTTGTCCCTACACTCTACAGTCACTCATCCAGCAGCAAGGCAGGTAAAAGTTATGGGATGCAAACGTCAGTCCCTTCAGACTGACTTTTCCCAGGAAAAGCAAATTCATTGAGGCAAAAGCTTTTCTGGCCCCAGTACGTTCTCATCCAATGAAATATTGGCACTTCCACTCACAGGAATGAAGATTTCCATCCCAAACCAATGTGAGATCCTTTCTCTGACACCAGCCAAAACTTAATGCCTCAGAGGAAAGCAATAAACTGCCACAGCACACTGGGCCAATTTTGTGTGGCTAAAAGAAGCGGAGGATTGGGCTATTTCCTTCCTGGCTTCCAGGATGATCTCTTTGCTGATGCCTGAGATCTCATTACTTCCCTCCTTCTCTTGCATGACTGCAAGCACATCTGCATCTGCAACTTCACTGTGTTGTAAGCCACCCTGTTTCTGAAATTTCTGGTGTCTGCTCTCCATCCTGCATGCAATGCAATCCCCTGCTGCCATGATCAGCTGCACCAGCAAACTCCTTGTGTAACCACTGAGGTGGAGAAACAAGCATGCCTTGTGTCTGTGAGGACACAGATTAAACAAAAATCTCCATGCCTTTGTTCTGCTTGGACAACATCACCTCCAAGCCCACAGGAGGATTGTACAGTCATCTCAGAGGGTGATGCTCACTTTGTGCCATGCAGTCACAGGCCATAGCCAGGACTCACCTGGTTTTGTCTGTCACCCCCTGTGACCAGGACTTCCTAAGAAACATGACTGCTGTGATGCATGTCTGCTCTGCCATGTGTAATTTTTAATCCAGTTGGTTTCTTTCAACCAACTTCCATAATGGGAGCTCAGGGTGATAGCTACACACTGACATTTGGGACTGTGCGTCTAAAACTGAATCCCACTCTTATAAGAGAAATGTGATTAGCCACCAGAGAATCTACATGAAACTCCACATGCTCCTTGAAGGGCCTCAGCCATGGGACTAGTTTCAGCAAGAACCTTCTGAGAAAGTGAAATGTGCCAGATGTAAGACACAGCTTTGCAGGCACTTTGGTGCCCATTATCCTGCCCTGTCTCCTTCCAACACAGAGCAGAGTGATCTCTTAGAAGGCAGAAGGATGAGGCAGAGTGGTGGAAGCAGCAGTAGCACCAGAGCATACTCAAACAGCATGAAAGAAGAGCCATGCATGGGAAGACACAACCTACCCTCCAGTAGCTCAGCCCCAGGGCTATGTAGGGGACAGAAAGCCTCCTTACAGTGAAGTCAGGCTGAAGTAGAAAAGCTTTGGCTAGGAAAGGAAAAATCTTTTGTGTGGAGGCTTAATTATACACATGATGCGTCCTTTCTGAGGAACATTGAAGAGGGCAAAGTGTTTCCATTGAAACAATAACAGAAAAGGGAAAGTTTCCATGACCCTGTTCTCAGGATAAACAGAGGGATGGGTGGCAAGGGCTCATAGTCTATTGTTTGCTGACAACTTTGCTTTGTATTTCTGAAACCAACCAATCAAGAACCCAGAGGGCTGCCAGACTGCCTGCAAACCCCACCTTCTCATCCCTCCTATTTTACAAAGTGCCTTTTATTTTTAACATTATTCCCTAAATGAACAGGCTTATGCAATCTCACTCATTCTCCATCTGCCCCTCTCCTTAGCAGCCCTGGAACCCATAGACCCTTTCCACTGAGTTTGCTCAAAGGGAAGAAGTCTCAAGGACAGGAAGCTACTGTCAGACATGTGAAAAGGATTTAGAGAGAGGATACAGTCTGTATTAGGGATGTGGGTGTATCAGGGATCTCACAGGAGGGTGAGAGATGAACTCAGCCATATCAATCCCCATACAGGTGCACCATCATTTACTACACTACATTTGTGCTCTCAGGCCAGGCTGCCCAAGGGTCACAGCCTTGATCAAGGATTAGCAAGAGCTAATTATGCACCAAACCAATATCAAACCCCACTTCCCACAGCATCTGAGGTGCTGCACCCCTCTGAGCCCAGATGCTGTTGGGCTTGGAGATGCCTCTGGACTACACATGGGAACACTAGAAAGCAAGAAAGCTTTGCTGGAGTAAAACAGCTAACAGAACCTCACCAACAGCCACAGGCAGAATGCAAACTCAGTGCCAAAGAAGTCACAGCCTGTGAAACCATCCTGAGCATCCTAACTGCTCTGCTAGGACTGTCTCTGTGCTCCCCAGGGGTGACAGAAAAGGACCAATGCCTCCTTACAAAGAGTCTGTCAGGAGCTGGTAAATGCTTTTGGGTGGCCTCACTCTTTGGGAGAAGAGCATCTCCAGCAGAGCAGAATCAAAGGCGTTACAAAGCTTTGTATGGGTGCTGTGCTCTGGGGTGTGTTTCTACTACAAGTCCCTGGAGAAGAGAAGTAAGGACTATTCACTGAGTTTCTGACCTGGCCCTAGGAAACAGTTGATAGAAATGTTCCTCACAGCCTGTTTTAATGTTCTTGTACCTCGGGGCTGTGTCTGGTGGTCTCTGTCTCTTTGATGGGGTGACAGTTCCCCTCTCTTCCCAGAAGGAAGACATGATTATGCAATGTTTCCATCATCACAGAAGGGGAAAACAAGAAGCTTCCCCATGGATCTATGGCATGGCTGGACTCAGAGCCACTCGGCCAGAGGTCTTACACTGTTAGCAACAACTTGCCAGCCTCTCCATGCCTCATTTTTCCAGCAGAGCCCTCTGAATCCTATTGCTCCTGCAGCTGCAATGCTCAGATCCCAGAAACACTGGGATTGACACCAGTAGATTTGTTGCAGCCTCCCTCATTTTGCAAGACTGTTTCAGGCACTCTTGTTTCCCTCGGGGACATTATTGATGTTCCCAAAAAGAATCACCAGCAGAGACCAAATTTCTCAGGCTGCCCCCCCTCTATTGCAGCAGCAAGAAACCAAACGAACAAGCCTTGGCTTCAGGGAAGGGGCTGAGCCCATCAGCTCCCTCACACTACCATGGGAGTGCAAAGCTGAGCACCCCTGCCCTTTTCTCCACACCCACCAAGGACTGGGTGCTGTGGGCATGAAGCATCTCCATGGTTCAACCTCCTGGCAAAGGGTACCCCCAGCTGGATGGCATCCCAATGTTTTCCCCACTTCTGCCTCTCTGCCAGCCAGACTCCATCTCCCTAGCTGTCACTTTGTCACATGTCTTGTCATTCCCAGCTGTGCTGAGGCTCCCCCATCCACCATCAGGCAGTGGAGCTCACCACAAATTGCTGACTCCCTGTGTCTGCAGAAACATGCCCCACCATTGGGGAGTGGGCAAGAAGAGGTCTCTAGCTCTGTGCCAAACACACACACCCTCCAACTCTGATTGTTTTCCCTGCAAGGCTGCCACGGCTCCAAGGAAAGCTCCCTGAACCCACAGAGCAGCTACTGGCTCAGACAACAGAGCTTCAGGGCCCTAAGCCCAGCTGTGGCTCTGTGCCCCAGCCCCTGCACTCACACACATTTTCCACTTCACACAGATGCTGCTCAGCTAACCAGAGGCCAGGCTGCAGGAGTCAGCAAACCTCCAAAGGCAAGGCCAGGGAGGAAGAAGACTCGGGGGCAGGCAGCCCCTCCGTCCTGAGCATCCCTCTCAGCAAGGAGCAGCACTGCCTGACAAGCACGGGAGGCACCTCTCCCTATCTTCCTGATGGTGCAATTTCAAGAACAAGCCTCTATCTGCAGCCAGTTTACCTCCCCACTCTTGCTGCAGAGTAATTTTCAATCAACACCAGTATTTACATTTCCTTCTCTTCCCTGGGAGAACTTTCAGCAACCCACTGAAATCCATCAGCCCTTTCCTGGAACTTCAGGTACCTGTTGGCTTCTTTAAGATGGAGAAGACCAGTTTTTTGCTCCCGTTTCACCAAAGAGCTGTGAAAAGACTCACCGCTTGGAGCTTTGCTTCTCTCCTGTCTCCTCAAAAAATGAAAACGGCACTGGAATTGAGGCTGAGGGCAGATGCTTCAGCTGGGACCCCTGGAAAGACAAAATAACCATTAGCCTTCAACTAGTGTTATGGAGAAACATTGTGCCCACTATTCTTCCAGAGGTTAACTGGGAAGATCTGTGGTGGTTATCCTACTTAACAGACTAAAACTGAGCAGCATCAGTGACTCCAGATTCTTTTCCCTCCTAGGAAGGACCAGGTAAAATATCTTGCCTTTAAGTGTGACGTGGCTGGGGGAAGCTCTCAACAGATCTATGTTTTTAATGTGCTCACAGCCTCCTTCAAAATAGATAAAATGTAAAATCTGGTGTCTCCCCCAAAACCTTTTATATACATATATTGGTGGCAAGTCCTGCCCAGGATAGTCAAGACTAGTGTTAAGCAGCCCTTTACCACCTGGATTCACACCCCTTTTCCCACCTGCATTGTTGTTTCTTCCACAGCTGTTCTTGCTCCAGCATGGCCATTGCTCAGAGCTAAATCAGCACAGCCTGGGTTTCTCCAGGTAAGCACCTAACAACTTGGGCTCTGTGCTGAGACTTGAGAAGTGAATATACAGTGACCACCTGAACCACACTTCTTTGTGTGACCAAGGTCACATTTGAACTTAAACTCCAAAAAAAAACTCCCTTACAGGGATTCTTCTGTGCTTCTTTTGGTTTCTGCCCTACACAAGATGGGCTTCTTGGTGCCTCCCAGTGCCTACCCATGAGGAATCTTAAGTACAGAACTGCCATGAAAACAGGGTGGACTCTGGTGCAAGGGGAAAATTTCTTTTGCTGGAGTTGCCTGAGTGAACTACTTCAAATACAGGAAAGGCTGTGAATGCCCCCCAGATCTCAATGTCATTTACCAGCATGCCTTCCCCTCCACTCCATAAGTGGAAACTGTCCAAGTTTGCAGCTGCTTGAAGGTGACTGGGTAAACATACAAAATACCACTGGAAAAAAAAAAAAAAAAAAAAAAAACAAAAAAAAAAAAACAGCTAAGCAAATAAAATTTTGAAACATGATGTCATTTAGCCAGCACAGTCACAGTCTCAGTGTAAGCTCCACCAAAGAGCAACCAAGAATCTGGGAAGAAAGCAGAGCTTGATCTCATCTGCAATTTCACAGAGCCTCTGACATTAGCAGGAAAAATGAAATCCCCAGACAGGCAAGAGGTGAAAGTCCTGCATTGTTTTGTCCAGTTTTTGCTGAAGCCTCTAAGAGCAGGACAGAAAAAACCCACCATTTTGAGTCCTGACAGCAGACTTTTTTACAAGAAGGTGTTTTTCTTTATTGGACTGAGCACCAGCAATGAGAAACGCAATTCATGTTGATCTTTACCAGGAAGGCCATGGAATGAGCGGCTGGAGGGCTGACACAGATCATAAAGGTGAACACAGGAACCTACATGCCTCACACTGTGATATGAAGCAGGAGAGTTCTGTTCACCTGGGGTTGTCATCAGGCCATGTTTCCCAATCACCTCTTCACACATCCTCTCCCTGCTCAGATGAGTGAGGAATTGTACCTGGGGTTACCATAACTCAGCTCTCAGAAATGAGATGAGCTACCTGTGCTATCCAGGACCTAGCCTGGTAAACAATGAGTAAAGAAGCATGAAACCCATGTTGCTTCCCTGCTCTCACATGGGGAGGTAACTCACCTTGGTGCTCCCATCTAGGAAGTGCACACAATCTGCAGCTACATCCCCCTCCTGATGTGCAAACACAGCAAGGGGTTTAGATATTCTCTCAGCGATTCCTCATGGCTTATCACCATCAAAATGTCTGCCATGTGTCTGGGCTCTCAGACATCCTCTGCAGTATGACCACATGGTGCTGCCCAGGGGATTTAGAGGCACCGTTCCAAAGCAAACGCTTGCTTGGCTTCATAACAGTATCTTTGCAAGATAAATCACACCGCTCCCTGCCTTCCCCATCCAAGAGCAGCATTTATAATCAGAGCTTTTATTTTGCAAAGCAGAGCTACACCCTGACCTCAGAGGGAAGGTGGAAGATGCTTTCTCTCTCCTGGAAGGAGGTCTGTTGTCAGTCCCAGTCTGGAATAGCATGGATGAGTTCAGCAGGGGCAGCATCCAGTGCTGAGAGGAACGATCCCTTTGACACAGCCCATTTGAGATTTGGGGTGAGGAGCAGCGGTGGGAAGGAATTAAACACCATAAAAACGTAAAAGGAGTGCTAAAGACACACACTGCCATTTAAATAGGTCGGCATGATTAAATCCTGATGTGTTGTAAGATCTTATGGGCATCTCATTAAAAACCTATTACTTAAAAAACACAGCTTAGATAGGAATGTTGTTAAAGGGCAACTTAAAATAAAACTGACCATCTGGTCCTCATTAGGCAATTGTCTATAACCACCATGTTATTATAAAATCCACTGTGTGCTCCACATCTGCTTATCTCTGCTCTCCCTGCCTGCCCCTAAAAGGGCAACACCGGCTGAGACTGAGAGTCTGGAAGGAGCACGATCTGGGGGAGATGGAGGGGTCTATGCTGGTGTAGGATTTCTAGGTGATAGTGATCAGCTCTTCCCACATTACAGGCCTGTCCATGCACTCCTTATTATTTTATTTATCCCCTCTTCTATCCATCCCTGCATGGTATTTCTATGGCAGCATCCCCATTTTTTTTCTGCCTCCCAGTGTAAGCCACCCAGGTTTTTATCTCACTCCACTTTCAGCTTTGGCCAGTGCCCACAGCATACATAAAGCACACTCAATGAGCCCCATTTGACCAGGAACTCTGGGTTCTTTCATCCCAACCACAACAGCATGATCCTAAGACCCATGCCCTGTGCTGCAGCCCCACACCACCCACACTGCAAAAGCATGGAGTGAGTCAGCATCAGAAGAGGACCATGGAAGACAAGAACCCACCTCCAGCTAATGCTAGACTGATAAGTCAAACATTTCCTGGAGGTGTTGCACTCTGACATGGTGTTTAGAGACCAAAACGGACATCACCAGACATTCCTTGTCCCAAGGCAGCTCTAGTGGAATAACATACCAAACCTGCATGTAGAACTATCAAGACTTTTTGTCAAAAATATTACAGGAAATCCTATTTTAACACAGGAAATCCTACAAGTATGTTAATACATTCTACACAGAAAATAAAAATAATCAACACCCAAAAAAACCCACAAAACAAACAAAAAAAAAAAAACCCACACCAAAAATAACCCCAAAAACCAAAAAACTAGGCTTTGTGCTTGTTAGTGGCAGAGTTTAGGATGAAGGGGCTTTGTAGGAACAGCTGAAAGACTGTCCACCCAAGGAAGCTGTCCCCAAAGCCTGTCCTCTGGACTATGTCCAGGAGCAGGGCCTTATCACCAAGTACAACAACCCCAGAAAAGACAACCAATTAATCAGTCCCGAGTTCATTCAAAGAACTCAGTCAGGAACAATTAATAGGCAAAAGATGAGCTACAATCCACATCAAAAGACAGATATGGGATACAAGTTACCTGGAGCACAAGTTCAGTCTGTCCAGAAGGCAGGATCAGAAGCAAGACTGCAGCCAAGCACACTCACAACACAGGAAAGAACTAAATACCCTGGGACAAGCTGAAATTGGGCTCCTGGGGCAGGGCCCGAGGGTGTGGGTGGAGGTCCCAGGAGAAGTTAGGGCAATTAGTGCCTATTAGTACACTGAGGGAGCTGCCCGAAGAGCTTCTGTACCAAGGGAGGCCAGAGACAGCGGTATTGTGAGTGGAGGAGTGATTTCAGCAAAGGAGTAAAGCACTGAGTCTGCACTGGAACAACTCACAAAATCATTTCGTTCATCTCAGCATAATCTCCAAGCCCTCCAGCTAGACCTGTAAGAGACAACCACTTGCCTGACTTGTCATTAATGTGCTTTGTCTGACCCTCCCCACAGAACACAGCTAGCATGCTCCTCCGTGCTGAGGAGTGGGACCACACTTCCATGGTGTAGTATATTAGTCCATTCAGCACACACAGGATCAAACCAATGGAGACTCCTCCTTTCATGGACCTTGGACTCAGGAAGCAGAGACATGGCCATTTTAAATGTCTAAACCATCTTTCCAGACCCAAGGATAGGGCTTCCTCCAAGAAGCGAGGTTCAGAGGAACCATTTGCTGGACTCTTAGCACTTTCTATCCAGAGCACAGGCAGTTCTGATCAGGAGGAACATACAGGTAGTTCCAGACATGGCATGTGAGCTTGGAAGCCTTAGGAGACGCTGCCTGCCAATCCTGCCTGCAATGGTGGAGAGGCAGGTTTCCAAGAGAGACCCAACACCACTGAATTGCTTTTGTCTTCCTTACAGAGGAGGAAAAGACAAGGATGGAAACAGACACTTGTCGAGCAGGAAATTATTGTAGGAACAACATCCTCACTCCGTGCTTTTTTGGACACACAAAACAGGTTTTGCTGGAGTTTTCATCTTGCCTCCACAGGGAAGAAGTCAGTTATTTGCAGTTTGCTCCAAGTATTCACCCTGACACAGTGCTCTGTGTTTACCACCAAGGTACACCTCCTGTCCCCAGGCTCTGGAGAGCAGGGTCAGATGCTGTTTCAGGAACAGGGGGGCATGTGTGTATGTGTTTATTTGGTTTGTTTGTTTGTTTGTTTGTCATTGGGATGTTGTGAAGGCTGCTTGGTTAGTTTGTTTGTTTCTGAAATCTCCCAGGGGAAGTTTCTGGCAGAAAGCACCTCCTGAGCGAGCTTGGATCAGGGTGTGCTTTGGCTGGGAACTGAGGAGATCTGCATATGAAGAAACAAGAGGTGAAGAGATGTATGAGGCCAGAGGGCTAAGGATTTGGCTTTGCTATGTAATGTGCTCATCAGGCAGGGACAAAAACAATCTGAAAATCAGAAACAAGCTTTGCCCACAACATGGCTCAAACCTCAGCAAAAGCCATTGGAAATATATTGTCATCTCAATCTTTTGCCACTGTTGGGCCTCCTCGTGTGTTTTTTGTGACAGGAGCTACTCTGGTTCCCACTGAGATCAGTGGGAAGCAGCAGACAGTGGAACACTGGACCCCCTGCTTTGAGAAAGATTGAGAGATGTCAATGCAGCCTAGCATCTCAGAGATCTTGGACGTGGTTTTCTCTTGGAGTTGCATCCAAGGCAACTAAAATTCCCTACAGGAGCACCTGTCAGCCAGCCTTACCTCTGCCACTTGTTGGACCATTTCTGCAGGGACTTTTCCCGCAAAGATATCCACAGAGCTCAAAAATACGCCTGATGGGGAAATCTCCAGACAGAAGGGAGAGCCAGAGGGCTGACTCTTGCTGTCACAACAGCCAAAGAAACATGCTCTGAGCAGCTGCTGAACTATCACAAAGCCATAGGAGCTGTGGTGAGCTGCAGTTTTCAGGCAGGCTGGGTCTGCAAGCCACCTTAGCTGACCATGTCATTGGTTTCAGAGTAGTTGGACATGTGGAAAATAGAGCTACCTTTCCTGTTCACTGTTTCCCTTGGGATGAACGAATATTGCACAGATCTCTACATAGAAATCTTTCTAATGAGATGCCAGGTCCCATCTGCTCTGGGAGAAATCACACTCCTGCATTCAAAAAATGCTGATGGAAGTAACAGATGATGTACTAATGATCCTTGGGGCTTTTAGACAGGTTTTCTTAGGAAACCAGGCTTGTGAGATCACATTGTCTTTTAGTCTGCCAATACATTTGTCTAGGTCCTTCCTAATAGCTTTTTAACTCACAGGCCAGTTTTAAGAAAGTATAACAGAGGAGTATAAGTCTCCAAAATAAAAACTTCTTGTGAGTTTTATGAAAGTGATTGACCAAGTGGAAGAAAAAAAGAGGAAAGTATAGGTCTAATAAAAGCACCTACTCTCATGCACCTACTGGTGCATGAGCTCAACCCTTTACAGGTCTTCAAAGAATCCACAGAGATGCTCACCTTAAAGCTGCATTAGAAACAAAGCTTCCTCAGTTTTCCTATTCACACAATGATTTAGGACAAGTTTTAGGCTTCAAGTTTTCCAAAAATGGGTGTTCTTACCCCCTTTACCGTACTATTCAGGTCAGGATGGAATGTCCCGACACAATCACATATGTGCGTGCTCGTTGGTATAGATTGTGTTCTGGGTAGTGAGGAAAGGCACACAGGAAGTGAATGGGAGCTGCAAAGCCCAGTGCCCAAGGGATCAGCACCGTGTCAGTTTCTGCAGCTGGTGCTAACACAGGAACACTAAAGCACAACTCTCCTGGCAGCACCTGGCATCACCACATGCCGGGGGAGGTACCAGAGCACTTAGGCCAAACAGAATTCTTTGCTTGTTTTTAAAATGGCCTCAATCCTCTCCCCTTCCCAACACCCCTCTTTTCACTGGTCACATCACTGGTTTGGAGGACAGGTGTCTGCAGTTTTCACTCCAGAGGCTGATGCAAGAGGAGACGCAGCAGAGTCAGCGCGCAGCCGTGGCCAGTGAGGATCGCTCAGCCCCACCTGCTGCGCCTCATCACACACCCGATACTCTTCATGTATTAACGACTGGAATGCCACCTCTGCTACTTTATCCTGGGCTTCCTCGCCCAGCTATGCCAGGCACAAAAAGCCTTTTCCTTCCCTGATCTCCTTCTGGACCTGGCACAAATATGTGGAAAGAGAGGGGAGGATGGTGAGATGCTTGTTTTCTTTTTCCTTTTCTTTGGGGGTTTTTTTTTTTTTTTTTTTGTATCATCTAAAGATTTCAGTGGTGAAAGATGCTCTGACAGAGTGTGTTGTCAGTGGCGTAGTGTGAACAGACGGCAAGTTGTGGTCACTGTCCCTGGCCAGCTGGGAATTGCACATCTCCTATCATATTTATTGGTCACACATATTCTGTCACCTCCCCCTTTCTATTTACCCATTGTCCAGCTGCTGTCTCTCGTCTTTTTGATCTCTGGGACATGGAGATCCAATTAAGATGATTATAGCCATGTATGAGCCTTCAGCTGCCTCCCAACATACATATTTGTAATAGTGTTTACATGCTCATTTCCATTCAAAGGCATTGTCAAACCTGACTTCTTATGTTAACATACATAAGCAGAAAGTCAGAGATCCACCCAAGATTCAGCAGCCCTAGGAAAATGGATTTAAGGAACTGTAAAGTAGAGATTCACACCACAGGCAGGGAGGTACCCTGAGATATTCTGGGCCCAGCCAGAGTGTCTGATGATGAATGGATCAGCCTGCAGATCCAGAAAACCCTCTGAACCTTTGTTGAAGTATTCTTATAACATTATACATCAAAACCAGTTAAGCAAATTCCTACAGCAACTCAAAGAATAGACTCATTTAGTCTGTTATGAAAACTATAAATAAAGTAGAAAAGCATATTGCATATTATTTCTCTTTAGACCCAAGCAATTAACAAAATGGGGGACATTTTATGATTGTTTCCATTTGAAAAATTGATTACATAAACGCAATGTATTCTTGATGATATCTTGTAAGCATTTTCTGCCTGATTTTTTTTTTATAGCAGTGGTAACAGCGGCATCCCATTTTATTGCTGAACATTCCCTAAGTTTCCTATGTTCTTATGAATTTTGTTTCTAGAAACCCTTATATCTATATTTGCTTCTTTGCATGTTATAACCTCACTGCACAGAAGTTGTCTCAGAAGTTGTCTCAGTTTTAGCTTACTTTCTCTATTCCATTTCTACAGGAAGAAAATCCTGGACTTGGGTTTGAGGTGCTTTGAACCTGGACAGGCTTAGCTGGCTGAGGTATTCATTAGAGCTTTGAAGTGACAGGTCTGACAAAATCACAAGGGTGCTGATAGTCCTCTCATCCATGTTTTCCCACAGTTGTTCCTGAAGGACAGACAAAATTCTTCTGAAATTAACACAAGCAATGGGGAAAAAGATCAGAGAAGCTGGTAGGAATTCATTTGCCAATATAGTTATAAAGAAGTAGGGGTGATGTGAGCTGCATCTTTCACTGTGCTCGACATACCACCTAAAGCTGGAAGACTTTTCCCCAAGGCAGCCAGTCTTCTGGCATACCCAGGTCCCCCCATGGCCAAGAAATGTAGACTGAACCTCTGAGGGCTGAGGTGCAAGACACTTTTATGGGAAGTCTGCAGTCAGGAGATGGTAATAGCTGTCCAAGCAGGTATTCCACTCCATAGCTGGGAAAAAAGTGAACAGAGTGTGATGCTGGATCCAGGGCAATCCAGAGACATCTGGGTTAAAATACACAGAGGTATTTATCTCTGGCTGTCTTCACATCAAGATTTCACATCACCAATATGGCCCAAGGACAGGTGATGCTAAACCTCCACCATGTCAAATGCCACCTCTTGTAACACGTGCAAGAAACAAAGCAGGTGACCTTCCAACAGCCACTGGAGCACCTCAGCCTGGATGTGTCTGATCACTCAGGAGCCATGTGAGCATCTGTAGGAAGAATCTAGCAGCAGAAAGCTATTTAACAAAAGTGCAGTGATGAAAAATGCTCAGGTGCATTGCAATTGGAAGGAAGACTAGCTGGAGGAAGAAACAAGCACTCGTCTTCCACACCACTGAAGTTTACAAGTCCCTCAGCCTAGACCCAGCCTATTCTTGCAAGCTCACTTTGGGCATAGTGTGGGTGCAAGGAGGACAGTCATGATTTGGCCATACATGAGCCAAATACCCTGGAAATTCATACCCTGGAAATTCAGCTGTGTAGGAGCAGCCAGAAGGTATCTGCATCTGTGCTACTTTTGCTGTGTGCAGACAACCTGCTCACTATATCCCTGCAGCTTCCTCTCTCCATCCTGGCAGAGTGGAGGGGAAGGGGGAGATGTTTGTTTCTCCCAGTCATGCTTTGGAAGCTGTATTGTTCCCAGCCACAGCACTCCCCTCCCCCTCTGCCAGCCCCTCCCCAGGGTTGCTCCTGGTGGCCACAAGAAGAGGTTAGTCAGCCTATTTCAATTAGTGGCAAACCGTGTGGCGTGACTCCAGGGCCTCCATATGTTCATAAGTATATGCAACCACACTTTCCTTGACGCATTCCTCGTTCCAGGGAAAGGCCACATCTCCACAGCTTGCTGGCACAAGTCACACAGGCAACTGCAGAAGAGATGGGATAATAAACACACACTCACATATACACACACATATACGTAGGAAAACTTGGCACCCTCCCACCCTCTCCCGTGTTGACTGCCACATGGTCCCCATCAATTTTTGTCAGAGCCAGCAAGCCAGCCAACCGCTCACAGATGCTGACAAGGCAATTTCAACAGCTGAGGGACTTCTCTGCTTTCCTCCTCCAACACGTAGGATTTCGGTTGACTTTTTTTTTCTTTAAAGTCATCTGCTCCTCGGGGACATTCCCCAACCCATGGCAGCGCCATCTTCCTGGGTGCTCCTTGCCCAGAGTGCCCCTCTCTGCATCTGAGGGCCAGCAGGTTCCACTTCCCCCTGTGTGGAGATGGTGTCTGAAAGCAAAGAGGTCATAAGAATGTGCTATCTCTACTATCTCAAGCATCCCCAGAGAGAATGAAGATCTCCCAATCCAGTTGCTGCCGTTTCCCCCAATATTGGCTGCAGGAGGGCAGATTCTGTCTACTCCTCCTCCCTGAACACAGCTGCTACCTTCAGGGGGGTTAGAGGGTTAAGGACATATCTCAGTGTCCAAGAGACCTCTTTAAGGAGCTCATTCTTCCGTGACATGTTTTCAGGGCTTTCTGCAGTGACTGGGAGTTTGTGTCTAAAGTAAAAATCAGGCCTGAATTAACGAAGACCTCCAAAAAGATATTTGACACATTTCAGCAAGTGTGCTAATACCTAATGACACAACACACACTAGCAATGGCCCCTAGGCTTAGGTAAAGCTCTTGAACTGTGCTCAAGAGAAAGAAACACAGAAGAACCTGGGATTTGGGGGAGGAAACAGAAAGTAGTGCTGGCAGAATGAGGCTTTCAATGTCAGTGAAATCCTGGTCCAACTGAAGCCCTGGCAAAATCTCTCATGATTGCTCACTTAGACCCTATCCTGGGGGAAGCTCAAGAACATCAGTCTGATGTCATGTAGGCTGGCATTTTCAGTCCCATGAGAAAAGACATTTTTGTGTCCAGGGCCTGAAGGTTCTCACTTATCACCTCTGTAAATCCTCATATCAGACTGGTTTTGCCTAACTCAGTCCTACCCCAGGACAGGAGAAGGGTCTGTCTTTGAAATGTGGTTCAGCACAGGGAGAAATCCCCTGGTCAGGCACTGCCATCCACCCAGGTCTTCTCAACACAGCCGTGGGGCAGCATTTTGGAGGCAGGAACATGGTGCTTGCTCAGATGCCCAGAAAAATCTGTGCAGACAGTGAGACTGACAGGCACATGGTGGGATGGGAAACAGAGGGAGAGCAGGACTGGAGGGACTGGGAAATTAAGTGAACCATTTCAGAAAGCGAAGTCCATCAGATCTTCACAACTGGGGTACACATGCAGCTTTGGCAAAACTATCCAGCTTGCACAGAAGCCCTCATCTTCCTCCACCCGAGCCTTGAGTCAATAATGGACAGCACAAATGAAACCTCTCTTCACTGCTTACTGTCAGGTCATGTAAGCCCTTGCCATGCAGTCAAAGAAACCACACTGCTCAAGCAGCCCCATTTTTCAGAGCTGAAGGCAGCTGAAACAAGGAGATACTTGAGAAAATCATAAAGTTCCATGGGTGGCTCAAGCCTAGATGGGGTCATGGATAGAGTCAGGGCAATTAGGAGGAAGTGCTCTGACCACAAGCACACATTGCCTGTCACATCCACCAAAAGACACATTTTCTGACATGGACAGGGATGTTATTAGCTGTTCAGATCCTGAAAACTATCCAAAGTTGATGAACCTTTTCCAAACCACTATCCTGGGCACAAGATGCGTCATCAGAGGATTCCCCTATTCCCATATTATCATGCTGTTCATTTCTATGCATTATGGTATTTCTATCCCTCTCTCAGAAACCCCAGGTTCTGGTCACAATTGATGGCAGGAGAAGGGGCAAGGAGCCCTTGGAGCTTGAGACTACAAGCTTTGGGAATTGGGCTGGGCAGCCTGGTCTCACAGAGCAAAATATCACCATTTCCAAGGATGCACAAAGATGCTGAGGTGCTGGGATGAGCTGAGGAATTGTAAGCCCTTGCAATAGTGTTTTGTTCAGTGCTCTGTCTGGGACTAGGGTGGGATGTAGAAACTTGCCCATGGCAGGGAGAGGGAATACAACTGGGAAAGGAGCTGAAGGGTGAAAGCCATGAAGATTGTCAATCCACAGGACTTAAGCAGCTTCCCCAAGCTCTCTGATGGACTGCCCACCGCAACTACAGCTGTCTCATCAAGTCAAAATCAGGTGTATCAGCTGTGATTTGAGATGGATGAGCAGGGCAGAGGAATCTGACAAGAATCTGTCTCAGAGAGTCCTGGCAAGTGACCATGGGAAGTACTGTTTCATATTGCAGCTGGCAATGAGATCCATGATAGAAGAAACTTATTGCTCCTACCACAGTTCAGGATTTCCAGTCCTCTTCCTGAGCATGGATTCTGCACTGGAAGTGAAAGAGAGAGACCCCAGATTAACCCAAAGAGTCTTCCAAGGAAGATAAATTTATGCTATGACATGAAACCTGTCCCCTGTGTCTCACTCTTGAGATATTCTTTCTCATTCCTGCCTGCACATCTGGGAAGATCAGAAAAATAGCACAGGAATCTAGAGAAAGTTTTAGAGAAAACACAATTGTTCTCAGATTCAACCCAAATGTGTAGGGAACTCTCTCTCTCCCATATTTCCAAATGACCAATGATTTCAAGAGGTCGCTGCTGCCTCAATGCCTGGGGTGAATCCCCATTGCTGCTCTGTAGTTTAACAGCAGACACATGGTCCAAGAATGCATGGATGTGGGACTTTTACTTCTATTGGTCCAAGTCTTTCTCCACTCAGAAATACTTTCATCCTTCTGGATCACAGCTGACAGCAACAAACATCCTCCCTGCAGATGCAGGGAGGGAGGCAAAACACAAGGAATAATTTGATTTCTGAATTTTGCCAAACTGATCGGAGTCAAATTGTCCCTACATCTACCTAGGTCAGAACGAAACCTCGTGATCAGTTTGAAATCTTACTTACTGGCCATGCCTGGGTGGCTGGAGCCGTCTGCAGAACAGGGGCATGCAGACAGTTGGAAGGACATCCAAGCAGAGCTCAGGGAGAGATCTTGAGTTTCACTCTTGGTTGAATAAAATGAACTGATTTTGCCAGTTGTCAGGCAGCAATCACAGCACTGATGAATGACAGAAATAACCAAGTTCTTCCTGCAGCCAAATTCCATGACACCTCCACAAAGCTGACTTAGACCATCCATCACCACATCTGCTGATGTCCATGGGAAGGGGAGAGGGTGTAGCTCTCCATCCCACCCTGGGTTATTTTTACAGCTGGGAAGGAGGTGGTGAACCTGGACGAGAGGGTTGGAGACTTTTCTAAGACAGCTCAAAAAATCTGTGAAACGAGAGCCAGAGCTTAGAAGGCTGCAGATCCCCAAATCAGCAGCTTCAAATGTGTCACTGGCAATGAACCCAGAAGGGCTGTATTCCCCAGAAAGGAATTTCCCTGGTTCTGCCCAAACAGACAAATAAAATCTTCCAGCAAAGTTCTTGTCGCCCGCTGGTGTAGAAAGTTGAAACAGATGCTTACAACTCAGAAGCATCTCCTTCCATCCTGGGGGACACAGCTTCAGGGGGTAAAGGCAGGACACTGGGACATAGAGACCACCTCTGACATGCAAACCTTTTGCCTTCATTGACACAAGACTTCTGGAAAAGACCCAACCAAGCAAAGATGATGGATCTGTACTGATTTATATCAGATGAAGATGGGTCTCTTGAAAATCAGTTCCAGGTGAGCTGTGTGGAGCTGCCCAGAAGCTGGTTGCCAGTTTCTCTCTCTCTCCATTCCCTGTTGCCAAAATGCATTGAAGTGAAGATTCACAGGCAGCACAGAATGGTTCCCTCAGGAGGAGTCATTCCACACATGCCTTCCCAATAAGCAGAGTGGCAGTGTTTAGAAACCAAATTGGTCATCGCTGGCAATTGCAGAAACAGACAAAAATAGCAGAAAAAAAAATTTCACAATTTCCTGCATTTTTTTCCCGATTGTTCCACAAAAAAATGTTGGGTTATCCAAAAGAGAAGAATGGCTTAAACAAGCAAAACATCAGTAATCACCTGCTTTGCTAAGTGTTTGTAAATAACATAAGCTGGTTTTCTTAGCCAAATGTCATTCCTTTCTACAACCATCACTCCCTTCTCCCAGTTACTCACTGTGACTAATGGGAGGGGAAAGAGATTGTTGTCCTTTTTTCTCCCCAATGGATTTTAACCAAAAAACCTTCATTTTAGTTGGAACACACTCTCCTCGCCTCCTCTTTGCCCCCCCAGGATGGGTGACACCATCCTGTCTGCAGCACGAAATCCCTTGGCTTTGGTCACTTAAACATTCTACAAAAGTAGGAGACAATATCTAAGTCCCCAATGGCAAACTGGGAGTGGTGAGACAAGACCTCTAAGTTTGTAACACTCCTCCAAGACGGCCAAGGTTCCTCAGCACATCCTTCATCAAATTCTCAGTTCTGATAATTAAGCTATCAAATTCGTGTTGGAGGGGACAACTGTTTATGTTTTGGGGGTTTTTTTCAGGGTTGGAGATCTTGCCAGTAGAGTCTTTAGAATAAGAAAAGAAAAACCCTCTGAATCACTGCCCAGAAACTCAATCCCAAAAGCCTCCTCCCAACCTCTGTTTACAAAATTATAAGCTTTCTTTGTCCTAACCATTTTCTTGTTACAATAATATTCTTCATTTTCTATCTGACTTTTTTTTTGGTGCATGGAAAATGTGATTTCATTGTGAAAGGATTTCTTATGAATCAATACAGCAAAGAAATACAGAGATGTTTGCAGTAAATCACTCTCAAAGTAGAGACACATAGAAAATGAGTTACAAGAAAAAGTAGATAATCCTAAGCCATTTCCAGATGGAAGGAGGTTATATTTTCCATAGAGTGTATCTGGTTTTTGTGTCACAAAACATGCTGGTATTTATTTAATGTATTTTTTCTTTGTACCGTGGAGTTATGATTATATGAAATGAATTTCCAAAAATGACAAACATTGGCCTGGTTTAGGTAACAAATGGAAGAACTGAGATACTGAGCTCAAACCAGCTAAGGCTCAGCCCCTGTGCAAGTTAAGAGCCAAGTCCAGCAGCAGAATGTTGACTTCCATCCCCTGAGATTCCCTCTACTTCTGGGACAGTAATGACAAGGGGAGAGGTCCAATTTTCCAATGCTTTGCAATTTCTTTCACCCACTTCCCTGTGGCTAGCAGGGATGACATTTGGAGCTAGGCTGGCCTCTCCCCTTCAGTGAAGGGAACTGTGTCATCACCATCTCTTCGGAGAAGGCTTGGCAGGACTGAACGCCCAGCAACTGGAGGGAGCCTCTGGAATGCTGACTTCTTGGAAGCACTGGACAGGGATCAGCCTGTCTGAGCCTCACATCAAACTGGGTGTGAGGTGCCCAGCTATTCTCCTAAAGTAGAGATCTGAGAGGCATTTAGAGAGGGAATCATGGTGGCTGAGGGAGGCTGAGTCACATCCTCCTAGTGGTTCACTCATGCAGTGACCTACAATGTAGACAGGTAAATAAGCGAGCTACATCCCCCTTCCAAAAACTCCCTGAGACCTGAAAATCTGGTGAAAAATCATGGAACCGTGGTTCATCAACACTGCTGGAGTACAGCATCCTACAAGGCCATGGAGAAACCTAGGAGTCTAGTAGATACAACCCCAGACATGTAACCAAACAAGCAGCCTAGAGAGAAACAAAAGTAAAACCAGACTCTTTAAACTGAGTCTAGCTGTGGGCAGACAGTATAGGAAAGCTCCTGTGCAGACAGCTGGCGGTGAAATGTTCTGTAAAGAGGAGAGAGATCTTGAATTTTAAGAACTGGTGAGGAAGATCACTGTGGTGTTCACATAAATAAAGCAGTGTGGGTCCAGGCTGCCTGTGGCAGTAGCCCATCTCCATCCAGACTGGAAGGTGGCTGGGTGCTGGCCCAAGAAGTCACTTGCACTCTTGCTGCTGTTTTCTGCCTCGTTGTACTTAAATTTCTGGCTCCAGCTCTGCTGGTCATGGCTCACATGTTATTTAGATAAAGAGCCAAGAAAAAGAGCTGGGGTCACATGAGCCAGCTAGACAGGAGGATGAGGAGGGTAGTACAAAATATGGTTTCAAGGAATAGTTGATGTAGCAAAACTCCCCTCCTTCATTATCCTGTTAATACAACATTCACAACAAACCTGTTGCTGGCTGTTCACAGTTTTGTGGAACTGGGTAAGGACTACAGATATTACATATAGATGCTCCATAAAACTAAGCAAAGGAGGAGCTGGATCTTCATTAGAGCCCCTGGCTGTTTGCCTGCTCTGAATTCCTAATCCTAATGGCACTGACAGGAGGTGGGCAGTGGTTATAAGAGTTTCATGCTCAACAAAATGCCCTGAGGGCATGACCAGGTCCTGAGCTCCTGCAGGTCACTGGGCAATGGAGGAGCACACCCTTTTCCATGAGGTCGGGGACAAGAGTCTTTGCATTTGCCATGGCTGGGCTGCCTCTGAGGCTGCCAGAGCCCTGTGTGACCAGCTGCCTGCTGCTATTTTTTTCCCCCGCAAGAAAAGCTGGCATTCTGGCTATTCCAGCCTGCTCCTACCCTTAAAGACCTGACATTTTTTCTAGTGTGCCAAATAAATACACCAATATATAAGAGGAGCAGCACCAAGCCTGGAAAGCTGGCCCCGGGCCGGAAGAAATGCCTACAGGAGAGGAAGTGTTTGTACATAGGCACGCACACACACAAGGCTCCATTAGCCAAGCTGTTCGCAGTCATCTTTGGGTTGCTGCTCCCGTCTCCTGCTTCCAACAATCCCATCGGTGGGGACCGGCCGACCTCTAGTGGTGTGAGCCCACAGCTCTGGCAAGGAGGAGCAGGGAAGGAGCACACCCACCACCTTCTGCACACATGGGTTCCGTCCCTGAGTTATGAAAAGTCCCACAGAAGTGGAGAAACCAAAAAGGGTGGGGGAGCGTCTGGGAGACCAGAGGAAAGCAGCCACAAAGGCTCAGATTTCCAGTATCACCTTGGGACTTGTGTAACCAAACCCTTCAGCATCTCCACCACAGATGTTCCCCAAGGACTAGTGGCTCTGAGAGGACATTTAGTTAAAAGGAGGTTGAGAGAGAGAACAGAATTGGGACAGCAGGATGCTGACTTCACAGGGGGCTTGTGAGACCAGGAAGATTCTATTTAGGGTCCCTGAGTTCACATCCCTTGCTCTGTACAATCATTTTTCTTTCCTTCACACAGCAGTTTCTGAAGAGGGGGAACTGAGCTCTCAGCAGTGTGAAGAGGAGGGAAGCCAGGAATGAGCACCAGAGCTCTGAGAAACCTCACAGCCAAACATTTTCTCCTGTCTGGAAGGTATTTAGGATCACCCTCTGAGGGGGCTGAGGCTGGAGCTGGGGGTCCTTGGGAATGAAGGACCAGCCCTTGCTTGGCTGAGGCAGAGAGCAGCCTGACGGGGCAAGGCTGAGGTTTCTCTCACGTGGAAGTGTGAGCTATAAAGACATGCGAAACCCCATCTCCAGTGCTATCCATATCAAAGATTTCAAGGGGGCTGCTTTAAAATAGGACCTTGGCACAGGTTCCTGCTTCTCCTCACGTCTTACTGAGCGGCACTCTGCCAAAATGTCAGCTTGGCTACTCCACATGTCCCAGATATCCTAGGCATGTCCTACAAACCTTTCCGGTGCTCCCAGGGAGATCGCTGCCTCCACAAAAAGCCTCTTCTCACAGCTGTGTAGGGTCCCAGTGGCCCCTGAGCACCATTTCCCCAGCTGAGGAGCAAGAGGAGTGTCTTCCTTGAAGTGCCACAAACAAGGGCTGAGAACATATATTAAAAGGTCTCTAAAAACAGCATTAACCAAATTGTCCACAGGGACTCATTTTTTCCCTCCCACCCTGAGTGAGCACAAGTGAGGCATCTCCTAGAGACCCTGCAAAGTACCACAGTAAGACCCTAGAGGGACCAGAGAGACCCCCCTCATGTCCTGAGATCAATCCAAGCTGTCTCAAAGGGAGAATAACCATAACGATTTTCTCCCATTCCACCCAGGCTTTCCTCCTTGTTTTTGCCCTTTTCAACCTAGTGCACTTGCAAAATCCAAGCCCAGAGAGGGAGCCCACAAGAGCAGAAGCCTTTCAAGATTACCCCGAGGCTAGTGGGTGAGTGTTTTCCCCCTGCTCTCCCAGCTGGAGGAACAGGCAAGATTGATTCAACAAAGATACCCAGCAGCACTGGAAAAACAGAGATCTCAGCAAAGCCAAAGGCGTTTGCTAAGCATCTCCTATTAGGAGAGTGCTCTCACACAGCTGCCCCACAGACAGCCAAGACAACGAGGTGCCTCAGCAATAAACCACTCTTCTCTCTCCCCCAGCCCTTCTGAGTGAGTGCAGTGCATCCCAGCAGAGCTGCGCTCTGCCAGGGCCGAGGTCGCTGCTGCACTCTGCTTTGATTCAACACAATGTCCCCTCCCACACGCTGTTTTCATTAGAGCCTGGATCTTCTGGCAAGGGCACTGTGCACAGTCATGAGAAGCTGCTCACTGGTGGCTTGTTTTATCCAGTTGTTGGAGGCTTAAAACAATGAGCTTGCAAATATTTCATTCCTCCCCCGCACTTCTGCTTGCTTCTTACTTCCTCTCTTTTCTTTCTCTCTCTCCTTTTTTTCTTTTTTTTTTTTTTTTTTAGGAGAGGTACGTAGGAGATAGCACTGGATCTTGGGATTAGGAGCGATGAGGGAAAAGAGATCAGCAGGGTATTTTCTTTCCTGTTTTCTTTCCTGTTGTGAATACACATGCATGTGAGCACACTTGGGTGTGTTTTACACCTGCACTCTCCCAGCTGTCCAGCACCATCACAAACTGCACACGTTTGTTGCCCTGACACAGGCAGGAAAGCTCAGAGCAGGCCCCCTTGTCACCACCACTAGAAAGATGCCCCATGCTAAAGCCACACAGCTGTCACAGTGTCATCAGGACAGAAGCACATTCCTCTGTGCTTTCACTCTGGCAGGCCCAGACATGGAGAGGAGGGAGCCTGGAATCCAAAAGGACAACCCCCATTTTGTGACTGAATGCTCTCTTCCTTGCCTTTGACTGGGAAACTTGTGCTGGGAACAGCTGTCATTAAGACACGTTGATGCCCCAAGCCCCAGGTGAGGTGATGTGTGAGGGAGGATTGGTTTTGACTGGAGACAAACTTCATGCCTGTTTCTGCCTGAGCTCTATGTAAGGATGGGGGGGTTAAAGCAATGGAACAGGGCAAATTTGGGGTGGCAGCCAAGAGGCAAGAGGGTGTGACTCACCCTGTGACCATCAAGGCATGAGGAGGCGGAGGACAGTTCCAAGAACATGTGGGTACAGCCAGCTAGAGGCCATCTGTGAGGGAGCTGGAAGAAGACATGAGGCAGAGCATGAGTGAGGTGGTAAATGAAGAACCACTGAGTATGTTGGAAAAAAACTCTTGCCATGTGCTGGGGCACAGAGATTGTGAACACATTGCTTCATATCCCTGCATGACTCACTTTGCTTTCTTTAGCCTGGCTGTAGCATGTTGGGCCCGCCTGGACTCTTCTTTGTCACTACTTCATGTCTGCCTAAAACTGCCAGCACAAGGGGCATCCAAGGAAGGACAATGACATAAAATCATAGAATCACTTAGGTTGGATCCTAAGTGATCCTAAGATCCTAAAATCCTTAGATCATTGAGTCCAATCATTAACCCAGAACTGCCAGGTCCACCACATAACCATGTCCCTAAGTGCCATATCTACACAGCTTTTAAATATCTCACTGGATGGTGACTCAACCACTGCCCTGGGCTGCCTGTTCCAATGCCTGACCACCATTTTGGTGAGGAAATTTTCCACAACATCCAATCTAAACTTCCCCTGGGGCAATTAGAGGCCCTCTCGTCTAATCCTATCGCTTGTAACTGAGGAGGAGATTTCTCCCCACCTGGCTACAGCCTCATTTCAGATAGTTGTTTTCCTCCCTCAGCCTCCTTTTCTCCAGGCTAAAGACCCCCAGCTCCTCCTCGTAGGACTTGTCCTCCAGACCTTTCACCAGCTTCATTGCCCTTCTCTGGGCATGCTGCTGGACACAGTGAGCATCAACCAACCAGGGAGAAGAGACCTGTCTAGAGCTACTTTGGTCATGTAAGCTTTTGAATTAGGCTGCCTGCCTCATTTGCTTGGACTACATGGTGCAATGGGAGCCAAGGCTGCATGGTACTGCCATGGGGTGGGAAGAGTTGCTGGCACTGAAGCCCTGCACAGGGACAGTCTTTGGGCTGCACTCTTGTGAAAGGCAAGCAGGCTCTGGCAGAGGCTGTGCAAAGCACACAAGTCTGGGACCAGCAGTGCTGGGAGTGAGTGCTCCGCACCCAGCTCAAAGTGCCCTGACTGCATTTGCATCCTGCAGCCACCGGGCTGGCTCCCAGCCCTTTTATCTCAGGGATGTACACACCCATCTGCCTCCGAGCATCTCTCCATCTCAGGACATCTCCTTATCTCACCTGGGTTTATACAGGTGAGATAAGAGCAGAGCAGCAGGAGCACGATTCAGAGGTGTGCTCAGGAGAGGAGACACAGAAGGAGCTGGCTGCAGGCGAGGAGACATCACCTCCTGCCCGGCTTTGGGCATGCAGCAGTCCAAGGCCTCCGTCACTTGGAGACACATCCCTGTAGATGGAGCCAGAACCTCACAAAGCAGAAGGAGCAGCCCAGTCCTACCCATCACCCTTCTCCAATCGCTCTGCTCTGAAGACAGACTAGCCCAGCCCCTCTCCTCCTTCTCTCCCTCTGTTCCTCCCTCCCTCCCTCCCTCCCTCCAGCACATCCAGGGTTTTGTCTTCCCTCCCTCTCCAGATCAACCATTCCTGAGCGTCACATTGTCCCTCTTTCTTCCATATTTAACCCAAATTCCTTTCTGTTGTCTTTTCCTCTCTGCCACAGCCACGGAGAGTGGGTAATTCCTGCACCACAGGCTGCATGTTGATGCCCTTCTCTGAGCAGTAACATCCTCCCGGGATGATGATGCCTCCAGAGTAATTTCTGGGCTGTCTTTTCTTACTTCCTTTTCTTATGATGGACTTCTCCAGGCCCTGCTGGTTTGGATGGCAGCCCTCATTCTGGTCTGGTGCTGCTCAGCCCCAGTCTGTGTGGCCACAGGAACCCCAGACAGTTGGGCAAGGGGCCCTTTGCCTTTCTAATTGGTCTCAGTGTCCCCACTGCAGTGGCTGAGCCACCCAGGGAAGCAGTAACTCAGCAGCAGCATCCTGGACACCACAGCAGGGTTTGCAGCTCACAGGGAAACACTTCTGTTCCCAAGAGCATAGCATGAGCACAGGTAACACCAGCCCCAGGGTGGCTTTTGCCCACATCAGGTCTGCTCCACCCTTCCCATCCTGTGGAATTTGTCTGGTTCCTGGCCTTTGCCCAGACATGATACTAAGGAAAAGCCATTTTGTATCATACTTTCTTGTTTCCCCTGATGACGCTTCTGGAGGGTACCCAGCACTGCTGAGAAGCCTGGGAAAGAATAAAAGAAGTGAAGGGAGATTAAACCTCTCCATCCCCACCACCATGACCCTAGTTTTGCTACAGATCTGAGGGCTGCTTATAGCTTAGTCAACCAAAAATAATGGGGGGAGAGGGGAGAAAACCCACCACCACGGTTTCTCAACCCAGGGCTTCCTGACTGTCTGACAGCATACCCACCTTTTTCTCTTGAAACAGCAGGCAGAGAGGAGAGGGAAACTTTGCCACCTTTCACAGCCCCATAAGAAACACTCCCTAGATGGCCCCAGGTTGCCAGAGCTGGGGCTGTAATTAGGAAAAAAACATTGATTTAGGAACCTGAAGGTGAGAACTCAATAGACAAGGGGAGATGTAACAGGGGCAAGGTTTCCCAGCATGAAGCTGGTGGGACCTGCCTTTCCCAATGGTCACACCAGAACCACAAGCCTGGCCTGGGTACAGCAGCAATCTGCACAGAGAGAGACCCTGAAAAGCCTGTGCTGTCAGAGCTGGCGAGGGGAAATGGGTGGCAGATAAGAACATGTTGAGGAAAAACACAAACCAGAAGTTCCGGAGGAATTTTGGAAAGGAAATGGGGAATTAACTGGAAAGGAAAGGGGGAATTAACTGCAGGGGGGGGGGGGGGGGGGGGGAATGAGAGGCAGTTTATGGCTTGCAACAAATAGCCTGTGTGCGCCACCTCGCCAGGCACTCACCGCCTCTCCTCCCTGCCCAGGGATACTCAGCAGTGGCCATCCCAGCCAGCCAGGAACAGCAGGAATGGGAAAGTGGCTGGTGCTGGGTCCTGGGGAGTTGATTCCAGTAGGAATCAGGGAAGAAACAAAACTAAAAGAAGCTGGAAAGAAAATACCATCCCTGCAGTGTCAGAAAGGGCGAGGAGGCTGCAGGTCCTGTCTTGCCTGCAGGTAGATGAGGGACAACTGAGGCCAAGGCTGGCAGATGCCAGCTACCTCAAAGGTTCCGTGGTGCAGCCTGGCTTGGAGGGCGCTTGGTTGCTTGGGTGCCCACCCACAGCCCCACGGCTATTTCAGAGAAACCATTCCATCTCCACCCCTTTCTTTTTTTACCTCTCTTGCCTTTGCCTCCCGGCGCAAGCCCCACAGCACGGGGTCCCCACTCAAGCAGTCCCCGCAATCCGCCCCTCGCCCTGCAGCTATTTTAGAGAAAGGCAGGAGGTATTTTTAGTGCTGCCGGCCCCCAGGAGAAACTCTGAGCCTCTGAGCCACAGCAGTGCTGGCGCCAGAGAAACTGCCGCTGCTCTGGCTGACATTTCTTGTATAATTAAACTCAATCCATCCAGGGGGCTGGGTCTTGGCCACCAACTCAGCAAGGAGGGGAAGGAGAGGAGCCAGAGAGCCAGGGGCTGAGTGCTCTGACAGATGCTGGGAAATGCTCTGCAAATGCTGGAAAAGCTTGGCCTGAGACTTTGGGGGAAGTATTGCCAGGCACAAGGGAGCAGGATGGCTCTGAAAGGCATAGGGAGTGGGATTTAATGGGAGCAGAGCCCAAACTGTCACCTCGGCAAAGGCAAAGACCCCACACAAGCATCATCATCCCCCTGTTCCCTGGCACGGGATGGACCCAAAAGGGTTGCCCCTAAAGGCTGGACAGACAGCACCTAAAGGCAACCTGGGAAAAAGCAACAGCACTTGAAGAGAACCCAGCGCCCGCAGGGCAAGCTGGAGAGATCCCTGCTGGTAAACAAAAGCCCGAGCTGGAGCTGGAGCCGTGTCGGAAGTTTGGGGGCTGTCTGGTTAGCCAGCATCTGGTGAACACAAGCTGCGGCTGGAGGCTGACAAGCAGCAGCACAGCCCCTCCTTCTTCCCACACCCACCGCCCGGCGTCTGTCCGGGGGCCCCAGTCTGCCATCGAGGAACAGGGAACGACAGCCCAGAGAAAACAGCACCCACCAGCTTTTCATACGGGTTTGGGGTTTTTTTTCCCTGTGCAAAAACACCGGAGCATTTATTCCTATGCTCCCTTAAATTTCAAGATACATTTCCAGCAATCCAAACACCAAACTGGCATTCCAAGCAACAGTATATTTTATATAACTGGTTCTTTTTTTGTTGTTTTTACCACTTTATAAAGCAATACAATGAACTGCAAAGAATCCTACATCTGTACAATGGGAAGACAACAGCGGAGTGACATTCACACACGGACATGGTGCGACCGAAGCCATCCTTACACGCACGACAACATTATGGGCATAAAGATACAAAATATAATGTATTTTTTTCCATCTATATAAATACACAGAAATGGGCGAGTCTAAAAGTTTGAAACTGTTTGTTAACACTGATTAGCAAATAAATCTGTAACATTCCCAAAGTAACAAAGACAACAACAACAACAACAAAAAAAAAAACCCCACGCATAACACGGCGGCACAGGATCCGCCAACAGAAACGTCATATTGCTTCCTTTTTTCTTTCTTTTTTTTTTCCTTTTTAAGGAAAAGAAAAAAAAAATAGTAACCCCAAACCAACCTCGCAATTTGCAAAACAAACGAACAAAATGAAACAAGCCCCTGCGGGCTCCTTTGCTGTCTGATCATCCTGCCTGCTCCAATGGGAAGGGTTGCCTTTTGTTGATGCTGTTGTCTGGGGTTTTTGGGGCAACTGGTTTCTTTACCTGCCCGACCTGCTGGGTGGGGATTTACTTTGCGCTTTGGTTCAGGCGGTTGTATTCACTGAAAAATCAATGCCCAGAGGCTGGGTTGGGTTTTTCTCCCTACCTGGTTTGTTTTCCATGTGTAATTTGACCAGGAGGCAGCCAGCAAATGTTGCGTTCAGAGCAACCCCAAACTCTGTCAAAACCATGAGCCCTGCTGTCTCCACCAGTGATGAGGGGCTGGTGAACACCACGCAATGGTACATCCCATCGCCAGCTGATGACATGGATCACCTCCCTAAACAGCTCCCAGGGGCAGAGCCAGAGGCAGCCCCATTGAATGGGAACCCCACATTTTCTTCATTGCAGGTGCCACTGAGCAGGACAGACAGCAAATTACCTCCCCAGGCAGCCAACAGACAGCAAAGGCAGGACGGGCTTCTCCAAAGAACAAACTGACACACAAAGGGCACGTACAATAAATTTACACACACACAAAAAAAAATAATATATATCTATCTATATATATGTGGGGGAAAGTGCGTTTTTAAGGATATCTTTGGCAAGAATATATGCAGTTCTTTGTGCAGGAAGGAGGGATGTGTGTGTTTGTATGTGTGTGTGTGTGTGTGTGTTTGTGTGTGAGCGAGAGAGAGATACCATCCGGCTGCTGACAACGGCAGTGTGATTACAACGAAACATATGCTGGGTTTAACTCGTGTAAGCTCGAATCTCAAATAGCATGACTGCACTTAAAAAAAAAAAAAAACAAAAAGGAAAAAAACCCCAAAGAGTATTTTCTGTCCCTTTCATAAGGAAAAAATATCAACACTAGGTCCCCGCCAGCCCCAGGACCTGGGCAATGCTAAATGCTGCTGATGGTCTCTCCCGGGGACAGAAAGGGTTGTTACACCTTAAAACCTTCTTTAAAAAAGGAGCTAAAGGGTAAAAAAGTGCCTTTAAAGGGAGCTGATAAACACCCGGCTACATCATTGGAAGGTGATTAGCTGTGTGTTAAAAAAATAATACAATCATCAGATGATTTTGTTAGTGTTTGAGATTTGGATACAGTCTAAATTTTCAACTAGTGGGTTAGTGGGGAAGCCGGGAGAGGCTCAGGGCCCGAAGCAAGTGTGATGCTATTGGCAGGCATCTGCTGGGGTTGGCTTCTATGCAACATCTCTGGGGTGCTTAGATCTGCTTCATTTGTATGGGGAGAAGATGAGAAATAGGAGTTCCAAGCACCAGTTTCCAAGGCAGCAGATTAAAATAAAATTACATTATTATAATCTCTTTTCTTAGCAGTGAGAAAACCAAGTCTGAAAAATAGAGGCTTTCAAAAATATATCTTTATATATCTATAAACACAGTGTTTTCTCTGATGGGTGAATGGCAGGGTGAGGAGATTACGGGTGAGATCGTCTCTTGTCTCGCTTGAATTTCGCAGAAGGAGGGAATCACTTTTTGGAAATATCAAAAATTAAAAGATCTCTACATCTGTGCGGCCAGGGAGCCGGGGAGGGGGAAAGCCCCTCCCAGAACCTCCTGTCCCACCACCACCTCACAACCAACTCCTCGCCACCCCTCCTTTCACACTTCAGTACATCAGTACAGCCTGTGGCCCCGGCAGCCCTGCCCGGCCGCCCACGCCGCTCGCTCCCCCGCGCACACACACACACACACACGCACGCACACCCGCACACGCACACCGGTCACACGCAGCCACCCCGACGCTGGGGCCCCCGCCTCTTCCCCCATCTGGATTTTGCCTTGCTCTGGATTTTCTTTTAACATGCAGGTGTTTCCCCAGGGCAGGGGAAGGGGGGGATATAGTGGGGGAGATATGATGCGCAGAAAGCGATATGGCAAAAATAAATATTTTTGGAGCGTAAATTTAACCTTTTTTTTTCCTCCTTAAAATTTCATTAGCTTACAGTATTTTGTCAGTATAGCTTGTATATATATTATAGCTATCAAGGCAAGGGTGGTCCACGGGAGACAAGCTCTCCAGGGGACTGCAGTGCTATGTGTCTAATTTTTGTCCCCAAAAGACTATCTGGGCCACTTTGCACTGAAAACTTTGCCTAAAAAGTTCTCAGGGGGAATATTTGCAGCAGAGGGCTCAGCAATGACCCCGCAGCTCCAGCTGGACCATTCCCCCTGCCCTAAACCTGCACATGTGACCGAAACATCCTCTGCCCCCTCCCCAGCACCATAGGGCCAGGACCTCCACCTGCTGCACCCCCACCATGATCTCTCCCCCTGCAGTGGCACAGAGGCCCTCTGCCCCTCTCTCCAACCAGCTTGCCCTCCTCACCTACCAAAGCTAAGGGAAAAGCCAACAGCACTGAAATCACTGCAAAACTATGGTGCATTTCAGGGGCACAAGCCTCGAACCAGATGGTTTAGGGGGTACACATGCGTCAGCCAGGGTGGCTCTCAGAGGACCTGTTACCTCCCCACTGAGCCAAAGATGCCCAGCCACTGCAGGCCCTTTCTTTTTTTTTTGTTTTTAAATTTCTTCCTTCTTATTCTTGGTTTTTTAACGTGGCCTCCAAAACAAAAGGAGAAAAAAAGCGCCTGAGTTACTTGTAGTCGTTTGCCTTTCGTGCAACTTCAATGTCCATGCAATTTAAAAACCGCTTGCGTGTCTCCGAAGAGCTAGATAGGGGTAGCCACGGGTCTGCTGCTTTGCACAGGGAACCCACCTGTGCCAGCATCCGCTATTATTATAATCATTATTATTATTACAACTATTCCTTTCCTTTCTGTTTTGCTTTTTTTGTGTTAAGAGAATGTGACAGGCCGCAGGAGAAAACTGTCAAAGAGGACTAGTGACGGGAGGGAAAAGGGGAAGATGGGAGAGGAGGCGACTTTCTGCATCCTCCAGGTTCCTGGGGAGCATCCACCTTTCCCAGGCGCTGGGCGGCAGTAACCCCCACACCTCCTCACAGGCTGGGGGGCACAAGAACCCCTGGGGAAGTGGAGAAACAGCGTGACCCTCCTCTCCGGGTGGACTCACAGCATCTCACCTGGGACTGGTGCTGGGCTCTGGGTCAGCAAAGGCCAGCCCATGGCCAAACTCCCCAGGGACTGGAAGGTTCAGGACCAATTTCCCCAGGCCCCCAGCAAGTCACCAGGTCGTGAGCAGGTTTTAGGGGAAGCCAGGGACCAGTAAGGACCCTCCTCTGCAGCTGGACAAGGGAAGGTTTCTGAGAGCATCTCCTCTGGTGTCCCATAGACCCAGTGCATGCCATTATCTCCTACGGGTCAGTTCAAAAACACAGCAGATGGAGCTGCTGGGATGAAGCTTCTTCCGGGTTTTGACAGTTGCCTCTTTTTTTTCCAGATGGAAAACACCAGTCATGGTCCCACATTCAGTCCCAAATGGATGTCACCACTTGAGGCCATGATGCTGAAAGCTGGAAACACACCCCTCACTGCCACCTTTGCTTTGGTCACCTTCCCTGCAATGGGACATGCATCCTGTCTGGCGTGGCTTTGTGGCTGTCTTTCGTAGGTGCGTGGCTTTGGTTCCTCTACGTGTGTGTTTGGCTTGTGTTGAGTTTTTAGGGGTTTTGTTGGTGTTTTTTTGTTGTTTGCTGTTTTCCTCCAAAATTCCAACCCTTTCCCCCCCCCAATTCACTTCCCTCTCCCACAATGCACTTCCTCACACTCCTTCTCGGATCAGCTCCAAGTCCTTCTCCAAAATTCAAGAATCACCCGCAAGTGCCAGCTCATCTCTTCTGGCCGGAGCCAAGCATGACCCTGGAGACAAAGTTGACGATGGCTGCAGCTGGCTGGTCCGGGTCCAGCTCAGCAAAGAGGTGGCAGATGTTGTCTGTGGTGCTCCCTTGCTTCCTGGCCACAAAGCCGAAGAGCCTGTGTGGGGAGAAGGCAAGAGCCTCAATATTGCTCCTGCACACATGACCACCATCCTCTTCCAACATGGTTCTGTCCCACTTCCCCTCTTCAACATCCATCTCTCACAACACAGAGGGATACATCCCAAACCAGCCTGCGTGAAGGCCCATCTCCTCCTCGCTTTGCTGCAGTTTCTTTGAAGGCCAAGTTTCAATCATTTCTTGACCCAACTGCCCTTGCTTTGAACATCTCTGCCCCCCTTCCCAAGTCCATCCCAAAGAAGGGACCTTCCAGATGATCACAGCATTGCCTTGGTTTGGCCTCTTGAAGCCAGAGGTGAGATGCACTGGCCATTGAGGCAGACCCTCTAAGAGATGAAGGCCATGCAAGGACACAGGAAGCTGAATGAGACCATCTGGTTATTTCTGTCTGTCTCTCTCCTGATGAATAAAATGTCCCTTATTTTTTTTTAATTAGAATGTGCAAACTCAAGTTATAAATACAGGGGGAACAGAATGTGAGACAGGCCCAGGCTACGGCATTTCTAATTGGGGAGGGGAAATATCCCAGCAGCTGGACATCCTAATAAAAACCCCTTTGCTCACACAATGGCTAAAATTAGTGGGAGCTGGCCCCTGCAAATGGGCTCAGCCAACAGCTCTGTGCTCCCATGGGTCAGGACAGGAAGAAAGGGAAGAGATGACCAGTAGCTCACATGCCACCAGCATAGCCCCAGCTCTGCTCCATAAGCTGGTTCCCAATGACGCCCCTACTCTCCCAGTGTTGTGAGATTTTCCAGTTTGGTCAGTTCAGCAAGAGCCATGCCTGCTCTGACCAGGAATTTGGGGCCAAAAGATGCATCCAGAGTCCCCAAGACTATGATCTCATGTTTGGGTGAAACATTCCTGCAGTGAGGAGCTGAGCCCATGTCAAACACAGCCAGGATACCCTTCACAGGGCATCTCCCAGCCAATGCCCAAAGACAGGCAGAAACCACCTCGACAGCAGCTGGGAGGAATCTGCTGGGAAGCATAGAAGGTACTTACTTGGCTGGGCCACTGCCATCAGTTTTAGTCCACCTGCAAGGAGAAGAGAAGGTGTGAGAGATGGTCCCTCCTGCACTGCACAGAGGGACAGGGCCATGATGGGGGCCACCACATCAATGCTGGAAGGCCAGCCTGGCTTTGCACAGGCTTGGCTTTATGGAAAAATGATGCACCTCTCCCTCAGCATGGAGGTGCTTGGAGACATCAAAAAGCCACCAGAAGAAGCTGGCACTGCACCACAGTATCCAAGGGGACCTTGCATTCCTGCTCTCTGCAAGAGCAGAGGCGAGAGCAAGCAAAGACCCTGCTCCAAGCATCCCAGGAGGCTAGAGGAGTGAAAGGGCTGGAGGTCATGCAGGTTAGGGCACTCACTTTCGTTCCTGGGGGTCCAAGTCACAGAAGGTGACGGTGTTGAGGGGGTAGTGTCTTCGGAAGAACAATCTGAAACACAAAGCGGGGAATATCAGGGCCAGGGAAGTTCCATCACTGTCCCACCACAACCCAGCTCCACCAGCCCAGGGGACATTGCCATAGGTCTCCCATAGGATGTTCCAAGAGTCAAGGACAAAGCCCAGCCATGTCCACGACCAGGTTGATGCCATCCCAGGGACATCCTTCACCAACACACTTCCTGAATCACAGCCCTGTTTGCTTTGGGAACAAGCCAACACTGGCTTTTGGCCAGAGATGTGGCCATGAAGGCTCTTACTTCCTCTGGTTGTCCGTTAAGGTGATGCCTTGTGCGGAGACTTTGAAGTGAACAATGGTAGCTGTGGGCGTGGGGTCAGCCACCAGCGTCTCAGCAACAGCCTTGGAGATGGCCTGGGGGCCCGTCAGAGACTCCATCTCCACTGAGTTGATGAAGAGGACGTTGCAGGCTGGAAAGGGAGACAGCAGACATGGAGTCAAGCAGTACTCCAAGCCAAGCTCACCCCACAACAACCCCTCTCAACTCACCTGCACCCTGTTTGAGGAGGTCCGTGGCTGAGTTGGTGGCTGACACAGAGTCTTTCTTTTCCTCCATGGGATCTAGAAGGCATGGGATGGTTACTGGTGCTTCCTACTTGGAAACCTACCCCCTCCCTGCAGGCTGTGAGGACAGATGCAATGCCTTCTGGTCCTAGCTCTTACCTCGGTCAGGAATGACCAGCTTGCAGGGCAGGGCCAAGGGCGTGATGGAGTGCTGGTACACCAGCGCTGAGAGACAGCCTGGGGAGAGAGGGAAGATGGTCAGCACAGGGCCAGTGTTGCCAGATGAAGAATTGTTTGCACCTGCTGGGTTAATACAATGATCCTTTCACAAAATCATTGAGCTGTGGAACCACACAATCCAAAGTACGATAACTATTAACCAAGGAAAGCAATAAGAAACTCCAGCTTTCCCTGATTAGGTCACCATTGGTCTGGGTGGATGGAAACAGGCTTTTAGGTGGGCTTCTTCACTAATGGTCCTAATGCCACATATGGCAATTCCTCTCACTGAAACCACCATGTAGCCCTCCACAGACAGCACAGGGAGGGGACAGAGGTGCCAGGCCCATTTAGGAACAGAAAATGCAACAAAGGTCTTCATGCAGCTCCTCAGACAACATTAGTCATGGAATAAATGGAACAAGGGGAGCCCCTGCCCTCCACCCTCCCAGCAGCATCAGCTGTCCTACATGTGTGTGTGGAAAGGTATGTACCTGTGCATACAGGCGTGTTTATGTGCGCTCATGAGTGTGCATTTGGAACACAGAGGCTCCAAATGCCCAAAGAGGACAAATGCCCTCAGTTACACAGAGACAAGAGGCAGTAACAGGCCCTCCCAGACACTTCTGCTTTGACAGTACAGCGAAGGCCCAACCCAACCCCACACGTGGAAAGCACGCTGGGGGCACTTACCAAAATTAGGCTCGTTGGGACATCCTTTTAGTTTCACACCTCGTGAGCTAGTCTCAATGAGGAAGTGTCTCACCAGCTCGTTGGTCAAGTCTCCTGGGAAGAAATGAGATGTTCTCACACCAGAGCCACCCTCCTCCTATTACTATGCAGTACCATTAAACAACCAGTGCTCCAGCTCAAGAGACAGATCCCTAACACTACACACACCCTGCTCAAATCTGTCCCTTTGCACACAGCCAGCCCCAAGCCAAGCTCCCCCACAGTGCTGATGGGCTGGAGAGGCTGTACCCATTTCACTATACTGAAATCCAAGATGTAGGTGCTCCTGAGCCCTCCACAGCTCAGAGCAGAGGTGTCTGGTGCTTCCCTATGCCCTGGGAGGCAGGGATCTGTCACATCAGCACATACCCAAGGGCACGACTGGCTCAGCAGCCCCAGCTGCCTGCTCGCCCTGGCTGAACGATGGAAAGCATCTCAGCGTGGGAAGAAGAAGGGCACACAATACCTTTCTTGTTCTGCTGCATGACCGTGGGAGGCGGAGAAGCAACTTTCATGGCGAGGCCATAGGCTCCCCGGAAGGAGTGGCTGTCTCGGATGATGAAAGCCCCCGGCTCCCTGTCCTTCAGCAGGGCAATGGCTGCAGGAGAGAATGGCAAAGCTCAGAGCGGCATAGTGAGAACCTACACACCCTGAAGACACCAGCAGGTGTGGGTTGGGATGGGGTGCCCCAGCTCCACATCTCATAGCCAGGCACCACAGTGTTACCGCTCCTCCTGCACGTCTCAGTGGGTTGCCAGGCTCAGGCTCATCTCCCCACACCTCCACTGCCCTTGTGTGGGCATCTCCAGTTCCCACCCTGCCTATCTCTGAGCAACCAAGTACTGGAGAGCAAGAGGAGCAAAGACCCAAATGCTGGGACCATGCCCCTGAAGGCATCCTGCCGCCTCCCTGTTCTCCCCACTCATTTTAGCCATGTTTCCAAGATACCTCTGAGCACTATCAACTCAAGATCCAGGTGTTTTGCACCCTGAACTGCAAACACAGATCCGCTGCACGCTGCAGGGACTGGAGCTCTTCTACCAAGAGGGAGGTTTGAAGAGCCCACATCACACAAACCTGCAGCTGAATGGGGCTTCAACCCTACATCTGCAGCAGCCTGAGCAGTCATTATTCACGTTCACTCTCCACCCAATCCACAAAGGAAATCCTTGGTAATCCCTGTGATCCCAGACACATCCCAACTCCACCCCTGTGTCATCTACTTACCCTGCTCCCTGGAGATATCTGGTTTGTACCAGTATTTGGAAGTATCCTGCACAAACTTGACATTGGCACGAGTCTCGGGACTGATGTCTGCAGGAAAGGGAAGAAAAGACAAGAAAAAAGTTAAAAGATGCTGTATCTGAAACTGTTTGCATCCAGCCAAAGCATTAGTACGTCCACCTCCTTTCAGATCCAGCACATTGCACTAACCTCAGCCCAGTTCCCCATAGCCAGACAGGCTGATCACTACCTGGAGCTTATGGGGCTGCTGGGCATCTAAAGCTAAATCCAAGCTCAAGGGGCCTCGAAGGGCTGTGTGTCAGATGAGCCCCTATGGCACACAGCCAGAGATGAAATGGGAATTCTTCATTTAAAAGAAGCTGGCCAGGTGAAATAAAAACTGTTGGAGGAAAGAAGTATGTCTGGAGGTGCCAGAGAGACTTCAGAGGATCTTCACTGCTCTCTAATGTTCAAGATTTGGATCACACTTCATAAAAATAAATTTCTTCCCTTATCTTTGCTCTTTGTGAAGAGGAACTGGACAGGTCAATCTACCTTAGGCAAAGCAGCCCCAGCCTGACTGTGCCTTGCTCAGTGCCCACCAGAGGCACAGCCCCAGTGGGAGCTGGTTCTCTGGCTGTGAAGCTGTCACTCAAGCAACATTTACAACCACCTGCTTTCCAAAAACAACCAGGCAAACAACCAAGAGGATTGGATAGCATCTCTGCTGGAGACATGTTATCAGCCCTCAGCAATCTGGTCACCTTCAGAGAGGCAGGGGGCTCACTTCCCTCTCCAAGCTGCTTGTTAATTGTTACGGGTTTTAATTGCTTGTGCTTCCCCGCTGGGAAAGGTCCTTGGCCACAGGAGTCACAGGGCCAGGACGAGTGCCAGAGTGCCCACAAAGGGCTGCCTGCTCAGCAGAGAAACTGGCCCAGCAGCCGGAGCCACCGCTGCCCCACAGCTTTATTCCCCTGCTCCTATCAGCCCCATCTTGACGTCACCAAGGTGTCTGTAACCAGAGCTGGCAAAAGTGTACCAGGCAGGATGGCACCTGGGGCATGGCACCACTGGAAATGAGGAGGCAGCACTGCAGCGGGGTAAAGCTCTCTGGGAATGGGGCCAAGAGGTCAGTGCATCCCCACGGCAGAGAAAAATCGCCTTCAGGAGCTTTGATCTCCTCATACACATCTCTGGAAGCTGTTTATGCCAGAGATGCTAGTCGGTGTTTTTCCTGTTTGGATTTGTCAGAAAGCACAGGAAATGGCCCCAGCCCCAGCGGTGCCTTTGGTTTGCGGATGGACAGGAGGGGTAAATCAGGACATGGCTGCAATCCCTTTCCTGACAGCCAGCGAGGAGGAGGAGGGGAGAGCCCTGGGTAGGGCAGGGGGACACGGGGACCTCCAAGAGCATCCCTTACCTGGCATGGAAAACTTGGAGAAGTCCGGCAGAGTGTGGGAGAAGGCGACGGCGCTCCCACCGCTGGGGCTGGACATGCCACTGGAGAGGGGTGAGGACACCTTGCCGTTGACAGTGGCATAGTTGGGGAGGCTGTTGGAGCGGTCCCCAGCTGACATCCGCCGCTTCTCAGGCAGAGCAGGCTGCGAGGTGGGGCTGCCCTGGCGGTAGGCAGCCGAGTCTGGGGAGGAGGAGTGCGGCGTGCTCGTGCCGGGGTAGTACGCCGGGGAAACAGGGAAGGACGGCGTGGAGGGAGGCTGGTAGCCAGAGGAGCTGCTCTGCCGAGACAGTGTCAGGTGCCTTTCCTCTGGGCTGGAGTAGCCATACAGGGGACTGCCAGGGGATGTGGCCGCCGCTGCTTGGTGCCTGGACAGGCTGGGGCTCCCTGGTGGGGCCACCAGGTTGCCATGGGCCACCACAGCATGCCTGCCCAGCCCGGGGCTGCCAGGAGCGCCACTCATGCTGGGGTTGATGGCTCTTCGCCCGAAGCCAGGGCTGGGCGGTGTATTCGTAGCCACTGTCCGGTGCAGGCTGCGGGGGCTCCCTGGCAGGGTGTGGACCCCCACCACATTGACCTGTGGCTGTGGCCGAGCTTGGGGTTCTGGCTGGAGGCCAGCTCGGCCATCAGGGTAGTCGGGGCTGCTGTATGCCGAGCCCGGGACCCCTCCTTGGACCATTCCAAATGAAGATGGAGACGAGTTTTGGTAGCTGCTGTGAGCAGAGGGCATCTGTGAGCCAAGAGGCGAGCGGTACAAGGGCTCAACTGAGGCATGGGGAGGTGTAACCGTGCCATGGGGACTGCCTTCTGACGGGTAGCTGCGCAGGGAGGCCCTAGGGAGAGATGAAGAAAGGTCGAATTCAGCTCCACCGCTCGTTCCTGCTGCTGACTGATACTGGCACCTTCCTGCATGTGGCACACAGGGAAACTGTGGCACACAGGGAAACTGAGCCAGTCAGCTCCTTGGTTGTTCAGAGGCAATCATGGGATGGGTCCAGCCAGCTTCATGGAAGCAACTAAAGGCAGCTTTAACTCCACCATGAATCCTAGTCCATCTCAAAATATGCCTCTCTGAGGAACAGTGCCTTTTTCCAGTTCTGCTCCCAGCAAACACCTGATTTATTCTGCCCTGCCAGCCTGTGTGGTTGCAGAACACCTCATGGGCAGGGTGGACAGGGACAATGGCTCCATCTCACCCCAGAGGACTAATGCTCAGCCTTACTCAGGGCTAGGGGTTTGCACAACCCATCCCTCCTCCCACTCCAGGGGTCAGGTTCCTAGTGAGGGGTTTCTGGGGTCCAGTAACCACCAAGTAACCAGCAGTGACCCAGATTTCTGTTCTCAGGGCACTAAAGTGTACAGCTGGCTGGGATACCCAAACCCTGCATTGAGAGATGCGGGTCTTTGCAAAGGCAGTTTCCATGTAGGAACAAGCACCATCCCTGGAGATGTTCAAGAAACAACTGAACATGGCACTTAGTGCTCTGATTTAGTTGGCTTGGTGATGTTCAGTCAAAGGTTGGACTCTGTGATGATCTTGGATGTCTTTTCCAACCCTAATGATTCTGTGACTCTGTGACTGTGGTTCTAAGCCTGTGCACCAGGCAGGCTTCAGCCCCAACCCCACCAGTCCCTGGGACCTGCACCCACTGCCTTACCCATCCATGCTGTGAATAGGGCTGCTGGTGGAGACAGGGCTGGGGGCCATGAAGGAGTTGGAGAAAGTGCCATTCCTGGTGGGCACCTCTGGGCCTCCGGGCTGGGCAGCGGGCTGGGCAGCGGGCTGGGCAGCGGGCAGTGTCCCTCCCCTGCCCGTTGTGGCCGTGCGAGCCACTGACTCAACATAGCTCCTGGGCTCTGCAGCAAGAGAGAAGTGAAAACAGATGAGCCTACAGCATGCAAGGGAAGGGGCCCACACCCTTCCCAGGACCCACATTTCACGCCAGTGAAGGTGCTCGAGCTGACCTCCTCCAGCCACGAGCCTTTTGCCTGCCACAGCCCCTTCACCCTGCTCTGAGTCAGCGTCCCTCCCACCCAGGATGCCACAGAGAACACGTCCTGCTCCCTGTTCATCCACAGCCCCTAAAAATAGAGCCAGTGACTGCCCAGCCTGCGCTGACTCACACAAGACTGATGACAATGCCCCGTGGTCCCTGCCCTCTGCAGCCCACCTCTGCCAGCCATCTCCAGCAGCAGACCAGAGGGCAACTCCAGCTATTTCCACTGCAGCATCCAACACTTTCACTCCCAACCCAGCTTGAAACCGGAGCCCACGAGCACGACCAAGAAAAGCAATTTTCCTTTAGAGCCGCCAAGCTGTCCCGTGCCAGGAGCAGAGAGCTGGGCTGGCCATTAGTAGCCATGGCAGACACCAGACCCAGACCTCTCTCGTACCTTCCCCCTGCCTCCTGTTCCACCCAGGCTAGACCCCATCCTTATGACAGCCCCCACCAAAAGCTGCACCAGAGGAAGGGGCTGCAGCTTCAGTCCCATTCCCCCAAGCCCCGCAGCCACGTCACACCTCAGCTTGCCCTATACAAGATCCACTGGCATCAAATCCTATGGGCCAGGCAGCCTTGCCGGTCCCTGGCTCCAGGCTGGCCATGCCCAAAGCAGCTCTGCAGTAGTAATTAGCATTACAAACATTATTATTGTTATTATTAGTCATAACAGCTGGGCTCTGGCTCAGCCTGCTGGCAAGCTGGCCTGCTCACAGTCAGCAATGCCAATGCACAGCTCCACGTTCCGAGCTGGAGCAGAGACATGCAAGGAAAAAGACTGTCATAGGTCCCACTCCTTCCCCCACAGCATCTCTGTGCCCCATCTGTCTGTGGAGAGGGGAGGAGGAGTCCCTCCCTTGGGCTGATGTCCCTGGCCAACAACCCTAGGAAAGATGTGAGCCAAAACCAGACGATGGACCTCTACACAGGCTGGGTACCAGCATCTAAGGCAGGACATCCCGAGTGACAGGGATGAGGCACTACCCAGGGCAGCTGCAAGAAATCCATCGCAGCTTAGGTAATTGAATTAATTTCACAGCTACTCACTTTTCCCCTTCCCAGCTCCCCAGCCCAGACTAAAATTAGCCAGACAGTACATATGAGTCAGCCTGCAAGAGGTTAAGAACATAGGGCTATGAAAATGCCAGCCCTTCCTAAAAAGGCAGGAGCAGGGGGCTTGGGGGCTGTGCCACAGTGAGGTGTGTGGCCATGGGCACAGGTTCTGGTACACTGATTCAATACAGGACAGGAGAAAAGAAAAGTGCAGAAGTTTCAGGCAGGATTTTTTTAGGCTGAAAAATCTGATCTTGCCTCCTTGTGTTTTCTTGGAAGGGACTCTGGAGATGGGAAAATGGGTGGGAAAATAGAGAAGCTCTGAGTCACCAAGGAGATGGGCATTTGTTTGGGAATCCCAAATCCAAGCAGGGCTGCACGCTGGTCAGAAATCCCCAGCGCTGCATCTGTGTCAGGCTGTTTTAAAGCCTCCTCAGAGCGGACAGCCACATCCTGAGCTCCCACACTGCCAAAGCATCTTCCAACCTCATACACAGGGCAGCCATTCCAGCTGGGATCTGCTAGGCAGAGCACGGAGGGGCAGGGACTGTCCCTCCTGCAGTGTGGCTCCTGGAATGTGCGGCTAAGTGCAGAGGTTCCTAAGCCAGCAGTAAGCCCAAACACCAGTCCCTTCTCAGAACTGTAGATTCAATGCCCAAAAATATCATTTTACAAAGGATGAAGCAGGGCAAGAGGCCCATGGTGGCCACTCAGCCTGGGCAGTGCAGGGTCACTGGACATCCTTGCCTGGGGGTCAACCATCTTGCAAGGGGACAGAGATGCAGGACAGCTTGAGCTCCTGAGGTTTTAGTGGGAAGGAGAGGAGAGGCAATGTTTGAGTCTTTGGAGGCTTAAAGCTGCACAGAAATGGTAAAGCTTGGGAGAACTTATGGGGTAAAAGCCTGGTTTTATCCCAGCTTTGCTTCCTTTAATGTATCCAAAAAGCCATAATTGAAAAATCAGTTCTGAAAGTAGAACTTTTTTTCAAGCAAACACTTTCTCCACTATTACACAGTGTTCAGGTTTTGGTTGTGTGCATTTTGAGAAACTTCCAAGGAGAAATGCTGATGGCTGCTAGGGCTAGAGGAAGCACCACACCCACCCAGAAGAGACACTCTTTCCCCAAAACCCATCCTGAACATACAGTTCCTCATCCCAGCTCTGAGGGAGCAAAGATTCATTAAAGGAGGAAGCAAAACCACCCAACAACCGTTACCTAGCAGGCAGCATGCCAAGGAATCACAGCCACTCCCAAAGTCAGTGTCCCCACACGAGATGTGCCATCCCAGAGCCCACAGTGCCTGCGCCGTCAGCACAGCCACACTTGAACTGATGTCCCAGCTCAGCCCCATCCTTGGCATCCCCAAAGTGGCACAACCCAGAGACAGGAGAGGTGGGGGGAATTTGGGCAGTTGCCCGGGCAGAAGATGCGCACCAGCTGCTGGTGCTGCACCACTGCCCAGCCGGCTCTGCTGGCAACACACTGGTGGCCTCTGCGCCTGCTGACCTTTTGTGCTGCACTTTGGTTTATTTTCACTCTGAATGGCAACAGCAAAGCCAAAAGGGGAGGGAAGGAGACTAAAACTGGGGCTGTTGGTCCCAGATCCCCGTCAGGCTCATCCAAAGCTGGCTGTAGCGTGCCAGCATCCCCAGCGTGCCACCAGTAAGGATGCGACTCACTGACAAAGAGCTCTCAGTCCCCACAGATGACTGCCACACAGTGTGACAGACCTTCAGGTCCAACTTGGACACTGAGAAATCCTACCACAACACAAGGCATGCTGTGCCCCTCCTCTAAAGGGAGCAGCAGGCAGGACTCAGGCTCCTACATCCCTGAGGGACAGCGCAAGGGAAGGCTGCTGGAACAGGCACCTGGGCCTGCTCTGAGTGACAGTGCCAACAGTGAGGTTGCATGAGGAAGAGAGATACAGAGATACAGAGAAAGAAAAGCCTTTCTTACCTTCTTCAGAGTCACCGCCCGCTTCCCCTTCTAGCTCTGAGAGATGGAGGGGCAGGGGAGTGACGGGAGTGGGAAGAGGAGGAAGGGAGGTGCGAGACAGAAAGAGAAATCAGGGTTAAGCAGCTCTGCCTTGCTCAGGCAGGAGCACACAGAGCACAAAGGAGAGCCCCACACCTCCCAACATTACAAGTGCTCCAAAGTGAAACCCAGCCTCAGACACCCTCACATCACATCAACATCCCAGAAATTATGTCCAGAATCCAGGAGGCTGGCTTCAGATGGGAAAGAGGGAACAGTGCAGAAGACAGTAACCAAAGGGCTGCTCCAAAAAGCCCAGCAAGCACCAAAAAAGCATCAGCTCACCCTTGAGGGCAGAGAGATAAGGGTTTTGCAGTGTGAGCTCAATCAACCTGTAGCCCCCAGGCTCAGATGGATTTGAGGAGGTCACACTCAGCCCTGAACTGGCTCAGGAAGGGGCCCTGGGTGCTGGGGAGCAGTATGGTCTGGCTTGGCAGGCTACTCCAGGACACGTCCCCAGGACAGCAGGGCCTTTGCACTTAAAAGACTGCTGTCCAGGATGCAAAGAGCTCTGGATATTGTTCTGGCTGACAGGCTCAGCTCCCAGAGAGCAAACTGTCTCCAGCTGTCCTAGGGAGGAGAAGGAATGTAGGGGGTGGGAGAGGGAAAAATATGGGGCTGGGCAGGAAACAGGGCCACAGGGTTATCCACTAGCCTTCACCACTGAAGACCCTACTGTGCAGAGCCCCCCAGAGCAGACCAACATCCCCCACGCTTACACAGTCCCAGGGGCCCCACAAAAGGCAACAAGGACCCCCAGGGCCACCTGGCCCCAAAAGGGAGGTGGAACTGCCCTCTCCAAACCAGGGGCTCTTCCAGGGTATCCTCAGAGCTGTCCCCACAGAAAGATCTGCCTGCAGTCCCCGTGTCTGCACTCACCTCCCACGGGATGCAGCAGGATCTCAGCCGGGTTGTGAGGCTTCAGCCCCAGGGCTGAGAGCGGGGTCTTGGCCAGGCCAGGGGGAGAGCGCACTGTTGGGGACACAAGAATGTTAGTGCAGGGGTGGGAGGTGACGCCTCAGCAAGGCTGGAGCTGCCCACGGGTTCAGAACCTCGTAGCCCATCCCACCCAGCGGCTGCAAGGAAGGGCTGCTGAGAACATGAGATGCCCTTGTATGAAGCAACACCCTGCAGAAGGATACTGATCCCCCTCTTCATTTGGGAGGACACGGGGTGGGAGGTGACTGGGAACAAGCCCCCTGCCCCATTGCAAAGCTGGCAGGATGGAGAAAGGGAACAACTCCCATCAGGACAGGCGCAGACCCCATCTCCCAGGACCATCCCCAAGAAGTCCCACCATAAAGACATGAAGCCCTTTCATTTCCCCTATGTGAGCAGCCATCCCAACCCAGCTCTCCCACACCTGAACTCCTTTCTGCCAATCCCCACGTCTGGCTGAGCTGGAATCCAGCTGTCCCAGAGCATCCCATCACCCCCACAGAAGGGACAGAAGGACTGCCAAAAAATCCCTGCCCTCCAGACCAGCTCAATGGGTGGATGAGGATGTTCACACAGAGGGCTGGCAATGCACATGTGAATTCTGCACCCCTGTGACCAGACATACACACCAGGAGGAACTGTGTGTATGGCTATGGTATGGATGGCAGTGGGGTTTCACAGGGCAGGGCAGACTGTCCCAAGCAGACTGCACCTCCTCTCCCCTCCTACCCACTGGGTTTGCACCATCTCCCTGATGCTGTATTTTCCTGTATCAGGGGAAACCTCAGGACGTAATCTTCAGCAAGAGAAACCAACGGGCACGAGCCTCCAGCAGTGTCTGAATGTCTCTGACTGGTGGCACAGGCATGGGGCCTGTGGCAAGGCTGGGAGGCAGTGGGTGGTGGGAGGTCCAGAGGAAAGCCAGACCCTTGTCCTGAGGCCAGGTCCACCGAGCAGCCTGGGGCTGGAGCAGCTGAGCAGCCAAGTTCCTGGGAAACTAAGACAGCAGCATCTTCCCCAGTGGGTGTCTGATTCCCTGAAATCCAGCTGACCCCAAGCCACAATGTTAGCTCACACCTCAGCTGGCTGATGAGCAGCAGGGTCCTCACAGGGCCAGGAATTCTCCCGGGACCACCATCTCCCAGCAGAGGGGAATTGCTCCCGTAACCCTCAGGGCCACTTTGGCAAAGCCTGAAAGCTGCAACTTCAAGCTTCCCAGGTTTCCCTGGCTGGTGCTGGATAAGCAGCACTGTCTCAGGGCCACGACCCCAACCAGGCTGTTCCCGTCACCTCTGCAAGTGACTCATCTCCCAAAGCCACTGACCCACTGCCAAAGGAGCTGCTGCTGCCCCAGGGCCGAGCTCTCACTCCCCAGGAACAACAGGGCCATTTCCGAGCTGCCAAGCACCCCGGCAATGCTCCCACACTCTTCTCTTCATCCCAAGAGACAGGGCTCAGATACCAGAGGATTGCAGGGAAGGAAGAGCAACAGTACAGAAGAAAACTGTTAAGTTTTCCAAGCCCCATAAGCTGAGCTGTGGGGGGCAGGTGGCTTCACTGCAACCAGGACATGGCATCAGAAGGGGCTGTGCTCAGCCCAGGCATCCCCAGCCCTAGAGCATCCCTCAGCCTTCAGCCTACAGAAGTATTTTAGAGGGGATGGGGGGGCTGTCATCTTTTTAATGTGTTTCCCAGTTGACTGGCTGCTCCATTGCACTGCTCTGGCCCGAGTCGTGCTGTGCTGACGTGTGGCTGCTCCTCAGGGCTCGTTGCTCAAGCTGGTCACACAAACCCAGTCCACACAAACCCACCACGATTGAGACAGGGTAAGTCAGAACAGAGGAGCGGAGACAAGCTGCATGCAGAGAGCATGCATCCCAGCCTTCTGCCCCTCCTGCCTTCGAAACTGCGAGCAAGAAGTGACATGGTGTGACTCTGCCCTCCTGATCTTCTGTGCCTCCTGCCTCCCTCCCACTCACCTGCCACTGCAGTTTTGCTTCTTTTCATGCCATGCCAGTAGGAAAAATGAGGAGATGCAGGATGGGATGGGGTCATAGCATGCCTCTCCCTTCATCCCACCTTGGGATCCCATCAAAATAACACCCCAGTGAGTGGAGGGTGGGAAAAAGCCAAGATGAGGGTGCCAAGCATGTGATGCTGAAGTAAGTGGGATGCTGACAGCAGCATGGAGTGGCAGGATGAGGAGAAGAAAGGAGGATGGAGAGGAGGAGTGGTTAACATGGCGGTGGGTGTCTGGAACCTGGAGCTGTCTGACCCTTGGCAAATTTCTGGCTTGCCCAGAGCCACCCACCGAGCCCCTGTGCCTCCCGGAGGCATGGCACTTACAGGTGTTGGAGTAAGGGGTTTGTGGTGACACAGGGAAGGCTGGGGTTGGGGGAGAAATCTCACCACCGCTGGAGGGTGGGCTGGTGGGGGAGGCACCCTCCATCTCCTCGAAGGCTTCCTTGTAGCTGTGGAGGTGAGGCTGGGGAGAGCAGAAGAAAGAGTCAGTCCCATCCCTATGATGGGCAAAAACCTCTAGGACACCCCAAGGAGAGGGCAGAGGGGGCAAAGGGAAGGGTTTCACCTCCTCCCTCCTAACTACCACCCCCACCACCACCACAAAAACCATCACTGATCCCCGGCTCTGTGGATGCTGTGAATGCTGACCAAGCCATCCCCCTCCCTGGAGGCACGTCTCCCCAGTCAGCCACCCCCCTCCTCCAGCAGTCCTCTACTCCAGCACACCTCTTTGGGCCTCCCTCCAGGGTTGGCTGCGATGGTGCTGACCACCTCAGGTGACAGGACGGTGGGGCTGCGGGGCGAGCTGGGCTCTGGTGAGCTCTTCTCATAGTGGCTGTCGCTGGGAGTCCGCTTGCGGGCAGGGACGGCGCTCTCCTCCAGAGGCTTCTCCCGGGACTGCACCCCTGCAGGGCAAGCACAGCGTGGCAGAGGGGTGAGGAGCTGCCAGCTGAGATGGGGACCAGCAGGAGATGCTTCAGGCCTACCTGAGAGGTCTCAGCTTCAGCACTCACCTGCATCAAGCACCCAGACCAGCCCGGGTAGCTGGAGCAGATATACCCTACAACAGTGACCCCAGAACAGGTGACAGAGCAAGGCAGGGTTGTGGCTAGCGGCTGAAATGCTGCACTAGCCCTCCCAAGCACCATTAGATTTTCAGGGACAACAACCTCCAGCAGTAGGTGCATGGGGCATGAGCATCTTGAGATTAGTCCAGACAGCCCATCCCTGCAGAGCAGGGAAGCAACAGGGCCTCCCGACAGCATGACAGTGGGAAATGACCAAATCAGCCAGCACAAGGACAGCTGTATTCAGCCTGCATCCCTGCACCCACAGCCAGATGTGGCTTCAACCACAGCAGTGGAAAAAGCCTGGTTTCGTGAATCCCCAAGGCGGAGGGAGCACTGGATAAAGAAGAAAGAACCCATCAGAGGAATGGTGCAGGGAATCCTAAGAAAACACTGCTGCTCTGTCCCAGTGCAAAGCCTCTCTAAAAGGAGAGATCAGCATCTCCCCTCCATCTCTCCCCAAACATGTTTCCCAGACCCCAGCAGTATGAGCCACCAATGTCCACAGGCTGGGGGGAAGAACAGGGCAACCAAATCATCACAGGACAATGGGTTTCTTGGGCTGTGGAGATCCTCTTGGGATAAAGCTCAGGGACACAGACAAAGTTGGCACAGGGCAGGGCAGCTCAACTCTCCCAGCACCTGACAGTGCCCAAACACACTTTCTATCCCACCTCACCTGGTTAAGAGGTTAATCTGGGCTCATGGATGATGGTGCTGAGTTCAGTGCACAGCAACCCCACAGAGTACCATGGGCACAGCTCAGAGCGCCATGCGACTCACACTCCTACCCACTAGCAGAAGTGACAACACTGTCCCCTCTACTTTTCCCACAATCACTGAGCACTCATGCTCCCCTTGGTCAGCACATTAGGGAAGAAAAAAAGAGAAAAAGGAGAAAAAGGAAAAAAAAAAAAAAAAAAAAAAAAAAAAAGGAGAAAGGCCAGCATCACGCTCCAGGAAATGCACTTTTCAAACACCAACTCCTTTCCCACGGGCTGGCGGAGGAAAACCAGCCATCAGCTGCTTCCCCTCACTCCCGGGGGCTCCGCATGGGACCCACGGCTCGCACCCGCTGACCTCCCCTCTGCAGTGCTCGGCACACACACCAGAGCCTTCCCGGCCCGGGGCAAGGGCTGGGAGGGCAGCAGGGAAGGAGGTGGCCTGGGTGCATTTCTAAATAATCAGCCCAGTGAATGGCAACAACAATAAAATCGCGGCTCGGGGGGAGAGGCGGCCAGGCTGCGAGGCGGGGGACTCGAGCCAACGGGGCTGGCTCCAGCCGCAGAGGCGGCCTGGAAAATTCCACTAAGAGCAGCTTTGAAACACAACTCCCGATCCTTTCTGCAGGTGCTCACCGGCACGGGAGATGGCCATTAAAAAGACCCGTAGGGAGAACAGGGGGACCGAGAGGGTCCCTGGGAAGCTGTCTTGCAGGTATGGGCAGCATTACATAGGGCCACCCCATATATTCTGTCCTGCTCTTCACTTTAAGGGAAGAAAAAAAAAGAAGAAACTGAAGCCCGCAGTTGCAAGCACAAGGAAAAACAAGATATTGGGGGGGAAAAAAGCAAACTCTCATATTTTCTTTTTTTCCTTCCATTTTGTGTAATATGGGTTCTCCTGAACACAGCAGGAGGATCACCAGGAGCATCCCTTGGCCCACTCCAAAGTGAGCTGCAGGGCCCAAGCGCTTCAGAGAGGCAGGGACTGGCTCCCCGAGCTGTGCACGCCTGCCTTGCTTTGCAGTTTTCACTTGGGAAGCACTAAACACGGCAGATGGATGGAGCCTGGCTACCAGTGCACATCACGCATCTGCAGCATGGGACTCCCTCCCCTGCTCCGTCCCCAGGGCTTCACGTCACCTAACCACAGGGTGCTGGATTTGGCCCATTGGGACACCCAGGAGCTCAGCAAGTCCTGGCTGCTCCACTCCCCAGACGTGGAAAGCGGCCGGGGCCACAGGGAGGGGAGGGAGGAGAAGGGAAAAAAGGGACTCATTGTTCAGGAGCGGAGAGTGGGAAACTTCACAGGCCGCCCGGAGCAAAGCCTGGAGGAAACCCAGGCTCTGAGCATGGCTCCCCCGACCCCCTGGGTGATTTATGGGATGGAAACTATGCTTGAAAAACAAACTCTCCTTTCCCCAGCTTGCTTTGCCCCCTCAGCAGACATGCAGCCTCCCTTAGCCACAGTACTGTCACTGGACTTCCAAGGACACTGTGGCTGGCTGCAGGATGGCAGATTACTGTTCACAAATGGGGAGCAGCAGCCTGCACCCCACTCCTCACCCTCTCACCCAACACCTGCAGCACCATCACTCCTGCTGCTGCTCATTTAAGTACCTAACCTAGTTCCAACCCACTGCCCTCAGACTCAGCACAGCTCTAGGGCTGGAAAGGGCAGGGAGCAAAACAGCTGGGGAAGGAGGAAACAGGAGCAACGGCAAGCCCAGGTTATTTTGCAGCTGGGGAACCAGGTTTTAGGCCAAATCAGGAGGTAGCTGCTTTTAGGCCAGGAGACTCTAGAACTACTGCCAGACAAGAGCCAGGTGATATCCCCACAGTGGACAGGAGAGAACAAAGAAGCATCCCAAGGCCCTCAGGATGCCGAAAGGGACACAAAACACCCAGGGAAGAGAGATGCAAACTCACTCCGTGCCTGCATGAGGAACAGATGTTGTCCTGTGCTGCTGCTCACCAGAGCCCAACTCACCCCATCCTGGTACAGACTGCTCCCCACATCCTGCCTGATTACCCCAAATGGGTATGATAAAATACCTTACTCTGTGCTGAGGACTGGGAGGGTTCAAACTTCTTTGGTCCTCCTGGGGAGAAACCCAAGGTGCCAGTGGGGAGAGAAAGGTCACACAGAAAGATGGTGACTCCCCAGCCCCACTCCATCTCCCACCTTGTCCTTGCCCTGCACAAGCGGGTGCACAACAAGCACCAAGCAGGTCACCAGCACACATCACCCAGGGCAGACTCACCTTCAAGGAGCAGAAGTCACACTGTATAAAATCCAGCCTCAGCAGCCCACGCCCTCCAGCTGCAGACCAAGACAGGGGGATCCCTAAACTGATGTAGAAGAGACCCTCCTGGGCTGACCACTGGCTATATCTGGGTTCTGTGGAGCTGCACCCCAGCCCTTGCTTCCCAAGGGGGTGAGCCATGGTCAGGGCAAAGCTTGGAGGGGATGCAGCAAGGGTCTAGAACTGGCCCAGCACTGAAAATCCCACCAGCAAGCAGTGCCAGGCTTGGATGAGATGCAAAACTCAGCATGGGCAGGGGAGTCTGTACCCAGGGCCAGGGGCTCCCCCATCACTGGAGGAGCTCAATGGGAACCCTGACCATTACTCTGCTGAGAAAAGGGATCAATCCTGCATGGAAATAAGTCTCCTGAGCCTCCCTCCATCCCACATCCATGCAACACACAGATCACTCAGCATGCATAGAGGAGGAAGGAAGAATGAGAGGGAAGGAGCGAGGAAGGGGAAGGAGAGAGAAAAGATGGGAAAAGGAAGGAAGGATGAGAGAGGGGAAGAATGCAAAAGAGGGAAGGAGAAGGATGCATGGGAAAGGTTGGAGAACAAGGAAGGAGGGAAAAGGAAGGAGGTGGAATGAACGAACCGGAGAAGGACCGCTGCTGGCTCAGAGGAGGACGGGGGACTTTGGTGCTCTTGTTGAGTTCCCTGAGCTTGGCGTTGTACTCTGCCAGCATACCAGGACAGGGAGTGCAAGGAGGGTGGGAGGTCACAGAGGACAGACACAGTCCCGCACAGAGAGAGGAAGGGACAGACAGGACAAATGTCACAAGATACAACATGGGGGGGAGAGAGAGAGAAAGAGAAAATATTAGCTGGGATCCAACAGATGAGTCTGGGGTCATTTGGGGTCTGAAGGAGATCAGTCTCTGCTTGGAGCTGCTTTTCCATCAGCCAACTTGCCTGGCTCTAGGCACCACGTAAACCCATATGGGAAATCAATGGTGGCTCCTACTCACATACAGCCTTGTGCAACACCACAATTGCCCCATCACCATCCTCTCAGGGGTGGCACCATGCAGGTCCCCTTCATCACAGAATGCTCAGGGCTGGGACAAGATGGGGTGACCCCAGATGCCTTGCTAGGAGATGAGAGGCTCTTAAAGGATGACAGGACCACCTCCCCTCTGTGGGGAGATGCTGGGCATGCCAGCACTGCCCTGTGCCATCTTTTCCCCTCCATCACCAGTGGGAAAAAGGAATGGGAGCACTCCCCCACCAAGAACGGAGGAGGTGTGAGATGCTCCTCATCTCTGTGCCAGGACACGCAGGCAATTTATAGCAGCAGAGAATGTAAACAAACACGTCCATGCCCCACGGTCCCCGCTGGCCGTCCCCTCCCAGCACTGGCTTCAGGACACCTCGTTCCCGCCAGAGGTCAGGCCACCCGCCTGCGCTGTCCCCACCTCAGCACAGAAGGCCCAGCTCCAGCAGAGACAGGTGGCCACAGGCTGGGGACCATCCCCCATATGCCTCTCTCCTCCCTGAGAAACCCAGTGGCTACAAGGGGATGACAGTGACCTCAGCCCAGCCCTGAGGACCTGACTCAAGGTTGGGGGATGGATGTTTCCAGTAGACACCATCAAAAATCTATTTCCCACACACTGCAAATACTCTTCCTCCTCTCCTTAGAACTGTCTTAGAACCTTTCCAGCCTATTTTAATTCTTCATATGGGGCAGCAGAGGAGGGCAGGCATGTGCTGCTTATATTAAATCCAGACATACAGCGCAGTTTGGGCATCCATGTGTCCTTAGTAGGTTTGTATAAATTCTTTGCAAAAGCCCCATGACTCTTTGTGAATCTGATCTGGATCACAGAGGTCAGGTTCAGATGGATGCAAACTTCCTCTAACAACTCTATAACCCTCCTCAATCCCATTCCTGCCACTTGCACCCCTCCTGCCCCCCACCCTGTGACTCAGTCCCCACTCCTGGGAGGTTGATGCTGTTGGATTTTTCCAGCCAAGCCTTTTCCCCCTCCCTCTAATGCCGGGCGAGTTTCTGGACTGAGCACAGATTTGGAAGGGACGGAGCTGCCAAGCCCCAGCATCACGAGCTGGCCCACAGCCCCAAACCCTTCCCAAATGTCATTCCACAATTGAACAACTGCAGCCGAAGCAGTGGGAAGGGAGGGCACCAAGCTGCCACAGCGCCATGGCACCTTCTCTCCAGGAGGCTGGGACACTCTTGTGTCCCCAAAGCCCCTAAGCTAGAGCTGCAGGAGGGCAGGGGATTGGTGGATGCAGCTTGCCCTCCACAGCACAGAGCTAATGCCCTCATCCAGCCACAGCACCGACACTCGGCAGTGCACCCAGCCAAGCACCAAACCTCTCTGGTAGGGCTGGGAAATGTCTTCCCAGCCCCTGACCACTGCCCCACAGCTAGGTCCAGATTCAAACCACCCTGGGCCAAGATGGGCAGAATTACAGCTGACAGACAAAAGCCTAGTTCCCAAAAGCCTAGTCCCCACTCCAGCAGCACCCCTGCTGCCCAAGGAGGAGGTCCAAGCACTAAACCCAGCAATCCAGGGGAAAAAGAAGAGACTGAAATCAGGGATGAGCATAGCGACATCAAACACAAGGCAAGTGAAGTTCTCTGCTGGGACATTACACCAGATCACGCTCCAGGCAGGGAGAACACCATGTCCAAGTGGGGTCCAGGCAGGACAGCCAGAGATGAAAATATTTTCCCAAACTCTCCATATTCTCCCCAAAAGAAAGATATTCCCCTGAGATCCAGTGACTAGCCCCACCACCAGGGACAGACCAGCCCTGTTACCCCAACAGGATGGGGGGGATTTGACACCCTCAGCCACCCCTTCCCACCTCTGGGCAATGCTGCTGCAGACAGCAAGCTACAAAGGAGGATCTCAGCAAAGAAGAGCTGCACAGGCTGCTCCCCTGCCCTGCATGTCTCCATGGCAGGTGGCTCAGTCCCAAGCCCAGATCCAGCACAGACAAGGAGTTTCCACATCACTTATCCCCAGCCCTACCATGCATGCCACCCCTGTGTGCTCCAGCACCCTGGGACATGCGATCCTCCCCATCCCCCCAAGGAACCAAAGGATCCTACCTGCCACCCTGTGGGCCACCAGGCCCTCCAGATTCAAGGGCTCTTCTGCCGACCTCGACAGGTCTTCATAGCTCTCTGGTCCCTTCAGGGGCATCTGGTTTTGTGCTGGGACGGTGGGGGAAGGTGGGGAGGAGCTGAGTTGCTGCTGAGACCCCACAGGGCTGTAGCACGAGGTGCTGAGTGGGGCAGTGCCCATCTGTGCTCCGGCTGGGGCATGGCTGTAGCTCCTGGGCTCTGGCAGCGGTGCCAGCTGGTAGCTGTAGGGTGAATAGGTCTCCCGATAATCATGCACCCCATAGTCCAGCTCTCCGGGAGAATAGGCTTTGCTCCCGGGCTCAGAGACCACGGGGCTCACGGATGTGCCAAAGGACCTCGGCTGGGCCACCTGTGGAGTTGGCCGGGCGTAGAGACCAGCGATGGGCTGGCTCGAAAGGGAGGAGGGCAGGGGTCCGGCCGGCTTGTCCTGACGGGAGGTGGCAGGCACACTCTGCGACTTGTGGACGGCAGGTGCGAGGTCCAGCATGAGGACATCCAGTGCTTCAATGGACTGCTCAATCTCCCGGCGAGAGGGTGCCCGGGGGAATTCAGGCATGCTGTGGCTGTGTGGGGGCACCGTCTGCAGCGGGCTGGGCTGGGGGCTGCAGCTAGAGATGCTGGGGCTGTGGCTCTCCATGCCGCCCTCCTGCAGCCGGGAAGGTGGCCGGCTTCCTCCTTGCTGTTGCCAGGAATTCAAGCCCCTCTGCACAGCCTCCCGGCTGCTGGTACTGCGAGCCGGGGCCTGGGGCAGCGCCGGGTTCGTGTCGTACTTGGCAGTGTCCACTGCCGGGAAGGACCGGGAGCGGTAGGTTCCGGGGTGCTCGTAGGCATACAGGTAGGGCTGGGAGCTGGGCAGTGGCTGAGGCTGGAGCCACCCTGGGGCGTGGGAGCCCGGCAGGCGCTGTGGGTAGCCAGCCAGGTGCTCCTGAGTGGATGCCGAGGGCCGCAAGGAAGGCAGCGTGTCACGGAGGTGGTGGCCCATCAGGGTGTTCTGGTTGTTGTAGGGGTAGCCACCGTTGGAGAGCGGCTCACCATCGTACAGCCCCTCCTTCAGCAGCTTCTCAGCCCCATTGCAGCTCGAGGGGCCATTGGGCAGGGAGGACAGACTGCCCACCCGAGGTGCCTCCTGGTAGCCGGTCTCACTGGCAGTGGTGGTGCCATCCAAGGAGGAGAGCGTGCCCAGGCTGCCCACACTGTGCCCATCTTGGTTGGGCAGCTCATCATCCAAGATATCCGTCTCCCGCTCGGCCACCAGTGCCGCGGCATTCCCGTTGACGTGCACCTGAGCCGGCACCACATGACGGCCCGGCATGGTGGGCAGGCGTGCCGGCACGGGGCCGGGCACGTGGTTGTGCATGGGTGGCGCACTCTCCAAGCCAAAGCCAACAAGGAGACGATCCAGCTCCTGCTTCTCCTCAGGACTCAGCACCGCCTGGCCACTGGGTGCCCCGGTCACCCCCGGCTCATCGGTCCGGTCGGTCTTGGTGGAGGCGGTGGAGTTGCCCGAGTCGCTGCTCACTGAGAGTGTGTGCTCGACGTGGTTGGGTGCTGCCGAGAGTGGGAGTCGGGCAGCGTTGACGGCACCGGTGCTGCCGTGAAGGGAGTCTTTCTTCTTCACTTTAGCGTAGAGGCTCCCATCCAGGGGCCCTTGTGTGTGCCCAACCTCTGCAAGGGGAGAAACGAACACGAGACCCCAGATCAATTGCTGGCTCTCTGCACGGAGCTAATGGGTCCCATTAGCCGGTGATTTCGATTTCTTCCGTGTGCCAGAACACTTAACGACCAGCATCGATGTCTCCTCGGCACCCTCCACACTCCCACCGGCGCCACCATGCAGAGACATCGCAGCCAGGTCCTCCCCAACCCCATGCTCCCACAGCCCCCCACTTCGCCAGCAAGCGCTGCCTGCTCCACTGGGATTCACCAAATATCCCGTGCGCTATTTCCAGGCATCATTCCTGGCAATTCTCCTCCATGGTTGGCAGGGGCCGGGGCTACCCACACAGTCAGCGATCGCTGCTCCGCAGGGTTCATCCAGCCTCAAAGGGCCATGTGGCACCAGGGAGGCAGAAAGGGAGGGTGGAGGAGATGCACCACAGCCGTAGGAGGACGGGTGGAGGCAATCACTATGTGGCCTCGTAGCTCTTTGTGTCTCCAGCTGGATGGATGTACTCAGCCCACGGGTGAAGGACAGATGAACCACAGACCCACCTTTCCTCCCGCTGCCCACTCTCCTCCCAGATAATGCACGGATCCAGCCACACAGACATCCTTGACTTTTTCTTCCCTGGCTACAGACCAGCTCCCACCCTTTCTGTTCTTTCCCTTCCCTCTCTCAGGCCAGGTCAACCTGCCCTAAAGCTTCCACACTGACAGTGCCACAGCCCAACCCTGAACATGCAGCATCTCCTCCTCATGCAGGAAGGTCCTGGCACAGTGATTCAAGTCCAGTGTGGGCAGCTGGCTCTGCTCCACAGCCCCAAAAGGCTGGGGGGCAGCCAGGGCATGGCATCATCACCAGTAATCCGGCCCTTCAGTTCTGAGTCCCCCAGCTTCCATCACACCTGTCAGCACCAACACCAAAACCAGCTCCACCCCTTAAACCTTTCCAAGTGGGGCAGACAGATTTTGGGGATCCAGAGGGACCTTGGCCACTGACAGCAATGGGAATAGTTCCCAAGCTACATCTCCCCCCGCCAGAGCTGCACAGCACGGACGAGGCTGCAGACTCTTGTTTTTCCAGCTCCCTGACGAGGTTTCCTGGAAGGTCCCGCGAGCAGTGTTAAACACTTTCTTTTGGAGGAAAAAATGACTCTTCCCTGGCGGGGGGCCAGGCAGCTGACTCAGGGACGGAAGACGGCCCTAACACGATAGTGTGAAATCAGAGCGGTCCTATCTGCAAGCAAAACACTTCCGAGCCGGGACAGCTTAACCAGTCCCACGCCGCCGCACCCGCACCCCGGCAGCTCCCACGCCAGCAACCCCCCTCACCACAAAGCACAGGAGGGTAATAACACTGAGCCCAAGTCCTACAAAGTCAGAGCCCTCTCCTTGATTTTCCACTCCTGAATCCCCACTGGCAGTATCCCAAGGGGGCAGTTGAGCCCCAAAGCCTCCCGTTGGCTTGATGATGTCTAGGACCAGGCAGCAAGGTCCTCTCTGGGCACTTGGTATGGAAAAGAGTGAGAATTTCTCCCAGAGACTCAGAGCTTCTTCATCCAGCCAGTAAAGCCAGGAGCCAGTAGCATTTGTCTCCACAACACCTCCCTTACTGGGGAAAAGGGTAAGAGCGGGAGGGAAGCCCTTTCCGTGGAGGGAAAAAGAGAAAAGCAGCATATCCAGGGGCAGTGTCAATGCTGGACAGGCTGAGACGCTGCCTGGAGACGGGGGAAAGGCACAGCCCTCCTGTCTGAAAGGCAGTGATGGTGCTGGCTGGTCTCAAGAAACAGGGCAAAAGCCAGGATGGGGGCTGGGAAAACAACGGCAGAGGAATAGAAAGGAAAAGGGAATAAATAAATATAAATGTAGCCACGTGGTGCCAAGGGAGAAAATAGACAGGAAAGGCTTTAATTACTCTTTGGGCTGGGTACTGCCCCATGGCTGGGAGAAATGTCTCCAAGAGACGTCAGCATGGGGCACCATGCAGTTCACGGCAGAGACAGAAAGCCCCAACTGCTATGTCCCACCTTCCCTAGAACCTCTGATGAGGAGAGGACATAGGGGGGCTGGTGGCCACCCCCACCCCGAGAGCAGTACCAGGGTAGTAAGCAAGGAGCAGCCTGTGACAGCTGAGCCATCAGCCAAGCCCTTGTCCTACGGTTCCTCTGCCCCACACATGATTGTTCATCCTGTCCTCAACCCCATGTACGTCCTGGGCTCTGATGCCATGAGACAAATCCTGCTATTTGCTGCCACTCCGAAGCCTCCTCCACTATCCCTGGGCCACACTATCTCTCATATGACTATATGACTTTGTCACCCAAGAAGCTGAATATAAAACAAAACAAAAAATAAATAAAATAAAATAAAATAAAATAAAATAAAATAAAATAAAAGCAAAAACTAAGGGATAATGGAACAGAACGCCTTAGCCAAACCAGCCACCCTCAAAGCAGCAGGCCCTCAGCACCCCATTTGCAAAGAGTCTGCAGCTCCCAGCAAGGTCAGATTTCATCCCTGAAGGTCGGAGTAGCTCCTGCCTGGCAGACTGTGCCATCCCATCGTGGGCTGGGTTTGCCCTGGGCTCAGCCCCGGACGCAGCTCTGCCATAGCTCTATCTGCTCCAGCTGTATGGAGGCAGCTGCGAGAAGCACCGAGCCCAGCCTGGTCCCAGCCCTGCTGGCAGGCTCGCTGCCCTAGAGGAGAAATGCTCTGTCGTCTCTCTCCAGCACCCTGTGGCTACAGCCAGTAAAAAAACTGGTCCAGGACAAGTGGGACAGTACCGAAGGGGTGAGCTCGCATCCCCAAAACCCCAAATCCTGTCCACAGCTCTGCACCGGTGCAGAAGATGAGGCTGAGGCATCACCGTGTCTCCCCCTGCCTGCCCCCAGCAGCATCCCACCTGCTGCCTCCACTCCCCACCCAGAGTTCTGGCCCCAATGCATTTGTGGAGCATCAGCCCGCAGGGAAGACCCTAGGATCCCGGGACCTTTTGTAGGATGTAGGGTGTGAGCAAAATCTCACAGGGAAGAGTTTAGCCTCCTTATCTCTGGTTTCATCCTGTAACCAGATAAGACAGCACGGAGCAACCCCAGTCCAAGCCGTGGGTCACCACAACCATGAATTCACCACCCAGCCCACAGACCAAAGAGAAGCAAAGTCAGGACTTACCAAAGGGACGGGGATTAAAAGATCCGAGGCGAAGGGAAGGAGCAGGCAGCAAAATCCCTTTCCTTCACCCCTTCCAGCACCAGAGCCTTCCAGGGGCGCCCGGTGTGGTGGCAGCTCCAACGGCGTCCACAGCCAGCCCCGTGTGTCCGTCCAGGACAGGAGCCGACGGCCTGGAGCTGGCTCGGGCTGGCGTTTGTCCCTTTGGCTTTGCTTTCCCTCTCGGAGGGAGCTATTCCCTTCCAGCGCCGTGTCCCGCGGGGCCGCGACAGGGGTACCCGGACGGCGGCGGGGCTCCGGAAGGGGTGGGATACGGGGATCCCCGGGACACGGGGAGCTGGAGGACAGGATGGAGGAGCCGAAGGTGGGAGAGGCCGGAGGATGGAGGCGAGGAGGTGCGGCTGTGCTGCCCTCCGCCCCAGACCACACAGGGACCACAGGGAGGAGCGGGAGGGGAAGGGGAGCGGCGCGGGGAGAGCGGCGGGGCCGCCCAAGCTCCAGCCCCAGCCCGAGTTAACCTCAGTGAGGTGCGGAGAGGGTGGGAGATATGGAGGGAGGACAGCCAGACAGACAGCTTCCAGCTATGAATATTAACTACTTCCTCCACAGGCAGGGCTCCGCCGCGTTAACTGTTTCCTAGGCAGGACAGACAGCCGGACAGCTGGACAGCCTGCCCACCTTGCACCGTCCACTGAGCATCACCCTGCTGGGTGACCCCCTCCTTTGAGACACCCAGCCCTGCCCAGCCCCTGTGTGCATGTGTCACACCTGTCCCTAAAGAGCAGCGACACATTCAGGGTGGGGATGTCCTCCCAAACCACACATGATGCTGAAACCCAGACGGGTCTGCAAATTCAAGTGTCTTGCTGGAGACTTGAGTTTCTCCATCTGAAATAACTACACAGCTAAATAGGGGTGGAAACCAGCCATGGACAAGCCACCGACCCTGCCAACCCATTTTCACAATCCTCTTGCCTGCCCTGCCAGCACCACGAGCAAAGCACGGACATTCCAGCCCTCTTTTCAGGATGTACACACTGCCCTGCTCTATGACAGGAGGTATGGCATGATCCTATCCACTCCAGAGCTCTCTGAGACCAAACTGCTCCACCCCAAGCAAAATCCATGCTGGAATGGTGCTCACAATTTGCCCGTCCAGGTGACAGCAAGCCCACCCCACATCCAGGCCCCTGCCTGAACCCATGCTCAGGACTCCACTCCTCAACTGATCCAATATACTCAGCAAAACGTGAGGCTCCCTCCACTCTAATCCCCCAAACCGCGTGTTTCCCACACCCCCATGGATGACGGCAGGGGATGAGAGCAGTGTTTCCAGCCAGCCCCCTGACTCACAGCCCTGTTTGCTCCCAGATGCTACCACACGCCAAGCCAGCGTCCTTTCAAAACCTCCAAAGTTTGCTTATTTTTTGTCCTGGCTGTCTCAGCTGCAGGAGAAGAGAGACAGAGCTCCTCACTCCTGCCATGGGACAACCCCAGCCCTAAGCACAGAACTGCTACAAGTTTTGACTTCAAGGACAGTTTAAAAGGGGAAGAGAAAGGGCTGAGTTTCTACCAGCTGGTCTCTCTTTCCTTGTGACCCAGCCCTGCCTGGTTCCCGCTCCCAGTGGGAACAACCCCCACCCCTCACCCTACATGACAACCCCAAATACCAGGTCAGAGGACAGATCCTGCCCTGGGAATAGCCACACTCCAGCTGAAATATCTACCCAAGCCTGTAGATGCTCCAGCATTTCACCCATGGGGAATAATCAGAAGCAAGGGGGACACTCCCTGTGAATTCCCATCTAGCCTGTGCAGATCCCCACTGCCCTCCAAAATGCCCACCTCAACAAACCCTTACCTTGCAGCAGCTGGAGCAGAGAGTAGTGGAGAGGAGCAGAATAAGGAAGGGGAAGTGAATTCCTTCAGCTTTAGTCAGCTGGTGAAGGCAAGAGGAGAGTCACTGGCCCCCCTCCCCACCAAGCCTGGCCTAAGGACCAATCCAGCCACCAGGGGAGAGCAGCAGCCTGCCAGCATCTCCAGCAATGGATTTAACAGCTCTGGCCTGGACCATTTGGCTCTCCACCTCTGCACAGCCTGGCCTGCCCTCCTGGGCAGCCTCAGCCCCTCCTGATAAGTGGGACAGGATTTGACCCAACTAGAAAAAGTGTACCCCATGAGATGCTGGTCCTCCTGGGGGACAAAGAGATGACAGTGACCCTATCGAGGGGCTTTCTCCTGCACGGAAGAGAGCAGGATTGGCATCCAGCTCCATTTGTGGGGCTCCAGGACCCCTGACCTATGCCATGCCAATTGTAGTTCAGGCTCTGATGCGACCTCCCCTCACTGGAAGGGTGGGATGCTCATCCCAGTCCCCACCCCAGGCAGCCCTGCCCTGTGAGTGGGGATGTGTGGGAAGACAGGGATGAGCTGCAGGGGAGCCCTATGCCAGAACCATGACTCAGGTAGGGATTTAGCAACTCTCTCACAGATGTTGGATTTGGCCAGGCCCTGGCCACTCTCTTCCCAGCCTGGTAAAGAGACAGGGCAGGCAGTGCCAGCCCAGGGTGGGTTGAAGGACCAGTGGTTACAGGGAGCTGCTGTAACCATTTCACATTCTCTCACACCATCCCAGGATGGCAGAGCTTGGGGTCCCTCCACAACTGTCACACATCCCAGTTTACACTGCCCAGACCTTGAGGACATGTCCACTGACTCCATGCTAGCCCCAACACCCTGTTCTCCATCAGCACTGGTTTTCTAAGCAAAACCAAACCAGGCCATAAATTATCTCCAGACAGAGTTACGGCATCTGCAGTACCCCAAAATTTCTCTGCAGTGATCCTCCAACCAGCTGCAAGCCCAGCAGTGCCACATCCAGCTGCCAGCCTCCTCCTGCCTCTCTGGAGCCAGCTTGGCATCCCAAGGAGAGCTACCACAGTGCTGGCAACCGCAAAATCAGCCAGAGGATGAAGCATGCCATCACCTCCCTTCAGCCTTCAAACACCCTCAGCCAATCAATGGCCATGGGGACTGCAGCAAGAACCTGCCAAGCAGCCACCACTGACCCCAAAGCTCCTTCAAGGAGGAGGAAGGAGGGCAGGCGGAGCACTTGCCTTCCCCAGGCTGTGCAGACATGGCTGAGGGGCAGAAGGACAGGCTGTGGGGGCATCCCAGCATACCCCACTCTCCCCAAGGGCCATGGGGCAGCCCAGACATGGTGGGCAGCAGAGACCCTGCCTGAGTAAAGCAGGAGGGCGAGTTCGCTGATGGGGCCAGCCTGTCCCATGGAAGCGGCTCACAGAGAGCCTGCTGAATCCAGCTGTGTACCCTCAGCCAGAGAGCAAGATGTGATGGTACAGATCCCCCTCTCACACCCCCTGCTCTGGAAAAACTTAGTCAACCAATGACCCCACTGCAAAGGAGATTCCCCTTCTCCAAGTCCCCGCAGATAAGCACAGCAGAGGTGAGGGGAACGCCAGGACAGGCACCACCCCCAGCCACCCGCCTGCCCCTCCAGCTCTGGGGTCCCACAGGACCATCCCACCCTGGCAGGCACCCCCCAAGCCCTTATGGGTGCTCCGTGCTGAGACAAAGCTGCTGGAGAAAGGGCATCCACCTCCAGTGAGAGCGGCTGTGGCCGGCAGAGACGCGGCATGGGGGCACCCACCGTTTGGCAGGCGATCCCGATCCCGTTGGCCCGGGCTGCAGCGACCGTCTGCGGGGAGCCTTCGCCGGGCGGCAGGACGGGCAGTGGCGGGGACAAGGAGCAGCGGCTGAGCCCAGCCCGGCGTGGGTCCTGGTGCCAACCTCACCCCCCTCCGCCCCCGGACGCCGCTTGCTCACGCCTGGTGGTGCCAAAAATGTGGCGTGCAATTCCCTGACCAAATAAGGCAAGAACGACCATAAACAGGGACCCCCCCTGCACAGCCAGACACCAGAGTCCCCATCCTGGCTTGGGACAGGCTGGAAAAGAGGAAAAGTGACAAGAGAGAGGGAAAAAGATGGGAGCCCCTCGAGCCCATGCTGACTCCCACCACCACTACTCAAAGTGCCCCATGGGACAGCTGGGAAAGACCCCTTATAGATGGGCTTCCTGCAGCTGCTTCTGCTGGCACGGGTCAGAGGGCAGCTTTCTGCCTGCAGCTTCACCCTTGCACAGTCCCGGATCATCTCCAAACTGGGGCAGTGTTTACAAATTCAAGGTGCCCTCACTCCCTATTGCCACCCTTCCCGGCACAGAGGACAGCCTAGTCAGTGCATGGAGGTACCTGCACAGCCCTGACACCTGCTAATACCCCTAAGGGGGAATGGAGAGGAGCCCTGGGGTACAGCCCCAATATTCACCAAGACCCCCACGAGAGTAGAGAGATGAGTCCTGGGGTACCCCTGCAGTCCTGTGAGGGGCTGGGGTGCAGAAACTGTGGCCCAGGGTCCAGAGGGGAACACATGCAATGAGGCACTCCGGTCTCTGCAGGCAGGAGGGGACTGCCAGGCAGTCTTGCCAGCTTGAGGCTCCCCAGCCTGCACATAGCCCACAGCTGAGCCTGCACATCACGAGTTGCCTGTTTACTGCCCTGTGCCAAGGCAAATGCCCATGCCAGCTCCACCCCAGCTCTGGTTCCATGTGACCACCATAGCACAGACACTCTCACCGCCCCAGGCACCCAGAGCCCCCACCCTGCACTGCGAGCACTGCCATCCACTGCTCCCACTCAAAGCAGCCCGTGACCTTCAGGGACATCAGGGACCACAGCTGTCCCTGCTCCAGGGATGTCTCTCCAGATCTGGCCAGGAAAGCCCAGGCATCTGCTGGCCTTGCCTCCAGGACAGAGGCCCACCACCCTTCGACATACAAGTACGGCCCATTCCTGCCAAGTGGGTGACAGCAGTCAACTTGCTGCAACAAAATGAGTTCTCAAAGGGCTTATCCCAGCTCTGAGAGATGCAGCAGACTCTCGAAGGCCAGTAAGACATCCTCATCCCCTAGGGGTAACTAAGGTACATCTACATCCTGCCATGCTTGCAGCTGGGATACCTAACGGTCCTGCAGACATGGGGTTTGTATTTCCTACAGCTCTGGGGCATAAACTAATGCTGGACTCTGCTTGTGCAAACAGCACTTTGACAGCTAAGTGATGAAAAGAGCCTAAGCTCTCTGGCACTGTGGCAGAAGGCAAAGTCCACGAGATCTTGCTCTCCCATCCCATGGCCACACTGCTCCAATCAGCAGCCACCTGTCCCCAGCTCTGCTGCCCAGCACTGTCCCCTGTCCTGGGGTAGGGGATGTTTCCATGTGGACACTTTGGTCGACCACCTTGAGAGCCCTAACCTTTCTCCAGGTGCTTGCTGGGCAGGGGTGGCTCAGCCCAGGCCCCCTCTGCACTGTCCTCACGCTGGATGTTGAAGTTCTCGTAGGAGTCCCACCGGATGAGTGGGTCGGATGTGTTGTAATCCACAGAAACACTGGGCCCATTCTCCAGGTGCTCCATGCCTGGAAAGAGGCAGTATGGTCAGGTAGGATGACAATGGAACCAGCAAGGATGGAATGGGGGAATAGGTGGAGAAAAGTGCATGCAAGGAAAAAAGTGCAGGAGCCATAAGGCAAGGCAGGAGACTCCTGCAGGAAAGGCAGCATCAAGAGATGGATGAGCACAAGATGAAAATCGAGACTCACAAACAAGGTGTGCAGACTGCCTGGGGCTTTTGGGATTGCCTAGAGACCAGCACATAGACTGGCAGTGAGTGTGCATGGGTCTGGGCTTTCTGAGCAAGGGAGTCCTTCATTCCCAAACATTCCTTCCACCTCTCCTGAGCCAGCAAGGGCTTTGGAGAGCAGCCTCCTGGGGAAGAGTGCAAGAGACACAGGGCATCCCTGGGTGCTCCTAGATCAGCCTTACTGCCTGGATGCCTCACCCTACCCTGGTGACAAAGGGACTGCAATGGGGCAGGTGGAGGTCACAAGGGAGGGAGCAGGGGATACAGCTGAGGAGAAGGAAAGGAGACAGCATCCACCTCGAAACCCCCATGGCACTGAGCCAGCCATACCTTGGATCTTCTCAGGGCCATAGGAGAACACAAACTCCACCTTCCCATACTCAGGGAAGCGGTCATCTGGCAAGGAGAGAGCAGAATAAAGGGACTATTTCCATCCATAGCTCCAGAGTAGCCAGTCACCCCAAACATGCTTGCAGACCAGCTTAAGACTGGGAGCTGCTAGGGGAGATCCCTGCATGGAGCAGTGCATCTTAGCCCCCAGAAAAACCTGAGGCAGCCCCTCTGCACCAGCAATGATTTTGGCACCAAAAGGAATGATGGTGCCAGCACTTCCCAAGCAGCACCACACCCTGCAAATGGAGCAGGGGTGCCCTGTTTTGGCGGGGGTGGATCTGGGATGGGTGCCCAGATGTCCCCATGACAGGGGCAGGAGGATGAGGGGGTGTGGAGCAGGGAGGTGCCAGGGCAGTTACCTCTGAAGGCCTCATCCAGGTCCTCCTTGCCAAAGACGACATCAAGATCATGCACAGCACACGTGTGGAACTGCACACGGAAAATCACGTCACGGGTAGGGCTGCGAAACTTCTTGTGGTAGCACTTCAACTGCAGAGGGGAAGAGGATGGGCCATGAGGGTAAGCCCCCAGATCTGGGCAAGGGGGAATCTGGGGGTCCTGAGGCAAGGCAACCACATAACCCCTGTCGTCTTCCTACACCGGGAGCTGATGATCCTTACCAATATATCACCCTTGAGCAGCAAGCCAGGCTCAATGGTGATGCAGATGCCCGTCTGGCTGTCTCCTTGCACATTGCTGCAGAGAGGAACAGCAGGAGGATGTGAGCTGTGGCGCAGAGACCCCCTCAGAAAACTCCTAGCCCTCCTAGCTCCTTGAAACCACCTCAACCAGCCCTTCCACCCAAATCCAGGCAGAAAAGGTGCAAAGCACGGAACCTGCCCTCCCTGTGACTGAGGGGAGGCCCATCCACCACCTCAAGGGGCACCCATTGAAGGAGGACGGGAAGGGGAAACTGAGGCACAGCTCAGCAAGGGTGCAAAAGCTGCTAGATGGGAGGGTTTGATCAGGTTCCAAGTGTCGAGGCTGGAATATCAGCCATCCACCCAGCTCCGACGGCTCAACTGGGGTTTAGGACACAGAGGGAGAAATCTCTGGGAAGACTCTTCTCCCTGCCTCAGTTTCCCTGCGGGAAGCCCTCCCCTCCCAGTGCACCACGGACAGGCTGCCGACGGGCGGTGGCGTCAGCAGCGAGGAACAAGGGAAGAAAGGAGTAGGATTTCACAGGCAAGATAAACCTGGAGTTTATTACAGGCATCCCATAAACAGTCTATTAAAAGCTGAAAGGCAAGGCTGGGATGGCAGTAAATCTCAGCTAACGGGGACCCGTGGCTGTATAGAAGCGAGATCCTGGTCCTGGGGGTTGAGATGGGAATATCCCAGAGGTGAGGTGCTCTGGTCCCTCCAGGGAGACCAGGAGCCAGGGGTCCCACCCAGACTGGGATGTGGCAATGGCAGAGTGTCTTGAAGTCAGGAGAAATCAACTCCTGCTTTCCTTCTGCCAGTGCCTGCTTCCAGGATCAGCACCAGAAAAAAATTGTGGGGAGATTAAAACAAGGGGAAAATCTTTTTTTGCATAAAGAAAGGATATTAGCTCAGCTGGTCAGAGCATGGTGCTAATTACACCAAGGTCGTGGGTTCAATCCCCATATGGACCTTTTACTTAAGAGTTTGACTCAGTGATCCCTGTGGGTCCCTTCCAACTTAGAATACTCTGTGATCTGTGAGGACTAATCCAGGCAGGAAGAGCAGTTCTGTAAGCAGGGAGAGAAGAAACGCCTTCATCTCCCAGGGTGCCTTCGTCTCCCAGATGTCCCCATCCCTTTCCCCCCCTCGTTCCGGGGACACCGAGCCCCAGGCAGCGCGCAGCCCCAGGCTCCCTCTGCTGATATGCAGAGTCACTACAGCCCTCTCAGCAGAAGGGTCCAGTATGGCCCAGTACAGCCAGTTACCACCTCTGAAAAAAAGGAATTCCCTTTTTTATCCTGGCCCCCAAACGGACTAAGCACAGGGCACAAGAGCACAGGGGACTTGTCCTTGTTCCCCTCCATCCTCCCCCGCTTGCGGTGCTCCCCATGCTGGGCAGGAGGAAAGCCCCATGGAGAGGAGATAGTTACTAGATCCCCGAGGTGTAGACGGGCTGCATGGCCTGGTAGATTTTCAGGAAGGGCCGACAACCTGGAAGACATCAAGGCGGGGAGAAAAGGCACACTGCTGTTAGCCGGCTGGGCGGAGGGGCCAGGGGAGGGATTAGTCACGGGGGAGAAATCCAAACAGGGAGGGAGCCAAAGCAAACAGCCGCTCCCTGCCCCAGCCAGCCCGCACCGACCAAGGGCAACATCTGCAATGGGCAGAAAGGATGCTGTGGATGAGCTGAGAAAGGGCAAAGCCCTCACAGTTTGGGTCCTGTAGTACCTAGGACAAGTGCTGGGCTGGGGATAGGGGTGGGATGATGATCTGGGTGAGGTACTGCATCCCAAACCCCCGTCTGGTGCCATCCTTGGAAAAGCTGTCAGAAAATCATTGTCACCCCACAGCTCAGGTTAGTGCCCAGCATCGGGAGGGCATCCTCTGAGGGCATCTCTGCCAGAAAAGGGTAGCACCCTGCTAACATGAGTGAACAGTCTCTGAGAAGGAAAGGGAAATTCAAATTGCCAAGGAAATGGTGGAAAATATCCCCCAAGGAGGACAAGCCTGGCCAGGCAGTGTGGGATGGTGGTGTGGGAAGAAGCAGGCTGGGGGAGCAGCCGGGGGCACCTACCGCCTTTCGACTCAAAGTTGGGGATGCCGTGCATGATGACGTGGTGGAGGAAGAGGGGCTTGTTGTTCATCTTGATGCTGCCAGAGAGGAGCCCACTGAAGTAATGGATGTACCTGGAGGGCAGACAGGCAGCTCAGGGGCAGAACCCACAGAGGAACATCCACCTTGGAGCCCTGCATCCAACCCCCTACAGGGAAAACCCCAGCCCGCAAAGGCGTGCCAGGACCCACCTCCTCTGGGATGGCTGTCCCACGGGCACCACCTTGTCCTCATAGAAGCGCTTCATGGCAAACCTGTCCAGAGCCTGGTCAGCACTGTGGGGATTAAAGGGCAGACGTGGCTGAAGGGAACTATTGGCACCAGCACCCCAGCACCACTGGGATGGAGGTCACCAGTGAGCCCCAGGGCCACCCCAGGACCTCATGTCTCTCTCACCTGGCTGAGATGTTGCTGTAGTGCATGTAGGCAGCCACCACCACCCCCAGCCGGCCACGGTTCCCCTGCGGGCACACAGCAGAAGGGGTGTCATGGGGGCAGCAGGGCCTGTGAGCACCCAGGCACAGACATCCCACAGAGGCACACACAGATCCCTCTAAGCATACACCAGCCCACAGATGCCCCAACCCTTATTAGACACACACCAATCTGCACATATGTGCTGACACCTACCCACTCCCCAAACCACAAACCACCACATTCTCCACCTCTCTCAGCCCCTGAGGCTGCTCAGCCCAATCCCTGCAGCCCCACAGAGCCCCAGTGGCCCATCGTTGTGCCCCAGTGACGGGTCCTGCCCACCTTGTTGTGCAGCACCACCACGTTGTGTGCCGCTGCATTGAGCCACGTGTCCATGGCTTTGCAAATGCTGCAGATCTTCTCCAGCGCAGGGGTGTGCATGTCAGGCCATCCAAAATCCAGCACCTGAACAGGGGAACAAACAGCCTGGGGTCACAGGCACGCCCATGAGGAGTTCCCAGCCTGCCAGCAGGCAAAGCCCAGGGCATGTACACAGCATAGGCATTACTGTGTTGCTCTGACATGCAACCTCCCAGCCCCAACCCTGCATCCCACTGCTCAGATCCCTGGCCCAGGGAGGACACTGTGGTCCCAGATCTCAGGCCCCTCACCCCAGGTTACTTGGCTCAGCTTCTGAGGGCTCCCCCACTATCAGAGGGATATGGACAATGCCTTAGAGAGGTCTCCAGGAGATTCCAGACAGCCAGTTTTGGGCTGAGAAGGGGGGGCTGGGAGGGTAATGGGAGCCAAGCTGAAACACCACAAACACAGTGTGAAGTCTCAGTGCTTTTCTCAGGGTTTTTCCCAGCTGGATAGAATAGAAGAGGTGGCTGTTTTTCCCCTAGACATCTTGTAGCAGGGAGCTGGTCCTGCAGACAGGCCTGCCCTGAGGCCCCTGAGACCTCCCTGCTTCTCACAGCTGTGACCCACCTTGGGGTGAAGTTTGCTGACGTCACGTCTCCGCTCAGAGAGGTTGAAAAGCTTTAGGGAAAATGAAAAACACAGTGAGAGCACATCTTCCTTGCTGCCACCTCACCTCTTCTTCACCCGAAAGCCTTCCCAAATCCTGCTATGAGAGGCTTCCCCAGACACATTACCCGGAGTAACATTTTGCCATAGGGCAACACAATGACCAAAACTCCCAGGAGGTCTGAAAGGGACGGGTAATCTTCCATGAAGAAAACATCTATCCAGCATAGTGCAAAGACCCTCCCTCAACAGAGCCCAGATGGAGACAAGGATGCAGCATCCATTCCCTGCAAGTACCCACCCCCAGCAGCTGAGCACCCCAGCCCTTCCAGCAGCCTGACAGGGACCTGGCTGTGGCCCTCACCACATAGTTGTTCCCATGCTTGGACTTGAGCATGTGGGCCACTTCACGGAGGTTGCTGGAGTAGCTCTGCTCCTCGGCTGTGCTGGGGTAGGAGACAGCGATGATCCGCTCCGTGATGTACACCAGGTCCAGCTCACAGCTGCTCTCCATGGCTGCAGTCAGGCTCATGCTTCTGGGCAAGGAAGGGGACCACTGTCAAAGCACAGCATGGGGAGGGGACACAGGGGCCCTTCCCCACTCTGCAAGACAGGCTGGGACGTATGGGGACACGCCTGCAGTCTTTCCCCTGCTCCCACTCCTCTTGGGGACCCAAGCTGGGGATTGTAGGTCATAACTCCTGTGTCTTGTTCATTGGAGCATCTCCCAGGTACAGCACCACTGGAGAAGCAGGTCTCAGTGGGAGGGAGTGCCGAGCAGAGCAGAGATAGTCACCAGAAGGGGAAACTGAAGCAAGTACCTGGATGTTTTGCAGCGTGACTGCCCACTCCTGGGGGATTTTGTGGCATCCTAAAGAACCAGAGAGGAAGAGCAAGTTATCGCCATGACCCAGCCACAGCCAGCACAGGGGTCTTGCTAGACCTGGGTGTGATGGTGCTGCCAAAGCACCCCACCTCCACCACACTGCACTGAGCATCCTAACACCCCCAAAATATCGCTGTCTCCAAAGCCCACCAAGCATCCCAATGTCACAAGCAGCTTGACACATCCCACATGCTAAACCCAACTCTCACAACCCCAGTGCTGCTGGGACCAGCTGCCATGCACACTGTGGGGACAGTGCTTTGCCAAAGGGTCCCAGAGGACCTTTTGGGATAATGCTGAGCAGGTGGACACAGTCTCAGGCATGTCACAAGTCCCTCTTGTCTCTGCCAGGCTGCGGGCACACCTGGTGGGACAGAGCCGCTTTGGCCCTGCCTGGAGCAGGGGCAGGTTCGCTGCCCAAGCAGCACCGAGGAGCCAGCCAGGCACAACAGTTTGCTTTGGCCCCAGCTCCACCGAGCCAAACGCCTGGAGGAAATGTTTGAGCTCTTGGAGCAGGAAACTTCTATTTATGCTTGTTCTCCGGCCTCGAAAATTTCATCTGCAGCCGGCTTGCTCTGTGACTTTGTGACCTCAACCGAAAAACAAAGCAGAGTTTCCAAAAAAAGCTGCTGAGGAAAAACACACTTGCACCTCATTAGTTTCAGTATCTCTAGCTAATAAGCAGAAGTCATTTAAAGACTCATCTCACGCAGGCAACACGCCTGGAAGGATCAGAAATAAGAGATGCATCCTGCAGCTGATTCCTGGGTTGCCCCACTGGTCCCCAGAGCTGCAAGACTGCTGCTACTCTCCTCAGGGCTGCAGCATCCCACAGCCAGCACACCAAAGGGCACAGGACGAGGTGGGAGAGCAGTTTCCCTGACATCCTCCACCTGCCACCTTCTGCCCACCCAGCACAGTCCCAGAGCTGCTCCCATGGACAGCCAGTGTCACCCTCCACCAGCCCTGCATGCCCCTCTCAAGGTCAGGTTGCCCTGCAGAGCAGAGCCAGGCTCAGCAACCCTGGGGCCTGGGGACAATGTCACCCCTGCCAGCCAAAGCAGTTCCAGAAGGCAGCAGCTTTGCCTCAGTGACCAGAGGTGCGTGAACAGTAGTGACAATTCCCCCTCCAGTATTTCCTCAGGGTGTCCCAAATTGCCTGCTCTCCTCAGAAAACCCCCAGCATTGCTGAGGGCAAATAAGGCGTTAAAATGCAACAAAAGGAGAGGTAAAACTTTCCCTGAGAGAGCCAGGGTGCGTGGAACAAGCCTAAACCTGAATATGGGCTCATCCCTGCATCACCCACCAGTGATCAGGATGGGATCCCCACCATGGCTTGTGCAGAGCCTCAAACATTCATAACAGAGATCTCTGGGGTCCCACACCCACCAGCCAGGGGAGCCCCATCAGTCCTTGTCACCCCATCCAGCTGCAGCAGCTTCCCAAAACCACAGCCTTTCCCAACAGAGAGCTGACATGGGGAAACCAGGAATCACCCCCAGCTCCCGCATGGGTAAACTGAGGCACAGGAGGACAAGCAAGGTGGGGACACCAGAGTCCCTCTCCCTCCCCATACCTGGATAGCAGTGAGCCCCTTGCTAATCCATTTCCACGCCATGGCAGGTCCACTCCTGGCACCCTCCAGACCCGGGAGAGAGGGTGCCCACAGCCAGGGCCCTCCAGTGTCCCCTGCCCCAGCGAGAGCCCCTGAGCTCTGCCCTGCTGCCCGGGCTGTGCCATGCTCCCCACCCCCCAGCTGCAGCCGCGCTGCGTCTCTGCCGCCAGCCCCTGCACGAGGAAGAGTCAGCCTGCAATCAGCTGATAGGAGCTGTGCTCCTGTTATTAAACACTCCTGCCTGCCACTGGGCTGGGAGACCTTGCAAACGTCCCCTATGGAGAGAGACTCCAGCCAAACCAGTATAGCCCAGTCCAGCCCAGCAGAGGCTGGTCCCAGTCCTGTTGGGTTGAAGATCCCTCTGCCAGCCCCATCAAGAATATGCCTTCCAGTCCCAAGCTAGCTTGGCGTGTCCCCAAGCTCCTGGCAGCACCCAAAACCTGCAGGTCCCTTCTGCTTGGAAAGGGTGAAGAAAGGCACAAGAAAGGCTTCAGAAATATCAAGAAACTTCCCTGAAAGACAGCAAAGCCAGCAAAGGAGGCTTCTAACTGGATTGTTCTGAGGATGCTCTTTCTCAGGGCTGGAAACATGTCCTGGACAACCAAAGGGATTAGGAAAAGCCAGATCTCAGGTGAGGAAGGCTTTCATCCTCTTCCTCATGGGAACCACCATGCCTCCATCCCTTGGGTCCCAGCCCCAACACTCAGCGAGGCTGGCAAGCTGGCAGCAGGTGGGGGGGAGCTGTCCACATTGACTTTGGCAATGTATTTGTCTACACTGTCTTAGCAATTTCATGTCCACAGATTCAATAACAGATCCCCAGCTCCAAGACAGGAAAGTCAGCTTTGCAGCAAAAGCCTCAGCCCCCAGGATGCTGGGCTCCACCACTGCCTCTGCCACCAACCCCAGGCATCTCGCTTGGCCTTTGGCATGGCCACCATCACCTTGGCTGGCTGGGAGAGAGGACTTCAGGGCCCCAAGTATGTTGGGAAACTACAGGAGCATTCCAGGCTGAGGGATTTTGGCTGCAGGGAGTGTTTGCAGCAATGGGACAGGTACGAGTGACCCCCCGCAAGAGGTCTTGAGGCAGTGATCAGCCTTCATGACTGGTTGCACTTACCAGGACTTCTACCTGCTTGGTGATGCTCTCCCCCAGGGATGGCTGCAGACAGGAGCAAGGAGAAAGTGAGAAAAAGGCAAGCAAGAGAGTAAAGACTGAGAGAGGGACACACACACAGAGCAGGGTTAGGGTCAAAAGTTCCCCCTGGCCATTTCTGGTGATTCCTCGGAAATGTTCCACAGTTCTGTTCCCTTCCCTGCCTGCCAACATGTCCTCTCTTCCTAAAGGTTGGGAATCCCCCAAAACCCAAGTGCAGAGCTGGGATACTCAAGTACCAAGGATGCTGCCATCCTGCCTCTCAGCCACCACCACTGGCACTGGACCACTCTTGCCAATGGGAAGCATTTGGCTGAACCCTGAGCTTGTTCCGTGATGGGCACCTGGTGCCCCCCACATCTCTGGGATTCTACACGCATCCTCCATGGTCAGACCCTACAGCTGGGAAGTAAACAACAGGGCAAGCCCAGTGCAGTCCCACACCCAGCCTGGCAAGTGGCCAACAGCAGGACCAGCTCCCCAAGATAAGCCTGATCCCACAGGGCCAGTGAAGGACCCCAGTGGGAGCAGAGCCAGGGGATGAGATGCTCAAAACAGGGGAAAATTTGGTGACATGCCACTGGAGAGAGCTCTCAAAGGAGGCTGGGGACAGGAATTAACTTCCTGGGGTGGGGGAAAGTGTCTGGACCCCAAATATAGGAAGCAGGAGACAGATACCTCTGTCTGGGAATGGTGGTTGCGGTGCCTGGGGATGGCACAGCAAAAGGACACAGCTGAGTGGGTCCCCAGATGGGAGTCTTGGGACCAGGAGGCTGGAGGTCACCCCTAAAACCAGGCACTGCTCTACTCTTGGCAGCAGGGCCAGAGCAGACATTTCCATCCATGAGGCAGGGCAAACCCTTTCAATTTCCTCCCAAAGCCACAGTAACGGTCCCAGCTCAAAGCCAACACATTTTTGCTGTCGATAAGTACCCAAGGAGGTTGGCAGGGCTGGGGGGTGCAGGCAGAGATTAAACCCGGGGCAGATAACCAGCACGGGGCCCCAGAGCAGGCAGCATGTTCCACTCCTACCCCATGCCCTCGCTCACTTGGGCTCTTGCACTGCTCTTAGAGCTTGCAGGTGGTCATCCCTACATGCACTTTTCAGGTGAGACCCCTGCCCAGCTACGGGCTGCCCAGCCCAGAGCCCTGTGTGAGGCATGGATATTGCGGCACTGCCAGGCTGCCGAGCCTGAGCTGAAACCCTGCCAGGGCCTCCTCTCCTCAGCCTGCCCCAGCAAGCCTTGGCACACATCTGGAGCAAAAAGGAAGGGCTGCCGCACCGGCCCCGGGCTATGCCAGTCTCCTGCTGCCACGTGCCTGCTCTGCCTGCTGCCACGGGCATCACCAGGCTGGGGACAGGGCAGGGCAGCTGCTCTGCTGGCAAGATGCTGCCTGGTAGGCACCATCATGTCATGCTTCCCAAACCTCTTGCTGGGTACGGCCCTGCTCCAGGTGACATCCCAGTGCCCTGGTGCCCCCAGAGCCCAGCCATAGCCTGGAGCAGTGTGGCAAAGGACTGGGCTGTCTGCCCAGTACCCCCACACCTGCTCTCCCCAGGACAAGGTGAACGGAGATGATGCATCCAGCTGTTCTGCTAGTGTCCAGAGAGGACAGGGTGGGAACAACCTGCGTCACCCTGGCCCCAGCAGATTATTAAAGGCCTCTAGGACAGACAATAGCAGAGGGTGACAATAACAAGAGCTCAAATGCACGGCCTTGGGCGCCCCGAGCCAAAGGCACATCTGGTACAGCCATCTCCGGGTGTGCAAGAAACCGCCCCAGCTCTGGCCAGGGAGGGAAGGCCAGGGAACCCCAGAGCCCTGGATGGTCACGTCCTATCTGCCTGTCCCTCTCAGCAACCCTACAAGCCCCTCTTCCCTGATAGCTCCAGCTCCAAGAGTCCCTGGAGTGATGGCTGGACTGCTCCAACTTCTGCTGCTCAGCTGTGGGATGCCCTTCAGCCAGCAATGATGGGGGGCACAGCACCAAAATAGGGGTGTTCTTACCCCCAGCTCAAGACCCCTATGGTTTTGAGGGTGGAAGATTCACGTCCTGAAGCCCTGGGAGACAGAAAGCCCCATACCCAGAGCAGGATGCTCTAGCATCCCCAGAGCCCTGGCTGTCGCCCACGGCTCACAGTGGAGGTGTCACTTACCAGCTCATAGTTGACAGTGGGGGAGCAGGGGCTCACAGCCTGAAAGGAAGCAGAAAAGAGCCAGGATTAGTCCCTGAACATCCTGTCCAACACAGGGCACAAGAAGAGGCTGGAATGCAGCATTCACCCCCCACCCATTCCACGGGGAATACAGCACTGAGCCAAGCAAGTGACAGGGGTGCCCATGGCCTTGCCACCCCAGGCAGGAGCATAGGCAGCATCCCAAAGTCAAGGCTGGCTTCCTGAGAGTGGGAGCAGGCTCAGGGCCACAGCAGCTGTGCCATTCATCCTTGGCCAGGGAGCCAGGACAGCCCCAGCCGCAGCCCCAGCCCGGGTGGGCATGGCGAGCCCAGCACGGCACAGCGCAGGGCGGGCGCCTGATGCCAAGAGCAGCTCCTGGAACAAACCCCAGCCCAGCCTCGTGAGCTCCTGCAGCCGCCAGCTGAACAGCTCGGCTATTGTTACCTTAATTACCAGCGGCAATTACTGACAATTAACCTTGGGTTTTGTGTGCACCCCAGTCCCTCGGGAAGCAGCAGCATGCCAGGGTGGGAGAGGCAGCGCCTCGTAGGTGCTGGGGCAGCGGGCACAGGCACTCCAGCTCTTTGTTGGCCCAGAGATGCCAGCAGTAGTGGGAGGGTGTGATTCGGGGCATTTTGTCCTCTACAAATCCCACCAGGAGCAGTGACCCTCAGTAAGCCATCTCCTGCCCCATACCAGGATGGAGCCAAGATGGCAAACACCACTCAGGGGCTGGTCCCCTGCCATGGCAGCATGGGGACCCACTGCACCCCACTCTGCCTCTCCTGCCCCAGGCCGTAAAAAGAAGGATTTGCCCCAAGCACCCCACTTGGAGCACCCATATCCCATCCCATCCTGGTCCCCAGAGCACGATGCCCAGCGCCTGCTCCCCTCCCCGGCTGCCAGCCTGTTCCCATCCCGTCGCACTGTTTTCTTCAGGGGTTCCTCCTCCTCCCGCTCCCTTCCCCTGCGCATTATTATTATGATTTTATTCTAATGCAGAAACGCTTCCATAAAAGGCCCTTTTCCCTGCCCCGCGGCGCTGGCCCCGCGCCGGCCTCCCTGGAATGTTCTCCGGCAGCGGCAGCGAGCCGCTGCTGCGGACCGAGCCGACAGGGCTGTGCCGTGCCGTGCCGTGCCCCGCACACTGCCGTGCTCTTCCCCCGGGGATGCTCAACAAGCGCCCCTGACCAGAGATGGGGAAACGCGCAGCTCCCCCACAATGGGACACACTGCTCCCACAGCCAGGTAGGGTCCAGGCCCAGTCCTCCTCTGCTGTCGGCATGAAGAAGTTTGCAGGCTACAAATGCACCCCTGGCTGGAAAAGGGAAAAAGCTGGGGTGCCTGTGGTTGTATTTCCCTGACCTTAAGGATTCTCTGATGTGTAATATGGACTTGTGCTCACCCGACACCACTCTTCCCATCCACAGGAGACAGCAACTCAGGCTGTATGGCACTCTCGCATCCCAGAAAGGCAGTTTTACAAGGACTGCAGGAATGTAAAGCTGTTTCCCTCTCCCAAGTTTGGCTCAAACATGCCCCAAGTTCAAGGAGAAGAATGAAGACCCTGCCCCAGACAACGGACCCCTCCCTAGGGAAGTCCAGTTCCTGACCTAGAGGTGTACGAGCACCCCTCCTGCCCCGATGAGAGTACCACTCCATACAGCACCGCAGCGACCCCTGAACAGCCACCATCTCTGTCCTCAGGGATTCCTGCATCCACCGGTGCAGGGAGGGGTAGGAAAGGCGGGGGACTCGCACACCCCTGGTCCAGGCTTCGCTTTGCCGTGGCAGACATAGCGGCCTTTCTTCTCCCCCTCACCGGTGTTTGCATTCCTGCCGGCTGGCCCCCGCCGCCGACCCCGCCGCCCAGCAGCCCTGCCCAGGAATGCGAGGAACGAGGCGCAGCAGGGCTGCCGCCCACCCCACCAGCCCCCCATGGTCCCCCACCCGCCCACTCGGCCCCCCAGGTCGTAGCCCCATCCCTCCCAGCAGCCACGTCCCACGAGCTGCTGCCTTGAGACCCGAGTTTTGCCAAGCAGAAAAATCACTTTCCTCAGTACATGAGGCCCCATGGCCAGGAGTGATAGGAGTCTCTGATGTCTCATAAAGGGTTGGGCACACCCTGCAGCCTTCCGCTGGAAAGCGATGATGGGCTCCCTCGCTCATCACCAGCTGTCACTACACCTAGAGAAACTCGACACCCTTGACATGTTCAAGCCCAGAAATAAACACCTGGCTGGCAAACCCCTGAGAGTCCCTGGCCACACTGCCATAGCGCAGAGTAGCTCATGAGATGCCTCTTCCACCTAACCCCTCCAGCTGCAGCTCAGAGACTGACCTCTGCACCACAGATCCCAACAGGACTTCAGCACCATTTCACAAGAACTGAGCGAGGCTGGAGGAATGCAGACATCCACCTCCTATCCAGGGATGAGACACCTCAGAGCCTTCTCCATGCTGCAACCACTGCTCACACCTCCCTCCCTCAGCACCTCCTTCCTCTCCCTCCTCCTCCCTCAGTAAAACAACCCTTGCACCCATGGAAGTGCCCAGGGCCACTGCCAGCTCCTGCTTCAGTGGAGCATCCCCGTGGGTTGTAGCCCAAACCTGCAAGATGCCAGGAGGGCTGGGGGAAAACAAACCTCCATGGAGGGGCCCTGCGATTCAGGAACGGGCTGGATCAGTGCAGCACTGGGCTCTCCCCAGCTGGGCCGCTGGAGCCGGGCGAGCACTGGCCCGCAGCCCACGGCATGGCCCGTCCGGCTGCCGGTGGGTGATCCAGGCCCATCTCTGACGCATATCCCTTCCTTTGGGTGGCGGTTTTTGTTTTTCCCTTCCCCAGGAGCTCTGATAAACATTACGGAGCCGGACAATATCCGGGCTGGTGCTGACCCTTACTATGCCAGGAGCAGACGCAGCACCAGCCACCCTAGCCCTCACACAAACCCCTGCTCACCAGAGATGCTTCCCATGGCCAGGCACTGAAATGCTTGCAAGCCAACCCAGCTGGTGTGGTTGGAGACACGCTGTCAAAAAGGACACTGACATCCCAGACCCTCCCAAAGCAAGTCAGATTCACTGCCCCACTATTTAGAAAGAATGTGGACCCCAAGAGAGGGCATCAAAGCACCCTACTCCCTCCAGCCCCGTAAGTGGTTCCCATGCCCAAGCTACCCTGTGGTCTGGAAATGCAGTTGTCAAAGAGGAATGTGACTCAGTGGCCACATTGGCATCCCACAGGACAATGCTTGGGCAGTATAAATGCCTGCTCAGCCCATGTGATCCCACCTCATGGGGTCCCACATCACCCCATGAGGGACCACTTCCTCCCAAGCAAGTTCATCTCAGCTTTGTGACACTTACATCCCAGCTGGGCTGTGAATCACTTCCCCACACACCCCACGATTCTCTGCTCACCTCGAGACCCTGCCTCAAGTAAAGGGGATCCCAGGGACAGCCACAGGCAACTTCCCCAGCCATTCCCCAAGCCTTTCACCCATTTGCCAGTCACTCCAGCCCAGCCACAAAGCCCTGCTGAGCCCTCTCTTAGCCACAGTGTGAGGCAAAGTGTGAGCTGCCATCAGGCACCTCATAGCAGAAGACACTTCTAGGGGACAGGCTGGCACCACTAAAATGGGGATGTTGGGGAAGGCTTTTCCCTCTCCAGCAGCCCTGCTCCCCATTCCAGCTGCAGCATCTTTCTCCCCTGCCAGCCATAAGGGACTGTGGTGTCTGTGCTCTGGTCACCCCCCTTGCCCTGCACAGGGGTCAGGTACCCTCTGCCCATACCACGTGCTGGCTGCTCCTGCCCTCACATTTTTTGCAGCTCTGGCAAAACTGCTGTTTATGCAACACGTCCCCGGCAGGAGGACGGCATGTTTCCATGCACACCCGCTCCCCCCGCACTCCAGCTCCACCCTGCCCAGCACAGCCCCGGTGTGTGAGACACAGGGCAGCCACACAGAACCCCAGACCCCTGGCATGGGGGTCCCTGGGAGGAGGCAGCACCCCGTGCACCCCACAGCCCCTCTCTGCCCCCACCAGTACCCAGGGGTGCTGCTTCTGGGAGCTCTTCCATCGGGTGGGGGTAACTGGCAGATGCGCCGAAGGGCAGGGGAGCGGCTTGGCCAGCAGCTCAGGGTGACTCAGACTGGGCTGATGCTGGGGCACAGAGGTCTCACCACTCCCAGGCTTCCCTCCAAGCATCTCCAGCCCACCCTGCAGCTGGGTCAGGGACTATCATTGTCCCATCCTCTCCATGCCTGGATGCCTGGACAGCACCCATGCCAGAGGACATCAAGTCTACCCTGCCCCTGCATTCTCCAAAAGATGCTGGGGGCACCAGGGAGAGTACCACAGGACAAAGAGCCACTCAGGGATGTCCCCCGAACTGGGACAAACGCTGTCTCCTGTCTCTCCCCTGGTATGTTGATGAGGAGCCGCCCTGTGGCCCATCCCCGCCAGGAAGGCGGCAGCAGGACCAGGACAGAGGTTACCCAGTACACACGGCCCTGCAAATCAGGGACGAAATGCCACAGGGGACACCAGGCATTCCACCCCATAGAGGCCATGGGGGCCACCACTGGTACCCCATGACACCCTGGGATACACAGCACACTGGGAGGGTGATGGCCCTCAGCAGCCCATGGCTGGCCTGGCCAGCAGCCCTGGCACAGGGGTATGGGACAGGACAGGAAAAACAATGTACAGAGAAGCTTCAAGGGGTTGTAGTGGAGGCAGCTGCACCAAAATAGCCCTGGTTTCAACCCAAATAAGGGCAGGTCCCGGCTCTGGGGCGGTTTCAGCAATCAGCCTCAGTGCTGCCAAGTGCAGATGAGGGGAAGGGAGACAAGGTAGCATCCCTGACCCTGTCTGAGGGGAGAAGGGTGTTTTTGGGGGTCAGGAGGGGGACAGAGATGCCTCCACATGGCCAGGACCGGGACTGTCCCTACTTTGCTTGCAGGCGCTGGCTCAGCACAGGGCCGGCCACAGGCAGGGATATGCTGTGCTCCAGTGCCTAAAAAGGCAACATCTGGAGGCAGCAGGTCTGGATCCAGCCCCACGGGCCAGCACGCGCCTGCCTGGCTCTGGCCCCACAGCCCCAGCCCTGCCCTGCCCTGCTCTGCCAGCAGCACCACACACGTGTGCTGCCACCCCACTGCGGGGACACCCCTCAGCCCAGACCCACGGGGACCCACAACCAGCCTAAGGAAAAGCACGGGGTCACTGCCCCCTCTGCACCAGACTTCCCCAAGAAAAACTACCAGGATCTCCCCAGCTCCTCACCAACTCCCCAGAGCCAAACCAGACAACAGGACTGACCAGGGAGCAGCTTCTGCATCAGGGACAGGCTGGGAACAGAGTCACACCGGGACTGGCTGGGACAGACTGCTGCAGGGGGTTTCACCAGGACTGGTCCATGAACAGGTCCTTACACTGGATTGGTCAATGCATGGATTCTTACATGAGACTGGGCAGCAACTGGATTCTCATCTGGGGCTGGTCTGTGCGTGGATTCTCACCTGAGATCAGTAAATGCATGGATTCTCACACAGGATTGGCCAGCACATGGATTCTTACACGGGATTAATCACTCCCCAGAGTGTCCCATAGGACTGGTCAAGCCCTGGATTCTGACAGGTGATTGGTCAGAGCACTGACTCTCATGCAGGATTGGTCAGAGCAGGGATTCCCACACAGGACTGGCCAGCGCACGGATTCTCACATGGAACTGATCAACAAATGGACTCTGACATGGAGCACGGGCTGTGGCACTGGTCAGCACACCAGCCTGTCAGCAGGCTGTGCCCCACCCTGAGCCCAGGGCGGGATCCTTCCCACAGATCCACGCTGGTGGAGCACCAGGCAAGCCCCTTTCTGTGCACTCACACCCCGCTGCACACTTTTGGCAGCCTCCCAGCATGAGAGGCATCTGCCAGTGCCCATGGGTCTGGGACCCACCTCGAGGGGTGGTTAAGGTGCCAAAATAAACCCTGGCTGCCCCAAGGGGTCTTAGCCCCCCAGTACTGAGCCCAGGGGCTCTACTTGTGGGAGTAGGAAAGGCCCAAGGCAGATGGAGACTGGAGTCTGTGCTCTGTCCTCACCCTGCAGGACAGAGCTGAAAACACTACAGGGGACCTGAAATGCTGAGCAGCACCTCCAAACCTGGTGGTCCCCCAATCTGTAGTTTTGAGGAGATGAGGGAATAGGAGGGAGAAGTGGAGACAAAGATACACTCCCCCTACCCAGAAGCTGTGCTGTGGGACTGCTTTCTCTCTTGTGTCCCAAAACTCATCAGGGAAGCTCCAATGCTGATCAGGGTCTGCTGGCACTGTGACCAGATACCCCGGGGATGGGCTGCACAAGGCTAGGAACCAGATAGTGGCAAAGCAAGGAGAGTCGCCTAGGGCAGGGGCAAATGGACCCCCCTGCAACTCAAGACCCAAAAGGGCATGTGGGTGAGCACAGCTCCGAGGCCCAGCACCCTGCCTGGGCCAGCAGGATCACTAAGAAGAGGCTTCATTAGAGCGGGTGAGAGCTGCAGGCTCATTTTCTACCCATACATTTTCCCTGGGGGTGGCTCCAGACTCCAGACAGGACACACGTTGTCTTCGCAGTGCCATCGTGCTGTAGGGACGAGAGGTGCCTGCTTGGTTGCCCCCCAGCACACCCAGACTCAAGTGCCATGAGCACACAGGGGGTGCAGCCACTGTCATCCCACTGTCCCTGCCAGCTGTCCCCCAGCACACCCACTGGGGTCACCCACCCACCCACCGCACCAGGGCTGACGCCAGCGCCGAGCGGGCTCAGGAGCCCGGGAACGGAGCACTTCTCTTTTTTTCCTTGTTTTCCCCTTAAACGCAAGCGGGCTGATGCCTCCCTCGCTCGGTCGTTTCCTCTCCCAGCAGCACAGCCCAAAAACATCTGCGCCGGGACCTGCCCTGACGGAGTTAACCCTCTGCGGGCCCGGCGGCGCCGAGGGGCCGGGGATCCCTGCCCGGGGGGCGGCGCGGGGGGCTGGCACCCGCCGGGGCTGCCTCGCCACTCATTAACCCGCAGTTTAACCATTGACGGGGAGGGGGGGTTAACCCGTGGGCTGCCAGGGTGTCCCGGCCGCGGGGCAGCCCCCCACTGTGTCCTCCCCGCGGGGGTGACAGGAGCCGGGCATCGCCCCCCCGGCTGCGGGGCGGGAGCGGGGTGCCGGAGGCGGACCCCGCTTTCCCGCGCAGTCCTCGCTCCAGGGGGACGCGTCCCTGCGCACTTCGGGGAGGCGAGGGGGGGACGCAAACCCCAGCGCCTGTGTGTCCCCCTGCGGAGCACCCGGAGAGTCACCGGCCCTGGCGAGGCGGGGAGAGGGGCACGGGGGAAACGACCCCCGGAGCCGCTCACAGGTCCCTGCCGGCAGCAAACCGGCCCTCAGACCCTGCCCAAGTCCTCCTCCCTGCCAGCACCGCATCGCCCTCTTCAAACCCCCCCGCACCCCGAGACCCCTTCTGGTGACAGACAGCTGCGGACCCCCCCCCAGCACGGGGGGAGCAGCACCCCCCTTCCACGCACCATCCCATCACCGCTCGGATATCACGCGTGGCCCCCGCCCCCTGGAGAGATGACACCCCCTCCAGCACCCTCCCTCCCGGGGGACCTGGGGACCCCTGTGCCCTCACCTCCCGCCCGTACCTGGTTCATGACGCTCCCGAAATCCATCCGGGGTCTCGCCTGCCTACATCCGAGAGGGACGGCACCGCAGCCTCACCTGGCCCGGGGGGCGCGGGGGGCGGCCGGAGGGGCCGCGGGGGGCAGGCGGGAGCCCGGCGTCGCCCGGGCGGGCAGGAGTGAAGGCAGACTGCAGGCAGAGCCCCCCTCCCTCCCCGGGCCAAGCCTGGAGAAGGAAGGAAGGAAGGAGGGAGGGAGGAGGGAGGGGAGGGAAGGAGGGGGAGAGCCGAAGGGTTTCGCTCCCCAGAAGCGGGACCCCGGCGATGGAGGGGCGCGGGGAGGTCCCGCCGGCTCCCCGCTCCCCTCCGCACCCCCGGAGCGGCCGGGGGCTGGGGAGCCCGGGGCGCCGGCCCCGGCCCTGGGGAGGAATGGGGTCCCGGTCGACTTTTTCCACCGCTCCTCTCCCTTCTCTCGCTTCTTCTCCCTCTTTCTTCTCCTCTTCCCTCTCCCCAGCTGCACGGCGCGCTCCAAGTCCGGCCCCGCTCCGCTCCCCTCGCCTCCCCCAAAAACGCCCTTAAAGGCAACCGGGAGCCTGACTTGAGCAGCTGGCCCTGGGGTAGGGGTGCCGGCAGGTGGGCAGAACCCCCCACCCCCCCCCAAAAAAAAAATTACCCCCCCCACACCTCCGCCACCTCCCCCTTGGAAGCCCCTGGCAGCCGGTGCCGAGGGGCCGCGGCGGGCGGCGGGGTGCAGCGGGGTCGGGGCCTTATCGCCCCGCGTGACGCCACCGCGTCCCCGTGCCCTTGGCGGGGGGGTGGCAGGGACCGGTGTGTGGGGCCCTGCTTGGGGCCTGCCTGGCACCCCCTGGCACAACTTGGTGCCCCCCTGCCATATGCGGGAGCAAGTGCCCAACTAATGGTCCCTGGGTGTCCCACACCCCCAGCGCTGGAGAGGATGTGAAGATTTATCAGCCCGCCTCTCAACTACAAATCAAAGCCAAAATGCTGGAAAAGCCCCGTCTGTCCCTTAGCACCTAAAGTCATGGCAGTCCCAGCTTGCCTGTCCCAAACCTGGAGTGTGCCCAGCATCCCCCTGGCCTTCCTCCTGTCTCCCCTCCTCCTCCTTCCTTCTCCTCCTCCTCGGGGGGCTGCATGTCGATGGATGGAGCCCTGGCCTCCCTTGCTGCCCCTGGGGCAACCCAGCCCCAGCCCTGCTGAACAAGCAAGTGCTCAGTGCCAGGAGACCCCACAGCAAAGAGGGGAAGCCCACCAGCAGCAGCCCAGAGAGTGGCGAGCTGGCCAGGGAGGCGGTGAGCCAGGCACCCGGCCCAGTGCTGTTGACATTTTCTCACCCAACGCCTCCCCGTTCCTGTTTGCATTTCCGTCCTGAAGCCGTGGGCTCAGCCAAAAGGCTGGAACTGGCTCTGCTGGAGCGGTACAGGACCCCAACACCCCTCCTACCTCACCACCCCTTCAAAAGTCACCAGGGAGGGGTCTGTGGTAAGGGGTTCTCCCATTGCCCACCTCCAAGTCCCCTAAGGGACACCACCCCTGTGAGTACACTCCGGTTCAAGGAGATCTTTCCCAGTCCCTCCATGACTCAGCTTCCACAGCAACCCAACAGTGCCATGGGATGGGAGCACCAAAAGGCACTGTAGGGACCCTTCCTGCTGTCCCAGGAAGCACCAGAGCCAAACATCTCTGGAGAGCATCTCCTCATCCCCCTCTCAAGCAAGCAACAGCCAGCCCTTCTGCCCTCCCCAGCACCCAACAGCACAGGGTCAGATCCCAACAGCTACCACTCTAGGGACAAAACCCCATGGCCAGGATCCATTGACACCCCTAAACAATCCTCACAAGTCCCACCATCCCCACAGCCCACAAAAAACAGGCATCCCAAAAAGATGGGAGTGCTGCAACAAGGATGGAGGGGCGAAGAACATCCTGCACCAGCACTGCACAGCATGGACCCCAGCCCAGCTCCAGCACAGACCCCTGCACAGGCTCCAGAGCCCAAACTCCTCAGGAGGAGGCCACAGGATGGCTCCCAGGCCCTGGGAAACATCAGCAGAGGAAGAGCTGGAGCCAGATGGGAAAGTATCAGCAGCTGAATGGGATGGAAATGAGTGGGTGAGCGAAGGGCACTGATAGCGTGTCCCTGTCCTGGTCACCAGGGCAGTGACAGGAACTGTCCCCTGGGGACATGATGTGTCCCTTTCACAGGACACAGCCAGAGAAGTCCTGACAACATCCTTGAACTACAGCTGCCGAAGTATCTCCCAGAGCCATAGGGTCAAAGTGCCAGTGGGAGCAAGTCCAGCGGTCTGCAAAGTGGCTCCAGTGACTCCCAGCCCCCCCAGACAAATCGCCACTCACATGAAACAGCTCCTCTGTGACCCACTGCAAACACCCTTGAGCATCATTACCCCAGATGTCAGTGGAAGAAAGGAGACCTGGGGACCAGGCACCCCCCAGGTGTGGTTCATCTCCAGAGATTAAAGAACACAGGAGATAAACCCCAGTGCAGGGTCTGTAGAGCCCCTCTTAAGCCAGACTTTTCAGCTGTTTTGGGATCACTGCCATCTCTTGGAGGGTCCTGGGAGTTCCCAGGGACCCAGAACCCTTCCCAGGGCAGGTATCAGGGGGAGTTGCCATGGGGGATGCAAACTGGTCTGGGAAGGGAGAAAACCAGTAGGAAATAAGGCAGCCTGGACCCTGCTTCCCACCATGACAGGGCTCTGGAAGATGGATGCAGCCCTAAGCTGCCAACGAGGGAGGCTGGTGGTCCCTGCTGCCTCATCTGACAGGGGGACCAGCTGGCCAGTGCTCACCAGTGCAGCGAGCATGAGCAGTCTCAGCATCCCCTCTCCCTTGCCCATCCTCTCTGTGCAGCACCCCGAGGGTGCAGAGAAGGGCCCCAAGTCCTCCAAGCAGCCGAGCCGGCCCCCCACTGGAGCTGAGAGGCCGAATATTTGGGCAGTGACGTAAAGAAGGGGAAAAAGGAAAGAGGCAAGGGAAAAAAAAAAAAACAACACCAAAACCCCCTCCAGGACCTGCTGCACAAATATGACCTGGCACAGCACTGGGGCAGGGCTGAGCCCCACAGCCCCCATCCCTCCACCCCAGCTGGGTCCATGCCAGGATCAAGGACATATTCCTGCTCTATTCCTTCCCTCCCCCGCCCCGCCCCCTCTGTTGTGGAGACCAGGGGTGTTGCTAATTACCTGTGCCAAAGCATTGGGGGGGTGGCTTTGAACGGGGCCATCAGGGACAGGGACCTGACGGGCAGCTCCCTTGTGACCAGTACGTCATCCCCTTCACAGCACAGGGGGGAAGCAGAGTGCCTGGGGCAGGGAGCAGGGACCGGACAGACACAAGTCCCATAACAAGAGTCTAGCAGAGCTGGGACACAGATGTCCCAGCTGCAGATGTCCCAGCTCCTTGCAGCCCCCAGGAAGCTGCAATACATGGCTTGGCCATACCCCCCAACACTGCCTGAGCCCCTGGCCATGGCAAGGCTGGAGAGTGGCAATCACCAGGAGTCAAGCTTTCCTGGAAGTGTCCAACCACGCCTTGCCTCAGTTTCCCTTCCTAGTTCTAGCTTGCTTAACAAGCAGGGTGTATCCCCAGCACCAGCTGAGGGGTGGCACATCCCTCACCCCCACCACCACACCCTGCCGTGGGTCCTACAGCCGTCCAAGGGCCCGTGAATGCCGCGGGCACTGGGAGCGATTGCTTTGGCCAGGACATGCCTCGCTGCCCGGCCCTGGCCCTGCTCCAGCCCCCGGTTTAATGATGGACAAACCTGCCCCCCCTGGAGTCCCATCACAGGGGGCACTTGAAAAACAACCCAGGCCTGGCATGAGGCCAGCGGGGATGGATGGCAGTGAACTGGGAGCACACGCATGTGACCACCTGCCTGTGTGCTCGCGTGCTCGCGCACACAGACGGATGTTCTTGCACACACGTGCATTTCCCTGCAGCTCATGCACTCGTGCATGCATCTGTGAGCACACACAGTCACACACACATATGCTCACATACACAGGCACACACACACGTGGCCCAGCAGCCTGGCATGGCTCCAATGCACACTTTCAGCTCCCTAGGAAGAAACACTGGGGGGACAACCCCTAGACCCCTTGGCCCCATGCTATGTGATGTGCCTCAGTTTCCCCTCTTGGCACCGCCCAGCACCCCCACTCCCCCAGCACTGCTGGGCCCCTGTGTGGCAGGGGCGAGCAGGGCAGGCTGGAGCCTTGCCAGGCCCAGGGGCTGGCACAGGCGCCATTTCCCAGAACCAAGCACCAGCAATCGCCAGCCCATTCGGCAGCCAAACACCACAGCGCTCCCTGTCCCCCAGCCAAACCATCCGTCACGGGGCCAGCTCCCACCACGGGAAGCACCACAGTCCCCTCATCTTTTCTCAGCCTCTCCAACCAGCATCATGGCAAAATCTAGCCACAGTCAGAGTGAAGGCATCCCGGGGGACGGAGACACTCCTAGGATATCCCTTGATTTGGGACCTGCCTGCTTGGCCCTACTGCTCGGAGTGTCCTCGGTTAGAGAGCAGTGTCACCACCGATCCTGGCTGTGCCACTGCTGGCACATGCCACCCACAGCACAGGCTCGCCCACGCCTGAATGCAGGCACAGAAGTACTGCACCCCACACCATGTTCCCTGTCTCCTGCTGCCCCCACACAGGTCTCGGTGACTCAGTTTCCCCACTTTTCAAAGGAAGATACAGCCCCGCAGCTTTGGGCAGGCAGTTTTGGTGCAGGGAGGGAGGGAGGGGCAGGCTGTGTGTGTCACATACATACCAGTGTCCATCCATCCAACCGTCCCTCTCAGAGAGAGGGAGGGAGGTTTGCTAAGCAAGGAAAAATCCCTGAGCAGAGACACAGGGCGCAAGAAGGGCCTTACATGGGCATGGGAACAGTGTTGTGCTTCCCAGCTGATGAGTGTACAGCTGCCGTGGCCCCTCCACAGCCACCCACGGGCACCAGACATCCCACCAGCATCACTGCCAGCACAGGGCAGTGGCTTCCACCACTGTTGCCCCACTGTCTTCAGGCAGGATGGAAACTTGAGGGATGCAGGTCACTGCCAGGGCACAGGTCGTGTCCTCACTGCCTTCTCTTGGAGGGTGCACTCACTAGCACCCCAAAAGCTCCCAGGCATCCCCACATACACTCCAGTGCCCTCCTCCCCTTATCCCCATCACACCCATGGTACCCCCCTGGCACCCCACACTGATTACCAGGAGTACAACTCTTTACACCCCACCCACACCCCCCTCTGTCCCCTCTCTCCTCTCTCTCCTATACCTGCTCCCTTTGAGGTTTTTAAGTGGGGGCTTTCCCCCAGCTGGGCCAGGATTCAGCTGGCTGGGAGCTGGCCATGCTAGGGGGCAGAATGAAGAGGTGGAGCAAGTCCCAGGGAGGTAAATATGGGGACCAAAGAGCAGACACTGCCAGCAGCATGGTGGGGCAGACTCCAGGGCCAGGAGACACCAGGACCTTGGCAGCATATCCAGGGCAGGAAGAGGAAGTATTGCAGGGTACAGCTGCCAGCACTTTGGGGGTGCGTTCATCTTTCCTCTCCAAAGTATCCTGGAGGTGCAGGGGTTAAACATGAGGGACTTCAGGTAAACAAGAGGCCATTTTTGTTCCATGCCAAGCCCCCTCCCCACATGCACCCTCCTCGGAGACCCTACAATAACAAGCTGGCGTGTGAGTCAGCTGGCCATTTGCCCGACCGGAGGAGCCCCTCCCTGGGCGCTGGCCCAAAGGAGCTTTGCGGAAGGCCCCTGGCCCTGGCCCCATGCACGCTCCCCCCAGCAGCAAACCCCTCGGCTAGCTGGCCCCACCGAGGGGGCTGCAGCTTCCAGCGAGCGTGGGAAGGGTGATGGAGGCTAATGAAATGCAGCCGGCCGAGAGAGCGAGCCACGGGCTGCCCATGCGCACAGCCGAGCCAGATGCTGGGAGCCTGGTATGACCCCCCTCCTGGTGTACAGCCCCCTGTCAGACATCAGAGAATCCCCACCGGGTTCACACCCAGACACACACACTTCCTGACACTCCCTCCTGCCTGGAAACCACTGGCAGATGCTCCCTGCCAGTGCAGGCATCCCCTCACTGCACGCCCCTCCCAGCTCTCCCCACAGCACCCCGGCAAGGCCACCTTCTCTGGCCTCACCTTCCTGGCATCCTGCCACAGGCTGCCCGGGGTGACACAGGGTCCTGGGGTGGCCCAGAGTTGACACAGGGTGCTGGGGCTGGCACAGCTCCACTAAGCCTCCCAGTCACCTTCACCCAGCCCGCTCAAGGCCCAGGGTACCCCACGGCCCCCACTTCCCCCAAGAGCCCAGCCAGGGCTCGGTGCCAGGGCTGCTGCCAGCGCCTGCCCTGCACCGCCACCCATACCGTGGCACCCTGCAAAGCCCAACGTGTGCCCGGCCCCTGGCACAGCACCCCCCTTTCTTCCCCCTCCCTGCCCAGCTGGGCACAGGCAATGGGCACGGGAACAGGCATGTCCCAGCCTACGCTGTCTGCCTGGGGCATGCCAACCTCTTCCCGCCCAGGATGCCAGCCCCAGAGATAGCTGGCATACACGCCTCCCCAGGGATTAAGAACACGAAGCCTCCCCTGCCCCGGCAGCACAGCAATGGGCACCATGCCCACCTCCAGCTCCTCGGAGAACCTGGGTTGCTGTAGGGTCCCCCTCTGCTGGTGCAGCAGCTGGATAGGCAGATACCACCGGGCATCCTCAGTTCCACTGTCTCCTGCCAGCAAGATCCGCCCCTGGCTGGGCATCGGCAGAGCTGCTCAGCCTGCGTGCACGCAGCTGGCAGCGCTCGGCCGCGGCGCATGGCACCCACGTGCAGCAGCACTCACCCTGGCAAAGGGCACCCCGCTCCAGGCACTGGGGCACAGATACCTGCTGGTCTGCTCTGAGAAGGGCTGCACCCCAAAACCCAGCCTTGCACACAGACACTGCATGTCAATGACCAGGCAGCAGGATGGCACTGTCAGCCTCACCCAGTGGTGACACCAGTGCCACCATGACCAGCTCAGAGCCACCAGCCCATCAAGTGGGTGCCCATCCAGTGGGATCAGCTGGCATGGACCATGGCATCCTCTGAGTCCCCAGCACCTGCAGGCAGGGTTGGGAACACCTCAGAGCACTGGCCTTACCTTGGCTTGGCACTTGGTGTGGCAGGAGAGCTTGCAGCCTGTGGGAGAGAGAGCGGAGAGAGGGTTATTGGAGGCAGGAGGGGGAGCAGTGCCAGGGGCAGTCTGCAGGGCAGGAAGGGGGGGCACCCAACACTGCAGGGCACAGAGCACCTTGGCACTGGGCACTGGCTGCCAGGACGTGCACACGCGTGCAGGGACGCCCACACCCTGCACCAATGCACATACATTCCGGGTGGCACCAGCACGGCACAGCAGCAGGCACACAAAATGTGGCTCTGGGGCACACACAGTGCCAACGTGCCAGTGAGTGTGTGCGCGTGCAAGCCCCAGTGCCCAGGGTGAGCAGCGTGCAGGCAGACAGGTCTCTTGGGGCCTCTCATGGACACTGGCATGACTGAGAGCACCACAGGGGTGCTGCCATTCCCTGTGTTCTCTCTCTTCTTCCCCTGCACTGCTGTTGCACACTTTCACCCATGCCCCATGGAGGGCACATGTTCACGGGCAGTGCAGCCTTGTTTGCCACTGCTGGGGACACACACTTATGCAGGGCACCACTGCACTGCCTGAGTAGCCCCGCAAAGACACACGTCCCACCCCCAGGGGACACAAGGGTCCCCATGCAGCGTGGCCACGGCCGCACCCCAGTCCCTGCTCCCCTTGGGCCTGTTTCCTGCAGCACAGGAAGCCTCATTGTTCCCGTTTCCTCTGTCCGCCCCTCGCACGGGGCTCAGTGACACCGCACACGTGCGAGGGCTCGCGGCCCCACCTGTGACCCACTGGGTGCCACGGGCAGCGAGCACGGCTCAGGGCTGAGCACCCACCTGTGTGCGCAGACCCCCACCCATGTGCACATACGTGGTGGCCGCTGGACACTCACTGCACGTGCATGAAGCTGACACACGGCCACGTACATGTGTGACACCTCAGTGTCTCCATGGGCCACCCTGGCTCCCAGCCACCTTCCCACCCACAAAGGCACCGCACATAGTCTCTCACAGCCACAGTCTCCCTCTAACACACAGGCACACGTGTGTGCACAGATTGGCACAGGCACGTGGGAACATTCAGATCCTCGTGCATGCAGGCATACACACACATCCCCGATGTCCTGACCTCCCCGACATGTCCCCGTGCACACGCGTTCCCACAGCCCCAGCTCACCTCTGCAGGTGCTGCCCTGGCGCGTGATGGCCTGCCGGCAGATCCCGCATGCTTTCACCTTCTTGAAGCTCGTCATCTTGAAGGAGTGTGCTGGAGGAGCCTCCAGGTCCTGGGGCTGGGGGGAACACGGGGCTTCGTCAGTGGGAGCAAGGTGGCACCAAGACCCAGACACTCAACTCTGGCCTGTTTCCCCTGGGCGGTTCATCCTCCACCCATGTCCCCCACACCCCTTCACCTGTAGCTGTGAACTCTGCAGCAGCGGTACAGGGTATGGGCTACAGCATACGGGGTACAGGGGTACAGGGCAAGGGATGGGGGGTATGGAGTGGGGATGGGGGCACAGGGGAAGGGGGGAGGGGCCCTGCCTGCACCCCTTTGAATAGTCTCTGCCGCCCCCTGGCGGTGCGTGCCTCCGTGCAGAGTGTGTGTGCACACATGCACACGTTGTGCCTTCACACACTTGTGCGTGTGCACATCTGTGTGCGTGTGCACGCACAGATTGTGTGCACAGATGTGCACGTGCGCTCATGCGTGTGTCCATGCTGTTTGTGCTGTGTGAGCAGTGTGTGTGTGCACGTACACAGCTGTGTACATGTGTGAGCACATACATGTGCGTGCACAGATGTGTGCACGCTCGTGCCTGCCTGCATGTCGGTACGTCTCCGTGTGTCCCTGTGAATACGTGCCCGTGCACAAGCGTCTCTGTGAGCATGTGTGTGTGGGCACAGCTGTGTACATCTGCACACATAGGGAGTGAAGATGCTTGAATGCACGTCTATGTGCGCAAACTCGTGTGCGTGTGAGCACGCGTGAATGCGCTTAGCTAAACGTGTAGATAATACATGCATGTATTTGCACGTGTGTGGGTACACAGATATGTGCACAAAAACCTATGTGCACACCCAAGTACGTGTGAGTGCTGACAGTGGGGTACCCATGCTGGGGGTGTCTCACTGTCATGCTGTGTTTTAGGGTACATGCCAGGCAGCGTATGCTGAGGTGCCTCTTGGAGGGGTGTAAAGGGGACACAGAGCCCCCTGAGCGTGAGCAGCCGTGCCCACCTTGTCTGGCACAACCCACAGCAAGAGGAAGCTGATGCCACGAGTGTGACTGAGCGCAGGATGCATCCAAACTGTGCAAGCATGTGTGTGTGTGTTCGTGCAGGGGGGTTGAGGGCAGGGAGGGGTCTTGGCACAGTTGCAGGCAGCCAGTGATCCTCCCCAACTCCCATTTGACTGTTTTTGGAGGGGGGCAACCCTTGGCAGCACGCCAGCCCTGCCCACCCGCCCGCTGCCAGATGAAGACGTGAGCCCCTGTAAATCCGCCTTTTCATGCCAAGACTAATGAGATTAAGCAGAGGCCCGGCGGCCCCCCCTTGCCTTGGCGCCCCGCTCTCCTCCAGCCCACTGCACCAGAGCCAGAAGGGATGGTGCCAAAGTGTCAGGGGGCTGGGTACCTCCCCACAAAATTCTCTGCCTCAGTTTCCCCAGTGCAGACACAGGGGAGAGATGAGCCGTGCACTGCACACCCATGTGTGTGCAAACACCCCCGGGGCTGTGAGGGTGCTGCACGTGCAACATGCAGTGCATGTGTCATGGCACTGCGTGTACATGCACACCTGCAGGCACGCATGTCCCCACCAGCCACAGCAGCAGCAGTGGCACGAGCTCATTGTTCCCATGTGCAGGTCCATGTGCCACCACGCACACACTCACACGGGTTTGTTCATGTGCGTGCAAGCCCCTCTTCCCTGGGCACCTGCTCCCACAGGGCCACTCACGGGTGGTCCCTTGGCAGCTCCCAGAGCTGGTGCCACCCCACTGGGTGGGTGTGTACATCCACAGATGTGTGTGTGCTCAGACGTGGCGTCACCCACCCGGCAGCCGTGGGAAAAGCTCCCCCAGGACAGGGGCTCCCACGCCGCAGTTGCTGGGTGACAGTGAGACCTAATGATGCCATGAGCTCCTTTGCATATGCAAAGCAGCATCATTGCTGCAGGGTGCCCCGGGAAGTGGCCTTGCTCCCCGCTCCCAGGGACCCACTGGGATGCCCAGGGATGCCGACACATCTCCCATGCACATACCCCCCACTCTGTCCTGGCCTCCATGGCTTCATTAACAGCAATTATCCTCACTAGTGAAAGAGCTGGCCCTTTGATTCCCACAATCCCAGAGTCTCTTCTGTTTGTCTCATTGCCAACACCATCACTTGTCAGAGGGGGACCAACCCAGCACCCAGCTTTATGTCCCCCCAGCACCCTGCTGCTGGAGGGGCACTCTGCCCACCCAGTGCCACTCTGCCAGCCCATCCCACAAAACAATCCAGTCCCAGCTCCATACTGGCAGCATCCCTGCCCCCAAGGCTGGAAACTGTTGGGGGGATGCAGGGGCATGGGCTGGAGGGCTTCTTGGGCACATCACCTGGATACCCACCCATGGGTACCCACCTCCAGGGACCAGCACCCACATGGTGCAGGAGCAGGGGTGCAAAGGCATCCCTAGCCATGGGGCCCGCCAACACACAGACCAAAGGAGGCTGGAAGGGGACCCAGGTGTCCTGGGCTGGAAGAGGCACCAGACAGAGGTGCCAAATTAATCAAGAGCTGGGAGACCTGGGTTCATTGCCCAGCACTGCAGAGAGTGCAGTGGCAGCGGGGGGGAACCTGTGACACCCAGTTCCCCTGAGGCTGCAAAGCCAGGGTGGGTGGAGGGCACCGGGACACCTGGGTGCAGTTTTGTAGGCTCGGGTCCACCCACGGTTTTGCAACCCACTGGGCCCCGGGACCCAGCATGATGACTGGGGAGCATGCAGAGTCCCAGTCCCCCATAACTAACTGGATCCCTGCAGTTTTCCGAGTTGCCCTTCCTTTCAGTGGAGTAGCTGATCCTCTGCCCCAGAGAATGGAGGAGCCCCCGGCCAGTGACGCAGGCTGGGCGTCGTGGGGGATCAGCCTCCCACCCTCCCCAAGCCCACAGCCCTTCCACACACAGATCCTTCTACAGCCCAGTATGCCCGGCATCCCAGCCCGGTCCCCCCTCTTCGTGTACCCCCCAGCCTACTGCCCCCCGCCACTTCTCTCTCGGGCTGGGTCCCGCTCCGCTCCCCACATTCCCCGGGCGCCTCCCGGCCCCGCTCCCGGTCCGGTCCCCCCAGCCCCACCCCGATGTCCGGCCGTCCCTAGCGGTCTCCGCTCTGTCCCGGTTCCCCCAGAGCCGGTCCTGGTACCGGTCCAGCCCCTCCAGTTCCCCCTGCTCCCAGTGAGCCCGTCCCGGTGCAAACGCCCCCGCTCCGTCCCGCTCCCCTCGCATCCATCCATTCCCATCCACCTCCCGCTCCCGGGACCAGCCCCGCTCCGCGACCCCGGCGCCGGGACCCCGCGGCGCTGCCGTGCTGCTCCCCCCGGTGCGGGTCGTACCCAGAGCAGGCAGGAGAGGCACAGCCCGGTCATGCTGCCCGCGGCGCGTCCCCGGCCGGCCGAGCCCCCGGCCCCTCGCTCCGCCCGCCCGCCCCACCCCGGCCCCTCGCCGCCCCTCCGGCCGGGGGGAGGAGGGGAGCGGCAAAGCCCCCCCGACCCCGCAGCGCCCCAGTCGAGTTGGCCCGGAGGCGCCTGGGACACCCCCCCCACCGCCAGCAGAGGGGCTGTGGGGGCCCGGAGTGGGGCTGTGCGTGTCCCGGGCCCCCTCTTCCCCACTCACACACATTTGGGATCCATTTCCTCCGCTGACCGGGGGAGACCCGCCACCCACGTCACCCTCATCCCTCCTCCGGCCTCCAGCGGGTCCTGCGGCGGGATGCACACCCCCCATCCCCAGCCGAGTCCCCTGGGTGGTCCCGGGATGGGAGACGGGGAGGGATCAGCGGACATCCATGCGCGGAGCTGGGGGGCCTCAGCGAGGGGGGACAACCTCCAGGCGGGACCGAGAGCGGCTTGGCAGCCTGCGGCCCTGACGGGAATGGATTTGGCGGGGGGGGGCTCCAGCCCCTCCTGGGGGGCTTGGCCGTGCGACACACGGTTCCCCTTCTCTCCGCCAGTGCTGACTCCGGCTCCAGCCTGGAAACTTGTGCTCAGCTGGCCATGACCATGAGGGTGTGAGTCAGGGTGCGGGACGTGCCAGGGGGAAGGACACACCGACAGGACGTTTCCACGGCTGGCATGGAAACCTGGGCATGGAGAGGACGTGGGCACTGTAATGCCCCCCTCCCCATGCCTTGGTTTCCCATCTATACTCTGCATAAAATCGCTGGCCCAAAAAGGAAGGGCAGGGTGGGATGGGGGTAGGCTGCCCTTCCCAGAGAGTGGGGTTGCATCTGGCTCCTCCCAAAGTGCAGCATAACCCCTCCCCAAAATATCCCTGTCCCATTGCCCTCTACCCACCACTATGCTGTGCTCACCCGGCCCAGAGTAGTGGTACCCCTGTGGGGATGTGCCAGCTGGGACGGAGGACAACACTTCCCACCTCTCCATGCCAACCAGCTCCAGGGGCAGAGGGAGGCTGGAGGGGACTGATCTTGCTCACAGCACCAAACAAGCAAAGAGCCATCCCTACCCACCCCCTCACACACCCCTTCCCATCATTACAGCCCTTATTAATCAACCTCGTTACTGCTCACAAATGAAAGCCTCAGTGGAGAGAAGTGTCCACACCCCCGCATAAATCACCTGCTCCCATTCACTGTCGTGACAATCCCAGGCTCCCCAGAAGGGCAGGGACAAGGGTCATGAGACAGGGACAGGGACACAGCCCATCACCATCATTCAAGGCTCATTTTCTCAGCAGGTGGACACATACGGGGTCACTTAGCACAGGGACTCCCGCACAGGTTCTCCTGGTGTAGGCATGTACACCCAGTGCATGCCTTGGCAGGACTCCTTTGTGTCCTGGGGTCACCACATCCCCAAGGCCCTCACACCCACTTCCAGCAGAGCTGTCCCCACAGTGCTCTTGGATGCACAGGGCACACGCACACATCACACATGTCCCCCCTGTGTACATGCCAGGACACACTCGTACACCACACACACAGAGCCCATGTCACACATGGTGTGTGGGTACCTGTCAGCACGGAAAGGACTGAGACACCCCTCTGAAATAGCTCACACCATCAGAAAGACACGCTGCTACTGCCCCCAGCATACACACATGTGTTAGGGGACACACACCCCATGGCAGCTCCATAGAGACCTCCTGTGCACCCACACCCGTGTGAGCTGCAGTTCACTCTCACCTCAGCCCCACTGCATGCCCATGAACACACATGCACAAGTACACATGTGCTACAGCTCCCCACGAGTCCATGTTCTCACACCCATATCAGAAACACACAAAGTGGTGGACACAGGACTGCACAGCCACCAACCCACGTCTCACCAATGCCACCCACCCACAGCCCTGACCACCCACCCCCCAGTACTCCCATCAGCTCATGGTCCTGCGTCCCCGGCGCGCTGTGGGGTCCCCAAGCAGTCAGAGGCCTCTCCTTCCTCCAGGCTGTGTCCCTGTCGTGGCATATACTGGACTGTCACCAGCCTGCAGTGACTCCCTCAGGCGCTGCCTGGCAGTGGCTTTGGCACCTGCTTTTCTGGCATGGTGCAGCTGAAGTGTCCCATGCCATCCTGCCAGGCACGGGGCAGCTTCCCAAAGACTGAGGAACGAAGTGAGGGTGGCGCAGTGGGAGTCCAGCACCCTCCAACAGCTTTCCCCCCTCCCCGCCTCAGTTTGCGCAGCCGGGGTGGCAGAGCAGAATGAGTCCCCACACCAGGTGCTGCATGGGCACGGGGATCCCCTGTGGGGCAGTCCTTTGGCACATGGATCCCACACATGCCAGGTGCTGATGGGCCCAGAGGTGCCCTACACAGAGTGACCCCACAGGGGTCTCGCACGTTGGGCACAGGGAGCCCACACTGACTGAGTACTTTATGGGCTTGGTGCTTCCCAGTGCCAGGTGTTTACAGGTACAGGGATCCCCCACAGTGACCACTTTATGGGCACAGGGATTTCATTTGGGGGTGTTTTACAGGCACTGGGCTCCCCTCATGCAGGGCACAGTGTTCCCTTTGTGGGTTCTATAAGGACACAGGGACACCCCCTGCCTCTACGTCTCTCTGTAAGGACACAGGGATCCCAGCAGATCCCTTAGAATGAAAGGCTGTACAGCAGATTCTCCAGTCAGGCACTGCAGGGTTCCTCGGGTGTGGGAAAAGAGGGTCACAGTGAGACGGGGGCAAAAGGAGGGACAAAGGACATGCCCTGCACCCTGGCATGCATATGCAGGGTTTAACCCCCAGCTGCCCGGAGCAGGCAGGGCCAGCGGCAGCCCATACCCGCACTCCCCGCACCCCGGAGCCCCCCAGCTCCGTGTCCCCCGCGGCCCCTAACCCTAACGCCGTGCCCGGCGATGCCCGCTTACCTCCCGGCGGCGGCGGGCGCGGAGGGGCAGGAGGCAGGACACCAAGGACTTCCCCCAGCCAACCAAGGTGGCAAAGCACCAGCTCAGCCGGGTCATGGTGCCCCTGCCAGGGGCTCACCCGGCGGGGGGAGGGTGCAGGGGCCGACCCCTGCCCAGGGCACGCTCGGACGAGTGGCCGAACCCAGCCGTGCGCCGGCCGCAACAAGCTCCGGTGCCCGGGCAGTGCCCCCGAAGTGCCCAGCCCTGGGCACGGGGCCGTGCGACAATGATGTGCTGGGGGGCTGCGGTCCCACCGGGCCCTGTCCCCCCCGCCGGTTCCCCAGCGTCGCCTGCGCGCTGGCAGCCAGGCAGGGAGCACCGTGCCCGCCCCTGTCCTGCAGTGCTTGGGTGGGAGCCAGCTCCGACACGCTCCCCCTCCTCCCCCTCCTCCTTCTCCTCCTCCTCCTCCTCCTTCTCCTCCTCCCGCACACGGGGCTCGGGGCTTGGCACCTCCGGCGCTCACCCGCCTGCCCTCCGGGCACGGCATCCCCTGGGGTGGATGCCAGACCTTAACAGGGTCCCCCACTCCAGCGCCGTTAGTTTTGGGGGTGCAGGAGGTCGCACACCGTGGGTTCGATCGCATCTCAGTCGGCGACCCTCGCCCCGACCCTGCCTCAGTTTCCTTACGGTACCCCCGGCCCACCCCAGCCCTAAATGGCAGTGTTTGCACACGGGCAGGGGGGACTTCCCTCCCCCTCTGCCAGTCCTCCTTGTATCCCACCAAGCCTCTCCTCGGGAGCCTGAGGACACAATCAGGGACTCTCCACACAGTGGAGACCCCCCTTCCAGTGGAGTCTCTCCCCAAAGCCTGACTTGACTTGCTGTGCTGTGGGCACAGAACTGCCATGGGGAACCTCTCCCTGCAGGACAGCTCAAACCGGCCCCGGGCACTCCACCTCACCGTGGTGAGCTTGCACAGGGCAGGGGAACAGAGTAACAGCGTGCAGCCCCCTGGGCACCACACATCCCCCATGCACCCATCGAGGCAGTGCCAAGAGGAGCAGGCAGCAGCACCCCTGGATGCTGCCATGATGCCGTGCTGGTGCTGGGCAAGGACCCAACCCCACGGGGCAGCTGCTGGTGCCAAGCGTGGGCAGCGGCCATGCCAGGCATGGGCACTAATTGCATTTGCCTTGGGAAGCCTCCCAACAAGCAGCAGCATCAGGGTGGGGGTGCAGGAAGTTTGGGTGGGCCCCCACACTTCACAGCTGTCCCCCACAGCTCTGCCTGGCACCCTGGCGGTGGTAGAGGGCTGGGGGGCAGAGGGGGCCAGTGAGCCTCAGGGAGGTGACATCACCGCTGGCTCCATGGTCCCCCACCCCCATTTAATTAGCAGATGGCCCCCGGCTCCCCCCGCCCCCCCACCCCGGCAGGCAGCGCCAGGCCTGTGCGGGGCCATTAGCTTTATTGGCTGTGCTGAACCGGGGCCAGGCCTCGTTAATTGAATTGCACCCACGCCAAGGATGGGTGAGAGTCTTCTCTGCCCCCCCCCCAGCCCCTGGCACCCCCACCCTGGCCCTTGGCTGGGGCAGGGAGAGGGGACCCTGCTGCCAGGCTGCCGCAGTGGCGCGGCGGGCAGGGACACGTCCCCCCTGCAGGTGTTGGGGTCTTGCCCTTGCAGTGCCTGGCACGGGGCACATGGGTGGGTGCAATGAAGGGCACACACCGTGCCCTCTCAGCCTCTACCCATGCCAGCCACACGTGTACAGCTTGCACCCACACACGCAGCCACATAGCTGTGCTCGCACAGCCTGCACACACGTGCAATCACACGCATGCCTGCACACGCATGCACACACACACACACACACACACACACACACACACACACCCACGATGATGCTGATGCTCCACTGCCATCCAGCACCCTGCCCAGCCCCTATCCAGTATGGGGTGCTGTGCCCCGTGCCCACAGTGGCACACACTGCAGGGTGGCACGGGGCAATGGCGTGCTGAGCAGGCTGGGGTCACTGCCTCGGGCTCCCCTGTGCTCCCCAGCTGCACCTACAGGCCAACACCCACCCGGGAGCCAGGAGGGTGCTGGGAGGCCCAGGCTCCCACTCAGCATCACTTCCTACTTTCACTTTGGTGTCGAGCAAGGCCTGGCCGAGGGGACACGGGTGCCCCCGAAGACATCCAGGTGACACAGGTAGGGGCAGCGTGCTCTACAAGGAGGGGCATGGCAGAGGATAGGACACGAGCATCGCTGTGGCCATCCACCAAGATGGTGGTGGGGAGCTGGATGGCAGTGGGTCCCCCTGCCTGGACTGGTGGAATGGGCTGGCATCACCTTTGACATTCCCCCCACAGGGGTTTTTCACCCCCAGTCGAGAAGGAGCCCACAGGACAGGGCTGACACAGTACAGGGGTCCAGGCACAGTGAATGAGGTGCACTGCTGGGTTGGGGGCTCCCTAACAAGAGGGAGCCTTGTCCAGAATGCTCTGGAAAGAGCTTACACACTGGCTCTGGGTATAGCCCCCATGTGGAGGCCAGATGGTTGGGGAGGGTTGAGGTCCTTGCTGGGGGGGCTGCAGCTCCTGCAGGGGCCTCTGTGCCCAAGGGCTGTTGTGCATGGGGGTGGCCTCTGTGCCAGGGTCTGCTGCTGGCTGCTTCTAGCAGAGGATGGGCCCTGGATCCCCTCCACAAAAAACTGCGGCAGGTTCTTCAGAACATTCTGAATTTCCATTCTCATTGGAGACAATCAGGGTCCCCCATGTCTGACACTGTCCTTCCTCTGCACCCCCAAAAGCTGCACAGGGGGACCAGCCTTGCTGACCCTTTCCCCAGAACTGGCAACCCCCAAAACAGGGAGCTGGGTGCTGGGGGCTAAGCTGCAGTGCCTGATGTGATGTGGGCCGGGCAGGCTGTGGCTTCTGCAGCCCCACCGACCTCCCACACTTCCTCCTGCCCAAGGTACAAAAGGAGAAGCAGGCAGGCACAGCGTGGGCACAGGGACATGCCAGAGCACCCGCAGCACTCAGCAACAGCCTTGGGGCAGCCCACAGCTCCTGGACACAGGTAAGGGGCTTCTCTTCCCAGGGCAAACTGAGGTACAGGTAGGGTGGGCAGATGCAAAGATAGCTCATCCGGGGTCTCTCAAGAGCACTGGAATGGGAGTGCAGGCAGCCTGAGTCCTGTGTCCTGTCCCTCACTGTGCCATGGTAGAGGGCACAGGGCACTCGCACGTTTGGGCACACCGGTGCCCCCGCTGCTGTGAGTGCACGTGCACCCTGCTGGGACACCCCCCCACCCCCAACACACGTGTGCTGCCCCACACCAGCCAGATTCCAGCCACAGTGACAAGTCACAGACCTGCCACTTCCACGGGCTATTTCCCTCACCCTGTCCCCAAGCTGCCACCCACCCCAAAATCACTCCGCTGCACTGTGCCCTGTGGCCCCCCACCTCATGGCCACAGCTCACCCAAACCTCATGCCAGCCGTGCAGGCAACATGCTGTGCCAGAGGGCTCTGCCTAGGGAGCTGAGCTTAGGGGGCTGCATATCCAGGGTGCTGTGCCCCCTTGCTCAGCTACCCAGAAGCCCCCACATTGGTCATGATGTGAGTGAGGGAAGCGAGAGCAGAAGCAAAAGCAGCACTTCCCCTGCGCCAAACCCACATCCTGAATCCTGGCGAACAGGGACAGGGATAAGGACAGAGACACAATAGGGATGTGGTGGGCTCAGCCCCAGGAACTCCCCAAAGAATGGGAGCAGAGGCTGAGGACATACAGGGGCAGGGCACGTGGACAACTAAGAGGGTGCAGGATGGGACACCTTTGTCCACCTCAGCTGTTCTGGCCTATGCAGTGGGGGAACATGGGCAGGGTAAGGGGTGCCTGAACCTTCCCTCTCCCACCTTGACAGCAGGCAGCTCTGGAGTAGAGCAGGGGGGGCAGACAATCTCTCTGGCACAGAGAGTTTGGGGGTGCCGGGGGAGTGCCAGCCTAGAACCTCTCATCACTGGCCCTGCCTCTGCAGATCCCTGTGAACAGCCATGGCAGGGGAAGGGGAGCTCAACCGTGTCATCAAGGACCTGCAGAGTAAGTGTGCCAACCAGTCCCCTGCCAGCATGCTCCCTGCATGGCACACCTCACCCTGGCCATGCCAGATCCCTTCTTTCATCCAAGTCATGGGCAGTGGGCTGTGTCACTGCCAGGATGCTCCAGAGAATCTCTGCGAACCCTGCCACTACTGCCAGCTCCCCTCCTCACTGCCAGCCCCTGGGAATCGGCAGTGCCAGGAGGTGGCTGTGCTCCTTGCTCCCCCTGCTCCTCTCCTTCATCCCAAGTTCCTCTTTGTCTTTGAAGAAAAGGAGGCTCGGTGGGGGATCTTATCACTCTGTACAACTATGTGAAATGAGGTTGTAGCCAGGAAGGAGTCCATCTCTTCTCCCCAGTTACAAGGGTTAGAACAAGAGGAAATGGCCTCAAGTTGTTCCAGGAGAGGTTTAGACTGGATATTAGGAAAAATATCTTCATGGAAATGTTTATCAAGCATTGGAACAGTCTACCCAGGGAAGTAGTAGAGTCACTACCCATGGAGGTATTTAAAAGACGCGTGGATGTGGAATTTGACTACATGGTTTAATGGTGGATTTGGAAGTGTTGGGTTAATGACTGAGCTTGATCTTGGGGGTCTTTTCCAACTTAGATTCTATTATTTCATCCACCATGAGAAATCCCCGAGGCCAGCTGTTGTGAGGCAGTTGAGGGAAGAGGGGTAGGATGGGAGAGGGTGCCATGCCAGCCCAGCCCTGCCATCCACAGAGACCGTGGCCGAGCTGAAATGCAGCTACCAGGAGCAGAACCTGCCGGTGACAGACGGGAGCCGGGAGCTGCACAGCCTCTGTGCCCAGCTAGAGTTCCTCCTCCAGGTACTGCTGCTGCTCCAGCTCTGCTGCTCCCTGCCTCATTTCCCCTTAGGCACAGCTGAGAGCAGAAGGGACCATGTGTTAACTATTCAGGGGCTGGAATAACCCCACCCAGCATTGTCTGGCCCTGGGTATCCCCCCCCGCCACCTGGAACAGGTTCTCCCTAGTCCACATGTGTAATTACATGTGCTGCAAAAAGAAACTGAGGTATGAAGCCAGTGAAGAGAGGGACACCTGGACCAACACTGCTGGGGGAGCTAGCTGGATTCCAGCCCCAGAGGGGACAGGCTGGGGGGAAGAGGGGATGCTCCCAAAAAAGAAAGTCCAAGCTTGTACCTCTGCCAGTTTGACCTCAAGGAGAAGAGGAGCTTCTTTGGGCAGCGCAAGGACTATTGGGACTTCTTGTGCCAGGGCCTAGCACGGTGCCGGCAGGAGCATGAAGGCATTCACTTCGTCACCTCCCTGGACAAGGTGGGCATGGGCTGGTGGGATACCCAGGGACTTGTGCACACACACGGGCTTTTGCTTGCTTGTGGGTGCACATGCACCTCTGCACAGGCACACACTCACCTGGGCACCAAGCATTCACCCACTGGTGCTATAAAGAGTTTTGTCCCCTCTGGGATCCCCGCTGCACCCCAAGCCTAGCCCTGGGGACCCTCTTTCCCTGCATGGGCTGGGAGGGAGGTGTGTGGAGGGGCAGACTGGAGTGGCAGGGATTGATAGCCCTCTCCCCTGCAGCTGAAGACCCCTGTGGGAAGGGGCCGAGCCTTTCTGCGGTACTGCCTGGTGCACCGGCAGCTGGCAGAGTCCCTGCAGCTCTGCCTCCTCGACCCTGAGAGCCTCTGGTGAGAGCAGGGGCACAGTGGTGGGATGCTCGTGGTGGTGGGGGACATGGCCAGGGTGGGCAGTGCCCTGCAGCACCCAGTCAGCAGAGGTGCTGCAGGCATGTGTACCTGTCCAGGGCATAGAGGGATGCATGAGCTTGTTTTGTGGTTGCAGCGAGTGGTACTACGCCCGTAGCCCCTTCCTGAGCCCCAAACGGCGAGCAGAGATCCTGGGCAGCCTCTATGAGCTGGACTGTGTCACCTTCCACCTGGCTCTGTACAGGAGTGACCTGGACACCGCCTGGCCCATGTTCTCTGAGTGAGCTTGGGGACACTGGGGCCACCAGGGGCATTGGCAGCACTGGGGATGTCAAGGGCATCAGAGGCACCTGGGGCTTAGCATTGCAGAGAAGCATGTGTGCATTGCCCCACTGCCCTAGACCCCACACAGCACTCCAAATGTGCCAGCTCTCCACCTGTGACTCCAGGAGGGCACAGTCACTGGCACCAGCACACAAACCATGCCTATAATCATGCCACATGCATGTGTACACACACACACAAAGAGCCATCCGCTGCCAGGTGTATCCCTGCTGCAACACCATGACACTGTGACATCTGACACACAGGGACACACGTATGTTCTTGCACACCCTTGCCCCGGGCACACTTGTGGGAGGCATCATGGATGCAGCTGTTCCAGCACACTCACACCTGTTCTGCTGCCCACACGCTCGTGTGCACAGACTGGCACAAGCGTACATGCTTGGGTCAATGGGTGCCACATGTTCTGTGGGTGCTCAGGCTGGCGGCACTGACATCGCTGATCCCCTGCCCTGCTGCCCCAAAAATTCCTAAAGGCTGCTGTGCCCAGCCAGCCTAAATGGAGGGTGGTGATGCCCTCTTCACCTTGGGGGTGACCTAGTAGTCCTGAGCCCTGTGTCCCCTCTAGGCCACTGGTACGGCCCAGCCCGGTGATCAGGAGCAGCCCAGCAAGGACAGCCCTGCAGACAGACGGGATCGGCCCTGTGGCACATGGATGGCCCAGTGGCACTGGCCATCCCACTGTGGCACTCCATGGGGCACCAGCCCATCCCTGCTCACCCACTTTGGCTGCCCTGCAGGCAGGGAGTGTGGAAATGGAAGATATAGAGGAAGATATAGAGGATGGGGAGGTGAAGAAGGGCATGGAAGAGGAGGCTGAAGAGGAAGTGGAGAAGGATGACAGTAAGGATACAAAGGAGGTGAAGGTGGAGCATGTGAAGGTGGAGGATGTGGAAGTGGACATAGAGGAAGATTTGGAAGAGAAGCATGAAGAGTTGGAGGAGGATGAGAAGGAGGTAAAGGATGTGGATGTAGAGGAACTGAAGGATGCACATGGCACTGGCAAAGCAGCCCAGCCTGATGGTGCTGGAGAGCCTGGCATGTCCCCACTGTCCACCGGCACAAGGTGCATGCTGGGGTCCCTGTCGCTGGTGCCCAGGCAGCCGGCTGGGACAGAGGAATCCCTGCAGGCACTGGTGTCCCAGCTGAGGGCCGAGCTGGCTCAGCGCGAGGCGGCGGCACAGGCGCTGGCGGCGGGGCTGGCGCGGGCGGAGCTGCGGCACCGGCGGCAGGAGGAGGGCAGTGCCCGGCGGGCCCAGCTGTGGGCACGGGAGGCGGAGGCACTGCGGGAAACCAACACCTTCCTGCAGCGGGCACTGCGGGCAGCGGTGGCGGCGGGGGACCCTGGGGCGCTGGCACGGGCACAGGAGGAGGCACGGGGCTGGCAAGAAGTGGCAGAGGAGCGGGGTACCCAGCTGGCCAGGGCGCGGGCAGAGGCGGCGGCGCTGACCTCGTGCCTGCAGGAATGCCAGGAAGTGCTGGTGGCGGCAGGACGGACGGACATGGTGAAGGATGCTGGTAGCTCAAATGAGGTGGCCGCCGTGGAGGAGGTGCTGCGGCAGGCACTGGAGCTCGCCCGTGGTCCCCAGGAGCCCCCAGGAGCCCCCCAGGCAGAAGGGGAGCCCAGCACGGTCACCAGCATGGCCATGGTATGGGCAAGTCCAATGGGATCCCGCAGTGGGGTGGGGGTTTGGGTCCAGGATTGAGCCCCCACTCTCCCCCAGCTCTTGGCCAACCTGGCTGCCACAGCACAGGAGGAGACCTGGCAGAGCCGGCAGCAGCTCCAGGCCCAGCAACAGGAGATGGCACGGCTGCAGGAGGAGCTCAGCAGGTTGGGCAGGGACCCCTACTTCCACCACCCATCACCCCGGAGTGGGACCTCCTATCTCCACCTTCCACATCGTTGCCCCTGGGGCCCCCAACGGTGTCCTGCTTGGACACAGCCGAACAGCAGCTGGGGATTGGCAGAGGGAGGGAGGGAGGGAAGGATTTGAGGGGGGAGGACTGGAGGGAGGGGTCAATTTGGGACTGATAGGTGGGTGGAAGGGTAGGTGGGCAGAGAGCTGGAGTGGTTTGGCGTTAGTAGATAGAGGGAGGGAAGGAGGGATCAATTTAGGATGAATGGATAGAGATGGGACGGTGGATGGAGAGACACAGGGATGAGAATTTGGGGTGAGTAGATGGGTGGGTGGGCACAACGCCAGGGGTATGGATGTGGAGAAGAATGGATGAACAGTGGCAAAACAGATGGGTGTCAGATGGCAAAGTGGCTGTGAGGATGGGGAGAGAGCTTGAGGATGGATGGGCAACAGCAAAGGGAGGGAGGGAGGAACCAGCGGCGGGAGGTTCACCCGCATGCATGGAGGGATGGAGACACGGCCAGCTGAGAGACAGGGGGACCGTGTCGCCACTGCCCCGCGGCAGGGCCCGGCAGGATGGCGAGCGCTGGGCATCGGCGCTGCAGCGGGCGCAGCGGGAAGCGCTGGAGCGGGAGGCCACGCGCGGCGCCGAGCAGGCACGGCAGCAGGAGCTCATCCGCGACATGAAGGAGCGGCTGCTGGAGCTGCTGCGGTGAGAGCCGCGGCGTCTCCACGCGAGGGCAAGGGGACCCAAACCCCTTTGCCCAGAGGAGGGCACCAGAGCCCAGGCAAAGCCAGTGCTGACCTCTCCCCTCCCGCAGGGAGAAGGATGCCCTGTGGCAGAAGACGGAGGGCATTGACACCCCGATGCCCAGTCCGGTGCCCCGCGACCCAGGGCTGTGTGCCCGCTGCCACAAGGATTTCCGCCTCCTCTCCCGGCGGTACAACTGCAGGTGGGCTGTGCGGGGAACGGCGGCTGGCACTGGCACAGGGCAGGGACGGCTCAGCTCTCACCTCCTGCTCTCTCAGCAGGCTGTGCCAGGGCAAGGTGTGCCACACGTGCTCCGTGGATATGGGCAAGCACGGCCGCTGCTGCCTGATTTGCTACCAGCAAAGGCACCCGCAGGCCACATGAGTGGGGACAGCAGCCCTGCCACCATGTCTGGGACACCTCCTGCCCTGGCTGCCTCCTCTTGGACTTACTGGGTACCTAGGTGTCCAGGGCCTGCATGCAAGTCCTGCTGCCCAGCATTTTGGGTTTGACATGTGTCTTTCTTGCGGCTGGTCCACAAAGAGAAAAACTACTAATTTCTGCTCCCCTGTGTCTTCTGTGTCGTCCATCAGTCACTGCCAGATTGACACTGAGGTTGGGTGCAGGGTGGGGAATGCTGGTGTGGGGTTGTTCAAGTTCTTCTGGGGGAAACCATCCCCAAAAAGGGTGTCCTAGCTGCAGCCAGGGTGAGCCACTGCCTGCACCACCCCACAGTGGGAAGAGTAGACAGCTCTTGGCCAACAGCTCTGGCTTCCTACCACGCTGCAAGGAACCACTTGGGCAAGAGGTTTCTCAGATGCAAAGGTGATGGGCTCTCCTCGCTCAGCAGCCCCACTGACTGTGCTCTACCCCAAGTCCTCAGGGTTCCCACCTGGGTGCTGGGGACACCCATACCCACCTATGAGCCAGCGCATGGGTGACACCTGCTGATGTCCCCATGGTTTTGGACCCCTAAGAACTTGAATCAAGGTCAATGGAGGAGCAGTATGGGACTCCAGCAGAGAGATGTATAGGTGTGCTGAGGCAGGCGTCCTGAGGCTGGCACACAGGGTGGCAGGAGAGTCCCCAGCATGGTCACAGTCCCTTCTTCAGCGCCTCAACCCCAGTCAAGTGTCAGCCCCAGTTGCCCAAGCCGTGGCGGAAACATCCTGGTTGTGTAAGGGACAGGTTCCCAGCCCTTTGCACAACAATCTCCTGACACCATGGCTGGGGGGGAGTGGGGGTGCCTGGGGTGCTGGCACCCTTCAGGCAGGGGTCACAGGGCTGGCTCAGTGTGAGGGGCTGCTCAGAGATCTTTCAGTGATTTGCTCTGCTGGGGTTGAGATTGGGGTTGGGAAGGGAATGACTTTGTCTCCAGGTGGGATAGACTTCACACAGAGACCATCGAAGTGCCAGGACCTGTCTGGGGAGCTGTAGGAAGCAAAACCTGGGCTTGGGTCCTCTGTGGGGATGCATAGGATGCCAAACCCTGTCCTGGAAGAATGGTTACCCACACTCTGACAGGCTCAGCAGGCACCACTGTTTTGGCACTGTCCCCAGAGATGTGCCCTGGCCCTGTCCTGCCATGTCCCTTCCCGTGGCAAAGAGGAGCCAGACATGGGTGACCAACCCATCAACTCCTTTATTGCTGGATGGTCATCAGGTAAATACACCATCCCCACAGCAGGCTCACAGAATCCACAAGGTCACAGGCTTTGTCCCAGAGAGAGGGCAGGGTGGACACTTGACATCACTCCCCTGGCAATGAGCTCCTACAACCTTGCACCCAAGCCCCCTTCCAGTTGGGGTCCAGCCTCCAGTGGTGGCCCTGCCCATCCCCATGGCATCACCACCCACATTCCAGGGGGCTGGATGAGGATGCTGAAGTGTGTGGGGTGCTGGGACCTGCTGGTGCCCACAAGGGCTGGGTCCCAGAAGAGCTCAGAGGGTGGTGGATGTATTGCCAGAGGTGGAGGCATAGGAGGCACGGCCGTAGCGGGCAACAGCATCCTTGCTGATCAGCCCACGCTGCGCCAGGATCTTGAGGAAGCTGTTGCGAAACTTTTGACCGATGAAGGCGTAGATGATAGGGTTGATGCAGCTGTGGGCAAAGCCCAGGACCTGCGTGACAGAGAGGGCTGTGTCGATGCGGTTCCTCCTCTCACAGGTCTCGGCAATGGCCCGCGTCCTCATGAGGGTGTCGCTCACCAGTGTGATGTTGTAGGGCAGCCAGCAGATGAGGAACACCAGCACCACAGCGAAGATGACCTTCATGGCCCGCTGCTTCTGAGCGTTCTTGGTCTGCAGGAGGGTGTGGATGGTGACGCCATAGCAGAAGAGCATCACCAGGAGGGGCAAGACAAAGCCGAATGTCTGCGGCAGGATCCGCAGCACTACCCGCCACTTGGCCGTCTCCTCGCCACTGATGCGCTCGTAGCACACGGTGCCATTGTTGGGTGAGTGGAAAGCCTCGCGGAAGAGCAGCACGGGCAGGGACAGCAGCGTGGAGAAGACCCAGATGCCCAAGCAGACAAACTTCACCCAGTGCCTCTTCTCAGTGGCAGCCCGTGTGGCATAGACAATGGCCAGGTAGCGGTCCACGCTGATGCAGGCCAGCAGAAGGATGCCGCTGTAGAAGTTGGCTTCCTGCAGCACGGAGATGGCTTTGCACATCACAGTGCCAAAGACCCACTCGTGGGCTCGGTAGGCTGCCCAAAGCGGCAGGGTCAAAGCGAAGAGCAGGTCTGCCACGGCCAGGTTGAGCAGGTAGACATCGGTGACGGAGCGGCTGGTGTGGATGGAGGTCACCACCAGCACCACCAGCCCGTTCCCCACCACACTGAGGATGAAGACGAGGCAGTAGATCACCACCACCAGGTACTTGTTGAGGACAGAGCTTTCAGGCCGGCACGGAGAAGATGAGATAGCAGTGTCAGGCATGGCTGTGCTGTAGTCATAGGTGTAGTTGTAAAGGTAGAAGATGTTGGACAAATCTCCACTGTAGGACAAGGACTCCATTTTGCCTGTGGAGCACAAAATGGCATGAGCGTGGGGTGGCAATACTGTGGACCAGGGGTGACAGTATCTTTGGGTCCTCTGGCTTTTCCATTGTCCCCCAGGTCCCCTCCCAGCCAGTGGGCAGCTGTCCTTCATCACTGCACTGAGATGGAGGACCCAGCATCCACACTGTGCCAGGTAATGGTCAGTACTGCAGGTAGACACTGTTCCTCATACACCCCCTCGTAAAACATCCCCTGCATGCCTCAGTCTCCTGCATTTCACCCCAATCCTGTCCCTTTCCTGACTCCTGTGGAAGAAGAGGTTCCCCCATAGAATGATCATCTCTTCTCAGTTTGGGGGGCGTCCCCATCAATGTAGCATCACATTCCTCCAGGAGACATCTGGCTCCTCCAGAAACCCTGGGCTACCCTGCTTACTGTGGGTCCTTCAGAAGCCTCTCAGCTCTTTGGGCATCTTAGAGCCCCTCAGGCACCTCCAAAGTTCTTCAAGTACCCCTGTATCCCTCCAGCCTCTCCACCCCCTCAAGCATTGCTGCTGTGGTGCCTGGAACGGAGCTGCCCCTCCTGCCACCTCAGCCAGCAGCAAGGCTGTGGTCATGGTGCCTGGGACAGGCAGCACTCAGCAAGGTCTGAGGGTGTTTTTGTGCCCTTCTTCCCCCTCCTGGTCTTGCTCCTGCTGGAGTGGTTTCAAGCCCCAGGCAGAAAGACGCATCGCACTTTGCAGGCAGCTTTGGAAATATTACATCTCTGGTTTTCCTGTTGCTTAGCTGGGCACTGCCATGTCCCCCCATGCCTGGCCTCAATGGGGAAATCACAGGTGGCAGTCGCTTTTCCTGTCTTCTCACACATAGGAGACAGTGAGCTGGCTCTGTTCCTGCCTCCCCAAAGACCACTGGCTTTCAGGCTTCTCCCAGAATGGATCTGGACTCTTGTTTCACTCTGGTTTCACGCATCTGTCCCATTTCTGAGCCCCCAACCCCTCCAGGGCTTGGAGATGCCAGGACTGCTTGGGGTGCTGAGTCCCCCCAGTGCTGGGGGTCCCCAGCTCTGAGCTGGCCCTGTTTGAACCCAAACCATCCCTGGAACCAACCTTCCCCTCTTGCCTGATGTGAATTCCCTGCTGCAGCTGGGCTGGTGCTGCTGCCCAGAAAAATCTCTCCCTGGCTCTGCTGTATCCTCTCTTGCAGTGAGTGATCCAGGGGTGGAAATCCTGGGATGGTGACCCCAGGGTGGTGATGCTGGGATGCTGAGGCATCAGCATCCCGGAGGACCGCAACCAGTGATGCTGCCAGTGCTGATGGGGGAATGTCCTCCCAAGTGGGGCTCCCACAGGCACGGGGCAGAGCCTGATACCAGTGCTTCCCCTCCATCTATTTCTGGCTGCTGCTTTCTGCCTCCCCACTCCAAAATTCTGATGGTTCCTCTGGAAACGGGTATTCCCCCGGTATAGCACACACAGACACCCCACAGCTGGCCCAGATGAGGGGAACAAGCAGCACTCCATTTCCCCTCCTGACCCTGGCAGGGCTGGGGGACAATGGGGTGGTCCTGGGGCTCCCAGTGGGGAGGAAAGAGGGACATGCCATGGGGAAGGCTCCTCCTAGCTCATCGCTGTGCAAGGAAATGGGAGCAGGTTTTTTCCCCATGGCACCCAAGGCTGATGTCCCTGGGGACTGTGGAGGGTTTGCACGCCAGATGAGCCCTCAGCACAGCCTTGGTTGCTCTCACCCACCACCTCCCTCTACCAAGCAACCCACCCCAGTCCCCAGGCTGCTCCACATGTGAAGGGGCTCAGATGGGAGCTGTCAAAGCCCAAGGAAAGCCACAATCTGCAGAGGTGCACCCCATGGACTCACTGGTTGCTGCTGTCGCTGTCCCCTTAAGTGTGGAGTCTTCTCCTGATCCCAAGTTTTTTCTCACTGGGAAGCACACAAGTGCGGGTTTAAATCCAGATGTCACCCCCAAAGGGCTCCGGTGCAAAGTGTGCTGGGATGAGGGGCAGCACCAGACCCAGGGGTCTCGCCAGCCGGAGGCTCCCTCACCTGCGCCCGCTGCCGTGCCACCTCCCAGTGCCCCTTTCCTCCGCCGCCCACTTTATACTGCCCGGGGAGGAAATGTTGCAAAACCTTCTCCCAGAATGAAGCGGAAGTGGCAGCCCAAGGGACCCTTCCATGGTCACCCCAGATGCCTTTCCCAGTCCGAGGGGAGCCCTCTGTCACCCTCCTGTCCCAGGATGTCTGAGGCCACGCTGCACTGGGGGTGCACCCAGGGGTTCATTGTCATCCCTGCGATGATGCACCGCGGGGGTCTCCAGCTGGGGGTCTCCAATTTGTCCCCAGGCCCTCAGTGGATGAGGGCATCCCCTTCAAGGCACCCCTGTGTGCTGCAGTCCGCCCAGGAGAGCAGAAGGTCTCCGAGGCCATGGCCGGTGGTGATGGCAGTGCAGGCCTCTGTGCCTCAGTTTCCCCATGGATAGAGCAGGGGTGGCGTCACCATTTGGGGGATGCACAGGGGACTGCAAGGCTGGCTTGCCCTCTGTTGGGGGTTGCTGTGGGGGATCCCCCAGAGCAGAGTCCCATGTCCCTCCCGCCCTGGCTGTGCCTTGCCAAGCTAAGCCGAGTCAAGCCATGCCATCAGCACCACCAGCCAGAGCCGTGCCCCCGTGCCAGCCCCGCAGACTTTGCCAATGCTGAGGCTGCGAGTACCCCTATGGCTTCCAGGGAGAACTGCGCACAAGGGCATTCCCCGTGCAGCCTCAATGCTCTGGGGAACTCACAAACCCTTTGAGCAGCCCCATCCTCACAGCTTTCCATGCTTGTCAGTCGTAGGGGTACCCCACGTTTTTGGGGCACCTGGTAAATGCCACCATGATATCCCTTGGCTATCCCCACAGACTCAAGGACACTCCTATGCTCTGCGGGAATGCTGCCCAGTTTTGGGCAACCCCCAGCTCCAGGGCACCATCACAGCCCCGCTAGGATACCCCCACTCCCCGTGTCACCTCACATTTTTGGGGCTCTGTAGCTCTGAAATTATCCATTTTGCAAGAGACCATTTTCCCCTGTGAGCACCCCCGTATCGTTGGGGCACCAATTCTTACACAGACCCCCATACCCTGGGGCACACCTGCTACTTCCCAGATCATCCCCATGACCCTAAGGGCACCCCACTGTTTCGGCCCCTCCCCCCAACACTGTGAGCAGTCAATTAACGGGCGCGGGGGGAGCCTCACACTTTTGGGGACTCCCAAACCGCAGGCACACCACATATCCCTGCCTCACCCCGCCTGGCGGCGATGCCCGTACCAGGAGGACCCCCCAGTGCACCCCTGCACCTGTGTCCCGCCGCACTGAGGGGACACCCTGTGTCCCCCCGCATTTTGGGGACACCCCGTGTCCCCCCGCATTTTGGGGACACCACCCCCCCCTTCCCCGCCCGCTGCAGGGGCGGAGCTTCTTGTGACGTCATCCTGGGTGGGCGGGGCGAAGGCCGGCCTGGGCGGTGGCGCCGAGCCGGAAGTGACGCGCGGGCGCGAGAGCGGAAGCGGCGGCGCAGGCTCGGGCGGGTCCCCGGTGCGCGCAGCGGGCTCGGCTCCCTCAGAGCCGCTCCCGGCACCGACATGATCCTGCTCGAGGTCAACAACCGCATCATCGAGGAGACCCTCACGCTCAAGTTCGAGGGCGCGGCCGCCGGGTAGGAACAGGGGGGGCGGGGCGGGGACGGGTCCGCGGACCGAGGGAGGGGCGAGGGGGCGGTGGCTGGCGGGGCCCGGCGGGGCCCGGCCCGGGCCGTGCCGTGCCAGGCGGCCGGGCACAGAGTAGAGCCTGGCGGGTGGTGCCGGGGGAGGATGGGGCTGAGAGGTGGGGGCCGGGGAGTGGTGACAAGGCAGGATGTGGGGCTGGCGAGTGGCGGGGAGCGGCACTGAGCCTGCGGGTACTGTGCTGCCGGGTGGCGGCCCGGGAACGGGGAGGGCAGAGCGGGCTCGGGGTGGGGGCCTGCAGGATGCAGGGCTGGGAGCGGGGTGGTCGGGGTGCGGGAGTTGAACTGCGGGCGACGGGGATGGGCAGAGGGAGAGCGTGGGGAATGAGGGAGCAGAGCGGGACAGGGCAGTGTCGGGGGCGAGAGTGGGGCTGGATGGGGTCATTAGTGCCAGGGCAATGGAGAGCCCCGGGGAGCAGGACGGATCTGGGAAGGATACCGGAGATTGCCGTGCTGAAGTGGACTGGAGGACAGGGCCTGGACGAGGAGGAAGTGGGGAAGGGAGGAAGGTGGATTTGCAGGGTGTTTGCTTTGGGTAAAGTGGGCTTCATCAGCGTGGTGCCAGCGCTGGTACAGAATGTGTAGGGGGAGGCGGGGAACAGGAAGACTGAGTATGGAGTCATGGCCTCAGCCTTTTGCTTTGGGGTGAAGAGCAAATTCCAGCTTACTCCCTTTCTGCTTTCTCGAGCAGAAGGGATACAGGTATGGCCTGACCTATACGGGTCAGCCACGGCCGCTGGTGCCAGCCTGGTGGGTGTCCTGGCCTCGGGGAGCAGACTGGGGGTCTAGCTCACACCCCCATCTCTGGCTGGGACAGTTCAGTCCCTGGGAAGTCACTGGGGTTTTTTACTGCGAGTATTGCAACAGGGCTGTAAAGATGCTTGTGAGGACACAGCTTAGCTTGGAAGGAAGCCCCTTAAGTATGAATGTCCTTATCTGCAACCAGGTGGCCTGTAGGCTGGATGCACTGCCTGCTGACTGAGACACCTTTGTACACAGACAAAGCCTTGAGAGGCAGAGCAGTGGTGTTATCTCTGGGGTGGAGCCTGCCCTGGCGCCTCACAAGGCAGGGCTCCGGCTGCTCCAGGAAAGGATCCCCCAGGCAGGTGCCTTTTTCTGTGTTACCTTTTTTCTCCAGCGATTTTTGAAGCTCTTAGCCTTCTGCATGCAAAATGTTGCATGCAATCTGCTTTCCCCCCACTCTCAGTTGACTTGTTGCTCAGATTCGTGTTTTGTTTGGGAGGGGTTTTTTTTTCCATTAAATAATCTTACAGACTGCTCTGCCTTGGAGGACAGCTGAGCTTCTCCCAGTTTTTTATTTGTCTTGAGCCCTGGTCATTTAATGCAACAAGTTTCCCCAGAGTACAGGCATGGCACTGGGCAGAGAGCTCCCAGGTGACCACTGTGGTATTGCAGCCGCTTCCATTAGAAAATATGGCATGCCCAGAGGTTCACAGTGAGTGTCGGAACAGCTTCTCAATCACTAGTCTGTGCCAAGGCATTCTTCCTGATGGAGGGAGAAGAATGTGCGCTTGTTGATCTGACATGGAGGGGCAGTTTTCAGCTTTAGATGCACCCCAAAACTCTGGCTCTGTGAGCAGAGCTGTGCTTGCTTGCCCTGCAGCAGCCTGCAGGCCCCTGAGATTTCCATTCTGCTGTATGGTAAAGCCACCTCACTTGTGTGTTGGCATGTGTGCCTGACATACTGATTGTTCCTGGATCAATTTGTAGGGTGGCTGATGGTGCTCTGCTTCTGCCTTTTAGTCATCTGTGGCACGTTCTGTTCTTTAGATGGCCTCTCTAGATAAGTTTTGTGCCTTGAGTGTGTTGCTGAAGGTGAGGAAGGCATTTACTTCTGAATTTTCTTCTGTGCTTGTTCTGGGGTCCCCCATCCAGGCAAGTGCAAGGGAGGTTTCTCCTGGTTTTAGGTCTTCTAAGGAAAGGATGTTACTAAACATTTATTCAAGTGATTTTTTTTTCCAATGGTCACAGCTCTCAGGTTATTCCTGTGGTGCTCTGCCTGGAGGCGGGAAGGGATTTCCTGTATTTTGCTATTTTGGTGATGGTTTTCCAAGGTGTATCTTGGGGCTGAATACAAGACAGGGCAAGGACAAGCCTTGAAGAATTTGGTGGCTGGGAGGAGTGAGCTGGACACTGGGGCAGAGTTAGGTGTACATTATTTGCTCTAACCCAGAAGTGCAGCAGATGTGATGCAGGGATTTGTCAATAGTGGTTGTCTCAGAGCCAGGTGTGCCTGGTGGCTTCAGCACCAGCCTGGAAGTGGGGCAGAGCAGGGTTCATTTCCAAATCCTTTGCCAGAGACTTGTCCTGTGACACGGGCTGCAGTGCAGCCATAGTTTGGCAGGTTCCTGCAGAGCTTTCCTGGGCTATCAGGTGGGAGACATTCCACATTTCACCTTGTCATATAGAACTAGGTCACATTTAGAAGATGGAATTCATTAACTGCCATTATTGTCATATATGTCAAAATCTGCTCTGTGTGGAGGTCCATCAGCTGTCCCTGGAGTTCCCAGTGTGAAAGGTACCATGGCAGGACTGCAGACAGAGATCAGCACTTGAGACAGGGCCTAGCCCACTCTTAAGAGTATATCCTGGAAAAGGTCCTTGGGGCTTGGCAGCATCCATCTGTAAATAGGATAATTTCAAATTTAATTTGGTTTTTTGGGCAGACCCAATGCAAATCTCACCTCCTTGGACAGCCACTGTTGAAACATGATATTTATATCAGGGTGGTAACAGATGATGGACTTCAATGCATCTGGTTTTTTTCCTTATTTAGTTCTAGTAATTTCTTTGTTTAAATCTATTCTCTTAAACCAACCACATTTTAAAATAAAAGCCTAAAGCTACCAGAATCTGTTGAAATAACTTGAGTTAGGAATTTGCTGCTGCAATGTGGGAATATCTGGTCAGTACCTAGAAATAAGTTTGTTGAAATGAGGTTGTCTCATGAACTTTTTTGCATGTCAAGAGAAAGCTTCCCTAAGCTTTTGACCAATTCATTTGTACATGAGATGTTACCTGGAAGCTGGTGTCACAGGTGGGTTTTCCCATTTCTGATGGAAGTGTTGTGTGAAATGAGCTCTACCAGTTGGAAAATCCTGTTTCTCATCATTGCTTTCCTCTGCTAAATGCACAGACATTAAGAAAACCCTACAAACACTTTAAGTGTAAAACATTTTGATGATTGTCTTCTGTGTCTGATGAATATTCATTCTGTTTGACACTAACAGATTTGCCATCCAGTTTTGTCCTGCCCTAATTTAACTGACCCCAGGGAAAGTGTGGTACAGGGCTTTGGTTTTCCAGTCATACATAGCTTACCCAAAATCTTTAGTAAATTAATCATCAGTCTCAAACTGTTAGTTATAATTTACTCACTGTACAAAAGAACACAGATTTGCATAGCTGGGGTACAGCATGCCTTTTCCTAGGTTGGGGGCAGAGGGAAGAGAATCTCAAACTAAATTGTTGGTTTCTTTACAGCCATTAGTAGGTACAGCTCTGCAGGGCTCCCTGGCAATTAGCTGCATAGGAAATCACCTGAAGCTTGGACTTCCCTGGTGCAGAGTGGTTCCTGTGAGCCAGTAGGAGCTGGGCTGAAGCTGCACCCATCTGCTTTATGGTATTTCCCACCTGTGGTCACTTGATGATTGTGTACTGCAGAGCTGAGCCTTTCAGACACAGAGCCTGAACCCTGGCTGAAACCAGGCAGTGAGAACTTTGTGTTCATGGTGTGACTTGGAGTTCATCATGGGGAGACAGGAATGTTTATGTGCTGGGAGGGTAGAGGAGCTTTGAATCCTGCCAGACACTACTGAGGAGCTCTCTTCAGGAGTGGTTGTAGTTACATGTGGCTCCAGTGTTTCAGCGATGCTGAGAGACCCCACCAAAACCAGATTGTTCCTCTGCCACCCCCTCGTTCTTGCTGACACAGACATTTTTGTGGCTTCAAGGGAAACAGGATTGGGGAAGTGACCTAGGTTAAAATTAAACAGGCAAACTGGGTATTTTTAGCTTAGATGAGTTTCCTCATCCCATTCATTGTGTCATGGCTGCTCACCATGGAGCAGGGATCAGATCTCCCTCCTTCAGCAGCAGTGGCAGGTGCTGGCTTAGTGTTCTCACAAGCCCAGCCTGGAGCTGCACATCTCTCCAGGGACAACCTCACCTGCTGAAACTCAGTCTGCCTGACTGCCGAGTGCTGGGGAAACGCTGCTGGCAGAAAGAGCGGGTTTGGGATGTGCCGGCATGGACAGTGCTCGTGGTACACCCTGGCTGTCCATGTTGACTGAAGGTGCTGTAGGTGTTGGAACATAGCTCCTGGGTTGTCACAGCACATCCTGCTTTGGACACCAGGGAAGGTGACTTAGTATTAACAGTGTATTGTGAACCACCTCTGTCTGGAAGTAGATAGTGCTCCATTCTTGTGCAACAGCACAGGGAGCAGGAGGGAAGAAAAGCCAGATCTGAAAAGTGTTAGGCTTTCACAGGTGGTTCTGTCATCACTCCAGCCTCAGTTTTCATCTTGCGTTCCTAAGAGGAGTTTGCTCTGTTTTATCTTCAGAGAGTGGTTCTCACTGCAGCCACCAATGCTTGACAGCAGAGAAGAGTAGGTGTCCATCACTGTACTAAAGAAACACAGTAAAAGTGTGTGCAAAATGAGGCTCTTACCCAGAGACTTGGCACAACTCTGGATCTCTCTGGTGGGGAACCACAGGCTAGCTGCCTACAGATGAGGATGGAAGACAGCTGAGGACAAAGATCTGGCTGGAAGGGGATCTGCCAGTGCCAGCATGCTCCAGGACCATCTGTGCTTTGTCCACTGCAAATCCCACTGCTTTCATACCAGCCGGCTCCTCCAGGCTATTGGGCACACAGCAAGGGAAAAGCTTGGCCATGGAGGGGTCATCTAACCAGGAGGGGAGAACTGGCATGTTTAGGGTGTTGTACACAGCTCAGCACCACCCACCTGACAGAGCACTCCTGCTCATGTTCCTGGTGGGTGTGCTGCCAGAGCTATGGGAGCTCTTTGATTGCATATGCTCCTGCAGCTTACGCAGAGAGGCTTTTGTTAGCTGAGTGGGGCCCAGAAGTGGAGGAACTGTTCAGAGAATTTTAGTCATTGCTCATAATTTTTTTTTATTGAGGAGACCTTTCTGTAGCGAGAGCCTGCAGTCTGTCACTGAATCTGGCTCACTTTATCCAAATCGTGTGTTGGCTCCGGTGATCTGAAAGCTCTGCTCAGAGCTTTAAACTTTGAAATACCCCTTTTTTTCCCCTCTCCTATGGGACAAGAGGTTAGAGTATCTGCATGCCTGCAGCTTTTGAAATAATTGCCATTCTCCATTATTTGGTAGAGGCCTTAATTGTGGTGTGGGAGATGCTTCAGTGTGGTTGTCAGCCAGGTTCTTAAATTTGTCGTAACATACAGCTAAGAGCCTTTGTGGCCTGAGAATGAAACATGGAAGTTCTCTGAGTCAAGGGAGGAAATGCTGTCAGAAAAAAGATTTGCTATGGCTCTTAAGTGCTCGCTGGTGTCTCTCCATGGGCACCTGTGGCTCTTCACGGATGTTCTGCTGGGGTGAAAAATCTGATTTGGAGCTGGCCCTGTATTAGATAGACAGGGCATAGGAGCCATTTGGAGATGAATAAAAGGAGCACAGGTAAGAAGACATAAAACCAGGGTCTTTTGTTGTTACAAGCAGAGGGCAGATGGGATTTGGTGTGGGTTTGACTTCAGACCTTATAACTATTATCACAAAACAGACTGCTGCTGGGAACAGCTGCCATTTTAGCATCGGAGTTCAGGCAGGGTTTTGCAGAAAGGTCTGGTCTGGATTCAGTGTTCAGTGCAGAGAGAAGCCATCTCAGTTATTCCTGGTATGAGCTGGTTTTATTGTCCATTCAGGGCAGAGGGTAGCGAGCAGGGAAGGTCACTGAGGGATGCTGTGGTTCAGGTAGCAGTGGAGGTGAGAAGCTTGCAGGGGTCACAGCAGCTCTCTGCCCCAGGAGAGGATGAGGTGTCCTGGCTTAGTCTGTTTTCAGAGATTTGGTTCAGGGGTAGAATTGACCCCCAAAAGACCTTCTGGCTTCCCAGCTGGGATTTACAGTTCGGCTGGGACTTAGAGATGGCTGTGATTGAGAGTCATTCAGCACCAAGCTGCTAAACTGCCAGTTCTTGCTATGGGTGTGGAGAGTCTTCTCATGGAGGCAAGGGACACCAGAGCACGCTAGACCAGACGGAGCTCTTTGGGATCATGCCAGTAACCTGACAGTAGCTGGTATCCACCCTCAGTGGTGCAGGCCCCATCCCAGGCCTGCTGTGAATCCCCTGCACTGAGCCAGTGCTGGCACGAGAGCAGGAAGGACAGAACGCAGAGAGGACGGATTGTGCCTCCATAGAGCTATTTCCGGTGGTAGAAGATGGGGTTGCTGGAAGGTCAAGGGGAAGTGAACATGTGTGTGTGACCTTCAGCATTGTTGCTCATCCAGAAACTATGGAATGCTGGAGGTGAGAGCTCCTCTCTCTTCTGCCTGGGGACTTCTTGAGGTGGGAACAACAATCCAGGTAGCAAACTGAGTGGTTCCTCTGCTGGAGAACAATTTTGAGTAGCCAGGGTAGTTTTCATGAGGTGAGCCAGAGAAATAAATAGAAGCACTTTAAACACTGTGATTGTAAAGCTCCTGAACTGTGAAAGGCTAAGGGGGCTCACTTTGCTCCCAGCCACACTCCCAGTGCTCTTCCCTGTCCTCCCCGGGCCAGGCCAGGCCTGGGTTACTTAAGTGTGTGCCCGGTGAGGCAGAAAACCCACTGTGCTGTGGGTGACAGGGCCCACGTGGCTGCGAGGAGCTCTGTATGCTGCTCACGTGAGCTCTTGCTTCACTGAGGCTGTGCCGGGAAGTGGTTGAATATTCAGCACCCAAAGTTCTGCCCAGTTACCTTCTTTTCCCTTAAATACTCCCCCTCCTCACCATCCCCAAGTACCGGAACTGAGCCACTTGGGAAATCAGCGTTCAGATAACTTCTCTAAGAAATGACGTTTGCACAATAACAGGCTCAAACCCAGCTGTGTTAGCAGTGAGCTTTTGTGTGCAGAACAAAGGCTCTGTGCAGAGCCATCAACTGGCTCCTGTGCAGGCTCTTGCTCGGCTTCTTCAATTATGCAATGAGTGATCCTCCTGCCATCCTCTGGGTACAGGACAACCAAATGGGGAATCATCCTTCCTCAGCAAAACCACTCCAGTGCACGGACTGTCAGCCACTTCCTTGCGTTTCTCAGAGGGAGGTGCTGTGTTCGGAAGGCTCTGCTAGGAGCGGAGGCTCTGGGGGGTGTCAGCTCTATATGTGTGGGGAATGGGGTTTGAAAGGTGTAACTCTGAGAAGATGGAACAGAGGTTTAAGGATGCATCCTGTTTAATATTCCTAGCTCTCATGTGCCTGGCTGTGCTATCTTTAAAGCTTCCTACATAGGTTTCTTTTTTTATAAAAATTTATAGTGCCATCCAAGCTGATTCCCACGTCTGAGTGTGGTGCTCTAAAAGAGGAACACGTCTGCATCAACTGACCAAGTGGGATCTCTGGGAATTTCTTTCATCTCTGCTCTGAGCCATCCTCAGTGAGCAGATGTGGCTTGGACATGACTTGTGGAGTAGCTTCCCTTTCCAAGAGCCCAAGCTAAATATGCAGCCAGGGATGCCTCCTGAGCCTGTCTCAGGCCCAGCTGGGGAGGGGAGATGAAAGCAAGAAAGGTCACAGGTAGCTGGCACAGCTTTTAAACGAAAGGACCTGCTTTGGGTGCACTTGTACTGCTTCTTTCAAGTGTGCAGCTTTTATCCTCAGCAAGGTGGCACAAAAGACAGAGGCTCCTCGGCCTTCAGACGAAAAAAAGGGCTGTTGCCTTTCACAGCTGATCACCTTCAAGAAGCAGGAACACCCCCTCATTTTCACTTAGGGAGGAATTAATCCCCAGATGGAGAACCTTCCTGCTGTAGTAAAATGTTGTTGACCTGGTGGTGTCTGGGATCAGTGCAGTGCAGTGTCTTGGTTTCCCTGTATTGCCCAGCTTGAGTTTCATCACATTGTGGTCATTTCTGCCTTCCAGGAATGAGGCTGGCTGCAGAAAAGCTGATGGAAAAAGCAATGCTTGCTGCTGAGATAAAATCATTTAAATTGTTACAGAATATTTTCAGGGAAAATAGATATTGAGTCATCGCTTCCCCCCACCTTCCTCAGTGTATGTACCACAGTGTAACCAGTACCCAGCAGCACGTAAGTGTGTTGAAGAGCAAGTTTTCTCAAAACAGTTGAAGCTGATCTCTGGGCAGCAGCAGCATAGTTGAGACCACTGACTTTACTCTGGGGAGTTATTTCAGTATGTTGGTTCAGGCAGGTGGGAATGAACTGTTAGAGACTAGATTTCTGTTAGCAGCAGCCTTATTAGCCTGTATTCGAATATCATCTACTTTTGAAAAATAAATGGAGACACAGTGTGAAACAGTGGTAGCAGACTGGCATTTTTATCCTGTTCTCATTTTCCACGCCTGCTCTCAGCAGTGGAGATACCTTTGCATCAATTCCCTGTTGGAGAATGACCTATTAATACCAGTCCCCTTGGAGCTGTGAAAGCAGTTATGTAGTGCCAGTCCCAATGAAATGACCTTCCAGAAGCAGTTACATCTTTCATGGAGTCCTAATCTTTCACAGATCATGAACAAATGTCAAAATAGGGTTTGTTAAGAAGCAGTTTAATCTTCATAGTCACAGTGTAAGATGTGATGTGCCTTTGGCTTGCAAAGGGTTTTGTTGCTGACTGGGGTCCCAGAGACCACTCAGGACAGTGTTAGAGCACATCCAGAGCTGCAGTTTTTCTGCAGAGGCTATTGGGGTGTTTTGGAGGGGGGCAGGATGAAATGAGCATGTGGAAAGTTTCCTTCTTTGACCTGCTCCTGACACTACTAACACTTTCCTAACTTGGAAATGGAGTCTTCTCTGCAAGAAAGCTATATCAATGCTATATCATCGTTTGCAGAACTGGTGTTGATGGCAAGGGGGGCACTGTGTCAGGAAGGATTACTCAGCTCCTTCCATGAACTGGTATTGCAGGACCTTACAAAAGATCCTCTGTCCCAAAACCTGTGTCATGGCCATACTGTACAGAGCGTGTGCTTGTGAAAACAAACTTCTTAGTAAGGAGTAGCCTTCTTAGGCATTTCTAACTGGAAATCTGTGATGTCAAAATCTATTAATAAACTAGAAATAATAGAAATCTGTGCCAGCTTCAAAGTCTGTTTTATGTCATCTGGGGTAAAAGTGGTGCTTATAGGAAGGGGAAGAAGTCTAAGATCTCTTGTCAGAGGTTACTACTAGTCGGACAGAGGAGAGATAAAAGGGTTTTGAGGAAGAGCTGCCTGTGGAAAATAAGGTGTTGGAAATTAATCCTCTTTTCTTCACAGCTTGGAGGCTGCTGTTAGAGTTCTCATTTACCTCCTTTGTTTTCTTTGCTTTTCAGAAATAAACCAGAGGCAGTAGAAGTAACATTTGCAGGTAAGCTCCTCAGATCTCTTGACTTCTCTGAACCAAGGACTGGCTTGAACAGTCTGCCCACACCACTGGGCGGGGGCGATGTGGAGACCCTGCAGTACCCCCAGAGTTGGCTGCACCACTATTTCTCTGTCTGTTTGCCTTCCCTGGGACTTCCCTAGAGCACGGAGTTCACTGGTGGTAGTGCTCTGGTGTGTGCCTGCTACATAGCTCTTCTCTTTTACCTCATCTGTTCTCTACTCCTGCCCTTGATGCTACTTGTTATGAGATCTTTAGCATCATCTGGTTTGGGTCGTTAGGAAGCTGACTTAGGGTGACAGGCAAAATGGATTCATCACCTCAAGTTTGCTCTTTAGGAAGAGAAATGCCAAGAAAGTTCAAGTACTCATTCAACAACTGATTTTTTGCTTCTGTTATCAGGAATCTGTGTAAGCTGCGAAGCTCCATGGGGAAGTGGAGCTTGCTAGGTAGCTGGAGGGTTCCCTTCCCTACCTCCTGCCCTCCCTGCCCATTCTGCAGTGAAGTGGAAGCTCACAGCAGGCAGCGGCTGCACTGCCTTTGCTGGCAGAGAGGTTTTCTCCTCCAGGCTGCAGCTCTGGCCTGGTGGGCATGTCAGTCACTTTCTGTGCTGGCCATCCAGAAGGTTGCCGTCTCTGCACGTTTGTATTCTTGTGCATTGAGCACAAGTGGACTTGCCAGGGATGCTAAATGACACTAGACTAAAGCTTTCTGTGATGGACAGGTGTCAAAATAGTTTCAGCCCTGTGAATGATAGCAGATCTCCCTACATGACATTACCATTTTCCTTAATTGCAGGTTTCCCTCTTGCTGTGTGTGTGAGGGCTGGAGCAAGAGGAGCAATGTTGCTTTATACAGTTACTAGAACTTGTAGGGAAAACCTTGCTTAGAAATAGGAGCTGGTTCCTGGTCCCTCACATTTCTCTTGCTTGCTTCTTAGACTTTGATGGAGTCCTTTACCATATTTCAAACCCCAATGGAGACAAGACAAAAGTGATGGTCAGTATTTCTCTGAAATTCTACAAGGAACTCCAGGAACACGGTGCTGATGAGGTGAGTAAACATCTCCAGCCTACAAATACTGTGTTGGTGGCAGTGTCTTTGTGATGTAGATAGATCTAACATCTGACCCTTAGAGAAGCATCTGTGCTCCCATCACACACTGGTCAAAGGAGCAGCTCTGTGCCAACCAGGAGTCCCACTTTGCTGAAAGACAAGTGCAAGTTTGTTCATGCTCTCATGAAAAAGTAGTCATCCTGTGTGACCCTGCAGCCTGAAAGGCAGAAGGCACTGCTAATTTTGCAAGTTCAGAGCAAACTCTGACCATGTAGAGATAGTTTCCCTGACTGGTGTGTTGAGCCCACAAGTGAAGGAAGGTACCAAGACAGAGCTGTGGTGCTTCTCTTTTGACTCCTAACCACACTTGAGAGCAAGTGCGGGGCTCCTGTTGTGTGTGCAGACCTTGGTTTTCAGACTGGTTCCCTTTTCACTGCTGCTGTGTGAAGTCCCAGGCTCAGTTCCTGTTGACTGGGCCTGTGGTTGCGGAGGGCCATTTATGGTAGAAAAAAGGAGCCTCTCTGAGCTGTGGTTGGATGGCAAGGCAGGAAGTGTGACTCAGTTCCTGAGTCAGTTTTCAAATCTCCACATGGTAGCAAATGGGGTTCACCCAGGGCTTTTCAGCAGGCTTTTGCCTCTGGGTGTCTGTCCTTGGAAGAAAACAAGGGAACCGCTCCATCAGTTTATTGCGAGTCTGGTGAGAAATGGGTGACTTGAACCCAAAGTGAATTCCTGTGAGTTGCCATAAAACCCACCTAAGTCAGAAGAGATATGATTGAGTGTCCTGCTTTCCTGGTTTCTGAATGCAGAGCTTTCTAGGTGCAGCATTCCCTGCTACTGAAGGTACTGCTGCTGGCATAAGGAGTGTCAAGCAGCCCAAATGGTGGAGACTTCCCAGCATGTATAGTGAGGATCAGTGCAGTGTGTGATCCCAAGAGAACTCCTGTGGTAGCGAGTGGCTGACAGCACTGTGCACCAGCAGCCATGGTAGTGGGGAAAGGCAGCTTCCTATAAACTTTTAGAGGAAAACGGGATCTGTGCAGGACTGGCTTGGAAGTACTGACTAAATAGAAATTACATTTTTCAATCTCCAGTTGTCATAATGTTGCTTTCTGTACTTCCCTGCAGACAACGTTGCTTGTTTCTGCTCTGTCTTTGGTGAAACCCCACTGTGAGGAATGCAGAGTGGGCTTCCTGCTAAGACAGGGCATCTTCCTGCACCATTGCAGGCAGGCTCTCTGCTGAGAGGAGGTTTTGGCATGCAGAGAGTCTGTGTATCCTTTCCACGTGGTAGTGGGTGTCATCCCAGGAGGGCCAGTTCTGCCCCAACACTGCTGTGTTCTTCTCTGTGAAATATCGCATGTTCACAGCCCCCTCATTGACACAGAGCTATGGCTCAGTTGGAAATTGCCATTGATGTAAAATTCAGCAGTAATTACGTTTGAAGAAAGGTTTTTGCTGTGCTGTAGGCAGTTCTGCTTCTGGGAGGCATCCAGCCTGCATGGCAGTCTCCTCTCAATCCCCATCTGTTCCTGCAGTAGGCTGAGACAGTGTGTGATCACCAGGCCATGGTGTGCTCTGAACTTGCCGTCCTGTGAGGAGAGGGACCGGGCACGCTTTACATCTGCCTTTGAATGGAAGGAAAAGTGGTAGCCCTCAGGTCTGTTGTGTCAGGCTCTGCTGATTGTTCTCCTTTGAAGATATGAGCTATAAGGCTTCTTCCCTACACAAATCCGACTAGCAAGAACTTGAAAAAGTTCCAGTTTTGAGTCCTCTACTGCAGTATGTCCCCTGTCAGTGGAGTTCAGGGAACTCTCCCTAGGGCAGAAACAGCCAATAGTACTAGAAGCTGATGACTTAATATTTGTCTAAGTTCTCTTAGACTAGGGGAGGCAGGTGCTGTAATTTGATACTTCTAAAAGAAGACCAAATAAGGCCTAGGCTGTGCAGGAGGAAACAAGTCTTGATAGCTTGTGCACTCAGTGTTTAATTTCTTTTCTAGGTATTGAAGAAGGTTTATGGAAGCTACTTGATAAATCCTGAATCAGGTAACCCTGCAATAACATTCACTCTCTGTGTGTGTGTATGTTTGAATGCAATTCCAAAGTTACTTAAGTCACCTGAGAAATGCTCATATGAAGGTTGCACTTGAAGAGCTTGATATCTGAGGCTCTCTATACAATGAATTGCAATTTGAAATTGCAAGTTTAAAAGGTGACTCAGATACGTCAGGAATGAAGTAGCTTGCAGCACAAGCTGTAATTCTTTATGCAGTCCTCCTCCAGGAAGCCTCTGTTCCTCACGGCTGGGGTCTTTGTTCTTCTCAAAGATGCTTTGTAAGACACAGAAAAACCATGGTTACCTGTGACAACATCTCTTCCTACTCACTGCAAAAACTTGGGAGCAGTTCAGCCGGCACGTGTGTCTGGGAGCTTGGGAAGGAGCCCCGGGAACGTTGCCATGGCCACGCACCGAGTTCAGGCATGGCTTTTGGCAAGTGCTTGGAGTGGAAAGAACTCACCCCTGGGGCTTTTGGGAGGATTTAAGGCAAAAGTGGGACTGTAGGTGTCTCTTAAAAAAAAATCTCTGCTTTCATTAAGGCCCTATGTAGATTATTAAAGCTAGTGGCTGTCCCTTCCCAGGTTACAATGTCTCTTTGCTCTACGACCTGGAGAACCTTCCTGCAGACAAGGATGCCATTGTGCACCAAGCCGGCATGTTGAAGCGCAACTGCTTTGCTTCAGTCTTTGAGAAGTATTTCAAATTCCAGGAAGAGGGCAGAGAAGGAGAAAAAAGAGCAGTCATCCACTACAGGGATGATGAGACAATGTAAGTGTTCAAACCAAACAGCACGGGGGTTGGACAGTGGTCAGTAGTCTGCTCCTGTGCACAGCTGTAGGTTTTGGTGGAAAGTCAGGAAATCCTCCTGCTCTGTGCTTTGGCCAGGGTAATAAGGGCCTGTTCTAGGCTGCCACAAGTATCCCATGAGGGTAATGCTTATGCCTCGGGCTGCTGGGATGTTACACAAGAGTCTCTGTTAGTGGCATCACTTGTGGCTGCATGCAGGAGGGGAACTGGCCACTCCCAACAGAAATGTTGTGCTCCCTGTAGATACTGTCTCAGGGGAGGGGAAATTTACAGCAGTCAGGCCTGTGAATGGCTGTTGTACCTACTTGACCTTGTCACACAGTTGCTTCCTTGTCCAGTTGAACTTCTTAGCTCTGGTTCACAGGTGGGTTCTGTCTCTCCCACCTGCAGGTATGTTGAGGCAAAGAAGGACCGTGTCACGGTTGTGTTCAGCACGGTATTTAAGGACGACGATGATGTGGTGATCGGAAAGGTGTTTATGCAGGTATGGAATCTGAGTTACAGGGAGAGGGTCTGGTCCTCAATTCAGATGCCTGCTTGCTTGAAGCAGCATTGCCAAATAAGCTGCTGAAGTGAGCACAAAGGCGGTTTAACACATGAAAATGCTTTGCTCCATGCTGGCCTGGGATGGAAGAAAATGCTAATAGGCACAGACAGTGTATTTTCCTGGCTCTTGCACTGGCATCTGTATCATCAATAGTCTTGCTCATTTGGACAATCAAGCGTATTATGTGTTACAGATGAGAAACACCACAGTGAATACTTCAGTCCCCACATTGAGGCCCTGTAATGTGGATAGCTATGGTGTAGGGAACTCCAGCCAGCTGAGGACCCGAGCATGTTGAGGAGGCTGTAAAGGGAGAGGAAGGGTGAGACAATGTCATGCCATGCCTGACTAGGAGCTGAGAATGGTCTTCACCTTGAAGTTTCAACCTGCTAATGCTCAAATACTGCAGAAACACTCAACAGCAACACAGTGTGACAGCTCTCAAATTTCAACTTTTTAGAGCTATGAATATACTGAATTTGTGGGCTCGAGCCAATCGTAATGCCAAGTCTGGACTCAGCTACCTTTTCCAATTGCTGTTTAGCTAGGAAGCATTCAGAGACTTGTAGTAAGCATTTTGCATGTCTGTGAACAACTGTGTGCAGCCTTGGGAAAATGAGACATCTGTATGCAGCTGGGGAGGCTAAATGCATGCTTGTACCTGTGTTCATCTGTGCCACTGGCCCACCTCACTCATCTGCTTAAGCTCCTGGGGAGCCAGCCTCCTGTTTGGGCATGGCCATGGAGCAGGGCCTGCAGGGTGTTCCAGGCATCTTTAACCCACCCGTTCAAGGGTCCCAGGCCATGCTGCTGACAGGCTCATGGACAGCAAGTTACTGGCCCAGTTTGCTGGAGACCAGTGTACGTGTGTTGGGTGTCATCAGAAGGAGGTCTGTTGCAATGGAAGTCTTCACTGCTCTGCTTGCTCTGTTCATTAGCTACAGACAGGACATCTGCTCTGGCTTTGAGGTTTTCCCCCACCAAGCATATCCCTCAGCCTGGAATTCAGCTTTTAAAATGGGAAGGGAGGCATAATGTGAACAAAATGGGGTTAGTGAGGGTCCTGGGAAGATGGCAGTGCTTCAAGGCAGCAGCTGTCCTGGAGTCTCCATGTCCCGAATTCTTGATTTTTATAACAGCAAACCCTGCCTCTGCCCAGCCACAGGAATTTCCACTCTGAGTCACACTGGCTCTTTCCCTCCAGCTATTGCTCTTGCATAACACAGCTGGGCATGGTGTCTGCTCATCTGGGCTCTCATGGAGAAAATGTGACCATTAACTAACCAGTGAAGCCATTTGAACCATTTTACCCTCTGGCATGAGCAGGCAGAAGTGCAAGCTAAGCATTTAATTAAGGAAACCCCAGTGATCTACTCTAAAAGGGACACGGATGCCCGTGCCTTTCCCAGGGGAAACTGCTCAGAGGAGAGGCCAAGGGTAGCTGATAATGTGTAGGTTGGGATGGAGGTCAGTGAGGCAGAGGGAAGACAGCCCTGCCTTGGGCGAGGAGAATGGTCTCTGGACATTCCCAGCCCCACACAGAGATGGTCCTTACAGTTCCTGAAATGCAGAGCCAGTACATTTCCTGTGAGGTGGGGGTTGTGCTGCTGTGTCAGAGGTGGCGGAAGGGATCTCCCTGCCTGAAGGTATTGTTTCAAGGTGTGTAGGGAAGGGTTCAGAGGAGCAGGGCTCACATACAAATTTCAAGCCCCCAGATGCATCTTGATGCATCTAGGCAGACTCCTGGTGGGAGATGGTTTCTCAAATGGCAGAACCTTTACACTAGGTGTGATGGAGACCTTGCAGCCCTTCCTGAGAATTTCTCTTCCTCAGGGGTGATAGGCACTGTGCACTTTCACTGGAAGCATTGAAGTTCCAGCAGGAGCTGTGCTGTCTCATGTACTTGCTCAGACTGAGGTGTCCCTTCCACAAAACACCCATGGCAGGGGTGTGACACACTGAAAGCCACCCCAGCTGAGGGGCTGTGCTACAGTTATGTATAAACCCAGGACAGCCATGTATTTTGGGCTGGTTTTGCTGGGGAAAAGAGTTACTTTTAGGGTGTTTGGCCTGATGAACTTAATCAGTTCAGGGAAAGCTGGGCCACCTTCTGCTCATTGTCCTTTGGGAGTGAGGAAACCCCATTTGCTTTCCCAGCGTGTTGCTAAAGGGTCGCAGTGGGAATCACCTTCACTTTGTCTTGTTCAGGAGTTCAAGGAGGGTCGCCGGGCCAGTCACACAGCCCCACAGGTGCTCTTCAGCCACAGGGAGCCACCCTTGGAGCTGAAAGACACGGATGCAGCTGTTGGCGATAACATTGGCTACATCACTTTTGGTAAGCAGGCAGCTCTGAGGCTTGGGGATGCCTGGGGAGGAGAGAGGTTCCTGTTGCTGCATGAAAAACAGAAAGGAATTCACTTTCCCTGAGTGCTGAAGTGGGCAGTTCAGGGCTGCAAGGACTCTGGGGTTGCATTCTGTCTTGTGTGCCCCCTTTGGAGTGTCCCTTTTCTGTATCAGGTCACCTCAGCTCTGCTGTGGGCAAGATGATGTGGAAGTGGACAGTGAGTTGTTTAGTGTCCGCCTACAAAATAAGTTCAGTATTTGGAAGCAAAGGGAAGAGTGGCTTTGCTGTGATATTTTGGAAACTGGAGGTTTCTTGTGAAACTTTTCACGCAACTGTACTTTTAGGTAGTCCAGCTGCAGGGAGCTGTGCAGTGCTTGATCAGCAGAGGCAGTCAGCAGCAGCAGAGCAGTGCCTTCTGCTTCTCCAGCTCTGCCTCTTCTCCAAACACCGATGAGCCACTTTCCCCTGCCAGAGGTGCTGGCCAGCAGAGCCATGACTTCCCCCTGGGTAGCAGTGTCAAGGAGTCTGAACCCTGCCCTGTTGAAAGGGAAAGATCTCTTCAAAATGGTTGGGTGTGTTATTAGGATGTCTCAGTCCAGCATTCCTGTAGTTTGGAGCTCAGAGACGGAGCACAGACACTGCAGGGAAAGGTGAAGATAGCATTGCCCTCCTCCTGTGCTGGAAATGGAGCCTTGAGGCCTGGGCAGCTGTCAGCTATGGAAAGAAGAGGTCCAGGATGGCACATACTTTTGTTCTTGTTGAGACTAAATTTCCCAGTTATCTGATCTGACAGTCTCAGGTGAGATCATCACCCGGACAAAATGTTCTTTCAGCCTTCGGATCTTGGACACCTAACAGAGCACCAGCTTATGGAAAGAGCAAACTACCTACTTGTATCCAAAAGCCTGTCTATGTTACAGGGCTGGCAAGCTGCCAGGCAAAGATCCACAACTGATTTCAAGACCCCAGGGCAGACTGGATCTTGAAATTGGTTGAGCAGTCTGGGTGCCCTGGTCTGCCTCCCAGCTTGCTCCTCCAATTGCATCTCCTAAACACTGATAGAGCATCATATGGTTTCCTACAGTGCCATTGTTTCTGGACACCTGGCCTTGCCTGCATCCTGCAGAGTGCACAGGCTGCTGTGGAAAATGTGGAAAAGTGCTCTTGAGCCTTGTATTTAAAATCACAAGTGCTGCTTGATTGGTATGTGTCAAGAGTAAAGGGCTCTTTATAGAGGGCAAGGCAGGCATTGAATGCAGCACATGCTGAAGCCTCCAGCACTGATCCTGAAGGTCTTGGCAGCCTCAGGAGGTACTAATGGTCTGTGTTGGCCTCTCATTTCAGTGTTGTTCCCCCGTCACACCAATGCTGCAGCCAGAGACAACACCATAAACCTGATCCACACATTCCGGGACTACCTGCACTATCACATCAAGTGCTCGAAGGTATGAGGGCCAGGGCACACAGGGTGGCTTCAGCCCATCTAACCTGCCTGCTGAAGGGGAGAAGCAGGGGACAGGGGTGCCTCTTGAGAACTCATTAGGGTCTGCTGCTGCCCTCCCCGGTCATGCAGGGGTGGCGAGTGATGCATCATTGCCTTCTCCCTGCTCTTGGACACAAGATTTTCCATTCTAGCAGTGAAGTAGGATTTTTGCCTTTTGGATCTGGTTTGTGTCCTTTCTGAGAACAGAAATGAGGGTAATTGTTCAGAGTGACTTGGCTTTGATGTGTCCTGAAATCTCAGCTATGAAGAAAGGCTCCTGACATGTCCCCATTTTGTCCTAATGAAACACAGGCCTATATTCACACGCGTATGAGGGCAAAAACGTCAGATTTCCTCAAGGTGCTCAACCGTGCCCGTCCAGACGCAGAGAAGAAAGAAATGAAAACAATCACGTGAGTAGCAAAGCAGGGCATGGCTCTCTGGGCCACGAGCTCGGTCTTGCTCAGTTTGGCATACTGCACTCCAGGGCAGGCAGGGGGTGACCCACAGCGTACTGCCTCAGATGTCCTGTGAGGAGCTGGGTCTGAGGCAAAACCCTGTGCTGGCAGGTCCTTCACAAAAGGGTCATACATGATGGCCTTGCAAGCCCTGGTGTCTCCATTTACCCCCACCAAGCCCCTGGTGGCATTCCTGGGGGCTTTTTCCCTGTTATATTAAAGCTGCCTTGTCCATCTCTGGGGGCAGCTCCAGCTCATGGAAGGGAGAGCAGCCAGGTCCTTCCTTGGGGTTTGTGGGCACTCGACCAGGTCTTGCTGCCCAGTGTGTCTGCAGCTCCTCAGAGTCACTGGCTGCCCTTGGCCAGCTGATGGCTGGGGCCAGGCCACCATGCTAGCTGGCTCCCTCTTGTGAACAAGCAGCCCACAGTGAAGTGGATGGAGGAGAGCAGTTGTGTGAACGTTTCACTCAGGTCCCTTACCTTCTGCTTATCCCAGAGCCCCTTGGTCTCCTTTTTTCTCTTGTTTGTTCTGTCATGTCCCCTTTGCATGCTGCTTTGGGGCAGGGGGGTTGTCCCCTCTGCAAAAGTTAGCCCCTTCCCACAGCCCTGTGACTTGGTTCTGCAGCCACAGACCCTGAGAGCTCCAACCCAGCAGTGCCTGCCTGGCTTGGAGAGCTCTGCTAGGTGTGCCCCAGCACAAGCTCCACAGGCCCCTGGGGCTCTGCTGATCCGTCTCTCCATCCTTTCAGGGGGAAGACGTTCACAACCCGTTAACACCAAGTCACTGAGGCTGCCGGAGGACGAAGGTTGGGGCACTTGCTACCTGATAATCGTAGCTTTTAATGTTGCACCTCTGTGGGCTCATAAGGAATTCAAGCAATCGGGGTCTGTTTGTACGACAAGTTGGGGGAGTAATCTGCAGAAACGAGCTGTGCTTGCGAGGACTCGATCGTTCCAAGAAACAAAACTTTAATTCCAGTTTGATTGACTTAATTTCTTTTCTTTTTTAATTTTTTTTTTTCTTTTCAAGCTGTTTCGCTTTGCAATATGTTACCGGAAATAAGTTGCAGTATTTCTTATGAGAATAATGCAATATTAACTTGTTTTCTTCTGAGTATTTGAGTTCAAAACTCCTGTATCTGAAGAAATACTGTTGGGGTTCATTAATAAAGAAGATCTTTCTATCTTAAAGGGCTGTGAGGCTTTGGCTTGTCAATGCATGTGACCTTGCCCTGGAAGGGGTGTTTAGTCACAGCCCCAAGGGAGATAATTCCTGTATTGTGGAACATATGCCTTCTGGTGAACTTTGGGGTGCAGTGCCCAGATCTGGGAATAGCGTGTTCTGTTAGAGAACTCCTGGACTGTACAGAGCAGGATTCTCTTTCCTTCAGCTAGCAACCTGCACCCTCCTATCCTGACCTCTTCATTCCCCCTAGCAGGGAGAGCTAGGATGAGAGTCTCTGCCACTGATCCTCAGGCCGTGGTTGGAGCCGTGATTGGATGCCAGGGAGATCCCTGAGGAGGGAGCATAGCTCCCCAGATCCTCTTCCCCCCAACAAGCAGAGTAGATGGCATCCAGTTAAGTGAAATAATTTATATAATTAAAGACATCTTCATACAAAACCCCTGGCTTGGCCCCTAGATGGTGAGGGCAAAGCAGGGCAGGCTGGAAAAATTACAAAGCACGCACTGGAGAAGGATGGTGAAACCATGTCCCTCGTCCCTCTGTACACAAGGCGCACGGCAGCGCCAGGACGCCGTCCCTTGACACAGTTCTAGCGATCGGGCCGCTGGACGCAGAACACTTTGGCTTGGTGGTCGCCAGAGGTGGTCACCACAATGGAGGCATCCCTGCAGGGAGACAGGGCTCAGAGGTGGGGCTGGGGGCTTCCAGTATCCCTGATCATCACTCCCAGCCCAGCTCTGAAGTGCTGCACTCCCCCTTGAGACCCTCAAGTCTCAGCATGGACCTAGATTTCTCCCCCACCTTGGGACCAGACCACGAGGGCACTCAAAGAGGAGGCAGCTTGTGATATGAGCTCCTAGGCTGGAGGCCCCTGTTACCACTGCTCCCTCCACCCAGCAGGGAAGGGGTCTAGGCCTGCTCACTTGTTGACGGCGAAGTCGAGGATTTCAGCAGAGTGCCCTCGGTACTCGCTGATCATCTTCCCAGAGCGGGCGTCCCAGAGCCGCACAGCCCCGTCCAGGCTGCAGGTGTACACCACAGCCGAGCTCTCCTCCCACAGCAGCTGCACGATCCCTGACTGGGGCAGGGGGAGACCACAGTGGGGATCTCCAGCAAGTGTTAGCTCCCCCCATGTACCCCCACCCCCTCATGGTGTCTGCCATCCCCCCAGGAGAGCCAGACCCCAGGGCCAAGCACATCCGTTTTGCAGAGACTGTGGCTGCCCTCTGGGGAAGCCCAACGCTAAGGGAGAAGTACAAATTGGGAACTGGTCCTTGGGCTCCAAAGGAGCTCTCCAAAAGGCCCAAAGCCCACCTCCCAGGCCTGGGCAGGGGGGGAGGGCAGTACCTCGTGTTGGCACTTATGCCTCAGGCTCTGTGTGGAGAGGTCGTAAATAGCCAGTGTGCCGTCAAGATAGCCCACAGCAGCCAGTGGCATCCTACAGACGGGAAGAGGCATTACATGGGACATGGGCAAGCAGGGATGGAAACACATAAAGGCTCCAGGTAAAAGGCAAACCCTATGCTGAAGGCTACAATGCATTGAGAAGATGAGGGACAAACTGATCCCTGAAGCCATCAAACACACCACTTGGGAAACCCAACAGTACAGCAAGTCAGCAACCAGCCCGTGGTTTGTGAAGATGACAATGTCCTGACAGGAAAACACCTGTCTAGAGTATCCCAGCCAAGCAGTGGTCCACCAGGCTAGCCCAGAATCCCAACAGTTGCAGGGAGGGCTGAGCAGCTGGTGTCCCTTGGCCTCATACCAAAGGGATCTGGCATCTCCATACCCAGCTGGGGAGGATGGAGCAAGAGAAATGCAGCAGATTGAGCGCAAGGGATGCAAATGGATCTGTATGACAAGCCCTGTAAGATGTAGCACTGAAGAGGGGCTGTCCCAGCACTCACACATTACAGAAGCCCAGCGACTCCACTGAGTTGGACTCTGCCTCCTCGCCCTCACTGACGGGTGCCTTGGGGGTCACGCTCTCCATCTTGAACACGCACACCACCTGGGTAGAGGGAGGGACACTGTACCCCGAGGGCAGGAGACCCAGATGCACAAAGGTCCCGTTCGCACTCCATACCGAGCCTGCGCCCTCATTAGAACAAGGCGCGGCCGCAAATCCTCAGCTGCCGGGAGCAAACAGGAGGGAGGGAGCGTCCCTCCAGGAGCCGGCGGGACCACCCAGCCCGCGCTCCGCCGCAGCGCGAGGGCGCCGCCTGCCGGCTGCCGATGGCCGCACACCGGCCCTGCCTGGGAGGGGTCCCCAGCGCTCCTGGCTCTGCCCCCGGCCCACGCAGACGCACCTTGCCTGTGGCAGAGTTGATTAGCTTGGCGTGACAGTCCACAGAGCCCGTCATGATCAAACTGCCATCCTGGTTGCTGGCCACACACGTCAAGGGGTCCTGATGGCCATCCTGGCCTGGGGGGTGAGCAGCAGGTATGAGCTTTATGTGCCCTCCCCACAGAGACCCAGTGAGCCTTGAAACACACCACCCTGCAGCCTCCACCCTGCCTAGCTCTGCCAGCACCCCAGCAAGGTACAGCCACCGCTGGGGATAGACAAACCCTGTGCCAGGCTCCCTCCTGTCCTCACAGGATGCCTCCTCTCCACCCAGGCAGAGGTCAGAGCCCACTAGAAGGGGCTGTTTGCCAACTAGGGAGTAGCCCAGGTGACAAACCTCTTGCTTCTTCCTTACCTTTCAGGACATGCAGCGAGGTTCCCTGCTTTAGGTCCCAGATGCGCATGGTCCCGTCTTCATACCCCACCACTGCTCGCTTTCCTGGGTGAGACAGAGATAGCAGATAGAGACAGGGCCCCCCCATCCCCCCACCTCCCATTCAGCACAGACTGGGAGAAGCAGGAGGGCAGATGGCCCACACAGAGCTGGTGACATTTCACACTGCAGAGAGGCCCCACGCCTCACCATCGGGCAGGATCCTGCCACATGTGGCTGGGCATGCTGGACCCTGAAAGGTCTTGCAGTCCCCACTGGGGATCTTCCACATCCAGGTGTTGCCATCAGCTGTACCAGCCAGAAGTACGTGGGCTTGAGGGTGCCACTCCATCCACTGAGCAGAGAGAGGGACAGGCAGCGTCACCGAAGTGCTGCCACCCCACTTGCTGGCTGGGGAGCCCCCCAGAGCACCACTCACCTCCAAGTCTCCCACCTCAAAGGACCACACTTCCTCCTTGGCATCCACCCGCCACACTTTGATAAGCCCAGACATGTCACCTGTGGCCACGAACACAGAGTCGTGACTGAAGCCAGCACAGGTGACCGAGTCCTTGTGTCCTGTAAACATCAGGGGACAGAGACTGCTCAGGCAAGCTATGGACGATGGTCAGGAGAGCACAGCATCAGCTGGAGAAAAATGTGCGCAGATAGACACTGCAGAGAGGGGACACAGCTGCTCACTGCACCTCACCTGAGCACTCAAACAGCAGCTCCCCGTCACTCACACGCCACACGAAGGCCTTGTCATCCTCTCCACCTGTCACTGCCAGCGTGTTGGTCTTGGGGTCAAGGCTCACACAGAAGACAGAATCTTCACAAAAGAGCAAAGAGAGGTTACATGGCTGATCCCACCTCACCTGATGTTCCCAGGGGATCCAAACCCTGTGCAGCACTGGTCTGGGTGGGACGTCAGCAAGCTGAACTCTCAACCCAGCCCAGTGTGAATCAATTCTTCACGCGGGAGAGGAGGGGCACAGCCTTTCTGCTGAGCTTAGGGCCAGCTGCTAATGGAATGAGAGGCCCAAAGGGCTCTTCTGCCAGAGCACAAGGCAGAAACAAGCCCAGGGCAGCTCAGAATCCTGACGGCTGTCCCAAGAAGGCTAGGAGACAGCAGCCTAGCAAGGTGCACTGCACCCCTGGACTCTGGGGCCAGCCAAGATGAAACCATGTCCCCAGGGGGGTCCCAGCTGCTTCTGCCCGTGCCCAGCACTCACCCGAGTGGAGCGAGAACGTGACCTCACTGTCGTCCTGTGCCTCCATGCCGTCCTCCACCCCCTCGTCATCCTCCGACTCCCAAGTCTCGGCATCGGGCTCTTCTGCCCCCTCGTCCTCAAAGTCCACGTCCTCCATCTCCTCGGCCAGGTCATCTGCAGAGGGCGAAGGTCAGGGCGCGGCTCGCGGCTGCCCGGCTCGGCGGGACAGCGGGGGATGCGCGGTGCGGCCACGAGCCCCAGAGCAGGGAAACCGCAGAGGAACGGGACGCGACACGGGGAGAGGCCGCGGGCCGGGGGGATGCACCGGCCGGGCCCGGCACTGGGGTGGGGCCGCAGCGCTCCCGGTGCCCCGGCGAGAGGCCGGACCCCCGCAGGCCCTGCCCGCTGCGTGGCGCAGGGCGCCCCGTCTCACCCGGCCCGGGCGGGCCCAGCTCCACCACCTCGATGATCTCCTCGTCGCCGTGCAGGTCCAGCGCCCCCGGGCCCTCCCCGGGCTCCATGCCGACCCGCCCGCCGCCGCCGCCGCCGCTTCCGCCGCGCGCCCCGCCCCGCCCCGCTCAGTCCCCGCCCGCCCCAGCCAACCACGGCCCGCGGCCGCGCGCGGATCCCGCCCTTTCCGCCAGCAGCGCGAACCGGCCCCGCCCCGCGCGGCGCACTCTGGGAGATGCAGTTTTCTGAGCACACACCGTGCGGCGCCGCCCGCCGACACTCCCTGCGTGGCGAGACTGCAGCTCCCGGCATGCAGCGGAGCCGCTGGCGCACACCGGCACCATGGCGGCGGCGCGAGGCGGATTGCGGGGTAACGGCGGACGGGCGAGCGGGTGGGCAGGAGTCAGGGGGGCAGCCCCGGGGCGGGGGAACCGGGACCGTTCCGCCACCTCCCTCACGGCACTGCCCCGCGGCCTTCGGCACAAGCGCCCCGGGACGCACCCCCGCCCCGCCCCGCTGAGGACAGGGCTTAGGGCCACGCCCCCGCTGCGCTTGGCCACGCCCATTGTGTTGGTCACGCCCCCGGGTCAGGCCCCGCCTTGGAGCGCCCTCTGGCGGAAGGGCAGGCCTATGGCAGGGGGATAGGGATGGACAGGGAAAAGGGCAGGGAAAAGGCAGGGAAGAGAGCCGGGGTAAGGGCAGGGACAGCAGCTTCAGGCAGCCCGGGCTGGGCCCCCCACACTCTACCCCATGGCTGCCCCTCCCTAATGCCTCTCTCCCCGCAGGACTGCTGATGGCTGTAAGAGCTTCGGCGTGCCCTGCCAAGGCCTGGGCGCGGCCGGACGCCCGGGGCACACGGCTCTTTGGGCAGAGCTGCCCCCGGCCAGCCGGACAACGCGCCAGGCAGGAGCCCGGCAGCGGGGGGCTCCCCGAGGGGGTGGAGTACATCCCCACCCGCAAGAAGGGCAAGAACCCGATGAAGCCGGTGGGGGTGGCCTGGTGAGTGGCTCAGCTGCTGGCAGAGCGTTGGCTCTGGAAGGCTGCACTGCTCTGTGGGGCTGGAACAGGGGTCTTGGGGGTCTCTAGTGCTGAACAGGGCACTGTCCGTGCAGCCCCGGCGTGGCACAGCACCCTGGCTTCCCACCCACTCACTCTCTCCATCTCCTTGATCGCTGGCTGTCCTGCAGGGCCATTGGATTGCCTTCCGGCATCATCCTCTTCCTCCTGACCAAACGGCAAGTGGACAAAAACCGCCTTGAGCAGCTCAAAGTCCGCCGAGCAATGATGGAAGCCAACCAGGGCGAGTATGAGACGGAGCGGTACAACAGGATGGTCAGGGGGGCATAGCCAGGCTGCCCCACGGCCAGGCTGGCACTGCGGCACCCTGGAGGGACTGGCCAAGCTGACACCAGCCCCTTGGAACACATGACAGTGGTGTCTGCCCTGCGTGTCCAGACCATGAAGTGGTTGTGGAGCTGAACAGGGACAAATAAAGTGAAACAGCTCAGTGCCACTGTGGTTGCTCCCTCAATGCTCACCCAGGCTCTGCCTGCCTCAGCAGCGGGGCCCCAGGTGTTCTGCAGCTGGGCTTCTGCCCACAACAGCAGGGGCTACAGGCAGGGGAGGGAGGCCAGGCTTGCAGCAGTTTGACCTTGGTTTTCCCATCCCAAATCAGTGTTTGTGCTGCACCAGGCCGCAGCCCCCACTGGGTCTGCCCACAGGTTTTTTGAGGGAGTTGCCACAAGAGTGAGACCGGCACTGTCTGGAAAACTGAAGTGTTTTATTTAGCAAGTGCAACTTTGCCCACATCCCTGGCTGCAGGGCCTCTGCAGTGTGAGCTCTGCCTCGGAGGTTCCAGCTGCCCCCTGCCCACACGGGGCACAGCCACAGCTCGGGGAGGGGGCATGGCCAGAGCCACATTTAAGGCACAGAGTGAATGACACCAACTGTTCTCTGCCAAAAAATCCCAGCATGATCCCAGCGGCTGCTGCCAGCTCCCTGTGCCCAGGCAGGGCTGTGACATTCCGCTGCCAGCCCAATGCCATTGGCACAGCCTCGGTAAGCGGTGCCAGAGCTGGGCTAAACTGCCTTAACGCAGGCAGCCAGTCCCCGCCACTGCTCTCAGAGCTTGCTGGGGGATGATCAAGGGAAGCCCTTTCCTTAGCAGCCTACAGGTAGGAATGCCAAAGCATTAAGAGTCACAGTAAGCAGACTATCCTGTACAGAGACCAGAGGAGGGGTGAGGGGCAGATAGAGAGGGACAGGAGGGGTGCCAGGGCTAATCCCGGCCCACTATCTGCAGGATGAAGGTGAAGATGTAGATGATGTCAGTGTAGATGGTGAGGGCACCGTAGACATACTCCTCAGGGCTCAGTGTGTTCTTCCTGTTTCCCAGCACAAGTTGGGTGTCATAGGCAAGGAACTGCAGGGACAGAGCGTGTCAGGCAAGGACCACGGGGGAATTCCTCCCTCCCCAGTCCCTGCCCCACACCCTCTGCCCGCTCCAGCTGCCAACTCACCAGTGTGAATGCGATGGCGCCGATGGCTGCGTAGAGCATGTGGAGCCAGGGCACCTGGCGGGAAGGGAGCAGGAGCAGGATGAGCCGGGGTGCTGGCAGGCAGCAGGGGAACAGGGCAGGTCCTGCCCGCACCCGGCTTTGAGGAGCTGCTGCCCATGCTGACGCACCCTCCCCCTGCAGGCAAGCTGCCTTCCATGGTACCACACCCTGCTTCCCAGCAAAGGGACCACCCAAACCCCTGCCTGCACCAGCCCTGCAGGGGACTGCCACGGCACCCCACAGCCCCTCTCTCCTGCCCACTCACATATTTGAAGGAGAGGACGATGGCAGTGATGATCCCGGTCACCATGACCACGATGCCCAGCACGCAGAACAGCCCCGGACAGGATGTAAAATCAACCTGATGGGGACACACACAAATGTCACAGGAGAGCCCAGGGTGTCCCCACTGACCTGCTCCCCACACCTGGCCCATGGAGTGCAGGGCAGGGTGCATCCCCCTCCTTGCCTTGGTCTGGAAGCAGAAGATGGTCACAACGATGGCCACAATGGCGGTGATGAGCATGGCAATCAGGACAGCTTTCGTCTCGTACATGCTACAGACAAACAAAGTCACCTCCCACTTCAGTATCCTCCCGCCAGAGGGGTGCTGGAGACCCTCCCCCACAGCCCCAGTCGTGGACAGGAGCTCTGCAGTCCCTGAGCCCAAGGGACTGGAGCATGCCCTGGCTCCTGGCAGCTTCTCAGCTGAGCTGGCTGCATTGTGGAGGACAGGAGGGACCCCAGATTCTGTAACAGCAGGGTCCCCAGGGCGTACCTGGCAATCGTGCCTGTCATCAGCCCCATGGCCAGCGTCTGTGGGAGAGAGGGGTGAGCTCAGCAGGCTGCCCAACTGCCCACATGTCCTCCTATCCCTCCCAGCACACCCAGCAGGAGCTGGGGTGCCATGGGGGCACCACCAGGACCCTTTGCCAGTCCCAGCCCACTCACAAAGATGCTCAGCAGGATAATATTCCAGGGGAAGCGTCTCCTGAGGACGAAACAGGAGAGAGGTAAGCTAGTGACAACAACCATGTCATGTCCCCCTTGCCCCCACCACCCAGGGGCAGCCTCAGGCAGGAACTTATCTTGATGCTCTGGAGACACCCCCCATACCCACACCCCCCACCCTGGGGGCCCTAGGGACTCACCGGGGACCCTGGCAGCAGGCCAGCACCAGGTAGGTCACCAGGAACACAGCACTGCAAGGAGAGACAGCAGGTGTGAGCCCCACAGCCCCCACCAGGATCAGCCCCTGGGCTGGGAGGCTGTGGATGGGGGCACGAGCTGGGGGGAGCGAGCCAGCAGAGCCCCTACTCACTATGAGGCGTAGTAGATGGCAACATTCCTCTGGACAAAGGAGCGGACAGGGTGGCTGTGGGACAGGAGGGACAAGTGTGAGGGAGAGGAGACAGCAGCTACTGTCCCCTCTGAACACCCCCGAGGAACTCAAGCTCCTCTTTTTCAGGATAAAGGTAAGGAGGAACCTTCTACTCACACAAAGGTGAACACAGAGATGATTCCCACTGTCACCAGGAGCTGCAGGGAGATGATGGCATAAACCTGCAAGAGACAGGGGGGTCAGCACTTGTCCCCCCACCCTGACAGGTGCCCCTGGCCCCTTGGGACTCACCTTGCGGATGAAGGCATGCCGGACTTTCCTATCGTCCCAGTCAACGGATTGGAAGGGAGAGCCATCCCCAAGGCCACTGTCACCTGTGGGGGACATCCCTCAGACCAGGGTCAGCCGTGCAGCCCCTCACAGCACCCCTCTTTCTAGCGCCCTCCCCCAGACAAACCAAGGTGCCCCACTTACCAAACCGCATAGGCATGCTGGGCATGGCCATGCCCGGATGAGGGTACCCCCCTGACGCTGGATACCCCCCGGGCTGCCCGTACCCCGCCCCCGCAGGGTATCCCCCAGGCTGCGGGTACCCCCCGGCGTAGTGGGGGGGCTGGGGGTACCCTCCGGGGCGCGGGGGGTAGAGGGGGTTCTTGTCATCGTAGAGCGGGGGTGCGCTGGGATTCGACATGCCGGCTCCCTGCACCTCCCACGGGCACCTGCAGGGGACAGAAGACGGGGGGCTTCAGCACAGGTGACCCTCCCCGGGCAGGACCTGTTCCTGGTGAGTGCAGCCACAGGTGCAGGGACAGAGGGGATCGTGCAGCCACAAAACCTCCCCCTCCCACTTTAATAGCGGCTCCTAATTAGTAAGGAGAAGTTGGCCTCAGTGCCAGCAGGTCAATAACAAGCGAGGGATGTCCCCTCGGCTGGGGCCACCCGCATTCCTGTGCCCTGAGTCCGCGGGACCTGCGTCAGTGGTCAGCCGCGGGCAGGGCACAGCCACGCGCTGACTCAAGCTGCGTCGAGGACGTGACCTTTCCAGAAGGGATCTGACCTCTCGGTCCTTAAAGCCCGCCCTGAGACTGCCAGGGAGGAAGGAGCAGCACCCCGGGCTGGTCTGTGGCTCCTGGTAGCACCACACCGACGACAAATGGCATCACCCTGCCAGCTGCCTGGGATGGAAACACAGGGGCTGATCCTCATCACAGCCACGCAGATCCCACTGCCTCTCCCATTTCGGAGGGATACGCAACAGCTGCATGTGTCACACAGGGGCTCCAGAACTCCTGAGTCCCCTTATAAGGGGATGTGACACCCACATCAACTCTACAGGAGATGGACCCTTCCTCGGGGAGCAGAATTGGGACCCCCCCTGGGGCTGAGCTCCCCTCCTCGGCCACAGCAGGCCCCCTCACAGAGCCCCCGGCAGCTGTGAGCAGGCAGCCCGGGCTCAAGGCCAGCTGGGCTTGGTCCCAGCAGGAGGAGGAGAAGGAAAGCAGGATCTTCAAGGCCAGGAAAACAACAGCGCTGCCAGTAGAGAGTGTCAGGCCTTTACCCACCTCCCACCCCCTCAGCACTGGCACCCCAGACCCCAGGAAGGTGACAGGATCCCCCACGAGCCTCCTGCCCGCAGCAGTGTTGTGATCTTGGAACCATCCCAGGGAAGGAACCAGGATCTGATCCTAACCAGGACCAGGCTAGGAGGGGATTGGGCACTTCCTCCTGTGTGACGCAGTGCTTCCCGCAGCCGGGCTGGGCAGGCGGCGATGCCGAGGGCACACGCATGCCGGGCTGGAGGGAGCAGTTCCGTGTCTGTCCCTCCATCCCTCCTGCCATCCAACTGTGCCAGCCATGGCCGAGCTGCCTTCACAGTCACACTGGCCTTCATCACTGTGATGACGACAGCGCCCAAAATAAATAACCGGTGTGGCAGTGGCCATGCGGACAGGAAGTTCACTTTCTCCACACTGTGGTTTCCCAGAAAGCACAGGGGACCCCCTGGTCCTCATCTGTGGGGCCAGGAAAGGCCCAAAATAGGACCTTGACCCTAGGAAAGCCTCTGTGACTGACACTCACGTTACAGGGGGACCAGAGTCCCCGGAGGGAGCCCAGGTGTCTGGGGAAAGCGGGGTGTATTTGGCCAGCACCAGATCAGTGGGGTCCTACCCTGTGCCCACGACCAGCACCTTTTGACTGCTCCAGCCCCTCCTGCTTCCACCGCATTGGGGTAGCCTTGGGCACAGGGAGGGAACCAGCCTGACGGGTCCCAGCAGCTGCCACACCCAAGGAAGCAGGCAGCCGAACCCTTCTAGGTCCATGGCACTGCATGGTCCCGAAACTGAGGTCACCAGTTAGATGGCAGAGGGCAACCCGGGGCCAGCTCAGTGGCATGACACGGTCCCTGGGGACAGGGTGCTACTCTGCACTGGCAGCGTGACTCAGCACAGATAAGGCACATACAGCAGGCACATGGGGCACAGCCAACCATCATCCCTTCCACAATCTCACGGGTAGCACAGGGTTGTGTCCCCACCATCCAGCGTGGCACCCCTGCCTGGTTCGGGCCCCTCCCACCAGCTCCTCCAGGTTGTGGGGGAAACACAGCCACCTTAGGAGGGATCATGGATTGGGGCACAGGACAGAGCTCCCCACATTCAGGCTGCCTGAGAAAGCACCTCACTCTTGAAGAACTTGGAAGCTGCCAGCAGTAGAGCACGGGTTGGTACAACACAGCCTAGTATGGCACAGCACAGAGTGGCACAGCCTGGTACAGTACAACAGGGCACAGCTGCCTCTTGCAGCACAGCACGGCTCAGTACAGCACAGTCCAACACAGCACAGCACAACTTGGCCCGGCCCGGCCCAGCCCAGGCCGGTCCTGCTCAGCTGACACGAGGGTCAGTACGGCCCACCCAGGCTGGATGTCCCTGCTGGCCCTCACCACTCACACACAACACAAATTTGCTGGGGTTCAGCATCACTTCTCCCACATCCCTGCCCCTCTGCAAGCTCTCTCCGGGGACACAGACATGGGACAGAGGAGTCCTCCTGTGCCTCAGCCCCGGCACCCCCACACTATCCAGTGCTGGTCCCCACGCATCCCCATGGTGTCACCCCCACACCCTGCCGGGCACAGGCCCGTGCCCACCCCTCCCGAGACACCCCACGGGGTCCGTGAGGACACCCTCCACAGTACAAGTGTCGCCGCCCTCCCACGAACCTCCCCGCACTACTCCCCGATTCCCTGCCACGCCATCGCGTGGGGTTCGGAAAACAGCACCGGTGCTACAGAGGGACCCCGGCGTAGGGGTCCCGTCCCCCCGCGTCCCTCCTCGCGGGACCGCGCTCCGTCCCCCTCCTCCCGCCGCCGCACCTCAACCCGACGTGCCCCCACCACTCCGGGGACGGGGGAGCGGGGTGTCGCAGCGCGTCCCCGCTGTTTAGCGACCGGCCGCCCACCCCCGTCCAGTCCCCGTCGGCCTCCGGGACGCTCCGGCGAGCGCTGGGACAGCCCCTCGCCGGCTGTGGCACCGGAGGGCGCAGGGCCAGGGGGGTGGGGGGACGAAGCGGGCGGAGGGGAGTCGAGAGAACGAGGGGGACCGCCGGGGGCCGCAGGCGGGACCTGGGAGCGGCGGGGGACGCGGAGCGGGGCGGGCCAGCCTACCTGCTGCGCGCTGCTCCGCCGGCTGCGGCCGCCACCGGACGGGACGGGCCGGGACGGGTCGGACGGGGCGGGGGCAGCCACCGCCCACCGCGCCCCCCCGCGGCGGCTCCGCGCCCTGCACCCGCGACGGCCGGGACCGGCGGCGGGGCGCTCTCCCGCCTGTTGCTCCCGGGGACGGACCCCGCTGGCCCTCGCCCGTCCCCCCGGGACTTCCTTCCCGCCGGCTCTGACGTCACTCAGGGACCCCCTTTTTCAAGCAGTGACGTCAGGGGGGACACCCCTCGCGGCGGCGGGGGGGAATCCCCTCCTCTCGGCGGGTGACGCGAGCATGTGTTCCCCCCCCCTCCCCGCTCCCGGTGCGGCGGCGGCGGGGCCGCGGCGGCGGCGGCCGGGGTGCGCGGGCTCGGGGCCGCCTGCCTGCGCCTTCTCCGCCGCGCCGCCGCCGCGCTCATGGCCTTCGCCGCCCCGCTGCTGTTCCGCCTGGGGTGAGTGAGCGAGCGAGCCGAAGAGGGAGCGGTCGCCGCTGCGGGACCCCCGCAGCGAGGCAGCCGCCACCGCCCGCCTTTGTGCTGCCGCCGGGAGGGAGGGCCCAGCAGCACCCTCCCCTGCTCGTGCGGAGCCGCCCGGGGAGGAACCTGCGGCCGCGGCGGCACGGAGAGACCGGGCTGGGGCTCAGCGCGCTCCGGGCGGGGGAGCGGGGGCGGGCGGTGCCAGCCCGGCCGCCGGGGCCGGGGATCAGCCACCGGCCCTCCCCGCGCCGAGCCGGTCACCCGTGCCGGGGCGCCTTCTCTCGGGTGTCACCGCTGACCTGCCCCGGTGCCCCGGCCGTGGTCACGCTGCCCGGTGCTGGCAGGAGCCCCTGTTCCACGGTTTCGGGCTCCCACCGCTGCTGCAGGGATCGCTCCCGGTGTGCCGTCCAGGGGTGCCCTCGGCCGGGAATGGGCTTTGCAACCCGGGTCTTTACATGTCCCTCATTGCACCATTCCCCGTCCCGTCCCAAATTGCTGCTGTGCAAACGGGGAGGACCCTCCGAGCCCCGCAGCCTTTGCACCCTCACATACACGGGGCCATTTCTTGCCTCCCTTTTCCTCGGCCCATTCTCTTTTCTGATTCCCCGGACCATAGCAAGCTTGGGCATGTCCCCCCATCAGAGCATGGGAGGAACAGCCAGCTCCAGCCCCTCCCGGTGAGCACCCCGCAGCAATGCCCCCCCCAGTCCTTGCTGCTCGAAGGAGCTGGAGGATGCCTGCTCGGGGAATCACTCCTGCCCTCACTACACACCTGGGTTGTGGGGTACACACACACCTCCTGTAGTGCCCCCGAATGAGAAGTGGCCCTGTATATGTTCCCTGTGAGAGTCACAGCCCCAGCAGTAGCCCCCTTCCCAAGTGGGCTCCTTAGGGGAAGTGGGATTTAATGCCTAGGGGTGTCTGCCCTCCCTAGGTACAGCCTGTACGCCCGCACACGCCTGGGATACCTCTTCTACCAGCGGCAGGTGAAGAAGGCCCGGGAGCGGTACCCGCACGGCCACTCCGTGCCCCAGCCCTACTGCTTCCCTGGTGAGTGCTGAGCCCCTCGCACACCTCGGCCCTGCAGTGCCCCCCAGCACTGGCACTGTGGGCTGGGGAGGGGGTTGCCATCACCGAATTGCCCAAAGCATGTTTAATGAAGGATCTGATGTAAGATGTGGGGAGTTTGGTCTGGACTCCCCCTTTTCCAGCTGGGGGGATCATGCCCTGATTCTGTCTCTTCCCCCCACAGGGGTGAAAATCCTGCCCATTCCCGTACTCTCCAACAACTACAGCTACCTGGTCATCGACACTGGCTCCAGCCAAGCGGCTGTCATCGACCCCTCTGACCCGCTGGCTGTACAGGTGAGACCCCCACAACCACTCTGACCTGGTGTTTGCCTGTCTCCAGGTGAGGGGGTGGCACGTCTCTGTATTTTGGCCTTAGAGGGGAGCAAATATGCACCTAATATGCAGCCCTTAGTGCCCAAGGCAAGACTGGAGCATGACAGGGGAGCTGGGGGAGACAGGGTTGAAGGGAAAGCTGGTCCTGTCCCCCCTAATCTCTCTGTCCATATTTCCTCCCCAGGCTGCCATCGAAGAAGAGGGGGTGATGCTGGAGGCCATATTCTGCACACACAAACACTGGTGAGGGGCAAGAGGTGGCCCTGGAAGGGTTGGTAGCTGCTGTGAAGACAGCCCCACCTGAGGTGACCCCCAGCCCTGCCCCATTTAGTGGGGGGAGTATGGGGGGGTACATTTAGGGTCTCTGACCTCCCTGTCTGCAGGGACCACAGCGGAGGGAACGAGGCTCTCTGCCAGAAGCACAGCTCCTGCAGGGTGTATGGCAGCGCTCTCGATGCCATCCCACGGCTCACCAAGTAAGTCCTGCACCCCCCTAGCACCCCTGTAAATTTGGAGAGAGCTTCATTCCCAACCACCGCTGTCTGCAGCACTCAGCCACCAGTTCCATGCTGGGCAGAGACCTGGCATGCTCCTGACACCAGTGTGCCAGAAGGGTTGCCATGGGAGGGGCGTATTTTGAGGTGCTGGGGCTGGGGGAGCACCCTGACGGTGCCCCTGTTCCCGGCACAGCCCGCTTGCAGACAGGGAGAAGGTGACCGTGGGCTGCCTGACCTTCGAGGCGCTCGCCACGCCTGGCCACACCGTGGGCCACATGGTCTATGTGCTGGACGGGGGCCCCTTCGGCAGCCCCCCCTGCCTCTTCTCCGGGGACCTCCTCTTCCTTGCTGGCTGTGGTGAGTGCACCCAACCCCAGACAGGGGCTTGGGGGGTTATCCCATCCTGGGATGGGCTTAGGGGTACCCCCCAAGCATGACAGGCAGTTGTGTGGGGGTCTAGGCAGGCCGTTTGAGGGCTCCCCTGAGACCATGCTCGCCTCCCTGGACCTGGCCATGGGCTTGGGTGAGGACACGCTGCTTTGGCCAGGTGAGTGTCCCCAGCAGCAGGGCAGAGCTGCTGGTGTCCCCCTAGTCCCACTGCCAAGGGGGAGAGCTGGGTGGGGGTGATGCTAAGGGCTGCACGTGGGGGTCCACAGGCCACGAATACGCACTGGAGTGCCTGACCTTCGCCACCCTCCTGGAGCTGGACAATTCCGCGCTGGAGGAGAAGCTGCAGTGGGCAGTGCAGCAGCGCCAGGAGAAGAGGAGCACGGTGAGGCATGGGGGTCCCTGCGTGCAGCACCCATCACCCCAACCCCTCACGGGCTTCCCTTGGCAGGGATGCTGCACCCCAACACCCTCTTGCACGGTGGGTGCCATAGGGGCAGGGGGCTCTGAGGGCATTCCCAGCTCCCTGCTGGGGTGCTGCCTCCAGCAGGGGAGCTGAGCAGCTGCCCCCACAGTGCCCCTCCACGCTGGGGGAAGAGCAGACCTACAACCCCTTCCTGCGGACACACCGGCCGGAGCTGCAGGAGGCACTGGGACTGTGGCAGGACGGGGGGGAGGACCCTGATGCCTTTCGTGCCCGTGTCCTCAAGGAGGTGCGGAGGCGCAAGGACCTCTACCAGGCCACCTAGATCTCCCCCACTGCCCGGGTCCCCCCTTTCCATGGGGCCGGGTGATGGTTGAGCCCAAGACTGTGTGGTTTGTTTTGCTGTGAATCTCCCTCCTGGGGTGCAGGGTAGGGGGAGGGGGAAGAGTGGACACCCCCTTAAGTGGCCACCCCATAAGTGATCCTTGCTTTTGCTCCCTCGAACTTGGGGGTCACCAGCTGTCACGTAGCAGCACCTCAATCCCCTCTTGGGGGGTCTGTAGCCCCCCACCTCACTGCTGGGGATATAGGAATGGCACCAAGGGCTTCTCCTACAACCCCCCTCCACTCCCCACTCCCCCGTTTTTCTGGGAGTCTCCAATTTCCCCTCCACCACCACCACCACTCAGCCCCCTCCCCTTAAGCCCCAGTGTTGTGCATCTCCTTTGTGGGGGCTGGGATGGAGCCAGCAAGGGGAGGCGGGCCGGCAGTACTACCTCCAGGCAAGGGGCTCCTCTGCAGCACCCCATCCTTGACGCCGGAGCCCCCCTGTACGTACACGCACACGCACGCACGCACACACACACACACACACACTGGGACGGGGCCATAGGGTCGCACTGCTGGGGTGTGGGGGGTGCTGCTTCACTGGGCATCGGAGCCACAATCACCCCCACGCCCCAAATAAAAGACTGGATCGATTTTACACCTGTTCGTCCCTTTCTCTCTCGCCGGCGGGGCGCGGCCCCTTTAAGAGGCGGGGCCAGGGCGTTGCCGGGAGACGGGAGGCGTCGGGGCACCGGGCCGGGTCCGGCACGGCGGGGCCCGGGGGGAGGCCGGGGGGCTGGGGGCTGCAGAGGCCGGGGGGTGTCCCTGCCCCCCCGGGTCACGCGTGGGGCGGGGACCGCGGTTCGGGGGAGCCCCGCCGCCCCCTCACCCCAGGGTCCGGCAGCAGGAGCCCCCAGGCGAGGCATGGAGCCCCCTCCCCGGAGCGCGCAGAACACCGCGAGCATGGCGGACGCTGCTGCCGAGTTCCTGAGCCTCATCGGTGCGTGCCTCCTCCTCCTCCAGCCTCCCCCCGTCCTGCCACACCGTGCCCGCTGCGAGGTGGGGGGCACCGGGCCGGAGAGTGAGGGATTGAGAGGGTTAAATGGCGAGGGGCCAGGCCCAGCCTGCGGGGGGGATGGAGACAGGGAGGGGCACTGGGCAGGGGCGACAGTCACTTCGGGAGGGAGTGACCAGAGTGACCATCTCCTCGCGGTCACTGTCCCTCTGTGTTGGGGTCACCATCCCTCTGTGCAGCGCTGAAGGAGCTGGAGTGGTGCCTGTTTGCTGAGACGCTGGCAGTGGTGGCCGTGGGGGCCCCACCAAGGCACAAGGCAGAGGGCCAGTGGTGGATGGCAGCCCAGTGGGCACCCTACCACCGGGAAGGTGAGCCGGTGCAGAGCTGCATCCTGGTGCAGACCAGGTTCCAAGGAAAGCAGGACGGTGTGCCTGCCTCCAGCACCCTCAAAGGTGAGCCAGGGTGGCTTTTGGGGGGGTTCCTTCTTCCCCAGGGCTGGAACATCCCTGTCCACCAGCCCCCAGGGCTGGGAATGGGGACAGTGCCAACAGGATTGGTTGAGCATGGCTTTGCTCTGCCAGCCTATGTGACCTGGCAGCTGGAGACGCTGGAGCAGGAGGAGCAGGAGTGCCTGGAGGTGACTGATATGGTGGTGGCATGTCCTCTTCCCTGTGTCCTACCCGCTGCCCTGGGCTGTGCCCTGCAGTGGTGCCCTCCTGGGGGCTGTCCCCTGCAAGGCTGCTGTGGGTAGTCTGGTGTCCCTTGTCATGCTCAGACTCCAGCTCTGTCCCACCAGCCTGGTCCCCATCCCCTCCTCTGGGTGGCAGCTGGGGTGGGGAGTTTCCCACAATGCATCTGGAATGGTACCCCGACTGGCAGCGGTGCTGGGGGTGCCACCTCAGAGGAGGGTGCCCTGGCTCTACCCTCCACCCCGTGCCTCCCACCCCTCCCGCAGCTCAGACCACACCCCACCGAGAAGACAACCCACATCGTGAGCCACGAGCACGGGATGACGGTCACGAAGACCCTGCAGGAGGGAGAGGTGAGGTTGAGAGCAGGGTCACACCCTGGCAGGGGCAGCACAGCTCTCACCAGGGGTGCCCAGGCTCCGGGGGTTGCTGTCCCTGGGGACGCTGGAGCTGTGGCTGTCCCATGAGGTGCCAGGTCTCTCTGCAGGCAGAGCCACAGTGCCACAGCTTCTCGTACAGGCGGGCCGAGCTGCGGGCGCGGCTGCTGGAGGGGGCCAGCCTGCTGCTGCTGCGGGTGCTGGCACGCCGGCAGACAGTGCCCCCCGACCTTGTCTTCCCAGCCATCAACAGCGAGGGCAACCTCTGCACCTCCCGCTATGTGAGCGCCTGCCAGGAGAGCCCGTGGGTGGGGCTGGGGATACCGGGGTGGGATGTGGGAAGTGGGAGTGGGCAGAGGGGCTGACAGCATGGCGGGACACGTGGGGATGGCAGTGGGGGCAGGGGTGACTCTGAGACAAGGCTGAGCCCTGGCTGTACCGCCCCAGCGTGCCCTGGGCATCCAGCGGCAGGCGGTGGGCTCGGCAGAGACAGAGGTGTTCGTGATCCAGCGAGCCCTGCACGCCAGCACAGGTGCCCCCACACTGTGGCACAGCAGCTTCCTGCCCAACGGGTAAGGGCCAGAGGCACCCAGCCCTGCCACTCCAGAGGGACCCAGCATGGGAAGGCCAAGGGCTCTTCTTCCCCTCTCAGGCGTCTGGCTCAGCTGGTGCAGATTGGCTCCCCCGTGCTGATGCTTCTACAGGATGAGTCCGTCCTCAGCAAGTCAGGTACTGAGCAGGGGAGGCTCGTGCCCCCCCAGCACAGGCAGCCCCTGCCCGCTGTCTGGAACACCACGGGGAACACCCTGCCCTGCCTTTCTGCTGCCAGGTAGGTTTGAGCCCCAGCTCCCCTTCCCCAAAGAGCCCCTGGACTGGGAGGAGGACAAGGAGCTCTACTCCTATTTCCTGGACAGGAAGGTAAGATGGGTGGACATGGGGACAAGGGACATGGGGCTGTGCCAGTCTCCAGCAGGGTCTCCCCTCGTGTGTCCAGGAGGCACATTGGGGGGCAGGCTGACCAACATCCTTCCTCACACTTTCTTAAGTGTGGGAAAGGACCCCGGCTCCTGTCCCCCTCACCCTGGCACAGTGCCCAGGGGGGAAATGTGTGTTCACGCCCACCCCACCCATCCTTTCCACCCCACTGCAGGATGAGCTGCAACTATCCCATGCTGCCTACCTCCAGCAGCACCCTGAGGTCCGGGCACTGCTGTCTGACTTCCTCCAGGCATTGCTCCTCCAGCAGCCACACGACACCATCTCCTTTGCTGCGGAATTCTTCGCCCACCAGCGGCCCATTGGGACCCCCTTTGCCTCCACTGGGGCCGCCAGCCCCCTCCCCAACTCCCCCGCTGGCCACCCTCCAGCTAACAGCAAATAAAGCAGCCAGCACTGCCTGTCCAGTCTTGTTTGCTTTGGGGAAACTGAGGCTCAGGGAGGGCAGGTGGAGCTGGGCTGTGTGCTGAAGCCCCATCATGCCTTCTGGGTGGGACCCTGTCCCTGTCCCAGCTGTTCCAGCCCTTGCTTAGGGGGTGGGGGTGCCTGGGGCATACTGTGGAGCAGGGCCAGGCTCACATCCCTGCGCCTGCCACCACCCCACGTGTTCCTGGGGGACATCCCTTGCCCATCTCCCTGTGGGACACAGCCCGGCTGGCAGAAGGGTACCCACTTTTGTTGGCACAGCTTGACACTGCAACACTGGCACGCCATGCTTGGGGTGAAGGTCCCTGCAGCGAGGGTGATGAGAGCACCCTGTGCCACAGAGCCTGCCTGGCTGGGTGCTTCCCCCAGCAGCTAAGGCTGCATTTTGACCTCCTTATGCAACACGTGCCTGCTTCCTCCTTGCTCCCACTTCTATGGCATTTCCCCTACTCCCGTGGGGCCAGCCCTCCCTTCTCGCTCTGTGGGACACTGTCCCCTGTCCCCACAGTCACCCAAGCAGAACCTTTGGCATGTGATGGGGAGTGACACGCAGACACGCTCCCACGGCCCGGTGAGGGTGCCTCATGTTCGCACGTGTGTGGGACAAAGGGGAGGGAAGGGGCCTCCTGGCACTGCAGGAGCGGGGGAACCGAGACTGTGTGTGCTCATAAGGGTAGGGAAGGAGCACTTCCTTCTCCTACCCTCCTCCTCTCCTCCTGAGGAGGGGATGACACAACTGCGGGGGGGTCCTTTAAAAGCTGGGCAGCGGGCACTGCACTCAGAGCTGAATTCAGGAAGCCCCGGCACTGTGGCTGGATCGGGTCCACCCATGGCATCACTGGAACCAGGTGAGCCTCACAACACTTCTTGGGTCTCCTTGCGCCTCCTTTCATCCCCTAGACCCCCTTCCCTCCACCCTGGGACCCCTGGCTGTGCTCCATCTTTCAGTGGGCACCATCCCCCCCAGCCTGTCCTGGATTCCCCATCTGTCCCATCCTCGAGCCTGGGAATGTGATTCAAGAAATTCCCAGGATGTAGGTGGGCTGCAAAGGGGGGACTAGGACCCATGCCAGCTTGTCCTCAGTCTATGCCCATCCAGCAGCAGGAGCTGGGGCAGGGTTTCCTCCTGTCCCTGCTGCCCAGAAATGCACTTGGCTCTTGGACTGCTGAAGACGGGGCTCAGTCCAGGGGTTTTAGGGACACCTAAGCTGGAGGTGGCATCTGATCCTTTTGGGTAGCTTTTGATAGATCCCATATAGCCATCCTCATGCCCCCCCTGGAAAACTGGTGCTTTTCCCTGATGGGGTTCATCAGGCAGTGTCAGGTGGGACTGCAGGAAGCTGGTACCAGGACTGCCAGCCCACCAGTGTCCTTGTCCCCCTGGCAGGCTGCCACCTCCCTTCCTCTTCCTTGTCCCCCTCAGGCCTCACCAGGTCCCTGAATGGGGGCCCCATGCCCCCACAGCGCCCTGGAACTCAGGACCAGACCTACCTGGAAGAGCTCATCAGCATCCCCAAGGGCAGTGGGGTAGGTGCTGCAAGGCTCTCTCAGGGAGGGCGGGGGAGTGGGACAGTGCTGCAGGGAGCTGGAGGTGGGGAGGCAAAGGGCCACTGCAGTGGGGAACATGTGTCTTGGTCATGTCCTGGGGACATGCCCCCAGCTCCCCAGACCCAGCTCAGGCAAGTTACAGCCCTAGGTGGAGTGTTTCCATGCTTAAAGTTTTCCAGATGGAGAAACTGAGACAATGGGGCAAGGTGCTACCCAGCCAAGGATCACCCCACTGCTCACACACCACCTCCTGGGCCACCCATGGATGAGCCCAGCGGGGCTCCCCAAGGCTGCCTGCACCCCACCAGCCCCCCCCATCCTTGTCTGGTCTCGGGGCAGTGGAACAGAGAAGAGGAAGGAATAGTACTCCCTAGTCGGGAGGAGTAGCAAAAGCAGAGGACAGCAGTGAAATCCCATGGGATGCAATTAATAGTGCCTGACAGCCCTGGGACCCCCTGCAAATCACTGTCCAATGGGTCAGATGGGGCTCACTGCCCCTCCAGCACTGGTGCTAACAGGGAGAGGCTGGGGACAGCAGTTCTCTCTCCAAAACTGTCAGGAAAATTATCTCCGTGTGCTAAACATATCCACGCGGACAACACCGGGCTAAAGGGGGCTGGATGTGCACTCAGGAGACACCGGTTTTGAACGGAGCTCTGGCTCTGACCTGCTGCCTTGTCCCAGCCCGGATTCAGCTTTAGGAAACTCTGGGCTTTCACCGGTCCCGGCTTCCTCATGAGCATCGCCTACTTGGACCCAGGCAACGTGGAGTCCGACCTGCAGAGCGGGGCACTGGCGGGATTCAAGGTGAGCCCGGCGCCGGCTCAGGAAGCAGGCGGGGGTTTCGTAACCTCTCCAGCGCCAACGGCTGCCCTTGGCAGCTGCCTTCCCAGCCCGGGAGCAGGAGGGGCACGGGGGCCCTCGGCACAGGGTAAGGACACCCAGGGGTGCCAGGGGGGCACCCCTCTGACCGGGCTGGGAGAGCACCTGCACCCCCTCTCTTCCCTGCAACCCTGGTTGAACTGGGGACCCCCGGGCGGCTGGATGCTGCCCAGTACCCATTGCTGCTGCCTCCCTCCCTCCTGCCCCCCAGCTGCTGTGGGTGCTGCTGTGGGCCACCGTCCTGGGGCTGCTGTGCCAGCGCCTCGCCATCCGTCTAGGCGTGGTGACCGGGAAGGACCTGGGCGAGATTTGCTACCTCTATTACCCCAAGGTGAGCAACCACGGGGGGGCCCAGCGGGTGACAGTCTGGGACCCTGTGCTGGTGACAGTCCTAGCAGGGCCTTGCGGGGCTGGAGAGGAGCAGGAAGATGCTGTGAGACACCTGCCTCTCTCAGGGGGTCCCCGAAGCCCCCCAAGCCCGGGTGACCCCCACCTAGTGCCCACACCCCTGCAGTACAGGGGCCCAGGGTGATAGGCGGTAAGCAGCTGCTTCAGTGTCCCGGTGTGACCTGGGGACACACGAGAGCGTCCCCCGCGGGAGTGAGCCCAGGCGTCGGGGCAGCAACGCGAAGCCGAGATGCTGGAAAGCCTGTGCATGTTGGGGCAGAAAGGGATCGAGAGGAGGGATCATATGACAGAGGAGGGGGGAGTTAGGAGACCCATCTAAGCGTCAAGACCCTGATGGGGGGAACAACAAGGAGATGCTGGCTGAATGACTGGTCCCCAAAAGGAGTGTTGGATGCATCCCTCTGCCCCACCTCCCTCAAACCCCCCCATCTAGACAGACGGGTCTTATCCTCAGCTCTCACTGGGGCAGGGATGAGGAGTGGGGGGGAACAGGCTTGGATTTAGCATCCATCTTTCATCCTGAGATTGTGTTGTGAAAGAAGCTTCGAGGGGTCTTCCAGGGTCCCCAGGCTGCTCTAGGTGGCCTGCTACAGCCTGGACACAGGGATTTGCACCCAGGATGCTGTGCTAGCTTGCCCAGAGCTATGTGCCATCTCATGGTGCCCTGTGCCCTGCAGGTGCCCCGCGTGCTGCTCTGGCTCATGATTGAGATCGCCATCATCGGCTCCGACATGCAGGAGGTGATCGGGACAGCCATTGCTTTCAGCCTGCTCTCAGCTGGCCGGTGAGCCTCCCCACGGGCACCCCCAGCCTCCCCCACGGCCCTGCTCCACAGAGGGTCATGTATCTAATCCTGCCCCTGGCCATCCTGCAGCATCCCCCTCTGGGGTGGGGTCCTTATCACCATCGTGGACACCCTCTTCTTCCTCTTCCTTGACAAGTACGGTGAGTGCCAGGATGAGGGCTGGGGGCACTGTCACCCACGTGGCACCACTGTCCCCTGCTCTGTTCCACCCCATCTCCTGACCTCTCTAGGGCTCCGCAAGCTGGAGGCTTTCTTCGGCCTCCTCATCACCATCATGGCCCTGACCTTTGGCTACGAGGTGAATGGGGAGCTGGGGACAACCCTTTTCCTGCAAGGCTGGCAAGGGACCCTGCCAAGCGGTGTCCCCACTGCTACCAGCCTGTGCTGGGGGGTGGCAGCTCACAGTGCCCCTTCTCACTGCTTCCCAGTACGTGGTGGTGAGGCCAAGGCAGGTGGAGGTGCTGAAGGGCATTTTCCTGCCCAGCTGCCCGGGCTGCGGGCGAAAGGAGCTGCTGCAGGCCATGGGCATCATCGGCGCCATCATTATGCCCCATAACATCTTCCTCCACTCCTCCTTGGTCAAGGTGAGATCAAGGCACTGCCATGGGCACTGTTCTGCCAGGGTGCCTCAGGGTACACTTGGTGGGGACAACATGGTCCTGGCTGTGGGACAGGGGTGCTCACATGACCCCGTGACACCCATGTCACTGGCCATGCCCAGACACGGGCGATCGACCGGTCCAAGAAGGAGGCAGTGCAGGAGGCCAATATGTATTTCCTGACCGAGTCCTGCCTGGCCCTCTTTGTCTCCTTCCTCATCAACCTCTTCGTCATGGCTGTCTTTGGCGAGGCTTTCTACCACCAGAGCAATGAGGATGTGGTGAGTGTCACCTCACGGCCACAGGGAGGTGACGGCTGTGCCCAGCTGTGGACGTGGGTGGGACGAGCATCCCCTGGGAACTGCACGTTCTCATTCCCTGAGAGGGGATGTGTGGGGATCCCCTGTGCCTGGGGGAGCTGCTGGGTGGCTGTCACACTCGTGCCTGCCATGCCTTACAGCACAACAACTGCGCCAACAGCAGCATCAGTCACTATGCTGGCATCTTCCCCACCAACAACGAGACAGTCTCTGTGGATATCTACCAGGGGGTGAGTGCCACCAGGCTGTGTCCAGTGAGCATCCATTCCCATTTTGGGGATACATCACTCTCCCCATCCACCCCTGGGGCTGGGGGCCCTTATAACACCACAAGAAATCTGGGAGCTGATGGGAATGCCTGGGGTAGGGGGCACTTTAGGGTGCTCACTGGAGTGTCCCTACACAGGGTGTCATCCTGGGCTGCTATTTCGGGGCAGTGGCACTGTACATCTGGGGCATCGGGATCCTGGCAGCAGGACAGAGCTCCACAATGACCGGGACTTACGCAGGGCAGTTCGTCATGGAGGTGAGAGATGGGGATGCTGGCCCTTGCCCCCACAGGGAGGGGCTGAGAGCAGGGAAATCCCAGGTAGGCCCTGGGTGGAGGGGTTCTATGGGCAGCACACTCCCCCCAGGAGCATTTGGAAGAGTTAATTGCCCGCCATTCCTGCAGGGAGCTGGTGGGTGGCAGCTTGCTAGCACCAGTGTCCCTGTTCCCCAGGAGGTGGGTTGGAGACAGTGCCCACCCACTACACCCTGTGTGTGCCCCACGCAGTGTTTCCCTAATTAATTAGATCCTCTGTTAACGAGTCGGAGCTGACACCTAGTGGGGCCCGGCAGCCCTGCAAGAGCCCGCTCAGTGCCCTGGCACAAAGGAGGGGGAGATGCCCCCCATGTTCCCCCAGCCAGGCTTTTGGGGGTCGCCCTGACACGGTGCCGCAGGCACAGCGAGGGTGCAGGCTCTGCCGTGTTCCAGGGCTTCCTGCAGCTCCGCTGGTCCGGCTTCACCCGGGTGCTCTTCACCCGCTCCTTTGCCATCCTGCCCACTGTCCTGGTGGCCGCTTTCAAGGATGTCAGCCACCTCACAGGCATGAATGACCTGCTCAACGTCCTGCAGAGCATCCTGGTAAGGGGGTGGGAGGACATCACCTGCCCCAAACACCCCAGCCTGGCAGCCATGCCATCCTCATCCCGCTCTCCTTTCAGCTGCCTTTTGCCGTCCTGCCTGTCCTCACCTTCACCAGCCTGCAGCCGCTCATGCAGGATTTCAGCAACAGCCTGTGAGTGATAGGGCATGGGGAGGCACACAGGAGGAAGAGTGGGGAGCCCTGGCTGCAGGCACCTTCCCTTTGGCCCATCCTGCCCCCCCAAACCATGCCATGGGGAATTAGTGTATGGACACTGGAGGGGTATGTTCATTCCCACCTGCCCAGGGCAGCCAGAGCGCAACAGACCCCATCACTACCCTTGTCATCCTCCTCCCAATGACACATCTGGTTCCTTGGGCACCCCTGGACCCTCAGCATCCTCCTGGGACTGCCAGCCCTGGATTTGGAAGGAGGCCAAAATCCACACCTAGAGCCCCACCACAGGGTGAAATATAGCTGTGGGGTGCAGAGATGTCCCAGCTGGGGTCTGGTTCACATACAAACTCAGTTCCCCCAGCCCTCTGTGCCCAATGGCCCACAGGGTGGGGGCCCTGCCCTGGCACTGATGCCCACTGCCCTGCTCGCAGCCCGGGGAAGGTGCTGATGACCCTCATAACGGGGCTGGTCTGCGCCATCAACATTTACTTCGTGGTGGACTTTCTGCCAACACTGCACGGGCTGGAGTACCACATTCCCCTGAGCCTGCTATTGGCTGCCTACGTGGCTTTCGTCGCCTACCTGGTAGGGCTGGCACCGCGGGATAGGGGCGGGACAGTGTCCCTGGTGGGTGCTCATCGACCTGTCCTCTTTGTCCCGGCAGATCTGGACATGCAGCATCGCACATGGAGCCCGGTTCCTGGCCCGGGGCCACCACAGCCGGTTCAATTTCGGTCTCGCCCTCGACCCGACAGAGACACGGTGACAGATCCCATCCCTGCTTGTCATCCCCACGTCCCTGCCCAGCGCGGCCTCCTGGACACGGATTTGCTGCCACTCCGAGTCCGGGCATGTTTTAGCCAGGGATGCACCCAGCAAGGGAAGGGTTAACAGACAGGCAGACCTCCCCCCACGATCTCAGCGCTCAGCGCTTCTTCCCACCCCCAACCCCCGCCAACTGCGGGGTGCTGGTCCAGGCTGGATGCGAGGGGAGTGGGATAGCAGCGGCAGATTTCCCATCCATTGGCACAGACGCTTCAGTGAACGAGCCGCGTCGGAGACTTCCCCTGCTCATTACTGCCAGGAACCGCCGGCCCCCGGGACGGCTAATCACCGCTGGGCACCGCTAATTACCGCCGGGCACCGCCAACCGGCCCCGGCCCCATCCCCACGGGGGGCTCCGCAACCTGGGGGGAGGGGCGGTGATAAACGGCGTGTTTGTAACCCGGCCTCGGCCTGGCTGCTGCTGCTGCTGCGCGGCCCCGCGGTGGGGCGGGGACCCCCGGGCGCGGCGCTCCCCGGGGCGGCCCCTCTGCCCGGGGCGGGGCGCTGGCCGCGGCTGCTAACGCGTGGCCGTGGCGGCGCGGGGGGCTCGGCGCCAGCTTTTTGCATTCCCCCGGGGGGAGCGGGCGGCGGGTGCCCCTCGGTGCCCTCTCCGCCCCGGATGCCCCGTTTCCCGCCTGCCGGTACCGCCGGATGCGGATGCGAAGCCGCTCGGGCCCTCCCCGGTCCCGCAGCGCGGGCGGGGGGGTCCCGGCGCGCTTCGGCCCCGCCGCGGCCCGCACTTGCGAGACGCTCCCTGGCTGTTTCAAGGCTCCCCCTCTCCCCAGGACCCACCACCCCAAAATCCCCCTTCCCGACCCGCCCCGGCCGGCTGCCAGAGGTGGGAATTTAGGGGCCGGACACCCCCCCAGCCCGTGCCCCCCACTCCGGGAAGGGACCCCCCCCGCTCCCGGGGGCCGCGCTTGTTTATGTGAAGAATGTCCCCTTCCTTAAAAGGGCGATGGCGGACGGGCTGGGGCGGTGCCTCCCCCCCGCCTCCGCGCCGGCCCGGCCTCTGGCTGCTTGAAGGAGGGGCCAGAGCTGTGGGGCCCACGGAAAGGCGGGGCTCCCCCTCCTCCGGGGGCGCAGCCGACCCCAGCCACGGCAGGAGGAGCAGGAGACGCCCCTAGGTCGGGGTGCACCTGCCCGGGGGTCACCAAGGGGTAGAGGGGCATCGGGGTGGTCCTTCAGCGGGAGGAAGGCTGGAGGGACTGGGGTCTGCGGGATTTGCTGCTCTCCGGCTGGAACCCGCAAGCCAGAGCACCCTCAGCCCAGGGACACCTGCCTCCACCCAATCCTCAGGAGGAAGTGTCCCACTCCAAGACCTGGCTCTGTGGTCTCTTGGCCACGGGGCTGCTCTTGGAGCAGAGCTGCCAGGGCCAGGGATGGGTTGGAGAACAGGGGAAAGCATCCAGGATCCCAGTCTGGGAGCAGTGGGGTGGGACAGAAGGGTCCCGGAGTGCCTGTTTGAGTGGAGCCTGATGCTTTTCTGCCTTGTGCATGCATCCCGCAGCCCAAACAATCCAGCTGGGCTCTGCCTGCTCCTGGCCTGGGCTTGTCCCACAGCCCCAGGACAGGGACAGCATCTCCCTGAACTCCTCAGCTCAACCTGCCCCCAAGCAGGCAGTGGAACTGGAAGTGGTGCTCCAAGCACCTCTGCAAGCATTGGCCCGGAGAGTTTTCTAATTGCATTAATTGGAGAACTGACAAAGCCTGTCTGGACTCATCAGGGAGGGAGGAGGATATAGCCAAAGGGACAGGGGTCCTGCAGGGAACAAGTGTGTGGCCTCTGCAGCTGTCCCCACAGAAAGCAGCATCCCCAGCAGCCCAGCCCAGCCCGGCCAGGTGCTGGGGTTGAGGCAGACGTCCTATCCACTTCCACCTGGGCTAAAGGAGCACAGACGTCAGCCCAAAATAGGGAGCAGAGGAAGCACAGCCTCTTTCTTCCTTTTCCTCCTGCTGGGCCAGGAGACAGTGGTGGCTGCCCGATGTGGGAGGTGGCTGCCGTACTGAGGAAGGGCAGGGAAACTGAGGCACGACTGCTGCCTGCCGTCAGAACCGGCGCAGGGGCTGGCAGGACGTAGCGTCCCTGTTGCCAACAGCAGCCGGTCCCTGCCACGGCTCCCCGGGGACGCGTGGAGCCGGGATGTTCCGCGTGGAGCCGGGAGTGCGGGAGCCGCGGGTGTAAATCGGCTTTTGTAGTGCCGGAGCTCCGCCGGCCCCGCGGTTCCCTGTGCGGCACCTGCAGTCCCGGACCCATCCCCAGCGCCGTCACCTGTCGCACGTGTCGCGTCCCTACTGGGCCAGAAAAGGCGATCTCACCTCCTGAAGTTCCCAAACCGCAGGTGGGAGAGGTGGAAAGATTTCAAATGAGCTCAGATGGGAAATTTCCGACCTGCTGCAGCCCGGAGGCAGCGCTGACAGAGCGCGCAGCATCTCCTGCCGCCGAGGTGGCGAGGGTGTGACCGGGAGCGGCCCCTCCCGGCCGCACGCTGCCCGGGCGGGCTTGGGGGGCTCGGCGGGGAGAGCCCCGCGGGGTAGGAGGGGAGGCGGCTGGGGGATGCTGAACCTGGGGGGCTTGGGGGGCGGATTTCCTCTCAGGGACTTGTGCCATCCACAAGCTCCTGTTGAGCCGCTTTTCAGAAAGCACCTGGAAACAGCCCCGTTTCCCCGCCGAAGGCAGGAGGGAAGGCATTGTAAGGGGAAATATATGTATTGATAATAGAGACTTATTAATTGCCGAAATAATTGGGGGATTGCAGGAAAAAGAACGACAGAAAAACGCGGCGGTTATTGGTGCAGCACCTGCTGTCCCGCACGGCTGGCCCGGGCAGGCAATGCGGGGTGTGCCCCCGGGGCAATGGGGACCCCCAGCCTTGGGCCGCTAGTCCAGGGACTCTGCTCCTGGGGACACCCAGCATGGCGGGACGCGTGCATACGGGATGTGTGCATCTGCCGGGAGCTGCAGAGGGACCCCCGGGCTGCCAGCAGGACTGATCCCCGCTCCATGCTCTCTCAGTCGGGGCGGGGGAGTGTGGGAGAGCCCGGCGGCGTGTCGGGCACTCTTGCACGCTCACCATTAAGCAAAGTGGGTGTCCTTCCCAGCCAAACCACGGAACACTCCCCGTCTCGGTCCCACCCCCTCCCCGGCGCCCATGGAGCACCAGTCCATCATCGCCCAGGTTAGCAGGGAGGAGGGGAGCGCCCCGCTTCAGGAGAAAGGTAACGCCCCCCACTCCAGCCGGGCGGCGCGGGTGCCGGGAGGAGGCGGGAGAAGGAGGAGGGCCCCCCCCGCCGCCGTTGCCCTTTTAAGGGGTTCCTTGAAACCGCGCCCGGGATCCATGTTTGCAGCCCCAGCCCGGGCGGAGGAAACTCCATGTTGTAACAAAGTTTCCTCCGCGGCGCCGCTCCCGCGCCCGCCGCCCCGCGCCGCCGCCGGCCCCCGCCCCGCCT